>NC_083732.1:72704260-74024617 GCF_028564815.1 Eubalaena glacialis
AGAGACATGTACCGCAGTGTTCATTGCAGCTCTATTTACAATAGCCAGGGCACGGAAGCAACCTAAATGTCCATCGACAGATGAATGGATAAAGAAGATGTGGCACATATATACAGTGGAATATTACTCAGCCATAAAAAGAAATGAAATTGAGTTATTTGTAGTGAGGTGGATGGACCTAGAGTCTGTCATACAGAGTGAAGTAAGTCAGAAAGAGAAAAACAAATACCGTATGCTAACACATATATATAGAATCTAAATTTTTTAAAAATGGTACTGATGGACCTAGTTGCAGGCCACGAATAAAGATGTAGACATAGAGAATGGACTTGAGGACACAGGGTGGGAGGGGGAAGCTGGGGCGAAGTGAGAGTAGCATCGACATATATACACTACCAAATGTAAAATAGATAGCTAGTGGGAAGGAGCAGCATAGCACAGGGAGATCAGCTCGGTGCTTTGCGATGACCTAGAGGGGTGGGATAGGGAGGATGGGAGGGCGGCTCAAGAGGGAGGGGTTATGGGGATATATGTATGCATATGGCTGATTCACTTTGTTGTACAACAGAAACTAACACAGTATTGTGAAGCAATTGTACTCCAATAACAATCTATTAAAAGAAAAAAAAACCCGTATGCTATGGTTTTGTTTTTTAATCCACTTTATACAAAGTATTCCTTGGGACTAAAATTTCTCTTACTATTTGATCTAGACTCACAGGTGACTTTTCCCTCCCTCTTTTTTGGAGATGTTTGGAGCTCTCAACTCATCTCATGCTCATCTATCCCTGAACGGTCCCAAGTAGGGAAAAGAACTTTTTCCCATTATGAAACCATCGAAGAGTTTTGTTTTCATGTTAGCAAGTGAAAAGTTGTACTTTTCAATGCAGCTTTTTAAGACCTTTCCAAAAAAAGTATTTTGAGAGGGAATATAATTTTTAAATAATAACTGAATAATTTGAAAATTACTTTGCAGTGAACATCAAATGTCACAGGTAGTCAGGGAGTCTCTGCCTCTGTTTTCATTGATACTCGTTACTGTGTCAAGTTTACTGTTTCTTGATATGAAGAGCTCAGCTTAGATGTCCTCTCCTCAAAGACGCTTTCCCTGATTACCTCCTTGAAAGTAGGTCTTGGGGAATCCCTGGTGGGCCAGTGATTAGGACTCTGAGCTCTCATTGCCAAGGGCTGGGGTTCGATCCCTGGTTGGGGAACTAAAATCCCACAAGGCAGGTGGCACGGCCAAAAAAAGAAAGTAGGTCTTAAGTCACTGTCACATCATTTTTTTTTTTTAATGTATTTATTTTATTTATTTATTTTTGGCTGCGTTGGATCTTCGTTGCTGCACGCAGGCTTTCTCTAGTTGTGGCGAGCGGGGGCTCCTCTTTGTTACGGTGCGCGGACTTCTCATTGCGGTGGCTTCTCTTGTTGCGGAGCACGGGCTCTAGGCGCACGGGCTTCAGTAGTTGTGGCTCGTGGACTCAGTAGTTGTGGCACACAGGCTCAGTAGTTGTGGCTCGAGGGCTCTAGAGCGCAGGCTCAGTAGTTGTGGCGCACGGGCTTAGTTGCTCCGCGGCATGTAGGATCTTCCCAGACCAGGGCTCGAACCTGTGTCCCCTGCATTGGCAGGCGGATTCTCAACCACTGCGCCACCAGGGAAACCCCTGTCACATCATTTTTAAGAACTCTTTGCAGAGTAAATACTTAACCACTATCCAACCACAAGTTCTTTGTTTTCTATTTTCTGTCTCCCCCTCCTAGATCATGGGCACCTTGAAAGCAGGAATCTTATGTCTTATTTCCTGAGTATCAAAGCAGTGTCTGGCATAGAGCAGGCACTCAAGAAGGAATGAAGGAATGAATGAATGTATGAATGAGTGAATGAATGAATGAACATCTGAGCTGTGTTCTCTTTTCCAAGGTGCATGTTTCTGCTTCCAAAGAATAGTCTTCTGCTGTATTTCCCTTTTAAAACACCAGGACTGTTGTAGGACAGGAATGGAGCACTGAGGTGAAATTGGGTGGCAGAAAGCACCTCTCACAGCCAGTTCCCAATACTCCTAAGGAGGTTTTGAAAATGAGGATGACATGGTCAGATTCACGTTTAGAGACATGACGTTTAATCATGGCATTAGTTGTGACGTAGGCAGTGGCAAGAAATCTGTTTCTGAAAACAGAGCATTGAAGTTTGTGAAGGATGTACTTTTACTGATTAGCAAGGACTCCAGGTTAGCCCTATATGAATGGCACTCCCGTTAACATCCTGAGATTCTTTCTTAAGGGAAAGGGAATGGTGTGGAATGATACCCAACATGACAAGAATGAGAGAACGTTGCAAACGGGCATGTCACCTAGCATGTCTACCGTGGCAGGGAAAGACTAAGGATTGCCGTTTTAGAAAGAAATGGTGGCAGCGAGGAGGTTGGCCTGAAACCGTGTCTGTTGGGACGTTTTCAGTCATAGGTGCCAGAAAGCCCCATCAAACTGGCGTAAGCAAACTGCCGAAAGGGAAGGTCCACGCGTGTGTCAGATTCAGGCGTGGCGGCATACAGAGGGATGTGATGGGGGCTCTGCATCTCTCAACTCAGCTGGTTCCGACTGCTCCACTCGGGTCGTCAGCCCACTCCTTAAATCACTCGCTCTCGTGGGGGGACATGATGTACTGAGTGCTCAGGACCAAGTCACATGCCCACTGCTGGAGGATCCACAGGGGCCAAGAGTGGGTGGGGGTCTTTCTCTAGAAAGAAGTGGACTGCCCTGGCCAGAGGAGGAAGGGCTGGCGGACAGGCAGTGCCTGCCACAGCCAGGTGAAGCCCAGAGGCCAGGCCAGGATGGAGGGAGTCACTGCAGCTGCTGGGAGAAGCCAGGAGGGGGGACCCTGCCTGGCGCGGAGGAATGAAGGATGGGGAGGCATTATGGAAGCAGAGTCGGGAGGGCCTGGTACATAATTAGCTGTGGGGTGAGGAGGGAGTGGAGGAGCAAGAGGAATCTGGGTTTCCAGCCCGAATGACTAAGAAGAGCGGGATGCATGAGGAGCGTTACAGAAAGATCGGGTTTGGGAGACAGGGGAGGAGCTTGGTTCTAGACGTGTTCAAGTTGAGGCTCCCGGTGAGGATCAGAGATGCACAGAAGCCACACCCGGAAGAGGCTGCAAGACCAAATTTGCCCTTCAGAGCCACCTTCCAGGTGGGGGTAACGGAGCAGAGTCCGTTCAACTGAGTGGGAGTGGATCGTGCATTTTTTTTTGTTTTGAATTCATGTATTATTTTCCTTGGTTTTCATGAATCATCTGGGTCTTGTTCCAAACATCGTGTTTCAGGGGAGAGTGGCTGCTCCAGCGTTTGTCCGGTTATAAGTCCGTGTAGTCCGTCCTCACTGTCAGCTAGAGGTGGGAAAGGAAGGTCTGGGGCTCTGCAAAGAGGAGCCGGGGCTAGAAAGGCTCGTTTGGTAGATGTCTGTCTGCAAGGGTGAGTTTAGCACTTTGGGATGGATGAGATCACCAAGCACAATGGAGAGGAGAGGGATGAGAAAGAGCCCAGAGCATGGAGATGACAGCAGAAAATGGATGAGGAAGCAAAGTAGGAGCTGCCAGGAAGAGAACACGGGGCACCATCCAGGAGAGCCAAGGGGAGGCGATTTAAGGAAGGCAGTTTGCCCCACAGAGTCAGTGATGCGGGATATATTCGGCCGTTTAAGAGAAAAGCGTCGACAGAGCAAGGAGGACAGAATGCGCAGAGGTGAGGGATGAACGGGGCAGTGACAGGAGGGGCGAGCTGCGGTCATCTCGAACTTCCTTTGAGACATTTGATGGTTACGTGATTTTAACAGCAGGTACCCTCCCTATGTTGCAAGCTCAGAGCTTATTGTATTTGGGGCCCGGAGGCAAACACTGTGCGCAGAGAGCTCACTGGATCCTCTCAGCACCCCTTCGACATGGGTACCATTTTCATCCCCAGATTACCGATGGAAAGGCTGAGGCTTCGGAGGATGGGTGTAACTTGCCCAGGCTCACACGCCAGTGAGTGGTGGCACCAGACCCAGGAGGCCAGTCTCTTTCACTCACGAGCCTCTGCCCTAGAAAGCAAGAGTTGCATAATAATGTGTAGACGATGGTGGAATTGAGCAGCTTTGGGAACTTTGATGTTGCTTTTCATGTTTGTTTTGCTTTGTCTACTTTCTTAGGGAAATGGCAAACTGAGGTGCTCATAACCCAAAGGGAAGGGGATCCAGTGAAGGGAGATAAGAGTTGAGGGAGCCGATGAGTGCTGGGCTGGGGTCCCTGGGGAGCAGAGGGCAGGCCTCAAGGCCAGGTGGATGGGTTAACTTATAACAGGGAGACCCGCTACCTCCTCCGACATAGAGAGAAAAGAGACGAGTGTGGAGATGGTGAAGAAAGTGACCTTGATCTTCTCAGCAAGATAGATAGAAAGCAAAATCTTCTACTAAAACAGAGAGGGAAAGTTGGGAGAATTAAAAATATTGGCACAGTTGCCATAGAAATGTCTATGGGTATGAACAAAAGACGAGTAAAAAGATGTCGGAGCAGCATGACTCAGGTGAGATGAGCGGGTGTAAACGCACAGCACCTGGCACGGGGGTTGGCAGCTGAGGGGCTGTGGGGGAAAAGGTCAGGATGCTCCCAGGGGGGCCTGAGAAGGAGGAGGGGCAGAACGGTACCTCTGAACGTCACTTTGTCAAGTCCCTCATCACTAATACCAGCTCACTCATTAAAGTCACCCTCTTAGGGAACCAGATTTTGCCAGCTTTAAAGGGTCTCATTCAGTCCAATCCTGCAGGTGGAGATCCACCCATTTCACAGACGCAAGGACTGAGGCTGGCAACGGTGAATGAGCGTGCTGCGGTTGGTGTTCTCCAGGCTGCATGTGGGTTCGGGGCCTGGGCAGTGGGCATCCCAGCTGTGGCCAGAGAAGGGCGGACTGCTGTTAGTAAGTGGCAGAGCCAGGATTCAAACCGGGAGGCCTGGTTCCAGCCTGTGGCCCCTTCCATCCACCACGTGGGCACTAGTGGTGGGAACTGAGGGGGAGCAGGACAGCCAGAGGCCACATCCTCACCTAGTGAAGAAACGAAAGTCTGAGCTTTGGAATTCATTGCTTTGAGTAAAAGTAAATTCTGGGCCCCAGGCTCACGTGCGCCCAGAATGGATCTGCCTTCTCAGGCGTGGCTGGCTTTCTTTGTCCCTGCGTACTCACTACCCCACCTCAAGTCACCACTCCTACCCACTGCTAGCAGGACACCAGCCGCCTCTCAGAGCTCTGTGTCACCTAAATGCATGGTGACGCTAATGTCACCATTTCATTTCATGAATTTCATTTCATCCGCTGAAAATTTTTGGCTGGAAGAGACCACGCAAGCTTTCTTCCACCTAATAAGAGAGCATCTCGGAGTAGCAAGTTGAAAAAGACATTACAATTCAATTAAAAGCTTACTCTTTTGAACACTCCCAGTGGGGAAGAGCCACTCAGAATTTGTGAGAAACCTAATTTATAGACCCAGTGTCAGGAAATGGAATTGTTAACAATTAGCAGCTGTGTGTTACTGGGACTCAGCAGGGGGTGTAGAGCCAAGGATGATCGGGGCTCCACCCTCCTCAGCAAGCCAGTTAACCTCTCTGAGCCTCAGTTTCCTTATCTGTGAAATGGAGAGCATCACCATCTGTTGGTGTTGTGGGAATGATAAAGATTATGCATGTAAATGGCATCTTGTGACTACATTATCCTGCCTACATTTGACCAGATCAGCAAACCCTTCTTGACTTAAAAAAAAAAAAAAAAAAGTCTGCGAAACTGAGCAATAAAAGTTAAGCACAAACAGAGATAATGGGAAACAGCTTCTTAAAGCTCACCTCCCCAGCCACCGGCTCTGCTGCTACGTACCCTGTTGTTTCTAAAGATGTCTTACACTCCATTATCGAGCGCCCTGTATTCTGTGTTCTTTTCTCTTCCAGCATCGTTACTTTGTACAATTCTTCCCCCATTTCTGCATCATCCTCCGAACTGTCATTCCCCAGGGAGCACGCTAATTTACCCTGGTCCGGCACAGAACACAGCGAGGAATATTTCCCATCGTCACGGCACAGGGTTGGCCTGAGCCCAACCACTTCTGAATCAGGAGAGGCCAACTGATGGCTTCTTGCCGAGGCCACTGAACCTGGCTGCCCATCAGTCATGGTGGCTGCTTGTTAAAAATGCAGATTCCTGGGCCTGCTCCTGGATGCTTGGGATTAATAAGTCTGGACTGGGGCTCAGGAATGGGCATTTTTACAAAGCACCCCAGGTGGCATCTGATGGTTTGGGGGCCACCCTATAGGCCCACTCCCAAAATTCAAGTTTAGATATCAAGTAAGCTGGGGAGAAATCAGTAAAGCTCAGGAGTTAACTCAGGGTCACCAGTGACACTTCAAAAGCCTCTCCCATTTAACAGCTGGGATAAATGGAGACAAGGATGGAGACAGATGAGGAGAGAGCTGGAAGCTTAGAGCAAAACCCAGGATCCCTGCATCCCATTCCTTTCTCCACCTATCTATCTCCCCGCAACCATCACCATCACAACATACCTGCCCATCAGAATTCCTTCTTCTGGGGTGCAGTGCAGCGAGGACAATGTTGTGACTTTAAAACATAAAAGAACAATCGCACACACACATACACAGAAGATCTACCCTTGATGAACTGCGGCAGAATCTGTTAACAGCTCTGTCAGAAGACCCAGCAAAGCTAAAAGCATCCTTCTGGGCTTTGATGTCTTGACAAGATGCTTCCTTTGAAAGTTCAGAGACAGTCCCGTTATTTCCTCTGACAGCCCCAGTGAAAAGCTCTGAAATCAGAAGTGGCGTCCCGCCAGAGCCTGAAGGTGTGATTCCTTGAGAGTGGCACGTGTGCCCGCCCCCCCTCCCCCGAGGGCCCCAGGCTCCTCCACTAACTCCAACCTCTGACCCCCCTCGGGCTGGAGACCCCAGCCACAGGGGGGCCTCTGCGGTCTGACTCTTCACCTCCCCCAGAGCCTCCCTAGGGAGGTCAAGGCCTGGACATTTCCCTTATCTGACAGCCAGGCTATGTGCAAGCCACCTTCCAAAGAGTTTCCAGGGGCTGATTTGACAGTTTGACCCATTTTTCCTCCCCCTGAGGGCCACAGGTCACTCCCGGAAAAGGTCAGGAAATGCTAGTGCCCTGTGTCTGGAAATGAGCAGAGTGGGGAGGAGAGAGGCCAAGGGAATGACAGCGGGAAAGTGCTCACCTGGAGAGCCTTACAGAGCCTCCTGCTCCGAGCGTCCACCCATGCAGTGTCATCCTTACCTAGGAGTTTGTTAGAGATGCAGAATGTCAGTCCCACCCCAGACTTACTGAATCCAAATCTGTATTTTAACAAGATCACCAGGTGATTTGTCTACACTTAAAGAGCTGTATCCCAACTCTACTGCTCCAGGCTGTGTGACCATGGCCACGCTCCTTAACCTCTCTGAGCTTCAGTGTCTACATAGGGTTTTTGAGAAATGAAACACTTAGCACTCGGCACATACTAAGCTTTCAGTGAATGTTCGCCATCATTGTTATCAGGAAAATGATTAAGGGAGAGTCCGTTTTGCCACATTTAAACCCAAATTATCCAGCCACTCCTTGGTGGAGAAGGAAGTCCAAACTGAATGGGAGATAGTTCCAAATACAAAGTGAAGAGCCCTCAACATCTACTTAAAGAGCAAACCTAAAGACTGGAGAGAGGGATGTCTCTTAGCAGCCTGGGCCCTGACTATTGAACTTGAGGTTAAAGATGATAATTCATCTGTTTGGCTTGGGGATTACCTTCATTCCTGTGCCTTCTTTTCCTGCCATTCCCCACCCCCCAAACTTATCTCCCAGACCCTGCTGCTTCCGTGATCCTGCCTAAAAGGCCTTGCCACTCCTTCACCAGCAGAATGAAATCCTACCTCCTTTAGCATGGCATTCAAGGCCCTTCACAATCTAGCCCAACCTGACTTGTCAGCCACCTCTGGGCTGCCCTCACACCTGCCCTTTAGCCTCAGTCCTTGTCATTCCTCTGACATTTCCTTGCTGTTGCTGTGTCCTCTGCCTGGCAGTACTCTGTTCCTCTACTTGGAGTCACTCCCCTTCTCTCTATCCGGCAGGATCCAACTCCACCTTTGGAGCCCTGTTTACCCAGGGAGGCTGTGCAGTGTGCAGAGAGAACGGCTGCAGCTTGAGTGGACTTTGTTTAAATCCCACCTCTGCCGTGAACTAGTCATGTGACCTTGGGCAAGGCAATTGTCCTCCCTGGCCTGAGTTCTCTCTTCCATCAATTGAGGCTAATGACCACTGCTTTGCAGGGTTGTTATGAGGGTTCATCAACAAAGTAGGGGAAATTTCAATTAATCATAGTCAAGGCCGTTTTCTTTTAAGAAGAAAGTTACCTCCCCTGTGAAGCCTTTAGCATCCTTTTCCCGCCTGTCCTACACAATTAAGTTTGGCCTCCTCTGTGTTTCATAAACTCTTTCTCCTTCTTGTCTCTGCAATGTCTGAATGCTCCAGTGAGGCTTTCTCACAGAAGGAGTCCCTGACCTCCCTGCTTAAGATCACAGGCCACCCCATACTACCCAAAGCAATCTACAGATTTAATGCGGTCCCTATCAAATTACCTGTGGCATTTTGCACAGCACTAGAACAAATAATCCTAAAATTTATATGGAACCACAAAAGACCCAGAATTGCCAAAGCAATCCTGAGGAGAAAGAACAAAGCAGGAGGCATAACCCTCCCAGACTTCATACTATACTACAAAGCTACAGTAATCAAAACAGCATGGTATTGGCACTAAAACAGACATAGGGATCAATGGAACAGAATAGAAAGCCCAGAAGTAAGCCCACATACCTATGTTCAATTAATCTTTGACAAAGGAGGCAAGAATATAAAACGAAGAAAAAACCATCTCTTCAGCAAGTGGTGTTGGGAAAGTTGGACAGCCTCATGTAAATCAATGAAGTTAGAACACACCCTCATACCATACACAAAAATAAACTCAAAATGGCTTAAAGACTTAAATATAAGATATGACAGGGACTTCCCTGGTGGTCCAGTGGTTAAGACTTCGCCTTCCAATGCAGGGGGTGCAGGTTCGACCCCTGGTTGGGGAGCTAAGAGCCCACATGCCTTGCTGCCAAAACACCAAAACATAAAACAGAAGCAATATTCAATAAAGACTTTTAAAAAAAAGAGACATGACAGGGACTTCCCTGGTGGTCCAGTGGTTAAGACTCCATGCTCCCAATGCAGGAGGCCCGGGTTCAATCCCTGGTCAAGGAACCAGATCCCACATGCTGCAACTAAGAGTTCATATGCCACAACTAAGAGCCCACGTGCCTCAACTTAGAGTCCGCATGCTGCAGTGAAGATCCAGCGTGCCACAACTAAAAGATCCCACATGCCGCAACAAAGATCCCACGTGCCGCAACTGAAAAAGATCCTGTGTGCCACAACAAAGATCCCACACGTGGTAATGAAGATCCCACATGCTGCAACTAAGACTTGGCTCAGCCAAATAAATAAATAAATATAAAAGTTTTTTTAAAAAAAGACATGACACCATAAAACTCTGAGAAGAGAACATAGGCAAGACATTTTTTGACATAAATCTTACCAATGTTTTCTTAGGTCGGTCTCCCAAGGCAATAGAAATAAAAGCAAAAATAAACAAGTGGGACCTCATCAAACTTATAAGCTTTTGCACAGCAAAGGAAACCATAAACAAAACAAAAAGACAACCTAAAGACTGAGAGAAAATATTTGCAAATGATGCAACCAACAAGGGCTTAATTTCCAAAATATACAAACAGCTCATACAACTCAATATTGAGAAGACACACAACCCAACTGAAAAATGGGCAGAAATGTGGGGATATATGTATATGTATGGCTGATAACTTTGTTATAAAGGAGAAACTAACACACCATTGTAAAGCAATTATACTCCAATAAAGATGTTTAAAAAAATAATTTAAAAAATTAAATTAAATTAAAAAGAAAAATGGGCAGAAGACCTAAATAGACATTTCTCCAAAAACAATGTACAGATGGCCAACAGGCACATGAAAAGATGCTTAACATCACTAATTATTAGAGAAATGCAAATCAAAACTACAATGAGGTACCACCTCACATCAGTCAGAATGGCCATCATCAAAATGTCTACAAATAACAAAGTCTGGAGAGGGTGTGGAGAAAAGGGAACCCTCCTACGCTGTTGGTGAGAACATAAGTTGGTGCAGCCACTATGGAAAACAGTATGGAGGTTCCTCAAAAAACTAAAAGTAGAGTTGCCATATGATCCTGCAATCCCACTCCTGGGCATATATCTGAAGAAAACCATAATTTGAAAAGATACATGCACCCCAATATTCATTGCAGCACTATTCACAATAGCCAAGACATGGAAGCAACCTAAATGTCCATTGACAGATGAATGGTTAAAGAAGATGTGGTACATATATACAATGGAATACTACTCAGCCATGAAAAAGAATGAAATAATGTCATTATCAGCTACATGGATGGACCTAGAGATTATCATACTAAGTGAAATAAGTCAGAAAGAGAAAGACAAATACCATATGATATCGCTTATATGTGGAATCTAAAATATGACACAAATGAACTTATCTAGGAAACAGAAGCAGACTCACAGACATAGAGAACAGACTTATGGTCACCAAGGGGGAGGGGGCATGGGGGAGGGATGGATTGGGAGTTTGGGGTTAGCAGATGCAAACTATTATATATAGAATGGATAAACAACAAGGTCCTACTGTATAGCACAGGGAACTATCTTCAATATCCTGTGATAAACCATAATGGAAAAGAACATATATATATATATAATATATATATATATATATATAATATATATACACACACACACACACATAACTGAATCACTTTGCTGTACAGTAGAAAGTAACACAACATTGTAAATCAACTACACTTCAATAAAATAATCATAGGTCGCCCCACTTCCCACCCCATCCTCTTCGCTGCTTGACTTTTCTCCTTTGTGCTTATCAGTGTCGGCTTCTGCTTGTTAATTCGTGTGAATGTGAGCTCCACAAGAGCAGAGATTCCTGTCTACTCACTCCTGCATCCTCGGCACCTACAAATGTGTCTGGCACTCATAGGCTCTCGGACAGGATTTGAAGACTGCATGTGAAAATCATTGTGTGCCATCAAGGGGTATTCAGATGGCCCTGCCCTGCCCAGCTGTGAAGGGCTAAATTGTGTCCCCACCCAAATTCATATGTTGGAATCCCAACCCTTAGAATGTGGCTATATTTGGAGATAAGGTTTTTAAAGAGGGGATTAAGTCACCTTAAAAATGAAGTCCTCAGCGTGGGCCCTAGTCCAGTCTGACTGGTGTCCTCGTAAGAAAAGGAGATTAGAGATAGGCACGCACGGAAGGGAGACCACGTCAGGACACGGTGAGAAGGGGTCCATCTGCAACCAAGTGGAGAGGCTTCAGAAGAAACGAACCCTGCAGACATCTTGGTCCCGGACTTCTAGCCTCCAGAACCGTGAGAAATAAATTTTTGTGGTTTAAGCCACCCAGTCTGTGTACTTTGTCATGGCGGCCCGAGCTGACTAATACACCAGCTGTGAACTCCTTGAGGACAAGAACCATGGTTTCTTCATCTTTGTATGCCCCGTATCCACAGGATTCTGGCCCAAACCCATACTCAGTAAATAGGGTTCTAATCGAATTGCATTCCACTCACAACAGGAAGAGTGATGACTGAAGAAGCACCAAGTGGTGAAGGGAGAGCCCTGCACAGACATCCAGGAATGAGTTGTTCATAATTGTCTATACAGGCTGGCCATTTTCCTTATATATTATCTATTCCAAGGTGGTGTCATTTCTCACTTGTTGGGGTTTCTTTGTGGCACATAATAAATACCATAGTGGATAAAAGGAAAATCCAGTCAATCGGGGCTTCCCTGGTGGCAGTGGTTAAGAATCCGCCTGCCAATGCAGGGGACACGGGTTCGAGCCCTGGGCCGGGAAGATCCCACATGCCGCGGAGCAACTAAGCCCGTGCACCACAACTACTGAGCCTGCACTCTAGAGCCCATGAGCCACAACTACTGAGCCCGCATGCCACAACTACTGAAGCCCGCGCGCCTAGAGCCTGTGCTCCGCAACAAGAGAAGCCACCGCAATGAGAAGCCTGCGCACCTCAATGAAGACTAGGCCCCGCTCGCCACAACTAGAGAAAGCCCACGCACAGCAACAAAGACCCAACACAGCCAAAAATACATAAATAAATTTATAAAAAAAAAAAAAAATCCAGTCAATCGCAAAAACAGGCAAAGGAGGCAAGAGTCTGTACTTGGTGTTTGGGCTCCTTCTCCGTGTAACATGTACGTGTGACACTCTTAGTTGTCCTGTGAGGGGTGGGATTCAAGACAGAAAGAGGCGTGATGGAGAAGAGCCATAGAGGAAGGAAACTTCTCACCTCTCCTCTCCTTCTGGGCACCAGGATCTTAAACACAATGGTGTTTAGTTCTAATCTGCTCGGGCCACCCCCCCACCCAAGGGCAGGGATTGCCTCTGAGGCTCCCCACCTACCGCTGGGCCCTCAGCACAGTGGCTGGAGCAGCCTGGGGACCACTCGGTGCTGCTTTGAAGTGGAGTGTTTTCAGGTCGGTACAGAACGTGCCTGCACGCAGTTCAGACCCGCTGGGAAACTGGCCCAGGGCGAGGCCCGCGACATGGAGCCGGTCTGCTGGGATACTCACCACCCGCCGTGGAAGGGACTGTGTCAGAGTTTTAACGTGCATTTTATTCATGCATTCATTTGTTTTTCATTTTTGCTAACTTGGGCAAGTGTACACCTGAACCTGAAGACTTGGCCAGAAATATGCAGCCTTCACACCGGCGAGTAGCAGGCCTCGTGGCGCTGGTCCTGACCTCACTGGTGGCTCACAGACTTTCAGAAAGACAGACGCCAAGTCTCTACTGCTCTGCAGACACTCACCCCCTTGTTGTGCTCGGATTATTCTTCCAAGGGCAGTGGTTCTTGCAGCTTCACTGGGGGGACCTTGGGAGAGGAATTCTTCAAAGGCTCACTGTTTTCTGAGCCCTCCCCACCCTTCTCTTTCCTTCCTTCATCTTCCCTTCTTTTTAATCTGCTGTGGTTTGCATCCCTGGTTGCCAAATACGTTTTAGAAGATACCGTCTATTCTGAACCACAGTTCTTAGAACATCAAAAAGCTTTTAGGATATTTCACCACAAATTTGGCTCATTTCTTGGCCTCACTTGTCAACAGATTTAAATAATTCTAGATAAAGGAGTTTCTGTGAAAAAAGTCTCTTCTCTCCCCTGCACCTATTCCTGCCCAATTTCTTTGTTCTGCAAAAGAAAAGTCGTCTTCTGCTCCCTCTCTTTTAAAAATCATAATTCAAAGGCCCAAGCCTCTTGGATAGTGGGCACAGATTTGGCCACATTCTGCTACGTCAGTGGTAACCCCTACAGAACTGTAGGACCTCCTTTCCCTTACCGAGTTCCTCCGCTCATAGAAGCCCTCATGCACACTGACACACATTCACACGTGCACACACACACGTGCACATACGTGCAAGTGCAGGCATGTTCGTGTGCGCGCACACACACGTGCAATGTACATGCACGCAATACACATGCACGCACCCACATCACTGAGCAGCCACGAGAGATGTTCCCGTACATCACTGGTCTGCATCAGCAGCAGTTCCCTCAGGGTAGCCACTCTGCGGTTAATTTAACATTCACCCAATCTCTATGGAAAGCATACTGTGGACCAAATACTGCTCTAGGTTCTGGGGAAATCACAGTGAAGAGTTCCTGCCTTTGTGGAGTTTATATTCTAGAACAGCACCGTCCGGTAGAACGTCCCTCACTGAGAGTGATGTCCCGCACTGTTTAATACAATAGCCACCAGCCACGTGTGGCTACTGAGCACTCGAAATGTGCCTGGTGCAACTGAAAACTGGATTTTAAATTTTATTTAATTTTAATTAATATAAATTTAAAGAGGCACATGTGGCCAGTGGCTGCTGTATTAGGAGAAAATGGGTAGATACTCTCTCCTGCCTCTTCCTTTAACCACAAAAATATATAAGTAAATTTTGAATATTAAAAAGTGCTATGCAGGGAACTATATTCAATACCTTGTAATAACCTATAATAGAAAAGAATCTGAAAAGGAATATATATACATATTGGGTTGGCCAAAAAATTTGTTTGGGTTTTTCTGTAAGATCTTACGGAAAAACCCAAACAAACTTTTTGGCTAACCCAATATATATATATCTCTGTGTAACTGAACAATTTTGCTGTACACCTGAAACTAACACAACATTGTAAATCAATTATATTTCAGTGACTATATATATATATATATATATATGGTGCTATGAAGAAAGCAAAGCAGGGAGAGAGTGACTGGGGAACTGGGAGAGGCAGTATTTTACATGGAATGGTGGTCAGGAAAGGCCTCTCTGTGGAACGGTGACTTTTACATGGAGCCATGAAAACCGAGGAGCTCTAAGGGTGGACTTCCTGGCAAAGGCCCTGTGATGGAAGGGATACACCTGTTCCAGCAGCCGAAGTGAGAGGAGCAAGTGGGGAGGGGAGCATGGACCAGAACGTGCCGGGGTTGGAGTTCACTCTGATGGGAAGCCGAGAGAGGGCTTCATGCAGAACAGTGTCCTGAACTGATTCCTATCTTAAAATCTCCCTCTGCATGACTATCATCAAAAAGAATACAAATAACAAATGTTGGCAGGGATATGAAGAAAAGGGAACCCTCATACACGATTGGTGGGAATGTAAATTGGTGCAGCCACTGTGGAAAATAGTATGGATGTTTCTCAAAAACTAAAAATAGCACTACCGTATGACCCAGCAATTACACTCCTGGGTATATTTCGTAAAAAAAAAAAAAAAAAGTACTAATTTGAAAAGATATATGCACCCCAGTGTTCATAGCAGCATTATTTACAATAGCCAAGATATGGAAGCAACCTATGTGTCCATCAACAGATAAATGGATAAAGAAGATGTGATACACACACACAATGGAATACTACTCAGCCTTAAAAAGAATGAAATTTTACCATTTGCAACACCATGGATGGATTTGGAGGGTATTATGCTCAGTGAAATAAGCCAGACAGAGAAAGACAAACACAAATCACTTATATGTAGAATCTAAAAAGTACAACAAACTAGTGAGTATAACGAAAAAGAAGCAGACTCACAGATACAGAGAACAAACTAGTGGTTACCAGTGGGGAGAGGGAAGGGGGAGGGGCAAGATAGGAGGAGAGGATTAAGAGGTACAAACTGTTAGTCATAAAATAAGCTACAAGGATATATTGTACACCATGAGGAATACAGCAAACATTTTGTAGTACTATAAATGGAGTATAACTTTTAAAAACTGTGAATCACTACATTGTATACCTGTAATTTATATAATATTATACACCAACTATACTTCCATTTTTAAAAAACCTTTAGAGATTAAAAAATAACATTTAAGTGCTTTTCAGTACCAAAATGAATTTCAAACCATAAATAAAGCCCATCAAGAAGCAGAAAGAAAATCCCTGTGCTGCTCTGGAGAGGAAGTAAGCAGGAGGCCTGTGGGAGGCTTCCAGACAGGAGATGGAAGTGGTCCGATACTGGGTTTATTTTGAAGACAGAGTCAACAGGATCGCTGATGGACTAATTTGGGGGTGAGGTAAAGAGGATTTTGGCCTGAGTGTGCCATAGAGATGGAGATGAAGAGTTGTAGACATGGTGGGGGTGGGGGGGCAGGACCCATGTTTGAGGGGGAAAATCAAGAGTCTGATGTTCAGCTAAACATGTCAATTTGGGCGTTGTCAGCAAAAAGACACAGCTCCCCTCTGCTCTGCTGTGCCCATCTCCTGTCCTCACCAGTGCCCTGAGGGACCCTCACCCACTGCTGCTGAAATTGCCCAGCATCACTTTGTTATAAAGCAGAAACTAACACACAATTGTAAAGCAATTATACTCCAATAAAGATGTTAAAAAAAAAAAAAGAAATTGCCCAGCATGAAAATGCCTCAGTGTGGCCGTTTCTGGGTTCACAGGGGAAGGATGCCCCTCCCCCGAGTCCTGCACAGGTTTGTCACCTGACCCCCTAAGCAGATAAGTGGGGCCCCAAGACCCAGAGGGTTGCTCTTGAAAATAAGTCCATTAATTCTGCCTGGAGCCCTCACTTCAGTGGAACTCAAACCTAGGCCCGTGGGAGGGACGGGAGAGGATATGCTATCTCCTCCATCCCCTTTCCCCCGGATGTTGGCTACCCCTGTTTCCAAACACACAATGAAAGGCCATCCTCTATGGAAGCCCGTGCATTTAGATACTCAGCGTGGTCCAGCCCATCACTTGCCCTGTTGGGGTTCTGTTAACATAACCTACCTTATAATAAGCAAATTGTTCCCGTACTCCTAAATTAATATTTGTTTAATGCAATTCCAATCAACATTCTAACAGAATTTTATTTTGCAGATGATTCTGATTCATGAGAACTGATTTACATTAATAGGTGATCAGAATAACCCAGAATTATTTGGCAAAAGAAGAATGATAAAGAGAAACTCACTCTACCAGATGTTAAAACATGCTCTAATCTACAAAAAAAAATTTAAGTGAAGCATGAGTGTAAGGCTCAAGAGCTAGATAAGAGGTACAGAACAGATAATCCAGAAACACCCTAGTATATAGAAAAATTTAATGTATGGCCAAGGTGGCTTCACAAATTAGTGAGAAATAAATAACACTATACATGCTATTGAGATAATTGATAACTTTCAAGAAAAATGGTTAGAAATGTATCTCACAGCTTACCCCAAGATCAGTTCAGTTCAAGTCCAGACAAGTTAAATGTAAAAAATAAAGCCAAAACACTCTAAGAAAACATAGAATAATAGGTCTCAGCTATCAAAGCAGGGAATCACCTTCTAAATGTAAAATCACAATGAAAGAAACCACAAGAGAAAAAGATTGATAAATTTGCCATCTAAAAATAAAAAATTTCTACCTGTAAAACATGAAAAAATACCATATGCAAAACTAAAAGGTAAATGACAGACTGGAAAATTTTTGCAACAAATATAGAAAGGTACTAATGTTTTTAATATAGAGAGAACTCATAAATTAATAATAAAACCACTGGGCATCACAATATAAAAATGACATAGGGACTTTCCTGGTGGTCCAGTGGGTAAGACCCTGCGCTCCCAATGCAGGGGGCCTGGGTTTGATCCCTGGTCGGGGAACTAGATCCCGCATGCATGCTGCAACTAAGAAGTCCGCATGCCACAACTAAAGATCCCACGTGCCACAAATAAGACCCGGCACAGCCAAAATAAATAAATAAATAAATAAATAAATAATTTTTAAAAATGATAATAAAGTATGTTTTTTTAAAATGGCATAAATCCACAATTCACAAAAGAATACAAATGGCAAGTGAATCTTTGAAAACTGTTCACCCTTATTAGCAATCAAGAGAAGCACCAAAGCATATTAAAGCAGTTTTCCCGTATCTAATTGGCCAGGCTTTTTAATGGTAATATTTCATGTAAGCTAAGTGGTGAGTGGGGCACTCATTCACTGCCGGCGAAAAGGCCAAATGATGCAAAAACTTGGCCATATGAGTCAAGAGAATGTAAAATGTTGACCTCCTTTGACCCAGTGCTTTTACTTCAGAAATAAGGACTAAGGGTATTGACTACAATTTTGTCGAGAAGAGCCAAAAATTAGGAGTAAACGTCCAACAAAAGTCCAATGGCTAAATACATCATGTATGGTATATCCCTACAGTGTATTGTCATGCAGCCATTTTTTAATCATGCTTTTGCTCAAAGTTTGTGAAAATGGGAAATGTTCAAGTGAAATGAAGGAACTACGATATTTGGGGTGATGTTTTTCTTTTTTATACTTTGATGCCTTTTCTGGATTTTCGATAGTGATTTTACCTTTATGATAATAAACGAAACATTCATATCCATTTTCTAACTCCTATATAAATTCCACTTGCCAGCCCCAGGCAAGCATCTTGCTTCTGATGTACCATCCATAAAAGCGGCTTGCGAACCCAGCCAACACTTCACTGCAAGGTTCCCTCCACCACCCTACCCACCACTTCATAAGATCTCAGTGCCCTTGTTGCTTTTCTGTATCCCTTGGTCTCTAAACATGAATGAGTGACCTGCATCCTCATTTGCTTGCTTTGGGCCTGTTCCCACTGCCCTTCCCAGAGAATGGAAGAGAAGAAGAATGTGATCTTTCATTTTTAGGTGTACCCACTCTCACACCCTCTGTGCGCACATGGGTATTTGCTTTGGGTGCCAGTTGGGATGGGTCATGGGAGCAACTTAGAAAGAAATGCTAGTTTCTTTTGCCTTGTGAGGAAACACTGACACTCTCTTTGTTCTTGTCCCACAGATATGATGCTGCCTCTTGTGTTTAGCCATTGGAACAGTTACAATCTTCTGCACTGAAATCATTCTGGAAACTCAAGCACCAGACTTCAGCGTTCAAGTGAAGCCAAAGCCATTGGAGCGGGGCATAAAGCCAAAAGCCTTTTATCTTAGTAGTTCCAAACATTTCACTGCCCCTTCCCTACCCGCCCCCATCCCCAAAATAAGCCATTGCACACAGACAGACAGCATGGCGAGCAAACGAAAATCCACAACCCCATGCATGGTTCGGACGTCACAAGTAGTAGAACAAGACGTGCCCGAGGAAGGAGACAGGGCCAAAGAGAAAGGAATCGGCACGCCACAGCCCGAAATGGCCAAGGACACTTGGGCAGCAGAACCTGAAAACTCTTCCAAAGAAAATGAAGTGATAGAGGTGAAATCTACAGGGGAAAATCAATCCAAAAAACTCCAAGGTGGTTATGAATGCAAATACTGCCCCTACTCCACGCAAAACCTGAACGAGTTCACAGAGCACGTTGACATGCAGCACCCCAACGTGATTCTCAACCCGCTCTACGTGTGTGCCGAATGTAACTTCACAACCAAAAAGTACGACTCCTTGTCTGACCACAACTCCAAGTTCCACCCCGGGGAGACCAACTTCAAGCTGAAGCTCATCAAGCGCAATAATCAGACCGTCTTAGAGCAGTCCATCGATGCCACCAACCACATCATGTCCATCACCACCAGCGGTCCCGGAAGCGGGGACAATGACCCCGGGATCTCGGTGAGTAAAACCCCCATCATGAAGCCAGGGAAACCGAAAGCCGATGCCAAGAAGGTGCCCAAGAAGCCAGAGGAGGCCGCCCCCGAGAACCACGTGGAAGGGACCACCCGCCTGGTGACAGACGCGGCTGAGATCCTCTCAAGACTCGGGGGCGTGGAGCTCCTCCAGGACACGTTAGGACACGTTATGCCTTCTGTCCAGCTCCCACCAAATATCAACCTTGTCCCCAAGGTCCCCGTGCCGCTGAACACTACCAAATACAACTCTGCCCTGGACACCAACGCCACCATGATCAACTCCTTCAACAAGTTCCCTTACCCAACGCAGGCTGAGTTGTCCTGGCTGACAGCTGCTTCCAAACACCCAGAAGAGCACATCAGAATCTGGTTTGCCACCCAGCGCTTAAAGCATGGCATCAGCTGGTCCCCGGAGGAGGTGGAGGAGGCCCGGAAGAAGATGTTTAATGGCACCATCCAGTCAGTCCCCCCAACGATCACTGTGCTGCCCGCCCAGTTGGCCCCCACAAAGATGTCACAGCCCATCCTCCAGACAGCGCTTCCGTGCCAGATCCTCGGCCAGACCAGCCTTGTGCTGACTCAGGTGACCAGCGGGCCAACCACCGTCTCTTGCTCCCCCATCACACTCGCCGTGGCCGGAGTGACCAACCACGGCCAGAAGAGACCTCTAGTGACTCCCCAAGCTGCCCCCGAGCCCAAGCGCCCACACATCGCTCAAGTGCCAGAGCCTCCACCCAAGGTGGCCAACCCTTCGCTGACCCCGGCCAGCGACCGCAAGAAGACGAAGGAGCAGATCGCACATCTCAAGGCGAGCTTCCTCCAGAGCCAGTTCCCCGACGATGCTGAGGTCTACCGGCTCATCGAGGTGACCGGCCTCGCCAGGAGTGAGATCAAGAAGTGGTTCAGCGACCACCGGTATCGGTGTCAAAGGGGCATCGTCCACATCACCAGCGAATCCCTTGCCAAAGACCAGCTGGCCATCGCGGCTTCCCGACACGGCCGCACTTACCACGCATACCCAGACTTTGCCCCGCAGAAGTTCAAAGAGAAAACCCAAGGTCAGGTGAAAATCCTGGAAGACAGCTTTCTGAAAAGCTCTTTCCCGACCCAAGCAGAACTGGACAGGCTAAGAGTGGAGACCAAGCTGAGCAGGAGAGAGATCGACTCCTGGTTCTCGGAGAGGCGGAAGCTTCGGGACAGCATGGAACAGGCCGTCCTGGATTCCATGGGGTCCAGCAAGAAAGACCCAGACGCGGTGGCCCCCAATGGTGCTCTGTCTCGACTCGAGCAGTTCTCCAGTGCCCAGGTGCCCAGCTCTTTGCCCAGCCCCTCACCAGCAATTACAAAAAATCAAGAACAGGTTCAACTCCTGAGGAGCACATTTGCAAGAACGCAGTGGCCAACGCCGCAGGAGTACGACCAGCTGGCGGCAAAGACCGGCCTGGTCCGAACTGAAATCGTGCGTTGGTTCAAAGAGAACAGATGCTTGCTAAAAACTGGAACCTTGAAGTGGCTGGAGCTGTACCAGCAGCAGCACGTGGCGGATGATCACGGCTACGACGCCCTGTCGAGGAAGGCGGCAAGAACCATCATCGCCGAGAGCTCGAAGAACGGGAGCGAGGGCGGCCCGCAGTACCACAAGGACCCCAAAAAGCTCTGCGAGGAGGACTTGGAGAAGCTGGGCCCCAGGATGAAAGCGGGCGGCGAGCAAGCAAAAGACGGTTTGCCGGCAAAGCCCTCGGAGGCCACCTCGGACAGATCAGAGGGCAACAGTCGGGACGGCCAGGGCAGCGACGAGAACGAGGAGTCGGGCATTGTGGATTGGGTGGAGGTGACGGTCGGAGAGGAGGACGCCGTCTCAGACAGGTCGGACAGCTGGAGTCAGACGGCAGCAGACGGCGCGGCGGAACTGGCTGACTCGGACTCCGACAGCGTCCCTGCTGAGGCCAGCCAGGCCTAGACAGGTAATGCCACCTGTCCCCCCGGGAGCCAGGGCAGGAGGCTGGGTTTCTTTCTTTCTATTGCCAGAGTCGATACAGTTGTTGGGTACAGAGATATTGACACAGATCATGGGTTCTTCTTTCAAGCTCTTTTAAGACAAAGGAAGAAGAATAGGTGTTGCTAGATTTTATGTTTTTATTTGCAAGGCAGTGCTGATAGGTGACAGCATCACTGCCTGTGGCCTTTGGGGGTCCGTCCATTCTAAAGTCTAGTAACAGGGTAACGCAACACAAGGCCTGTTTTGTGTTCACTGGTGGAAGAAACAAACGTGAAAGGATATGTCTTTTCCTTTTTCTTTTCTTTTTGGATTTTTTAAAGAATAAGTGTCTACGTTTACTGAATAAAAATTTGGGATTGTTTCCTTTAACCTGAAAGGTTTTGAAAGTACCTGGTATTTACCTCGCCGCGGCTAAAGGAAGGTGCACCCGTGTGTGTCTCATTAAGTAACCCCGCTTGTTGCTGCGCTGATGGGGTCCCCAGAGCCCCTTCAAATCTGGAAGAGAGTGGTGTAAATTAGGTCTGTGGAGCCACAAAAGCCTGGGAAGGGAGGTTACCATGGTCACTAATGGCCATGTCATCCACAAAATGGGACGTGCCACCCAAGCCCTTGGTGTTTGTGCTTCACCAGAGGTCTATGCAAATCAGGGCCTGAAGCATGGCAGCTTTGTTGATGGTAAGTTTAGAAAAGGGGGCGGGGTGGGGGGGGATAGTAGAGAGAGGGATACAGGAGGGAAAGGTCTACCTCGGCCAAAGCTGAAGTATTCCAAGGGCAGCTTAGAACCAGGAGGGAGATGCACGATTTACAATCTGCCCGGCTTGGCTTCTCCAGAGGTCACTTAAAAGGCAATGGAAGCCCCGCGCCACCACCATGTCATCTTTAGACATAATGAAAGGTAAAAACCTCTAGAATGATTGATTAGGTCCCCAAGGGAGCCCTGGAAATTACCATACCTTTTTATTTATGAACTCGGACAACTTTGGCCAGCCATGTCCCTCATTAATTCATTTATTCAGTAATAAAACGAGGCACCTGGCAAATAAATAAAGTCCTCTAGAAACCTTATTTTAGCCGGTTCCATCAGCTATTAAAAGAGCAATTTAATGAGCAGCCAATCACAGAATGCCATCAAGTCTTTCTCCTCCAACTTTGCAGGAGGAAGTGGTAATGGGTTGGGGGTGAGGAAGGTGAGATAGTGACAGGAGGGGTTAAAGGGCATTATGCATCGCACCAACCACCCGCCTCCACCTGGCTACAACGGTTTCATCCTCCCTCTGGCCATTTTCTTGCGTCTTATAAGACTCTACCAGGGACTACCCTGGCAGTCCAGTGGTTAAGACTTCGCCTTCCAATGCAGGGGGTGTGGGTTCGATCCCTGGTCGGCGAGCTGAGATCCCACATGCCTCACTAGCCAAAAAACCAAAACATAAAACAGAAGCAATTTGTAACAAATTCAATAAAAAAAAAAAAAGACCCTACCAAACCAGCCCATATCCCCCTTGTTGAAATGAAGGAGCAATTTTTTTTTTTTTTGTCCAATCAGATTC
The DNA here is from genome assembly GCF_028564815.1 of Eubalaena glacialis. NCBI lineage: Eukaryota > Metazoa > Chordata > Mammalia > Artiodactyla > Balaenidae > Eubalaena > Eubalaena glacialis. The sequence goes on from NC_083732.1 coordinate 72,727,106, forward strand.
TGCCTGAAAGCTCCTAGTTTGCCCCGTCTTCCATCCCAGATTTTTCTGATGCATAAACATAAGTCTACGTGATTGCCTTTTCCACCTACCACACAGTAGACAGTTGGGTTCAATTCAATTCAACAAATACGTCCTGAGCGCCTACTGTGTGCGGGCGAATGTGCTAGGCACTAGAGAGGACAGGGTGAAGAAGATAGAGTCCTCCTTCACGTGGAGTTCAGTCAGACCAACAAGAGGGGAAATTGCTCTTTCCTTTATTCGCCAGGGTGCTCCGTGGCATGATGGAAATGTGCACGCAGGAGGGGCACCCAGGCTGGGAGTCAGGGAAGGCTTCCTGGAGGAAGGGACAGCTGACTCAGGAGCTAGCCAAGTGCACAGACAAGGAAGAGAGTGTTTCAAGTGGAAGGAAGAGCCAAGCAAGGGTCCAGAGACAAGAAAAGGAATGGTGCAGCTGAGGAACCAAAAGAGGTTTGGCGTAGCCAGGAAGTTGAGTTTGGGATTCAGCAAACAATGAGAAGAGGCAAACTAAAAGAAAAACTGATGGCTTTCCACAGCAGGCAAAAGTTATTCTGAACCAGTTGTGTTTGCTCAATTTGGATATAAGGATGCTAATTGTTCCTGTGTCCAGAGTGGGCTCTGGATGCACATCGCTGAGTGGGAGGTATCTAGGGATGGCAGCCCCCCAGAGGCCCCCAAGGCCACCTGTCCCCATCTTTTCTCTCCCAAATGATACCAACACCAACAGTTGACAGCGCCCATCTGAGCTGGTTGCCACTGTGCTTGACCCCCACCTGAGGCCCAAGAGAAGGAGAAGGGGGAAGAAATGCTGAAACCATAAAGAGAAGCTTTGGGAAGGAAGGGAGGGAGGAAGGAAGGAAGGAAAGATGCAAGGCCTCCTGAGTTCAGAGGCTGAGCTGGGCGCTGTGGCCACAGATAGTCTCATTCAATTCTCCTAGCGGCCCTGAGAGGTAAGCTTCTCTATATTTTTATAAAACCAGAAACTGAGACTCAGAAACCAAGGAACTTATCCACATTCTCCCAGCCAGCACCTCGGTTTCACTCCGGAGCCTTCACTCTTCCTACTGCCGTTTCTGCCTCTTTATTTCTGACAGAAATTCCCCATTTCTGATTGATAGCACCTCCCACCCCTGACCCACTCCTGTGGCGGCAGATACCTAGGGTTTTTAGAGTTGACTTTTGAATTAACATCAAATAATTCAGAGATGTAGGAACTAGTCAAGTCCCCCCAAAAAACAGGAACACCCAGGAACCGCTTTTTTATGTTTATTTATGGTGAACGCCACAAGTGTGTGCTAGAAAACATTCCTAAACAACATGCTAAGATCTACTCAACACCTGTGACATCCGATATCCCTAATGGGCCTCCTGATATTTTTCAGGTGCCACTGAATTGAGAAAGGGGCCGCCGTCTGTGCCGGTGGCGGCAGCCAAAAGTTCTCCCAAGTCCCGACAGAGGCACCCCTTCAAGGAAGCTTCCAACCTCGAGGGGAAAAAAACCTCTCCAAATACTTCACAGCTTTTATGAACCAAACACATGGGTCTCTTGAAATTCATAAATATTCAGTGATGTCTTTATTTAAACACATATTTATTTAGGAACCTGCAGTTGAGTGCAGTTGCCACACACATAATAATCCTGGGAATGATGCATGGTTTTGATTTCATGAAAGGTGTTATGTGATGCACATATGAGAGACAGAGAGTGAGAAAAAACTTGGGTAAGCAGCTGGGCGCTGACTCTAGGATGGGATTTCCTCTGTGGGAGTGAAGCGTACCCACCCCGACCAATTCCTCTGGCTGAAGCTTGGCAAGGCTCAGGACAGTATTTGAATGTCCAGGCTCACCCTGGCCCTGAGATTAGACACAAAGATAAGGAATCCTTCCCAAGCCTTGAATTGGGGCATCTTGATTCAGTCTCTGAGTCCAAACAATTATCGAGCTATCCACTGAGAGATCTGTCCTGGTAAGAGGCCAAGAAATAAACTCCTCCTTTCCTAAAAATGAGTCAGAATACTTGAGCCAGAGAATGTCAGACATATGCCTTGATGTTTGGCCAGACGGAATTGCCCGGCTCTGCTACCACGAAGAATTTCCATTTATTTGTATATGCCATGTGCTCAGCATTCTTTCCAGCACATCTATTAAGTCATTTACACTTCATGACAACCTTCTGAGAGAGGTACGGCTCTTTCCCCATTTTACAGAGGGCCAAACGGAGGCTCAGAGATGCTTGCCCTGGGTTCCTCAGCTAGCGGCTGGTGGAGCCTGGAGGCCCCCTCTCATCTGTCAGGTCACTGCCTGACCCAACCACCGTGGCCCACCACCTTGCCAACAGTGGCACCACCATCACCGCCCGGGCTGGACCAACAGGACGTGGTCATTTCTTAATTCTATGTGGAGTGGGAACTAATGCGCAACTATTCACTACTTTGCTGCCTCCTGATTTCTGACAATTTCCATCTCCTGAGGATTAGGGATGGCTTTGGGGAAGAGGTAAATCTGTGAAATGTCAGAAAAAAAATATTTTCCATAGTTCAGCTTGCTTAAAATATTCAAGGCTGCCAACATTGGATCCTGGATACAATTTAGGATCCAGGATAGGTATAACCCCATCATCTGTTCAGATTACCCGTCCAAATACAGATATGTGAATGGATGGATGGATAAATGAAAATGTTGTAATTAACTATTTCCCTGTCTCTCCCCTATCAGACCCTTAAAGGCAGGCACCATAGGCCATTAATCTCTGAATCCCCCAGTGCCTGATTCAGAACAGATGCTTAACAGCAGTTTATCAAACCAACCTGAGAATTAACAAAGATAGTTGGCTTCCAGTTATCCAGGATCTGGTACCTCAGTCCTTTGCTTCTCCTCATTTTTTTTTCTATCACTCACTAGTCCCATCAGATGACAGCCATCAGGGGAGAGGAACTGGTGACAATCTGCTTTCCCTGTGTGTGGGCAGCTTGAGGGAAAGGTCTGTTGGAGAATCGATCACTAGCTATTTACTGGGTGATACTTCTCAGGGACTGTACCTTAGCCTCGCTGCCCTGGTACCTCATGGAGAGTTAACTGCTATCACTTCCTTTTACCTAATTCTGGAGTTTCTCACACTAGGAATTCCCACTGTGCTTTAGGCAGCTTGTAGTGACTTAGGAACATAATGAAATCGAAGCCCCTCATTTTTCAAAGGAAGGATGCTGGCCCCAAGGAGGAGGAGCAACTAGTCCAGATGTCCATAATAAGTGCCTTGGCTCATTCATCCATCAGCATTTGTGGAAATCCTGCAGTGTGCCAGGCTCTGGAAGGCAGCGGTGCCCAGCATGTCCCTGCCCTCATGGAGCCCATAGTCTTTGACCAAATAATCTTCCATCAAACAAAAAGGAAATGTTGCCAGGTGACAAGATTTTTTGAAGGAAAGGCGCATGGAACTGTGAGAATATAGATTAGGGCAATTTGACCTGATTTAGGGGGTTGGGCAAGGTTTCTCTAAACAAGCAGTGGATGAATTGAAATCCAAAAGGTTAAGCAGGAGTTGGCTGGGCAGAGAGGAGAGGAGAAACAGTCCAGGCAGAAGAAACCACATACCCAAAGACCCTGAGACAGGAGGGAACTTGGTGCATCAGGGAACCTAAAAGGTGACTATCGTGGCTATGACTTGTCTGAGTTCACACTTCAAAGAAGTGCAAGAGTTAAAAGCCAGAGTGCTACCTGGACTCATCATCAAATTTTCCCTTGAAACTCCTCTAACTCATCAATAAAGACTATATGTGATTCTGTGTGTATGACCCCGTTGACAAAGTTTGAGACCCTCTGAGATACTCAAGGGAGGAGCAAAAGGAAAGTCATCTTGCAGATGTCTGGGTGTTGAGACCTTTCTGCCCTAGTAGTATATGGAAGATGGATGGTAGAAAATTCTAGAGCACCCACATGCCTATACATTTTACTTTATTCTTTTTTATGATTTTCTACAACCTTAATACTTACTGTGTTAGTCAACTAGCTGCCATAACAGCAGAGCACAGACTGGGTGGCCTAAAGAACAGAAATCCATTTTCTCACAGTTCTGGAGGCTAAAAGTGCAAGATCAAGGTGCCAGCAGGGTTGGTTTCTGGCGAGGCCTCTCTCCTTGGCTTGCAGACAGCCACCTTCTCTCTGTGTCCTATGGCCTTTCCTTTGTGCATATACCCTCCTGGTGTCTCTTCCTTGTCTTATAAGGACACCCATCCTGTTGGATTGGGGCCCCACCCTTATGACCTCATTTAACCTTCATTACCTCCTTAAAGGCCCCATATCTCCAAATACAGTCATACTAGGGATTAGAGTTCAGCATATGAATTTGGGGTGGGACACAGTTCAGTCCATGGTACTTACCAATAGACTTTGTTGTTGTCAAGACCAAGTGAGATAATATAAGTGAAAGTCCAAAAACAGGGGCCTGGCATTAGCATCAATACCTGCTCAATGGATGCTAACTCAGAAGTTGCACATTCTTCTGCATATGGAGAACTTAGCCATCTTGGGTTTCCAAGTTGACTGTTTCGGTTGGGGCCCCACTGGTACAAACTCATGCTTTGGGGTGTTAATTGCATGTGCATCTTGGGGCGGGGGTTGGGGGCCTGGGGCAAAGACAAGGGGCAACATTTGCTGAGCACTTACTGTGCCAGGCACTGCTCAAGCACTTTACATGTGTTAACTCAACAACTCTCCAAAGACATCATTTTCTTCATTTGATGGCTGATGAGAATGAAGCACAGAAAGGTAACTGGTCCAAGGTCACTGAGCTAGAAGACGGTGGAGCTGGGATTCAAACCCAAACCTGCACTTGTAACCTCGTCGGGAGCCTGCCTAGTGAGTCTAAAATCCGATTCCATTTGAACTCCACAGGATAATATCCAACTGATGGAAAAGGGACAGGAAGAGCCAGTGGCCCTCTGATTCCTTCTGCCTTTGAACCTCTCTGCGAGCAGGGAGACCTGACTTACAAGTCTCAGCAATTTCCCCAACCACAGAGGCTCCCCAAACTGCTGCAGGGAAAGAGCTCCTGCTGGATGTTCAGAGTTGACATAATATAGGATAGTGTGAAATTTTCCTCATCCGCTGAGAAATTACTTATTCTTTCTCCGTGTCACCATGTTTTCCTTTTCTCAGTTCTAATTCAAATTAGACCATGCCCCTTCCCAATAAAAGAAAGTTGGACTCAGAAATATGATTGAGATAAGATTGAATAAATTACAATCACAGTGCTTGCTTTTCTATCTCATGGACTGCGGTGTTATTCTCTCTCAAGTCCACAGGGTCTAAAGGAAATCCCTACAGGGAAAAGTAAAGAGAAATAGGAACAGAAAGCTAGCACATGGGAAAAGAATTCTAATTGTTTCATGCTTCCCCAAAGGTAAAGTAATAGGGAAACAGATTTTGCTGAAGAATTAGGTAGTACTTTTTAACATTCCAAGGTGTGCCCAAGATAGAAAGGGACAGCTGCGAGAGCCAGTGGGTTCCCTGTCCTGGATAGTGTTCAGAGAGAGACAGGGCATCCACTTGGTGGAAACGTTCAAACAGTGGCCATAAGAAAAGGGGCCCAGTGACTTTGCAGTTTCCCCCAAAGCTAAGAACTAGTGCTCTGGGATTAAGTGACCCATTGGGCGGTTGGTTCTCTACCATGTGGAATGTCCCTGACCAAGTGGTAGGATTCCAGGGGCTTAGCAAGAGGCCACATAGTCAAAATCACTGTAATACTCTTTAAAAAAAAAAAAAAATACCCTGAAATGTGAACTTTGTCATCAATCTTGTGTAACCAGCCACCTCTAACAGCACTGTGCTCTCTTCTTGTTTTTCATTCATTAACGAACATTTGAGTATCCTCAGTGAGCCAGACTCAGTGCGGGGCGGGGGTCAGCAGTGAACTCTGTGGACATACGTTTAAAAAGGTGAACTGAGGGTGTCTGGGAGCAGGGTCTTCTGTAGAAGCAACCTGCAGATGGGACCTGCTGCCCAAGGGGAAGGCGATGGGGCCAGGCTGTGTGCCCTTGGTGTCCTGCATCTTCCCAGCCTCACTTTGAGAGTGCAGCCAGCTCCCACAGCCCAAGTCCTGCCCACCGCTACATAGCCTGGGAGAGGTCAGAGGAGAATTGAAGTCTAGCAGTTCCAAGGGTGCTACTGGGGCCCAGGGCCATCCATAGACATCTGGAATCACTGCAAAAGCCAAAAAAAAACTGGCTTTGTCTCCCCTTCTCCAGGTCACCCTTTGGCCTTGCAATATGTTTTCTGTGGGGTTTTTTGTTTTGTTTTTTTAATGGCCTTGTTTGGCATTTATTTTTCATATTAATACATATGGCTGGAGGATTATACATGTTCATCCCCATAAGATAGGGAAGAACACATTGTCATAAAAGAAATTGAAGATGATTCAAAGAAATGGAAAGATATCCCATGCTCTTAGATTGGAAGAATAGTGTTAAAATGGCCATACTATCCAAAGCAATCTACAGATTTAATGCAATCCCTATCAAAATACTCATGACATTTTTCACAGAACTAGAACAAATAATCCTAAAATTTATATGGAACCACAAAAGACCCAGAATTGCCAAAGCAATCCTGAGGGGAAAAAAACAAAGCTGGCGGCATAACCCTCCCAGATAAGACCATCTACAAAGCTACAGTAATCAAAACATGATGGTATTGGCACAAAAACAGACAAATAGATCAATGGCACAGAAGAGCACAGAAATAAACCCACACACCTACGGTCAATTAATCTTCAACAAAGGAGGCAAGAATATGCAATGGAGAAAAGACAGTCTCTTCAGCAAGTGGTGCTGGGAAAGCTGGACAGCCGCATGCAAATCAATGAAGTTAGAACACACCTCACGATACACAAAAATAAACTCAAAATGGTTTAAAGATCTAAATATAAGACATGACACCATAAAACTCCTAAAAGAGAATATAGGCAAAACATTCTTGGACAAAAATCGTAGCAATATTTTCTTAGATCAGTCTCCCAGGGCAATAGAAATAAAAGCAAAAATAAACAAGTGGGACCTAATCAAACTTAAAAGCTCTTGCACAGCAAAGGAAACCATCAACAAAACAAAAAGACAACCTCCTGAGTGGGAAAAAATATTTGCAAATGATGCAACCAACAAGGAGTTAATATCCAAAACATACAAACAGCTCATACGACTCAGTATCAAGAAAACAAACACCACAATCAAAAAATGGGCAGAAGACCTAAATAGACATTTCTCCAGAGAAGACATGCAGATGGCCAACAGGCACATGAAAAGATGCTCAACATCACTAATTATTAGAAAAATGCAAATCAGAAGCACAATGAGGTATCATCTCACACCTGTCAGAATGGCCATCATCAAAAAGTCTACAAATAATAAATGCTGAGGGGGGTGTGGAGAAAAAAGAACCCTCCTACACTGTTGGTGGGAATATAAATTGGTATGTAAATACTATGGAAAACAGTACAGACATTCCTTAAAAATCTAAAAATAGAGCTACCATACGCTCCAGCAGTCCCACTCCGGAAAAGATGAAAACTCTAATTCTAAAAGATACATGCACCCCAATGTTCATAGCAGCGCTATTTACAATAGCCAAGACATGGTAACAATCCAAGTGCCCATCAACAGACTATTGGCTTAAGAAAATGTAACATATATATATATATATAATGGAATACTACTCAGCCATAAAAAAGAATGAAATATTGCCATTTGCAGCAACATGGATGGACCTAGAGAATATTATACTTAATGAATCAGAGAAAGAAAAGTATTACATGATATCACTTATATGTGGAATCTCAAAAATAATACAAATGAATCTATATACAAAACAGAAACAGATCACAGACAGAGAAAACTAACTTATGGTTACCAAAGGGGAAAGAGAGGGCAGAGGGATAAATTAGGAGTATGGGATTAACAGATACACACTACTAAATAGAAAATAGAAAAGCAGCAAGGATTTACTATATAGCACAGGGAACTATATTGAATATCTTGTAATAACCTATAATGGAAAATAATCTGAAAAAATATTTATATATATATATATATATAACTGAATCACTTTGCTGTACACCTGAAACACAATATTGTAAATCAACTATACTTCAATTCTTAAAAAATTGCCAGATGGAGAACCACCTTAATATTGAGGTTTATCTAAAAAGCAAATTTTTACATATTTTTATTACTTTCAAATAAACTGACAGCATAGTTGCTAAGATATTTTATAATTCATCAATTATCGGATTGTTTAAAAATTATTTGTTATAGAAAAATCACCATGATAAAATCAACTTCTTTTGCTTCTAATAATTTATACTTGATATGCATTATAAGAGTGTAATATTAATAGGCAAGATAATTCAAGCAGCCTGACTGATCTCATTAACTAGTCATCTTCAAATTCAGAAAACAAAAGAAATCAATAAAAAAAATAAAAAGCAAATTTTTGCCATTCACTTAAAGGACAGGGTTCAGTTTTCTGTATATGAGAGAGAGGAGAGAGAGAAAATGTGTAAATTCTCACACACACAGGTGAGCTGACTTACCCCCGAGGCTGTAATTTTGCACTTGGCTTTCCTCAAGGAAAAAAGGAAGCAATATTTCTGGAGGACGTGTTTGCTTTGCACACCTCGTCTGTTGCCCTCCCAGCAGCCGGTTGATTATGAATTGTGGAAGTGAGGCTCAGGGAGGTTAGGTAACTGACCTCGGCACACAGCTCGGAAGTGGCTGACCCTGGATCCAGCTTTCTCTGACTCCACGGCTCTTTCCTCCCTTCTCCATGGCGGAGACCACAGTCCTGTGCTGAGCTGACGTTCCTCAGCCTGGCTGGGAGAAGGAACAATCGCTCTTTACCCACCTTGGGCCTTGTTTCCTGGAGTCCTGAGAACTATTCGCATGGACATCCACCCACAGGCAGCCTCCTTTCCGAAGACGGTGAAAGACTCAGTTTGCTGCGGGAAATCCTGTTCTTTGGGGAGCACAGCGGGAGGCCGACTGTGGTCCGTGTGCCCATCCTGGGTGCGTATGGCTCTGCATGGGATCAGCGATAAGGCAAGTGCTCCTCTTCAGCTGCCTGGGACCGCCAGCCCGTCTTTGAAGCAGACCTGCGCTCTCCTGTCGCCACGTGGCTCCATGCAGGAAGCAGCTGTGCACGGAGGGCAAGGAGGGTCAGGTGTGGGGAGGAGCAGTGAAAGTTGGATTGGCCGCAGTAGAATCCAGGTTCCACCACTTGCTACTTGCCTGACACCATTTAATCTCGCTAAACCCCCATCTCTTCACTGCAGGTGGGCCTACCTCCCGGGTTACCAGGTTACCATAAGGAGTAAATGAGATGATCCATATCAGCACTTAGCATTGGGCCTGGCACATAATAAGCATGAGATATATTTAAGCTACTCTCACTGTTGTCACAACCATGATCATTATTGCTTTTGACTCTGCCGCTGAGCAGTCATGTGACCTGGGGAAATTGCTTTTCCTCCCCGAGCTTCCTTTTTTTTTTCTCGTGAAATGAGTGATGTTGGCAGCATCACCTATAAGGATCCCTGTAGCTCTTACGATTCGGCGACATTTACTGGATCACTTTTGGGTGGTACCAGATCCCAAGGACACCCTGGAATCTGGTTTCATCCACAGACGTTTCTTTTACAAGCTGTTTCCTTAACTCCAATATTCAGTCTTATTGTCGGGAGCATTTAGGGAATGTGGGTACATTTGACAGCCAGACGTTAAGAATGACAAACAATATAGATAATCTGCTGATGCCTTCGGCTGAGAAGTCTGGTATTCTTGCTCTTGGTCCCCTGCACAAGAAAAACCCAAAAACTTCTCAGGGCCTTCTCGGCTACTTAGCCAGAGAAGTGACCAAGCAGTAACACAGCCTTACCAGGAAGGAGGCAAAGAAAAAGCCAGTGGCTTCAGGAATCTACAGATTTGATCACCTTCCAGCCTGTCATGGAAGACTACGTCCTTTACAGCCCTGAGCCCTCCCCTTGGATTCATGCTCAGGATCCTTGGATCCCAGGAGCCCACAGAGGAAATGGAGGTCGGCCTTAGTTTCCTAAGGCTGCCATCAAGTACCACAAACTGGGTGGCTTAACCGACAGGAATTTATTCTCCCACGGTCTGGAGACTGGAAGTCTGGTGTTGGCAGGGTTGCTTCCTTCTGAGGGCTGTGTGGGAACGTGTGTTCCTTGCTTCTCTGCTAGCTTCTGGCGGGTTGCTGGCAATCCTTGCCTTATAGATACAACACCCAATTTCTGCCTTCGTCTTCCCATGATGTTCTCCCTATATCTGTCTCTGTGTCCAAATCTCCCCTTTTTATAAGGACACCAGCCCTATGGGATTAGGTCCCACCCTAATGACCTCATTTTAACATTGATGGCCTTTGTAAAGGAATTTCCAAATAGGGTTACATTCTGAGGTACTAAGGGTTAAGGACTTCAACATATCTTTGGGGGTTGGGAGGACACAATTTAACCCATAAGAAGGTCCTTGGACTATTTTCATTACTTCAAAGTACATAAGAATTAAACACTTCTCCATACTGACTCAATAAACACTGTTTAAGAGCACAGGCTGTGGAAATTGCCTGGGTTGGAATTTTGGCTCTGCCACTTTCTAGCTGTGTGATCTTGGGCAAGTTTTTTAGCTTCTCTGTGCTCAGTTTCCTCACCTGTAAAATGGGAATAACAATTTTATCTACACCTGAGGGTTGATAGAAACATTAAATTAAAAATACACTTAAAATTTCTCATCTTATTATGATTATTTTATATCCTATCATATTTGGAAAGGGTTCCATCTAACAAATACAACAAAAGCACATGTAATACCACACGCTGGGCACTATTTTATATGCTGGTACATATATCAACTTCTTATCACAACTACTTTGTGGATGCTATTATCATCCCTGTTTTACAGAAGCAAAAACTAAGCCCTAGAGAGATTTTGACGTATGTATGGCCCCATGGCCAGTATAGAGAGAACTCCCAACCCAAATCCAGGTTTGACTGATTCTGGGGCCTTTTAGGAACCATTGTGACTGGCTGCCTCTCCAGGAATAAGAAAAGGGTCTTGTAATGATGAAATGAATCACCTCCTTCACTTGCCCAGAAAGTCATCTTATTTTCAAAGGCCTTATTCTGAAGGCACTTCCCATAATGTCAGACTGTGCTCAGCAAAAACACTTGTTTCTTTAAAACAGGGCGTTTGTCTCTCCTCCAGGCCCCAGGATGGCTTTGGAAGTGTCTCCCCAGGAGAGCCAAGGAGAGGCCACCCCCGATGCCTTGCACCCAGGGAATGATGGTCATCTCCCTGACATCTTGTCTCTCTGGTTTTGTGTTGTCCTTCTAGGACAGTCCATCAGAACTGCTGTGCTGATGAAGGGGACACTCTGTCTTCAAAGAGAGAAGAGAACTTTCGTCCCCGGCTGTGGGCCGCCCTGGCCAGAGACTCCAAGTGGAACGCCTTCGCTCATATGCACCTCCCCGAGGCCCGGTGGGAATTGTTCATAGTGCCAAAGTCCTACCACTGCGTTTTCCATGGGTCCTTGTAAATAGTTTGCTCCTGTGCCCAGGCCCCCACCTCTTGCTATACTGGAACCGATTTGTACAATGTGGGAAAACTTTGTTACCTTTTTAACCAAGGGCAACTTCCTTTTCCAGCACTACCATTGTAAGGTTTTTCCCAGGAGGGAGGGCTGATCACACGTGCTTTTCTCTTTTTTCCTTTCTTTTTTTTTTTTTATTTTATTAATTTGGGGGAGGGGGGGATGTTAGCATTAGTGCCATTATATCTACTGGATTTTAGGTAGGGAGAGTTCATTTTTAAAGGTAGTTTGAAATTTGGGAGATTTCTTCAGGGGAAAGGGCTGGGATTCAGGCATCTGTCTTAACTTGGAGAGGGTTTTACAGATGACAGATCTTCCAAATCAAATCCATTTCTATTTCTTCCCCAGCCTCCTCTGAGGGTCCCTGTTTAGCCACACACAAGGCTTTCTGAACTGCCACCAGGCTGGTCTGGCTTTTTTGATGGCCTGGCCTCAGACCTTGGGCCGAGCCAGCACCCGGAGAACTGGGTGGCGGACAGCTACCCTCTGAGCCCCTTTTTAGTGACCAGCAGAAAGGGCTCCCGGACGCATTAGCATCATCATTACTTTTGTGAAATTAAAAGAAAGAGAGATCTTCGTGTCTAGATGGTACAAAGATGGACAGCTTTGGTTTTCATTTCCGTTCCTAGCTGCCTTTTCTCAGTGTGGTATTGGACAAGATTTCAGCTTGAAGCTTCACCGCGAATTGCTTTTTTTTGTTTGTTTGTGTGTTTGTTTTGGGCCAATTTTAGTTTCCTGAGTGCACTTTTTTTTTTCCCTCAGTTAGTCCTAACTTCTAAAGAAGAAGAACCAGGAGACGTATCTGGTGTAAATGTTGCAGTATGAGTTGTCTTTGCAGCCCCTTCCCCTGCCCACACTGCCCCTCATTTGAGTACACTGCACAAATAAAAGGTTAGGGAGTTTGGAAAAAAAAAAAATTTTTCTAACTTGTTGCTCATTTGTTGTAACTCAATAAAGCAAAGACTAAACATTTTTATAACCTTTTCCTCTGCTCCTGGTTCCTCATTGCTGTCTGGCTCCCAGGGCACAGCCTGAGGGTTCCAACTCACCCACCCTCTGTTTCAAATCCGTTATGACCACACTTCTCATCTTCCATCCTGGTGAGGCCTGACAGCGCCGGTGGGACTGTAAAAACGGGGTAAGTGTCGACGTGGGAATCTTCATCACATCTCTGTGACATAGAGAAGAAGTGAGTGATAGGCCCACCCTTCTCTGGGGTCTTCACAAATAGACTCATAAAATACTGCAGAGAAGAAGAGCACAGGCGTGGGAATGAGACCTGCCTGCAGGCCACCGCTTGCTCTCGGGGGACCTCAGGCAAGTCACTTCTGTCCCGGATTGCTGGTGGCTGGGACACTGCCATTTCTCCGAGAAGGCCGGCTTTTGTGTCTCTGACCAGGTGAGGTTTAAAAAGCCCCTCGTTGTTCAAGGTGACCCTCGTTTAGACCAGTGTCTTTCAAGCTTGAGCAGGCAGCGGAATCACCTGGAAGGCTGGTTAGAGTTTCTAACTGAGTAGGCCTGGGTGGACCAGATAATGTCCACTGCTCCCAGGTGAGGCTGGTACTGCCAGCTCAGGGTCCCAACATTGGGAATCTCTGGTCTAGATGTTTCATTTTCACAGGGACTTACAGACTTTTGGGCAGTTTATCCACCCCTCGACCTCCAAACTCTCCCCATCCACCTCCCCCACCACAAAAAAAACCAAAAATCCAGCCTGCGCTTTTCTTATTACAAAAAAAAAAAGTGCCAAGTGGCTGTCACTGGCTCATCTCCTGCTCCCTGCCTACGCTGCCTTTCCCGTCTGCGCTCCGAGCAGTGGACCATCCACAGACCTCATCTCCGCATGCTGTCCTGTCCTACCAGACCATTAATGAACGTCAGCCCATCCCAGCCCCCTCCCGCTTCTCCCTGGCAGGCAGCTGCCTTCCCCTCCTGCTATTTACCTCCCTTGCCGTTCCGCTTGCCACTCTCAAGCAATTTAAGTAAATTCTTCCAGCAAGGCAGCAGGAGATGCTATTAAATGCCTGAAGAAACCAAAGGGAAAACCTTGCCAGAACTTTTGTCTTTTTATTTTTAATTTCTGCACCAAAGAGAAAGCTTTGCTAATTGGTTGCAATGAAAATACACAGGGAAAACAGCTGTGCTCTTTTAAGCACCCAGCAAATTATGACAAGCTACATCTTCCCCCCTGGGAATGATCAAAGGGTGGCAGAAACTAGGAGAGGGGTTCTTAAGGGGAATAGACGGACAGGTGAGGTGGAAGAGAGCCGTGGAGTGGCGTGAACACCTGCTGGTTTTGTCTGCCCCGTACCTCTTTGCACTACGTCCCTTCCTTCAGGGTTCACTTGTCTCCCCTTCTGTTCATCTGATTCTGAGGGGCTGCCCATCACGGTGACCCGCTCCCCTCCCACAGGACAAGCCTGGCACTCCAGCCCCCTATTCACGGAGCTGGGTGCAGTGTGACGCAGGAGCACTCAGATGCTGGGAGAGAGCTCCCTTTTTCCATTGACATGACGAGCGTGATATTAGCCTGGAGCCACCAGCATCCAAATCCCCTGCCCGAGAGAGGAAGCCAGTCTGCAGGTAGCAAGAATGAGGCCGGAAACTCAAGAAAAGAGGCAGAGGAGCAATGAAAGAAGAAAGAGATGATGGTGGCAGTGATGATGGTGGTGGTGATGACAGTGGTGACATCATTTGAGTCCCTGGACCCTGCCATTCCTGAGGCCAGCTCCCTATCTTTCCAGTTTCATAAAAACCAACATATTTCTCTTTTTGACTTAGGCCAAAAACCTTTTGAATTGGGTTGCTGTTGCTAGAAACTCAGCATTCTGAAGGTTTGATGAGATTATGAGATAAAAAACAAAGGAAAGACAGTAAGTGTAAACAGCCCCACATAGCTGGTGGCTACTGTACTGGACGTCCATCTCTAAGTCCTTGGTACTCAAGTGTGTTCCCTGGATCAACAGCGGCAGCATCACAGGGTGCTTGTTAGAAATGCAGACTCTCCAGCCCCTACCCCAGACCTGTTGAATCATAATCTGCAATTTCACACCATCCCCAGGTGACTTACCTGTTCATTCAAGTTTAAGAAACTCTGCTCTGAAGGCTTTGAAGGGCTCCTCCCCAACCTCCTCCAGCACACTGAGGGCTGGGGGCGGGATCCGATATCCCACGGAGGCTGTTTTCAGAGTGTAGACGCCAAGGCCTTGGGGAGCAGGAAGGCAGAGGCAGCAACAGGATGGAGATCACGTGGTACCCCAGGTGCGGGTGCCCTTGTCCTTCCAGACCACCTGGTGCACAGCCACTTCTAGCCAACAGCATGCGGAAATGACAGCTCTCACTGGCCTGCCACAATACAATCTGGAGAGAACCAGGAGAGACGTCAGTTCCCTCCTACTGATTCCTGAAAGCTCCCATCTGGAGCGCCTAACAGCTGGATGTACTTACAAACCACAGTAGAGGCACCATCATTACCCCTGGGCGCTTGATCAATAAGAATGAGTAAAAAAGACATCCAAGTACATCCCATGACATGCTGCAAGTCTATCCTGTAGAGTGTCGGAGGCACATTGCCCTGGACTTTGAGGAAGGGAGATGACAAAGGTCTCCATCAGTAACTCTCACACCCTCCCCTAGAACCAGCCCCCAAAGCATTACAGACTGCCTCAGTCTGGATCCTTGAGAAAAAGAGACAGAACACTTAAACTGGGAAATTTAAGGGCAGCGCATTAAATGGATGTTCACAAGGTGTGGGCAGGGCTTGGGGAAGCCAACAAGGGAGGATGTAGAGATCTTGGCCTGAAGGGGTAAGGGATGGGGCAGTTACTGGAACCTGTAAAGGATAGATGCCTTCAATAAACGATGGTGACCCGGCAGGAGGAGAATCTGGAGAATAAATACCCTGACATCATTCTCCTCCTATCCTCTGCCCTCCCTCCCCTTTGCCACTTCCTCCCAATGGCCAAACCCAACCAGAAGTCAGAGGGTAAGGGGATCTGTTGGTCCAGTCCATCAGAGTTTGCCTCTCAGCACACAGAGCAGGTGGGGGAAGGGTTGGGGGGGGGAAACAGATGGTCCAGCACACAGATCAATCTATGGGCTGGACCAAAGATGACAAATACACACCAAGGATGCTATATGCCCCACTCATGGCAAACGTTAATAATCAATTGAAGTGCCTTTGCCTGCTGGGCTTGGACAGCCTTCACAATACTGAACACAGAGCCTCACCTTGAATCTGTTAACCTTGGAACATGAGATGACACATTGGGTGGATGCCACTGGTTGCCTAGCTAGTATCCATTCCTTCATTCTTCCTCACTAACAGAACCAAGATATTGCCCAGGCACTGACATACCCCAGTCCTAGGTCAGAAACTCAATTTCCCTTGCAGCCAGGAGTAGCTAATGAGATGCACGCAGAAGGCTCTTGCATAGCCGGTGCCTGTCTTCTTCCTCCCTTGTTCTTACCTTGTGTGCATTGCTGATCTTGAGACTACATCCTTAATAGCTTCTTTGAGCCCCTGAACCAGTGCCACAGCTGAAAGTTTTCAAACGTCTTGATATGTGAGAAAAATATCTATTCGTTTAATCCACCACTCATTGCATTTGTCTGATACTTGCATTCAAATGTGCTCGTAAGTGACACAAAACCTTTGTGCCATCCTTAGGCTGGATAGATATGAATCCTCTCACTCATGCATGAGCTCATTTATCCCTGTGCCAATTGCCAGGTGAGAGATAAGTTATGTATAGTCTCCCTCCTCAAGGAAACTTGATCTATATTTTGAAGGATGAGTAGGAGTTGGCCAAATGGATAAATCAGAGGAAGGCACAAGATGCAGAAGTGAAAGAGTGTATATATACAATGTCAGGGTGTTAAGTAGTAGAAATCCAACGAGGAGGCTATAATGTGTAACAAAAGAAGAAACCATCAGTTTTGAACAACCAACTTTGAAAAGCAACAAAGTCACGCTGATTCAAACCCAGTCATAAAAAAACAGAAGTGATTATCCACTTGGAAAGACCCTGAATGCCAAAGAATTATGCTATTTGCTTGTATGATGGGAAATCAAAAAGTGGTTTGGGATTTACCAAGATGAGTAAAATATTCTATAAAACTGATGTAAAGTGAAACAAAATACATTCAAAATCTTTTACCTTGGACTTGCTTCCCGTGGCTGAATTTGGGTCACAAACCTTGGGATCAGGTCCATCTCTCCAAAGGATCTCCCAACTCCTTATCCAGTCTCTTCCTCTGGCCACTCTGGTCTGCTTGCTGATTGGTGAGCACTCCCTGGGTCCACGCAGTTTCTCCTCTCAGAATGTGCCCCTTCCCCATTTCTTCCAGTCCCAGTTGAAGTTTCACCAGACCAAATAAAGGTACATCTTGGGTGACAGAGAGGCTGGATTTAAGGAAGACACACATATCCCAACTGGCTCTCTGGAAGCCCTGCTGCACTGAACTCCTGCATCAACAGGATGTATCTAGTTCTAACCACATATGGGTTAGTTGTTCAATCTCCTCTTTGTGTGATGCTCCTCCTGACCAGGAAATGTACTGAACATCTGTCCAGTATTCCTTCCTCATCTCTTTCAGCAACACTAACACCCCTTCCCACTGGGAGAGTCTTCTACAGACCTGCTCTTTCCCTGTGTCAACTCTAAGATATTGGTGTGGCACCAGCACAGGACAGGATCCCTCTGTCCATGGGTAGTCATGTGACTCAGGCCTAGCCAATCGTAGCACTATCTCGGACCTCAGTGAGTGCCCAAGGGGTACACACATGACCCAAGCTGGGCCAATCAGAGTCTTTCCTGAGGTTTAAAGAAATTGAAGCAGAGAGGGGGGGAGAGAGAGAGAAAGAGATAGAAAAAAAGACAGGAGCAAGGAGAGAGAGAGAGAGAAATGACATCATTTGAGTATTTAGAGCCAGTCGACCTTAAAGTTAGATACATCCCATCTTCCCCCAGTTATGTGTCAACAGATCCCCCTTTTGCTTAAAAATTAGTTTGAGTTCCATTACTTCATTCAGAAATGAGGGACTTCCCTGGTGGCCCAGTGGTTAAGAATCCACCTGCCAATGCAGGGGACAAGGGTTCAATCCCTGGTCCGGGAAGATCCCACATGTCGCGGAGCAACTAAGCCCGTGTGCCACAACAACTGAGCCTGCACTCTAGAGCCCACAAGCCACAACTACTGAGCCTGCGTGCCACAACTACTGAAGCCTGTGTGCCTAGAGCCCGTGCTCCGCAACAAGAGAAGCCACCGCGATGAGAAGCCCGCGCACCACAATGAAGAGTAGCCCCCACTCTCCGCAACTAGAGAAAGCCCGCGCGCAGCAACAAAGACCCAACACAGCCAAAAATAAAATAATTTTTTTTTAAATGAAAGAGTTATGACTAAAACCCATACTCTTACCCTACTGCCCAGCACATGTCTGCTGAACTGATAACAATTAAAAATGCAAGGGCAAGAAGAGATTGAAAAGGAAGAGTAGGCCGCTGCTGAAAGGCTGCACCCAAGGAGGAATTTCAGGCTAGATGGACTGCTCCAGCTTTCATGTTTACTGCTCCCCAACCTGAGGTTGCAGACGGGCCTGAAGGTGTGCTGGTCCCCTCTGTTCCTGTGCAGCAATTTTCTACTGAAGCCTGGTCTGCAGCTCCTCCTGCTCTGATGGGACCTCACCTTTCATGATGAGAATATCTTCCAGGAGAACATGGTGTCCTTTGGCACAGGGCTAACCAAGCACTTGGCCCAACAAGGATCCTGCAGGAGCCACAGGAGCCATAGAAGCTGCAGGCCGACTGGTGTCTCACACCACCCTGGTGAGCCAGCAGCCTCTGGAGCAAGACCAGCTCACTCACAGTTCCCTGACTCTGCACTTACCTTCAAGGGACTTTGACAGAAGAACTGCTGCTCCCCCTCCAGAGCGCTCCAAACCCCATCTGTCTCAAGGGAATTTACTCTTCGTATCTTCAGGAAGAGTCAACCTCTCTGCAGTTAATGCCATGGGGCTGACAGGGTCTTAGTGCTCCGGCCAGGTGTCAGTCCTGTGCCTCTGAGGTGGGAGAGCCGAGTTCAGGACATTGGTCCACCAGAGACCTCCCGGCTCCACGTAATATCAAATGGCGAAAGCTCTCCCAGAGATCTCCATCTCAATGCTAAGACCCAGCTCCACTCAACGACCAGCAAGCTACAGTGCTGGACACCCTATGCCAAACAACAAGCAAGACAGGAACACAAACCCACCCATTAGGAGAGAGGCTGCCTAAAATCATAATAAGGTCACAGACACCCCAAAACACACCACCGGACGCGATCCTGCCCACCAGAAGGACAAGATCCAGCCTCATCCACCAGAACACAGGCACCAGTCCCATCCACCAGGAAGCATACACAACCCACTGAACCAACCTTAGCCACTGGGGGCAGACAGCAAAAACAATGGGAACTATGAACCTGCAGCCTGAGAAAAGGAGACCCCAAACACAGTAAGTTAAGCAAAATGAGAAGACAGAGAAACACACAGCAGATGAAGGAGCAAGGTAAAAAATCCACCAGACCAAACAAATGAAGAGGAAATAGGCAGTCTACCCAAAAAAGCATGCAGAGTAATGATAGTAAAGATGATCCAAAATCTTGGAAACAGAATGGAGAAAATACAAGAAACATTTAACAAGGACCTAGAAGAACTAAAGAGCAAACAAACAATGATGAACAACACAATAAATGAAATTTAATATTCTCTAGAAGGAATCAATAGCAGAATAGCTGAGGAAGAAGAACGGATAAGTGACCTGAAAGATAAAATAGTGGAAATAACTACTGCAGAGCAGAATAAAGAAAAAAGAATGAAAAGAATTGAGGACAGTCTCAGAGACCTCTGGCACAACATTAAACGCACCAACATTCGAATTATAGGGGTCCCAGAAGAAGAAGAGAAAAAGAAAGGGTCTGAGAAAATATTTGAAGAGATTATAGTTGAAAATTTCCCTAATTTGGGAAAGGAAATAGTCAGTCAAGTCCAGGAAGTGCAGAGTCCCATACAGGATAAATCCAAGGAGAAACACACCAAGACACATATTAATCAAACTATCAAAAATTAAATACAAAGAAAAAATATTAAAAGCAGCAAGGGAAAAATAACAAATAACATACAAGGGAATCCCCATAAAGTTAACAGCTGATCTTTCAGCAGAAACTCTGCAGGCCAGAAGGGAGTGGCACAACATATTTAAAGTGATGAAAGGGGAAAACCTACAACCAAGATTACTCTACCCAGCAAGGATCTCATTCAGATTTGACGAAGAAATTAAAACCTTTACAGACAAGCAAAAGCTAAGAGAATTCAGCACCACCAAACCAGCTTTACAACAAATGCTAAAGGAACTTCTCTAGGCGGGAAACACAAGAGAAGGAAAAGACCTACAATAACAAACCCAAAACAATTAAGAAAATGGTAATAGGAACATACATATCAATAACTACCTTAAATGTAAATGGATTAAATGCTCCAACCAAAAGACATAGACTGGCTGAATAGATACAAAAATAAGACCTGTATATATGCTGTCTACAAGAGGCCCACTTCAGACCTAGGGACACATACAGATTGAAAGTGAGGGGATGGAAAAAGATATTCCATGCAAATGGAAATCAAAAGAAAGCTGGAGTAGCAATTCTCATATCAGACAATATAGACTTTAAAATAAAGACTATTACAAGAGACAAAGAAGGACACTATATAATGATCAAGGGATCAATCAAAGAAGAAGATATAACAATTGTAAATATTTATGCACCCAACATACATAAGGCAAATACTAACAGCCATAAAAGGGGAAATCGACAGTAACATAATCATAGTAGGGGACTTTAACACCCCACTTTCACCAATGGACAGATCATCCAAAATGAAAATAAATAAGGAAACACAAGCTTTAAATGACACATTAAACAAGATGGACTTAATTGATACTTATAGGACATTCCATCCAAAAACAACAGAGTACACTTTCTTCTCAAGTGCTCATGGAACATTCTCCAGGATAGATCATATCTCGGGTCACAAATCAAGCACTGGTAAACTTAAGTAAATTGATATCGTATCAAGTATCTTTTCCGACCACAACGCTATGAGACTAGATATCAATTACAGGAAAAAATTTGTAAAAAATACAAACACATGGAGGCTAAACAATACACTGCTAAATAACCAAGAAATCACTGAAGGAATCAAAGAGGAAATCAAAAAATACCTAGAAACAAATGACAATGAAAACACGACAACCCAAAACCTATGGGATGCAGCAAAAGCAGTTCTAAGAGGGAAGTTTATAGCAATACAATCCTACCTCAAGAAACAAGAAACATCTCAAATAAACAACCTAACCTTACACCTAAAGCAATTAGAGAAGGAAGAACAAAAAAACTCCGAAGTCAGCAGAAGGAAAGAAATCATAAAGATCAGATCAGAAATAAATGAAAAAGAAATGAAGGAAATGATAGCAAACATCAAT
Organism: Eubalaena glacialis; assembly: GCF_028564815.1. NCBI lineage: Eukaryota > Metazoa > Chordata > Mammalia > Artiodactyla > Balaenidae > Eubalaena > Eubalaena glacialis. Next base: position 72,748,294 of record NC_083732.1, read on the forward strand.
AAAACTAAAAGGTGGTTCTTTGAGAAGATAAACAAAATTGATAAACCATTAGCCAGACTCATCAAGAAAAAAAGGGGGGAAGACTCAAATCAACAGAATTAGAAATGAAAAAGGAGAAGTAACAACTGACACTGCAGAAATACAAAGGATCATGAGAGATTACTACAACCAACTATATGCCAATAAAATGGACAACCTGGAAGAAATGGACAAATTCTTAGAAAAGCACAACCTTCTGAGACTGAACCAGGAAGAAATAGAAAATATAAACAGACCAATCACAAGCACTGAAATTGAAACTGTGATTAAAAATCTTCCAACAAACAAAAGCCCAGGACCAGGTGGGTTCACAGGCGAATTCTATCAAACATTTAGAGAAGAGCTAACACCTATCTTTCTCAAATTCTTCCAAAATATATCAGAGGGAGGAACACTCCCAAACTCATTCTATGAGACCACCATCACCCTGATACCAAAACCAGACAAAGATGTCACAAAGAAAGAAAACTACAGGCCAATATCACTGATGAACATAGATGCAAAAATCCTCAACAAAATACTAGCAAACAGAATCCAACAGCACATTAAAAGGATCATACACCATGATCAAGTGGGGTTTATCCCAGGAATGCAAGGATTCTTCAATATATGCAAATCAATCAATGTGATAAACCATATTAACAAATTGAAGGAGAAAAACCATATGATCGTCTCAATAGATGCAGAAAAAGCTTTCAACAAAATTCAACACCGATTTATGATAAAAAAAAAAAACTCTCCAGAAAGTAGGCATAGAGGGAATGTACCTCAACATAATAAAGGCCATATATGACAAACCCACAGCCAACATCATTCTCAATGGTGAAAAACTGAAAGCATTTCCTCTAAGATCAGGAACAAGAGAAGGTTGTCCACTCTCACCACTATTATTCAACATAGTTTTGGAAGTTTTAGCCACAGCAATCAGAGAAGAAAAAGAAATTAAAAAATTCAAATTGGAAAAGAAGAAGTAAAGCTGTCACTGTTTGCAGATGACATGATACTATACATAGAGAATCCTAAAGATGCTACCAGAAAACTACTAGAGCTAATCAATGAATTTGGTAAAGTAGCAGGATACAAACTTAATGCACAGAAATCTCTTGCATTCCTATACACTAATGATGAAAAATCTGAAAGAGAAATTAAGGAAACACTCCCATCTACCACTGCAACAAAAAGAATAAAATACCTAGGAATAAACCTACCTAAAGAGACAAAAGACCTGTATGCAGAAAATTACAGGACACTAATGAAAGAAATTAAAGATGATACAAACAGATGGAGAGATATACCATGTTCTTGGATTGGAAGAATCAACATTGTGAAAATGACTATACTACCCAAAGCAATCTACAGATTCAAGGCAATCCCTATCAAACTACCAATGGCATTTTTCACAGAACTAGAACAAAAAATTTCACAATTTGTATGGAAACACAAAAGACCCAAATAGCCAAAGCAATCTTGAGAAAGAAAAACGGAGCTGGAGGAATCAGGCTCCCAGACTTCAGACTATACTACAAAGCTACAGTAATCAAGACAGTATGGTACTGGCACAAAAACAGATATATAGATCATTGAAACAGGATAGAAAGCCCAGAGATAAACCCACGCACATATGGTCACCTTATATTTGATAAAGGAGGCAAGAATATACAATGGAGAAAAGACAGCCTCTTCAATAAGTGGTGCTGGGAAAACTAGACAGCTACATGTAAAGGAATGAAATTAGAACACTCCCTAACACCATACACAAAAATAAACTCAAAATGGATTAAAGATCTAAATGTAAGGCCAGACACTATAAAACTCTTAGAGTAAAACATAGGCAGAACATTCTATGACATAAATCACAGCAAGATCCTTTTTGACCCACCTCATAGAGAAATGGAAATAAAAACAAAAATAAACAAATGGGACCTAATGAAACTTAAAAGCTTTTGCACAGCAAAGGAAACCATAAACAAGACGAAAAGACAACCCTCAAAATGGGAGAAAATATTTGCAAATGAAGCAACTGACAAAGGATTAATCTCCAAAATTTACAAGCAGCTCATGCAGCTCAATATCAAAATAACAAACAACCCAATCCAAAAATGGGCAGAAGACCTAAATAGACATTTCTCCAAAGAAGATATACAGATTGCCAACAAACACATGAAAGGATGCTCAACATCACTAATCATTAGAGAAATGCAAGTCAAAACTACAATGAGGTATCACCGCACACTGGTCAGAATGGCCATCATCAAAAAATCTACAAACAGTAAATGCTGGAGAGGGTGTGGAGAAAAGGGAACCCTCTTGCACAGTTGGTGGGAATGTAAATTGATACAGCCACTATGGAGAACAGTATGGAGGTTCCTTAAAAAACTAAAAATAGAACTACCATATGACCCAGCAATCCCACTACTGGGCATATACCCTGAGAAAACCATAATTCAAAAAGAGTCATGTACCACAATGTTCATTGCAGCTCTATTTACAATAGCCAGGACATGGAAGCAACCTAAGTGTCCATCGACAGATGAATGGATAAAGAAGATGTGACACATATATACAATGGACTATTACTCAGCTGTAAAAAGAAATGAAATTGAGTTATTTGTAGTGAGGTGGATGGACCTAGAGTCTGTCACACAGAGTGAAGTAAGTCAGAAAGAGAAAAAGAAATACCATACGCTAACACAGATATATGGAATCTAAAAAAAAAAAAAATGGTTCTGAAGAACCTAGGGGCAGGACAGGAATAAAGACACAGATGTAGAGAATGGACTTGAGGACACGGGGAGGGGGAAGGGTAAGCTGGGACGAAGTGAGAGAGTGGCACAGACATATATACACTACCAAATGTAAAATAGATAGCTAGTGGGAAGCAGCCGCATAGCAAGGGAGATCAGTTCGGTGCTTTGTGACCACCGAGAAGGGTGGGATAGGGAGGGTGGGAGGGAGACACAAGAGGGAGGAGATATGGGGATATATGTATATGTATACCTGATTCACTTTGTTATAAAGCAGAAATTAACACACCATTGTAAAGCAATTATACTCCATTAAAGATGTTAAAAAAAATGCAAGAGCAGATTAGAATATAGTTTGAAAATATACTGGCTATGATTCCATTTATATGAAATGTTCAGAATAGGCAGATCTATAGAGATAGAAAGTGGGTAGGGGGGTAGACAGAGGATTGGGGGCTAAGAGATGTGAGATTTCTTTGTGGGGTAATGAAAATATTACAAGATTGATATTGTGGTGATGGTTACACAACTCTGTGAATATACAAAAAGCCATTGAATTGTACGCAACAAATGGGTGAATTGTATGGTATCTCAATTTTACATATGTATAAAAATATATTTATATTTTCATTTTCCTATCTTTTTATATTTTTTTATATATATTTATATTTTATATATTTATATAACATAAATATATATGATTATATATTTTCATTTTTAACATATAATTTTATATGTATATATATAGAGAGAGAAAGAGGGTATGTAACAATAGAAACTAGAAACCGAATAAAGTTAAATCTTGAGTTACAGGGAAAGCTGATTTAAGGAACACTTACATTACTACAAAATTGTTATCTTTTCCCCCAGAACCTGTTCCTACCTTTCCTATCTTGGTGAAGAGTGAGTGGCAGCAGCAATCCAATTGCCCAAGCCAGAAACAAGGGGGGGCATTTTTTACATCCCTGGGTTTTAACCAAACACCAAGTTCTCTCACTTCTAGCTCCCAAATCTCTCTCCGAATCACCCCTCCACCAGCCCCAGAACTACTGTCATCATTCAGTCCCTCACCCCCATTTCCCTGCACAGCCTCCTAACTTGTCTCCCTGCCCCAGTCTCTCCCCACTAGCCCCATCTGTGTTCCAGGCTGCAGCCAGAGTAATCTTTTCTACGGTGTAAGTCCCATCATGCCTCTCATCTGACTGTCGGTGGCTCCCACTGCCTACAGATTAAGCCCAAGCTCCTCTTGGCTCCATCCCTTGCTCCTCTTGGTATCCTACCTGTACCTCCCAACCTCCAATCTACTGTATCCCCTATCTCATCTCTCTCCCAACCCCTGTTCACACACACACACACACACACACACACACACACAATTGAAGCCCATCCTCAACTACTGTGTCCCACATCCTCCAGCTTCTCTCTTGCCTGGCCCAGATGAATAATATCATGTGCTCCAAGAATCCTCTCCTGACCCCTTCCAGCCAAGTCAGGTGCTTCTTCCTCTGTGCTCCTAAAACCCCTTCTGTATGTCTGTATTATAATTCTAGACACACAGTATTATAATTGTCTCTGTGTTTGTCTGCCACATAAGCCTGTGGCCTCCTTGCAGATAAAATCTACATCTTCTTTTTTTTTTTAGTTCTTTTTTTTTCCTTCCAGTTTTATTGAGATATAATTGACATACAGCACTGTATACATTTAAGATGTACAGCATAATGATTTGACCTGGGTCTTCTTTAACTTTTTTGCTAACACAGGCTCAAGACGAGGCAAGCATGCATTATATAGTGTGTTGTATGAATAAATCTTCACTGGCAATGTCAGAAGTTTAATTAGACTAGGGATGGTAGTAAGATATTTGAAAAAAATAATCATTTGTGGGAAAATACCCATGATGGGATAAAATAGATTAATGTTCACAAACTTCTTCCCTTTACCTAACCTGCCCAAGAGAACCCTAACTAACAGCCTAATTCTTCTTCTTCCCGCATCACCTGAGAGACCAATTCCTAGATGTTTTTGGTGCAGAGTCTGGAGTCAGCAAAGAAAGACAGCAGCAAAGGGCTTGAAGCAGAAGCACAAGGACTTAAGGAAACAGGCCACATCAATCTATGTGATAAAGAATGAAAAGAGAAAAAAGAGGAAGTTCAGTAAGTAGAAGCCACTGGAGCTGGTGGAGAAGGAAAAAATTCTTCAAAGTTCTAGTGAGGGAACAGCTTCAAACAGAGTGTGGGATATAAAAAAACTGGGCAAGGGTCCAAAGAACATTAAGATATGCTGCCATGGGGTATACCTGGAAGCCTGCTGAATGTCCTTTGAGAAAGATGAGAAAAATATTAAGTTCCCTTTTCATCATGTTTTGGTTTATTTGGATTCTTCTTCTGTAACTAATTCTAGGACTGGACCATGTGGGTCACAGCTTCAATAGGGTTACATGAGAAGTTGTTTCAGTGAATGTGAAATGAAACTGGAAAACCAACTGAAAACATATCCTGCTATTAATAGGATAAGCCTCATTACCCATTTCCAAGGACCATGCTCATCTTCACATCTGTTCATACTGTTCTCTGTCTGGTAGGAATTCTCGTGAGACCAGAAATAGAAACACGGTTAAGCAGCAGAGGACAAGTGACTTTCCACAATCACAGGGAGTATCCATGGCAAGGCCACCCCAGAATTCAGGGGCCCTGAATTCTGGCCCCTGCTTTACTACTAATGGCTTATACAACCCTGGACAAGTGATTTCCCCTCTTTAAGCCTCAGTTTCCTTGTTTGAAAAATGAGGGGGTTTAAACCAGACAACCATCAAGTATTCATTCCAACTGTGAGATGCTACGATCATAGGGATCTGAGCCAACCTCCTCTTAAGTCTCCAGACTCCAGCTCACTTGGCCAGCAGTGAGCTAAAGAAAGCTTTAGGGCAATAGCTCTACAGCTTTTGAGCAAGGATTGTCAGCACCGCCCTGAGGGAACTTTAAAGGAGCTTGTGTGCCCATAAACAGCATTTAATTAAAGAGCAGCAAATAGCAGCATGGAAAACTGAAAAGTAGGCTGGCTGTCCAGGAATATTTCTTTGCATCTCTGCTCAACCATAATACACTCACAATGGCCTTTGTTAGACAAACAGAGAACCTTTGTTTGGGGTCATTTGACCAGCTGCCCTGGAAAGACAGCTGCCCCAGCTCTCTGGCCGGATGCTGTCTCTACCCTGCAGAGGTGAAAAAGCCTCCCAGGTGCCAACGTGGGAATCAGGCTGGGAATTGGGTTGGTCTTAGCAGGATGAAGTTCTCTATAAGGGATTTTTAAATCCGTGGGTGTCCCAGAAGTTTTTTTTGTTTTTTCGTTTTGTTTTTTTTTAACGTCTTTATTGGAGTATAATTGCTTTACAATGGTGTGTTAGTTTCTGCTGTATAACAGAGTGAATCAGCTATACCTATACATATATCCCCATATCCCCTCCCTCTTGCGTCTCCCTCCCACCCTCCCTATCCCACCCCTCTGGGTGGTCACAAAGCACGGAGCTAATCTCCCTGTGCTATGCGGCTGCTTCCCACTAGCTATCTGTTTTACATTTGGTAGTGTATATATGTCTGTGCCACTCTCTCACTTTGTCCCAGCTTACCCTTCCCCCTCCCCGTGTCCTCAAGTCCATTCTCTACATCTGTGTCTTTATTCCTGTCCTGCCCCTAGGCTCTTCAGAACCTTTTTTTTTTTTTAGATTCCATTCAAAAGGAGTCATGTACCACAATGTTCATTGCAGCTCTATTTACAATAGGCAGGACATGGAAGCAACCTAAGTGTCCATTGACAGATGAATGGATAAAGAAGATGTGGCATATATATACAATGGAATATTACTCAGCCATAAAAAGAAATGAAATTGAGTTATTTGTAGTGAGGTGGATGGACCTAGAGTCTGTCATACAGAGTAAGTCAGAAAGAGAAAAATAAATACCATATGTTAACACATATATATGTCCCAGAAGTTTTACATGCTGCTTCCAACTCCCTGGTGTGGCAGATTATCAGCATGTTGTGTCAGAACGACTAGGGCTCCAAGGAGGAAGGACTTCCATGGCACATGAAAACGTTGATCCCCTGCATGGAGAAATTGCTTACTTTTCCACATCGGAGTAAAGTTTAGACTTCAGAAGGATTTCGTCACGGTAGGATTCAGAAATCTGCCCAAGGCCACAGAAGCTAGTAAGTGTCAGAGGTAGGATTTGAACCCAGGTTTCTCTGAGAGGGAAGCCCATGCCTTTACCCACAAGCCTCCAGCCCTTCGTCAAGTGCTCTTCGTGGCTCAGGACCCATTACAACACTGGAAGCAGCCCGTGGGCACACGCACATTCAAAACGGGCTGGTGCGTGGGATACATGCCCCGAGGGTCATAGTCCCTGAGGACTCTTCCATCCTATCCCAGGCCACGGGTGCAGACCATCCTCCTTGCTGGGAGCCTGGCTTTCATGTCTGTGGTCGTGGAAGGCTGGCTGGAACGGGAGGCATGGATTGGGTGGTGTCTTTGAAGGAGCTTTGAAGAGAAATAAAAACAGACTGAACAACTGGGGTATCAAATGATTTTAACTATCAACTCCTGTTTACTCATAAGAATGAAGGACCAGGAGATTAAGGGACTTTAACATCCATGTCATGACCTGTAAAACTTCATTTAGTTGTTTTTTCCAACTGCCTCCTTGAACCTATTTTTCTTTTTTTCTTCTTCTGTTATTTGACAGAAGTTGCAGACTTGTGGAATACGCAGCATCTATCTCTGGCAGAGCTCACACACTGTTTTTTTTTTTTTAATTTTTATTTATTTATTTATTTATTTTTGGCTGTGTTGGGTCTTCGTTTCTGTGCGAGCGCTTTCTCTAGTTGCGGCAAGCGGGGGCCACTCTTCATCGCGGTGCGCGGGCCTCTCACTATCGCGGCCTCTCTTGTTGCGGAGCACAGGCTCCAGACGCGCAGGCTCAATAGTTGTGGCTCACGGGCCCAGTTGCTCCGCGGCATGTGGGATCTTCCCAGACCAGGGCTCGAACCCATGTCCCCTGCATTGGCAGGCAGATTCTCAACCACTGCGCCACCAGAGAAGCCCCCCACACACTGTTTTATAATTATCTATTCCTGTGACTGTTCCTCCTTCATTAGGCCCTGAGATCCCTGAGGCAAGGATCTTATCTCACTCATCTCTAAGATAATGAATACACAGATGTGTATTATACTATTCTCTCCACTTTTCTGTACATTCAAAACTTTTCATCACACAAAATTCCAATAAAGCAGTTTTCTAACATAACCACAGTGCCATTACCAAATTCAGGAAAGTATCATTACTACAATCCTACTATCTTATATACAATCCACATTCTAATTTTACCGATTGCCTAATACTTCCCTTTACACCAACTTTTGTTTCCAGGATCCAATCCTGAATCACGTTTTGCAGTTACTTGTCATGCTTCTTTGCTCTCTTTCTATTTGGAACCGTTTCTCAGCCTTTGTCTTCTACATTTAAAGACACTGACATCCTTAAAGAGTAAAGCTCACTGTGTTGCTGCACGTGTCTGATCGTGTCCTCATGATTTGATTCTCGAATACTACAGGATTCTAGCAGGAATACTACATAAGATGGTGTGGCCTTCTCAGTGCCATGCATCAGGAGGTACCAGATGTCAGTTTGTCCTCTCACTGGCGACGTAGATGTTAATAATTTGGTGAAGGTGGTGTCTGCCAGGTGTCTCCACTGTAAAGGGACCATTTTTCCCTTTGTAAATAGTCTGTAATCTGTGGCAGATACTTTGAGACTGTGTAAACACCCTGTTCTCCAATGTTTCACCCAATGGTTTTGGCATCCACTGTTGATTCTCGCTTGAATCAATGAGTACTTTGATGGTTGCAAAATGGTGATTATTATAGCTCTATCTTTCCTTCTATGTTTATTAGTTGGCATTCTACTGAGAAGAAGAGCTTTCCCTTCTCTCCCTAGCATTTGTTTATTTGCTAGTATCAGAATGGACTCAAAATCATGTTTTTTTTAATATAAACATTACCATGGGAGGTTAGGAAGGTGTGTTCTACATTTTAGCATTTTTTGTTTTTGACTGTGCGACTTGTGGGATCTTAGTTCCCCGACCAGGGATAACCTGCACCCCCTGCAGTGGAAGTGCAGAGTCTTAACCACTGGACCACCAGGGAAGTCCCTACATTTTAGCAGTTTTAAGTCTTGCTGCCAATTTCTTCTGCCTCTGACATTATGTGTAGCATCAGCAGGGCCCAGGCTAAAGCATTAGTGTGAAAGAAACTAAATCATTTTCACCCTTTCCTCCAGCATCCCATCTTGGTTCATTCACTCATTCATTTCTCCAACAAACACATACATTCTATATTTAAAATAGATAACCAGCAAGGAACTACTGTATAGCACAGGGAACTCTGCTCATTATTCTGTAATAACCTAAATGGGAAAAGAATTTGAAAAAGAAGAGATACAAGTATATGTATCACTGAATCACTTTGCTGTACACCTGAAACTAACACAACACTGTTAATCAACTATACCTCAATAGACTTCCCTGGTGTCGCAGTGGTTGGGAATCCGCCTGCCAACGCAGGGGACACGGGTTCGAGCCCTGGTCCGGGAAGATCCCACGTGCCACAGAGCAACTAGGCCTGTGCGCCACAGCTGCTGAGCCTGCGCTCTGAAGCTCTCAAGCCACGGCTACTGAAGCCCGCGCACCGAGAGCCAGTCCTCCGCAACAAAGAGAAGCCACTGCAGTGGAAAGCCCGCGCACCACAACGAAGAGCAGTTCCCACTCGCTGCAACTAGAGAAAGCCCGCGCGCAGCAACGAAAACCGAACTCAGCCAAAAAATTAATTTTTTTTTTAATTACAGCACAAAAATGTGATCACACACACACACACACAAAAAAAACTATACCCCAATATAAAATTAAAATTTAAAAAAACACATACAGTGCATACTAGGGGCCGAGCTCTGGAGCCCCCAAATTGAATCCACGTCCTCACTAGTGAGGAAGACAGGAGGCCAGGTGAGTAACTTCATCCCAATGCAATGGGCGCTGTCACAGAGCTGAGCAAAGCGCTCCAGGAAAGAGCACGGGAGGAAGGAATGGGGAGATGCACTGGAAACATCGTGAAGGAAGAACAGTTCTCCAATAGAAATGGAGAAATGAGCCTTACAGGTGTGTTTGGAATCACTGAGGAGTCAATGGGCCTGAAGTTTGGAGGTTGTAGGATTGCCTGGTTGGATATGGAGATAGAGCAAAACAGATCAAGATTATTTTTTATAAAAATGGCATCCCACCACGTGCACTCTTTTGTAACCCAACTCCTTTCCTTTCACAACTTGCTCTGGACATTGTTTCCATGTCCACACATGCAGATCAGTTTCAGTGGACTTTGAAATGAGCCATTTCCAGTGTCAGACCATGATTTATTTAACCCAACGCCTTGCTGATGGGCAGGCAGGTTGTTTCCAACTTTTTTGCTACTGCAATCTTTGTTCATCCTTCTTCTCCTGTGTCTCTGATTGTTTCCTTAGGATAAATGGGGGAGAGGCTTTTGGCTTCCAAGACCAAAGCCAAACCTGAAGGGTTCAAGGCCAGAGCTGGAAAGAGCAGTGCTAGATTGCCCGTTGTTTTCCCTCATCCATGCCTCATCCCCATAGCAGAACACCCCTCCCTAGGAAGCTGCCTCTCTGCCTGCCTGAGCTGTGGACCGAGCATGAAAACGGGGCTTCAACTAACAGCTCTCACCAATTATTGCCAACACAGATGAGTTAAGACTCCAGGTGGGCACACTGACATTTTTTAGACACAAAAGTTAGAGCCTAGATAGACTAATATCCTGTCCCAAGATGCCAGAATGGAAAAATATGAAGGTAAAGGTTGAGAAGCCACTCTGCCTGGAAACTGGGGAGGAGATGAGGATGGGCACAAGGCAGGAGGAGGAACACAGACCTTGACGCCGGGACTTCCAAATCCTGTCTTTTGGGGCAAGTCACTGAACTTCTCTGAGCCTTGGTTTTCTTGGGTGTAAAATGGGAAGATAATGGCTGCATCGTGGAGGTTTGTGAGGACTGATTAGATAACAAACGTGAAACACTGGTGCAGTACTGGATGGTCAAAAGCCCAAGAGGAAACATTACCCACAACAGGTGGTTCAATCGAAGAGATTGCATTGCAGGGACTGTTTAGACGGGTGTGTGGGCAGGCCTAAGGGAACAAGCAAGGCACCCAGAGTCTAGCCACAGTGGGAAGCCATTACCACCTGCAGGGCTGAAGAAACCTCGGAAGAAGAGTGTTACCTGAAGCCAGTGATTGTTAGTGCCGTGGAGAAGGGGACACTAGCTGGAGTCCTAGTTGCAGCCACTGCTGGTGACACACCACCAAAGAGAGAGGAAAAGAAAAATGAAGAAGAAATGCCAGGTTCCCTCTCTCCCCCGAGCCCTCCAATCTCCTGCCATTGCTTCCCAGGGTCAAGCCCAACCAGAAGCCAGTGACAAGGGACTCTGGGTGATGCAGACCCAGAGGAGGTCCAGACTGAGAAAGGCAAATGCTCAAATGGACTCAAGTGGATTCTGGCCAGGAATCCAGGTAAACAAGCCATCGATTCAGAGACACCAAGATGCAAGGTGGTGGAGTTCATCTAGCCCAGGTCTCCTTGTTTCAGAGATGGGGAAAGAGCAGTCCAACGTGAGTCATCTGCCTAAGGTCATCTTCTAATTAGTTACACATCCAGGACCAGAACCGAAATATTATACTCCAGAACCAGCTTTTTCTGTCCTTCATTATAAGCATTATTATTACAGCCATGCACCAAAGTTGTCTTTGGTAGAGCCATCAATGCACTTATTCCTAAAGCCTCTGAGCCATAAAAGGTCCATTGTCCCCTGTAAACTGTGAGAAATCAGAGTAACCTCCTCTTTTATAGGCTCAAGAAAGTAGGAAGTACAAACATTCTTCAGTTCTCAAGGAATAATGAAGGACGAATCTTCCTCCAAATTCAAATTCAAAACAGTCCAAATTCAAACCGAAGCTTGGTAAGAAATGAAGCTGAGGTGGTAGTGACTGGTTGTTGATTCATTACTGATCCATTCATTTCATTCCCACACTGCAGGTTTCTCAATATTTAATGAGCACCTACTATATACTCAGCACCGTACTATATGCTGGGGATACCAAGATACATTAGACAGTATTCTTGTCCTTAAAGCAGTTACCTGCCTATTTCTTTATTCTCCCTCTCCCAACACACGTACACACACACACACACACACACACACTACACACACTCTTACATCTTTCTATTGTTGATATTGATGACAAAAGCATTCCTCAGTCCCAGAACATGATCACTGGCATAAGTTTACATCACACCAAGTATTTTTAGAGTTATCACTTGCATAGATAAGCCTGTGTTTCTTTGTCCTGCCATGGCAGGGACATGAGCCTTCCTCTGATTTCCCATGGGCCTTTATATATATCTCTGTTATAGCATGTATCACCCTGTCTCCACCATCAGAGTCCCACAAAGACAGTAGTCAAAACCCAGGCATCTTTGCAGCTCAGTACTCTAGTGCCTAGTACGTAGTATGTGCTTAATACATATTTATCAATTAATGGAATGGTAAATGGATAAATTGATGAATGAATGAATTATGAATATATGAATTTATAGGTGAGTGAGTGTATGGGTAGGCAGATGAGTAGATAGATAGATAGATAGATAGATAGATAGATAGATAGATAGATAGATGTTTGGGTGGATGGATGGTTGGATGTTGGGTGGAGAGATGGATGAATAGATAAATGGATGGGTAGGTGATGATGGTTGGGTGGCTGGGTAGATGGATGAGTAGTTGGTGGATGAATGGGTGGATAAATAATTTAAAAGATATTTATATTCCTTGTGGCTTTAGGACAACAATACCTACCCTGGGGACTTCCCTGGTGGCACAGTGAATGGGACTCTGTGCTCCCAAAGCAGGAGGCCTGGGTTCGATCCCTGGTCAAAGAAATAGATCCCACACGCATGCCGCAACTAAGAGTTCACATGCCACAACTATGGAGCCCACCTGCTGCCACTGTGACCCGGTGCAACCAAATAAATTTTTTTTAAATAATAATAATACCTACCCTGATAATCTCCTAAAATAATGCCATACTAACAGAGAGGTTATAATAATAGTTGCATAGTGTAGTAGGAAAAAAAACTTGGGGTCAACAGGCCCAGGTTCTACTCCCAATTTTGCCACTTAGAAGCTGTATTGACTTAAACAAATCCCTAACTTCTCTGGGCCACCTTCTGTTCAGTCTAAAGTGACGGTGATACCCACCATACAAATCTAGTGGCTATTATACAAGATTATGTACTGATATAAATGATAGTGCTTTGTCACAGCCAGCGATGCTGGTTATGATGACGGATAATGTAAGTAGCTGTCATCTGGCCATTGTCCACTGGTGGGAATATAACGTTTCTTCCATTAAGCTTTGCAGTCCTGGACCCCAACTCTCTGGTCTCAGCCTTCCCGGTTCCCTAGACTAGTGACGTCCAGCTACTGCCAGCCACTTGCTCATTTTCCTCCCAGCCAGGTGCAGTTCCACGCCACATCCCACAGCACCTGTGCCTACGGGCAATATGCAAGCAAATGCCCAAGGACCTGAGCCCGCTGTTAGGAAAGAACGCAGGGAGATGGCTGGGGAAGGGCAGCTAGGAGAAGTGCTCTAGGTGAAAGCTTCACTGATGAGTTCCTTTCCAGAGTGCTCTTGTATTTCTTTTCTTAGAACTTTCATAAATACCTCCACAACACCAAAACCATTCATTCAATATTCACTTATTGTGTGCTTACTGTGTGTCAAGCACTGCACTTGCTGGGGAAACAAAGCTGAATAAACACTGGCCCCTGCCCTAAATGGACCCCACTAGTCTGTGCCGCTAGATCACAGGCCACTGCAGGACCTTGTCCAGTCCTGGAGTTTGAGTTCATCCTTGACCACCCAGGATCTGGCCGAGCCCAGCACAGAGGAGGTGTTCATTTCACTTCTGTTGCACTGAGGGAGCTCAGTCTAATGAGTGAGGCAGACCAGTCAACAGCAACCACAGCTGGACACCTCCAGAGAGAGCTGGAAAAACAGAGGAGGGGCACCAATTCAAACAGGAGCATGGTGGGCTTCCTGGAGGAGGTGCCACCTACGCTGAGTTCAGAGACAAAGAAGAATAAGACACAGGAAGAAGTAGGTGGGAGGAGACAGGGTTAGGCAGAAACACGCTGATAACAAGCTTTTCCCGCTTCTCGCTTTCTCTCCTACTTAGCTTCCATCTGCCTCCCCTTTGCAGAGCTGATGGGGTTTTTAACTCTCCGATGGGAAGACAACCTAGAAACACCAGTGTGAGCCCATCTGGTCTCCTCCACATGAGCATCACCTGTCTGGAGGGCCGGTGGGAAATCACAATGCTCCTTCCTGCCTGGCTTGACGAACTGAGAAGAGAGAGGAACTCAGATTTGATCAAGATCAGGGACAAGAGGTGAATAGAGGGTGGAGCGGGTCCTGGGAGGGATTGCTTCCACTCCTGCAGCTTTTCTCCTGCTGAAAGCCGCAGCCAGAGTCCACGGGGCCCAGAGGCGGCTCAGGTTAACACCGGACAAAGTACAGAGAGCGTTTGCCCCGGCGCCTTACATGCCTCAGATTTCAGAACAGGTGACGTGCCCACTCTTGGCACTTGGAGCTGATAAATCAGCCTGGAGCTGGGCCCACGGCTAGCTGGGTCTCTCCTGGGGCAGAGAATGTGCCCACTAAATCCAAACCCCTTACTTAGCAGGATGTGATAGGCCTCACCCTCCAGCCCCATCATCCCCCAGTTCTCACCCTCTGCCTCCACTGGCCTCCAGCTCCCCAATCCTCCACTTTTCTTGCCTTCAGACCTTTGCACACGCTGCCCCTCTACCTGAGACACCCCCCCCCAACCAGCCCTGCTCCTATAGCTGGTTAACCCCTCCTCCTTCAGGTCTCAGCTCAGCAAGTCCTCCTTCTAGAATTTTCCTGTGATTCCACCCCCAGGTCCAGGGGAGCTACCTCTGCTTCGAGCTCCCATTGTATCCTCTACTCACCCCTTCAATGCATCTCTCACGCTGGCTTGTGATCCGCCAGGTTGCGTGTGTCTCCCATTAGGGCTCCTTCAGGGTGGAGACAAGTCTTTTCCACCTTAGTGACCCCGGCACAGCACGGCGCCAGGCCTATGCATGTGCCGGATCAAATGGACATGTGAACGTTCACACTCTCATGGGAGCCACTGACTCCCATCAGGAGAACGAGAAGGTCCAGGTCGCTCCTCAGCTGAAGCGTCCTTCTCTGGGGCCTAAGAGTACTCCCTCCGCATGAAAAGCCACTCCCTTCTTTCAGTTTGCAAAGGGCTTTCACGTGCACTTTTCTACATGGCTTCCCCACCACCCTCGGGGTAGGTATTAGTCTACCCACTTTATAGATGGGGAACCTGAGGCCCAGAGCAGCTACAGGAGCTGCGTGAGAGGCACACCGGGAGGTGGCGACGAGAGGACCGGCCCCCAGGTCCATCTGACTCCAGATCAGCACTGGTCCCCAGCACCTTTGTTCTCCCATCACGCGTCCTGGGTGGGCTCTGGCATCCCCGGGCGGAGCCCACCAGCCTAAGATCCAGACGAGCAGACACTGCTCAGGCCCCTCCAGTGACATGTTAACCACTCCACGACTCCACGGGGGGGCCCTTGGGGTGGTGGGAAAGGCTTGATTCTCCCCAGCCTCACACACATATCTAAACCCCAGCCTCACGGCTCTTCAGGTGTCTGTGGGTACAGGTCCATGTCCATCAGGAACACAGGGCTGGGGTGACTACAGGGAATTCATAACAAGTGTTGAGAGGGCTGAAGACACACATGGAGGAAAGTGGTGTTACCCAGAGCCCAGGAGCCCAGGCACCGCAAGGCCCCTGCCAGAGGAAAAACAACGTCTAACTTCTGATCTCACACAGGTGCCTTTCATTGCAATAATTAACTGAAACCCAGCTAACAAGGGAGTCTGGAAAATACAGTCCCTCAGACATAGTAGTACAGGAAAAAGTATCAAAGGGCAGGTATCAAGCTGAACACCAACAGACAAAACCTGTACATCACTAGGGTCATCCAAGCATAAGGTGCTGTCTTCAAAAGGCCCTGGCTCGGGCCTTGAGCACAGTGGACATTTGCTTGTTTTGTGGCCGTCCCACGCCTCTTGGCGGTCTCCGTACATCTGCAGAGTTCCTCGCTTCTACCTCAACATGGAAGTTAACGATCTCACTTTGCCAGCCTCCCCTGCAGCTGGAAGCAAGCATCCGCTCCAGAAATCAAGTACAGCCAGCGGGAGCTAACAGAACAGAAGCAAGAGGGAAGTGAGGGAGAAGCACCACGCAGCACCCATGCTCTGGAGGAGGGGCGCTGGTGTGCTGGAGAAGGGGCGTTGGCAGTGGGGCAGCGTTCCCACTACAGTCAGACCGAGTTCCTAGTGTGGAAGGGGCTGCGGTGGTGCAACTGCTACACCAGATGTCCAGCGGGGACAGTTTCCTTATCACATCAATTCTGCAGCAGAGTTATGAATGTCACTGCCAGGAGCTCAGCCTCAAGCCTGTTTCTCCAGCCTTTCCAGTGGTTCTTCCAGTTACCCAATAATCTTTTTAAACAAGCATTAAAGCTAAGGTATAATGTCCTGACAAAAAGTATATCAATCATGAGTATACAGCTCAGTACATTTTTATAAAGTGAACCATCACCCGTATCAATAAGTATATTACCAGTACCTCCAGGTGCACCCACAAGGGCCCCTCCCAGTAACTTGCCTCCTCTCTAAATATACTGATTTCTAAGACCATGCATTCGCTTTGCATATTCTTGAATCTTATATGAGTGGAATCATTTTATATATCCTTTTGCACCTGCCTTCTTTCACTCAATATTATGTTTCTGAGATTGGCCCATGTTGCTACCTATGGCAGTGCTCTGTTTGTGTTCCTAGCTGTATAGTATTCCATTGTAGGAGTAGAGCACAATTGACCCATTCTATTGCCAGAGGACACTGGGTGGTTTCTAGTTGAGGCTTATTATAAATAATGCTGTTCTCAGCATTCTTCACACCTGTCCTTCATGTGCATTGCAGTGCAGACAGTCATACCAGGGAAGGCAGAACTGGGGCCAACTCAGATTTTTATAGGAAAAAAAAAGGGTAATTTTTTTGGAAAAAAGGTTTCCCCAAACTGGCTTTAAAGCAAGTAGAATCATTTCCAAAGGTGGAATTTAAGGTGACTGCCTGGGCCCACAGTCTCCCCTGTAATTAACACCCCCTTGGTGGCAGGCCGGTCCTAAGTGCCACTGCTGCTGCTTCACTGCAGGACATGGCAGAGTGATGGCCAGCACCGCTCTGAGCCTCAGTTTCCACATCTATAACAGCATCAACCTCATCGGGCTGTTGTGAGGGTCAACTTGATGATTGATCTGGAGGCAGGGAAACTAATGTTTGCTGTGGACAGTCTCCACACCAAATGCTCCCCGAACATTCGCTCACTGAATTCTCACACAAACCTGATTCTCATCCTTCAGAAAGCTGAGGAAACTGAGGTTCAAGGAGGTTTAATAACTGGCTCGAGGTTCTAGGGCTGGTAAAGGGCAGTGTCAGCGGTACCCAGGTCGGCTGGACTCTCCAGCCTACACTGAATACACAGGAGGGGGTTGGATCCTGCCTCTAACTGGGAAGCGGGCGGTGGTCTTTGGCTTCCTCTGAGCCCCAGCGTCCTCATTTGCAGCACGAGGAGAGTACTACCCTCAGAGGGTAATCGTGAGGATTACATGAGTTCATGGTTGGGAAGGGAAGGAGAACTAACATTTCTGAGCAGAGTTAAATGATGTACACATCCTACCTGATTTAACAGCCTTCCAAGGTGGGAGTTGGATTATTTCTTTCTAGCTCGGGCCTTCCAGGTGTGTCAGGACTGACCGCGTGACTCAGAAGTCGAGAGGGAAGCCAGTCCCCAGCTGCCCTCACCATTCCTGGAAGTTCCAGCTCTTACCCAGAGAAAGGCGTCCCATCAGAATTCAACCTGCAGGGTGGACCGTCTCGTCTCCTACCACGAAGGCCAGGCCCACAACTCCTCCAATGAGCTTTGTTCCTCAGGCCCCGAAGCCAGGCCTGCCCTTCCGGTACACACACACACACACACACACACACACACACAGACACTCAGGGCCCTGCACTTGGACTCCCCTCCGAACCCCCCACCGCTATCAAGAAAGCCATTGTCAAATGCACACACTTAAAATGCTAAAAGGCTGCGTTTTTCTATTTCAAGGGCCCATTCCTAATCACAAGAGGCCACTTAGTCTGAGTGGAGCCCGGTGATGCTGACGAATGATTACGCATTTCTCCAGAGAGCGGGGAGGATGCTCAGCTGCCTCGATGCCCATCCGCCCGCCTGCCCGACCTGGACATGAATCAGGGCCACCGAGAAGCTAGAGCCGCGACCGGTGACCTTTCCCAGCACAGGGCTGCTCCTCGGTTCCAGTGGCCTTTGCTTAACACCCTCTTCAGCAGGCCCTACTCCCCCCTGCCCCCTGCCTCACCCTGCCACCGCTCTACCCTAAGGGGCCGGGCTGTGGGAGGATCCAGGGGAGTTCACTTCCTCACTTTAGCACCCGACTCTCCCCGCCCATCACATACCACGTGGATGTGAATATTAATAAGAGCCCGCACTCCTCCAGATAGTCCATCTCAATGATTTCGAAGGGTTTTCTTTAATTCTCTTTCTGTGTGACAGATACAAAAATTATTAATGCGTGAGTGTTGCCAGCTCCCACACACACACACCCCCCCTCCAGCTCTAAAGGAAATTTTATCTTTAGATTTTCAGTTCCTCCCCCAGCCCCGTCCCACCACCGCTTCGCTTCCTTTGAGCTAGGCCTATTCCCACGTTTGGGGGGATAGAGAATCGGAGAATGATGGCTGAGAGGCACCAAACTAGAAGCAAGAAAGTGAAAGCGGGGTGGGTGGAGAAAAGGTGAGATTCAAAGATTCCGGTTTGGGAAGCAGTTTTCTTGGAGGTGGGGAGTCAGGGGTTCTACTACAGGTGTAAGGGTCCAAATGGAACAAAGCAGAGTGAGGGTTTTAAGAAACTCTGGGGAAAGAAAGACATTGGCACCCTCGTACCTCACACCACGGCAGAGAGGGGGTACAATCGCTTTGGGAAACTGGTCGTTTCTACTAGAGCTGAACTTGCACATCCTCTGTGATCCAAGGATTCTCACTTCTAGGAACGAGGTATAGGAGGTGCCTACGCAGCAGATAACGGGTCCCTGCGTTCACCAAAAGATGTGCACTAGAATGTTCACAGCAGCACAGCTCGCTTTATCCTAAAATTACCCAAATGCCCATCAACAGTAGCATGAATAAATAAATCATGATGTGTTTATACAGAATACTCTACAGCAACAAGAAGGAAAGTGGGACAATTAGATACAACAATGTGAATGGCTCCCGCAAGCGTAATGGTAAATAAAAGAGGCCAGACACAAAAGAATTCATGATTCCATTTATAGAATATTCGAAACCAGGCAAAAAGTAATCTTCGTGGTTACAAGTCAGGACAGTGGCTCACTTGGAGGTCTCGTTGACTGGCAGGGAGCTCTAGGCGGCTTCTGGGGGGCTGGTGGTGTCATATTCTGATCCAGGTGCTGGTTATACAGGTATGCTCAGTTTGTAAAAACTAATCAAGCCCTATGCTTAGGCTGTGTGCGATTTTCTAAATGTACCAAATACAATAAATTTTTTTTGAAAAGCAGTAGCATTGTAGCGGGTCTGTTCTTTGGACTTCTCAAAGATTGGAATCACTGTGAAATTGCTTTGGTGGTTGGGTTGTGTTTATGTGAATGTGATACTGTGCTGAGGCAATGCTTTGTGTTCTCTCAACCTCTTTGATGTACCTTCTATGCCACCAGGAAGACTGATGTTTCTGAGCTTCCCTTGGGGTTAGTTGGGACCACGTGACTGAGTGCTGACCAACGGAACGTGGGCAGAAATGATGAATCCTACTTCCAGCCTGGCCCCGAAATCTCCTGCACGATCCTCCACTTGCTCTGTTTCTCAATCTGTTCACCAGTGCAAAGAATTTAGTGGAGGACTCTGAGGTCCCAGGAGGGCATGGAGGTACTGATAGTTGTCACCATGGCACTAAACAAAAGGAGACCGAGTCCCTGAATAACTGCATGGAGCAGAGACCCCTCCTCCTTCCTGCCATCCCGCCTGCCTACCCACAGTGGGCTGTGATGTGAACGAGAAATATACCTCTGTCGTGATATGCGATGGAGACTTGGGGATTGTTTGTTACAGCTATTAGCCTAACCTGACTCTCTGACTGCTACACAATTTGTCTTCCTAAAAGATGCCATTTGGGTCCTGGGTTTCCAAGTGGAAACTTCTCTTGTCTTGTCAATGGGAATGGAAGTGAACATGCTCAAGGAGAAATACTTATTCCTCCCTCCTGGCATTTCCCTAGAGGAGAGGGAATTTCCCAGGAAGGAAAAGTAAACAAGAAACTCCTTAATTTTTCTCCCAAGGAAAAGAATTACGTGATTGGTGAGCAGATGTAGGAACTGACCTCAGCCTGTGTGAAGCCAATCAGGCCTCGGGAGGCCACCTTCTCTGTTCTTCCCCGTGGTCAGCAGTAGGCTGTCCTGTCCCTGCCATGCTGTGCCAGGGACCAGGGACTCTCAAATTCTGGGGTTCTGTTTTAGGATGTCCACATGACTACACCCCTTTACCATGTCTTCCAATCTAGCTTTTCTCAATAATGAAGCTAACATTTTATCTCTATCTAATAACTGTAATTATCTCTTGGTCATTCCAAACTGAGAAGGAAAAGGGGAGAGAGATTTACTGGTCCCTAAAAAGCCAACAAAGACTAGGAAAGGACCTGTTCTCTGTAACCATGGTCCACAAATGAGACCAATTTAAAAAAATCATTTTTAACAACAGAAGTCAGGGATATTTCAAGGGATTTATTTTTTTTTTTAGTAGGAGCAAAAAGGGACTGAAATAGGGGGTGGGTTTGAGCCAGCACTAGCTGTGACCCTTCTCTTCCTTCCCAACTTAGATCAGCTTCACCTTTGTCTTTTACATATAAGATTTGGATTTCATTAAGGCAGAGTTCCATGCTTAAAAATCACTGGAAAAATCTCTGATTTAGATAATCTTTTCAGGAACCCCTAGCCTAACGGATCTTTGAGCTTATATAAGAAATCCAAAATTGCATTTTTGCAATGTTTTGCCAATGATTTTTGCCTACGACAAACGTAGACAGACACTGGGATGCCGAGAGAAGCCTCGTGGTCAGCTTCTAAACTAGTTAAAGCTCTCTCAGGAAGCGAAGAGATGCATTCAGGTGACCTTAGCTGGTGGGACACTGGTGGTCAAACTTTCTCTCTTGGATAGTGCTTGGTTGGTTCACCTGAAGGGATGAAATATGATTTCCAATACACCTTGCTAGGTCAGAGATTCTGAGGGTGTTCCAGGTGTGAAAGGCAGAAAGAGGCACACTGCATTTAAGAAATTAAGAGAAGATAGTTGGCAGTTTACTACAGCACTTTATAGGAGGTGTATTCATTTCCGAGGGCTGCTGTAACAGATCACCACAAACCTGATAGTGTAAAACAATAGAACTTTATTTTCTCACAGTTCAGGAGGCCAGAAATCCAAAATCAAGGTGTCAGCAGGACCACACTTACTCCAAAATCTGTAAGGATTCTGTTCCTTGCCTCTTCCAGCTTCTGGTAGCTTCAGGCGTTCCTTGGCTTTTGGCCACATCACGCCCATCTCTGCCTCTGTCTTCACATCACCTTCTCCTCTGTGTGTCTGTGTCTTCTCTTCTTTGTCTGTTAAATATCCCCTGTGCATCTCTTACTGGACACTTGTCATGGGATTCAGGGTTCATCCAGATAATCCAGGATGATCGCCTCATCAAAATCCTTAATTACATCTACAAAGATCCTTTTTCCAAATAAGGTCACATTCACAGGGTCTGGGAATTAGTCTATGCACATATCTTTTGGGGGCCACCATTCAATGCACTACAGGGTGCGTATCAGAACTCGGGGAGTTTGTACATAATGAAATGATCTTAAATTTTTAGCAGCAGAATTCCCCTGCTTCACTGACCAAGAGTCTTACTTTTTATCTATTGAATAACTTTGACGAGCCTTTCTGAGGTGAGTAGGTCTGATTAACTGCAAGGCTTTTATTTTGCTGAGTAAAGCGTTTTGGAACCAGAGCTAAACTGACCAAGGAATTAGAGGGGACTGGAAAAGCCACATGAGGAGAGGATGAAGAGAAAGGCAGGGAGCCAGTTGACAGCTGAAGGGAATTTAGGTTATGAAATGGATTCACTCCCTCAACAAATATTTATGTCAAGAAGCCTGGGGCTTCCCTCGTGGCCCAGTGGTTAAGAATCCCCCTGCCAACGCAGGGGACACGGGTTCGAGCCCTGGTCCAGGAAGATCCCATATGCCACGGAGCAACTAAGCCCGTGCACCACAACTACTGAGCCTGCGCTCTAGAGCCCTCGAGGCACAACTACTGAGCCCGAGTGCCTAGAGCCCATGCTCTGCAACAAGAGAAGCCACCGCAATGAGAAGACCGCACACCGCAAAGAAGAGTAGCCCCTGCTCGCCACAACTGGAGAAAACCCGCGCGCAGCAACGAAGACCCAACACAGCCAAAAATAAATAAGTAAATAAATTAATTTAAAAAAGAAAAAGCTATGCATGCCAAGCTTTGCGCTAGGTACTGGGGATGTGGTGGTGAACAGACTGACACAGTCCCTGCTCTCAAGAATGTGGGGAGTCACTTTCCCTAGATGTTCCATGCCTCTCCCCCAAACAATCTTCAGCAAAATCCACACTGCTTATGCTCTGTAGACAAGCTGGAGACCGGAGATGGGAGGAGATACTGTCTTGTTCCTGGCTGGGATGAGGGAAAGCCAGAGGCTCCTCCAGGAGGTCACACATGTGGTTTACATGCACCAGTGGGCCAGCCAGGGCTTTTCAGGCATCCGGCACCCACTTCCCCCTTATGATGCAACAGCGCTTTGCTTTGCTTTTGGAAAATTGCCTCTCCCCTCTTCACAGGGAGTCTTAAGGCCGAAGTGAGGTCAATAAGACCCAGGAGTTCAATCGTAAAGGGAGAGATGCAAGCACAGAATAAAAGGTGGAGCTGATTTAGGTAAGATCGGTTCCTGCTCCCTGGATCCCTGATACACTCTCCGTGTCAGGTTTCTCAGCAGACCCTTGGAATCTCTGAGATAAGTCTATACCCTTCCGATAAATTCCCTTTTGCTTAAGTTAACCAGAGTCCTTTTTGGGTACCTGAAATCAAAGAACCCTAACTGATGGAAAGGATCATGAAAAGTCCCGGTCCCTCCTCCCCCCGCAAGGGGGCACCTCCAGGGGACAAGGGTCTGGCTATGGGGACAGATGCATCTTATATCCTAAGCACCAGGTTTACAACTTCTGTATCAGGACAGTTTCCATCAAAATCCAAAGTCTCCCTTAAGCTAACAGTGATTGCCCATCATTAACAAGGATACTCACCCTATCAGTGCCAGCCCTCAGGAAAAGGCCAACACACTGACAGAGGAGAGAGAGGGATCAAGTTCATCTGGGTCAGGCTGAGGCTTCAAATGACACATCACGCTTAGTAAACATTTCCTAAGTGATCCTGCAGCCTTGCACCTGAATTCAATTCCACACTCCCTAGGGGTCTCTCTGGCCCAGATGCCATGGCAGGGGTTTCTCCTTCTCGCTAAATGCATACGCATTTGTACAGGCCACAGGAGAAGTCCTCAAGGGAGAGAAAGCTAAATTTATATCTTCGATTAATCTTCCCAAATGTTTTTGCCTGCCTTCGGTCTATACTGAGTCTGCTTTTGCCCAAATCACCCCAAGTATACACACCCATTAGCAGACAATTACACAACTGCTAACAAAAGCTATTAACTGCCGTTTTAAAAAGTTTCTCAATTTTGAATCCATTCTTCCCAGTTTCTCCAACCTCTTCCAATATCCTCTTTCAGGAGGCTTGATTCCCCTGTATGACAACCTCCCCACACCCCCCAATCCATTAAGGCTCCTAGGAGACCCAGGCCATTCGCTCTCTCCCTAAATAGGCCAAATTCCTACCCAACCGCTTACCCAGTCCAAATTTCAGTTCAGTGCCTCAAACACAGCAGCACGTGTCTGTGGCAGGCACTGTGCTATGGACTGGGAACGCAGCCTTGAACCAGGTGCAGTCACCGTCCCCAGGATGCTAGTAACAGACCACAGAAGAGAGACATCAAGCAGATGACTAGAGACGGATGAGTCTCATCAGAGAGCAGGGAGCCAGTGGACCCTATGGGGAGACATTCTACCTCGCCTACAACCCTAGATAGGCCTCTCCTTGATGAAATGATGTGCAAGATGGGGAGACCTGAAGGAGGGTGACAGGGTGGGCAACAGGAATCAAGAGAAGTGTTTCTCTTTCACTTGGGGCCTTCTGGAAAGCTGTCCCCAACTCAGGAAGAGGTCATGTTCTAAAAGTTTATTTTCACATTCATGGGTTTAGAGCTCATAATAATAAAAATTTATTTTTCCACAGAAATACACTTAGAAATAGTGGCTAGGTTTCCAGGCTGGTCCACTGGCACCCAATTATCTATAATGTGCTGCACCATATATAGCATTTTAACCAAACTCGTTTCTATGGGAAACTTATGCTGAGTCTTGATGTCCCGTGCTCACAAGGCCCCCTTTTCCTCACTAACTCCCAGCAGTTCCCTCACAGAGGTCTCTCCAATCCAGCCCCCAGCCCCCAATCCCACGGCCTTGGTTCAGGCCAACCTCATACCTACCCACGACCTTGTATCTGCACCATAGCAGCCAACTCAAAGCTCAGTCATGTGATCTTCAGCTGCTCCTCTCAGCCCCCTCCCCACCACCCAACGCTTCAGCCAGTCACTTCTTAAAGAACAAATGTGAAAATCTTTCAATGGTCCCCATTGCTCATTCGTTCTCCTTCTCAGCCTGGAATTTCCCATCGATTTTTCAAGACCTAACCCCTCTATCCAATAAAATTTTTTACTTATTCCTATTCTAGCAGCTTATCAAGTTGTATTATAATTTGTGCTCACCTATTCAACAAATACGTGAGTACCTACTACGGGCCAAGCTGTCTGCCTTAGTGGAGACAACACACTGTGAAGACAGAGATTAGGTCCTATTTGCATCTGCCCAGGTACTACTCAACAGACACTATATTACACTATATTATTACATTATATTATTTATTAATATCATATATGTTTTTTTCTTCCCAGACTACAAGGCAATTCCCCCCCCAGGGATGATAGCAATTTATACCTTCAACTAATGTTTCCAAACATGTTGGCCTGCCTTCAGCCTGGCAAGAAAAGAATCTTTTTCATCACTTAATGCCAGATTCTCAACGTTGGCTTCCTGAACTGCAGCAGCAGAGGTCTTAACTTAGAGTTGAGTTCATATCTTATCTTTGGTAACTTCTAGCTGCTTGCTCTTAAGTGACTTAATCTCTTGAGTTTCCTTACTTGGGAAATGGGGATAATACTATTTATTTCACAAGCGGGTTTAAACATTGATTCCCAAACCCAGCTGAATATCAGAATCACTGGGAACTTTAAAAAGATGCAGAATGAAAACGAAACAAGAAATCTACATTTTTCAAAAGCCCCAAGTGATTCTCACATATAGCCAGATTGGAAACCAGAGATTGGAGGCTTAAATTATTCGTGAAGTACCTGTCACATTAATGCTCAATACCCAGATGAGGGGACTTCCCTGGTGGTCCAGTGGGTAAGACTCTGTGCTCCCAATGCAGGGGGCCCGGGTTCCATCCCTGGTCGGGGAACTATATCCCGCATGCATGCCACAACTAAAGAGTTTGCATGCCGCAACTAAGAGTTCGCATGCTGCAACTAAAAATCCC
Organism: Eubalaena glacialis; assembly: GCF_028564815.1. Taxonomy (NCBI): domain Eukaryota; kingdom Metazoa; phylum Chordata; class Mammalia; order Artiodactyla; family Balaenidae; genus Eubalaena; species Eubalaena glacialis. The sequence continues at coordinate 72,774,146 of NC_083732.1, forward strand.
GCACAACAAAGATCCTCCATGTGCTGCAACTAAGACCTGGTGCAGCCAAAATAAATCAACAAATATTTAAAAAGAAAAAAGAAAAGGGAGAGATTAATTAAAAAAAAAAAAAAAACAATACCCAGGTGTGCTGTAGAAAATGGGATTCTACCCTAAGGAACAGAGGTGGGAAAATAAGAGGAGCACGTGAAAGTATTCTGGGCATAAACCATACATGGAAGGAATTACATGACATGATACTCCCCTCAATTCCAATTAGAATCACCAGAGCCACTCTGGAAAGCAAACAAACTGCCAGGAGACATATATTCTCTCAGCCCAGCCTTTCAAGATACTAACGGTGAAAAGTCCAAGCAGACAGGGGTAAATTTTTCCAAAGGTTAAGGTTTGTTAAGTTAATGTTGAAAATTTCAAAGGGGCGGGGACCTCAGAAAGAGTTGGCAACAGATGCAGCTGTTGGCAGCTGCAGCATCACCTATTACATCAGTGTTACTCAAAAGGTAGCTTAGAACACAGTGATACTGGCAATGTGCTGTCCTCCACAACAAGCAGGACTGTTCCTATTTTTTCGGTGTTTCTCCATCACCAGAACAGGGGTGCACAGCCCTGCTCCTTCCCGTCACCCAACTTGTGATGAAGGAAGAGAGCCTGCCTAAGGCCTGGGCTAGACTTGGATGGTTCAGGAGTGTCACTGCACCTGCTTTTCACGGTCCACGGATCCTCAGAAAGAAAATGCAGAAAGGGGATTAAACTAATTCTGTCCAGTTCCAAGACTCAGACCCATGGGTGGAGGTGACAAAAATGCTATACAGCATACTACAATCAGATATAACCCCTAACCCAATGTTCTGAAGCATCCTCTTCATTATAATGAAAACCTAAAAACTCTGCTTCCAAGAATGAATCCTACAGGTATTTTCCAACACGTGAACAGAAGCAGGTACAAAAATGTTTGCCGGGACTTCCCTGGTGGCGCAGTGGTTAAGAATCCGCCTGCCAATGCAGGGGACACGGGTTCGAGCCCTGGTCCGGGAAGATCCCACATGCCGCGGAGCGTCTAAGCCCATGCGCCACCAACTACTGAGCCTGCGCTCTAGAGCCCGTGAGCCACAACTATTGAGCCCGCGTGCTGCAACTACTGAAGCCCACGCGCCTAGAGCTTGTGCTCCACAACAAGAGAAGTCACTGCAATGAGAAGCCCACGCACCGCTAGGAAGAGCAGCTCCCGCTCACCGCAACTAGAGAAAGCCTGCGCGCAGCAACAAAGACCCAACGCAGCCAAAAATAAATAAAATTTTAAAAAAAAGAAAAATGTTTGCTGTGTGGCTATAATAGTAACACACACTGGACACTCCTCAATGCCCACCAAGAGATGACTGGCTACATAAATTACGTCAGATCTAAAAGAGGCAGCAGAGTAGGGATACGGAAACTTAAGACATACAACCATGAAGTTGTACATTTTAATTTACAATTCTTACCAATAAAAAGGATTAGTTACAAAAAGGGAATTTCTCTATACGAAATTAGGATTTATTTTCTTTCACAAAGAGAATCCGCTGTCATGTTTTGCCTTGCCAAATCAAATCTCAAATAGCTTGCTTAGCTAAAATTATTCCCCAAAGATAGGTAATCCAGACAAAATTAATAAAATTATCAGCTTCTTAAATGTGTTTAAGAGGAAGAATTTAATGAACATTTTGCCTTGAACTGAAGAATTCTAAGGAATACTTGTAACCTTCAGAAAGACTACTGCTCTCAGGCAGTTGACTTGCTGTGACGGCGTGTAGGAGACTAGCTCACTTACCGTGAGAATCTTCTTACACATACAATGAGTCTCCACTCCTGCACAGTGAGTGCAAGTATGACATAACAGGAAGAAGGGTTTCTAAAATTTTACAAGTAAATTTTATTCTGGCCACAGGTCAACAGCAAACATATGACAGTTAGGGTTCAGATTCTCCCCACCTCCTATTTTATCATATAAATTAAATATGAAGAGGTAACCTCGAACAAACTTCATGAAAAATGTGGAGCGGGTTTCAAATCCCCACTTCTTAGAATAACACACATCACTGCTTCAGAGTGGGGCGAAGAGTCATACTCTTAGCACACAGCGTTTCCTGCACAGAACCGCTGGTCAAAATGTTCAAAGCCTTCTCTAGTTGACTCAAAGTATGGCAGCCACTCAGCACTGCTCCTAGCAGTTTGCTTTCAGAATAAAAATATAAAATAAGAACCTGTGTGAAACGTCACAGCCTTCAAAAAGCTATCCGGTGACAAGCCTAGCTCTGATGGAAAAAGCCCACCTGTAAAAAAAAGGGCTGTGGGTGAAGATGGTCTGAGGTACCTTCATGACTCGAAAGAAAAAAGCTCCTCAAACACAGATGATTCTAAAGCCATTACACCCAAAATTATGTGATTCACTTAGATGTGCTTACAATAGCTTCTAAAATAAGACCTACATACAGAGGAGCTGCACCCTCCTCACAATTAACTGAAGCATATGGCCATGGGGGTGGGGAATGGGGGCTTGGCTTAAAAAAAAAAAAAAAAGACAACTTAAAGAGGGTTTAAGGTTCTCCCTCCACTCTACTCAATAAACATACACCCAGAAGGAGAATGAAGTCGAATCAATGCCCAGGCACCTCTCAAAAAGAGCTTCTCCCTGTGGCCAATGCGCTTTGGAACTTTCTAGCACAATACAAATCCACTATTCTGGGTACACACAGAGCCAGTATGCCCACCATGGCTTAAACCCAGTCCCTGTGTATGATGCAACTCCACTAGAGTTTTGATCACTTAGGATAAAAAATGCCTAGCAAGGACCTTCAGGCCTCATTAATACCGATCTGTGGTCCTCACTGACTCAGCGGTGCTTTTTTTATCAGAACAGCTGAAGAGGTGGCAAACGGTGGCAACTGATACCAGGCCACAGCAATCCCAAAAGCTGAGGAAGCTCTTCATCCGCTGTCCGCCTTCTGCCCTACGGTTACGGTTCTGCCACCGTAAAACGCTGGGAACGAGGGCTCTGTGGCCAAGCCTTGGCAAAAGTCAACAAATAAAGCGAGCTTGTCAGAGGCAGAACCATTTCACGGGCAATCTTCTCTAGCTGGGAGTGTGAGGGTGGGGAAGGAGGAGGGAGGCATAGGTGCGAGAAAGAGCTAAGAGCCCCCGGGACAGGGGTCTGGTGACCCAACGCCAGATACCCAGCTTGGTGCCAGCAGAGCGGGACTTGCCGAAACCCATGATTCAGATGGAAAAGGAAGAGAAGACACCAAAAACTAAGGTCAGTTCCGAAATCTGCCCAGTTGATATTTGTTCTTCTTAGCATTAAGGACTTGAATGAGAATCATGAAACTCGAGGAACATATATTTTTTCTTCAGGATTTAAAAAACTGTTGTCTTGTACTGAAAGACTACATTCAGTGTGGGTCAGGTCCAACAGCGTTAGCTAGAACTCGGTGGTAAAGGTCACCCGGCACTGGGAGGAAACGTCATCTGAGTGGAGGGCTGGTGGGCAGGCCAGAGGCCACTCCGTCACTGGTCCCCGAGCCTAAAGCCCTGTCCCCAGTTGTGTCTCCCGCCTCCGCCATTCTGGTCGGCGGCTCGCCTCATGCTAGCAGGGGGCACACCAAACCCTGACACCCCTCCTCTCCTGCTGGGCAGCCAGCGGTACCTGGAGCAGAGGGAGGAAGAAACAAAAGGAGAGAAAAGCACAGTCACTTCCACGCAGTTGTCCATCCCATCTCCCTTCCTGGGGTTCCCACGGCATCTGTCACATTGAATTACGTTCGTCTGTGGCCACGGAGAGGCTGAGGACTATGTCTTACTGAACTTTGCCTTTTCAGCACTTAGCTCAATGTCCTGACCACAGAAGGCACTCACTTTTTATGTTTTCTTTTTAATTTACTAAGCTTTCGCGCTAACTTCACACTCTAACTTTTTTTTCCCGATTATAAAAGCAATTCATGCAGGAACAGTATGGAAACAAAAATATTACACCCACGAGCCCAACAACCAGAAAGAACCATCTATATAGCATTTTAGTTTATGTAACTATGGCTCTAACCGGCTCAAAGGATACAAAATAAATTCAGTTCCAAAGGACAAATCTGCAGCCGGCGTGTCTGAGCACCGCCCCGCATCACCATGATGCTTCAGCGTCCATCAAGGGACAGCAGAGAAGACAGCTTTCTGTCTTGGAATCTGGGCGTGTTTTAAAGTTGATTCATAGTCTGCCCTCCAACTGCAATCTCTGTCTCATAGATGGTGGGAAAGCTGAGGCCCGAAAAGGTTAGCTGATTTCTCACCTTACAAATTAATAAATTAAGTCACAGAACAGCTAAGAAAATGTAAACCCAGGACTCTATGTTCACAATAGTTCCTCTAACTACTTCCCTTCCTTGACTATTAGTAAACTGAGAATGTATTTTAACCTATTCCACTAATCAGACCCTGATGGTTCAATTTTTATCTTGAAGGCAGAGACCGTGATCTGATACCTCTTTTTAAACCCCTCATGGCACCAAGAGCAAACCACGAGGGGTGACTTGCCCACAGCAGGAAGCCTGCAGAGTTCAACCTTATCATAAAGCATCTCCCTTACACCGGGTGCTGCATGTTTATAAATGCCTCTCATCTTCACGACTGCCCTATGAGGTTGGCACTACTATTACCCCATTTTATAGATGGGAAAACTGAGGCAGAATTGAGCAAAGCTCTTCTAAAGTGACAGACAGGATTCAAACCCAGGCAGCCTGACTCTGGAGCTCGTGCCCCACGCCACTTCCTACACCTCACACTTCCGCAGGACACACAGCATGAGATTCAGGTGACAACAGTTAGTGACCGGAGTCCTCATGTGTTTACATCAACCCAGATAGCTGCACGCTCCCTCCCCAAAAAGACAATTAAACCCCTTGTAAACAGAAAAATAACTGTGCACAGAAGAGGATCTGTCTACTTTTCTAAGTGGAATGCAAAATAGTGATACGACTTAGAATTCTATAACTCGCATCCTCCCTTTTAAACAAATACAGTTTTATCATTACATCAACATGTATTTCCAAGCGCTGGTTTCCCAACATTCATGACGTTCTGGCACAATAACATTCCTCCAAAGTATGTAATAAATTGGAAGACTTAAAAAAGGCAACACCAAGGCTGTCTTGCTTTGCTTCTTACTCTGAGACAATATGGAAGCCATCGCCACTGCTTAAACAGATAGTGAAATTAAATGCAAGTAATTAGTATAAAGAGATACCCAATTATACATAATCAACAAAGATTTATGGTAATTTCAAAGCAGTTACTGCTTTTGCAAGGAGCTACATTTTGTCATCTGATCTTTATGCAAAATTTAACAGAAGGGCTTCCACCAACAGGGAAAGCTCAAGCGGAAGGCAGGCTCCAGTGGGCTGCCGATTTTGCCACTAGAATCCCATACACGTTGTTGCCCACAACTGAGAAATCTCTCCAAGCCATTAAGTCAGAATATGGCCGTTTAAAGTAAAATAGTTCTTGGCTGCCCCCCAAAGCAACAAGTTTTTTTTTTAATGATGCATCTGCCATCCGACTTGATAAACCTAGATCAAAAATCCAAACCTGCTGTTATTGCGTCCTTTGATAATTAGAAAGCAGATTGGTCATTTGTTTTTTTTTTTTAGCTTGAAGGCAACTCAAGGCTCACAAGAGAAACAAGTTTCTCCTTATGCTCTTAACGAAAAAAACAAAACAAAACAAAAAAAATACAACAATAGTATACTTCTCTGTTTGTATATTGTATTTCACCATAAAAAACCTTCCTCCAACCTATAAAAGTGGGGGGAAGGGGTGCCTACTCAAGTTTACTGCCCTCACTGACCCCCTGGAAGAATGACAAACTGCAAAACATTAAAACGAGCAAGATGTGAAAAGGGTTTTTTTCTTTCTTTTTTTTTTTTTAAGCTTCTAAGTGCAAGCTATTATTGCATACGCCCGACTGGAGATTAAGCGTGATTGTCAGGCAGGCTGTGACACCCAGATGGTGATTTCACTTGTCCCTTCTTCGACAGCCTTTTGCTTCACTGACAGAATGGTCACACTACTTGAATGCCTAAGTGTGTCAGCATCTCTGGGGGCTCATCAGAATCCCGCCCCCCGCCCCAACTTCAGAAGCAAGGCTGAGAGCTTGTATTTACTGAGCATCCACTACTGTGCTGCTAACGGTAAACCCCACCTCCTGCAGACCCGTGAGACAGGGCCTCCCCCCAACACACAGACTCGCAAACTAAAGCTCGGGGGATGTACTAAGTCACTTTCCCAATATCGGAACTGGTAGACGACGGGAATGGGATTCCAACCCAAGTCTGTCTCAAAACCAAAGCTGTGCGCTTGGCCTGCTCACTTGAGTAAACCCTGCAACAGAGAAAGAACACGCACACCCTCCCAGGGGCGGGACTATACAAGCCTCCGGTCTCTCATTTTAACGCTGAAAAGTCCTTTAAACATTCTGGTCTATGGTATTGAATATAAAAATGTTTTAAACTGCTAACCAATGAGACTACTTACCCTCCTACCCCTTCCTCAGCCAAAATCTTGGGTAAAACTGATAACCCTGTCGCCCTGGCCCCCTGCTGCACACGCTGGAGCCACACAGGCGCGCCGCCCGCTCTGCAGGGCCCACGGCTCCCTGGGATGCCTGAATCTAGGCTCACCGGCCCCTGGCTACGAGGGCTCCAGGAGAAGACCAAGCCTCGGCTTGGAGTGACCTGGGCAAGTCCCTGGTTGGCTCACATTCCTCCATCAGACTGAGAGGGAAACCTTACCCCTCACGGAGTTTTTATCAGGATGCTGACAAACACAGACAATAAGATGATTATCAAACGAGAGGGGGAAGAAACACTTACAAAAACTGAGGCGTGGATAGAAAATTCCCTCCTCCCAAGTCCATTGGGTATCTGAACATGAGGAAGAAATAAAGATGTCCAACAAGATTTCCAATTAGCTCATTGATGACCCTGCAAACAGAGAGCCAAATGAGTTTAAAGATATTCAAGCAGTAAAGTGAGACGCAGCAAGTTTTAACTAATAGCAGAGGGAAGAGCTCCTTCGTGGCAGCCTGTTTCTGGTCGCTGGGAGCCTGTGACAGCTTGACAGTGAGCCCTTTTATAAAGTCTGAGGGGCACACGCATTCTGAATGAGAAGCAAAATCCGTCCTGCTGGACCAATGGGGCCCGTGCTCTTCAAGGCCAGCTGCCCCTCTGACATCTCTTTCAAGCCCCTGCCCATCCTCAACATATTGTTTTTGCTACTTCCTGCCTCAGGAGTTGGGGCAAGCTGCAAAGCAAGCTTCTGAACACTTTCAGTCACGAATACCATATTTGCAAAACGTGGGTAAAATTGAAGGCTGGCAAGAGAGAAGCATGGGAGTAAGGAAAGGAGGGATGAAAAATGTCCACTCCCCCGTTCCTGGAACCATGGATCACGTCTCCCTCACCTCTTGGGTCCCTGACTGTAAGACATCACAGAGATCACTCTGGAAAGCTGAACTTCACCTTGTAATCCTAAAATAAACACTGCCCTTCTTCAATTTTCCCATGGCCGACACATACGCCACTTCAAGGTTTTACAGATCAATTCTTACTGTTACATATCCTTCTCCGTCTCCGCCTGCAACATGATTCCTGTTAGGGACAAATCACCGTCTACAACTGCTCCCAGATTCTGCCCTTCTGGGCGGCAGGGCAGTTTTACCAAGCCCCGGACTTGCTCTACTCTAAACAGAATCTGTTTACTCGATTCATTCCCTTCTCCCTATGGATACGCAGCAGAAGTTAGGACCATATAGAGCAAAGATGTCATCGTATTAAGAACTAGCACTATCAAAATCTGTTTAAAAACGTTAAAAATATTTTGCAGTGTAAGAAACAGGAGTTCTTAGAATAACTGCATCTTGAAATCCTCCTTCCAAAATTCTGACTGGATGCATTCAAGATTTTCCTAAGTCTCAGGTCTAATTCCAGACTAGAAATTTGACCCCGTTTGGCCCAAACTTCTAAACTATCGAACCACTGACAAAACTTCCCATCTGAGAATCTGTGCATTTCTGTGACTGGTGAGCAGTTTCCAAGGCATTCTGGAAATGCCTTAAGAATTAAAAAAAACAGGAATTTTATGCACAGAGTCAGCTTGGATAAAATTAGGTCTATATTTGCTCAATCTGGACAGTGAATCCAGAAATAAATATTTATTCAAAAACACACATATGCAAGCATACTATAACAACAAACAACAACAACAACAAAAAACCATTCAGTGCTAAATGTGCTTAAAGCCCTGCAATTCTAATCAATTACATCCAAATGAAATTATTTCAAAAGTATAAGGTACCAAGGTATCAACGTTGAGATTCTTTGAAGTGTTATAAAGATTAGAGAAGGAAGATAAAGAATAATGGAAGTCTTCCAAGGGTTAGTTTGCAATTAAATAAATCTAACATCACTTACGAGCCTCCGATGATATAGTTGAATCCAAGGATAACCCAAGGTAAATAACAGGCCTAGGAAAGAATATACACAAACATGAATATACCTACAGAGGATACAACTGCTAGGGGGCTAAAATGGGGAAGGTTCTATTGAGAAGGGCTTTTATAACACACCATTGTAAAGCAATTATACTCCAATAAAGATGTTTAAAAAATAAATAAATAAATCCTTTGGAAAGTCACTGCAAAAGTTCCTTTTATCAATCTAGCATCATTCCTACTGTTTCAAGCCTTCTTTTATTTATTTATTTATTTATTTATTTATTTATTTATGGCTGCATTGGGTCTTCGTACTTTCTCTAGTTGCGGCGAGCAGAGGCCACTCTTCGCTGCGGTGTGAGGGCTTCTCATTGTCGTGGCTTCTTTTGCTGCAGAGCATGGGCTCTAGGCACACGGGCTTCAGTAGTTGTGGCATGCGGGCTCAGTAGTTCTGGCTCGCAGGCTCTAGAGCGCAGGCTCAGTAGTTGTGGCGCACGGGCTTAGTTGCTCCGCAGCATATGGGATCTTCCCGGACCAGGGCTCAAACCCCTGCCCCTGCACTGGCAGGCAGACTCCCAACCACTGCGCCACCAGAGAAGTCCCTAGCATCATACTTATTCATATATTAACAATTGGAGACAGAGTACTTTGCCCATAGTTTTCAGATCCAATACATATCCTGCTGAATTATAACAAATAGCTTTAGAAAGGAGATGAGTGTCTGGGACTTCCCTGGTGGCACAGTGGTTAAGACTCCGTGCTCCCAATGCAGGGGGCCCAGGTTTGATCTCTGGTCAGGGAACTAGATCCCACATGCATTCCACAACTAAGAAGCCCACATGCCGCAACTAAGGAGCCCACCTGCTGCAACTAAGACCTGGTGCAACCAAATAAATAAATAAATACTAGAAAAAAAAAAAAAAAAAAAAGAAAGCAGATGAGTGTCCTGTGGATGCTAATAAAAACATGGTCCATAACAGAGTCACACTAAGACTCCTGCCAGCAAATTGTTACCAATCAGCTATAAAACACCCCATCTTTTTAGGTTCTCCTTTTACATACTTCACAAAATTACTTTGAATCTTTATCACATTACACATCGATCTCTTGAACTAACACTCTCCCAAGTAAGACAGCTCTCCAGATGAATTCAACATTTGAGCCCCTGTAAAAAAAAATTAGTAAACAGAACCTTCCATTAAGTAGGGTTGGGAGACCAGAAGGGGGAGCTCTCACACCCTGTTTCAACAGTAGAGCCCAAGAGGAAGAAGACAGACTTCTTTCCCTGCAAGGACTCAGCCAATGAAAAGCTTTGTTTACCACACCTCTTGACTTCCTTTTCCTCTTTATATAAAAGCGCTCTCCTTCCCTTTGCATGTAGGGACTTGCTCGTGGCTCACCATGGTTCCAGACCCCGAAATGCAGTTCTCTACTGATCCCAAGTAAACCCATCTTTGCTGCAGAAATATCTGGCAGTCTATTTACTTGAGGTCAACACCCCTTACCAGTTTCAAGACATCATACTAAGAGCTAAGGGCGTTGCAAAAAACATCGCAAACTAGTAAAGAAAGGGTTACACATCAATAGCTTGAAGGCAGAATGTGGTGAGTACCATAAGAAGAACACAAAGTATTGCAGGAGCCCGAAGGCAAGACCAATTCCAGGGAGGAGAGGCAGGAAATATGTTTAGTCCCCCATTCAAATTAAGAATGGGCAGGATTTACATGAGAAAGAAAATAAGATGTTACAGGTGGAAAGTTGTGAGAGAAGGCACAAAGGGAAGCGTTTGGGGGGGGGGAAACCAATCTGTTTCAGCTTAAGTGTAAAATACATAACAGGCAATGATAAGAACAGACTAAAAGAGAGGGTTCCACATGAATGTCCTTCCTCCCCTCCCCCTACCACACACACATACATGAGATCACTCAGGACACATGCCTAAAGGGCCTGAGCTCCAGAGGGAGTGAGAAGTAATAGTCAGCAAAGGACTCAGGGTTGGCTAAAGAAATCCAGGGGGGCTGAGGAGGGGAGAAGGGGCTTGCCTACGGTTTACTGCTCTGCAGTGACCTCTTCTGCACGTGTCAGAAAGTACATCTCTGGGCTGAAGAGAGGGATTTCTGCAAAGCCAAATGAAAAGGAAATTTTCCCAGCTAGGTTGGAGTACCTTAAATCGTGTTCCAAACCAAAATGATACAATCATGTCTCTGTTCAGCTGGGCCCAGACATAAAGTACTGACATGATCAGAGGAATCATCAGCAACTGCAAAAGAAACGAACACGTAAAGGCTCCGGAGGCACTTAAAGCAGAGGCTTAGCGTAAACCCACCTTGTTTTGCCTTTTAACCTCTCCCCTCCAAATAAATTCTCCCATGGTTATTCAGAAAGCAGAAAGAAATTCAACTCATCAGAATTACTTAATCATGCAATGCATGCTTTAAAATCCTCTAATAAAATACAACACAATTATATTATTTGGGATGGATTCAGAAGTATCAGGGTCAAGCTCTGTTACTTGGAAAAAGTATGCAATAAAGCTTTACTTACCACGTATTCTCAATTTTTTAAAAATACATATCCACATACATGCACAGAAAATACTGGATAACCATCGTTCTCAACGTTCACACATAATAAAGAAGCCAGAAATGAGCAAGGACAGTAATGATTTAGGTAACTCACAAAAGAGCTTCAAAATACCATATAATTAACCACGCAGTTAATGCAATTTAAACTTCTGTCAAAGGTCATTAACAGTACATCTGAAACACATGAAAGGCCAAATAGTTTCAAGGGACACTTACCTGCATATCCATTGCTAAGCCAGTAATCTTGGTTTGTAAAGTTAAAGATCAGACACAAATAAAGCATTCCACACCTAATAAAATTCATTTCATTCCAGTTTTCCGAAGGAAAACACTTTTCTATAGTTCAGGTTGCTTAAAACACCCCAGAACACAAAGGTATCTAATAATCTTCACTGTGAACACGCTATTAAACTATCCGATGACGAGGAAATAGTAGAAATTAACTGCTTTGGCACATGACTCAGTTTGGTTGCCTGTGTCCTCCGTGCCCTGCCACTGTATTTTAGCATCTCTCCTTCAATTAGGAGATGGAGGGGCATGTGAAACATGCCTCTGAAACAAATAATGTGTCTGCTCACATTCAGGGCTCCACAGCACAGGTGAAGTCCAAAATGATCTTTTTATCTTCCCTTAAAGGAGGGAAAGGGCATCCAGAGTGCCACAATTTTCTGGCTCTTGGCCAAGTTTCAATGGACACTAAACCCCAAAGCCATTCTGAGCTCACCAACTGTGCACAGGACTTGAGCCACCAAGCCCCTTCTGCTGCTCTATCTGTAAGGGTCTGCAGCCACAAGGCTGCTGACAGCTGTGGTTGACACAGAGCAAGCAGAGAGGCATGCTGTGTCCTTTCCCAGAGCCGGGCACTTACAGAGGGACCGAATTACCATTTAGGACCTCAAGACAAAGACAGCACTAAAGTCAGAAAGGACGCTGGTTGTAAATTAATTTTCTGATAAGGACCACAGCTTTCAAAAGCTGTTTCATGGCACGGAATCTCTCTGTGCTGCAGTCAACAAGGTGCCACACACGAGAACACAGGGAACTGGGAACAAGAAGAGGGAACAGTAATAAAACTCAACCAAATGTGGAAAAACCCCACAAAGGCAATGGTAAGGGACCGCATCACTCCACGGCTATGTGATTTACTACCGCTTTTGACAAGAACTTTCATGATTCTTAACTATAACTATAGTAAAAAAAAGATGCAAATACTATCATTTAAAATGTTATGCAGATTACTGCCCATTTCCCCAAACCTGAAAAAAAAACTGGTTATTTCTGGCCCAAAATGACAGACGGAAGGATACCACGATGCAAATCCAGTTAAAGAGGAGCATGAATAAATAGTCTGCTGGCCTCCCATCGAAAGCTCCTGGAAACAAAAATAAGCCAAATGTCATGGTTCAGAATTTCGGAACAAAGAAACTTCTATGTTGAGAAATACTTCAAAAAATTGTAGAGAAAACAAAAAATGAGAATATTTTTAAACCACTCCTCGGAAGTAAAAGAAAAATTTTTTAATATATAAAACCGTGTCCACAATTAAGCCCTAAAGTAAAGTTGCCCGGGTATCAAGGCTAATCTGTGTTCTCCTGACTGAATTCCAGTCCGTAACATGCTCTGCTCAACTAGCACGAGCCAAAAGAAACCCAAAGGGAGGACAGTCAGGTCCACAGCTACTGAGACCCCATCCCCTGAAGCCCCTCACAGCCTGCTGGCCTTTCCTTCATGGCTCTCATCGTGAGATGGAGGCATATTCGTGATTACCTGGTTAATTCCTTCTCCCTCCACTAGACCATAAGCTCGGTCAGGGGAGGAACCATGTCCGTTTCGCCTACCACTGTGGCTCCTCTACACAACTAGGCTGGGAAGCGCTTACTGTTGTTATGACTGGAGACACACGCACGCACGCACACACACACACACGCACGCGCACACACACACACGCACGCGCACTACCACTCAGTCCAGCACTGGGCTTACCAAGAGGATTCAGTCTCCGTCTTCCAGGAGCTCACATTCTAGCAAAGGAAAACAATGGTGGGGGAGTAGGGGGCAGCCACACCTTTCCATGGCCTTGACTCTTACTCTTCCTACCGTATCTGTGAGGGACAATGGAAAGACCTACACCCTCTTTTTGCAGATGAGGAAGTACAGTTACATGACCAAAGTCACATGGCTTTTAGAAGCAGAGTGAAGTCTAATTTCTAGTTTAGTGTTCTTTCTGCTACGCCACATCCTGGGCTTTGTCTTATTTCTGGGCAGAACAATCAACATTGGCCCAGCTCCCCCTTCTAAGGATGATCCTCATGCCTCCAGCTGCAAGACTAGGAGAGGGGCGGAGAAAAGAACAAATGACTGTAAGTTCCCTCTATCTCAAACGGTGACTTCCCCCCCTCCACACCCCATCACAATTACATGATATATATAGTCCATTTCAAAAAAATATTCCTAACAATCTAAAAAATACAAGAAACTAGTGAACATAACAAAAGAGAAGCAGACTCACAGATATAGAGAAGAAACCAGTGGTTACCAGTTGGTGGGGAGGGAGGGGCAATGTAGAGTCGGGGAGCAGGAGGTACAAACTACTGGGTGTAAAATAGGCTCAAGGATGTATGGAACAACATGGGAAATACAGCCAATATTTCACAGTAACTGTAAGTGGGAAGTAACCTTTAAAAATTGTGTAAAATTGTTTAACTAAAAAATAAAATAAAGTAATAATCCAAACAAGTATCAGAAAGGCAGAAAGAAAATCTATCTAAAGGAAAATAGATTTCCAGCAAAGTCTCTCCTCCTCTTTTCCTTATTTCTCTCCCCCGACCACCACCCCCGCCCAGTACTTCAAAGGCACGCTCTAGCCACAGTGTTAAGGATGCTTAACAGGAGGGGATCACTACGATGCATCAGAGCTGAAATTCTAACAAAATTTCTGAACTTTAATAACGGTTGTGCTTCTTTTGCTATGGTTTTGGCTTTGCGATTTCTAAGGATTCTTTAGATTGAGTACTTAAAATATTGTAATTACATGAACTACAGTACTATATTACTTGGCAAGCTTGCAACTGGGAATTTACAAATTAACTGGTCTCAAACTGCACTCTTCCAGTTCACATCAGAGTCCTTATAAATAAGCCAACACTGCTAGATACTTAAAATAGCCAAGCGGGAAAATATGCAGGTGGCAAACATTTTGTCAAAATGTTATCTTGAAGCTGTACGGTGGAGAGCAGATGGGGGTCAGTAAACTGGGTTTCAGTCCTAGCTGTGTTTGTCAAATAGCTTTGTGACCTTTGGGGCACGTCACCACCTCTCCAGACCATTGTTTTCTTGTCTGCCAAATAAGAGGGTTCAGTTGAAAGATCTCAAAAGTTCCTCTCTACATGAATGTTTGTAGTAGCATTATTCTTAACAGCCAAAAAAAGAAAACAAGTCAAATGTCCATCAACTGATGAATGGACCAACAAAATGTGGTAAATCCATACAACAGAATCTTGTTTGGCAATAAAAATGAAAAAAGTACTAATACATACACGCTACATGGAGGAACCTTGAAAACACTATGTTAAGTGAAAGAAGCCAGTCACAAAAGAGCACATATTGTATGATTCCATTTGTAAGAAATTCCAGAATAGGCAATCTAAAGAGGCTGAACATAGGTTAGTGGTTGCCCAAGGACTGCAGGGGGTCGGGGGAGATGGGATTGAATAGAAATGGGGAATGGCTGCAGTGATGAAATGTTCTAAAACTGATTATAGTAATGATTGCACAACTCTGTGACTATCCACTAAATTATAGACTTTTTTCTTTTTGGCTGCACTGCGCATGCAGGATCTTAGTTCCCCAACCAGGGATCAAACCCGTGCCCCCCGCAGTGGAAGTGCGGAGTCTTAACCACTTGACTGCCAGGGAAGTCCCAAATCAAATACTTTAAATGGGTGGAATTGTATGGTGTATGAATTATATATCAATAAAGCTGTGTTTTTTTTAATATTTATTTATTCATTTTGGCTGCCCAGGGTCTTGGTTGCGGCACGCGGGATCTTTTAGTTGGGGCATGCGGGCTTCTTAGTCACAGCATGCAGACTACTAGTTGCAGCATACATGCGGGACCTGGTTCCCCGACCAGGGATCGAACCTGGGCCCACTGCCTTGGGAGTGCGGGGTCTTACCCACTGGACCAGCAGGGAAGTCCCTAAAGCTGTTTTAAAAAATGCCTCTTGCAACTTCCCTGGTGGCGCAGTGGTTAAGAATCCGCCTGCCAACGCAGGGGACACAGGTTCGATCCCTGGTCCGGGAAGATCCCACATGCTGAGGAGCAACTAAGTCTGTGCACCACGACTACTGAGGCTGTGCTCTAGAGCCTGTGAGCCACAACTACTGAGCCTGTGTGCCACAACTACTGAAGCCCACGCACCTAGAGCCCATGCTCCGCAACAAGAGAAGCCGCTGCAATGAGAAGCCCGCGCACCTCAACGAAGAGTAGCCCCCGCTCGCCGCAACTAGAGAAAGCCCGCGCACAGCAACGAAGACCCAAGGCAGCCAAAAATAAATAAATAAATAAATTTATTTATTTTAAAAAAAATTTTTTTTAAAGTTGCATGTTTCAATTACAGAGACTAAGTCTAGGCTTTCACTTGCATAAAGTAGTGTTTTTCAACCCCAATTTAGGAGATATATACACTTCAGCCCAATTGTGCTTTAAAAAACAGGGACTGCTGTGTGACAGAAATGAGGGAGACGTCACATGAAGTGAGAGGCACACACAGGATATGGACAAGATGTGTAAACTTCTGCTCTTATATTTTTTTCACCTATAAAATGGTGACACTGCTGCTTACACCTCATGATGATGCTGTGAGGATTAAAAACCAAATAATTTAAGCGCCTACCAGAGTCCTGGCACAGTCACTACTTACTGAGCATTTACACCGTTATGTCATTTCTTTATATATGCCATCTGCCCTCAAAATTCCTCCAATAAGTAAATACACGGATTAGTAAAATAGACAGAAACAATACTTAAAACAACCACAGATAACATACCTGTTTCGAGTCGTGTAGAGTACTGATATAAGAAATATAAATTGACCAAATAAAGAAATCCAGTTCCTGGACCCACAGGGAAATAAAAGGTGGCAGTAATCGGCCTCCAAATCTGTCCAGATCAAAACAAACACGGCTGTTAGTTTCTCTAAGCTGGGTGGTTGTTTTTTTTTTCTTTTAACTAAACAAAATTAACCCTTGCAAAACATTCCCCTCAGTGATGAGAGCTACCAAATGGACATCACCAATATAATTCAAGAAAACTGAAGAAAAGTTCACATTAGCTACAATGACTTCAGTGTGCAAGACAATGGAATGAGATGGCATCATAAAATAAACAAAAAATATTTCTAAACAAGTTGAAAAAAATCAATACTAAAGACATATATGGTTAATCTTTACTGGGATCAGGCTTATAGTTATGCCTATCAAAAACGAATTACAATATAACTGAATCATTTTGCTGTACACCTGAAACATTGTAAATCAACTACAGTGGGAAAAAAAAAAAAGAAAAAGAGAAAAGATTTATAAAGATAATTTCCAACAGTACAGTAATTATCTCTATTTAGGAAAAGAATACACTGGGATGACAAACCTTGTCAAAAAAATGTCATATTCAAAAGGTAGAAGTAAAATAGGAACTTTCCATTCAAATCAATGTGCTATTTAGGCAATATGGATACATAACTTAAAAATATTACCTTCCCCCCAAAAAGTACAGAAAGGTCTACAGTGAGAAGTAAGCCTCCCTCCTGACCCTCAGTCTCCCAGCTCCTTTTCCAGCAAGAACGGATCCATTTATTGTATTTCTTTCGAGAAACAATCATTTCTATTACTATCATTCCTCCCTTTTCATCTTAACTTACCTTGCACTGTTCTATACCTTGTTTCACTCCCTTGAAAAAATATTTTTATAGGCTTCATAATATTCCTTTTGTGTGGATGTCCAAACTTCACTGAAACTGTTACAATGCTACAATGAATATTCTTGAATATCCTCTTTATACATGTACATATAGGATAAATTCCTGTGAGTCAACCTGCTAGATCAAACATTTGCATTTAATTTCAGTAGATATTGCCAAATGCCTACAAAAATGTTTAACCAATTTATACTTCCTCCTAAAATGGAGATTAATGTCTGTTTTCTCTCCACAGCCTCACCATTTAGTGTATTTCACAGTCACCAATCATGTTTCTAAAACTTTAGCATTTTCTTTCTTCATTTTTCTACTCGATTTGCATTTCTTTACATATTATGGAAATTGCCCTTTCTCATTGTTGCAATTATTTTCTGGTCTGTCATTAGTCTTATGCTTTTGTGGCATTTTTGCCATATAAAATGAAATGTAAAAGTTTAATTTTTATATAGGCAAATGTATCCATCATGTATCACGTTTACAAGTACTTCTCCCCTCCAAGAATATAACAGTGCTCCCAGCTGTACTGTGGTTTATGTAAGGAGTGAGAAAGAGAGTCAACTTATTTTTCTAGACGGTCACTAGTTTTCCCAATCCTATTTACAAAGTGACCCATCTTCTCTCCATTGATTTGAAAAACTACTTTCATCATATATTGATTCCCTTTTATAGGAAAGTCTACTTTTAGACTATTCTGTTTGGAATCGAATTCCAATACCAATACCAAGCTATTTTAATTTCTAGTTTTATAATGTGTTTTCTTATCTGGTAAAGTTATATAATTAAATAATCCCCCTCCTGTTTTTCTTCCACATATGTCACAATCTTCCTGGCTAGTCTCCATATTACTTTTCTAAATGAACGAGAACCAACACCTTTCTTATTTCAATGTGATAAAGACACAGTTTCCAGCCAGAAAGAAGTCTTTCATACCTTTCTCTAGAGCTTTCGATTTCTATCTTTTTTATACCCAACCACCAAAGCTGAATTATCTAATTGTTTGTAATATTTGAAAACTGAGCCTCTTGCACTTTCCAAGTATACAACTCTATCTGTAAATAAAATTTTGTATCTTCTTCTTGCCTAATTTACTGGCTAACACCTCCAGAATAATGTTAAGTTATAGAGGTTGAAGAAGATGGCCTTCCCAGACTTGGAAATGCCAACATAATGCTGGCTTTTGTCTTGAGAGCTGTGTGTCTTATCGCATGAGTGTGAAAGACATGGTCCCTACATCAAGGAGGTCTCGATAATGGGGAGTCTGTCCAAAGAAGCAAGAGTAGGCACAAGGAAGGGGAACTTTTGGTCTTGGAAAAATGAGTACAAAGTCCCAAAGAACCGCAAGAGCACAATAATGAATGGGTATTGATAACGATTTGGGTGTGGCTAGAATGGAGGGCATTAGTTGTGGGGTTGGCCAGGCACAGCTGGCAAGTCAGGTTCTCCAAGTATAGAACTGTAACCCTCAGAGCTTAATTCCCTGTGGAGGAGAATGCACTTCACATACCCCAAAAGTCACTTTCCAACAACCTTGAACTAAACCAGTAAAACAAAATAGGTTAAACTTCATTTTGGTTTATTCACAATTTTATCTCAGAAACAGTTGAGTCTGATGGAAAGAGTGCTGGAAAGGATTTGAGAAGACAGAGATTTCAGTAGGGGCTTACAAGTCATCACTCCTGAGTCTCAATTTCCATTTGTAAAAGAGGAATGATATACTAATACTTGCTCCATTTTGGTTAATGGTTTAAAAAAAAAGTGTACTATTATGCTCATTTACATGTCCTAACTCAGGGGGTAGATTGTATAGATGAGGAAGCAGAATGAGAAAAGGCTAAATAATAGCCAGTAAGAGGCTGAGCTAGAATTTTGTCCCAGACAGCCTGACTCCGGAGTTTATAATACTAATAAGCCCCTATTTTTACAATGCCTCTCACAAGTGACATCATTACTATGAGATATAATTTAAATTAGTAAAAATTTTCAGTACTACTATACTACTTATATAATCCTGAAATGAACTGAGAGTAAGCTCACAAATTCACTCTTCAAAAGCACTGGGGGTAAAAGACCAGAAGTAAGCAAACCGTGGCCTTGGCTCGGGGCCTTGGAAAAGTCTGCACCTTTGAGTTTGCGTCTTCATCTACCCAGTAACATCTGTCCTTTGACTCCCGCCTTCCTTATCTCACAGATTTTGTGAAAGGTTGGAATTAAGAAAGCAGATTAAAAAGGTGCTTTGTAAAAAAAATTTGTGTGGGCATACAATTATTGCAATCTTTTAGGAGACATGTGCTGACCTGGTTTTTACAAATTCACATTTTAAACTCCCCCCAGATTCCTCTAAGTTACTCCAGGCCTGATTTTGGAAAAGAAACCTCGGGGGTTTTCTGACTACATTTTTCACTAACACTTGATGCCACGATGCTATTTTTAGCCACTGTGTGCACCTGTGCTTTGGAAATCAGTGTCTGTCAAAATACCGCACACTTCTTTTCCCAGTTCATTAAGCTTACCCTTGAGTTATACTTGCTCTCACTGATCTAAGGGACTTAGTATTATTTTTACATCACTTTAAAATTATAATCTGAAAACACCAGGAGATAGCTCATCTCTTCAGAGGGACACAGTAATATATTTCTGAAATCCCCCTTGAAGGTAACCAACTAAATCCCCTCCTCTCCTCTGATACGTAGATAGTTAGGATAAGGAAATGGCTTTATTTTCAGGGCTGGGAGTGGTGAAGGCACCTTTTCGAGCCTAGAAAGCCTGCACTGATCCCTAAGAAGCAGCCAGGGGCAGTGCAAAGAGCCTGGGACTTGCAGGCAAGCATCTCACCGTAACCCCACAGCAATCTCAAGGCCGGAAGCACAATCACCCACCTTTTCACGAGGAAAGCTGGGCCCTCGTGAGAGCTGAGGTAACCCGCCCGGAGTTCCTCACGTAACGAGGGCACGAGGCCCGCGTGCTCCCCGGCGTAGAGGCCCTCAGAGAAGCACCAGACACTGCTCGCCAGCTGCCAGTCCAACAACTTCTGCTGAGTGTTCAGTTCAACCATCCTTGCTCGAAAATCTCCCCAACAACGTGCTACTGAAATCATTACAAACGCCACCCAGAGTCTAGGGCAGGTTTTTTTAACTATCAAAAACAAAGATTTTTCTGCAACAATACAGACCGGTTGATTTGGAGTTAAAGAAAGTCTGCCTGGGTCATCAAGCAAGTAAGAAAGAAGAGCACCCACGTGCCAAACGCTGATGTTACCAAACTCTGGCTTTTCTCTCTTTTTTTTTTTTTTTTTTGGCAGGGGGTGGCGGTCTGGGGGAGAGGAGCCGGGGGGTGGGGCTGGGGGGACACTAGACAGGCAAGAAAATCAAATGAAAGGCACTCAGTCTCAACTGAGGACGTTAAACCAGCTATTAGGAGCCGTCAATTCTACTCCTAGGCATGTATGCATACCTACGTTCACCAAGACGTGTTCCAGAATGTTCACAGCAGCACTACGCATTCTAGCCAAAGCTAGAACTACCCAAAAAGCCCGTTACCAGCAGAAAGGGTAAATAAATGGTGGTCTGTTCACACAAGGGAACAATATAAGGATGGGCATTCTATGACCACATGCAACAATGTGGGTGACTCTCAAACTGTTGAAAAGAGGCTAGACACAAAAAATACATGTTGTATAATTTCATTTATAGAAAAGTAAGAAAACTGGCAAAAACCATCGATGGTATTAAAAGTCAAGATAGTAGTTACCCTTGCAGTGGGTGGTGACCAGAAGGGAGCAGCAGGAAGGTTTTGGGGATGCTGGCTGTGTCTTCATCTGGTGGCTGGTTATATACTGATGTTCAGTTTTTGAAAATTCAACAAGCTATAAATATATAATACATACACTTTCCCGCTTGTATACTGCAACTCAACAAAAAGTTTAAAAATGAAGCTATGAGCTCATGGGCAACCTTAGCTACAGACCACAGCAGAACTGTCTTATGTGGACAGGATTGCAAAGGAAAGATTTTAAAGCTGTACACACCAGAACACTTGCCATAAAGTTCTAAATCCAAACCCTGAGGCTACTTCTATGCTCAGCCCACAGACCAAGTTCATTCCCCTTCCAGTTATGTGTCTGTATGACTCTCTTTCCCAACACACTCAGATCAGTCTCCTAGGGCTGCTGTCATCAGGCTAAATGTGATAACATGAGCAAAAGCTTGGCAAATATAAGCACCAGGCCCGATCACAGACTTGGTTGGTGCCATTTCTTTTTGTTCCTGGAAACAAATTAGAGAAATTGAGAGTACGTATTTTCCCATTTCTAGTCAGGACGCCTTTAGTGGGACAAAAAGAAGGATAATAATCCAGCAGTTACGTTTTAATTTCAATTACAAATTAAAATTAGAATATTACTGCCCAAGGAGAGAAGGCAGCAATGGCAGGAATTATTATTGACTAATAAGTAAAAATAGGCACTATTTTTTTAATAGATTATCTACCAGATTATTTACTGGGCACTTTACAAACATTTTTTATGTTTTTATATAATAGAGGCATGAAGTAGATAACATTTTTCCTCAATTTGAAGATACTCATTTTTGTGTTCCTGAAATTAGAGTGTGCCTTACAGGCAATATATTCATTTAATGTAATTTGTACTTTCCTCTCCTTCCAAAAAATTGTATTAAATTAAAGGAGCATCTTATAACCAATGGAGTTACAACAGAGTTAACTCTTAGAACAGAGTTAATATGGTATTAAATTATCCCCACTTTTAGGTGGAGAGATTGAGGCTCAGGAAGGATAAACAGCTTGCCTGAGGGCATACAGCTTGCAAGGGGGCTAAGCCAGGCCTGGAGACCATGACTCAACTACTTGAGATCCCACAATCTTTCTACTCTAATAGAAAACGAACAATAATTTGCTACGACTGGTTTGAAAGAAATCACCCTCAAGAATGTTTTGTTAAACACTTAACTATGTGTTTTGGTAGACAGTATGCAAAGGAGTTAAGCAAGAGCGCTTAGAACTATCTTGAACTCACCAAAATAGAAACTGAAACTGCAGCTATCAACTGGGGTAACGCTGACCTCAGGATGTTTATGGGGGTTAAGTGAGGTATCATATGGAGAAGCCCAACACAGATGTAAGGCAGTGATGTTATTTTGTCCAAAGAAACGAAATCTCCCGTGCAGGCAGCCCTGGGAGACATAACCTCAGAAACCACGAGGGCAGCAGCAAAGTGCAGCCTCTCTTCTAGTTAATCAGGGACCAATATGGAGACATTTCATCACTGTGGACTAACTAACTGATCAATGACTCTTAAATGTGAGGGATGAGGAACTTTAGGCAACAGTGGAGTGAGTCTTAACATACACCTACCCAAACTAAGGAAATAACATTTTAAGCTTTAGAGTTCCAAATCAACAAGCCACTCAGAGGAAACGCACAGATAAGGAGGAAAAGTAACTTTTGTCACTTCCAGTATGAATCCACAATTCTAAATTGATCATCTCCAAGTTGTCCAAAGATGCAGCTTTTAAGGAAAAGAGGAGCCTCTAGCAGAAAGCACACCACACGCTGTGTGTCCTCACCCATCAGCCTCTCAGATGCAGTTTTTCCTTTAACTGCTTCATTTGCAAATGAGTTCTTCCAGGTGGGTCTGAAAGCTAAACCTGTCCAGAAAGAGTAGGAGTCAGAGTAGCAGAAAGAAAGTATAGATACTGGTCTCTCCACACCTGGGCAGTGAGCACACTCTCCTGCCTTCTACCAGCAGCTTCTCCCTCGTTTCAAGAGAACAAGCCCACAAGAAACAATGCAAGGAAGATGGGAAAATTATGGAAGGTGGGACATGAATGATGACCTTTCTAATCAGTTCACCACTTTTAATATTATACACATGTAGGCTATTGGAAAGACTTATTTTTACTAAGCTGACTACAGAAACAAGCAAGATTTTGCAAGGAGGGCCAAAGAGCCAGTTTTGACCAGGACCTTCTCATTTACGACCATTTACGATGTACAATCATTTACGACCACTGCTCCTCAAGCACCGCATTACCTAACATGCCACCGGGCACCAAGTGCACAACATTCACTGCAACAAATATTTTACCAAAGCAAACAGAAAAGAGTATGCAATTCTGGCTGCACACCCAGATCATATTCTAATACCCAACTGCCTACTTAACTTCTCCACCTGGATGCCTAAAAAGCCTCTCTAGACTTAACGTGGTCAAAATATAACTCTTTATCGATCCCTTTCTCCACCCCCAAACCTAAGCCTCCCTAAACATTCCCAATCTCAGAAAAGAGTTCCACCAGGCACTCAGTTGCTCCTGTGAAAACAGTGACATCTTCAAGTCCTGCTCCTTCACACATTCACCCTTCACATCCATTAAGCTGCACTGGAGTCCACTCCAACTCCCCAATCTATCCACTTCTATCTTCACAGCCACTCTGGTCCAAACCACCATCTCTCTTGCCCTCTAACTTGACTCATCTCTCTGATCCTGTTACCTAGCCCACCCTTTCCCCCATTCACATACCAAGTCCATCCCACAGAGTAGCCAAGGCAATTTTTCAGTCCTTTGTTCAAAAGGCTCTGAAGTCTTTCTAGTGCCTTCAAATTAAAGTTCAAACCACAAAGCCCTGTACAACCTAGCTCCAGCCTAAATTTCCACTTTCACTTTATTGCACTCACCCCTGGCTATCTCTCTGTCCTCAACTACCAATCCTCATCCCTACAGCTGACTCTGTACTAACTATCCAGTCTTCTTTCTGTTTCTAATTCCTGCCTCTAAGCCTTTCACTTATTATTCCTTCTTTTTGGAAGGTTGTCCCCAGAGCCAGATCTTCCCAAAGCTGGCTCCTCATCATTCAGATTTCAGTTCAAATATCTTCTCTGAGGCCTTTCTGGAACACTCCATCAAAGTCACTCTCCGTCACACACCCCTCTCTTATTTTCTTCATGTGAGCTGGGACTTTTTCTGTACTATTTACTATTGTACCCCTAGTGCCCAGCACTGGCAAGTACCCAATTATTTCCATGCATTCAACCCATATATAAGCACCTGCTATATGCCAAACACTAATCTAGGCAACAAAGACAGTGGTAAACAGACAAGTGGCTCTCATGGAGCTTTATTCTCTGAAAGGAAGCAGGCTAACAAACATCAAGGGGTGATATGTAACCAAGAAAAATTAAGGATAAGGGAGACAGAGTGAAGGAGAGGTACTATTTTACATAGGGCAATCAAATAAGGCCTTGCCAATAAGGTGGCATTTGGGCAGACTTGAAGGAGGTAATGAGATAAACCACGGTTATCGTCCTCAAGCAGAGAAATAACATGTGCAAAGGGCCTAAGCAGGGATGGAGTTAGGTGCTGAAGAAACAAAAAGGATTCCACTGTGGAGCCTAATATACAAGGTGGAAAGTAGTAGGAGATGAGGTCAGAGAGGCAGTAGGGGCCTTGCAGGCCACTGAAAGGACTTGAGCTTTACTCATCCACTTGACAAGACATTAAAAGGTTCTGGGCAGAAGATTAACAGGATGTGATTTATGTTTTAAAAGGATCACTCTAGCTGTCTAGAGAAAAGATTGAAAGGAACAAGGCTGCTATGATAATGGCTTGCAATAGAGAATGAAAAGGGATTGCATTCTGGATATTTGTCTAAAGTAAACAGAATTTGCTAACAGACTGTGGGATGTGAGAGAAGAAGTCAAGGATGAGTCCATGACTTTTAGGTTGAGCTCCTGTAATAATGGAGTTGCTATTTACTTCTAGGGAAAAGGGTATTGTTTTGGACACATCACGTCTGAGATGTCTATTAGTCATCTAAGTGGTAATTTCAAGTATACGGTTGGATGTACGAGTCTGGAAGTGCGATAGATCTGGACTGAAAATATGTATATTTGTATTTGAGAATCTTCAGTTTGTAGAAATTATATAAAGCCATGAAGTTACATGAGATCACCTACAGCTAGGGAGAATGTGGAAAAGAGGTCCTGGGGTACATCACAATATTTAAGGATCAGGAAGATGGGGAACCAGCAAAGAAAACTAAGAAACAGCCAGTGAGGAGAGGGAAGACAAGAGTGTGTTACCCACAGTCCAAACAACGTGTTGAAATTAATGTCAGATCTTAGTATCCGACCTACCACTGATTAAAGATTTAAATCACAGAATCCAGTGAATAAAGATAACCTCCAGAAAACTAATATTCTCTTGGCAGGAATGTTACTCTGGACTGTTTCCTTCATGCTTCAAAAAATAAGGACTTCCATTTCAGGAGCAATTTGCTCTTTACTCACTCCTTCATAAATACAACTACTACCTGCCAGATACTAGATCAGTATCTGGGATGCACACAAATAAACTCACTCTTTGCACCTCGGGCTTCAAATCACTCCTACTGGGAAGAAACTCCATTAACATAAAAAGAACTCAGCTGGTAGTTGAGCAAGGCGACGTCCACATGCCATCCACTTGGGTGGCAGAGGGAGGTCAGAGGGCAGCTGCTCCAGGTGGCCCCAGGTTGCTACTCACTGGCGTCCAATAGATTGACAACTGTCAGACTTACCTTCCCACTGCCGCCTTCTCTGAGTACAGAGAGCGGGGAGCACAATTTTAATGGAAGGACGAAATCAATCCCTTCCCACCCGGCCAAACTGTGTTGTCTCCCTCCACGCCTCCAGCTACCCAGGCCCACGCTCAAACCCCTTAGCCTCCACCCCACCCTCTGGCCACAGGACCCCGCCCTAAACCGCTGGAGCCACCGCACTACAAGTCCCACCAGGCACCGCGCGTCCGCAACCGGCCGGTCTACGCTCCGCCGCTGCGGGGCCACCTGGGGCCTGTAGTCTCCACTTCCCCAGTCGCCGGTCAGTACCTGGAAGCGATAGAGGAAGGCTTCGGGCCAGAGGAAGAAATAGGCCGGGCTGATGAGACCGAGTTTGCCGACTAAGGGCACCGCGACGGTGGCGGCGAACCAATAGCGCGTGATGGCCGGGATGCTCCTGAACCAGTCCCCGATGTCCGACATCTTCGCCTCTTCGGTGGCCGGGATGTGCAAAGCCGCCCGACTCCCGTCCCGGCCCCCTCACGACGCGGCCCGCTGGGCGAGTGGAAGGTGTCGAGGCGGAAGCCGCCCCAGTCCCGTTGCGGAACGCGGAGACCGGCGGACGTGGCGCCACCGAATTCAGACGAGCGAGGGAGAATTCGGAAGCGAAACTTCCCCTTCCGGCGGCCGCCGACGACGTTGACCAGAAGTCCCGCCGCTTAAAGGGCGAGCACCGTTTTTACCACTGGGCAGAAGCTCGGTGGTTCGGAGGCGGGAGGGCGAGGGGCGGGTCCAGGCGGGGCCGACAACACGACTGGTGGGGAACAGTGGTTGCCAGGAGCAACGACAGATACTCCAGCCAATAGCGAGGCTGAACGCCCTCTACCCAGTTCCTGCCGGATTTATAGTCCAGGTGGGTCCACTTCTTGGAGGGTGTTTAAAGGGGAAGGAGGAAAATAAAGTACAATGTAGCCCCTCAATTGTCCATTCTTTCCACAAATGTTTATTGAGGGCTTAGTAAGTGCGAGATAGGGTTTTAGACTCTGGAGGTGCTGCAGCTATCAGAGCTGTTGTGGTACCTTCTCTCCTGGAGCTTCCATACAAAGATAGGGAGGTAATGAACAAATAATTGAATAAGATAATTTCAAGAGAGTGGTAAGAAAAATAAGGAAGATAAGTTAGGATAGTGGGGATAGAGTGATGGGGTGGGAGTGTAGAAGTGTGGGGAGAGATGGCCGCTTTAGATGAGAAAGGTCAGGGAGAAGCTGGAGGAGGTGATCTTTGAGCTGAGCCCACACACACACACACACACACACAGATCTGGGGAGTTTTCCACACAGAGAAAACAGCCACTCTGCACACACAAAATGTTGCCTGCCATTTCAGTAAACAAAGAATGTTGACTTCTATTCCACTAAACAGTGAATGTTGCCTGCCATCAAGCCCTTAGCCACTGCAGCCACCCAGATGGTGTGCCCTGAGGAGAATTCAGGGTGGAGAAAAACAGGATTCTGGCCCTAAATAGTTAAGGTGCATATCTAAGGAATAATTTCAATGAGCCAGATTATTGCACCTTCCCATACATAGAAAAGCACTAAAATCATTACCTTGAGATGTCTGTTTTTTGCAATTAGCAGTAATCTTTTGACATTTGACTACATGGTTTTTTTGCTTGTTTCAGCAAAAACTCCTATATATCTTGGCTTCTCCTTACCTCTTTGGAGCAGTTCCTCAGAGCTATCTGAGAGGCTATGTCCTGGGCTATAGTCCTCAGTAAATTCCTCGAATAAAATTTAGCTCACAACTTTTAGGTTGTGTGGTTTTTCTTCAGTCAACAACTCCAACTGCCTTGCAATTTGGAGGAACTGAAAGCAGAAATGATCATGACTCTTAATCTAGTTTGTTGGGTAGGACCTAAATTACAAGTAGACGAAAATCCCTCTTGTTTTTAAAAGAATCTATCAAAGGATACAGAGTAGAACTTTTCCTGTTGTCTTTAGATATAGGACTGTTGGGCTGCACCCTGCAGGCCTGCAAGCCCTGTACTTGCCCAGCTTCAAGACCAAAGAGAGAGCCCAGAGTCAGCCACAGAGACATCAAAGGTTTAATGGATAGGGGGAGCTTACACATCTGAAGCAAGGTCCTGGAGCGACACCTCACCATGTGTGGCAGACGGTGGGCAGGATATGGCAGCAGTCTTTGCTACCTGGGGGAGAGAGAGGTTACCAGTTATAGGGGGAATTGACGTCAGGTTGGGTTATTGGTTACCAGGGAAACTATTGGAGGAGCATGCCCCTCACCGCCCCTTTGTTAAACTATCCTGGGAGAAATGTTCTGATCTAAAGATTAGAACAATCACTAGCTGGGTTATGGGGTAGGAAGGTCAGTCATGTGAGTAGGGTATAGGTGAAGCACGTACTGGTCCAGCAGGGGATGTACAGAGACAAGAGAACAGTCATCTTGATTGGCCTGATCATATAAGGACCTACAGTTTAAGACTGATGAGGCCATCCAGTAGAGACCACTAGGAACACACCTATAGTCCAGAAGGTTAGATTTCTTAACTTTCTGGGAGGGATACTGCACTCCAGAGGAAACTGAACCATCTCACCAAACTAAAGAGAATAGGGTCATTATTGGATTATAAGGAAGGGTTGAGTTGTGGTATAATTTAAATGAAGCAGTGTTTTGATAGGCTCAAAACAGAGCAGAGCTGTCTGTAAAAGTGTTAACATCAGGCCTAAGCCTGAGCTGAAAAGCAGACCCAGGGTCCTCTTTCCTTAGAAATCTCAAAATTAAGATAAGTGTGGGGCTTCCCTGGTGGCGCAGTGGTTAAGAATCTGCCTGCCAATGCAGGAGACACGAGTTCCAGCCCTGGTCCCGGAAGATCCCACATGCCGCAGAACAATTAAGCCCATGTGCCACAACTACTGAGCCTGCGCTCTAGAGCCCACGAGCCACAACTACGGAAGCCTGTGTGCCACAACTACTGAAGCCCGCGTGCCTAGAGCCCGTGCTCCACAACAAGAGAAGCCACCGCAATGAGAAGCCTGCACACTACAACGAAGAGTAGCCCCTGCTTGTCACAACCAGAGAAAAGCCCGCGTGCAGCAACGAACACCCAAAAGCAGCCAAAAATAAAAAATAAGTAGAAATAAAATTTTAAAAAAATACAGTACTCCTATGATTTAAAAAAAAAAAAAAGATAAGTGTGGAATGTTGGGTCTGAAAACTCCTTATCTAAAGCTTTGCACCTGGATTTAAAATCCTGTGTCAAAATGACCCATATGCCTCAGGTCCTTCAGCAAGAATGGGGTGTTCCATCCACACTGATTTCAAACAGCAAAGTTTCTGCCAATCTGTTATTTTAGAGAACATTTCTTAGCACCATGTCCTTGATGTTAATTAACAAAAGCATTTTTTACAGAACAAAAAGGCACTAAATATTCCATAGTCTAATGAGTCTATACAATATTCGGGGACCTAAGGAATATCAAGCATAGTAAATATATGAAGAAACGTCTCACCCGTACAAAGCTGGTGGGAATGTAAATTGGTACAACCTTATAAGATAATTTTGATATAAAAGAAAAGCTAGTATGTTGTATAAATAGATATTTAGAAATCTCACCTAAGGTTCCTTCTCTACATCTCCACCCATTTTCTTTTACCTACTACCCATTGTATCCAAGGTACAGTGAGAAAAAAATGGGTTATCTACCTTAGGTGGAGGGCTAAATAAGGTTTCTCTGATGAAATCATAAGTAAGGTGCGTGAGAAAAAAAACAAGGATAAAACAACACACATCCAGTGTTTGTCAGTATTTATTTCTGGGTTGTGCTCTAGAATTCACTGAATGTGTGCTCTGGAATTCAACTTCAGGGTTTAGAAACACAAGTTTAAATTGTGGCTATGCCACTTATTAGCAATATCATGTTTTTAAAATGAAACCTCAGGACTTCCCTGGCAGTCCAGTGATTAAGACTCCACACCCCCCACTGCAGGGTGTATGGGATCGATCCCTGGATGGGGAACTAAGATCCCGCACGCTGCATGACGCAGCCAAAAATAAAATAAAATAATCTCTCTGTGTCTCAGTCTCTTCATCTGTAAAATGGGTGGAGGGAAGGTAACTCATAGGATTGTTGTGAAGATGTACAAGAGACAAATTCATGTCTAGTGCTTGAAGCAGTATACTTATTACAATTCTCTTTGTGCTTATTTCTCCTTTTGAAATGTTTAAAATGAAGATGTATCTATCACTTTTGTAATTTAAACAAGTTAATCGGTAAGAGTGCTTGTCTGCCTTCAAATTGTCCTACCTTAATGACAGAGCAGTGTTTCCAAATGAGAGTGAGTATAAGGGACACCAGTGAAAACTTGGCCCATCCCCCAGAGATTTCAAGTTTCATAAGCTTGAGGTGGTCCTAGAAATCGGCATTTTCAAAAGCCCTTCCCCCTCCCACCATGTGATTCTGATGCAAGTTATATGCAGACCATTCTTTGAGAACCATCAGACTAGATGGACATTCAGGATTTTCCCGTTTCTCTTTATTATAAAATCACTCTATATTGTGATAAACTATTCTGGGCATAAAACACAAAGGTGTTTAATTCTTAGCTATCTTAAATAGAGGACTTCCCCAGTGCTCCAGATAGCTTGCTCTAGAATTCAATCGCTTAGCTTGTAAGAAAGTTCCTGTTCATCAACACAAGTCATCATTTAAAAACATGCAGGTATGATACCAGGCTACGTTCTAGGAAAAAATGTGGAGGTGTGAGGGAAACAGGCGCTCTCATGAATTACTGATGAGAATATATATTGGTACCCCTCCAGCAAGCAATTTGGCAATATTTAAATTCATTTCTAGGAATTTAAATTTTAGGTACACTCGAACTTTTTTTTTAATGTGCAGGGATAATCATTGCTGCATTTTCTGAAATAGCAAAAGACTGGAAATAGCTGACTATCTGTCAATAAGAAACTGATTAAATACACTTTATCCATATAATTGAATACTATACAAACTTTATTAGAAAAAAATAATTTTGTATGCCCCCCACATGGAATAATCTCTAATAACATACAGCATTAATACAAAAGTAATAGTACAACACACATGCTACGCCATTACACAGATGAATTGTACAGAAGGCACACACAAAAATATACACATAGTATTTGCTTGAAACAGTGGTTACCTTTGGGAAGGGAAACTCAGAGGCTGGGAGACAGGAGTGGGGAGGAGGCATTTCATTGCATATCCTTTTGTGCCTTTTAAATTTTATCCCAATTATATGTACTATGTGTTTTTAACTTAACTTTAAGAATATGTAGAAAGGAGGTTTGTTCAGAAAGGAACAGGTTCAATGTCAACATCTTCAGAAAGATTGAGAAATAGAAAAGATAACCTCAACAATGTCTCTCCTGCTGTAATTGAAATATATTTCCTATTGTTTCTCTTAAAAAAAAGAACTGAAAAAAACTGGAGGGAGACCAACAACGGAGAACACATTATTGCCTGGTGATAAAGCTCAGCACTATGCTGCTGGGTGATGCTGACAGACAGGGAACTGATGATTTAAATACCTTTCTGTCACAACAGTTATATAGGAACACCATCCTAGTGGGATGCCTGCCACGTTAGTGCCTTCTATCTTCAAGAAATCCAAAGCACATTGCAAAGATGTAATTAATCTTCATGTTAACTAGTAGGCGTTTTTGTTAGCCCCATCTTGCAGATGAAGAAGCTATGGCAAGAATAATAATTTATCTCTGTTATGCCTGGCAGAACCAGTCCTGTATTTGTAGTCCCAAGCCTGGGAAATTTTTTTTATTTTGGCACACCGGGCTGGGAAACAAGAGAATTAGTAAATAGCATATAAAGCATTTCCCATTTGTTATTCTGATTAGTGCACGTGTGTGTGTGTGTGTGTGTGTGTGTGTACTAAATAAAGAGCCTTCTACACACTGTAAAGGAATCAACCTGAATTCCAGTCCTGCCTCTGTCCTCTGCTGATTGTGTGACCATGGGCAAGTAACCAGCCTCTTAGCTGACTCATCCAAATGGGAAAATAGTATTACCTGCCACCTACATCAAGGTTGTTGTTTGTTTGTTTTACTTGAGAGCCTGCTGTTTACCAAGCTCTGTGCTTGTGCTTTCTGGGCATCATCTCTCTCTCTCTTTTTTTTTTAAATAAATAAATTTATTTATTTATTTTTCGCTGCGTTGGGTCTTCGTTGCTGCACATGGGCTTTTTCTAGTTGCAGTGAGCAGGGGCTATTCTTCGGTGCGGTGTGCGGGCTTCTCAGTGCGGTGGCTTCTCTTGTCGCGAAGCACGGGCTCTAGGCGCGCAAGCTTCAGTAGTTGTGGCACATGGGCTCAGTAGTTGTGGCTCGAGGGCTCTAGAGCGCAGGCTCAGTAGTTGTGGCGCATGGGCTTAGACGCTCCGCGGCATGTGGGATCTTCCCGGACCAGGGCTCGAACCCCTGTCCCCTGCATTGGCAGGCGGATTCTTAACCACTGCACCACCAGGGAAGTCCCTGGGCATCATCTCTCTTAATGTTCACACTAATGTTGCCGAAACTCGGCCTCTGTTCACCGGTGCCACTAGAAACGCGGAGATAGAGTTTTGGGTGAAGTAGAAAAGAATAGCTTTATTGCTTTCAGGCAAAGGGGACCACAGCAGGCTATTGCCCTCAGAACTGTGTGTCCCACCCTGGAGGGGGTAGTGAGTTTTATAGTGTTCAAGGAGCAGGGAGTGGTCAGCTCGTGGATATTTTTCTGATTGGTTGGTGGTGAGGTAATCAGGAGTCAGCATCATCAACCTTCTGGTTCCAATCGGTCTGGGGTCTACATGTCTGTGGGCAGCATACAGTTAACTTCTTCCACCTGGTTGGGGGTTTCAGTATCTGCAAAACAGCTCAAAGGCCATGGCTCAGAATATTATCTATAGTCCTTGAGGAAGAACTAAAGGTCCTTGACTTTGTTTAATGGCTAAAGTATTATTATTTTATCTTGCTTGACTGTTTTCCTTTCTGCATTTTCTCACTTCTCTGATTAAATTTATTCTTTGACTAAAGTATTTCTACAGACAAAATGTAGGCGGAGGACATGGGTGGAGGTCTATTCTGGGAAGCCTTCATAGAGTCCTGCTCGGTTACACTAACCCCCATAGGCAGGTACTAGTATTACAGAAACAGAGATTAATTTATCCAAAGTCACATAACTGTAAGTGGTGATTCAAATCTAGGTCTATCTGACTTGAGTCAGTCTTTTAACCACTCTGCTGTACCTCTGTGAAAATAATGAAGGCTTTTTATAAACTCAAAAGCATCTCATAGGTACTAGTTTCATTCTAGTAGCCAACACAAAGGACCAGCCCATGGGACTCACTCAGTGTTTCATAGATGATTAAACCAGCCTGGCTGGACCAGAGTTTATGTAGAAGTATCTGGGGAAAAAAGAATCCCTTTAATATCAAACTTCTCTTGACTAACAATTCTGCAAACCAAAATCATCAGAATAACAATAATCCAACAATAATTATTGCTGTTCATAATATACATTCAATATATATATTCATATACTCATGATTTGTATTCATAATCAGAACAATAGTGAATGATATTCAAGATCTGCGTTGAGGAAGGCCTGCAAGGATCTGAAATGCCTTCCCTCTAAATCGAAGAAAAAGCTGCTCAAGCTAATGTCAGTGTTAGGCTGTGACGTGTACTTAAATACAGATTCTTATCAGTTGACCTTAGACCAAAGTCATCACCGATGATATAGACATTCCACTAGAATTAAAGCACAGGAAGAACTCTCAAAGGCCTTCAATTGGTGATAAATCTGGTGAAAGGCACATTAACCAGGGCCTTGAGCCATTGCAAAGGCGCGGAGCCTGTTCCCATAACAGGAAACAACTTATTACTGGTTTATTAAAGGATACAACTTGGGAAAAGCCAAATGGAAGAGATGCATAGGACAAGGTACGGGGAAGGTACTCGAGCTTCCATGCCTTCTCCGGGCACACCAGCCTCCCAGGTCCTCGATGTGTTCACCAACCTGGAAACTCTCTGAACCCCTTCATTTAGGGTTTTTATGGAGGTCCCATTACGCAGGCATGATTGATTAAATCATCAGCCCTTGTAACTGAACTTGATTCCCAGTCTCTCTCCCCTCGCTGGAGGTTGGGAGGTGGTGCTGAAAGTTCCAACCCTCTCATCACAGGGTTGGTGCCTCTGCTACCAGCCCCCAACCTCCAAGAGTCACCGCCTTAACATGAACTCAGGTGTGGTAGAAAGGGGCTTATGAATAACAAAAGACGCTCCTCTCCTCCCCATCACTCAGGAAATGACAAGGGTTTTAGAAGCTCTGTGCCAGGAACCCGGGACAAAGACCAGGTACATATTTCTTATTATGTCACAATATCACAAAACTGTGGGTTTTGTAGTTAAAACTTTACGGGTAGATTGTTTTCTGGGAAGGAATAGAGTAATTAGAGGAGGATTTGGGGGAGGGAGGATGCTTTTTGAAGAGGTAATAAAAATATTTTACTATCTCCTAGTTTTTGTCCATATCAAACTGTTGTCTGGTCTTTTCATTTAACTTTATATACAAAAAGCTTTCCCTCTTTCTACAAAGTCTTCATAATTATCATTTTGATGACTAAATGATATTCTGCTAGCGATGTAGTATAATCTTTTGACTATTTTCCTATTTGTTTTTCAATACTAAATATAGCTTTGATAAAATAAAATTCATATTTTATGACAAGATGAGAATTTAAATGTAAAATTTCTCTCTGCCCTTTTGGGCCTCCTCCCTCCCCTTTAGTGTGTATTGTGCATCTGCATTAACCAGACCTCCTTAGGAGATAACAGTCCATCTTAATCTTTCTGTTTTGGCTGCGCTGCATGGCTTGTGGGGTCTTAGTTCCCAAACCAGGGATCGAACCCGGGCCCTCGGCAGTGAAAGCACGGAATCCTAACCACTGGACTGCTAGGGAATTCCCTATCTTAATCGTGTAACGGCCATGATGACTCATGACTAACTGTCAATAATATGGCATTTGACGTATAACACTTTGTCTCAAAAACTTATATGTGTGCTTTGACCTCTAACGGGCAGAACAGTCCTCAGAGCTTTCTGAAAGACTGCCGGGTTCTAATCCTCAGGTTGGCTCGAATAAAATTTTCCTTTCTTTCTTAGATTGACTATTGATTAATTTTGTGTGTTGAAAATTTGAAAATCTTTATGCATATACGTCTTTGTATAAAATAGCTAACTTTTTTTTTCACTAATAGCTAACATTTACTGAGTGTTAACAGTTTGATTGGCACTTTATCCATTAGTCTTTGCAAGAACACATCACCCTCTGAGGTACTTTTATTTCCATTTATAAACGAAGAAACAGGGGACTTCCCTGGTGGTGCAGTGGTTAAGAATCCGCCTACCAATGCAGGGGACACGGGTTCAAGCTCTGGTCCAGGAAGATCCCACATGCCGCGGAGCAACTAAGCCTGTGTGCCAGAACTACTGAGCCCGCGTGCCACAACTACTGAAGCTCACACACCTAGAGCCCGTGCTCCGCCACAAGAGAAGCCACCACAATGAGAAGGCCGCGCACCGCAACGAAGAGTAGCCCCTGCTCGCCGCAACTAGAGAAAGCCCACACGCAGCAACAAAGACCCAACGCAGCCAAAAATAATAATAATAATAATAAAAAACCTTTAAAAAAATAAATAGAAGGGAAAACATATTTTTTAAATAAATAAATAAATGAAGAAACCACCTCAGAAAAGTGACGTCACTTGCCACTTGCCAGCAGGCGCATAGGAAAGATTTAAACCCAGGTCCATCTGAATTCAAAGGTGGTGCTCTTTAATTCGGCCCTTCAACAAGGTTTTTGTCAAATACTTGTGTCTTACTCTGATCCAGCTGCTATAACAAAGTTCCATAGATTGGGTGGCTTATAAGCAACAGAAATTTATTTCTCACAGTTCTGGAGGCTGGAAGTCCAAGACCAGGGTGCCAGCAGGGCCAGGTTCTGGTGAAGGCCCTCTTCACGTTGCAGACTTCTCCATCACATCCTCACCTTGGTGGAAGGGGCAAGGGAGCTCTCCCAGGTCTCTTTCATAAGGGCGGTAACCTCATCATGAGGGTGGAGCCTACAAAAGGCCCCACCTCCTAATACCATCACACTGGGCAGTAGGATTTCAGCACTTCGGGGAGAATTTGGGAAAAACACCAACAATCAGACCACAGGAGCTTGTTATTGTACTGGGTACTCTTGTAGGCATTGAGGATCCGGCTGTAAACCAAATTGACAAATACTTCTGTCCTCTTAGAGGTTACATCCTACAGGATGTAGAAAGACAGTTGAAAAGGGTAAAAGTAAGAAGTTTAGTAGAAAACTGTTGATAAATGCTAGGAAAAAAAAAATAAAGAGAAGGAGATTTGGGTTGGTCAGGAAAGGCCTCACTGTGACCTCAGGAGATATTTGAGTAAAGGTCTTAAGGAGGTGAAAGAGCAAACAATGCAGATATCTGGGGGAACAGCAGTTCAGGTAAAGGGACCAGCAAAGGCCCAGAAGTGGGATGGTGCCTGGAACGGAGGCGGTACAGCACGAAGACCAGTGTGGCCGAGTGGAGAGGGAGTTGGGCAGAAGTTCAGGGAGAGAAAGGAAGAATCAGACAAGACTTTGTAGTTTATTGAAAGGACCTTGCATTTTATCTTGCTCTTAACTACTGTACCACACTGCCTCTCAATAATTCTATGGAACAGATTTCTAGGAGTGGGATTCTGAGATGAAAGGATACACACATCCTTATGACTATTATTCCCGGAGATCACCTGATTGTAAAGCTAATCAACATTAGGCTACCGGACCCCTCACATGGCTCTTCCAAGGCTTTCGCTTAATTTTGTATTCATAATTTTACTTTTTTTTCTTAAAGAGGGCCCCTCAAATTGTATAATCTTCAGGCCCAACAAAACCTGGATCTGCCCACTTACTTCATATTGTCATACTGCTTTTCACCCATAGAAAGCTTAGTTAGGCTACAGGGTCAATTCCCTTGAGCTCTTAAAATTGGGCTGAAACCCAATTAGCAATTGTTAAGGCTTAATGAGATTTGCCTGGTCTGGTGTCCTCAGGGGTTTTTGTCCTTGTCCTTAGGTAGAGCCCTTCTGCATAGAGCCCTTAGCTCACAGCCCTTAGCCCTTAGACCCTAATTCAAGTTCAGAGCAATCTGCATAACATTGAAGAAGAATCAGATCCCCAGCACCTCCAGCTGAGTTCCCAATCAAATTCCTGTTTCCATGTAGGGACAGGCTCTGGCTCTCAGCCTATCCACAACCCAGATGGCCAATCCTCTTCACCATCCACTGGTAAATGATGAACAGGTTTAGGACACAAGCAAAGCAGGGCCTCAGTGAATTTATCTATCGATAGAATCTCCCAATCAGATAATCTGTTGTTTCTGATTTTGAATTACAAACGGGAGTAGGTACCTTCATCTTTTTAGATTTAGGGTCTGACTCTAAAGGTGTCAATCCAGCCCTACCTGCCCTCCCTCCCTCCCACTCCAGCCAAAACCCTCCCCTCCTCTTCCTTTTCTTTCCCTCTGAAAACATTCAGGTGCCTCGAGGGAATGGCCTTCCAGAATCCTGTGACTACAGTTGACTAACACCAATGAGTCATGTTACGTATACAACAACAAGTACTAATTGCTTCCACCAAAAAAGAAGAGGGTCTCAGACTGTGACCTCTAGCATGTGAGCTCCACAAGGATGGAGACTTTGTTTTGTTCACTTTTGTATCCCCAGTGCTTACATCTGTGCCTGATACATAATGGGTGTTCAATAAATACTTGTGGAATGGATGAATTATGATTCATCCTAGAAATTTTCCCTGACTCCCCATCCTAGGTCAATGCTCCACACCCTTCCTCTATACTCCTAGAACACCTTACAAAAATCACCATCATTGCACTTAGCTCTCTGTTTTATAATTACTTGTGTGTGTGTGTAGCTGTCTCCTCTAGAGTATAAGCTCCTTCAGGTGGAGGCTGGGTTGTATAACTCTTCATACAAGACGGAAGAAATTTCATGAGCAAATCCTGGCCTCTCCAACTTCAAAATATATCCCCAATCCAACCACTTTGCAACATCTCCACTATGCTACCCCCCATCCCAACTATTCCTTAGTGACTGAACTTCTGCAGTAGACTTCTAAGTGGTCTCCCTGCTTCCACCGTGCCTTCTGAAGTCTGTTCTCACACAGGAGCCTAAATCAGATCCCGAAACTCCTTTGCTCAAAGCTCCATTGAATTTTATTCTAAGTATGATGGTGAATCTTTACCATGACCTTTGAGGCCCTAGATGATTTGAACCCTGGCTACTTCTGTAACTCATTCCTCCCATTTTTCCCCTTGTCACATGCTCCGGCCTCATTGACTTCCCTGCACTGGACGGCCCAAAGCAACACAGTGTTTGCTGGACCCTTAGCCTGGAACATACTTCTCCCAGAGGAGTGGTGCTCAGCCCGGTCAGACCAAATGCCCACTTTTTTTTTTTTTAAGTAAGTATTTTAGTCCTTTCATTTGTTTATTTGTTTATTTATTTATGGCGCGTTGGGTCTTCGTTGCTGCACGTGGGCTTTCTCTAGTTGTCGCAAGTGGGCGCTACTCTTCGTTGCGGTGCGCGGGCTTCTCATCGCGGTGGCTTCTCTTGCTGCGGAGCACGGGCTCTAGGCGCGTGGGCTTCAGTAGTTGTGGCTCTCCGGCTCTAGAGCACAGGCTCAGTAGTTGTGGCTCGCGGGCTCTAGAGCGCAGGCTCAGCAGTTGTAGTGCCCGGGCTTAGTTGCTCCGCAGCATGTAGGATCTTCCGGGACCAGGGATCGAATCTGTTTCCCCTGCATTGGCACGCGGATTCTTAACCACTGCACCATCATGGAAGTCCAAAATGCACACTTTTTAAAACAAATATTTGGGGCTTCCCTGGTGGCGCAGTGGTTAAGAATCCGCCTGCCAATGCAGGGGACACGGGTTCGAGCCCTGGTCCGGGAAGATCCCACATGCCGCGGAGCAACTAAGCCCGTGCGCCACAGCTACTGAGCCTGTGCTCTAGAGCCCGCGAGCCACAACTACTGAGCCCGCAAGCCACAACTACTGAAGCCCGCGCGCCTAGAGCCCGTGCGCCACAGCAAGAGAAGCCACCGCAATGAGAAGCCCACCCACCGCAACAAAGAGCAGCCCCTGCTCGCCTGCAACTAGAGAAAGCCCGCGCACAGCAACGAAGACCCAGTGCAGCCAAAAATAAATAAATTAAATAAATAAATTTATTTAAAAAAAAAAACCAAATATTTGCTATTCCAAAATGAAAATCATAGGTTATAAATTACAGTTCCAATAAAATCAATATAGTGCCTAATTATCATATAAATGAGAAATAAAAGAAAATTGATTTATACTATAATATGTATTTTAACATATAAATGTTCAGGCACAACTACATCAGCAGGTGGAATGAAAAAGTCTGCCGCTTGCAGTTACGCATAAAGTCATGATGAGTGAAGAGCTACAGGTGCAGACGGATACCCGCATGCTATATGTGTAACTCAAACACCACCAGCCACATAGGTTACAGGATTGGCACTGGTTACAGGATTATCCAGAATGGTGGACAACTCAGGAAAGTTCTGAATATAACAAAGGGCATCAAAGTTCATAGATAATTAATAAAAAGATAAATTGAACTTTGTAAAAATAAAATGTTTGCTTAACAAAAATGTCATAAAGTCAAAAGACAAAGTGGGAGAAAATAGTTTCAAGGTATATCACAGATAAAAGACTAATATCCCCATGTAAATAAAGAACTTGTAAAATCTGAGGGGAAAAAAGACCAAAAACCCAACAGAAAGTGGACAAAATACACAGATAATTCACCAAAAAATATATTAAATTACCCTAAAACATATTAAAAGATATTCAACTTTTCTCATAATAAGAGAAATGCAAATTAAAACCATCCCCAGATACTATTTCTCACCTATTAGACTGGCAAAAATTAGTATCCCTAGGGAGGGAATTTATTGCAATAGAAACAACGTATGCATTTACCCTTTAATCTGACAATGTCAATTTTAGTAATTCAACCTGAAGATAAACCTGTAACAGTACAAAAAAAAATTGTACAAAAACTTAGATACAAGGTTATTTATTGTGCTATTTGTAACTGCAACCTATTGGAAAGAACCTAAGTGCCCATACATAGAAGATAGATTGAATAAACTATAATACATTCACACATTAGAATAATATGCAGCTGTAAACAAAGAATAAGAAAGATCTCTACAAAACCATATGGAGTGATATCCAGGATACCTTGATAAGTGAAAAAGAGAAAGTGCAAAATAGTATAAATATATATAATGCCATTTTTCATGTAATAAAGAAGAGGAAATAAGAATACATCCACACATACATTAGAAAGAACAAGTACATACACCTTAAATTTACACAATTTTATATGTCAAATATATTTCAATTTTAAAAAAAGAAGAAAGAAAATAAGTACAATCTTGCCTCAATGAGTACGGTAGTTGCATTCTAGGAAAATTTAGTGAATGTAAAATCCCTGTAAATATCCTTTATGTTTATATATATGTAAAACAGAATTCAGTTCTAGTTTAGCTATTACAAACAGGGTTTTCATTTACAGGAATATCTTGGTAACATTCAAAAGGGTGTGGGACCAGTTTATACACTACAGGATGCCTACCTAGCATCCCTGCCCCCTGTTCTAAAGGCCAGTTGCACCCCTAGTCATTGTGATAACCCAAAACAATCACGGTATGGGTTGAATTGTATTCCCCCAAAAGATATATTAATGTCCTAACCCCCCAGTACCTGTGACCATGACCTTATTTGACAATAGAGTCTTTGCAGATGTAATTAAGTTAAAATGAGGTTAGACTGGATTAGGGCGAGCTAAACTACTGGATTAGCAATGAATTGGTATCCTTATAAAAAGAGAAAACAGACACAGACACACACAGCGGAGAAGGCCATGTGAAGACAAGGGCAGAGATTGGAGTAATGCGTCTACAAGGCGAGGGACACCAAGGATTGCCAGCCACCCCCAGGAGCTAGGAGAGAGGCAGGGAACAGATGCTCCGTAGAGCCTCCAGAAGGAACCAACCCCGCCAGTACCTTGATTTCAGACCTCTGGCCTCTGGAGATGTAAGAGGATACATTTGGGTTGTTTTAAGTTACCCAGTTTGTGATACTTGGTGACAGCAGCCCTGGGAACCAAATACTAAGCTCCCACGCAGTGCAATGAGTACACTGTGGGGAACCTGTCATTGTGTCTCCCTCCTGCTCAGCGTCGAGTTCCCTGCTCAGACAGCATCCCTCAACAGTGCCTTCCCTAAACCCCTTAATCAAAGTATCACCCCACCCCCATTGTTCTTGTCCCTTCACCCTGCTTAAAATTTTCTTCACTTTTCATTACCTAACATGATATCATTTACTTATTCCCTTAGTTGTTGTCTGTCTCCCCAGTTAGAACGGCAAGCTCCATGCAAAGGCAACTGTGTCTCATTCCCTGCTGCACCCCAGCACCCAGGACAGCCCTGGCCAGCAATACGCGTTCCATT
Organism: Eubalaena glacialis; assembly: GCF_028564815.1. Classification (NCBI taxonomy): domain Eukaryota; kingdom Metazoa; phylum Chordata; class Mammalia; order Artiodactyla; family Balaenidae; genus Eubalaena; species Eubalaena glacialis. The sequence goes on from NC_083732.1 coordinate 72,815,428, forward strand.
GACATTTACTGAACTAATGAGTGAGGATTCCTTTGCGCAGATAGGGCAAATGTAACCTTGGCATAATGAGGAATAGGACAGAATAGCTTCCCTGGAGAAGTGAGCAAAGAGAGGTGTCAAGAGCTTCTGAGAGCCGGAAGACTCGGGGAAAAATCATTTGAGATATTTTCCTGGAAGTTGGAGGTGTGACCTCTTTCAGTCACGGAATTTTGCAGACGTGATGTGCAAACACGCATATGCTTGCCTGGCAAGGCACTGGATCCAGAAAGGCTACATCTGTCACATTTGTTTGAAGCCAATCCAAGCAGGCTAAACATGCATTTGGAGAGCTGTGAAAGAATTTTATATCTTGCACGTGCTGTCAGAGGCAGTAGGGAAAACGTGTTGGGAAGAGAGAGCACATACTAAACAGCCAAATTCGTGCTGTGAGGTTACACACAGGGTTTCTTAGCCTCGGCCTGTTGACACTTTGGGTTAGACAGTTATTTGTTGGTGAAGGGCTTCCCTGTGCAAAGGGTGATTGGCAGCAAATGACAACCTCACCAGTTATGAAAACCAAGAATGTCTGCAGATGTGGCCAAATGTCCTCTGGGGTTCTGGGGGCAAACTCACCCCTGGTTGAGAACCACTGAGTTATATGTGGTGCTTGTCCACTCCCCCTCCTCCATTTGCAACTCCCCATACATCCTACACACACACACACACACACACACACACACACACACCACATGTACGGTAGGACAACACTCTCAACTCCCCTCAAAGGAAGCTTTATTCCTATGTGTACTGCCTCCGAATGTGCCCTGGGATTTCCTGATGTCATCTGTGGTCAACCATTATATTAGTAGCGTCTAACAAAATACGTCTCTCGGGATTCCTGCACATATGTAATTCCCATCTACATTGAGTCTAGACTTGACCATGTGACCTCCTTTAGCCAATGGGACATTAGCGGGCATGGTGATACAAACAGGCTTGTTAAACACTGACACATTCAGGTTTGTCCTATTGGAACATTCCTTTCTTGGGAGCCAGTACCATGTAAAGAAGATCAGGCTAGACTCCTGAAAGCCCAGAGGCCACATGGAGAGAAGCACTGGTAGATGAGAAGCCATCCTGGATGTTCCAGTTCAAGATGAACTTGGGCTGAATGCAACCGTGAGTGATCTTGGCTACACCATGTGGAACAGAAGAACCGTTCAGCTGAGCCCAGTCAACTCACAGGACTGGAAAACGGGAAATCAGTTTTGTTTTAAGCCAATAAGTTTTGAGGTACTGTGTTACATAGCAAGTCAACTGAAACATTAGCAAATGTCTAAGTTGATGAAAGTAAGAAACAGTGCAGAGCTGGAGCAGGCTCATGTTAGCTCACAAGAGCAAACTGTTCAATTTTCAGGAATTTTCTGAGTCAATTATTAAATATTAAATTATATTAACTTAGGTAGAAATAAATTATATTTTTTAAAAGGTAATACTCAAAACATATCATTTTTTAAATTATTTTAATCCATTTTACTATTATCCAGGCTCTTGAGGTTGTGTCTATTGTATCTGTCTGGTGACCATACTATATAATAGTGTGCTACTGCTCATCTCTCTCCAACTCTGCATTCAATGACATCACATTCACAGCTTGAAATTGGCCATAGTAGGAGTATTTATACCACAGAAATTGCCAAATCCTACAAACCAGAGTTTTTTGTCCAGACAGCCAGTTGTTAAATGTATCTGCATATCACTGGTACTCTCCCTAGAAGGGCTTAAATAATAGCAATAATAATAGCTAGGAGACGACTTCTATGTGTCAGCTGCTGTACTAAATTCTTCACAACTCTATGGGGTTGGCACTATTACTGTCCTGATTTTACGGATGAAGAAATCAAGGCACAGAGAAGTTAAATACTTTGCCCAAGGTTATAGTACTAGTAAGCTTTAGAGCCAATGTACTTAGGCATTCTGGGTACCATGCCTTTACACATAGACTGCCCACATTTTCCAAACCACTAGTCAGGGTACAAGATCTAATAAGTGCAATGTACTTGGGGGGAGTACAGGGCAGACTATTTGAAATTAGGACTCTATGTTCACAGTACTTATGACTTAGAGGTTTTAATTTTATGCAAAATTTTAATTTTATGCAAAATTCAAATAGGAGCTTCTATAGGATTAAAAATAAAAGCAAGCAAGACCAAAGAAGAAACTCTGTAATAACGAAGTGAAAAGTGGTTACCTATGCCAACCCGCACCTGTCCACATCTGCTTCCTCGCATAGAATTCTCTGAAGGGTCAAGCAGATGGAACCAGCTTCCAGGCCACTACTTCACTAACAAAGACAACACTCTTCTAAGGTCTATAGGTGAAAGAGCCCGCCCCACTGTGCATCTCTATCTTATCTTTCTCTTTCCTCCCGTGGATAGTTGCTTGCAGTAGTTTTCAAAGCCATCTATATAACGAAAGTAACAAAAATACTTAGGGAGAGGGGAGGGATGAATAGGTGGAGCACATAGGATATTTAGGGCAATGAAAATGTTACCAAATCAGGTGGGGCTGCTCGCTGCTTGAAAAAATCAATACTCGCAGAATTTGGTAGAAAGGAAAGTTGCCTTTAATCAGAATGCTGGCAATCTGGGGAGACGGTGGACTTGGTGTCCCCCAAAAACCATCTCCAAAGATTTTGCTCTGCCATGAAAGTGGTCATCCTCACTCGGCTCTGTGGCCTCTCTCCACACACTGCCCAGAGCGGGCAGGAAGGATGCCACGCTGCCCTAGAATACTTTAGTGCACAATAAATGCTTAGCCCAATCAGTTTGCCTTCCTCCCTTACAGCAATTAGAGGCATTTTGCTCATGGTTTACTGGCATCCTGTCACACGTGATTGATCGTCCGTCCTCTGAGCCCACAAATATTATTAGGAGCCTGTGAATCAAAAATAGTTATTCAGTCCTATGGGAGATATTCCCAGCATTCTCTGACTCCACAGCCCTCTGCCCAGGGAGGCCTTTGGAATAGGCTACTACATGCAGAGCATAATTTGGAAGGTTTAAGCTTCCCTATAGAAGCTTCCTGAGCTGGCTTATACCAATGCCTACAATGACACACTTAGATATTAATTTCTCTGGCATAATGTTTGCATATAATTTTTTAAAACCCAACTGCCAAAAATAGGGGAATTATTAAATTATGCTGCACCCATAAGATGGGGTATTACGCAGTTGCAGCTAAGGCAAAGGTAGCTCTAGGCTGTCCTTGCTTCTTAGGACAGCTTTGGACAAGATAGAGATCAAGAATTCTAAGTCCTCCTCCTCTCCTGGCCAGGCGTAAGGGCTGTAAAGATGAGAAACTTGCAACCACTGCCCACTCTGCCATGGAAGAGAGAGCTTCACCCTCTGGTCTCCTCCTTCCTTTAGTCTGGAGGAGGCCTTTTAGAAACCCTAGTTTATGTAAGTTGTTTCTCACTGTATGTGGGACTGATCTTGCCGCCTGTCAAGATCAACATCACATTTTCCCCTCTGCTTTGATACTGTACCATTTCAACTGTAGGTGCCAAATCCTTTTGATTCCACATGAAATACTACCCTTGGTTGCTTTCATGTATGTTTTATGAGAACCCCTAGGCATCAGTATTTATTTAAGCAACTTGGAGCACAACCCTTTGATTTTCCTTTTCTGTTCTGATTCATGTTTAAAGGGTGGGGGACGTGCACTATGTCATAGTTCACCTGTAATGGCTTTGACCTCCTCACCCCTTTCCTTACAGGGCCAAATAGTTGTCTAGGAAACGGAAAACATTGCCTGGGTTTGTGTCAGTTAGCAGCATGACACACATTTCTGTTTTACTGATGAAACAGAACTCTTTCCTGTGCAATGTCAGCTTTCCTACACAATATGTCAACAGACCCTTGTCATCCAACTGTTGCCTGTTTGGATTCCTTCCACGGTGACTGACTTGGTCAACCCTTCATCCATATTAATAGTTTCTATGCATTCAAAGACATGGTCAAGAGAATGAAAAAACAAGACAGAGACTAGGAGAAAATATTTGCAAAACATAAACATGATAAAAGGCCTATATCCAGAACATATACAGAATCCTCAAAACTCAATAATAAGAAAACAACCCAATTATAAATCGGGCAAAAGATTTGAGCAGATATATGCAGAAGGCAAATAATCCCATGAAAAGATACTGAACATCATTTGTCATTCCACAAATGGAAATTAAAATCACCATGAAAGGGACTTCCCTGGTGGTCCAGTGGTTAAGACTCCGAGCTTCCACTGCAGGGGGTGTGGGTTCGATCCCTGGTCGGGGAACTAGGATCCCACACAAAATAAACTCACCATGAAGTACCACAACACTCCTAGAATGGCTGTAATGACAAAGACTCATCATAGATGTGGAGTATCTGAAACTATCCTACACTATCCAGTATCCGTGGTATGTAAAATGACAACTACTTTGAAAATGACTGATACTTTCTTAAAAAGTTAAACCTACACTTACCATATGGCCCAGCCATTCCACATCTAGGAATTTACTCACCAGAAATGAAAACATATATTTATACAAAGACTTGAACAGGAATGTCCATAACAGCTTTCTTTGTAATAGCCAAACACTGGTAACAATCCCAATGTTCATCAACAGCTGAATATACCACTAATTGTGGTATATCAATACCATGGAATACTACTCAGCAATAAAAACATATACACCACTGATATACCCAACAACATAGTTGACTCTCAAAATAATTATGCTGAATGAAAGAAACCGGATCAAAAAAAAAAAAAGAGTACCTAGTTTAACAGCCATTTGTATAAATTTCTAGAAAATATTAACTAATCTAAGAGGCAGAAAGCAGATCAGTGGTTGCCCATGGACAAGGTGGGGTAGGGATAAAAAGAAATTGCAAAGAGGCAGAAGGAAAATTTTGGAGGTGATGGATATATTCATTATCTTGATTATGGTCATGGTTTCACAGGAATATATTTATGTCAAAACTTATAAAATTATACACTTTAAATATGTACAGTTTATTAAATGCGAATTATACCTCAGTAAAGCTGAAAAATATCTATGTATAGTATGCATCAGTTATTGGCTACGTAATGATCCAAGAAGGAACTAGAAAATGGTCTACCAACTTGGGTTACTAAATTGGGAGATTAGGGACTTCCCTGGTGGTCCAGTGGTTAAGACTCTGTGCTTCAAATGCAGGGGGTGCAGATTCGATCGCTGGTCAGGGAACTAAGATCCCACATGCCACGTGGTGCAGCCAAAAAAAAAAAGAAAAGAGAAAAAATTGGGAGGTTGGCAGCCATGGGTGCACATCTCTTCAGTTGCCAGCCTGACTTTCAGATCTGGTCCAACTAAATCCAAAGATAAGTGAAAAGTGGGTGTCCAGAAGATCTGTAATGTGGACACCTCTTTACCAGTGTAACTGAAATTGAATAGGATGGTCACATAGGCTGTGACAACCCATACAAGTTGAGCTGCAGGCAGGTTAAACCAGAGTAGTTAAGGAAATCATTCAGCAGATTTGTCTCTGCTACCGATAAAAAGTTGTATGGTTAGCTGTGTGAGACACAAATGTGGGAAATAACCTGTTTCAAGTTAGGTGCCCTTAAGCTTAACACCTTAAATTTCCTGAATAATAATGCAAACATTCATACATACAGTTTATTACCATCTCAAGTCCAATAAATAAAAATATTAAAAATAAATAAAAAAATAAAAATCTCTACAAAGGGTTACTAAGAGTTGTCTCTCAGGGCCACCCCTTGATAACAATATAAAAAGTTAAAAAATCCACACTGCTAAATTTTTGTGAGCGTTTTGTATTTCTGATAGAGTTTGCGCTTTTTAAATATCATGGTCATATAATTTTGTAAAAAGTCATTTTTCTACCTGTAGTGGGTTGAATGGTGGACCCTGGAAATATATACCCAGGGCGTAACGCCCAGAACGTGTGAATGTTACCTTATTTGGAAAATGGGTCTTTGCAGGTGTAAGTAAGTTAAGGATCTTGAAATGAGGAGATTATCCTAGATTATCCAGGTGGGCCCTAAATCCAAGGACAGGTGTTCTTATAAGAGAAAAGCAAAGGGAGATTTGAGACAGAGATTAGAGGAAAAGACAAGGCTTGGTGAAGATGCAGGCAGAGAATGGAGTGATGTGGTCCCATGCCAAGGAAGCCAGCAACCACCAGAAGCTGGAAGAGGCAAAGTAATCTTCCCTAGGGTCTCTGGAGGGAGTGACCTGCCAACACTTTGATTCAGACTCTGGCCTCCGAACTGTGAGAGAATAAACTTCTGTTGTTTTAGCCACCAAGTTTGTGGCACAAAGCCTCAGCAAACCAATACACTACCTCATAAAGCACTAAAGATGAAGATGACAGTATTACCAATGTTGTAGGTTTGCTATGAGGATTAAACAACTTGAATGAGTTAATAGTCCTAAAGCACTTAGAAGAGTGTTTGATACCTAGTAAGCACTATACAAGTTCTAAGTAAATATTTACCAAAAAGAATTTCTCTGGCGTCAACGCAACTGGTTGTTGATGACATTGCTTTACTGGTGCATGACTGGTGGATCCGACGCCATAATACTGGAGCCTCTTGTTAGATTACGGAATTAAAACAACATTCATGACGATGATGAAAAGGTCAAGAAGAGTGGACTCCATCAAGGTTCTTTTTGAACCCGAATGTTCTATAAAAGGCACCCTTCAATTCTCAATGCATTTGGGTCCTTGCTTCTCTATTAGTTGTCTTACAACTCCTCAATCCCCAAACGCAACGTGAAACGGGATCTGGGGGCCCTGGGGAAAAATCACTTTTATTGCTTCCGTTGAAAGCCGAAAACCCAGCGAGGCCCCCAAAAAGCAGAATTCCCAAGCCGATTCCGCGCTCCAGGTTACACCTGCAGAAAACTACGATTCCCAGAAGGTTTTGGGGGGTTGGGTGGGGAGAACGGACCGCGAAAGGGGGCGGAGTCTAAGGGAGACGGTCGTAGGCCGATTCCATTGTCCAGAGCGGGAGGGGTCGCCTGGGCGGGGTTTAGCGCCGTCCGATGGGCGGCCTGCGCGCGCTTGGTACGGTCGGCTGGGATCCGGGCAGCCGCGGCCGGCGCTCAAGTTTCCCGGGCAGGAAGCGCGGGGCCTGCCGGAAAGGCGCCGGGACCGTTGTCCGCTGGACCGGTGGCGGTCGCGCGTGGACTGCGACATGCAGAGCGTAAACCTGGGCAACAAGGAGAGCGGCAAGATATGGCACCGCAAACCATCCCCAGCCACTCGGGACGGGTAAAGGCCGCGGCGGGAGGCGCGCGCTGTGGAGGGGGATGGCCGCCGGCGAGGGGCGGGTCCGCGGCTTTGGCGAGGCGTTTGAGGGACTGTTGGGGAACATCTCGGGGAGGGGTGCGGGGCGCCGGATGGAGGTTCGGATCCTGGCTCTGATCCTGCCCTGGATACCTGGGTTGGGTGACCTCCAGAAACCCAGGTGCCCTGAGTTTCATGATCTTTAGAGACCCCCCTCCCAGTCCTTGGGACGGAGTCTCATTAGGATCAACGTGGAGTGGGAGGTCCTGATTTATGCTAGGGAATTTGAGTTTCTGATGAGTACCAGGACTGCCTGCCTTAATTAACACAGAATCCCTGTAGTATTCCTGGCACGCAGTAGATGCTCAGTAAATATTCGTTAGTTATTCCATCTGGGAAAGAACTCAGGAGGAGGAACTGATGCGGGAGGAGGAGAACAATGCACTTCTCCCCCTTCCAAATGCCGCAGTTTATCCATCCTTGAATCATTGTTTGTATTCAGGCAAGCATTCGCTCATCGGCTATTTGATGAGCATTTACTGTGTGCCAAGCTTGTAAGCGCTGAGGGACAGCTGTGGACCAAAACAAACTTCTGGTTCTCTTGGAGTTTACGTATTAACGTGTATGGTGGTGATAGTGGTGGAGGAAGGGGTTACGGTTTACAAGGTAGGGCACTCTTTCTAGTAAGGCTAGCGTTGCTGCTGCTTTTTTTTTTTTTTTTTTTTTGATAAACTTTATTTCTTTAGGACAGTTTTAGGTTCACAGCAAAATTGAGAGGAAGGTACAGAGATTTCCCATATACCCCCTGTCCCCACACATGCCTAGCCTCCCCTTTATTAATATTCCTCACCAGATATTTGTTGCAGTTGATGAACCTGCATGAAGACATCATTATTACCCAAATTCCACAGTTAACATTAAGATTGAGTCTTGGTGTTCTACATTCTGTAGGTTTGGACAAATGTACAATGACTCATCCACCATTACGGTCTCATACAAAGTATTTTCACTGCCCTAAAAATTGCTGTTGCCCTGCCCATTCATCCCTCCCTCCCCAACTCTTCTTTTCATTCAGTTCCCAGGTATCTGTCCTGTTTGAGGCTCCTCTGTGACTTTAATGGAAGCCTTTGTCCCAAAGTGGTGCCATCTTGGTTCCAGTTGCTGCACACAGATTAATCTTATTGCTTCTAATTCCTTAGGATTCCATGGACTTTGCTGCCTCACTTGCACTCATATTTCAGTGTGTTTCTTGTTCTCGTAATTTTTCTGTTGATCCTTTGCTTGCTCCTCAACAAATCAGTAGACTTTGAGTGCCAACTACACATCCCCAAAGCACACTGCTACACATTGTACCATTAGTTTCTTTGGTTTCTGGTTGCTATCAGTCCCCCAACAATACTGCCGTCCCATCAACTCCATTGAATAAACATTTAATATAAAATAGGGGTACTTCAGTAGAGATTTTCGTTTCCAAATTTGGAGTTTATGTAAATAGCACCCCTACTTCTCATGTTCTCTAAATGTTGTAAAAGTTAAGCCAACCCACAATAATTCTCTTTCTTGCTGTTATAAAATATCTAGATATACATGCAAGATTCAAAAAATGAAAGAAACGGGTTTGTGTGCAAATATCCTCATTTGTTTCTTCCACTAAAACATAGCTTTCTTTCTGTTCAATAAAACCTGTTGTTATGGTGTTGAGAGAAGCAAGGAGCACTGACTGTGGAGTCAGATGGACTTCAGTTGAAGTAAATGTCCACTCACTAGCTCTGTGACCTTGGGCAAGTTAATCTCTTAGGCTGTAAGTGAAGATAATCATACTTAACAGCAAGGTTGTCTTAGGGAATTAGTGTCTCATGCATCTTGGTGTTCAGTAAATATTTGATGTTTTTACTATGTTTAGGGACTGAGGAACTCTGTCAGGCAAATTGTGAGCAATTGAAAAGCCGTTCTAAAATAAATATTTGCATGTGTGATTTATATGAAAAATCAGAAGGACAGAATTTTGCTATTAAATGTGATTATATCATGATGATAGGGTTATAATCAAATTATTAGTGTTTTTCTGTATTTTCCATATTTTGAACAGTGATCATGTAATTTTGCAATCCGTATACATAATAAATGTTACAGAAAAAAGACTGGAGGGAAAAGTCATTTGCTTGGTCTGAGTTTAATTGCCAGGGAACATTTTGATGTTGTTACTTAGTATTTCAATACATTTATTCCCCCCATTTCCCTTTGGGAATGTCAAACAAAAACCAGAGCTGGACAGTAGTTAAAGTAAACACAGACTGTATTCAGGACTGTTGCAATAGAGGAAACAAGACCTCAGGGTAGAACTGGGCTCAGTTCTGAATACAGCCTGGGCAAGTGGGAAGCTATAGCCAAGGAGAAGGGTGGGGGTCGGTGGATGGAAAATTACTAAGAGAAAACATCTGGGGTTAAGGGAGTTCTGGCTAAATCTACCTCACAGGATTCCTGCTGAAGACAGGCCAAGGTGATCAGACATCACTTGGGAGATGGTGGAGGATGAGGAACCCATCAGATGTCAAGGACAGTAGTATTGAGGGTAGGGGGTTCTGATTAAACTGACTAAGCAGCATTCTTGCTAAAATTAGATTTTACAAGGGAGTGCACAGAAGGGCCTAGGAGAAGGTTTGGGAGCCTGACTAAAGTTTGGTCAAGCCAAGAATCTTTGTCAGGGACTAGATAAAAATAATTACTGTTTCGCCCAATGAGTCTGAAAGCCTTATTTTTAGATAAACTGTAGAAAATGTTTGATATACTTAATTCAATGTAGTGTTTTTTAAATGAAGTGATAATGAGGCAGATGTTTCTAATGTTAAAATTCAAATTCGTAGAAAGTCAATTAAGATAAAAAATTTCATGATTTGAAAACTTGTTGCAGGAGAGAATGGGATTTTTCTGGTCTTCATGTCCCAAATATAAACACATATATTATTTTAAAGAGTTAGTTAATTTGTGCTACAAGTTTTATAACAGTTTTCTTTTCAGCAGATACATGGTACATGATCTTCCTCTCAAAAAATAATAGCTTTAGACAAATGTACCTGAAAATAAAACTCATGTACACTTGGAACATTCTGTTATCACAAAAACAAAATCTCATTAGGATATCTTAAAATTAGGATATTGAATTGAAATTTTTCTTACATATGGTAGCTTGTGATTTATATAAAACTACTTTTCACTAATTCATTGTTTTTATCATGGGTCTGTTGCTTGATGTAACAATTCAACTACTCAATCAAAAATACATTTTCTTATCATATCCTGTTGTCTGTGACTTAATCACAGTTTATAAATCTCTTCATGTGTGTGTTTATATTTTTTAGTGTCTGTCTTTACTACTAAACTGAAAGCTTCCTGAGGGCAGGGCCCCTGTCTATCAACTACTCTTAGCTCCTGGCTTGTTCAGTGTCTGACACCCTGGGTTTTCAGGTATTTGATAAATAAATGAATCGTAGCTACTTTGACAATAGCTTCCTGGACAGTTTTCAGAAATCCTTGTAGGGTTGCTTCTAGGAGAGGCAGAGGAACAGCAGCAGTAGGAGAGGGAAGACGGGGTAGGCAGAAAACTTCAACATTAGTGCGGCCTACTACAAAATCCATAGTTTTCATGACAACAAGTAACGCTTGACATAGAATTTAATGGGTTTTGTTTTTGTTTTTTTGACAGAATTATAGTGAACATCATTCACAACACTTCTGACTACCTGCCCAAAGTTTTACGGTTTTTGAATGTGGCTTTTGATAGCTCAGGTGATTCTTTAATTGCTGGGGACCATCAAGGAAATATCTATGTTTTTGACTTGTATGGAAACAGGTGAGCAGATACTTTGGATATTTACCAAGTAATTAATTCCTTGACTATTTTAGTACCTGCTATTAATTATTCATTCAGAAAGATTTATTAAGTTCTTACTGTATTTCAGGCACCTTGTAAAACTCTGTCCTAAGTGTTGGTAGAATAACGTGAGAAAGAATAGAAAGATAAAATGGTTAGATTTTTTTTTTTTTTCAGAGAATTAAAGTTCTGGTTTTAACAGCATCTCTAGTAGCTTTTTTTCCCTTAAATTTAAAATTTTATTATTGCTAATTTATCAGTTAATGTCTGTCAATTGTTTAGAAAGAACACAGTTTCCTTTGTACATTATTGTCAGTATACTAGATCTAGGAGTTTTAAAGAATTGATCTTCACTCTTCCTCGTTTTCTCTTCCTTTGCCGAACAATTAGTGAAAAAGCAGTTAGGTGGGATTGATTAAGGCAGGCATCTGTGCAGTGAGAGTGAGTGGGTGGGAGGGAAAACTGTGTTAGCCCAGCCAGAGAGTCAGAACCTGTCTGCCTGGGGGCAGGGCAGTCATGGGAAAGAGGCGAGGTTTGGTCAAATGAATAAATAGACTGAGGATGATGGGGGCCAGATTCCTCACTATTGGAAAGGGGAGTTACAAACATGGAAAGGGAGGAAACTCGACTGAACCCTGTGGAACTGGATTGTAATTGGGTATATCTGTGTGAACTCCTGGTTTTGAGCATATATAGACAGACATAGAAATGAACAGAGGTGTGTGTATGAGAAAGTGAATGAATTATATGTACATATATTTCCTAGTTTTGTCCGCTGATAGGACCTGGGAGCAATAACACCGCAGTAGTAATGAATATACCTAGTGGCCAGTTCTTTTCTAAATATCACTCTCTGTTACAAGAAATCAGGGATCCTCGCAGAAATAGCCAGTTTCAGGATGGAGGCAGGGAGAGTACAAGATGAGCCTGGAACACTTTGTAGCCAGAAAGAAGGACTTGTTCAGAGAATGATGGGGATGTGTCAAAAAGACATAAACGTCAGCTTGAAGGAGCTCTCTCTGGGCAGATTGGAGACAATTTGCGTTTCAAAATAAATGATAGTGATGGGTCATAACCCACTGAATAAAATAGAAATTTGTGAATTCATGCTGTAATCAACAAACAGATAGTTTAATGAGAATGGATATTTGCATAGTTGCAAAGTACCTCCCCACAAAATATTTATTAATTAAAGAGGAAAAAAAGAGTAATTTTACAGTGAAGAAACCTGGCAAACACCACCTTATCAAATGATTAAAATTAAATTAACCAGTAGTGGGACAAATCAAAGTTTGTGTGCCACCTTATAGGGTGCAGTGATAAGAACACAGTGTTGCTTCTCTGATAGTCCTACCTACCAAAGACAGGTAACCTGAGTCTAATCAGTAGAATCAGCAGGCAAAGCTGAATTAAGGGCATTGTAGAACAAGACTGGCCTGTGATCTTCATAAGGGTCAAGGTCATGAAAGTTGTGGAAAGACTGAAGACTATTCCAGACAGAGGGTGCCTAGACACGTGGCAAGTCAAGGCTTGGACCTGGACTGGTCCCTTTTCTATAAAGGACATTATTAGGACAATGGGCAAAACTGGGGTCTGGGGATTAGATGGTAGTAATATATAAATGTAATTTTCTAATTTTGACAGTTATATTATGATTATATAGGAGAATTTCCTTGTCTGTAGGAAACATGATCTCAGTAACTTATTCTCAAATAGTTCAGGGAAAGAAGAGGTCATATATGATTTATCTATCTGTGATTTTCTAGGTAGAAATCTGTTAATCATTGTTTCTACTCCTTACCAAAAAAATAATGGTCACAGTTTTCCCACCCTTTATTCTCGCTAACCTACCCAGACAGTTCCCAATCTTAAATCAATACACCTGTCTTTTCTTTGCTCCCGCTAAAGAAAATAACAGACTAAACAAAATAGAAATAATTGTTGATTGACTCCATTACAGAGTAATGAACTTCAGCATCAGTGATGCTAGTACTTCATTTGCTTATATCTATTGTTATTTACTTTTCCCATTCTTCTCTGAATATTCCAAACTTTTACCAATTTCCATGATTCCGTATGTTCAGACTCTACTCTTATTCTGACTGCCTAGCCTCCTAATTCATGAGAAAATAGACGCCCTCAAGCTTCCCTTTCTTCTCCCCCATCACAACCTCAAATATATCTGTAAGTTCAACCATCCATAACTCTTCGCCAGTTCATTTGTAGAAATAGGTGATCCTAATTTCTTCCAGCGCTAATCTCTATCTTCTATGGCCACCCTTGGGGCTTTGCACCATGAGTATTCCTCTCTTTTATTCTGTCCACTGTCCCTTTTCTCTCTGTAAATACTCACATCTGGGCAGAGGTGTAAGTGGCGTAGCTGTGACTTGAAATCAGGCCTGTCTGATTCTGAAGCCCACTGCAGTGGGCTCCCTCTTCCTAATCGCCTAATCCAGTGGTCTCTTTTCAATTCTGTCTGGGCATCTGTCCCTGGCCTGCTTCCTTGCACATTCTAGGTATTCTCTTTAATAATCTTATCACCATCAAGCCTCAGACGTCAGCTGCCACATAACATTGTTAACTCAGACCTGCTTCTGCCACCCACTGAGGAGCTTCTAGGTTGGCCTGTCTAATGCGGTGGCTACTAACTGCATGGAACTCTTTAGCCCCTGAGAGGTGGCTAGTCCAAATTGAGATGGGTTTTGAAGACTATGAAAAAAAAAATGTAAAATATCTCTAAGTTTTTTATTAATGAAATGTTAAAACGATAATATTTTAGATACACAATGAATTAAGTTAAATATGTTCAGATTAATTTCATATGTTTCTTTTTACTCTTTTTATGTGGCTCCTAGAAAATTTTAAATTATGCTTGTGGCCTGCATTCCATTTCTTTTGGACAGCACGGCTCTAAATGCTTTTCAAGGGCCTTAAACGCTGCATGTTTAAAACCAGAATGATTATTTCCTACCCGCACATGTGTTCCTCTTTTGCCTAAGCTTGAAAACTTCATTTTTTGGTAAATGAAACTGTGGCTAGGTGCCAAGTACTCTGCTAAGCACTTAACATACATTATTTCATTTAATCATCAGATATTATTTCATTTAACTGTCACAACAGCCCTATGAGACATCTTTTCTTATCTTCATTTCACGTGTGAGGAATTCCTGATTCCTCCCTCTTCACCCCACGTTCCGTGCATCACCAGGCCTTTCTCCACTTGACTTCTGACACCTCTCCTATTCGTCATTTCCATTTTATACCCGTAACTCTGGTTGAGAGTCTCTGTAGTAGCTTTCTTAGTCATCTCTTCTTGCCCCCCTGTCCATTTGCCATCTCTGCCAGAATCCTCTTCCTGAAAGACATGCCTGACCATGATTCTGCTGTGCTCAAAAATTCTTGATGGCTTCCCAGTCTGTGTAAGTAAAATCCAAACTCCTTTACATAGCAGGTAGCCCTCTTCGTAATCTGTTTTCGTTCTGCCAAAATGGGAGCTCGTTTTTCTGGGTTTCATTTTCTTCAGCTCTAAGGACTCCTCCAATGTGAAATTTTACAATTATTGGAAGAGTTTCTGATACTAACGCAGTAATCTCTTCATAGGTTTAATCTTGTTCAGCGAACATCGCAAGCTTGCACAGCTCTGGCCTTTAATCTTCATAGGAAGTCTGAATTCCTTGTGGCGTTAGCTGATTATTCTATTAAATGTTTCGATACAGGTAAGAAGTCCTATTTCTCTTTTGAAGCAGAGTGAAATGTAGACAGAAATACTGCAAGGAGTTGGCTGATCTGTATAGTCTGAGGGATCAGACCCCACCCGATGACCCTCACTTCAGACACTAGCCACAGGTTTGGGGGTCCCAGGGCCATCCTCATATCAGATCAACAGACTACAAACTCAGGGTTCCCCACAACTACCCTCAGGTTTGGGAGTTCACTAGAATGACTCACAGAATTCAGGGAAGCACTATGCTTATGGTTATAGTTTTGATGTAGCGAAAGGATACAAATTAAAACTAGCCAAAGGAAGAGACACATAGGGTGGAATCTGGGAGGCTCACAAAAGAGAAGCTTCCATTGTCCCCAGAGACACATTACCCCCCGGCATCCGTGTGTGGCCATCCGCACCGAGTATTGCCACACCGGGAAGTTCACCCAGGCTCTGACTTCCAGAGTTTTTATTGAGGCTCCATAACATAGGCATGATTGGATTATTGCCCACTTGATTAAACTCCATGTCCAGCCCTCCTCTTCTCTGGAGGTTGGGCTGACATCATGTGGCCGAAAGCCCCAACCTTCCAGTCACTCGCATGGTTGGTCTTTCTGGTGTGGCCAGTCCCCACTCTGAGGTTCTCTCCTTAGCATGAGCCATCTGCTGTTGTCCAGGGACCTACCACAAATAACAAAGACAGTCCTACCACTGGAGTAATTCCAAGGGTTTAGAGGTTGCCTCCTTGGAGACTGGACAAAGGCCATACCTCTCTTTGAAGGCCAAATTCCTTACTACACAGGTACAAGAATAAACACTTTTTAAATATAACCTATGTACTTTATACCACATTATATATATATATTTTTTTTTTTTAATTTTATTTATTTATTTATTTACTTATGGCTGTGTTGGGTCTTGTTTCTGTGTGAGGGCTTTCTCCAGTTGCGGCAAGCGGGAGCCATTCTTCATCGCGGTGCACGGGCCTCTCACTATCGCGGCCTCTCTTGTTGTGGAGCACAGCCTCCAGACGCGCAGGCTCAGTAATTGTGGCTCACGGGCCTAGTTGCTCCGCGGCATGTGGGATCTTCCCAGACCAGGGCTCGAACCCGTGTCCCCTGCATTGGCAGGCAGACTCTCAACCACTGCGCCACCACGGAAGTCCTATATCACGTTATATTTTTTAATAGAGAACTTAGAGTTCTGTAAACTGAACTTATTATTAAGAAAAAAAAAATCTCAACTGCATTGTTTTTTCTTGTTATTAATGTAACCTATGTATTATAATATTTAGAAAAATTATAAACAATAATAAGAATGGTAGTAATAGTAATAGCTAACACATATAGTGTTTACTCCTTGCCAGGTACTGTTCTATGATTTTATACATATTAATTAATTTTACTCATCATAATAACACACAGAGATGGATACTCTTGTTATACCCATTTTGCAGATGAGGAAATTGAGGCACAGAAGTAACTTGACTAAGTTCCCACAGCTTGGTAAGCGGTGGAGCCAGGATTCCTAATCTGGGAGTCAAGCGGCAGGGTCCCTGCTCTTAATTACTAGTACCCTCTCACCGCACATGCAGGAAGAAAAGGCAGTCATCCTGCAGTAATGCCCAGAGACACAGTCAGTGTTTTTATAACAGGGACTGATCTTTCCAATCTGTTTTCTATGCATATACCTTTTTTATACTCTAACAAATATATGATCATCCTATTGTTTGGTGGAATCACTTCCTTACCACATGAAAATTTTATATATTTAAGATCAGTACTTAGTAATCATACTCTATAAATGTTTGCAATACCATAATTATTTAGCCTATTACCTATTGATGGACTTTAAACTGTTTCCAATTTTTGATATTACAAACACTGCTGTCACTGAAATTCTGAAAAACGAAGTCTTTAAACTCCTGTGTGATTGGTTTCCTCGGATTTTATCCATTCTCTCCTCCTCTCGTCTTAGTTTTATCTTTTTATAGTGTCTTCTGTCTTATGGAAACCCCTCTTAACCAAGCCCCTTCCTCAGATGCCGTCTCTACTTCCCCAACTACCTCCCTTTCTTTGCTGCCAAATCCTGCTTCTTCACAGCATCCATCGATGGATTCTGACACTTAGTGCCCGCATCCAGGCTTCCAAGACTTCTGTCTCCAGGGTGTTTAGTAACCTCTGATTGTGTAAATCCTCTTTATCCTTTTCATTTTGTTTCTCCATAGCTTTTAACACTTTGGGTTACTTCAAGAGTCTTAGTTTTCTACTGTTACCTCTCTAGGTTCTACTTTTCCGACTCTTTCTTTTCTGGGTTCTTTTAGTGGTTCCTAGACTTTTGGGTATTTGACCCAATTAAAAAGAAAAAGTAGAGGAACCAACATAGGTTGTCAACTTTTAATTTTGCTGATTGACATTGGAAAAAAACAATATAACTTCATTTCATAAAACAAGGGATTTTTTTTTAAACATAAACTTAGAAGGATATAATAGATTAAAAGGTAGTACTTTAAATTTAGCTTTATGAAAAACTCCTTACGTTATCCTTTTCTCATTTCACTGAAGGCCAATGAAAAATTGATCATTAAGTAATGCCAGACTTCAGACTGGTGTTTGGAAACCACTCCTCCCTTCCCAAGGGTTTTTCTGTTCCTCTATCTTCAGTTTTGACCTACTCTGTGTCTTAATGTTTCCCAGATTTACATCTTGCTTTCTGACTGTTCTCCCCACTTCCATCTTTCTGGAGGAAAAAAATCTGACCATAAAAGTATACCATGCCTATTATAGAAAACTTGGAGACACAGAAAAACGTAAAGAGAAAGTAAAAATCACTGTAATTTTATTACCCATTGATAATTATTATGAAGAGTTTTTGTTGTTTTCTCTACCAGACTGTTTTCTCTGCTTGTGTGTCACACACACACGTACACACACCAAATCAATTTTAAAAATCAAATTTGTTACCTCTTCTCACTCACACTGCTAAGTCTGTCCCTCCTTGTGTATTTATGTCAGGTAGTAGAATCACCACCTGCTTATGGAACTAAACCAGAGCCACTGGAGTCTCAACTCCTCTTTTGTCTCAACACATCCATTTAATCACTGAGTCCTTTGATATTTCTTTTGTAGCTCTTGAGTTTGTTCCTTTCTCCATTGCCACATTCTTAGTATAGACCCTCCTTATCTCCTGCCTGGGTTATTACAGCAACAGATAAACTAGTCATTTTGTAATCTCTTCCTCCTTTCTAGTATATCCACCATATCTTCAAAGTGCTTTCTGAAACAGACCAGATATGGTATTCTTCTGCGTAAAACTATTTCAAGAGAAAGCCCAGACTCCATCACGTCACATTCAAGGCTGTTCTTAAACCCCCTTTTGGCCTCCTCCCCTCCAACCTCGGTGTTACGCATGTTACTAACATGTCCTACGGTGCACTTCATCAACCAGCCACCGGCTTCCATTCTTTTTAGATGTTAACGGAGATGGAGGGACCTCATATAATCCCTAGCCATCAACTGAATCAGTTCTCGGATGAAATACAGGGTTTGACCTGTATAACTGTTTTCCTTTTTCCCACAGTCACCAGGGAGCTAGTTAGCTGGATGAGAGGACATGAATCATCGGTGTTCTCGATCTCTGTGCACGCATCTGGGAGATACGCCATCACTACTTCTTCTGATACAGCACAGCTATGGGACTTGGATACCTTCCAAAGAAAAAGAAAGCTGAATATTCTCCAGTCTGTGGGTATACAAAAGGTCAGTGAAGGGGGACACATCTTGGTCTGTTGTGCTTCTCAGGCTAGTTTCTTGATCAGCAGAATATAGATATTGTGAGTAATGGTTCAGTTTGTCCCACTTAGCTATGCCTTCATAACTCAGCAACAAGCAAACCTTTTTTTTTTTTTTTTAATTATTATTATAGTGTGTAACTTCAACTTTAGTTAGGTGTTAGTTTTTACTTAGCTGGTTGATTTTGTTTTATTTCTTAACCCAATTATGAAAAATTTCAAATATATAGCAGATTTGTAAGAATTTCACAGTAAACACATGTACACCCATGGTCTAGATCCTACTATACTATACTTTACTTACATGTTAGTAAACTATATTATGGATCTATCCATCTTTCTGTCCCTCTGTTTATTAACTCATCTTTTTTTTTTTTTTGCATTTTAAAGTAAATTGCAGACATCAGTGCTTGCCCATCAGTGCTTTAAGCCTGCATTTAATTAACTACATTTAATTGGGTTCAGTATTTGTTGATGTAAAATTTGTGTATAATGCACAAATCTTTAAGTATTCATTTATTAGGTTTTGACAAATACATACACTTTTGTAACATGTGCAGACCTATTATTACCATCATCCCAGGAAGTTCCATTATATCCCTTCCCAGGTAAGCACTCCTCTGATGTTTTTCCACCATAGGTTAGTTTTATCTGTTCTAAAATTTCACATAAGTAGAGCTGGTCAGTAATGGTATGTGTAAAAGCTTTTCTCATTCAGCGTCATGTTTTTGAGATTCATCCATGCTGTTGTATGTATCAGTAGTTTGTTCCTTTTTATTGCTGATCAGTATTCCATTGTACACATATATCACTTTTTTAAAAATCCATTTCTTTTGCTTTTAAGGTTTTTTTATTTTTCTTCTATTTGATTAGCTAAATGCTATTTTCAGGATTGTCTGCATCTCCCATTTAATTATTTTGCTTCAGGTTATATTATACATGCAGTATTGCTTTTAATTTCTTGGTTATTAACATGAACAGCTAGCAGTGCATGTCAACCAAAAATTTATTTTGTAGTCTCCACGGAAATCTCAGAGATCTTAATAATTTAAAAAAGATAAAAGCTATAGCCAGCTTACTCATCAGGTATTTAGGCCAAATGCCTTAGTAGGTCTTTTATTCTTTAACCGCTTTAATACTTAAATTGAATTTTAAATTCTAAGGTAGAGAACATTGAAAGTTGAACCCACAGTGGAAACAGTCATGAAACAATGACACAAAAACCATCTGTTCTTTTTACCATGAAATTAGAATTAGTATACACGGAATAGTTGCCAATTTTAGCCTTGCCTTGGTCATTCAGACATTTTAGTTTAAAAAATAGGATTCCAAATGTTTGTGATAAGAGAATAAAATTAAATGTAGTAAATGTGAATACAGTATGCAGTATACATTTAAGTATATTCGAAAATAATAGAACATCATAGTCTATAAGTTACCAGCAAACTTTTCCTCAAAACACCAGATAGTAAACATTTTTGGTTTTGCTGGCCAAGAGCAAAATTGAGGATATTATGTGTGTACTTACATAACCATCTGAAATGAAATAATTTTAAAATGTAAAAGCCATTCTCTCCTGGGCCATACAAGGACTGGAGATGAGTCAGGTGGTTGTCACTCCTGGCTTATTCTGTTGAAAATAGGAAATAGTTATAAACTAATCTTAAAGTAAAAGTTTTATTCTTATCAAGTTTTTATTAAACTTATATTTTTATTGCAGTTTCTGCTTTTATACTTTATTTTTTTTAATATAAATTTATTCATCTTATTAATTTTGGCTGTGCTGGGTCTTTGTTGCTGCGAGCGAGGGCTACTCTTTCATTGCGGTGCACAGGCTTCTCATTGTGGTGGCTTCTCTTGTTGTGGAGCACGGGCTCTAGGCAAGCGGGCTTCAATAGTTGTGGCACGTGGGCTCAGTAGTTGTGATACACGGGCTTAGTTGCTCCGCGGCATGTGGGATCTTCCTGGACTAGGGATTGAACCCATGTCCCCTGCATTGGCAGGGGGATTCTTAACCACTGTGCCACCAGGGAAGTCCTGGTATATATATATAAAATATATATAAAAATATATATATATATTTATATATATATATAATATATATATAAAATATAAAAAAGATTTTATATTTTAAATAAAAGTTTTGTGATTTTTTTCCCTTGATGACACATGGTGACACATGATGCTATGGGTTTCATTTTATGATGGCTCTTTTAATCTAAAACGGTCTCCTACCTTTTCTCTTTTTTTCCCATAACATGAATTTTTTTTTTTTTTGAGAGACCAGGCCAGTTAGTTGTGTTGAAAAACGCCCCACATTCTGGATGTGTCTTACTGTTTCCTCATTATGTCATTTAACTTGTTCTCTCACCTGTATTTCTTGTAAACTTGAATTTAGGTCTACAGTCTTGAGTAGATTCACGTTAAACATTTTTGACAAGCTGTTTACCTTGTGTGTAAGATGAAAATAGTAATAGTGCTTACCTCAGGGTTAGTTTCAGGACTGAATGTGATAATCTGTGCAAAGCACTTAGCACGATGCTTGTTTATAGTAAGTGCTTAGTACAAGTTAGCTGCAGCTGCTATTTCTATATTGTCGTTAATGTTATTATTTATTATTGTTATCTGTTATCTAGCTTTATTATGGGATTATCTCAGTGCGATTACATATCTTCTTAAAAAGCTCTAAGGGAACTGTATTCTTTTTCTTTTGAACTATGTTAAATAGATGCACAATCCCTCATTAGCAACTCAGAAACCCAGATGTTTTTTAATAACTCATTTTGTGGCAAAATCTGATTGGAATTCATCTAGCAGCAAAATCTGAACTAAATTGACATGAGGCTGAAATATTAATATGTTTGAGTATGGAGTATTGCTCCAGGTCACTGGGGGTTCTACATAATATTACAGAATATGCATTATATTACCTTTCTCAAATTGGAAGTAATTCTGAATTCTGGAATACATCTGTCCCTAAAGGTTTCAGATAAGGAACTACAGACCTTTGATTTCAAAATGTTTTTAAAGAACTTACCACTCCATCCCCTTTCCACTGATTTTTGTACCTAGCAATAGCCGTAATTAACACTAATAGTAATAGATACCAATTGTTGAGTCCTTACTATGTACTTAACACATTGTTTTGTTATTTTTAAGCTTAAATAATCCTAAAAGGTAGATACTATTATTCTCATTTTACAATTGGGGAAACTGCACTTCAGAAAGTGTCACATAGTTTATGAAAGGGTTGCAGTTTTGAACCGAAGCTTGTTTCACTCTGAAGTCATTCCATTACGCCATACTGCCTCTCAGGTAGACCAATTACATTTCTTCAAATTAGGAAATTTTGATTCTTTTTTTTGATACTTGGAGGTAAGATATTTAGCTCTTTAGTTAAAGATTTTGGAACAAATCCTGAGATTTCTAATTACTGTCGTTCAGTATGTATCAGAAAAGGTTTTGTGATGGGTATCAGAAAACATTGAATAGTGTGTTACCGAACTTACTCAGTCTCTGTATACACTGGGCACTCACTAAATTTTTGCTGAATTGTACATTTGACCTTAACTTTCTCTTATTACTATCCTGAACTCTTTAAACTTTGGAAAGAACTCACATACCTCTCAAAAGTGAATTGGGAAGGCTAAGATTTTCATATTTTGTAAGGAAAAACCGCAGCCAACCCTCCAAAGAGTATATTTTGTTAGTGCTTTTGAAGTTTTTTCTAAGCATTTTATGTTTGTCAGGAGATGACACTATATAAATAATGACATGATTCATTAGGAACAATTTTATAATCATTAAAATCTGGCAATTAAAATCACAAATCTAGTAATGAATAATCATGTCGGCAACAATCTATCACAGCTATGCCTCAAAATAGCAGCTGATGTTCATTAACTTTTAAGCTTTTGCTTCTCCCAGTAGGAATAAACTTTATTACTTTTCTAGAAAAATATTGCTAATTATAATAAAAATTTCAAGTCACTTTTTTTGACATCAGATTTGAAAGTGTTTTAGGGCATTCATTATAGATTATAATGTATTCACTGCAAATTCTTTCTGTAAGACCTTCATATTACAAATCTTCTTAACATAATGAAACTTGCAAAAGACCTACCAGATTGTCTTTGACAGAGTGAGCTCAGGACAAAAGTGAGGAGGAGTTGGATGAGCTCAGCAAGGGCATCAGCACCTGATGTATTTGAGTTACCATTTTTTATTGTCTTATTAGCTTTAGTCCTTAGTAGATTGTTCTAATTACCCAGTATGTTCCATAGTATATTTTATATGTGTGTATGTATGTTTTTTTAAAACTATTATCAAAAAACAGATACTAGTATATATGTAAATATATATATATCTACAATTCCCTAAAATTCTTACAATAATGTCGTTAACTATTAGAATCATTTCCTAATTATATGTATGAAATAGGCTGGGTGACAATAACACAAATTCGTTGCAAGGCTACGGTATTTCATGTAGATGCCTTATTGACCCGTTATTTTTGTAACACTGGGGAAAGCCATGGTAGATGCGTGTTGATGCTGCTTTTCCCCAGGACAGCTCTCTCTCGTTACTGTGATGATGGTTATATCCAGATTCTGAATACTCAGAGACACTCCAATCCAGTGCTATAGACGCTGAACACTTCATCCCCAGGGAATGTAGCACTCCCTCTGACGCCAGTAAAATTGTGAAGGTGTGTGATAGATCAGGGGTCGGAATAAGAGGTAACAAATCCTTAAAGGTGCCCTGCCTCCTCTGTGAGTCCCTGCCCCTCTCTCTCGCCAACACAGAAAATCACATATTTTAAAAATAATAAAGCTTGTAAAGACACACCAGTAGAAACAGCAAGATACGTTCAAATGTAAAGTGTTACAATAAGCTATAATGCAGTTAAGAAGGCTGGTCTGGATGGGAAAGAATAAATACCAGGAACTCAGCATTAACTGTTAAAGATGGACATACATATACTGTACAACTCAGAAAAAGGTTCATTCATTCATTTATTCAACAAATACTGTTGAGCACCTTTACTACGTTCTTGTCATTGTGCTCAGCACTGACTACACAAAAATAAACAAGATAGACAAGACCTCTGCCCTCTCAGAAACCGACCAAGGGTCTTCATCCCAAGGCAGCTGTGAAGGATGACACATCTCTCGCTTAATTTTGTCCACAGTGTTTGGGGTCCCATGCATAGAGTCTCTGGGTCGATTTCCTGTGGGCAGGCATATGTATAAAGAAATTAGAATCTGTAATTCAAAAGAGGAGTGAAATATAAGACCAAAGCTATATTGAGGAAAAAATAAGGGAAAAAATGAATAAATAGCTAGAGCTGTAACTAATGATCAAACCATGTGAAATGTCTCAAGCTCTTTCTGGGGTTTTATTGGGTTGGCCAGAAAGTTCATTTGGTTAATGAATATGTTGTTCAATAAAGTTCTTGGTGAAAATGAAAAATGTGTCTTTTATTTTTACTTAAAACCGAACGAACTTTTTGGCCAGCCCTGTATTTTGAGAGGATAGGAAGGAATATTTGTCCTTAGGACACTGAATTTTTTTCATTTTCTTTCCTTCTTTGCTTCCTTTCCTACCTCACTTTGTGTGTTTTACACAGATGACACACAAAATTATATTTGAGGCCATTGAAACTCTTACGAGAAAATATTGGTCAACTTTAATAAAAATTTTATATTATCAAAAGTAAGCATTGCTTACTGCTTATGTAATAGAAAAATAGAAAGTAGGAGAATAAAATGGTATTTTCAACTTCATTACCAATTTCAGTCTCAGCTGTCCATTAAATAAATTGAATCTAATAAAATATCATGTATTTGTTTTCAACTTTTTACTTTTACAAATAATGCTTAGCAAACATTTATACACACTTATCTTAAAGCATTTTGCTGATTTTTTTCCCAAAGGATTAACCCTTAGAAGCAGATTGACTAGTTCAGAAGAGAGAGATTTTTAAGGTTGTTGAGCTGTTAGACAGTATCTTTAACCAGTTTTTACTACCAGCAGTAGTGTATGACAGTGCCTTTATCTATACTTTCACCAACATTTAATATTTTTTAACACTTATCTGTAGTTAGTACTCAATATAGTATTTATCTTAGTATATAGCTTATAAATATAATACGTATGTTAGTATATGTATAGTTTCTGTATATGTATATGTGTGTGCATTATTTTAAAATAAATTTGATACACATAAAATGGTATCTTCTTTTCATTTGAATCTTTTATAAGGTTAAATATTTTAAATTGTTACCTAGTATTTTATGAATAGCCTAGTCATTATAGTCACCTGTTTTTTGTTTAAAGGAGTTTACCTTTTCTTTTTAGTTTATAATAGTACGTAAAAATATCAGTTTTCTCCCGTCATGTGTTGTAAATGTATTTTTCTCCAGTTTAAGAAAAAATAATTTTAAGACAGAAAAATTAACTACTTGTAAATTTTAAATTTAAAGAGGACTATATGATCCTTATATGAACAATAACTTTTTTTCTCCCTCTTTAGGTTTTCTTTCTACCATTAAGTAATACCATCCTCAGCTGTTTTAAAGATAATTCCATCTTTGCCTGGGAATGTGATACTCTTGTTTGCAAATATCAATTGCCAGCTCCACCTGAAAGCTCTAGTATATTATACAAAGTGTTTGCTGTGACCAGGTAATGTCCTCTTTAAGACACTGAGGATTTTTATGAAATTTAACTTCCAGGGAAATTTTATAAATTTTCATTCAGTATTTTATTGTCCTATGAGCAAAAGTTTCCTTCAAACTTAGATATGATCTAAGATATGGTAATAAGTTTTTTACTTATTGTGGAAAATGTACACAAAAATATAAAAGTACATGAAATCTCAAGGCTAGTACTCTCATTAGCCATAATAAACATTAACTAATAGCCACTCCTATTTTGTCTATTACTCTACCTACCATTTCTCTACTGCACCATCATAAAGCAAAGCCCAAGTGTATCATTTCATGCATGAGTATTTCAGCGTGTATCTGTAAAGGATAGGACCCTTTTTGAAACATAACCATGGTACTATCATCAGACTTTTAAAAATTCATAATTTAATATTATCATATATCTAGTTATTCATATTTCCCTGATTTGCCTAATAATTGTTTTTTATGGTTTGTTTGTTCAAGTCAGGAACAAAATAAGGTTCACACATTGCCTCGGTTGGTATATCTCTCTTTTTATATTTTCCTTGCAGTTTATTTGTTAAAGAACTGGTCATTTGTCCTGTAGTTTTCTATATTCTGGATTTTGCTCTTTGCATCCCTGTGATGCTGTTTAATATGGTCTTCTCTCATCTATATTTACTATAAACTGGTTACACCTATATTTCCTATAAATTGGAGGCTTGATCTTGATCTGGTTTGATTTGGGGGCAAGAAGACATTGTAGGCGGTTTGTATACCTTCATCAAGAGAAACACAGAACTCTTTCTCTTATGATATTAGTGGCCATTGATCATCATTACCTAGATATCGTGTGTTGCATTGGAGGTTAGCAAATGGTGCTATTCTAATTCTGTCTTTCCTTCTCCCTTATTAACCAAAACCTTCTATAGAAAGAAACTTCCTCTCATCAACTATACTCCCAATAAAAATTAAAAAAAAAAAAAGGAAGAAACTGCCTCTCAACTCTTTGGTTACTTTACTGTACAGTTTGTAAAGGAAAGGCAGGATAAATGCTGGATTTCTTCCTATTTTTTTTTTTTAATTATTTATTTATTTATTTATTTTTGGCTGTGTTGAGTCTTCATTTCTGTGCAAGGGCTCTCTCTAGTTGCGGCAAGCGGGGGCCACTCTTCATCGCGGTGCACGGGCCTCTCACTATCGCGGCCTCTCTTGTTGCAGAGCACAGGCTCCAGATGCGCAGGCTCAGTAGTTGTGGCTCACGGGCCTAGCTGCTCCACGGCATGTGGGATCCTCCCAGACCAGGGCTCAAACCCGTGTCCCCTGCATTGGCAGGCAGACTCTCAACCACTGCACCACCAGGGAAGCCCTCTTCCTATTTTTTAAAAAAAAATTTTTTTCACCAAAATAATGGCTTGGTTTATTGGCATCTTCAAAGGTGGCCGATGAAGTTTTTTGTCTTTAATCTTTGTAAGCTCATGGACTTAAACACAGTTGACATGATTTGACCCATTAAAGTTATTATTCTTAGTGATGCTCCAGTACTCTCATCTTTGACCAGTGGGATCCTCTTCAGGTCGGCTTTGAACGAACCCTTTTGATACAACCCCAGTTGTCTGTGATATTTCTCATTCTTTCTGGTCCAACAAGATGTTCCAGTCTTATCTTGTATATTTCCTGTCCCAAACCTGGAATCAGCCATTTCTCTAAAGGGTGTGGGTTTATTTTTGTGGGAAATGATATATTGACAATCTGGATGCTAGGTTCTCATTGTGGCTGGGTTGGTCATTGTTTCCAGATATTAATGGATGTTATTTCCTCTCTTTCTCTCACCCTCTTCTTCTGAGTTATCAGTAAATCCCATCAACTCTACCAAACTGTATCTTGAATTGGTCTACTTTCTTTTGTCCATTGCTACAGCTATTACCCCAGTCCAAGCTATCGTAGTCTTTTTCAGGCTACGGTAATAGCTCCCTTATTTGGTCTACCTGTTTTCAGTCTCATTTCCTAAAGTCAGTGTCTACAAAGCAGATAGAGTGGTCTTCTCAAATCATTAAGTCAGATCATGTCATTTCCCTATTGAACTCCCGTAAAAGGCTTTCCACTGCTCTTAGAAAATCCAACTCCCTGCCATGTCCCTGAGATCTTTTGTCCTCTGGTCTAGGCCTCCCTCTCTTTTCTCATCTTATTTCCCCTTACTGTGTTCCAGCCACACTTGAGTGTGGCTTCTCTTTGTTATTTACATCTATCTCAACATTTTTGTTCTGGCTAGTCAGGAATACTGACCAGCATGGAATTCTTTCTCCAAGTCACCCTATGACTGGCCCATTCACATCATTCATGTAGTAGATCATCCTCCTTTCCCAGCTCTGTAACATTACCTTGTTTTAGAGTTCTTTAAAGAACTTGACAGCTGATATCAAGTTCATTTATTTGTTTCTTTACCTTCCTCTAGACTGAAAATCCCCTGAGAGCAGGGATCTTACCTGTCTTCTTGTTCACCACTGTGTCCCTGGCACCTGGAGTGAAACCTAGCTTGTAGTAGACACTTTATAATCCTTCGTGAATGAATGAGCAACAACCTTGCAAATCAGTACAGCTTATTCTTTTTGTACCTTTTAAACATAAAGTAGCTTTCTTTGGCAGGAAAAAAGTTTGGGCTTTTTGGTTTTTCATATAGCAATGCTGTTATCAATTCAGTACAGTCGTATGTGAAATACAGAAAGTTGGTTAGTAGTAAGTGACTTTGAGATTATGCTATAAAATATAAATGTTACTCAGAAACTCCCAGTCAAGTCATCAAACAGATATTTGTTAAGCTGGTATCTTAGCACAATAGGTAAAAAAAAAAAGAAAAAAAAAATCTACTATAAACCTGAGTTTTCCTATATGGTAGCCACTGGATACCTGGGACTATTTAAATTAATAAAAATTAAATAAAATCAAGAATTAATTTCCTCAGAAGCACTAGCCACATTTTAGTTCTCAATAATCACATGTGGCTAGTAGTGACTACATTGGACAGCATAGATACAGAACATTTCTATCATCATATTGGATCAGATTGGACAGTGCTGCTATAAATAATGCATCTAGTCTTACTTTCTCACCTTTTTAAAATATAGAGATGGCCGAATCCTGGCTGCTGGGGGCAAATCGAATCATCTTCATTTGTGGTGCTTGGAAGCCAAACAGCTATTTAGAATTATCCAGATGCCCACCAAAGTTCGAGCCATTCGCCATCTAGAATTTCTTCCTGATAGTTTTGATGCTGGTTCTAATCAGGTTAGTAACATAAATGTTAGTAACATTGTACTTTTTTGGAAAGATCGTTATCAATTTTCACACTATGTTAGTTCTCTTATTTAACTTGTAGCCTGATTGTTACAAGGTTTTGAAATTGCTGATAACTTGTAAAGAGTCTAAAACTGAAAAAATCTTAGGTTCTGTATATTACTGATAACTTGCCCTTTTTCTAAAATCAGTATACTTTATGTCATACTTTATGGTTTACAGGGTGATTAAGCATGCTGTTTTTTATTTGATCCTTAAAGAATTCATTGAGTGTAGGCAGGGAAGGTATTCTCACCATTATACAGATTGTGAGGCTGAAGCTTAGAAACACAAAGTGACTTGTCAACACTCCTTTAATTATAAGGATTAAAGGTAGGACTAGCACTGAAATGTTCTCACTTTGTTACACTGTGTTCCATAGCTGGCTGCCTCAATCCTATGAGATGTCTTTTCTTTCTATCTTGCCTTCGTTTACAAAGTGCTCCCCCCGCCACACGCCTTTTTTCTCTTTAATAGTCGAGTAGTTGAACCTTAACTTTCTTATCTTAAATTATCCTGGGTCTTGCACATTAACAAATTGTGTGTGTGTGTATGTGTGTGTTTTCTGTATTTATGTATAATATATGTGTGTATCTATCTATTTTTAAGTTTTTTGAGTAGATAATGCTTTCACATGGTTGAAAACATAAAAAAATATAAAAAGGCATAAAGTGAAGTCTTATTCTTTTCTCCCATTTGCCCAGTTATTCACTCTCCTTAATCCACTGCTGTTATATAATCTTATGTTTTTCCCATTTTTTTTTACCTTGTTTTTTCTTAACTTAGTTTATCTTGACGATTTTCCTATATCAGTACAGAACTTCATTCTTTTTTACAGGTGTATAGGTTTTTATAACCAGTCCTTTATTATTGGGCACTTAACCTGTTTTCAGTCCTTTTCTGTTACAAATGATGCTGCACTGAATAACATTTTTGTTTGCTTGTTTGTTTTTTGTTTTTTTAATTTATTTTTTGGCCGAGCCATGCAGCATGTGGGTTCTTAGTTCCCCGACCAGGGATCGAACCCGCGCCCCCTGCGGTGGAAGCACTGGAAGCACGGAGTCTTAACCACTAGACCGCCAGGGACGTCCCTTTTCTTAATATACATAACTTTTGCACATGTCATTTTACACATCCTGTCTGTAGGATAAAATCCCGGAGTTAAAATAGTGGTACCAGGGTTAGGTGCATCTGTAATTTTGATATATCTTGCCAAATTGCCTTCCAGAGAGGTTGCGTCAACTGTGAATAAGAGGGTTTCCTACCATCTGACCCAGAGAAGAACATGCTGTTTATTTATTTATTTTTTATTTTTCTTAATAAATTTATTTTTGGCTGCGTTGGGTCTTCGTTGCTGTGCGTGGGCTTTCTCTAGTTGTAGTGAACAGGGGCTACTCTTTGTTGTGGTGCACGGGCTTCTCATTGCGGTGGCTTCTCTTGTTGTGGAGCACAGGCTCTAGGTACGTGGGCTTCAGTAGTTGTGGCACACGGGCTCAGTAGTTGTGGCTCGGCGGGCTCTAGAGCTCAGGCTCAGTAGTTGTGGCGCACGGACCTAGTTGCTCCGCGGCATGTGGGATCTTCCCGGACCAGGGCTCGAACCCGTGTCCCCTGCATTGGCAGGCAGATTCTTAACCACTGCGCCACCAGGGAAGCCCCAGAACATGCTTTCTAGGTTGTCACATTCAAACTGCCTCCAACCACCTCCAGACTATAGTCTTTCACGTAACGGGGACATCGGCGTTTCACGAGATCACGTGGTGGCCCTGGGAAAAAGAACCTGTATGTGGACAAGGCAGCAGAGGGGTTTATTGTTTCATGTGTTGAAGCTTTTTTAGTGTGTGTTTTTAATTTCTAAGTTGTATGAGTTACAGCTAATTTTTTTTCCCCTTGAAAGACTAGCTTCCCTCCGACCCGCACCCCGACTGCCCTTGCAGCTCACAGACCTTCTCTCTCCGCAACCCAAATGCTAGTTACAACCGCGGGAGTCACAGGTTTGTGTGGGGCAGCAGGACAGGTGTTAGCTCTGGTCAGGCTGGGGATGGAGAAGAGAAACAAGCCCTCCACCTTCCTTGCTTCTGACGGCCAGTGTGGAGTCAAGGTGAAGGGCTGCCATCATCTATACTCCCTCTGGAGGGATTGGTGGAGATGTGCCTGCCTGTGGGGAGGGCTGATTCTTAGGTGACCTTTCTGTAGTCTCCCAGGATGGGCTCCTTACTGGTTCTGGGTAGAGCCAGGCTTATCTGGACCTGAACAGGGGGAATCTACTTGAGCCATAATAAGGGATTTGAAAATACATGACGGCTCTCTGCGAGTATAGTCTCCTCTGACTGTCCTCCCTCCCCCACCAAAGAAAAGAAAACATATGTAAATACACACGTGTGTATGTGTGTAGTTTGACTTGCAGACATTTGACTTTTTTTAATTGAGGTATAATTGACATAGAACATTATATTAGTTTCATGTGTACAACATGATTCAGTATTTGTATACATTGCGAAATGATCAGCATAATAAGTCCAGTTAACATCTGAGACTTGACTCTTAAATGTGTTTTAGGAACTCATATGTTGTTTCTCTCTACTCAGGTGCTTGGAGTGCTCAGTCAGGATGGCATTATGAGATTTGTTAATATACAGACTTGTAAACTTCTCTTTGAAATTGGGAGCCTTGACGAAGGAATTAGTTCATCAGCAATTAGCCCCCATGGACGGTACATTGCATCTATTTTGGAAAATGGAAGTCTGAACATATATTCAGTTCAGACTTTAACAAAAGAAATAAATAAGGTATGTTATCAAGTAAACAATATCTTTTTTCTTTTAAGATTTAAATGCTGTATCATCAAAAATAAAAACTGTGTTACAAGTTTCTAACCTCCTTGCACCTTATCCATTTTTCTGGATATGGTTTCTGCTCTTAGCCCCAAAGCCACATCTCCAGATTTTTCTCACCCATGCTCCATCCCTAAATTGCTGTCTTCACAAAAGGCATCTGTTTGGAGTCCTTGTCCCATTCAAGGTGCCCCTCTGATCTGCTTCCCAAAAGAGGTCTTCAGTTCCAGTCTCTTCATTTCTGTCTCTTTCTTCCCATGGTTGTAGGCTAGACACCTTGGAGCACTATGACTGTTCCTATTCCTGTATTTCCCAAATCTAGTCAATACTAAGTCATGTAGTCCTTGAATCTGAGATGTCTATGTATGTGCCACCTGTTCTGTCTCCATATTGGCCATCCTGGTACCGGTGCTCATTTGCTGCTCTCAAATAACAGTAATTTAAACAAATATACCAAAACTCAGAGCCCTCAGTGCCTGCTCCTGCCCATCAATCATCTTTTATGTTTTTTTAAATTATTTTTTTCTTTTTTTTAAATTCTTTTGTTTTTCTCAATCATTTTTATATAACATTTTTCTTTTTTTAATTAATTAATTAATTTATTTTATTTATTTATTTTTGGCTGCATTGGGTCTTTGTTGCTGTACACGGGCTTTCTCTAGTTGTGGCTAGAGCTAGTAGTAGCTGAGGCTACTCTTCTTTGCAGTGTGTGGGCTTCTCATCGCGGTGGCTTCTCTTGTCATGGAGCACGGGCTTTAGGTGCGTGGGCTTCAATAGTTGCGGCACACGGGTTCAGTAGTTGTGGCTCACAGTCTCTAGAGCGCAGGCTCAGTAGTTGTGGCGCATGGGCTTAGTTGCTCTGCGGCATGTGGGATCTTCCCGGACCAGGGCTCGAACCCATGTCCCCTGCATTGGCAGACAGATTCTTAACCACTGTGCCACCAGGGAAGTCCCAATATAACAGTTTTCTAAAATAATACTTTCATCATCGTTTCTAAAATAATGCTATTTTAGTGGCTTCCTTCCTTTTGCCTGTTGCATTGAGTCCAGACTCTTCTGCCTGGCTCTCAAAGTCCTCTCTAATCTTGTCTTCTCTCCCTAATGTGTTTCCCCATACTTTCAGCTTCCCTCATTGTCCCCCGTAGACACCATGCTCATTTCTACATCTGTTATTACACTACTCACCTCATCTAAAATATACTTCCCACTTCTCTTATGGTTATCTAAGACTCCCCCAGCTCGTTGTCGAGTCCATTTGTTCTGTGGGAGCCTTTCCAGGCCTGGAATTGTATCACAGTAGCCCTGAGAGGGACTTCGGTGATCACCTAGTCTAACCATTTCATTTTACAGTGGGGAGCAGCTCATGCCCCAACCTAATCACCCAGCTAGTCCTTAGCAGGCCCAAGTGTTCTATTCTTAATACGATAATCTTGTTGTTATGTGCCTGCTCCTTTTTACCTTTTTTTTTCCCAATTAGACAGATAAGAAGTTCTTATTACAGAGAAAAATCAAGATATAGATAAGCAAATAGATCAGTAAGTCTCACCATTCTTAGATGATTTTGAAATGTATGCCTACTCAGTCTTTTGTTCTGTGTGTGTAAATGTATACAGTCAGTCTACATGATTCACGGATTCTATAGTTGTGAGTTTGTCTGTTGGTGAAAATTTATCTGCAACTCTAAAATCAGTCCTCACTGCATATTCACAGACATTTGCATGCGCAGAGCAGCAAGAAATTAGAGTTGCCTTCATGCAGGTCCCCCCCGAGGTCAGACAAGGCAGCACTCGGCCTTCTTATTTCAGCTCTCCATGGGAACAGGTGTCCTTCTCGTGGTCTATTTAGTGCCACATTTTTCACATTCTTGTGATTTTTGTTGGTGATTTTTTTTTTAATTATTTATTTTATTTTTATTATTTATTTTTTGACTGCGTTGGGTCTTTGTTGCTGCCCAGGCTTTCTCTAGTTGCGGCGAGCGGGGGCTACTCTTTGTTGCAGTGCACGGGCTTCTCACTGCGGTGGCTTCTCTTGTTGTGGAGCACGGCCTCTACGCTCATGGGTTCTAGAGCGCAGGCTCAGTAGTTGTGGCGCACGGGCTTAGTTGCTCCGCGGCATGTGGGATCTTCCCGGACCAGGGCTTGAACCCGTGTCCCCTGCATTGGCAGGCTGATTCTTAACCACTGCACCACCAGGGAAGTCCTTTGTTGGTGATTTTGCTGTTTAAAATGTCCCCCAAGCACAGTGCTGACGTGCTGTCTGGTGTCCTAAGCACCAGAGGGCTGGGAGGTGTCTCAGGGAGAACATACGTGTGTTAGATAAGCTTCATTCAGGAATGAGCTACAGTGCTGTTGGCATGAGTTCAATGCTAATGAATCAACACTGTACAGTCAATGAGCGTCTTTATTTTTACTTTTTAAATTTATTTTTATTTATTTATTTTTGGCAGCATTGGGTCTTTGTTGCTGCACGTGGGCTTTCTCTAGTTGCGGTGAGCGGGGGCCACTCTTCATTGTGGTGCATTGGCCTCTCTTGTTGCGGAGCACGGGCTCTAGGCGCACAGGCTTCAGTAGTTGTGGCTCGCGGCCTCTAGAGCACAGGCTCAGTAGTTGTGGTGCACGGGCTTAGTTGCTCCGCGGCATGTGGGATCTTCCCCGACCAGGGCTCGAACCTGTGTCCCCTGCATTGGCAGGTGGATTCTTAACCACTGTGCCACCAGGGAAGCCCACATTATTCATTCTTAATGAGAGTTGTTAGCCTAGCTGAATTTTATAAGAGCTAGATAAATGTTATTAATAGAAACAAACATCTGAGAAAAACCAAGGTAAGCATGAGTCATTGGCTTCCTCTCTGTTATTTGTTAAGCAAATTGAGGTCATATTGACCAGAAAATCTAGCTTATAACAGAAGAAGGATAAATTTTTTTTTTTGGACACATTACCAGCACCACCAGTGCTATTCCAGGCCTACAAAATGCCCAGGTTTATGCAAAACTTATTACCCGTGTCTCATTCCTTCAAGTCCTATTTTCTTGCCATTGGAGAATTTCTGGTATTGTGCTAATAATAAGTAAGCTAATTCCTATTTCTGTGTTGAAGTTTTAACACTCCTAAGGTGTGGCAATTCAGGTCATATCTCAGGCTCCAACTTCTGGGAGATTCCTTCATGGAAGAACCATGAAAAATGTGGCACTAGAATAAATATTATAATAAAGAAATAGAAGAATGGACTGAGGTTAGAAGATAGTTCAGGGATATTAAAGATGGGCAATATTCAGAAATCAGACCACTATTAATTACATTTCATAGGTAAAGAATTAAATCATAGAGTAAGTGGTCATTGTACTTTTTTTGTCAGTTATTGTTATTATATTTTGTATTATCCTGTACTCTTTCTAGATGTGGATAAATACCAATGTATCCTAGAAAAACACTATTAAAAAACCCTTATAGATGCAGTTAAAACTTCAAATACTTTTCAAAATAATTTTAAAACAAATAAAAATGCAATATCAATGCCATGTATATTACCTGCTCTATACATTTTACAGTGTTATGTGTCGTACATACTGCAGTTGACAATAGGGAATATTTTCTTGGTCTCCTGTAATAGGCTTCAGGTTTCAAAAGCAGAAGTCCTGAACTTTTGAAGGCAACGTGAGAAAAATCTCTGTTTGAAACCTCAAAGTAGTCTTTTTATAGTCTGTTATTTAAAAAGAGTCAAGATGTTTGCTTTGTTCTGTTTATTTCTTTTGGGGACGAAGGGGGAGGAGGTCAGAAAAGTTTGGTTTCTGCTTCAAAGAGCTTTCCCGAAGAGTGGTGATTCATTTCCATTGTACATCATCATGGAAGCACACTGTTCTGGCTTTCATGACAGCTTGAATTCAGGGTGATGTGTGTAATATTTGTTTTTCTGAAATCTAATATGTTCATTTGGACATTTGGGGTATATTGTGTTCTTGTTTTCATATGCAAGGAATTGGCACTTTGGCTTCAAGAAAAATTATTTAAAAATCACAAATCCACCTTGTCTTTGATCTGGATCTGGGCTA
Source organism: Eubalaena glacialis (assembly GCF_028564815.1). Classification (NCBI taxonomy): domain Eukaryota; kingdom Metazoa; phylum Chordata; class Mammalia; order Artiodactyla; family Balaenidae; genus Eubalaena; species Eubalaena glacialis. The sequence continues at coordinate 72,850,997 of NC_083732.1, forward strand.
ATTACTAAGGGAACATTCAGCAATAATGGTCTCAAACATTTAAAACGCCCTGTGAAAGTCATTGTACTTGAACCATATTTAGAACTCAGAAAGCCGGAGCTATTTTATCTGCTTATTTTCTTTGAACAAGGAAGATCTTTTTATTTCAAAGAGAGTGTTATTCACAGAGAAAATGTCTTAGTGAATCATTTTACCTTAAGTAAATTGAAGTTGTTGGGGGCTTATTTTCCTGTTTGATGAGCCGCATAAAAATGAGGGTTTGGCATCTAAGTCGTGCTTTCTGCCCTGCCTCTGAAGCTGTTGATGCAGTCAGGGACTGACAGCCATCTCCATGTAGATTAGAAAATGTAACCAAGGACAAGGCAGGGGTCCTGTGCTTTCAGAGGAAAGTCATGTGACAGTTTCCCTCAAAGAAATTTCACTTGAGCCCAAAGAATATTAGGGTGCTTCTTTCAGCATTCTAGAGGGCCCTGTGTGTAACTGGGCCTTCTCTGCAGCAGATTACCGCCTTACTACTCACTTTATCATACAGGTGTAAAAAATGGATTGATACTGTATGATTAAGGCCAGCTTTCAAGGAATAACTAATTCTGTTTATTGTTGTTAATCATGATCTTTATTACGTTCCTCAAAGGAATTTGGCAGAAATTTGCTTTGATTTGTTAGTCAACAAGGAAACATTCTTGGACATTTTATTTACACTTTTTGCCTGAAGGATAATTATATCTATTAAGGCATATTACTAAATTGAGCAAAATACATTTTGTAAATTATATGTTAACAGGTCTATTTTCCAAGGATAACCACTGGATTTCCCCCCCGTTTTAGCCACCTCCCCCTTTAGTGAAAGTGATTGAAGATTTGCCTAAGAGGAAAGTGAATTCTGGTGATCTTAAGATGAAAGTAACATCAGGAAGAGTACAGCGGCCAGCAAAATCAAGGGAAAACAAAATACAAGCTAGAATATTAAAACAAGACCTGACTGGTAATTTTGAAAATAAAGAGGTAAGACTATATTAAACTTCTGTTTGTCATGGCTCTGCTGTAGACAAGTCTTATGATTTCTAGACCATCATCATTCTTCCTTCTCTTAGGAATTAAAGGAAAATTATAGAAAAGAAGTAAGTTGCAACTGAAATTATAACATGCTTTTAAAACTTTTTAATATAAAATTAATACATGTTTATGGTTTTTTTTAAAAAGTCAAAACAGTATAGAATTGCACTGTCCAATATGCTAGCCAGTAGTCACATGTGGCTAATCTGATTTGAGATGTGGTATATGTGTGAAATACACAGCAGATATTGAGATTTTATTATGAACAAAAGAATGTAAAATATCTTTTTTAAAATTGAAGTGTAGTTGATTTACAGTATTATATTAGTACAAAATAGTGATTCAGTATTTTTATAGATTATACTCCACTTAAAGTTATTATAAAATATTGGCTATATTCCCGGTGCCATATATCCCTGTAGCTTCTTTATTTTATACATAGTAGTTTGTACCCCTTAATCTCCTACCCCTAAAGAATGTACAATATCGTATTAATTAATAATTTTATGCTAATTATATGTTGAAATGATAATATTTTTATTACCTTGGGTTAAATAAATGTATTAAATTTGATTTTTACCTGCTGCTTTTGACTTTTTTTAACATGAAACTTAAATTATATTTTTTAAGAAAACTTAAATTACATTTGTCTCTTGCTTATCTGTTAGACAATGCTAGCATAGAAGGTTGCAAAGGGAAAAGAACAAAAGCATACTTTTCTTCCTCCCTGGGCCCTAGCCCACTCTTCATTGCACTCCCCAGAGGTGACCATTGTTAATAGTTGTTGATGGGACTTCCCTGGTGGCGCAGTGGTTAAGAATCCACCTGGCAATGCAGGGGACACGGGTTTGAGCCCTGGTCTGGGAATATCCCACATGCTGCGGAGCAGCTAAGCCCGTGCGCCACAACTACTGAGCCCACGTGCCACAACTACTGAAGCCCGTGCACCTAAAGCCTGTGCTCCATGACAAGAGAAGCCACCACAACGAGAAGCCCGCGCACCGCAACGAAGAGTAGCCCCCGCTCACTGCAACTAGAGAAAGCCCACGCACAGCAACAAAGACCCAACGCAGCCAAAAATAAAACAATAAAATAAAATAAAATTTAAAGAAAAGATAATTGTTGCTATCCTTTCAGAAGTTTTCTGTGTATAAACATATGTATATCTGCGTCTGTTACCTTTTAAAAATTTTTTTACATAAATGGAATCATACTATAGCACTGTTTTATAACTTGCTCTTATCATTTAACAGATTGAATATCTGTTTATATTAGTGCATGTAGTGCTACAACAGTTTAAAAATATTTGCATAGTATTGCATTTATGGATATACCTTAATTTATCTCACTAGGACTCTGCTGACTGGCATTTAGGTTGTATCGTCAGTCTTCTGTTAATACAATCTGTGATGCAGTGGATATTCCTAGAACATTTGAACAAACGTATCTGTAGAAGTAGAATTTTTAAGTTAGAGCATGTGCATAAAAATTTTGATAGTAGTAGAATTACCTATTTCAGTCAGTTTTATTCTCTTCTTTATATATATTTTTTGTATTAATTTTCTGCAAAGAGCATATATTGCTTTGGAATTGAAAGAAAATATCAACATTAATAGACAACCTGCTAACACTTTCAAGGACTTTCAAAACTTTTTATTGACAGTTAATCAATCATATGCATGAAAATGCACAGCTCAGTAAATTTTTACAGACTGAATACACCTGTGTTATCAGCACCCAGATCAAAATATGGACCATTCCCAGCACCCTAGAAGCCCCTCTGCTGCTCCCTTCCAGACACTTTCCCCCTTACCCCAAGGATAACTACTCTCCTCCCTTTTAACACCGTAGATTAGTTCTGCCTTTTTTGTACTTATGTTCATTGGATCATTGAGTTGGTACTCTTTTGTTTCTGGCTTCTTTCATTTAACAGTGTGTTGGAGAGATCCATGTGGTCGTAAACCATTCACTCACAGCTGTATAGAATTCCGTTGTGTGAATAAACCATGCTTTATCCATTCTGCTATTGGTAGGCATTTGGGTAGTTTTGTAGTTTTTTCGCTATTAGAAACGGTGCTGCTCTGAACATTCTAAGGCATCTTTGATGAGCATAAGGACATGTTTCTGTTGGGTATAAACCTAGGAATGGAATTACTGGCATACGGGCTATGCATATGTTCAGCTTTAGTAAATACTGTCAAATAGTTTCCCAGGTGGTTGATTTAAACAATCCATATTCCCACCAAGAGGTATTTGAGGGTTCTAGTTGCTTCATATTCTTACCAACTGTTGGTATTTTTCACATTAATTTTAACCACCTCTTTTCTTCTATAAGCAGTTTTAAAATGTGAAACTTCCCTCAAAAGAAGAATGTGTAAAGTGTTGTCTACCAGGGAAGTTCATTAGAAACTCAGTGCCTAGGGTTTTTACTGGAGGCTGGTTATAGGCACCCTTTCAAAATTCCAGACTCCACAAGGAAAGCAGGTGCTCAGCATAAACCACAGTGTACAGTTCAGGCACAGTGAGCCTCTCCTGTTCGTTCTGGAGATGGTGGGAACTTCCTCGAAATCCACATATCTGGACACCAGACAAGGGCCAGCCTTCAAGTGGGCCTTTCTAAGGGTAGCAGTCGCAGACCTGCCATGTTAACTCTTTTCTGGACATGTTCATATCCACATGAAGAAATAGAGTATTACCAGTAGCTCTGAAGTCCCCTGTGTGCTTGTCCCCAGTCACATTTCTCTCCCTGTCCCATAGATGTAACCATTGTCCTCACTTTTGCATTATGTCCTTGGCTTTCCTTATAGTTTTATCGCCTCTACAGTGTAGCCCTAAACAAAATACTGTTTAGTTTTAAAAAACGAAGTAGCAGGCACAAACCTAGCTGTGTAAAGATTGGGCAGTATTGACCCTATTAGTTGAATGTGTTTCTGAGACGTGGTCTGGCTTCAGCTTTCCTGAGAGTTCACAGGAGCCTTTTCTGGGAAAACTAGTGGGCATGGTGATGATTGACTTCTGGGAAGTAAAAGTGACACCACGGTCAGGGCATCTGGCAGCCCTTGGTCTGGATCAAAGTTGGAAGCCCTACAGAAATATGTCCGGGAGTGGGCGGCTTCTAAAAACCCGTAGCCAGTTCTAAGGAGTAGGTCAAAGTAGAGCACTTGTGTGGGTGAAATGCCTGTCCTCAGCTAATCGCGGCATCAGGACATGGAAAGGGAAGTAGGAACTTCATCAGCTCATGGTGAAGACAAAAGCAGATGAAACTCAGGCCAATCCACCTGGGCATTCTGGCCTTTGTTTAAAGAGACTTCAATGGCAGCGGGTGACTTGGTGACGACAGCAGTGAACGTGTCTCTTTTATGGATCGCATTGCTCCAGTCTGGGCTAGTTGCCCTTAATGTCTGGTACATGGCTCTCAAACGGGGATCTTCATTCACCATCATCTTGGGCTGTCCCTCACCTCCCTCTTACACTTTGATTACCTATTTCTTATATGGTGAAAAGAGCACTGAACTAAGAAAATGTGGCTTTGAGTCTTGAGCCAAGACTCAACAGATTTGTGATCTTGAGCAAGTTGCTGAACTTCTCTGACCTTCCCATTTTCTCAAAGAAAGGAAGACAAAACGTCTCATCTGTTTCATATAGTTGTTAGGCTTAAACGAGATAATCTATGAAAATGGCTTTATGATCCTAAAATCTATAAAATTTTTCCATTAAGTTTTAATCTATAAAACTTCCATAAAGTTTTTCCATTAAGATAAAAATTGACTTAAAAGTTAAAAGTGAAAAAAAAAAAAAAAGAGATGGAAGGAGCAAGAGAGGAAGAAAATATCCAAATGCATTGCTCTTGCTACAGGGATTGACAAAGGACAGCCCATGGGCCCAATCTGGCTACTCAAGCTAAGGATGATTTTTACATTTTTAAATGATTGCATTTTAAATGGTTATATAAGTACCTGCATAATATGCTTGATTCTGCCTCTTGACCCACAAAACCTAAAATATTTACTCTCTGACCTTTGACAGCAAAAGTTTGTCAAACCCTATTACAGGGTAAAAAAATATGTCATAAACTTTATCTGCTGTGTATATGCATACTCAAGAGAGAGAAGATATTGTGTGTGTGTGTGTGTGTGTGTGTGTGTGTGTGGAGAGTCCCCTGATATAAAATATTTTTTACTGTGTACTGTGTTCCAAAGTTGGAAAGCCACTGTGGACTAGATTACCTTTTCAGTTTTAAGATTATGTCACTTATTGATACTATTTTTTTTCTTTACAGAATGAGTTTTCAGATGGATTAAACAAAAAGCGTTTACAAACCTTATTAAAAAGCTATGGTGAATATCCAACGAAATACAGGTAAAATTTAAATTCTTGCATGTTAAATCAATCTTATTCCCCCAATTTTTCTTGGTTAAAATTATGTTTTAATTTCAGAATGTTCATTTGGCGCTCTCTGCTACAGCTGCCTGAAAATCATACTGCATTTAGTAACCTTATAGATAAAGGTATTCATGTGGCATTTCTCAACCTTCAGAAGAAATACCCCATCAAAAGTAGGAAACTACTCAGAGTATTACAGAGGTATGTATGTTCAGTATTTTGCAGCAATGTGTATCTCCCCCAAGATATTTATTAATTACAAATGGAAAAATAGTGATTTCATAGTAGAGAAACTTAGCAGACACCTCCTTAACCAAGTAATCAAATTTAAAATCACCAGTAATAAATCCTATCAGTGTGTTGCACATCACTTTTGTGGTATTCTTGCCAAAAACTTATAACCTCAGTCTAATCATGGGAAAATAGACACACCCAAATTTCACCAAATTTACGTTCTGTATCATTTTTCATCATGTGAATGTATTTATTCAAATAAATTTTAACAAGCTTTTCTGGTCTTCCCTTATTTTATTCACAGAACCCTCTCCGCATTAGCTCACTGGTCCGCCATCTTTAGTGACACACCGTATCTTCCACTTCTGGCATTTCCATTTGTAAAATTATTCCAGAACAACCAGCTCATCTGTTTTGAAGTTGTTGCTACTCTTTTAAGTAAGTAAATAAGTAAATAATGAACCCAAGAGTAGATACTTATACATTTTCCTGATACCTTTGCAACATTTAACAATTCTAGTGTGAGACAGTCAGACATAGAGCATAAAATGAAGAGTTTGGACATTTACACATAAATAAACCTTTTTACTTACAATGAAGTTTGGATGGTTGCATTTTAGAAGATACTGTTACAGGCTAGATTTTGTTAGTAAGAAGGAAGCAGATGTTTCACTTATTGAAAGTCAGTTATTATTCATAAGACTGCAGTAAGTATGTAAAGCATTTAGCACACGATGCCTAATGCGGCAGGTGTTGGCAGTTACCCCTGTTCTCATCATCCATAGCTAACATTTAATGAGAACTTCCTGTGTACCAGGTACCATCCTAAGTGTTTTGCCTTTATTAACTCATTTAACCTTACAGCAATCTTGTGAGGTAGGTGTTATATATTATTATTCCCTTTTTATAGTTGAGGAAACTGAGGCACAGAGAGCTTAAGTTCCGTGATTAGGTTAATGACAGAATAAGGACTTGAACCCAGGCACTCAGAACCTATAGCTGTACTCCCATTGTGTTACTGCTTCATCATTATCATCTACACTAAAAAGTGAGTCATTTTTTTTTCATATTAGTAAAATCAGCTAAGTGGTTAATAAACTGGATCCAAATTAAACCAACACTGGTTTAACAAAAATAACCATTTTTGTATGTATTTTTCTTGTACAAAGGAGATAAGCACTTAACTATAACAATAAAATTCTGAAAAGTAGAAATAAAAGGATCCCAGCATACATATTGTGAATATTTTAGTTCACTTCTCTTTACAGATTTTCGTTCATTTTATTATGCTGTATTTGCTTTAATAAGTTTTTACCAATCGTTGGAGAAAATATAGGAAAATATACAAAAGAAAAGAAAATCCATGAATATTCCTCTTCCTCAGAAACAATCTTGATAATATATTAATGAATTTCTTATAAGAGCATTTCCCTAAATCATTAAATATCTTAAAATATATAATTTATTGCCTATATAAATTTCATCTTATAGTTATACCATAATGTATCCCCCAACTGTTAGACTTTTAGGGTTTTTTATTTTTATAATTATACTACTTTTATTTCATATGATATATACATTTATCTTATTTGTATACACTTTGTAAACATTTTATTATTTATTGTAATATTCTATAATGTACATGGTCTAGTTTAATGTTTTATTGTTGGACATTTAGGTTGTTCCTAATTTTTATGTATTAAAAGTAACAATGTTGTGACTAGCTTCACATTCATAAATTTATAATAATTTCTTTTGGTTAGAGTCCCAGAATTGGTATCATTAGGTCATAAAATATGAATATTCTAATTGATTCCACTGAAGGGTTGTACTAGTTTACCCTGTCAATAACACTAAGAGTTTTAAAAGGAAAAGAAACAAGAACAAAAGATGAACAATCCAATTTAAAAATGGGCAAGGGCTTGAATGGATGTTTCTCCAAAGAAGATGTACAAATGAGCTACTGAGCCCATGAAAAGATGCTCAGGATCATTAGTCATTAGGGAAATGCAGATCAAAACCACAGTGAGACACCACTTCATACCTACTAGGATGGCTATAATTTAAAAGAAAATAAGTGGTGGCAAGGATGTGGAAAAATTGTAACCTTTGTACATTGCTGATAGAAATGTAAAATGGTGCAGTCACTGTGGAAAACAATTTGGTGGTTCCTCAAAAGGTTAAACATAGAATTACCATATAACCCCACAGTTGTACTCCTAGGGATATCCCCCCAAAAATTGAAAACAGAGACTCAAATAGATACTTGTATACAAATATGTTTGTGGAGCATTATTCCCAATAGCCAAAAGATGGAAACAACCCAAATATCCATTAACAGATGAATGGAGAAACCATATCTGTATATATACAGTGGAATATTATTCAGCCATAAAAAGCAATGACATTCTGACACCTGCTGCAACATGGATGAACCTTGGAAACATGTTTAGTGAAATAAGCTAGACACAGAAGGACAGATTTATGTGAAATTTCTCAAATAGGCACAGAAAGTAGATTAGAGGTTACCAGGGCTGGGGAAGTAGAAATGGGAAGTTAATGCTGAATAGGTACAGAGTTTCTGTTTGGGAAAGGATTTTGGAAATAGTGATGGTTGCACAACATTGTGAATAGAATTAACGTCACTGAATGGTACACTTAAAAATGGTTAAAAAGGCAAATTATATTTTACCACAAGAAAGAAAAAAAAGCAGATTATATCTAATTTAGAGTAGGCATGCACAACTATATCTTTTACTTCCAGTAAAATCTTGTTACATAGCTACGTATGGTTATATACTAAGGAAATTGATTTTTCTCTTCTAAAACTGAAATCTAAATCTAAAAGATCCATGACAGTCAGCATGAGTAGCTATGCATTTTCATCAAGGGTCTCAAACTAGTTTTATTCAGTAAACTAAGCTTCAACTAAATGTTAGCCCTGCTTTGGGATAAGCCATTGTTTTGGCTTTCAGGTTACAGTCTAGTTGGGGCCAAGAAGAAATTGTGAAGGAATGTAGTTACTTCTATGTATAATTTGGAATACGTTTATAAAAGTCATTTTTAAGCACTCTTTAGAGTTCCTCTTATAACCAGGAGGAAATTCTTCAGGTTTAGTGAAGGACCTCCACGCGATGATCATTCCCCTTTATTCTGCTCTCAGTCAATTCTGTCTCTAGGTCCTCTACCCATACTTCTGTGTGGTGGCACCTAGCAGAATACAAGAGGAGACATTTACTGTATAAAACAGGGTTTCCCTCTTGCTTAATTGAAAACAGTTGTTCTATTGATGAAGATTAAATATAAGAGGGCTTTGTGTATGTGTGTGGTGTTTTAAAATTCCCAAAACTAGCAGTGTCTGGGACATCATAGGTACGTACTTAGGAGAGGTTGGATTTTTCTGTTAAAGTTAACTTATTAAGAGCAGCAGTTAAAGAAGCTGAAATGTTTCTTTTAAAGCTTAGTCTTTGCAAGATTTTATTTATGACTTAAGTATTTAGATTTGAGTTAATAATTAAGTCATAAATGAAATAATGGAATAAACCATATGTAATCCAATATTCTGATCAGACCATTTGCTAATTTGAGAAAGATCTTATCGTCAAAACATGAAACCCCAGCTCAGTATTTAAAATAAAAAATCTGAATTTAATAATTACGGAAAGTTGTGGTGGTTAGACATAGGTTCACTGAGCAATGAAACTGATCATCTTACTAGGGTTTTTGGAAAAGAATGTTTTGGGGGTTGTGCTGGTTACTAAGGGAGAGTGAGTTAAAGTCAGCCTTAGAAGCCTCTTCAGTGGAATGGATTCTGCTTTCTATTGGCTGACTTTCAGAGGACACTGCTGCGGCTGTCACTGATTGGTTGGTTTTCAAAGTCAAGTTTACTGAAACAAGTTGTCATTCATCAGTTAGATTTAAAACCAGTCCTGGTGACTGCCTGTTACCATGGCTATAGAACACTCTTTTCCTAGAAATGGGACTCTTTAATTAGGTATGAATTTTAGTAGATTTGAGGAGATTGCCGTTTAACATTGATCACATTTTATCAAAGACTTAAATAGGGACCTTTTTTAGGAGGGTCATTTTGTTAACCAGGAGAAATCTAAATACATGCAGCACACAAGCCAGCAGGAACCAGAGCCTTATAGCTACCATCAGGAATACTTTGGGAAGGTTTGTTTGTTTTAGTTGATACTTTCTCATTGACTGCTCTGAAGAAACGGGAATATTTCTATAAACCTAAAATACTACGGTAACATGATGGAGTTTTAAAATCTATTGTTCTAGAATTTAAAGAGTTATGTTTTCTTTATTAATGGGCATGTTGAGGATATAAAGAGTGGATACATTTAAGAACTGCAAAGCTCTTTGATGATATAGAAAGGTAAAGGTAAATTTTCAATTTTTTTCTTCATAGTCAATTGGTGTCAACACTGGTTTGAATATTTTCCTAATCCTCCTATCAATATTCTTAGTATGATAGAAAATGTTTTGGCATTTCATGACAAGGAACTCCTGCAACACTTCATAAATCATGATATAACTTCCCAGGTAAGAAATGTAAGGTTTTTAGAATAACAACTTATTTTGGAAGCTAACATTGGTTCTGGTATAAATAAGACAGTATTTTCTTGAAAGAATATAATAAACATACTACTGTTATACTTTTAATACTATTCCATTTTTTTTCTTCATTAAACTGCTTTCCTGAAAGTCTGTAAAGAAGAGCCCAAATTAGGGTAGTTCTTTTCGTAATTATGTTCTTAATATAATGATTTTAGTATCTAAACCAAACGAGCATATTAGCAATGGCTGTTATGACTTTTCCCTCAAGAACTAATACATTTTTTCTTATTTTTTAGCTGTATGCATGGCCTCTTCTTGAAACTGTGTTCTCGGAAGTACTGACAAGAGAGGAGTGGCTAAAATTATTCGATAATGTCTTTTCCAACCATCCTTCATTCCTCCTGATGACTGTTGTGGCCTACAACATATGTTCTAGAGCTCCTTTGCTCAACTGTAATCTTAAAGATGATTTTGAGGTACATATCCTTGTTCTTAAGTAGTGGTTCTCAAATTTCATTTATTTCCATTAAAAATCCATTTATTTATTGAGTACCTACTATATGTCAGGTACTGGTGCCAGGTGGTAAGAATATAGCGGAGAATAAGTTATACCACTGCATCCTGGCCCTCACGTAGCTGTAGTCAGTTATAGCTTGACTGCTAGTCCTAAAATCATAGCTTCAGAGAAGAATCATGATAATATTGGAGTTGTGTGCTTTTTGCCTATTTAAAGGATGTTTAACAATTGGGTAGTTGTTTATTCTGTGCATGATCTTATCAGGGACCCAACTGGTCTGTGATAATCTGGATGCTTATTACACATGCAGAATGGTAACTATGAGAATTTTGAGGACAGGGACTGAAAGAAAGCATTAGAGGTCGTTTGTTGTTTTTTTAGCTGTGGCTCACGGGCCCAGTTGCTCCGCGGCATGTGGGATCTTCCCAGACCAGGGCTCGAACCCGTGTCCCCTGCATTGGCAGGCAGATTCTCAACCACTGCGCCACCAGGGAAGCCCCTAGAGGTAGTTTTTAAAGGGAGAGGTTCTTTTGGTAACAGGATGAATTAAGTTGGTTTTGTTTGTTTGTTACTTATTTTGCGGTTCCTATCAAATTAAACTTTATTTTTACTTCATGCTCACAAGATGCGTACATATATGTATGTATGTGCGTATATATATTAGAATTTGGACCTGCCAGCAGAACAAGATAATGTGGAAACATGTCAGGTATTTTTTAAAAATCAAGGTTATTTTCAAAGGCTAATTTAGGTTTGAATTTACTTTTTTTGGATTTTGAAGAAAAAAAAATTCCAGTAGAAGAATTTATTTCATTGTGGAAGCAGTCTTCTATGATAAAGGAAGCCTTCATTTTGAGTTAAAATTTTAAAAGTTTTATTTCAAAATTTCATCATATGGTTGTATAAATTTATTTTTTAAAATATGAAACTGGATCTTCATTTTAAAACTTGGGTTACGAAACGCTTCAGTGAATTGGCAAAAAAAAAAATCCTCTTAAAGATAAATTCACATTTACATGTTTAAACTCGTTTTAGCTCTACCTTAATTGCTTTACTAGGTAAATCTCAATTTAAACACGAAGTTTTCTTACAGTTTTTTTTTCACCATCGTAATAACCTGGATATAAGTGCTGTAATTAGAGAAGTTTATCGTCTCATGGATACCACGCCCGCTGATATTCATCCAGACAGCGTGCTTGATGTTTCTGTGGCACTGACAAAAGGGCAATACCCAGTATTTAATCAATATCCAAAGTTTATTGCGGACTGTCAGACACAGGAACGAGAAAGAATAAGGAATGATGAATTGGATCCCTTAAGAGAGAGGTAATCATGGAATGGTTGTTCTTTGATAAAAACAAAATCTATTATAAATATAAACAAAATGTTTATGAAAAAGACATGTAAATTATTAAGTTGTATAAAATTAGAGTTTGAAGGATGGAAATATCTTTAAAGATATTCTTGCATATGGAAGTAAAACAATTACATGTTAATCAGGTATATACATTTTGTGTTTTGGTTGTTCTTGGACTTAAATTACTCAGTTTTCTTATTTGCGTGTTGTTATAATAATAAATATTATGTACTCTAGGCAGGTAGTTGAAGACATGCAAGCTGAAGTAGACCAGCAAAGAGTTGAAGATGAAGGTTGGTACCAAAAACAGGAACTGCTTCGTAAAGCTGAAGAAACAAGGAGAGAAATGCTCTTACAAGAGGAGGAGAAGATGACACAGCAAAGACAGAAGTATGTTTAACACTTTGAAAAAAGCTGGACATCTGAGTTATTTTAATAATTTTTATTTCTTTATTATGAAATTATATATAATTTTATACAGTTTCACTTTAAATAGTATTACCCAGCTCTGCTATTTCCATTAAGCAAATGTTTAAGCTAATAAAAAGAAATTATAATACATTTTTCAAAAAATTGGCATATAGTAAAATGTAATTCTAAAGCTATACTGAGTGTAATATAACTTGCTCTGATTATTCAGAAGTGATACAAGATCTAAGGTACCTTTTACAGTGGGCAGAAGTGCCTTGCAACACAGTGCTGGGTAAATTGTCTTTAGTGGAGTATAATTTTTTAAATTGTGTTTTAAACATATCTGTGCGACCTGAAAATGAAACATAAAATGATTGTCTCATTGTGCATTTCATACTTTGGAGGACAGGGAAAGAAGTATTAAATGCTTATTGAATAATACGTTAATAAGGCAAAAGGTTTAAATTAGTTAAGATTATGGGATAAGCATTGAGACTAAGGCTGATTGTTGGGAAAATCACTTCTGTAAATGTTTGTTGATTCTTATTTTTGGATAGGAGTTTATGAAACAGATTTCTGGTGTGAGTTAAAAAAAAAATTACTGAACTGAGCCATTAGCCTTCTAAAATTCTAAAAGAATAAGCATACATAATCTTTGGTAACATCAGAGTATTTTGGGGCCTTCTTTTCTCAGATAAAGGATATTAATTGTATTGAGGTGATCTGAGTAGTAGACCTGTTAAAGAGAATTTTTGTGTATGAAGAAATAGCCAATTGCATGTGGACTTGTCATTTTCATGAATACAGGCTTGTTTTGTAATTGAGCATTTTCATTTATATATTATAAAAACCCATGTTATGATGGCACCAGTTGAATTGGGAAAGCGGACCAAAATCGGTGGCAGGCCTTTCATTGTTGTGAAACATAGTATTTTTCCATTTAAATATATATTGGGAAATGATTTCATTTATTCTTCTTGATGTATTTTGTGTTTAAGACTAGCTGCTGTGAAAAGAGAGTTGAAAGTAAAGGAAGTGCACTTACAAGATGCTGCAAGAAGGCATCTCCTGCAGCCTCAGCGAGATGAGCGTGAAATGGAGCTAAGAAGACTGGAGGGTGAAATTGAGAGACAGGTTTATTATTCTTAGTTCTCATACATTATCTCCATTAACTCCCATTTAACTGTAACGAACACCTTCAAGTTAAATATTATTCCTAGAGTTCACAAGGGATACTAAATAGCCCCTTTAGTTTTATGTAATTCCCCCCCCCCACCGCCGCCCCCAGCTATTCTTATTCTCTTTTATATTTCATTAATGGTTAAATATTTTAGAAATGCCAGGAAAATGAGTCAAGTGGATGAGTGTCCTTGATGACTGTTTCTTTTAGAGAAGTATCAGTTAACCATGAAGTTAACTGTGAAGGGAAATGCTCCTTTTTAATATAAAAATTTACACATCACTAGTCTAAAAAGATTTCCATTATAAAATATATGAAGTTAAAATGGACCTTCTCCACTCTTCTCTCATTTCATCCCCAGAGATAAATTATTTTAAAATGGTTATATATCTTTCTCTTTTTTTATGGTTGCATAGTATTCCATTATATGGACATGTCATAGTTTACTTAACTAATCCTTGCTGTTGGACATTTAGGTTGTTTGCAGTATTCTGCTGTACGAAACACTGCTAGATTGTACATTCTCGGTACAGATCTTTGAGTAGTTGCACACATATTTTTGTTGAATAAATTCCAAGGTATGCCAGATTGTCCTCCAAAAGTGAATCCACTTAGGTATTTTAAGAATATAAGAGTACCGATACCCTAGTCAATTTGGAGTGCATCAGTCTTAATATTTGCCAGTCTGATAGGTGATAGGTGAAAAATGGTTTTGTTTTTTGATTTTTTTGGTTTTTTTGCTAGTGATGTTAACTGTCTCTTCATTTATTTATCTTCATTTGTAGAACTAAAAATTGCATATCTAAATCGTTTCTCCATTTTTCTACCAAGTTACTCTTTTTCTTACCAATTTACACAGGCTCTTTTATCATTTGGGGCAGCAATGTCCAACAGAAATATGATGTGAGCCACATGGGTAATTTTAAGTTTTCTAATGGCCACATTAAAAAGTAAGAAACAGGTGAAATTAATTTTAATAATATTTAACTCAGTATATTTGAAATTATCTTTGCAGTATGTAATTAGTATACACTGTCATTGAGATGTTTTACCTTTTGTTTGTACTAAGTCTTTGAAATCTAGTAGTCAGTTTATACTTGCAGCACACCTCAATTAGGACTAATCACATTTTAAGTGACTCAACAGTTATATGTGGCTATAGTGGTTGCCTCACAGCGTAGGGTCAGGGCATTAATCCGTTTGTCTGTTGAGAATGTTTTGCTCGGTCTGTGTTTGACTCTAAGAATGTTTGCAGTGTCTTTTTTTCATCATGTAAAATATTTTAATTTTTGGATAACCAACTTCATTAGTTTTTTTATGACTTCTATGTTTTCTGTCATGTTTATTAACCTTCCCATTTAAGGTTATGTTACCACTTATGCCTATTTTCTTCTAGTTCTGTAGTTTTCTGTTTTTTTTTTAATCTTTGATTATCTTTTTAATTAATTATTTATTTATTTATGGCTGCGTTGGGTCTTCGTTGCTGCGCACAGGCTTTCTCTAGTTGTGGCAAGCGGGGGCTACTCTTGATTGCAGTGCGCGGGCTTCTCATTGCGGTGGCTTCTCGTTGTGGAGCATGGGCTCTAGGCGCACAGGCTTCAGTAGTTGTGGCATGCGAGCTCAGTAGTTGTGGCTCGCGGGCTCTAGAGCGTGGGCTCAGTAGTTGCGGCGCACAGGCTTAGTTGCTCCACGGCATGTGGGATCTTCCCGGACCAGGGCTCGAACCCGTGTCCCCTGCATTGGCAGGCGGATTCTTAACCACTGTGCCACAGGGAAGTCCCTAAGGGTCAGCAGATTATTGTGTGCCAGCAAATCTGACCCACCACTTGTTTTGTAAGGCTCGTGAGTTACAATGGTTTTAACATTTTCAGTGGTTAAAAAAAAATCGGAATCAAAGAATAATAATACATGACATGAAAATTAAATTTTTAAAAACATATGAAATTCAAATTTCAGTGACCATAAATACAGTTTTATTGGAAAACGGTCACACTTATTTGTTTATATATTTCTTTGGCTGCTTTCGCACTACAATGGCAGAGGTGAATAGCTGACACAAACTACGTCCCACAAAGCCTAAAGTGTTTAACTCTGAGACCCTTTACAGGAAAAGTTTGCCAGACCCTGATGTGTCTGAAAATTGAATGTAAGGAATGAGTTAGGAACCAAGCTTACTTCTTTCCAAAGGCAAGTCAGTTTTCCCAGCAGCATTTGTTGACTATTAGCAGTCATTTTGCCAGCTGATGGTTATTAAATGTTCAGTTCCCTTATAAACTTGATCTCCTCCTTTGCTGTCTATTCCTAAGCCAGTACCACACTGTTTGAATAACACCTGTGTAATGTTTTACTAATTAGTAGGCCTAATTACCACAATTAGTGTGCCTTTTAAAGAGTTTTCTTCAGTATTCTCAAATGTTTATCATTTCAAATAGACCTTGAAAATTTTATCTCTCCCTCTGTCTCTCTGAACCCCCCCCATCCTATTGGCATTTTTATTAGGATTGCATTGAATTTGTAAACTAATTAAGGAGTTTCAAACTTGCTTTTGATAAAGTAGTAAATATTTAAATTTTTCTTAAGATTTTCATTCATCTATATTAATAATCTGTTATCTCTTTTTATAGCATGAGATAATACTTTGTTTTGTTTAAAACCAATTAATTTTAAATTGATTTTTTAAATCCATGATTTCTTTTAACTATCTCATCTAGTAAATGAGGTTGATAATTCATTATTCTAGAAAATCTATGTTCTTCTCCAAAAGTAATACAGGCTTAGAACTCTGTCTGATCTCTTTATTCCAAACCCCTTTGAGATAGTGGAAGGCAGTTTTTTGGTGAAAGAATCCTGTCAAGTCCTTTCAGTGGCACAGTCTAGCCTCTGCCTCCCCTTCCAGCCTCCTGCCCTTCCATCTCCGTGGTCTGATCGTGAGCTCTGACCCTGCTAAATAGCAGAAGCTTCTCTACTCACCGTTCAGGCGCCAGCAGGAAAGACTGCTTGAGTCCAAAGTGACATGTACAAGTGACACAGACATCTGTTAGTAGCAAGCAAAGTTGATCTGTTTTGCTCTGGTACATAGCTGTTTGTATCTCTGAAAATTCATGAGCAAAAGAGCTTCTGTAATTGAAATTCCTAAAAAGCATTATTTGCTATGCCAAACGTCTCCTTCACCTCTTAGCATTATAACTACTCTTGCTTCATCAACTCAAGTATCCCCACCTTTGAGCTAACTGCTTTCTCAGGAACCTCTTTAAGTTGAACTGGTTTTCAGTCCGTGGTTTTTTTACTCCTTGGATGCATGTCCTTGCACATCCCACTATACTCTCATTTTTACTGTTTGTTTCTCTGATTATATGTATTTGATAGTTTGTCTACAATATCTAACATTTTGCCTTAGGCATGTAAGTAGTAATGCAATCATTAACCGTTTACTGGTTGGATGAAATGATTAGGTTAGATGCCTCATGAGTTATAGTTTGTTTTGTTTTGTTCTGAAACACATATCATGTTATTCTCACTCCTAAAGAATGAGCATTTTAGGCAGCCAGGTATTTAAGACAGTTCCTAGGAGTCTCTATCTAAAGAGTTCCTGATCCAAATCCTCTAGTGTATAGGAGTGAAAAGCTCCCAAGTAATCAAATTTTGAGAAAGGTGAACTTTAAATTGGCTAAGTCCACGCAGGGCACATACAGGTTGAACAGTCCACAGTAAATTTTAACTTGAAATTACTAGTTGCCAAACCGAATTTAGAAAAGTATAGAAGTTTAATCAAAAAGAACATTAAATAAATGTTATATCGAATAAGATTAAACATTTTATATTTTTATCCACTGTGAATTTAAATTGCTCAAGTTTTTCTAACTCATAATATGGCTAATGTAATATGGAAAGAACTGCCATCTGTTCTCCCAGTCTGGGCAGATGAGCATATGGTAATTGTGTTTTCTTTTTTAGAAAATTATGCTTAACTTTAACTCAGACACTATTTCTAGATTCCACAGTGAATGTTAATAGATTGGCAATTACTCTGGTTTCAAAAACCCAATACCTATTATTTTAAATGCATTTAGCGGGTTGTTCATATTACAAGATTACTAAATCTATTAAACAAAAAATATTTTTGTAAATTATTTTTGGTATTCACAGTTTGTTATTTGGCCGTAGGTACATATGAGAGATCGAGAAATTGCTGCCACAGCCAAAGACCTAGAAATGAGACGTCTGGAACTCGAACCACAAAAAAGACTTTATGAGAAGGTATAAATCAACAATTGCCAATATAAGAAAAGCAGAGTTTGTATGAACTCTTTTTAGACAATTTATTCAAGGTTTTTTAATGTTCATTTTATTTGTTTTTTTTCAAGAAGAGTATAGTGTTATCCAGGATTGTAAGGTAGCCAGAATGTCTGAAAGCACAGTTTGTTGTAATTCTTTAATTCATGTTTCTCTTAACAACTTAGTCTAGTGTCTGAAGCACCAGATGTAAGCCCCAGATTTTGCCTCAGGATCTTTTACTAACTTACTAAGTTTTCTTGTATCTGTGTAATAGTGACTGCAAAATTAACCCAGTACTTCACAAAGATCCTACAAGGTTAAGTCAGATAAGAACTGTAAAGCACTCTAAATTTAAATCTTCTGGAATCAAATCAGTAAGTACCTACTTTAGCATGTATAATTCAGTTTCTAAGACACTGGAAAAGGAAACTTTGTTACTGCTGTAGATATTTTTTGTTGGGGAAAAGCATTATGTTACTCATTTATTTAATGTTGAAACCATGTTTTCACTTCCTTCAGCCCTCTTAAAGTCAGACTGAGTTTGAAATTAGTGATAATTAAAAATATGTAACAGGTAACATGCATGATTGCTTGTTGCTCACATTAAATAAGATTTAAAACATAGCATCCATTCATAACTACAAAACTTTAAGTTTCTACACTGAACTTTTTCTAAATCTGAGCCCCAGGAATTTACACTAAGTCTCCTATGATTTTGAATTAGAATTCATTCATTTGAACTAAGCTTGAGGTTATTTTTTACTATCTTTTCTGCGGGGGAGGTGGAGTGGTGGCCCTGGGGGCATGATTTCGGAATTAACAGAAAATTGGCAAGAAAAATACTAAAAATTTCAAAGTGTTTTTCTCTCAGATTCTCAAATACTAACATTTTGCTAAATTTGCATTATCCTTCTCTTTCTGTCTATACACACACACATTTTTTTCCTGAGCTGTTTGAGTAAGTTGCAGACATGATGCTCTTTTACCCCTGAATACTTCATTGTATATTTTCTACAAGGAATCCTTATTACATAATCACAGTACAATTATCAAAATCAGCAAATTAACATATTATTATCTGTTGTATAAACCGTATTCACATTTTATCAGTTGTCCTAAAAATGTCTCTTATAGCAAAAGAAAATCTAAGCTAATCCATTTGTTTCGGTTGTCATGTCTCCTTATTCTCCTTTAAGTTGGAACCATTCCTGAGTCTTGTCTTTATATTTTATGACATTTATACTTTTGAAGTATATAGGCCAGATATATTGTAGAATGTTCCTCAATTAGCATTTGTTGTTTACCTGATGACTAATATCAAGCATCTTTTCATATGTTCATTGTCCATTTTTTTATCTTCTTTGGAGATCATGTGGTTAATGTCTGTTTAAAGCATGTAGGGCCATACTTTGTTTTTTGTTATATCGTGTAATTTTTTGTTGAAAACTAGTTATTTTAAGTAATAGGACATTTCTGGAAACCACATTCTCTTCTCTCCCCAGGGTTTCTTGTTGTTTCTTTGCTTAGTGACTTTTCTGAATTATTCTGTAAAGTATTCTTTGTCATGCATAGCCACTGAAGTCTCTACTCAGGTAGCCTGGTGACTAGACAGAGATTTCCTTAGATCCCTTGAACCAGTAAGCCTCTAGTCTTTGCCGAGAGGCACCGTGTGCATCATGTTCGGGCACACTTTCAAAGCTCAGTTAGATAGTTTACAACTCTCTTAGATTTCACTTCCTGATTTTGCAAAACCTCAGTTCACCAGAGCTGAGCGCTTAGGACCTCCTCAGGTCTGAGCTTTCACACAGCCCTTGGCACGTGCACATTTTTACACATGCACACGGCCTTCTAAAGTCCCAGGAATCTGTTGGGGCATTTCAAAGCCCCCTATAGGTATCTGATTCCCCAGCTTTTCCTACAAAGCTTTTTGATTGGCCCGTTGTTTGCTCTGTGATCCACTGCCTTGGACAGTCACAATGTTCAACAGTTTCCCCTGATTGTTTTCAGCAGACATCCCCAGGGAAAAGGCTATAGGTGAGTTATGAGTCAGGTCAAATAAAAACAGCCTTGAAAGTGGGGTCTTCCAAGTCAGATGATGACAGTTCTCTGGGAATGGGAGTTAGAAGGACCTCAACTCCATTTTGTCCCCTCCATTGGCTACCAGGCTAATGATTTTCAAAGCTAATGGCAGAGCTTACGGGTGGCATGGAATAGGAATAATGCAAGTTTAAAATGCCATAAAGTTTGTCTTTCTTACTAAGATTCAGCCATTTTCATGAATAAATGCTCCCCAGATTGCTGTAAGCCTTCAGTTAATTTCCAGAGTTCTGAAGAAGTTTGTTTTGCCAGTGATCTCAGTGCTTTTATAGATGAGAGAATTTTCAGAGGTCCTTACTCTTATTTCAACTGATGTCACCACTGTTTGCTTTTTACTTTGAAAATTAGATGATTACAGTTTTGGTATTCTGAAAAAGAGCAAAGACGTTTTTGTGTTCCAGCATCATTATTATATGGATTGGTGATTTTTTTTTTTTTTTTTTTTTTTACAAATGATTTCTTTAACAGAATCTCACTAGAAATCAAGAAGCTATTGCAAAAGAAATGAGAGAAGATGCAGATGCCTATAAACGAAAAGTGGATCTTGAAGAACACATGTTTCATAGACCGATAGGAACAGATCAAACTCAGAACCAAAAAACTCAGAAGGTAAAAATATGATAAATTTAGTGTATCTATAGAAGGAGGAATTACCATCTGCCATTCTTTTAAAAGAAGGAATTTAATATTGAACTCTGTAAAGTTAATTTGTTTCTTTGCTTCAGTTATCACAGTTCCTAGAAACTCACATTATTTTATTTAGAGGTTACTTACTTCACTGACAGCCATATACATGTGTCTTTTATACTCTTTGAGAATTTCAAGACTTGGAAGAAAACACAAAGGGAATAACTTTATAAATTTTAGTGCCCTACATTGTTAAGTCTCTGAAATTATCCCTGAGTGGATTAGTTGCAAAACATCAGGTCTCTGCCTGGTATATAAGCCAGCATTTCCAAAGTGTATTCTGTAGAATATCTATAACTAGTATTAAATAAAATGGGGATGACAAGTATTGAAAATGCTGTCTTAAAGTCAGGTTTTTTCCATGCCAGATTTGAGGATATGGCACATTGTGAATCTTTAAGAAATTTTCTTAAACTTATTTTATAGAATTTCTTGTGGAGTATCCTTTCAGAAATGCTGGCTTAAATGAATGGAAATAGAACTTGAGGGCTTCAGGATAGAACTTTGTCTATTATCCCTTTAACGAAATGTTAAATGGGTCTGTGGCAGGGCCTGGCTCTGTTCCAAAAGCCAGGAATAGTGTAAGATTTCCCTACCTTCTGTTCTGTCCCTTGGCTTCCCCCCCCAGAATATCCCCTCCCCCCTTTTTTTTCCTTATAGGCTTTTGTCCAGTCTGTAAGAATAGGTTCTTCTGACTCCTTTTCAAAGGACTGAAACATGGGAATTGTTTAATTCCACCCATCCCTTAGCCTGGAAGTTCTCAACCTTGGCTATACATTAGAACCACTTGAAGAGCTTTCTAGAAGTACCAATATCCAGCTGATAAAGAGATTGATTTAGTTGGTTTGTGGTGGAGCCTGGACATCAGTTTGTTTTAAACACTGAGGTGATTCTAATATGCAACCAGCGTTGTGAACATCTGTCCTGGACACTTGGATACATTTAATGGACATACCATATTTTATGTAGTCTAATCTTGTTTCTGAAATTTACGAATTTTTCTTAGTTAATTGAAGAAAATTTGGCAAAAGCTGAACAAGCATGTCTAAATACTGACTGGCGAATTCAAGCTTTACATAAACAAAGATGCGATGATCTACACCGAAATGAATGTTACCAGGAAGTAGCCAAACTGCTTCGGAAAAACAGAAAGAAAGAAATGGAAGTATTAAATGCAGTGATGGAGGGGGAAGCTGAAAAGGTAAGAATGGTGTTACAAACTTCTTGTTATTAATCATTTAAATCTTGAAATAGTACATAATCAAATGGCAGTAGCATCAAACCACATAATTTGTGTTTGAAAAGATCTTAAAGATGATCTAATTTTAATAGGTAGTGCTCAGAGAAGTCCAATGTTGATGCCACCTAAGAATGACTAAGGGTCTTTCTCAGTTACATTAGTGTCTCAACTTCCCAACCTCGTGGATTTGTTCTAGCTGATTGTATAGTATTACTACTTTAATTTACCTAATTTTTTATACTAGCAACGTAAAAGACTTTGAACAGTTAGGAATTATATGTAGCTACTAGTAACAAAAACCAAAATAACAGTAACTATAAGCAAGATAGAAGTATTTTTCTTTTTCACATGAAAAGTCTGGAGGTGGGCAGTCCACGGTTGGTATCCTGGCTCCAAGGTCATCAGAAAAACTGCCCCCTTCAACTTTTCTGCACTATTTCCTGGAGTATGTCTTTCATTCTCAAGGATACCTTTCCATCCATTAATTTTAAAAACTCAATCCCATAAGATTTGAGATCTGAAATGTATTGAAATGAATTGTCATTTCAGTGACAGTTGGGACCTGTATGGCACTCTGAGGAATTGAGTGGTAGGGACATCAGAAGTGCCTCTGCTTTCAAGGTTCTTCAACAGCCTTGAGCCAAGATAGGCACCCACATTCCCTAATACCAAATAAATCCTACGTGCCTTGGAAATATAAAGTAGAGGAAACAAAAGGGGCTACTTCACTATAGGAACTTGCATTAGCACAATTTTTATGTGATTTTTTTTTTCCATTTATTTGAATTTAGTGGGAGGAAGCTGAAGAAAAAGACTTTCATTTGAAATCAGAAAAGAAAGCTGCTGCTCTTTCAGATGCATCTAGAAGGTGGTTCCTAGAGAATGAGATACATGATGCTTTAGAAAATGCTCAACATCCGTACCGTAGAGGTGAGCATCGTGAACGCTTCTCTCTCCCTTCATGGTGTTACACATTCATTGATTTACTATGGTCTCTTATCATGGATAAATCCTTGAGATGTATTTTGGCACTTTTAGTCAAATTATTGCTCAGCTAAAAGGTAATCACTAGTTACCACTTTTTGGTCAGGAAGAGTGGGATGAGGAGGTGGGGCTGTTTAAAAAAAAAAAAAAAGCTCCAATCAAGAAAAATTTCTCAACCATCCTGTAGAATTGTTTTATTCCATGGTCCTTGGCATCCCCTTAATGTACTAGACTATGATTTGTTCCCAAAGTGCTATTTCTAGTTAATTTTAGTAAAAATGTGTGATTTGCCAATAGCTGGTCCTCAGAACAACAGTTTATTAAAGTAACACAAGGAAACTTATTATAGGGTCTAATCAAACATTAGGTTTTGGTGCAAGGCTTACAGTGGCATTCAATGAAAAATCAAAATTTTAATTTAAAATTCTTGGGCATTCCCTGGCAGTCCAGTGGTTAGGACTCAGTGCTTTCACTGCCGTGGCCCGGGTTCAATCCCTGGTTGGGGAACTAAGATCCCCACAAGCCCCATGGCACTGCCAAAATAATAATAATAATAATAATTTAAAATTCTAAAATAGAGTACAGATACAGGGAACTTCTGTTTTACTATATCTTGTATTGTTTCAGTCTTTTATAAAATGTATGTATTAACTTTTTAAAATAACAGCCTTACTGATATGTAATTCACATGCCATACCATTCACCTATTAAAAATATACAATTCAATAGTATTATATTACCATATATTTAAAAATGTATTCAGAGTTGTGCAGCCATCACCACGATCGATTTTAGAACATTTTCACACCCCCAAATAAACCCCATGTCCATTTGCAGTCATTCCTCATTTCCTGTCACTCCCCCCAGCCCTTGGCGACCACTAGTCTACCCCTGTTTCTGTAGATTTGCCTATTCAGGAAATTTCATATAAATGGAATCATATGCTACATGGTCCTTTGTGTCTGACTTCTTTCACTAGCATAATGTTTTGAGGTTCAACCATGTTGTAGCATATGTCAGTACTTCACTCCTTTTTAATGCAGGATAATATTCCATTGTATGAGTATTCCACATTTTATTTATCCATTCATCAATTGATAGACATTTGGGTTGTGTCCGCTTTTGGGCTTTTATGACTAATGCTCTGTGCATTACCTTTGTAATTACTTTTGTAGTGCACAAATTGGAAAGCAAAAATAGAGGTTAGATGCTATCATCATTTAATTAGGCTGCTTTTGAAACCCCTCATTACCTCTCGTGCTTTTGGGTTTAGGTCCCAAATAGCGCCCGGAGCCCTTGGGGGAAGCGGGGAGCAGAATGTCACAAATTAAACGTTTAAAACCTGCTTACAGAAGACACAACCACTGGAGCTGCCAATTCTCCCTACCCTGTCACACTTACCCCAACATTAGAAAGAAAAGAAATTTGAGACTTTGGGAGAACCTACGAATTTAGAAATTGAAAAAGGAAAGAAACTGCAAAAAGCTTCCTGCATCCGTAGTCTTCCTACATGTTGGCCCTTCCGCCTCCATGGTGTCTTCCTCCCATGCCATCTACGTTTTTTCAACGTTCCTAAATTTCACCAATGAGAGATAGTTTGGTTAATAATCATTCATTTTTCAAAAGGCAAATGTGTAAGGATTTGATCATTGCCTTAATCAGGGTGTATAGATTAAATCCGTGTCATTTAATCCTAAAACTGGAGGATAATCAGCTATAATTAGGAAAATGGCATATTGATTGGAAGTGCTCAGCATTGGTTTGTCACTCAGAGCCTAGAAGCGAGGCACCAGGAAGTAGGAAACAGGTGAGTGTGCCAATGACAGATCGTTTATTTAAATTTGTGCCTAGTGTCAATCTTTATTAGTAATGGGGAGGAATTCTTATTGTTTCCCAGAAAATAGAATCTTCTGGACAATGTGAATGACCCTCGCTGCCCCTAAAATCCCAGGCCCATAAACTTAAACTGAAGCTGAATAGTGAGTGATGTCTTATAAAATATTAGTCCACATTTTTAATGGGCAAAGGATTTGAACAGACAGTTCTTCCAAAGAAGATATACAATGACCAATACACATATGAAAAGATGTTCAGCTTAAATTAGTCGTTAGGGAAAGACAAATCAAAACCACATGGGAAAACATTAAAATTAAAAATATATATACAATGAGATACAACTTCACGATCAGTAGCATGGATGCAATCCACTAACAAGTGTGGGCGAGAATCAGAGGAATTGGAACAGTGCTGGGGGGACTGTGACATGGTGCAGCCACTTTGGGAAACAGTCTGGCAGTTCCTCAAAAGGTTAAATGTAGAGAGACTGTATGACCCAGCAGTTCCACTCCTAGGTATATACCCAAGAGAATTGAAAACATATCCCTACAAAAACTTGTACGTTGAATGCTCACATCATCATTATTCATAATAGCCAAAAAGTAGAAACAACCCAAATATCCATCAAATGAGGAATGGATAAACAAAATATGGTATATCCATACAATGGAATCTTATTTAGCGATAAAAAGGAATTAACTACTGATTCATGCTACACAATGGATGAACCTTGAAAACCTTATGCTAAGTTAAAGAAGCTAGACCAAAAGGCCACATGTTATATGATTCTATTCATGAAATGTCCAGAATAGGCAAACCTGTAGAGACAGAAGGGGGTTAGTGGTTTGTGGGTGGGAGGGGTAGGGGAGTGGGCCACTGGTGGGTAAGACGTTTATTTGGGGGATGATGAAAATGTTCTAGAATTAGTGGTGATGATTATACAACTCTAAGTATACTAAAAACACTGAACTGTACCCTTTAAAGGGGTGAATTTTGTGGTATGTGAATTATCTCAGTGAAACTTATTTTTTTAATGACATTCGTAAATGCTGGTTGCCAGGTAGGGCCACTGGACCAGGTTTTAAAGTGACTGGGCCTTGAAGAAAGGGAAGAGCTTAGAGCAACTGGAGGACATTTCAGGGAGGGAGGATTTCACGGCGTGGCGCAGGAGCCCGGGCTGGACGTCGGGAACACGGGGTTCTAGTCCCAGCCTCAGGGTAAACGAAGACAGAGTTTAAATAATCTTAGCCAGAGTCAGTAAGCTGTGTACCTCTGGTTAGTTTATTTACCCACTTGTGTTTCGTTTGTGCCCATTAAGAAATGTTTACTGGTCTTCGATTTCCTCATTTGTAAAATGAGAAGATTATAGACTAGGCGATTTTTAATTTTGTTACAGTTCTAACATTATATTACACCATTTTCTAACCACTTACAGTCTGTGGGTCTCTCTGAGGATATCTCCCAGAAACATGCACATACACGTACACACACACACAGCACTTTCCCATAATCATTTTTGTGGATTCCCCAACCAAACGCCTCCATGAACTCCTTGCATGAGACAGAACTTGTTAAAAGTAATTAATCAGTGGCAGAGACTTGCCTGTCGTGGTGATTCAGGTTAGGCCAGCTGGAGCAGAGAGCTTCTGTACAAGGATGGTTAAAGATATCACTGAAGAAGGTAGGTGATGGGGACCTTCAGTGCCAGGCTGAGCAGTGGGCGTCACCCTGTTCACCAGCCTGGCTGCAGAGCAGAACGGCCTGCGGAGGACAGAGCGCAGGGCTTGCCTCCTGGGCAGCGAACGTGGTTAGGGAAAGGAAGGAAATTTAGTTTGTACCTTTCTGTTCCTTTTGAATTTTGTGAGGTACAGGTAATACCACTTCAGTAAATAAATACTAATTTTAAATAATAAGAATCACTTTTGGGGCTTTAAAATAAATACATTAAATGAAGGAAAAAAGCAAGTTGTAGTGCAAAAAAGTATAGAAAAAAGAACTTTCACTTTTTACTGTACTATTTATATGTTCAAATTTGTTACAGTTAGCCAGTGACTAGCAATTTTTTGATACATTACAAATTTTTTTTAAAAAATGCATAGTCAGGACCTCACATTTAATTCCGTAGATTTAAAAAAAATGGAAAGGGCTTCCCTGGTGGCGCAGCGGTTAAGAATCCACCTGCCAATGCAGGGGACACGGGTTCGAGCCCTGGTCCGGGAAGATCCCACATGCCACAGAGCAACTAAGCCCGTGCGCCACAACTACTGAAGCCCGTGCGCCTAGAGCCCAAGCTCCACAACAAGAGAAGCCACCGCAGTGAGAAGCCCGCGCACTGCAACCAAGAGTAGCCCCCGCTCGCCACAACTAGAGAAAGCCTGCACGCAGCAACGAAGACCCAATGCAGCCAAAATTAAATAAATAATTTAAAAAAACAACTGGAAAGCTAGATTTTTGTTTTAAAGTTTCACAGGTAATCTGCTCAGCAGTGTTTGAAACGTTGCTATAAGCAAAGGGGGGGAACCATTGGCTGTCTGATATTTACAAGACGGCATTTAATTCATCCTCCCTAACAGCGGTGGGCAGGATGGATTTAAGAGGACAGATGAGAGACAAGGAACTGTGAGATCTCAGATTTGGAAGGATCTGATATGTGAGTCATCTCTGCAACATTGCAATAGTGGTTATCCAGCCTATGCCAGAACACTAATAGAGCTGGTGAGCTCGTTACCTCATTCCATTTTCTGCCAGTGTTTTATTTAAAAGTTGCTTCTTCCTTATGTAAAGCTGAACCTGCTTTTCTTTTTGTAAACCCTCTCATTAAAAACTGTTCTCTGGTCAGAATGGCCATCAAAAAAGTCTACAAACAAATGCTGGAGGTGTAGAGAAAAGGGAACCTTCCTACACTGTTGGTGGGAATGTAGATTGGTGCAGCCACTATGGAGAACAGTATGGAGGTTCCTTAAAAAACTAAAAAGAGAATTACCATATGGCCCAGCAATTCCATTCCTGGGCATATATCCAGAAAAGATGAAAACTCTAATTCGAAACAATACATGCACCCTAATGTTCATTACAGCACTATTCACAATGGCCAAGACATGGAAGCAACCTAAATGTACATCAACTAATGAATGGATAAAGAAGATGTAATACATATATACAATGGAATACTACTCAGCCTTAAAAAAGAATGAAATAATGCCATTTGCAACATGGATGGACCTAGAGATTATCATACTAAGTGAAGTAAGCCAGACAGAGAAAGAGAAATCAAATCATATGATATCACTTATATGTGGAATCTTAAAAAATGATACAAATTAACTTATTTATGAAACAAACAGACTCACAGACATAGAAAACAAACTTGTGGTTACCTAAGGGGAAAAGGGGGGAGAGGGATAAATTAGGAGTATGGGATTAACAGATACACGCTACTATATATAAAATAGATAAACAACAGGGACTTACTGTATAGCACAGAGAACTATATTCAGTATCTTGAAATAAGCTAGAATACAAAAGAATCTGAAAAAGAATACATAAGTGAATCACTTTGCCATACACCTGAAACTAACACAACATTGTAAATCAACTACAATTTAAAAAAAAAAAACAAACTATTCTCTGGAGCAATACAGATTACGCTTACCACCATGATAGCCCTTCAAATATTTTAAGATGACTCTTATATTCCATTCCCTGACACCAGTTCAAATTAATCATTTGGTAATTAGTCACATTATCTTAATGACTCATTGAGCTAAAACGATGAGTTAAAACCATTAGCTGAACACATATGTATGGAATCTAAAAAAAAAAAATGGTTCTGAAAAACCTAGGGGCAGGATAGGAATAAAGATGCAGATGTAGAGAATGGACTTGAGGACACAGGGAGGGGGAAGGGTAAGCTGGGACGAAGTGAGAGAGTGGCATGGACATATATACACTACCAAGCGTAAAATAGATAGCTAGTGGGAAGCAGACGCATAGCACAGGGAGATCAGCTCGGTGCTTTGTGACCACCTAGAGGGGTGGGATAGGGAGGGTGGGAAGGAGGGAGACACAAGAGGGAGGAGATATGAGGATATATGTATATGTATAGCTGATTCATTTTGTTATAAAGCAGGAACTAACAGCATTGTAAAGCAATTATACTCCAATAAAGATGTTAAAAAATAAATTAATTAATTAATTTAAAAAAACACAAGACAGACACACAAAAAAAACCGTTAGCTGAAGCTCTTGAGCCCAGGTGAAAGGCAGGCATCATCTTCATGAGTCAGTGTGAGCCGAGCAGTCTGGGCCCGACTCATGGAGGCTTGGATCCTGGTGATGGGAGTAGAAAGGAAGGGACATCCTAAGTGACATTAGGATGAAAAAATCAGAAGGACTCTGATGTCTTATTGGATGTAAAGCTGTAGGAGTTAGGAAACAGTGAAAACACAGCTGAAGGGTGAGTATAAATTTTGAAGTGAGGGGAGTGATGTTAAAATAGGAGGTGGCACCGGTTAGGTGTGGAACGCTGCCATGCTTCCTACTCTAATAAGTCCAGGTAAAACTTGCCTATCGCTTGGGACGTCCCTGGTAGTCCAGTGGGTGAGACTCCGTGCTCCCAATGCAGGGTTTCATCCCTGGTCAGGAACTAGATCCTGCATGCTGCAACCAAGACTCTGCATGCCGCAACTAAAGATCCCGCATGCCGCAACTAAAGATGCCACGTGGCGCAGCTAAGACCCAGCCCAGCCAAAATAAATAATAAAAATAAAAATATTTAAAAAAAAAACCAAAACTTGCCTATCGCTGCTTCTGGTCTGCTGTATATTGTGATCAGGCCTTGCCTGGTTAAAGCTGGTAGTGATCAGCTCACAGTTGTTCTCAAGGAAGGTTTGCTAATCACATTTAATAACAAATGTTTGGGATCTCTATACTAACACCTGTATTTTTCAGTTGTTTGTCGGCTTTTTGTTGTAGCTAAAGGTGTTTTTAAAGTACTTTACCAAAACTTCAGCTCAGCTCTTAATTCTCACTGACTGTACTTCCCTTGCCTATTGAATGGTGACAGCGTTCTTCCCAGAAGAGAAAAGTAAGGGGCGTTTTATCCTTGGCAACTCTAATTCACTAGGGACCGTCTGGAATTAATAATGGCTTTCTATCCACTCCCAAACATTCTATTTTTTCACTTTTATAACATAGTGCCCAGGTGCCAAGATGAATGGGTCGCCTCAAGCTGTTTGCCTAGAACCTCACAGTTAAAAGACATTTCTGAAATGGAGTGCTTGACACAGAGTAAGTCAACAAACAAGAAAGATGTCTTCTGTCATGTTCAATTTAGCAATATTTAAGCAAGATTGTGGCTTAAGTTATATTTGTAGCATGTTGAGACCATTTTCCCAGGGCATTGATCATGGAAATCCTAAAGTGGAGTCAGCAAGATTCTCAAGTTTCCAGCTGGGGAGAAAAACTGGGTCAGTTCGAACCCCAAGTAAAGAAAGCTTGCCAAATATCATTAGTGCGACTATTTCTCTAGCACCAGCACTGCTGCCCAAAACAGAGTTGGAGGCTCCAATAGAAGTCCGTCGCTAACTAAATTAATGATATTCATGACTATTTTTTTACATCCTCGTGAAAAGAAAATCTCAGGATTAGTTTTCAAAGCTATTACATATTTGAATTTTCTCAACTCTTATTCTGGGCTGAGTTCCCTCCAACAACCATTGGAAACATGTGTCTGCTCTGGGCCCTGAGATGGACTGCAGGGCCAGCTCCTCAGAACTGCTGAGGGCAAGTGGCTCCATGTTGATTAGTTGCCTTTTGATCCCTTGACTTAATTAACTGGAGGTTTTTGTTTATTTCTGGAAGGAATGGGATGGAAACATCTTACAGAAATGCAGTCACAGCATTAAGCCCATAAAGGAGCTAACAGTTTCCCCAGTAAAGTACTTGATTTGTTTTTAAAAGGAGGGGAGGGGACTGGAAACTCTGTTACACTGTATTTCAACCAACTTTTTCAGTGACACTGTCATATAAATGAAGCAGAATTTAACAATGTGAGTTCTTTTAGAGGAACAGATTTGTATATAATGTCCCCAAAAGACCAGCTTTATAAGAAATATACCTGATAACAAGTCATGAGTTCCAGTGTTGTGTAAAATATCCTTGCTAACTCATACTCTTATGTGCATCTCTAAATTCTGTGTCAGGATGTGAATTAAACCAAAAGTCATGTGTAAGTCAAATGAAAGGACAGGAGATTCTCAACTGTTCTCTATTCTGACACGTCAGAACTTTTTAACTAGATAGTTCTAAATTTCAAAATCCAGTTGAGGACATTTGGCAAGTTTCTTATTTGGCAGCAAAATAAGAGAAGTATAAATGTTTTATTCCTTGGGGGAAAAACTTTTCAGAAATTGAAGCTATTTGAATATGTAACTAAGTTTCAGAGAAGTATATTTTTAAGATGCTTCTTTTTTGAATTCCAGTATTTACTAGCCCCTCTAAATCAATGTGAAATGACTGTTACACTTGGACACATTGTAATGCTCTAATCTTGATTCTGGACTCTCCCTGTGTTGGCCACTATAAAAAGCACTTGATTTATTTATTTAAGCCTTAGGAGAAGTGGTCATGGTGTACATTTCACAATATTAATTTTGGCACCTTGGAATTTTCTCATTACAATAAGCACCGCGGTGAAGAAACTTACTATTGCAAAGAACTCAAATTCTCCCTTAAACAAGCTTTCTTCCTAATTTAAAAGGTCATCTGTATTCCCAAATCAAAAAAAAAAGCTAACCAAAAGCAGATAAGTTCTCTAATAGCATTCATTCAATTCAACGAATAAATATTTGACTTGTAAATGGAATCACATGGGCAGGTAATATGTTAGGTTTTTTGTTTAAGAAGTTTGGTTTTTAGAATATTCATTTCATTACTGATTTTTTGCAACGTATTTACCTTTAAACACTATACCATTGCTAAAATTAACTGTTGTTAATTTTAAATTTTGTTTTCAAGTTTCATTAAACCAAAGAAAAACACGTTGGGACACCATGGAATGGGATCTTATGGAGAGAGTGAGAAATCTCCGCCAGAGACTCGCCACCCAGGCTCGGAACAGATGTCAGACGCCTCATCTTTTGGCTACTTAGGAGGCTGGTCACCTTGAGAGAGTCAAAGAGCGAGATGCCTATTTTGCAATCAGTGACACTGATTTTCAGATTATTTATTTTAAATTCCTATAAAGATCAACCTTTTGTATGAAAAATATGTGTGTATAAAAATTATGTGTTCTCCTTAATTCTGGTGCTTTGTGACTTGTAAGTGGCTTATTGTACTTTTCACAACAAAAAAAAATTTGAAGCTTTTAAAGCTTTGTATTAGGCCCTTTCAGGTTGCAAGGACCAGCATAAACCTCAGGAACTTTAGTTGGTGAGGTTTTATTTTAAAGATGAACGGAGAAATAAAGAACATGACACCACCTCAACAGCTGTGCAACCAGGACTGAGCCTGAACTCAGCGGCAGCACCGGGGCACGAGCAGTGAGGAGAGGCCCACCTGACAGCCCCCCTGCCCCCAGCAGCTGGTCCTCCCCTCGTCAGCGATCCGCCGTACCAACAACAGCACCCGGGCCACTGTCTCCTCTTCTCCTGACGGCACCGGCTCAGCTCCACAACAGGGCTGCTCCCGGCTTCCTCATCTTGGCAAATTACTTCCCTGAACCCATTTCTAAAGGGAGAGTAGAAACAGCACGTGGTCTTTGATGTAAAGATTAAATAAGATCATGTATATAAAGTTCCTGATATAGTGCTTTTCCTGGTATGGTGCTTAACACACAGCACAGAGCACGTACGAGTGTTTTGTTGTTTTTTTTTTTTTTTTGGCACAAAGCATAACCTTATGGTAAGCCAAATGCTCTCTTTTGTCCAAAGTCCTAAAAGAATACCCCATTATAGGACTTCCCTGGTGGCGCAGTGGTTAAGAATCCGCCTGCCAATGCAGGGGACACGGGTTCGATCCCTGGTCCAGGAATATCCCACATGCCGCGGAGCAGCTAAGCCCGTGCGCCACAACTACTGAGCCCGCGCACCTAGAGCCCGTGCTCTGCAACAAGAGAAGCCACCGCCATGGGAAGCCCGCGCACCGCAACTAGAGAAAGCCCACGCACAGCAACAAAGACCCAACGCAGCCAAAAAAAAAAACACCTCAGATTACATCAGGAAAAACAATTTTTAAAAAAAATACCCCATCATTATGCAAGGCATTGGTTTCCCAAGAGCACTTTCGTCAGCCTCATTTTCTTTGTCAGCTTGTTAGAAGCATACCTTCATGGGCCAGGCTGGTGTGTGTATGTGGCAACAGAAAGTCACAGGATATAAAATATTTCCCGTGTGATGGCAACTTCGATGAGCTAGAAATTGCTCACCTAAAAGTATTTGAATTCTAGGGACTCCCCTTGTGGTCCAGTGGGTAAGACACTGCCCTCCCAATGCTCGGGGCCCAGGTTCAATCCCTGGTCAGAGAACTAGATCCCACACACATGCCGCAACTAAGAAGCCCACGTGCCAGAACTAAAGATCCCATGTGCTGCAACAAAGGATCCCGCGTGCTGCAACGAAGATCCCGTGCAGCCTAAATAAATAAATTTTTTTTTTAAAAAAAACCATTTGAATTCTAAAATATTGTGATTCTGCCAGCCAGAATCAGCTATATATTGCCCATTTTTGACCTCTACTTCAGGTCCTCTTTTACTAGAATTTACATCCATTCAGATTGGTTTTGCAAACTGCACGCGCGTGCACACACACACTCTTTTATAGTAGTATAATATTTTAAACTTTTTAAAAAAGTTTCCATCCATCCAGTGAAAGTGGGTTATGCATACTTTGAATCACATGTTCTTTTTTATTACATTCTTCCCTCCAGTTTTCCCTGAGCCTGCAATTCTCCCAGCAGTAATCTTGATAAAGTCACTGGCTTAGCAGAGAGGCAGTTGGCTGAGTCTCATAAGTCACGTGGGATTGCTTGGCATTTCAGAGGTTATCACATTTAATGAAATCTGCGAAATACATTTCTGATCATCTCTTCCTGCTTCTTGAAAGTATATCCTCAACCTGACCCCAATTTCTTTTTTTCTTTTTTTTTTTTTTTTAAATATTTGTTCATTTGGCTGCACCGGGTCTTAGTTGTGGCATGTGGGATCTAGTTTCCTAACCAGGGATCGAACCCGGGCCCCCTGCTTTGGGAGCGCAGAGTCTTAGCCACTGGACCACCAAGGAAGTCCCCCAATTTCTTTATAATATAAATTCTCTGGGAATTGAATGAAGGTTGAGCTTGGCTAAAATTCTTCCCACACTGACTACATTCACAAAGCTTTTCTCCAGTACTCCCTTGAGTTAGTTGGAGAAGAGCAGTTCCTAAATGCCTTTTCATATTTATCACATTCATAAGGTTTCTTTCTGGTTGGATAAATGTGGGGCTTCAGCTAAATCCCTCTCCACATTGACTCCACTTAAAGAGTCTTCAGTATGAATTCAATGGTGTCGATAAGTTACTAACTTGGTTAAAGGCCTTCTCACACATTCACAAGGTTTTTCTCTGGCATGAATTCTCTGATGTTGAGCAAGATTTGAATATTTGCTCAAGGCCTTTCCCACTGTGACTCCACGTGACCATTACAGCAGTGATGAGGACTACAAGGACTGCCAGAGTGTTCATCTGTTGATGTGGGTGCACTTAACACAGATTCTTAATGTTTAATCTCGGAGCAGTCTGGGTCCAAACAGGAGATAAACCACGTAATTTGAACAAGAGAAGTTTAATGTAAAGAGTAAACTATGATAGGGCAGTAACTATAAAAATGCTAGGGCTTCCCTGGTGGCGCAGTGGTTGAGAGTCTGCCTGCCAATGCAGGGGACACGGGTTCGAGCCCTGGTCTGGGAAGATCCCACATGCCGCGGAGCGACTGGGCCCGTGAGCCACAACTACTGAGCCTGCGCGTCTGGAGCCTGTGCTCCGCAACAAGAGAGGCCGCGATAGCGAGAGACCCGCGCACCGCGATGAAGAGTGGCCCCCACTTGCCGCAACTAGAGAAAGCCCTCGCACAGAAACGAAGACCTAACACAGCCATAAATAAATAAATAAATAAATAAAACTAAAATTAAAAAAAAAAAAAAAAAATGCTAAAGGGTGCCTAGGGCTGAGGGAGAGTACCCAAGGAAGGACAAACTCGGAAGGAGGTCCCTCCCTCCTCAAGGCTCAGGTTCAGACCGCACTGGCCAGCAGAGGGGTCGGTGGGCTGCCCAGGCCAGAGCTGGCCCACCTGCACAGGCAGCAGGAAGGAAGTGGCCCGGGTGCAGGCAATCCAAGGCTGCCAAGTGAAAGCTCGTTAGGAAGTCAGGCCCCGAGTGTTACCATAGCCATGTGTGGCCCGGTTGGGCCATGTTGGGAAGGGGAGGGTCACGGTGAGACAGGCTGGGACCTGGGACCCTTTGCTGCAGTGCTTGCACCTAGGCAAATGTCTCCTTGATCGACAAAATACAAAGAAACTATAAGGGACTAAAAATAACTGTGTGCATGGGCAGTTGGGGCAAATTATGGACGAGATACAAAAGGACCAAAAAACCCAACTTCCACTTCTAAAGAGCCAGAAGCAAAAGCAGGGTGTCAGGAGCAAAAAGCAGCATATGAGCACGTCCCCTGCACTCAACAGGACCAGAGAGGTGGGCAGACACCTAAGCCACCCCTCTGGTCTGGCCCCGGGACCCACCCTTACCTTCACCCCAGATAAGGAACCAGCTCCCCCCCAGCTTGCGGAGTGAGCAAGGGGACATGTTACTTGTTTTCACTCCCACCTGCTGCAGCAGGGGCCCCAATAAGGCTTGCCTGAATTTTTTGTCTGGCCTCTTATCCATTTCTATTAAGGAAGGCCAAGAACCCTTGTCGGTAACAACGGGGAACCACCCCCTGGGGCACAGGCAAACGAAGGCCAGAAGCCAGGCGCTCAGAGCGTGTCAGGGCTGCTGCTGGCATTAGAAGTGAACATACCATGTCCATGTTGGGAGGACCACAGTGAAGTGGTCCTCAGGCTGGGCTGTGAAGTCACTAAGAGATTGTGTGCTCTGGGCACACGGCTGGCACAGAGCACCACTGGGTGTCCCCACACACTCCGACCACTGAGGGACCACGAAGCAGGAACTATCAATAGAATAAAGAAAACAGCACATCTGAGCTAGAAAGAGAAGCCCCATTCCTCCTGCAGTGTCCTCCCGCGCCCTCTACTGACAGCCTAACACCGTACACACCATAAGGAGAAAGGCTTGAAGGGTCTCATCTCTTTTTGCAGAGCAGGCACTGAAGAGTGAATTTGGAGCTCAGGGGCCATAAATTGATCACAGGCACTCTTGTGCAACTGAAAGTGGCTCTAACAGTTTACTTGGTTGGTTGGCAGAAACGTGGACTCAATGTTGGCCTCTTTAATTACACAGAGATGCCAGGATATCCCTGATGTGATGTAGACGCAGGTGTGATGTAGATGAAGGCATAGGAAGGCTTGGGAAGGTATGAACACAGGAGTGGATTTATCACGTATGAACTTCTCACTTTCTTCCCAGCTACATGCTCAGGCCCAAAGACACTCCCTTCTTAAGGCATTGAGTGAAGGGAGTATCTGCAAATTTGAAAAACTCTGTGGCGAGAGACGCCCGTCAATATGCTTCCTGATTTCAGTGGGGATGATGGGATTTCATGCAGCAGAGGCCAAGTGTTAGTGGTTTAACTACCAAAGACAACCATTTACAGCTGCGGGCAGCAGAGAAGAAGTATTAAGGGATTCTTGGCTATCAGTGATTGATTATGTTTTCCCTAAGAATGAAATAGGTAGGCAGCCTACTAAAATGTTGCTTGATATATGTAACAGGAAATCTTAAGATCTGGTGGCCCCAAACCTGACTTGAGTCACTGTTACTGAACCAAACTTGGGTCCACTCGCCTGCATGCAGTTAAGCCAATCTACCAACACTGGGTCGGGGTGAAGGAAAGTGCAGCATTTAGTGCAGGGCACCAAGCAAGGAGTCCAGGCAGCTAATGCTCTAAAGGCCCAAACTTGCCAGTAGCTTTCAGGGAAAGGTTTTCTAAAGACACGGTGAGGGAGAGGGGTTGTGGGGTGTGTGATCAGCTCGTGGACTTTCTTCTGATTGGTTGGTGGTGAGGTAATCGGGAGCAACATATCAACCTTCTGGTTCCAACCCGTCTGGGGTCTACGTGCTTGTGGGCAGCATGCAGTTAACTCTTCCACCTGGTGGGGGCTTTAGTATCTGCTAAACAGCTCAAAAGATTTGACTCAGATTTTTATCTATAGCCCTTGAGGAGGAGTTAAAAGTCCCTGACTTTGTTTAATGGCTAAACTATTGTTATTTGTCTTGCTTGACTGTTTTCCTTTGTTTCTGCGTTTTCTCACTTCTCCAATTAAATTTATCTTTGGAACTTATGGAAGGCCTAGGAAGCTAAAGTTTTTCTACAGACAAGAGGCAAGTGGAGGACATGGGGAGGTCTGTCCCAGGAAGGCCCCATAGGGTCCTGCTCGACGACATCACCATAATGGAGAGCTATGTCTGTCACCCATTTTCCAGACCTAAATTCATCCCCAGATTCAAAGTCTTTTTTTTTTTTTAATTGAAGTATAGTCATGTTAGTTTCAGGTGTACAGCACAGCGATTCAGTTATACATATATAGTCTTCAGATTCTCTTCCCTTATAGGTTATTATGAAATATTGAGTATAGTTCCCTGTGCTAAAACACAGTAGGTCCTTGTTGGTTTTCTATTTTCTATTCAATGTCTCTTGATTGAAGGGAAGACCAGGTCCCTATGGTGAAGGATTCTGCAGCTGTGAACGACACATATATATGCTATAAATAATCCCTCAGTCCTTTCCAAAGAGATCTGTTGGCACTTACCTGAAAGACTGGGTAGCAGGAAAAAGAAGACACCCAGCCCTTTCAGGGATTACTAGACATTGGCTGTAAAATGACACTAATTACTAGGGCCCACCAAAGTCAGAGCTAACAGTGGTCAGGTGAAAAAGGAGCCTTGGGCCAGTTTGAATTACAGTGGATGCAATAAGGCCATGAAACCAACTGTGGTGATTTTGGGTACCTGAATGTATAATTAGAATAAACACATTTGACAAAGGGCAGAATCTCTACACCGGTGCTATGACCCACTGAGTAAGGGTCGTTAGAATAGGAAGAGCCAAGTGAAGGCCTCTGAAAGTCCTCCCTACCACAATTTTAACCCAAAACTATTATCACATCCTCAGTGGAGAATTGCAGAGACCAGTGTGCTATCAAAAACTTGAAAGATGAAGGGGTGGTTATAGCTATCACTGTTGCTGAGTCCAAGCTCCTGCTGCTTGCTGCAGGACAGGCCAGTAAATGGAGAGAGGAGTTGCTGTAGCAAGGAATAGTGACTTTATTCACAAAGCCAGCAGACCAAGAAGACGGTGGACTCATGTCCCAAAGAACCATCTTGTCTGAGTTATTTCAGGCTTCTTTTATGCTAAAAGGGGAGGGAGTAAAGCCAAACACTTCCTGGTTCCGGTCAGCCTCCAGAGGGTATATGTTAATTTCTTCCTTCTTGTAGTCATTCCCATGTGGGCCTGGTCAGGATGTTTCCTATGAGCTAAACAAAGGTATTTCAGCTTAAGCTCATTACCTGGGAGTCAGGGTTCCCAGAGATGGACCATCATGTAAAATTTAAGCGTATAGGCAACATCCCTTTAGTGATTAACTTGTATTAATAATCGAATACAAAGGTTATTCCCTATTACAATTCCCTACTGTCAATGTCCACTCCACAATCTTGTGGCAAAAGGGATGAAGATCGCTCTGGCTACTTACTGCTGAACAGAGGCAATGACTATTCCTTAGAATCTTTAGTCAGTCCTTTTTTATCTACAATTATTTGAACCTGATGAAACTCCTTAGCACTTTGTTGTCTAATTTGTAATTGAACTTAGGGTTTTCGTTCTGGTTCCCAATACATACACTAAATTCCTGTCCTATTTATTTGGACAAAATTAAACAAATCGGTTGAAGCTTCTCCAGCTACAATGAAATTACCATCTACTTCAGTTGGATAGGCAGGCCTGTTGGAGGTAAAGTCATGAACAGAGGTTAGTATAATGCCCAAAGTTTTAACGTAGTTGGCAGCTGCTAGGTATTTTAAAGCATTTATAGATTCTCCTGCCCAGGCAGGCACCTTGAATGGCCTACCATACAGTATTTCAAAGGGGCTTAATTTAAGACTGTTTCTGGGATCCACTGATCCATAGCAGGGTAACTGGCAAGGCCTTATCCCAAGTTAAATTAGTCTTCTGACATATTTTAATGATGTTCCCTTTTTTTTTTTTTTTTTTAATGATGTTCCTTTTTAATGTATGATTCATTTTCTTGGTTTTTCCTGATGATTGTGGTCTCTAGGATGAAAGCAATGCCGTAATCCAAATCAGGGGATAATTTCCCTAAGGAGGGCTTTAACCACTTCAGAGCCTTTCTGTCCAGGTGGTATGCTTCCACCCATCCCGAAAAAGTGTCCACACACACTAGCATGTTATCTGAAACTTCCTGCAGCTCAAGGCATTTGAGTAAAGTCCATTTTCCAGTCCTCGGTGGGGGCAGATTCCTCTATGTTGAGTCCCCTTCTGGGGAGTTCTCACAGCAGTATTTGGATTATTTTTAGCACAAATCATGCAATTCTGAGTGACTTGCTGGATGGTCTTTTGTTAGGCCCCATTATATATATATTTGAACCCTTTGTAAGGTGGCATCTCTCCTATAATGGGTACTATTATGAATGTGCTACAGCATAAGAGTGCCTCAGGAAACAAAAAAACTGTGCACTCCATTTCCAGCCAGCTGTGACCCAAGTGAAACCCCACTCTTTGGCCCTCTCTTTGTCCTTTTCTGAATACACTGGCTCATATTTTGACTGGTCCATCTGTGAGAGAAGTGATCCTCTTACCTCAGAGGATAGATTAGGTGTCCCAGCGTCCCTTTTTAATAGGATTCATATTGGTCATGTGCTTTTGGCCTTCCCTGGGGTGCCATTAGCACACACTTCTGGTCTTACCTTTTCGTAGACCTGTGGTGGGTTGGGGAGAGCTCTGTCTCTTTTTCTGGGGTTCTCAGGAGCCCCATCTGTAGGCTTAAGTGTGTCCTGGTGGGACTCTGAGGTCAAGCTGTTCTGGTGAAAGACTTCAGGGTGAAATCTATCAGAAAGTTAATCGCTCATTCCCCACTGTCAATTTTACCCGGAGCTCCTGTGGGGAATTAGGTGCCTCAAGTCCAAGGGAGCCCCTGGGCCTCTTCATTCATCAGTGTTCCTCTCTTTCTACCCTGTTAGAGACTCTCATCTTTTGTTTTTCTTATGTTTTAGCCTTGGGCAGTCGTTCCTCCTTACAGTAAGTGCATTGTTTCTCCCCCATAGTGATGGCTTGTCTCTTCAGGTTACTCACCTTCTGGGAATCCAACACTGCTGCCAAAAAAGTGGCGTTTCATTTTGCATCTTCTTTTCTCAGTTATTCCCTGTTGAACACTTTAAAAGCAACATCTACCAATTGAGAAGAGTTCATTCCAAATGCACCATCTAGTTTTTGCAACTTTCTCTTGATATCTGAGGCACTTTGCCCCCTCCTTCCCCTCCAAAAAAGGTCAAATTTATCATTCTAATATTTTCAGGGGCCTTGGTATCTGCATTAGGATGACGTCTATAGGCTTAATAAATCCTTTCCAAAAATTCAGAGAGGCCTTCATTTGTTTTGCTGGATTTCTTTAATTTTATTCAAACTCTTTTGCTTTGGTTCCCCTTGTCAAAGCCCTGCCAAGATATGCTAATTAGTAATGCTCTAATAAGGGTATTCCTCCCTCATTGTGGTCCTAATTTGGTTCAGCTGTGGATCCTGTCAAGTGGGCTTCAGGTGTAGAGGATCCTCCCTATAAAGGACGGTTGTGATCCTTCCAATTAAAGAAGGATGAGAAACCCAGCTGGTTGGTTGTTTGCATTTAGCCCCCTATATGAGATAACAGCAATGGAAAGGGCCCCGCCCTGGGAGTGGCTTCTGGCCCAAATTGGATACACTGTTGGGTCTTAGATGGTGATCATCAGACCAAGTCCTTGTACCCCAGAAGCTAACACAGGCTTTTCTAATTGATCCCTAGAAGGAGGGGCAGTCCTGAGCCCCAGTGTCAGGAACTGGGGCTAGACAGGCATGGAAGGTTGTGGAAGGGGTGGATATACTGGCATAATGGCCAGAGTAGATGGGACAGCTAGCTGAGCTGGAGCAGTTAAGGTCTGAAGCAACATATCCTCACTCTTATTCCCTTCCCTTCTTATTTTCCCTGATGTAATAACACAAATGCTTGCACATAAAGGACTTCATCATTCTTCCCTGCTTCCTCACAAAATAGCTATAGCGGTATTCAAAAGCCACTGTAAAACCATAGATAGCAATTGATCATCTCTAACCATTGAAAGGACGCCTTTTTGCTTTGGCATCAACCAACTGGGATTACAGTGCAATTGAAAAGAAACTTGGTTACTGCTGTGACATGCAACAATTTAAGATAATTACTAAAATTATGACCAATATCATTTACTAGGATATACCAGAATTGTAGGAGTTCCATATAGTTTCTAGAATGTGCGTATTAATAATGTTTACCCATAAGATAAAACTTCTTAGACTGTATCACCACTGATTTGACAATGCTTCCCATGTAACTTAACATACCAAATAAGCCTAGTTAGTTTAATATTCCTCTCTCTGAAATGGAGAGAAACAAATAATTTGAGGTGTTCTAGGGACCCCATGGAAAACCTCAAAGTTAGCTAGAGGTCAAATGAACTTCATTTAGAATTTGATCTTTGGGAAGTCTCTCAAAAATGTCAAAAAGCTTTAAAACACTTGGTCAGACAGAATCACAGGTCACTGTGAAACAATACTCATTCACTTAACCAGTGATAATAAAAGATCTCAATGGCAACTACAGATCATTTAAAGAAGCTCACAATCTATTACAAAAAGCAGTTCAAGAGGGCAGACTGCAGAAGCAAGACCTACAATCCTGCAGCCTGTGGAACAAAAACCATATTCACAAAAAGACAGACAAGATGAAAAGGCAGAGGGCTATGTACCAGATGAAGGAACAAGATAAAACCCCAGAAAAACAACTAAATGAAGTGGAGATAGGCAACCTTCCTGAAAAAGAATTCAGAATAATGATAGTGACGATGATCCAGGAGGGAAAAAAATGTATAAAACACAAACACACGGAGGCTAAACAATACGTTACTAAATAACCAAGAGGTCACTGAAGAAATCAAAGAGGAAATCAAAAAATACCTAGAGACAAATGACAATGAAAACACAACGATCCAAAACCTATGGGATGCAGCAAAAGCAATTCTAAGAGGGAAGTTTATAGCTATACAAGCCTACCTCAAGAAACAAGAAAAATCTCTAATAAACAATCTAACCTTACACCTAAAGGAACTAGAGAAAGAAGAACAAACAAAACCCAAAGTTAGCAGAAGGAAAGAAATCATAAAGATCAGAGCAGAAATAAATGACATAGAAACAAAGAAAACAATAGCAAAGATCAATAAAACTAAAAGCTGGTTCTCCATAAACAAGACGAAAAGACAACACTCAGAATGGAAGAAAATATTTGCAAACAAATCAACGGACAAAGGATTAATCTCCAAAATATATAAACAGCTCATGCAGCTCAATATTAAAGAAACAAACAACCCAATCCAAAAATGGGCAGAAGACCTAAATAGACATTTCTCCAAAGAAGACATACAGATGGCCAAGAAGCACATGAAAAGATGCTCAACATCACTAATTATTAGAGAAATGCAAATCAAAACCACAATGAGGTATCACCTCACACCAGTTAGAATGGGCATCATCAGAAAATCTACAAACAACAAATGCTGGAGAGGGTGTAGAAAAAAGGGAACCCTCTTGCACTGTTGGTGGGAATGTAAATTGATACAGCCACTATGGAGAACAGTATGGAGGTTCCTTAAAAAACTGAAAATAGAATTACCATATGATCCAACAATCCCACTACTGGGCATATACCCAGAGAAAACCATAATTCAAAAAGACACATGCACCCCAATGTTCACTGCAGCACTGTTTACAATAGCCAGGTCACAGAAGCAACCTAAATGCCCATCGACAGATGAATGGATAAAGAAGGTGTGGTACATATATACAATGCAACATTACTCAGCCATAAAAAGGAACGAAATTGAGTCATTTGTTGAGACGTGGATGGATCTAGAGACTGTCATACAGAGTGAAGTAAGTCAGAAAGAGAAAAACAAATATCGTATATTAACGCATGTATGTGGAACCTAGAAAAATGGTACAGATGAACTGGTTTGCAGGGCAGAAATTGAGACACAGATATAGAGAACAAACGTATGGACAACAAGGGAGGAAAGCCACAGGGGGTGGGAATGGTGGTGTGCTGAATTGGGCGATTGGGATTGACATGTATACACTGATGTGTATAAAATTGATGACTAATAAGAACCTGCTGTATAAAAAAAAATAAAATTAAAAAATTAAAAAAAAAAAAGCAGTTCAATATTTTAAGAAAACTTTGTCCTCTTAGAGAACCAAATTCAGGTTTTGTACCACCTTACCTTTAAGATTCATTTTCTTAATTAGGTTCAATCCTATGTTAGCCAGTCCTGACTATGCACAAAATTCTTTCAGTGATCCTCCTCCACAAACCTTCCACAACTTTCTGTATCCATGTTAATCTGTTCCTCATTTTCTTTTCCACTCAGAAACAACCAGCTCTAGGACAAACCACCCTTTTCCCTTTAACAAAATGCATTTTCATTCCTCATACCTTCTTTGCTGAAGACGCACATCCCGTATCTTTGCATACTGAAGTGTTTCCTTCACAATTCTTAACCTTAAAACCTTAATCTTTAGTGAAAACCAAAAAGCAAGTAATTGTAAACTCTTTGTCATACCAGAATTTCCTGATTTACAAACTTTTGCTTTAGTCTTCCTCTCCTAAGAGGGCAAAAGTAGGTAAATTTAGACCTGCCCAGAAATTAATGTTCTAATGTTTTATCCTATTCGAAATGACCCAGTCAATGAATTCTCTTCATTTAACCTAGTTTAGTTTCAAGTTTTGAAAATCTGTAGAGACTATTTTAGATAGACATTCCCAAACATAATTATTCCTATAGAGTCTACCTTAAAGTCTTACCTCATTTACCTCTATTTTATTTACTTAAAATCTTTGTCATATTGTTTTTCTTGCTGACAAACTTTGTAACAAGAAAAATAAGGTCTTACTTCATTTCTAGTAAACCTAAGTACAATGAAAGTATTATACTTAATGTTGATGACTCTAAAGACATGTATGTATTAATCAAACCAACAAGCTCAAGCTAATTAATACCAGATATTAATTCAATACTGAAT
Source organism: Eubalaena glacialis (assembly GCF_028564815.1). NCBI lineage: Eukaryota > Metazoa > Chordata > Mammalia > Artiodactyla > Balaenidae > Eubalaena > Eubalaena glacialis. The sequence goes on from NC_083732.1 coordinate 72,895,341, forward strand.
ATTTCCTAGATCATGTGAACCCGAAATTCATTCTGGCCAGTTTCTTTTATGTTTGAGTATTTATATAAGTGCTTAATTTCCTTTAAGCCAATTAAATAGAGCTCTTTTACAAATTAATTTTGGCAATGCCACACATCTATAACACATGTACAAGTACACAAACACAGGGACCTCATGGTTACCATTCTGAAATTTCAGCCATGAATCAGGTCCCACAGTGTAAAACCCATCAGTTACAGAAGAGGTTAGATTCAAATTGGGTTTCTGGCAGATGGGACAAATCAAGGTCACCTGTCTAGATGGCTAAACCCTTTTTACTAATATTAATGGAAAAGACACTTCTATTTCTATTTGTAGCTTTTGGTGATGTTAGGAACCAAGTAGAACCTTTCTCTTCTTCCTGGGAATGTCCCTCTCTTGGACAAGAACAGACAGGTTTTGGTTTTGTCTTTTTCTTTTCCTTTCCTCCATTTGACATCAGCAAAAGTTTTAAGTATCACAAAACTGATTTGGCTGTAAATGGAGAAATAGTACCAAACAAAATGAAACGAAAAACGCAAAGGAAAAACAGAAAATCCTAAGTAAACCCTCAAGTTTGGTCTTGAGGTTTTACATATACCAATGACACCGGAGACCATAAGGAGACCATAAATGAAGTAATTAACACAGCAAGGGTAGCAGTACGTTGTGCACAGGGTCCCAAGATAACCGAGCCTAAACCCCTTGTGGCGATCCTAACAGGTACTGTGGCCACACACTGTTACAATAAAATATCATCTTCCCCTCACCCATGGGTTCATAGCTGTGATCAGATCACTTATCCAAAATGCACCTCAGAGGACTTTCTTTAGGGATATTTGAAACATTTCCCTTTTTAAAAAAATTTTTTTAAATTAAATTTAATTTTTTATACGGCAGGTTCTTATTAGTCATCAATTTTATACACATCAGTGTATACATATCAATCCCAATCTCCCAATTCATCCCACCACCACCACCACCACCACCACCCCACCCGCTTTCCCCGAAACATTTCCCATTTTTAAAGACAGAATTTCAAGACGAGCAAAACACAAACCGCAAACACAAATGCTAGCATCCAAAGAAACAAATGAACCAGTTCACAAATCAGGTAAAAGTCCAACAACTCTTTCCTCTCTCCAACAGGGTACCCCACTCAAATACAAATTGGCTTATTCCGGAGAAAAATCCCCAAACCCCAAATGGAGAGGAAATAAAGTTCCTGGCTGTACACACCCGGAGTGACTTACCCCACTGTACGGAGCCTGTCCTCTCCCAAATGTTGATTCCTTGCTCCAACTGCCAAGCGCTGGGGCAGCCGTGCAGCGTCGGGGAGTTTTGAAGGGAAGATCCTCAGGACAAGCGGTTGCAGCAGCTGCTGGGCCTTACCCCCAAATTCCCCAACTGCCAGCTAGCCAGGAGTAGCAAGGCAGGACAGGCCAATAAATGGAGAGACGAGTTGCTGGGGCAAGGAATAGCGACTCTATTCAGAAAGCCAGCAGACCAAGAAGACGGTGGACTCGTATCCCAAAGAACCACCTTAACCTGAGCTAGAATTCAGGCTTCTTTTATACTAAAAGTGTGTGTTTGGGGTGGGGAGTAAAGTCAAACACTTCCTGGTTCCCATCAGCCTCCCGAGGAGATGTGTTCATTTCTTCCTCCCTGCAGTCGTGCACAGGTGGACCTGGTCAGGATGTTTCCTGTGAGTTAAACAAAGGTGTTTCAGCTTAATGCTCATTACCTGGGAAGCAGGGCCCAAACCTTATAGGCAACATCCGTTTAGTGATTAACTTGTAACAGAATACGAAGGTTCTTCCCTTTTACATCACATCTCAATTTAATTTGCTATTTGACCTGTTCAGAATGACTGAATTATCAGAAATTTCACGGGTGATCATTGCAATGCAGCAACTGTTTCAGATGCAGCGTCAGCACAGCCCCTGTCACGTTAGGCCGGGCTGCTGCCTGCATGACCTCCCTAACATCCCCATCCCCGAGACCGATCTTCTCCTGCCACTGCAAAGCTCTGCAGCCCAAACTCCTCACCAAGGTGTTCAGCGCGGTGCACTCTCTGGCCTCTCGTCACGGTGCCGCCCACTTCCCCACAGTTGCCTAGACCCACCCTTCCCTGGGGCCGGGTGTTGATAATCAGGACCCTCCCCAGGAGACTTCGGGTTCCAGGCACTGCCCTGGGGCCTCCATTCGGTGGCTTTGCAGCCAGCGGCGCCCTCAGCGTCCTCCTGGACCTCGAGCACCCCGGGCTCCCCTCACCCAGGGCTGTGCACGTTCCCGCCACCAATAGGGCTCAAGGGCCGGGGCAGGACACCTGGTGGAGTGTGGGACGGCAGGGTGAGTGCACCTCCTGGGTACCCGGGCCGCAGCGCTGGTGGTGAGAGTGGGGATCTTCCCGAGGGGCTCACCCGGGCCCCAGCCCGCCGCGCGCTAGTCTTCCTCACGTGCCCACACCCCATCCCCCACCCCCTGCCGCCCCACCTTCAGGCGCCGGCCTCCCTTCCAGTCCTCCCACCGGGGCCCAGAACGCTGGAGCCGGCAGGGCGGCGGAGCAGAAAAGTAGTATCTTCTATCACCGAAAGTGCCCCGCCTCGGTACTTCGGGTTGGCTATGCCAACACGCTGGTGACCCCAGGGCGGAAAAGCGCGAACGCCCAAGGTCTACAGGTCCCCTCACAAGCAGCTAAAACCTATCTTTCTAGGAGGAGTAAAGGAGCTAGAGCGAACAAAAGTATCGTGCCCCGTGTGAGGATCGAACTCACGACCTTCAGATTATGAGACTGACGCGCTACCTACTGCGCTAACGAGGCACCTACCAGGCGCTTCCCGGAGTACGATAATGAGGCTGATGCGGCGGCCCAGTGCGCATGCTCAGAAAACCACGTTTTCATTTTCTCCGCTGAGTCCCTGACCCCCGACACAGGAGTTGCCGGCCCCAGTGCCGGCCCTGGCTGAACCGGCCACGCCGCTCCGGTCTTCCTCCGCCTGCCGGTCTATTTATCAATCAACAAGCACTGCGGCTTGTCGGACCCCATGTGCCGAGTACTGGGGATCCGGGGCCGTGGGATTCTTCCTGCTGTTGTAAACTCTTATTTTTGTAGACTGTTTACAAAGCGTTTGCACATGCGTGATCTCGTGAAACACTTCTTGGGCACCTACCATGTCCCTGGCCTTGTGCTGGGTGCTGCGTTCACAGAGACACTCTCAGCCTCAAACAACTGGTGTCGGGGCGCACATGCATAATGATTTGAAAACACACACGCGCACACACAATGCACACTACTCCGGCCCCACTGCAGATCCCCAGATCCAGTCCGGTGCCCAGCCGCTTATGACGCCCCAAGTTTCCACCTCTGCCCGGAGCTCGGCGGCTGAGACCACTCTTCTTAGAAGCGTCCGCAGCTCTGGAAACGACACCTCGGGTCGCAGCCTCAGCATCTTGGAAGCCCTCTCCTCTCCCTTACCCACAGCCCTTTATATCAGCTCATTTAAATACATTCATTGTTAAAGGAAACTTTGTCACTATTATAAGTGGAAAACAGGTGTTTATTTTTCTCCTAATACACGTTAAAATAAATATTAAAATAAAAAGCACTCTTCCATGTACCATCTAAAATCAACCAGAGGAAGGCACACTTAAAATCTGTATTTTTCGCTGTAAATTTTACCTTAAAAAATGTAAACTAAGACTGAACTCCAGCCAACGACAGGCTAACAGAAGGGCTTTGGACGATTGCAAGTTTGAAGTGTTTCAAGGGGTAAGACGGTTTGATAGACTGACGGACCTAAGGACAGAGAGGTGGAGAGAGATTCGGGAGACTGAGAGAGCAGTGAGACGTTAACGTAGGTCTAGGAGGTGGGTGTACGAATATTCACTGTACAATTGTTTCAACGTTTCTGTTTATCTGAAAATGTTTCATTATGAAGTGTTGGGGAGTGTTTTTTAAATCACCCAGAACTGGGGGATGTTAAGGGGGAAACTCGCAACATCAGCGTAAGAAGGTAAAAAATATTATCTTAAGAGCAGGCACCAGAATTCCTGGTCGTTGGTGTAGAGAACGTTGGGCGAGGGAGCGCGGATCATTTGGAGAGAGACCCCTGGGAGTGAGGTCGGTGCAGACAAGGGGTGGGCGCCTTACGGCGTCCTCCCATCTCGTTAGGAGGAGTCGCGGACGGCGTAGGTTGCCTGGACCCCGGGCCTCGCAGATTGGATGGAACTTACCCAACCCTGGGGGAGCTCTCCCTCCCACGCTCCGCTGCGGGAACCCGGCCGAGGGAGTGTGCTCCGGCCTAAGGTCGCTGGGGCCCCAGGACCGCCCGGCAGGTGCGGGAGAACAGGGGTCCGGGCAGAGGGATCCCGCCCCCAGCACACACATACGGAGGAATCCGGGGACGCCGAGAACGGCAAACCGGGAGCGTCGCGGCAGTTTCACCCAGGTCTCCAGGCCCGGGGAGCGTTGACTGACTTCCTTACTGCCTCTAGGAAGCCCAAGCTGCGGCAGAATCTGGGCAGATACAGAAGCCCCACTGAGCACCTCCTGGATGCGGTGGAGGGACCGACGGCTGGCTGCGCCCTGAGTCCGAAATAAAGGGCTCAGTGGTCGGTGTTACGTGCCCTTCAGGGTCGCAGGCGCAGAGGCTCCTGCAGGCGGCGACCCCCAGTCTCGTCTAGTGATGGGTGACCGTGGCGGGGTGAAGGCAGGTTGTCCCTTCCCTCCGGGGGCTGGGGGCAGGGGCTCCTGGAGCAAGCAGTTCCCACCTCCAGGCCTTCGCGAGGGCTGTTCCCTCCACCCGACACGGTTTTTCCCGTATCAGGCCCCTTTTCTGTGCCGGGATCTCCTCCTTGCCCTTCTTCAGCCAGGTCAAAGGTCACCTGCTCTGAGCAATCGGATCCCCTTCTCCTTCCAGGATTGCTTCTCCCTTCCCCACTTCCCCCCCTCACTTGGCTGAATGGAGGCTAAACGCTTTCACGGCGGCGGCTCATTTACTCCCAGGGTAGACCAGCCGGAGGGGGTCGGTGTTACCGCTGCACTACACGTACGGAGGCGCAAACGCAAACTCACAGAGGCTCGGCGACCTGCCCAAGTTGGAGCGGCTCGTAGCTACGCCAGGCGGGGCTCCGTCCCGAGTCGGACCACGGCGCGGGGCTCTCACCAGCACATCCCTCACCCCCAGTAGCAGTTTCCGCAAGTGTTTCCTCACGTGCACCTCCTACAATAATCTTGAAAAGCGTCTACACACCTCCTCGATTAACGCTAAATTTGTATCTAAACATTCTCGTTGTAAATTCAGTTACAAAGGATGTAATTTCCAGTAGATCGTATATGCTGATTTTCTAAAAATAAAACTGCATGTATGATTTTTTTTTTAACCAGGCATCCAATGAAATCGAAATACCTTATGGATTCCATACAAACCATAATCTATTTTAAATACACATGAGTAAGCTTAACATTTAAGTTTACATTTATTTTCACCCTAGAACTCATATTTCCATTATACTCCCACCCCCAGAATTTTATCTTCATATAATAGTTTGTTTGAATGTCTGTTATTGAGCACCCTAACTTGCCTCTCAGCAGCAAGAATATGTACATAAATTGAAAATTTTGTTTCCTGTGACCATAAGGTTTTGTGTCATATTTTTCTTCTAAACTGACATATCACTATTTTTGTTAGTACACAATCAAAAATCATAAATATATTTATGATTTTGAAGAATAATTATTAAATGGAAAATCTGAAACAAATATCCATGAGATGGATACAACTTTTTAATCCCACTTAATTCATGTCTGCATGGCTAGCTAGTCCCTTTTTCTAGAATGAGATGGGATTCAGCATTAATTCTGTTCCTATTTTCCATATTTATAGATGTAAATGTTGAGACACTCTGTTCACATGAAGAAATAAAAAAGGATGGAAAGAGCTTTGTGTCGACACTAAAACTCAATTCCTTTAACAATTTTGAGCCATATTCTAAACAATCATCTCTTATCCATCGCCTTGGTTATGTATGTCCTCTTTCAGTTTTGAATTAGAAGCCACAACAATTAGTCATTAGAGTCTTTCACGTTCTCAACTTCTAAACCAATGTTTTGAACTGAACATTCCCTTTGTTTGCAGCACTGGAGGTTTTCTCATCTTCCATAAAATCCTGAAGGTGGAGGAAGAACAGATGTGAAAGAGAGACAGGAAGGGAGCAGAGGCCCGACCGCCTACAGCAGCTTTTTCTCCAGCTGATCAATTTTGGGACATCATCACATCGTACCCCTGAGGTGCATATCCAGGTGACATTTGAGGGGCTTAGATTTGTTCTGATGGGCAGCAGAGGCTTTCGTAAGCCTTCTTTACAGATGAAAAGCGTGTGTGTGTGTGTGTGTGTGTGTGTATGTGTGTGTGTATGTTGAGAGGCAGGCTCAGGGCTGGCTGAGCAGAGTAACGTACTGGAAACAGGTTGCAAATTATTCTTCCCCCATGGCCTGGATAGACCCTGGCAGGGAGACCACTTGGGAAGCCAGGAAACAATCCAGGCCTAGGGAGATGAAAACATGTTCTGGGAGATGCTGCAGAGCCGAGTGGAGACACAGTCTACAGGAACGGCCAGGACTTGGGTCTGAGTTACTGCCAAGAATAAAGAGAGAAGCAAAGTGTCACTCCAAATTTAGAGGAGCAATGTCCATAAATGCCCTGGTGCCACCACTGGGCAGGAAAACGGAAAAGAGGGGCCTGTTCGGAGGGAACCCAATAAATTCTGATTTTGCATATTTTTATTACACAGATAATATGTGCTCATTATAAAACACATGCATACATACTGTATCAGTCAGCTAGTGCTGCACAAGTGCTGCTTAACAAATCACCCAAAACTTAATGGCTTAAACAATGTGGGTTTCTTTTTGAATAGCTTTACTGAAATATAATTCTCCTGCCATACAATTTACTTGTTTAAAGTGTAAAATTCAGGGACTTCCCTGGTGGTCCAGTGGTAAAGAATCTGCCTTCCAATTTAGGGAACATGGGTTCAATCCCTGGTCAGGGAACTAAGATCCCACATGCTGCGAGGCCACCGCACCACAACTAGGAGAATCCTGCATACCTCAGCAAAGACTCTGTGTGCCACAACTAAGACCCGACACAGCCTAAGGAAAATAAGTAAATAAAATAAATAAATATTTTAAAAAGTAAGGTGTACAAGTCAATGTATTTTTGGTATATTACATTATTATTTTTTAAAATTGTGGTATGAGATATACATAACACAAAATTTACCACTTTAACCATTTTAAGTGTCCAATTCAGTGGCATTAAGTACATTTGTGATGTTGTGCAACTATCATAACTATCTGTTTTCAAAACCTTTTCATCCCCCCAAGCAGAAACTCTGTGCCCATTAAGTAATAACCCTTCTTTCCCCTCTCTCCCCTCATTCTCCTCCCCAGTAGCTTCTAATCTACTTTCTGTCTGTGAATTTGCCTTTTCTGGATATTTCATATACGTGGGATCATACGATATTCGTCCTTTTGTGTCTGGCTTACTTGACTCAGCATAATGTTTTCCAGGTAAGCATGTATTTTTCTTGCTCACAGGTGTGTTGTCGGCTGGGCTAGCGCCAGGCTGTGGTTGGGTTCAGCGCTGCTTGTCATGTCTTCATGGTCTCCATTGGTCAGTCTTAAAGACCGTGGTCTTCATGGTCAGCCATTTCCTGGGGTGCCTTCTTCTCACTGAGGGTCACAGAAGCCTGAGAGACCAAACTATACCAAGCAAGCGCATTTAAGTCCTCTGCTCTGGGCACCTCCATCCAAATTCTATTGGCCAAACCAAGTCACCTGGCCAAGTTCAACATCCATGGGCCAGGGAAATATACCCAGCCCACAGGGGAAAAGCTGCAAAGCCAGGGCAAGGAGGGGAATGAAGAATTGAGAACAATAATCCAATCTCTGCACAGACTTACACATATAAATGTCTCCCTTACCCCACCCTTACCCCAATCCTGTTACCTCTCCAGAGGGAACCACTGATATCAGTATCATATTGTCCAGTGACTTACTTTTTCCATGTAACAATAAGCTGGGAACTCTTTCCCTGTCAATACATATAGATCTTCCTCGTTCTTTGTAACCGCAGTGAAACTGTCTCTGAGAACAGGAGATTAGGATGCAAACCTGCCCGGGGGAAGATCAGATGAAGACTCAGAAGGAAGGTGGCCGTCTGCCAGCCAAGGAGGGAGGCCTTAGAAGAAACCAACCCTTCCAACGCCTTGATCTCGGTCTTCCTGCCTTCAGAACTGCGAGAGAACAAATTACCATGGTTTAAGCCCCACCCCACCCCTGACCCCTCCACCCCCAGCCTGTGGTACTTTGTCCTCGCAGCCCAAGCCGCTCTAGGTCTTCTAATTCTAGAACATCGAATTCTTCCCAATCAGTAACAATTACTGTAGCGAACATTCTTGTACACCTTTAACAATGGACGTCTGAGGAGCTTGTGGGCAACCGAAAAATATGTTCTGTCCTGGATTCAGGTGGGTTTGCTGTTTCACCCCACAGGGAGCACATGAGGAATTTTCCATTTACCCGAGGGTGAAGACCAGAGGTTCTGGGCGTTTGCCTGTGCTAGGGCAGTTGCAGCTGTTAAGAGCTTTTCTTTTCACCCCTGACCTCTCCCTGCACTTCCATCCTCCCCCACGGGTCATGGTCTCCATCTGCTTGGCAGGGGTCACAGCCAGATTGTGGGTGGCATCCGACCTGACCACAGCCCACGGTCTTTGCACAGTCCCCTGCAGTCACTGGTCCAGTGGGAGGGAAGTCGGGGTGAGTGGGCTTCAGAATCATGCTCACTGTGACTCTCAGCTCCTTTCCAGTTCCCTCTGCTTACAAAAGTCAATAAATAAAAATTGAAAATATAGAGGGAGTCAAGAGGCTAAGTGAGGAGAAAGGTTACTGGGGAAGGAAGGAGGCTGGAGAGAAGGGACCGGTTTGGGGCGTGGATTCTCCCATGGTGCTTTGGGAGGAGGCAGAGGTTTCCCAGACCTGGCCCCTTCCCAGCCAGGACTCGGTAACGTGGCAGGGCTTGGCCGCGGGCCCACAGGTCTCATCTGGTTATTCTGGCTGTGACAAGCCAGAAGCCAGGGCGCAGCCAGCTGGGCAAGTCCAGGGAGGCTGAGGAGGCCGCGTGTGGGGCGGGAGGAGGAGGTTCTCCTCAGACACGCCCTGCAGGGAGCAGCCGGCACGTCTCTGTCATCTGTCCCGGGCAGCGCAAGGCCATGGCCCTTCCAGCTCCGTCTCTGACTGGGCGAGCGGCCGCCACCGCGTGAGTCAGCCTGTTGCTGGAAGCTTTTGAGAGTCACTGCTCTGAGCCGTGCTGACAGGGCACTCAGGAGGAAGAGGGCCTCGCCCCTGACTGCCAGGATGTTCCCTGAGGGGCTGTGTTCTTGCCACACTGAGGCCAGAGGCAGCCGTTACAGAAAACGCTTGTCTGGCCTTCTCTCCGTCCGCGTGACAGCTTCTGTAGCTCCCATATCCATGAGATAAAGACCGAGGTCCTCTTGCCGTCCCCCCTCCCACCAGGGTCTGACCTCTGGAGCTCACCTCTTCCCACTCCTCCCTGCCCCCCCAGCACACACCCAACCCCTGCACCCCTGGGGCACCCATTCCCTCCCACCTCCCCCAGCTAATGCCTCCAACCTGTCGTGACCTCAGAGAGGCCTCCTGACCCCAGGCTAGGTCAGCCTCCCGCTCTGTACGCTCCTGGCTCTTGCTCCTCTGATCTCAACACTCACCCCAGTTCAATGTCATGACGTTTCATTTGCCGTCTTTCCCACTGGACTGTAGGCACGGCCACAGCGAGGGTCATGCTATAGGCTGTGCAGAGCCCATGGTGGGCCCTTGAGCATTTGATGATGACAGAAAAGGCTTCTCGCATTCTACTGTATTTGCTTGGTTTTCCTTGAGGGCAGACGCTGCAGTGGGTTCATTTCTAGATCCCCAAACTTTAGCCTGATCAAAGACCTCGTTCCTAGTTCCAAAGATGGGCAGGCTCTGATTTCAATAACCAAGCAGGCCTTTCCATGAACTGGCCAGAAACACATTCAGGTCCATCTCCCATGCTCCACATACAGCGAGGTCCCCTAGCCAGAGGAGAGGAAAGGGTTACAGCACTCACCTCTCAGGGCCCTCCCACTCCACCCCCTCTGACAGGTGAGACAGGTGGTGGTAGGTGTGGTCCCAGCAGCCCTGGGGCCACAAGGAACTGGGCCTGCCCCTTCCAGGTTCAGACCTGGAACAGGGCAGTGGTTTTGCCCACAGTTCCAACAGGTGTAATGGCAATGGCAGAGGTCACGGTATATGTCCTGGCACCCCAAGCTGTGCTGGGATGCAGAGCCATGAGGCCACCTTCATCACAGAGCTCATGGGTGTCATGGTTCTGGCCTGAAGTTGGCAGGCATCCAGGGGCTGGGCTGCTTGCACAGTAATCCTTTCAAATCATGTCACTAACATCTATTCCTGCACCTGTGTTTCAAACGTAGGGTTTGTGCCTGAAATGGCAAAACCACATGGCAAAGTTGCATTATCAGGCTCATAATTTAACGCTTAGAGACTTCAACTAATTTAGGTGACAGTCTGATGGCCAAAAGGAGAAAGTCTGATTACAAAGGGGCATTTACCTGGAGGTCTGGGTCCCTTCCAGCACCTTGCACATACATGCCTAGGAGGCACTTGGTACGTGTTTGTGGAATGAATGAATGATATAATGTTTGCCCTCCTGAGTCTGTGGGTCTTATTCTATTCAGAAATCTGTCCCCAGCTATCACACACAGACACATATACTCACCACAGAGCAGGGCTTTGCTCATTGAAGGGGAGCAGGGAGTTGGCCACAGTGAGCTGATTCATCCTTATGGTCTTTTTAAGTCACTAGCGACAAAGAGGGGTGTAAGCGGGAATCTTCTACAACATTGCTTTTCTCTGCAAAAAGAGGCAATCAGCAAGTGTTGGTGGCGGGGGGAGCAGTTGTACACATAGACGGAATACAGCCCACTTGGTCCACAGGAGTGGCTGAGGCTAGTGTTTCTGCTCTCCCTTGGGGTAGGGGGTGCTGGAAGGTGACCAATTATTTCACCCAACAGATATCTACCAAGTGCTGCTGTGGGATAGCCACTGGGATCAAAGTGGTGAACAAGACAGAACTGGTTCCTCCTCATTAAAAGACACTAAGTAGGTAAACAAATATATAAACAAGGCAATTCCATATTTTGGTAAGTGCTATGAAGGAGACAATAAAAGTTAAGCTGAGACCCAAAGGCTGAGTTCTTCATTGCAGACAACAGAATCCACTCTAACTGGTTAAGTAGAAAGGGGTTTGTTGCAGTTAAGACTGTTTGTTGCAGAGTTAAGTTCACTACAAAATTCCCAGGAGGCCTAGGGAACCACACTTGGATGCTACAGAAAACAACCCAGCCAGGAAGATGCCCAGCCCCACCATGGACTGTTCCAGTGGAAGCCTTCCTGCTGCCACCGCTCTCCACCTCTGATGCCTTGGAGTAGCAGCAGTGTTCCTGTCTGCTTAAGCTGCTGCCACAGAAAAACCTTCCAGGTCATGTGAGGATGCTGCTGCCTGTCAGAGCTTGGGTTCCATGCAGAGCTCTGCTTTTGGGAGGCCTGGGGAAAAGAGTTTTGAGCTTCCCAGATGCCATGGGAAAGCACATGAGAGGGAGACTGCAGTGGGTTCTGCAGGATCTAATCTACACTGTTGCCACAACACACAAGAAAATGTTAAAACTTACAATGCAGTGGCTAAGAATCCACCTGCCAATGCAGGGGTCACGGGTTCGAGCCCTGGTCCGGGAAGATCCCACATGCCGCGGAGCAACTAAGCCCGTGCGTCACAACTACTGAGAACTGCGCTCTAGAGCCCGTGAGCCACAACTACTGAGCCCACGTGCCACAACTACTGAAGCCCGCGCGCCTAGAGCCCGTGCTCCACAACAAGAGAAGCCACCGCAATGAGAAGCCCGCGCACCACAACGAAGAGTAGTCCCCGCTCGCCGCAACTAGAGAAAGCCCGCATGCAGCAACGAAGACCCAACACAGCCATAAATAAATAATAAATAAATTTATATTAAAAAAATTACAATGTCTAACGGTGTGGCTATGGAAGATGTTTGATTTTTTTCTTTCATTTTAATGCATTTTATTTATTTTTGCTTGTTTTCCCCAAATTTTTATAATGAACCCGTAATATTCACAAAACAAAAGCAAAAGCCAATAGAGTTATTTTCAGAAGAAAAAAACCAGAGGAAGAGTTTCCCAGCCCAGCTCGGAGGGAGAGCCCTGATTCACCTGGCAGCCCAATGGCCACCTTGGGCAGGTTCTGACCATTTGGCCACCTGCAGCATTTCCACTTTCCGATAAGAACAAAATATACATGCATGTATAAATGAAATACAGACCATGTAATTTCAGTGATTCTACATACAAGTTAAAAGCTCTCGTATTTGCATTTATAATGGCTTTGCACATGGGAATTCCCTGGTGGTCCAGTGGTTAGGAGTCGGTGCTTTCACTGCCATGGGCCTGGGTTTGATCCCTGGTCAGGGAACTAAGATCCTGCAAGCTGCGGCCAAAAAGAAAGAAAGAAAAAAAGTCTTTTCAAAAAATGGCATTGCACAATATAAAAATAAATGGTAAATGGTAAAGTTCATGCTAATAATTTTTAATTTTAGCTTTTCTTCACTTAAAACATTAAATAGCAAATTTTTAAAAATACCATGAGAAGATGAGAGAAAGACTACAGAAGAAAGGAAAAAACTTTCTATTTTAATACCATTAATGGCACTTTTTCCTTTTGTTTGAAACAAGGGGCCTCACATTTTCATTTTGAATTGGGCCACGTAAATTATGTAGCTGGCCCTGCTGTCACCAGCAGTGGATGTCATCATTTTGTAAAGTCTGTGCAGTAACAAAGATATGGAGCTACCAGAAGTCTCCTACATGGATGGTGGGCACGTAAAATGGTACAGGATCTTAGAAAACAGTTTGGCAGTTTCTTGTAAAGTTATCTATACACCTACCGTAGACCCAGCAATCTTGCTCCTAGGTATTTATCTAAGTAAAATGAAGACTTATGTTCATACGAAAACCTCTATATGAGCATTTACAGTGGCTTTATGCATAAATGCCCCAAACTAGAAACAACCAAATGTCCTTCAACTGGGAAAGGGATAAACAAAACGTGGTACATGCATGCAATGAAACATGACTCAGCCATAAAAAGTAGCTAAGCAGGGACGCAAACCACAACATGAATGTATCCCAAGTGCATTATGCTAAGACAAAGAAGCCAGATTCAAAAGGCTCACACTATATGATTTCATTTATAGGACATTTTGGAATAGGCAAAACTTTTTTTTTTTTTAAATATTGAGGGTTTTGTTGTTCTTTTTTTTTTAAACTTCTCTATTTTATTTATTTTATTTATTTTTAATTTTTGGCCACACCACATGAGATCTTTAGTTCCCCAACCAGGGATTGAACCCATGCCCCCTACAGTGGAAGGGCAGAGTCTTAACCACTGGACCACCAGGGAAGTCCCTAGGTAAAACTTTTGGGAGAGATAACTGATCAGTAGTTGCCAGGGGCTGGGGGTGGGGTAAGCAGTTGACTACAGAAGGGAATGGGGATTTTTTTGTGTGGTGATAGAAGTATTCTAGATCTTAATCATGCTGGTGGTTATGTTACCGAACCATACTTGGGTCCACTCACCCGCACCCAGTAAAGCCAATCCAGTGACACCGGGTTGTGGTGAAGGAAAGGGCAGCGTTTATTGCAGGGCGCCAAGAAAGGAGTCCAGGCAGCTAGTGCTTGCTTATAAGACCTGATCTCCCCAATGGCTTTCAGGGAAAGGTTTTTAAAGATAGGATGAGGGAGAGGGGTTGCAGGGTGTGTGGTCAGCTCGTGGACATTTTTCTGATTGGCTGGTGGTGAGGTAATCAGGAGTCAACATCATCAACCTTCTGGTTCCAACTGGTCTGGGGTCTATGTGCTTGTGGGCAGCATACAGTTAACCCTTCCACCTGATGGGGGTTTCAGTATCTGCTAAATGGCTCAAAGGACATGGCTCAGAATATTATCTATAGTCCTTGAGGAGGAGTTAGATGTCCTTGACTTTAGCCATTAAACCATGGCTAAACTATTATTTTGTCTTGCTTGACTGTTTTCCTTTGCTTTTGCCTTTTATCACTTCTCTGATTAAATTTATTCTTTGGAACTCGGGGAGGGCCCGGGAAGCTAAAGTTTTTCTACACACAAGAGGCAGGTTGAGGACGTGGGGAAGTCTGTCCCAGGAAGACCCTGTAGGGTCCTGCTCGGTTACAGTTATACAACTGTACACATTCCTCAAAACTCATAAAGCTGTACAGTAACAAGGGTAAATTTTACTGCATCTAAGTTATACCTTAATTTTTTAAAAAGCGTCTGCAAATTTATTAGCCAAAAAAAGGGGGAAAAAAAAAAAGGGAGCTCTTGTGGTTTTTATGCATGTCAGAAACCTCGAGCAATGGACCGGGAACTCCAAAGTAGGAAACTTGAGGGAGCAAAGGGACTTTGCAGCTGTGGCTTCCCGGGAGTTAAGCTGTGGCTTTGCTGGGTACCGAAGATGGACTTGCCAGGAGGCGGCTCCCATGAAAAGCAGTTGTAGAAGGACCTGGGGGTGGGTTGGGTTTAGGGTACCTGGCTGGACACCCTGTCCCGTTTCTGCTCCCACCCTAGGCCCTGGCCTGCCAGCAGCAGCTGCTTGAGCTCTGGCCTGCCTGCGCTGGGCTGATTATATGCAGAATGGATTGACTGGTGTTGACAGGCAGCTATTTACCCGTCTAATTAATTACGCCAACTAATTCTCAACTTAATTGCACTTCTTGGGTCGCTGGGTAATGAAAGTGTACAATTTTCCTGCTGCTGCAGGCCTTGATGGGGATGTGGCAGGGAGAGGCTGGCAGGTGCTCCTTGAGGTCAAACAGGCACCCTGTTCCTCCAGGTTCCTGGGCCCACAGCCCAAGCTCTCGGCCCCCAGCTGCCCCACAGACAAGCTCTGGAATCCTATTTGAGTACCTTCTGCCCGTGTAAGCGGGCCTCTGCCCCAGGAGCTCTGAGCCGTTTATTCACCTAACAAACATTGATTGAATGCCTACCATGTGCAGCCCCAAAGTGGGAGAGGCGCTGGGGAAGCTAAGTCGTGCCTAACTTGTCCCCTATCCCCCGCCTCAAATTGCTCACAGTCTAAAGGAGGAGATTTTCACTTACACCAGCAATTACAGAATTTGGGTGCAGAGAGGAGCCAGGTCTTTGGAGACAAACCCAACCCAGGCTCTGCGGTTTTGGGCCCTTGAGGAATTTACTTAACCTCCCTGTGCCTCGGTTTTACAAAGACATTGCAGGGCTGTGACAGGACGCAGTGTATCATAGAACATCGACAATGTTCTGGAAGATATATTGGTGCTGTATTAGGCTGAAGAGCAGAGCAGAAACTGGGCAAGTTTGGACCACTCATCACGCAGGCCTTCTCCCTTAGATCTCACACCCTTTGAGGCTCATCCCGTGAAGGAGGCAGAAGGCACCGTGGTTACCAGAGGGACCGGACCACCCGTCTGCGGCTCCTGGAGCAGCCACTTCCCGGCCAGTGAACTTGGTAGTCAGGTAACCTCTGTGTTTCAGTTTCCTTCATCCATGAAACAGAAATGGTCATAATAGCACTTACTCACAGGGCTGCTGTGAGGATTGAATGAGTTTACACACGTAGAGCACGTAGAATAGCACCTGGTACTTAGGATGTGTTCCGAAAGTGTTCTGTGGTTATATGGACAGGAAAGTGAAGTTCAGGGAGGTCCTCTAAGTTACGTACCCAAGGTCACATATGATCACAGGCACAATCTGAACACAGTTGTGCCTGATTCCAAAGGCATGGAAGCTTTTTGACTTTGCACCACTCAAGGAATTAAATGCAGTGGGAGATGGGGAAGTCACCCATCACTAGTACAAGACTGACTGAGACAAGTTCTAGAAGCACCTTGTAGGCTCAGAGGAGAAGCAGTTAAGGCTGCTTAGGAATAGTCAGGAAAGGCTCCCTCCCATAGATGGGAATCGGGAGAGACCTTGAATGCAGAGAAGGATTTGAATAAATTGTGTTGGGGGAAGCAAGGACTTCCAGCTGAGGGGGCGGGCTGAGCAAAGGCAGGGGACTGGACCTCCTACATGGGCAAGGGCCAGTCATTCCACTCGTCATTCCCTGGGCCCTAAGCCAGGGTTCCTCAGTCTTAGCACTATTGACATTTGGGGCCAGATAGTTCTTTATGGTGGGGGCTGTCCTGTGCATTGCAGGGTGTAGCAGCATCCCTGGCTTATACCCACTTGATGCCAGTGGCATCATCACCCCTCCAAGCTGTGACAACCAACAATGTCCCCAGACACTGCCACATCCCCCCCTAGATGGGCAAAATCGCCCCCTGTTGAGAACCATGGCCCTAGATAAATGGAATTCTCAGGAAGCCCCACACACCACTCATTTGCTAACAGGAGACTGGCTTCTCATCCTTTACCTCATCGTCAGTGTCCCCATGAGTCAGAGAGACGACACTTCAGGTCACAGGATGGAAGAAGGGAAGTAAGTGGTCCATAATCCACAGTGCCTGGAATCAAGGGCTCTTTGATAAGGATTTCTCAACGTATGACAATGTGGCTCAACAGCTGGCCAGACTTCCTGGTCCAGAAGTGCAATCCCAGGGGAGAAATTTGTTATTTCAGCCAGCAGACCCAGCAGGAATGATGACATTTCACATGGCTGGGGCTGCAGAGGAGGGGAGGGCCAACGCTGATGACAATCACTGGCCAGCTGTGTGACTTTGAGAACAGTCACTTTCCCTTTCTGGGCTACAGTTTTCTCATCAGTACATCCAAGATTCCTTCTAGGTGAGAACTTCTCTTTGAGCCCCATAAAGAGCAGTGAGGGGATGGTTCCCAGCTCATAGGGAGGAAGTTCTATGATCAACTAGTAACGTCTGCCAGGAGTGCAGGAACGGGGGCAAAGATGGGACAGCACACATAGACTGCATTTGCTGTCTATTCTAAAGGATTTGATAGAGTCCCTGGGGTCTGCGTAAGGGCAGGGAGCTGGGGACAGGAGAAGCAGGGCTCTTCTTCCTCCAGCAGCTTGAGGGGAAAGTTCCACTCAAAGAGTCTTTAAAAAAAAAAAAAAATGATAGCTACTGTGCAAGTAGACTAGTGAAAATGGTCCCCACAGGCCACGGAGCCCTGCCTCTGTCTCAGAGGGACCTCCCATCACTTATTCATCTAACAAAGAGAATCAGGCCCAGGTGAAAGATGAACCCCAGAACATCTACCCACTTCTGTCCTTCTCCCATACACACTTTCTGGAACTGATAAGAGGATTTGGATTGTTCTGAGAGTGGAAAGGGACAGGGGAAAGGAAGGGAGAGTGAAGCTTGGCACAGTGGAAAGTGCATCGGCTTTGGAGGGACTGTGTCGGGCTCTGCCACTTACTAGCTGGGCAAGTTACTCACCTTCTCTGAAACTTGCTTACCTCATCTGTGAAATGAAGCCTGGTCCTCCATGTGTCCCTTAGCTCAGAAAGCCAGCATGCAGGGAGGACTCGATGACGGCCAAGTGAAGGAGAGGTCAGGCTGCAATGTTCACACAGATCACAGACGTGCAGGGCCTCAAAGGCTAGGCTCAAGACTTGGTACTCAACGTGCCAGGCAACTGAGAGCCATCGACAGCTTCTGAGCCTCGGAGTGAGCCAGCACAAATCCCATGGATTATTATCCCCTCACCAGACTGGGGACTGGATTTGACGACACAGATTGGAGAGTGGGCTGAGGACCCAGAGGAGATGGAGAGGAGGGAAGGTCCAAGGAGAATGTGGGCAAGAAGTGAAGTCAATCTGCACAAGCAGGAGCTGGCAGAAGGGAGAGGGCGTGGAGCCAGGGGCACCAAAGACAGAGAGGGTATTAGGTTTGTCCCCATTGAGGTTCCAGACCCTGTGGAAGGAGATTAAGTGGAATAAGGGGAGGGGTGCCTGAGGTCTTGAATTAGATTCCTTCTATATCCTTCAAAAAGAGAAGAAATCCCTTTTAAATCCCCTTTCTCTTTCTTGGACTGTGCGTTTAAAAACACTGCTCTACTTCCAGACAGCCTCCCTCCACAGCTTTCGTGGGGTTACAGATGCTTATATATAGCACTTTCCTCCAAAGAGTAGATAGATATGCCGCAGAGAGGCATCTGGCTCTTACCACGTGCCAGCTGTTTGAAGACCACTCAATCCTAGTTTCCTGACATAATTCTCATAGCGGATATTGTCAGGGCCCCGCTCTTACCTCGTTAGCTTGTCCTATGCGCCCGCGACCTCTGCCTGCAGGCTTTCTCGGGCTCCAGGGCTGTGCTTGGTGAGCCCACAGAACCGGCCAGTAGGGCTGGGGAACTAATGCAGCCCCAGAAGCAGCCCTCGACCAACGATCGGTGGGGGTTGGTAGATAGATTCTGCGGTTTTCTCATCCTCTGGGTAGGAAAAATCTGAGATGTATTCTATACCATCTCCTGGAGGTCCCCGGCAGGACCGGAGCCCAGACGTTCCCACAGATGTTCATAAATCCCAGATGTCCACAATGGTGACCTGCTCCTTAACATACCCTGCCCCAGCAGCTTCCTCCCCTTCCTGTCTCACTCCTCTGCTCCCCTATCAGAGCATCTTGGGATCACCTCCCAGTTAGCTACTTGTACTCGAATCCCAGTCTCAGAGTCTGTTTCTGGAAGAACCCAATCAAAGGCAGTCAGTGTAAGCAGCTTTTGGCAGGAAAGAGCTCTCTGCAGGAGGCCCCTTTGTCTTGTCACTAACCTCAAACCAGGCGCCCCATGCTCTACTCACCTCCGGCCCTAGCACACCTTTCAAATCTTTTGATCACACAACACCTCGTCTAATCTGTTGGTTCTTTCCATAGATCAAATTAGAAATGAAGAATAAGTAATCAGCAGATGACCAGATCTCTTCCCTAGCTTTTCTTTCAGCAATCTCACGAACAAACTGTGTGAACAAGATAGCACCTAAAGAAGAATCACAAGAAGCCGACAAGCCTGCACACAAGCCTGCACACAGTGAGGGATGGCGACGACTCTGACCCCCATCTCAATGATTAACTGAGATTACTTCCCTTTTTCCCTTTACAAACTTCATGGCTGAGCAGAATTTTGGGAGGTGGTTTTTGGGGAACACTGGGTCCACCATTTCCCCCCATTGCCAGCATTCTCATTAAAGGCAGCTTTCCTTTTCACCAACTTTTGTCTCTCTCTGGAATATTGATTTTTGAGCGTCAAGCAGTCAGACCTGATTCAGTAACATCAGGACTCTAGGTTTTGCATTCCATTGACATGGAATTGACCATGCCATGATCTGGAAAGAAAATGTGGCTTCTCCCTTAGCAGTTCATCTACTTCAAACACGCCTGCAGCCACCTGCCCACCAGCACCGAGACAGACTGATCCCATCGGTCCGTGGGCCCGGACACAGCCGAAGATTCTTCTCCAGATAGTATTCCAAGCAGCCGCCGCTTCCAACAGATCAGCGCTGGCCCCAGAAATGGAACCTCTCTGGGGGTTCTGTTCAAGCATGACCACTGCAAACACAATAAGGGAAGAGAGATGGGAGAGAAGGCTTTCCCAGAGAATGGGGAGGGCTGGGAACTTGGGGTGTTACCAAGAGAAAGAAGAAGTGCCTGGTGAACAGTTCTGCCTGGCGGGCATCCAGCTTCCCTCCTCACATGGGGACAGGATGGATGGCAGATCTCAGGGGCCCATCAGGGAAATTGTCTTTGAACCAACTGGTGTCTGAAATGAGGAGCACAGGAGGGGACCTGAGGCACAGCGGTGACGGTGCTGGGAGAGGCTGCTTGCTTTGTAAATGGGGCCTGAGGGTCTCGGGAGAATTGCACAACAAGCTGGAAAGCCGGCTCACCTTGGCTGCTGGGAGGAGAAGTCTCCCAGGGCTGAGTGTGCCCAGGCGTGATAGAGCCAGCCCTCCTGGCCCGCGGGCAGGGCGGGTGTCGCTCAGAGATAAACCAACCCCTGGCAGTGGGTGATGATCCCTGTGAAGCATTGCTCAGGAGAGCAGGATTACCTTGGAGCAGGTAATCCTGGATGCTGGCCGCACACCAGTGCTAGGAGTGGGTGCTTTCCAGAAGTGCTGTGAGCCCCGCTCCTCCTGGGTGGTGTGGCCCGCTTGCCCCTGACATCAGGAAGAGCTCAGCTGCCCCCCACACGACTCAGGGACAGGGCAGCATGAGCCGGGCAAGGCACGTGGGCAAGCTCCAGAAACGCCTGGAAGATGTCAAGAGCCAGTGGGTCCGGCAAGCCAGGGCTGACTTCAGTGACAATGAGAGTGTCCGGCTGGCCACAGATGCCCTCTTGGATGGGGGTCCTGAGGCCTACTGGCGGGTGCTCAGCCAGGAAGGCGAGGTGGACTTCTTGTCCTCGGTGGAGGCCCAGTACATCCAGGCCCAGGCCAAGGAGCCCCCCTCTGCCCTGGAGCCCCCAGGAGGGGCCGAGGCAGCTTCCAAGGGACTCGACTCCTGCTCCCTGCCATCAAGTACCTACTTCCCTGTGGCCTCAGAGGGCAGCGAGCCGGCCTTGCTGCACACCTGGGCCTCAGCCGAGAAGCCCTACCTGAAGGAAAAGTCCAGCGTCACCGTGTACTTCCAGACGGACAAGCACAACAACATCAGGGACCTCATCCGCCGCTGCATCACCCGGACCAGCCAGGTAGCGATGGCGGAGTCTGCGTCTCCTTGGCCACGGGGTGGGGGGACTGGTGGAGGAAAGGAGAGAGGTGTGTGTCCTGCTCTAAGGGATGGAGTCCAGGTGATTGGAGCTTAGGATGGAACCAGGGATGTTACTCTCTGCCTTGCCCTAGATCACTGACTTCCTGATCCCATTTGTCACAATCTGGGTCCCAGCCACCAACACCCATCTGACCCTCCTCTTCCATCTTGATCCCGACGACCTAGTCTCCAAGCTGCTGTAGACACTTTTTCTATACTTCAAATTTAACTTGGTCCCTTAGCTGCTTAGAGCCTTCAGTGGCTCCCAGTTGCCCCCAGTGGAACCAGCAGACTCCGTAGCATGGCTCACGACCTCTCCAGCTCCTCTTCCACCTCCTGCCACTCAATCCTGAGTGACCTGCAGATTCTCAAACACATCAGGTTCTGTCTTGAGGCCTCTGCACATGCTGTTCCTTCTGTCTGGAGCCCCCTCACCTTCCCTGCTTTTCCCTTAACACCTACTCCTTCTCAGGACCCAGCACTGAAGTCCCGTTCTCAGGAAGCCTTTCCTGAGTTCCCCAGGCTAGGCGAGGTGCCTCACTTCTGTGTTTCTGAATGAAGGGGCCACTCCACTGGGACACAAACTCATCCCGTTTCCTCTCAGGCTCGGCTTAGACCTGTCTGCCCACAAATTCAGTGCAGCGCTTGAATCCAACCTGTGGTCAGGCAGAGGACAGAGGAGGCAGCAGAGAAGGTTTCTCCCTCCCCAGAGTGTTTACATTTTAATAAGTGACTTTAGAAGAAGAAAAATCCTTCAAGGCCAGAGCTTAGCTGGCAGAATTTCAGGCACCGGGACTGGCATTTGGTCAGGAGTTCTCCCAGTGGTCCTGGAACTGCAGGCCCACAGGGGCTGCCTGCTCCCCCGGGGAATGGGGGAGGGACTCCAGATCATTCTACCCAGGTGCACAAAATGACTATTCAGCACAGGGGTATGGGTGCCCCTCCACCCTCCTGAAGCTGCAGGGGCAGGGGTGAGAGTGGACTCCAAGGAAAGGACTTTGTCATCTGTAAAGAGTCTCTCTCATCACTAAAATGATTTATTTTGTTACATTTAAAAGAATTCAAAAAAGAACAAACTGATATTTAAGCTCATTTTCTGCTGAGATCCCACTCTCATGACAGAATCCCCTCCCATGTCTAATAGTGTGTGTAATCTCATGGCTCCAGAAGAAGTCACCAGGAGTGGGGAAGCTGTGCTCAAACGGGGAGGGAGGGAGTGGAGCTCTGGAGAATAAAATAGAAGGTGACAAGGGGTGGAGTATTGGCTTTTCACGCTGCTGGGCTACTTCAGAGCAGCATTTCATGCTTCCCTGGCAAGGCAGCATCAGGAACTGACAGGTGGACTCAGGCAGGCAGCCAGGAGCGCCCGCACTGCCTGGGGTGGGCTGCACAACGCAGGGCAAGTCCCTTGACCTCCCCAGGCCCCAGATCCCACACTGGACTAAGGGGCCCCTTCTAGCTCCCAGGGCTTGTTCCTAAGTGTGCTACCTCTGGTCTCTGTGCTGAAGTTCAGTGCTCTCCTGAGGGGTGGGACCAATGGTGTTGGCGAAATTCTGAACCGCAGCTGCAGCTCAAAGGGTGAGTGAGACTCTCTGGAAAGAAGCCAGGTTGGGGCTTGTGAAACATCATCCCCTGGCTGAGTGCTTCCCCTTCCCCCTACCCCACCTAGAGAGGCTTCCCTCTCTTCACCTCTGTGGCCTTGAGGCCTGCTGCTGTCCTTTGCTGTATCAACACAGTATGTTACAAATTTAGGACAACACTTAAAAATCAGAAGATTTCACCTGAAATTAAGAATTTCCAGCTCCTCTTGGCAAGTCGGAAGACCTGGCTCTGTTGGCACTGAGTTGAGGTCACCTCTTTGGGTGGGTCACCTTTGCGGCAGTCCCCACCACTCCCTGTTGTCCCAGGCCGTGATGAACTTCACCCATTTTGTTACCTGTCAGACTCCTGCAGGCAGTTTGCAATACCACTCCCATACACAACACACACACACACACACACACACACACACACACACACACACACACAGAGGGCTCAGGAGTGACCGGTGACCTGTTCCCACAGAGATGCCAGCGGGGGCTGGATCCCCAGCCACAGGCTGTAGATGGAAGTAGGCTGTGTCCACACAGAGGGAGGACAGGGGGTTTGTCTTCTCCCTCTCCTGTGGCTTCAGCCCCCTCAGGAAGAGAAGAGAGGGGAACGAACGGAGCCAGCCTGCTGGGTGTTCCCCGGAGCAGCTGCTGCTCCCTAGGGGGCTCCCTCTTTCCCTTCGTGCTCTCATTCCTTTACTCCACAAAGCCGAATTCACTGGTCAGGCCCTGAACCCAGGATGGCAGAGCAGAACAATAGGCCTCCCTCCCTCCAGCCACCTGCCCTTAGGGGAGAGGTGGGAAGAGAGGGGACACTGGTGGATGGCAGTGCTGGGCTTGAGCAATGCTTTGTGCCGGGGAGCAGAGGGGAGGGTGACTAAGGCAGGCTTCACAGAAGAGGTGGCCTCTGAGTTGAATCTCAAAGGCTGAGTAAGAGTTTGCTGGGCAGAGAGGGGACGTAAAGGAATTCCAGGTCTAGGGTGTGTCAAATGCAGGCGTCAAGAGGAGTGAGAGGTCTGGATGACCTAGAGGTAGGGAGACGTGGAAAGGACTGTCAGGAAGGAAGAGGTTTTTACTCACAGTTTCCTAGAAGCAGGAGGCACCACACACCATGCAGGGCCACACGGGGAGCACCAGGGTCCATCAGGAGGCAGAAGAAGCCAGGGGAACACACAGGCACAAGCCTTTATTGTGGTTTTGCAGGAAAGGCAAGGCAGGGCCAGGTGAACAGTTTAGGATTGGCTAGTTTGAATAATTCTAGCAGGCTCTGGGCCACATATAGTCCCTGGTTGTCCCATAGCTGGCACTGGGGTGATTTAGGATGGGCAGGGAAATACTGTCTGGATGCTGGAGAGTCAGATAAAGGAGGCTTGGGACATGGCTCTGGATTGCTTGGTTAGCATATCACAGGCTGCGCCTAGTCGAGGTGCTTGTTATCTCTAGTAATCAGTTGGCGCTGGGATGTCAAAGTGTCATAAAATACAGAAAACAAAAAACATGAATTATCCATCCTCCAAGTGTGGTCCAGGATCCCTGAGAGTTCCAAAACCCTTCCAATGGGTCTGTGAGGTCCTGCCCTTTCTAACCACTTATCTGTGTGAGGCCAGATTATCTTTATATATCTCCTTCCCAACAACACATCACAACAGATTGCTACAGAAGCCGATGTGAGAACCAGCTGTCTCCTGGTAAGCCAGACACCACAGAGAGTTGCAAAACTGTAAAATAATGCCATTCTGCTCACTCCATTTTGCTGTTGTTTTGGAAAGTATAGTTATTTTTGCTTTAAAATTGTTACTTATGTTAACATGTAATGGGCTTAATATTGTTTTAAGTAAGGAATATTAGTTATTTTAAAATAACTAATAAACATTAAGAATTTTCTCAGTTTGTTTCTAATTTGACAAGTCTCAGTAGTTATAATCCACATAAACCAAAGCTCTTTGGAATCCTCAGTAATTTTTAAGAGTGTAAAGGGGTCCCAAGACCGAAAAGTTGGAGAACTTGAGCAGGCAAGCCCCCTGTCCCTGCTCGATCCCCTCTCCCTCTCCCTTTCACTGCAGAGAGAAAAATCTATTCAGTTCTCTGGGGAGGTGGGGGGAGAGTGGGAGGAGCATGCAGAGGACCAAGGGGGCAGCTGTGAGAAGGTCCCAAAGAAGCTCCCCCCAACCCCTAGGTGTCAAGGACCACCTTTTCAGGCCGAGCCCCTGCCCTGGGAGCGGCTGAACAAGGGACAAGGGTGGAGGGACGGGACACAGCAAGAAATCTGAGCAGGAACTGCACAATCCTGCCCCCACCCCTACTGCGCCCCCAGGGAGCTGATGAGCAGGTCTGCCCCATGCCTGACAACTGGGATTCCAGGGCCTCGAACACCACCAGGGTCCCCAGGGCGAGGTCTCCGGTTGATCCCCGGCCAAGGGCCGCCGAGGGAAGGGCAGACCTGGGAGAGACAGGTCCAGCCTGCCAGGCCCGTGGGGTCTCCGGGCAATGGAGTTCCTATACCCAGCCCAGGTCCCGTCTAGGTCCCGCCAGAGTGGGGTGGGACAGCCCCCAAGGGCCAGCAGAGGTGCTCCCTGCCCCCCTGGCATCCTCCTGGGATCTGTGATTGGTCTGTCTCCCTTCCCACGGGAGTTCCCTAGAGTAAGTCCCTCTCCCCCTCTGGGAGCCGGGGCTCAGTGCTGGCATATTGTCACTGCTCCAGATTGGCAGTGAGGGAGGGGAGCACCGGGCACACCCAGAGGCGACACAAGCAGGTGGGAGCATGTGGTTGCAGGGGCATGGTCCTCTCACTGCGGCCTTTTTAAGGGCTATTGGCTCCCCCGCACTGTGGTCAGCAGATAGGTGATGGGGGGGGGGGTCCACCTGGGCCCCCTTCCCTTCTTCTGTCCACACTCTCTTTGAGTTCTTCTCTGGGGTCCCCCAACCCTCCCAGGGCTTGACTCTCCCTCCTTGGCCCATCCTAACCCACAAGCGGAGGAGGGACAGGCTGTATCTGATGTAAACAGAGATCAGAGTCCTTCTCTTAGGCCTGCAGCAGACGGTCTGGGGCATCTCCTCGCATTCCAGCTTTTGGAAAGTTACTTAACATCTCTGCACTCCTGGCTCTTCACCCGGGAAGCCAGGGTAACGGTGTTGTGAAGGTTATAGGGGACGAACGTACGGCTGAGAGTAGGTGCTCGAGAAAGAGTTGCTGCTGTTATTACTCATCCAGCAAAAGCCAGCTCAGAAAGGGGGCATCAGCACACAGGAGAGAAAGAGGGAAGAGGAGCAATCGAAGCACAGAGTGGGCCACGGGGTGCTAAGTGCCCCCAACACCTGGCCCCAGCATGCTTGGTGGTCCCACCAGGACCCAAATCCTCTTTCCCCTCCTGCCCCCTGCCCTTCCCAAAGCAGCAGGATTTCCAGCCCATGAGGAACTCACGTCTGCCGGGCAGGTAGTGAGGGATTCTCAGCCAGGATTTGAGGTCTCCGCAGGATGACCCCTGTCTGTGGGTATCACCCTAGCAGACCAGCAGCCCCCTGGCTGGGCCCCACCATCTCACTGAAACTCCAGATTTCCAGAGCCCGCCGGCCAGGCAGCGCTTCCAGGCCAACTTCCTTCCTTAGCACGGGAAGTATCTCCTTCCCGTTCTCAGCCAACCCCACACCTCTCGGCTGGGCCGTCTGATTGGCCCTAACAAGAACCCTACTCTGTTTCTTTTTTATGCCCATAGTGGTGTGGGCACTAATTTTAACCCTCTCCCATAACCTGAATTAAAACAACATGGTGTTGTTATTCTCTCATGGTGTTATTCTAACATTATCCACACTTGCTCAAGAATAATGCATATAAAAATCACTATCATATTTTAACTACGCACTTTACTTTTGCATATGCTTCCGTTTATATTACCTGTGCTTACGGTTAGACCCAACTTACATGACAGCTAATGCTCTTCTATCGTGCAATGTTTTATAGGTAAAGAAACTGAGGCCCAGAGATGGTAAGTGAGTTGTCCGAAGGCACTCAGCTAGCCTACACTAGCACCACAGCTGGAGCTAAAGTTCCCTATCTCTCAGTAGATCGTTTTTCCCCTGGATTATGTGCTACTGCTCTGTATTAGTTTCCTAGGGCTGCCGTAACAAATTATCACACATTTCGAGGCTCAAAACAAGAGATAAGGGCTTCCCTCATGGCACAGTGGTTAAGAATCCGCCTGCCAATGCAGGGGACACGGGTTCAAGCCCTGGTCCGGGAAGATCCCACATGTCGCGGAGCAACGAAGCCCGTGCACCACAACTACTGAGCCTGTGCTCTACAGCCCACGAGCCACAACTACTGAGCCCACGTGCCACCACTACCGAAGCCTACGTGCCTAGAGCCCATGCTCCGCAACAAGAGAATCCACCGCAATGAGCATGCGCACCGCAATGAAGAGTAGCCCCCGCTCACTGCAACTAGAGGAAGCCCGTGCGCAGCAACGAAGACCCAACCAATGCAGCCAAAAATAAAATAAATAAATTTATCAAAAAAACCCCCCCCAAAACCTTAAAAAAAACCCAAAACAACACACAGATAAGTATTCTTTCACAGTTCTGGAGGCCAGAAGTCCAAAATCAAGGTGTCAGCTGGGCCATACTCCCTCGAATAACTCTAGGGGAGGATCCTTCCCTCCTCTCCCAGCTGCTGGTGGCTCAGGCAATTCTTGGCTTGTGGTTACAGAAGTCCAGTCTCTGCCTCCGTCCTTACATGGCCTTATCCTCTTCTCCCTGTCTCTCCTCTGAGTGTCTTTTATAAGAACACTTGTCATTAGATTTAGGGTTCACCAGAAAGCCCAGGATGATCTCATCTTGAGAATCTTAATTACATCTGCAAAGACCTTTTTTCCAAATGAGGTCACATCCACGGTTCTGGTGGTTAGGATGCGGACACATCTTTTGGGACCTGATTGATCAACACACTACACCCTGTGAGGTAGGACGCCCACGTAGGGGATGGAAGAAGTTATTGGCCTTGAATCGATCCAGTTGGGAGGCAATCCCAAAAGGAGGCAAACAAGATAAACCTAGATATCATGAGCCTGTCCTTCCAAGCATCGCTTAAATCAGGACGCTGGGTTTTTTGCAAACCTCTCTCCTTCTCTGTCAATCGGTCACCTGCTTACCAGCCCTGTCTCTGACAACAAAGACTCACTGGAACACAACTGGGAGGATTTACTGACCTCCTGGGGAGAGAGGATTGTCTCTTTTGCCAATACGTTGGATGAGGAGGCATTTATCTTTCAGGAGAGAGGACCTTATTGGTGCCATAAGCTTAAATGTGCACATATACTTAATTGTGTGTTAACAGGGCCATGGTCCTAAAGGATCACGGGCCTCACTATTAAAACATCTCTAGTGACCTCTAGCCCAGGGTGAGCAATTTCTTGGCAGTTCCCTCCCCCGTCCAGACACCCACATCAACTGAGCCGAAAGTCAGCGCCGAGTGGGTACCAGCCACCTCCTTCACCTGTCTCCATGACACTCTTCTTGCCCTTGCTACTTCCCAGATGTTGACGGTCAAAAAAATTTATTGTAATTAGTAGAAAAGTGGTTGAACATTATTATTACAGGTAATGTTGAAGAAAAGATCGCCATAGTCCCCCATCCAAATATGACTGTTAGTTTTGGCTTTGCACTCATCTATCTGTACACCACCTTCTGGCAATCATAATGGACATGCTATCATTTTGTGCTGTGGTTTTTTTTTTTCCCACTAAATTCATTAATTGTTAATGCACATTTGTTGAGCATATATTAAACAGCAAGTTTTACTTTAACATTTCACCATGCTTTATAGTTTTTTTTTTAATAAATTTATTTATTTTTGGCTGCATTGGGTCTTCATTGCTGCACGTGGGCTTTCTCTAGTTGCGGCGAGTGGGGGTTACTCTTCATTGCGGTGCGCGGGCTTCTCATTGCGGTGGCTTCTCTTGTTGCGGAGCACGGGCTCTAGGTGTGCAGGCTTCAGTAGTTGTGGCGCACGGGCTTCAGAAGTTGTGCCACACGGGCTCAGTAGTTATGGTGCCCGGGCTTAGTTGCTCCGCGGCATGTGGGATCTTCCTGGACCAGGGCTCGAACCCGTGTCCCCTGCATTGGCAGGTGGATTCTTAACCACTGCACTACCAGGGAAGTCCTATAGTTTCTATGTAACCATTATAATGATCATTTTTACTGGCTGCCTAATAATCCACTTCTCAACACACCACAATTTAGGTACTAGGAAGGACTTTTGATTGAGTGACAAAAAGTTCTAGTTCTGTTCCATTCCACTGTGTGGGAGCCTTTCCCACAGCACCAAGCAATTCTTGGACATCAGCTGGGTGTCCTACAACTCAATTCACGCCAATCACAAGCCAAGATTGTCACCTGTGCTTCTGACCAACTAGCGACGGATTAGAGATTCCAACAACCCCCTCCTTGGGTTTGATCAATTTGCTAGAGTGGCTGAGAACAGTCAGAGAAACATTTTCCTTAATAGAGTACCAGTTTATTATAAAAGGATATAACTCAGGAACAGCCGGATGGAAGAGATGCATAGTGCATCTCTCTGAGTGCACCAATCTCCCTAAACCCTCACGTGTCCAACAACGAGATGCTTTCTGAACCCTCTCCTTTTGGGTGTTTATGGAGCTTCATTACATTGGCGTGATTGATCAAATCATTGGCCATTGGTGACTGATTAACCTCCAGCTCCTCCCTTCTCCACCAGAGGCTGTGGGGTTAGACTAAGAGTTCCAACCCTCTGATCACAAGGTTGGTTCTCCTGGCAAAGAGCTCCCGCATCCTTAAGTGCCAATGCCCTTAGGTCCAAAGTCGCCTCATTAACATAACAAAAGACCCCTTTATTGCTCTCAGCTCTCATCACCTTGGAAATTCCAACGGTATTAGGAGCTCTGTCAGAAACTGATATGAAGACCAAATATACATTTCTTATTATAAGTCACAACATCACAGAAAGTAACCCCAAAAAGCTTAAGAAGAGGACCATGCATTGACATCCTCAGTGCACAGGTCAAGCATAGGATTGGCTTCGGGGGTAACTGAAACCAGATGTTGAAAGGATGCTGCTGGGCATCTGTCTCCACCTCTTAGCCCTGGTTTCTCCAGATCCGGCTTTGCTTTCAGGCAGGCTGTCCCCACATGGGGCAAGATGGCTGCCAGCAGCTGTAGTTTATAATCGACTAGCTAAGCAATCCCAGTAGAAGGAATGCCTCCTTTCCCCAGGAGTTCCAGCAATAGTCCTGGGCTGACTCCCATGAGGAAAACATGTCATGTGACCACCTTTGGGCCAATCTCTGTGGCCAGTGGCCTGGCTTCAGTGTGCCTCCCCTGCACCCAATCCAGGGCACGGCAGTAACTCCACCCAAAGCACATGGATGGTGGAGCAGAGGTAATTCCTTAAAGTGAGCTTGGGGGAGTTCCCTGGCGGTCCAGTGGTTAGGACTGGGCGCTTCCACTGCAGGGGGCCCGGGGTCTATCCCTGGCTGGGGAACTATGATCCCACAAGTCGCACGGTGTGGCCAAAAATAAAATAAAGTGAGCCTGGGGTGCTGTTGGCAGAAGGAGGAGGAACGGGTGCCTGGCAGGCAGGAACACATATGTCTCTCCCCGTTGTTGGCTATCTAGGGCCCCCCACCCCCCAAGTTTCTGCTGTGATGGAGGATGCAGTACCTGCTGGAGCCGGACTCCCTTCTCCATCCCACTGGGGCAGCTCAGTCTAGTCTAGCTTATATCCCCTGGGGTCTCCACAGGGATTTTGTTTGAGGCGAGGATTCCACAGCTTAAAAACATTTGAAAGCCAGTGGCCCTAGAGTGCCTTAAAGCTCCAAATGGCTGAGAGTCTGTGACTTTAAATCTGTCCCTCTCCTGTGACCCTGCCAGGCCACCTTCCCTTGGCCTCATCTCCCCCCTCTGCCTCCTCTTTTTGCTTACCTCCCCTTTCTCCTCGCACTCTCCACTCCAGCAGTGGGTGGAGAGGCCAGAGGATCTGGGGTGGGGCTGGAGAGGTGGCCTCAGGACAGAGGCAGGGCCGCACTGCAGCTCTGCGCCCCTCCTTGAGTCCTGCCCTGTCAGACCCTCCCCCCTCCAGCGCAGCAGCAAAGGGAACAGCTCTCCCAGGCCGGCTGGGACTGAGGGAGTTTGGCTGAAAGAAGTCAGCACCTGGCCCTGACTCTCTGGTGTCCGACCCCTCTGCCCTGGCCCAGGTCCTGGCCATCCTGATGGATGTGTTCACGGACGTGGAGATCTTCTGTGACATCCTAGAGGCGGCCAACAAGCGCGGGGTGTTCGTCTGTGTGCTCCTGGACCAGGGAGGCGTGAAGCTCTTCCAGGAGATGTGTGACAAAGCCCAGGTCTCTGACAGTCACCTCAAGGTAGGGTCCCGTAACAGCGTAAAAGGTATTTTGTGTTAGGATAGAATAGGCTACGCTGTGGTAACGCATGCCCCCATCTCCATGGCTTAACATAATACACGTTTCTTTCTTGCTCAAAGTCCAGTTCAGACGGCCCTCCCTCATCTTGTAGCTGCACCATAAGGAATACACGGCCCCCGAGACACAGTGACAGGGAGAGAGAGGGAGGGAGGATTCCGAGGGATGTCTTTAGGACCTGGCCTGGAAGAGATTTCCATCATTCCCGCTCATAGCCCTTTGAGCTCACACAGATCCACTGGGGGCTGGGAAGGATAAAGGGGCCCGACCTCTGCCTTTTCTCCCCTCAGCTGAGGAGACCCAGTGGCTGCACTTCCAGGGCAGGGAGACATCCAGGACCTGTGTGATGCATCTTTAGGACTCCATGGCTCCAACAGGATGCTGATCCTCTTGGACTTAACCAAACTCCTCACTTCCTTCTTCCGGCAAGGAGAAGGGAAACCCAGAGATGAGGGTTCATTTAGTCACGGCAAATTTGGGGCAGCTAATTCAAGCTCTAACGTGAAACCGCCCACAGCTTTCACAAACAGACCCAGCTGAACAGCTGACAGGTGGTTTCCTTGGTGACTGCCCCCCAGCTCAGGCAGGTCAGCCTCAGGAGACCCCAACCTCCTTGCCTTCCTCCTTCCCTTCCCCTCCACACTGACCGGGATGCAGCTGAGTCCAGGCACCTCCGGTCGCCACAGGCCTCAGGTCCCCCGACTGCTGGGTCTGCTTGACGTAACGTGGATCACACGGCCTCAGCATGAGGCCATCGAAACAGGTCCAGAGAGTCAGTGCAGGCCTTGTCCTCGTGGCCCACACCCGCTGCACCAAGGGACAGGACGTGGCCCTGTTCCCACCACCCCCGGAGCTTGTGGAGAGGCTGGAAGGAGTGGTTAGAGGCGCTGGGCAACCCCTTCCCAGAGCCCGCCCAGCTACCAGTGGGCATTCTCGGCACCAGGAGCATCCTGCTGGCCTCTGACATCCCCCTGCCTCACCTGCCCTTTCATTTCTTCAGCTTCCAGGGGTGCTGGCTTGAGGGCTAGAGCAGCGGGTGCTGCTGGGGAGGAAAGGGACAAACAGGGCCACAATTTGGGTTGTGGCCACACCTTTTCTTAGAGCAATCTAGGGTCCATTGAGGTCTCCACAAAGCCCCCCCCCCCACGCCCCGATTGCACTGGGCCTTTCCTCTGACCAGCCTGGAGTCAGGGACTCATGTCACTAAAGCCACTTACAGGGCGAGGCTGGGCTTGCCAGACCTCTGTGGGCCATGGGAGCCTGGACGGAGGGCTCTGTGGACACCAGGCCCTCATCTTCCTTCTATTTTCTGCTTTGTTTGAATTCTACCATCTCCCCTTTCTTTTCTTTTCTTCTTCTTCTTTTGTTTTTCTCCCATTACTCAAATAATGTCAGGACATTGAAGAAAATTTAGAAAATTCAGCCAAGGAAAACATAACAATGGCCCACAATCTCACCAACTAGCAATAACCCGTTTACTCTTGGCGAGCATCCTTCCAGATGTTTTCTTAGGCAAGTGCGTATCTCTGGATACGCAATTAGCGAGGACACCTTGACTTCCCTTGCAACAGAATGTTTCTGTCCGGAGCGTGGAAGGAGAGGTGTACTGCGCCAAATCAGGCAGGAAGTTCGCCGGCCAAATCCAGGACAAGTTCATCATCTCGGACTGGAGATACGTCCTGTGCGGATCGTACAGGTGAGCACTGCGCTTCATCTTCTGTCGGGGCTTTGCGGAGGCCAAGGCCCACATGCCCACCAGCAACCCCTGGGGCAGCTGGGGACTCATCATATACACGAGGCTGGAGGCAGGACCAGCCTGGGCGAAAGGGGAAAATCTGGGCCCTTCCTGGGGGCACTTCGGGGTAGGGAGACACTTCCAAGTGCCTTGGTTTCCCTTTGCATGGCAATAGGACATAAAATCCTGTTTCCCTCCTCAGATCTCTCAAGTGTGATTCTAAAGCCATGCGATTTGTTTGGTTGTGTATGGGGGCCCCATTTTATTTTTAAAATGTTTGGTTATTTTAATATAGCGAATGTATTGAGATGTAATTCACATGTCAGATACTTCACCCATTTAAAGTGTGCAATTCTTTTTGGCGTCACTTTTCTCATCCGTAAAATGGGGATAACAATACTTCCCCTTGCAGACTATTGTTAAGACTCAATGAGATAAAATTTGCAAAGCATGGCGTAGCTCCCAGCACACAGTAGGTGCTCAATAAGTGGTTGCTATCAGCCAGCCAAAGCCCCAAGGGAAGGGACATGGAATAGGCAAGACTTGAAAGGGTGTGGGCTGAGAAGACGTTGTTCGTGAAGGGCTGCCCAGCAGAGCAGGCCTGGGCGACACCACATGGGCTGTGGGAGAGGGTGTGTGGGCCCTGAGAAGACTGGAGAGCACCGAGACAGCCCTCCTCTCACTTCAGAATTGCCAGGGCTTGCTGAGCTGTCACCATGTCCTAGATAAGATTACAAGCGTCACCCTCTGTGGCCCCTGACCACCAGCTTCCTGGCCCCTCCTCCACTTCCCTGTCAGAAGTGTCTCCAAATTTAATGGGACCTCAGGCTGGTGCTAGGGACTGGAAGTGGCAGCAGCCTAGCCTAGAAGCCAGATGAGCTAAGTTCAGTTCCCAGCTCTGCAGCTTCCTGGCTGGGTGACCTCGGGCAAGTCACTGCACCTCTCTGTTCCTTCATTCACTCACCAGCTATGTAGAGACCTAGTAGATACAGACCAGGCCTGCTGCAGGCGTGGAACAGGATGGGGCTCCGTCCTGCAGCTCCGCTCAAACTAGGCGGGTAACCGATAACAAACCCAGGGGAGGGAAGGGGGCCTGGGACGGCGCCAGGGTGCCCCTCTCTGGCTCCCCATCTCCACCTCTTCCTGAGCCTGTTCTCCTCAGCTGTGCGAAGGGCCTGTGGCGTCCACCTCACAGGCTGCAGTAAAGGAAGCTGGGAGGCACTGTCCCTCTGCGAGGGAAAGAGCTGAGGTTTTACAACTAGTGTGCAGGGAAGGGGCTCAGGGACGAGGCAGCCCGGAGCGGACACCTCCAGTGTCCGGGGGTCACTGAGCCCACGTCTGTTTCCACCCACAGCCTCTCTCCTCATCCTCTGCTCCATCCGGGGCACCTGTGGAAAACGGAGCCCCCCTGCTTCTGATTCTCAGGCCCTGTCTCCAGCCCTCGGTTGTTTGTAAGAGGCTGAGGTGGGGCTGAGCTCCCTTCCCCAAGTGGCCAAAGCCACCTTATCAGCCTTTGGTTCTTTCCCTCGAGAGGCACAAAGGCCTCTGGGCAGCAAGCAAATAAAGCTCAGGGCGGGAGCTCAGCCTAAAACCCTACATCACGCCTCCGACCTTGACCTCTGACCTTGACCAAGCACCACTAGACCGAGTTCACCACCTGGAGGCAAAGGGTGAGGTCTGTACCTGGGCAGTTGCCCCAGACCCCAGGAGCCAAGCCTGGAGGGAGGGGGTCCACCAAAGCAGAGGAATTCTCGCACTCTCTTTTATTAGGTGAAATTCACGTAACATATATTAACCATTTAAAATGTACAATTCAGAGGCATGTAGTACATTTACAGTGTGTGCAACCATCACCACTATCTAGTTCCAAAACACTTTCATTGCCCCCCAAAGAAACCCCACACCCATTGTACAGGGAGGAAAAACTTTTTTTTCGGCTACACAGCTTGTGGGACCTTAGTTCCCTGACCAGGGATCGAAACTGTGCTGCCTGCAGTGGAAGCGCAGTGGTCCCGTGCCACCACTGCACCACCAGGGAAGTCCCAGGAAACACTTTTTTCTAATACCTTTCTCAGTTCTCTGGCTGGGGCCCTGTAAAATGGACTGGTGAGAGACAGATTAACAGGAGAAAAGCAAACAAATCTATTTAATACAAGTTTTACGTGACACAGGAGCCTTCAAAAGGAAATGAAGACCCAAAGAAATGGTTAAACCTGAGTGTTTTTATATGAGGTTGGATGAAGAATGGACAGTCATGGAAAAACGTGATAGGACGAAAGGGAAGAGCTAAGGGTAGTTACTGGGGGAAACAGAGCAAGGCCGGTCCATTCGGATCCCTCTGAGTCCCCCTGCCCTTGGAGATAAGGATGCTCCTTTCCTCTGGGTACAGGGAGGGCATCTCTCACATGAGGGCCTTGTGACTGGCTTCAGGGAGAAGGGGGAGGTCAGAGAGTCCTTCCTGAACCTGCTTCTCAAATTCCTTCAGCTCAAAATAACATCTTCTGTCAGAGCGGCATACATAGACGTGGGGATGGCATATCCACAGACCCTCCACCACTAAGCGGTCACTTCCTCTTCCCCATCTTTGAGCAACCAGTTGTGCGACTGGCAAGTGGCTTATTTAGCCATTAAAAAGATTTCCATACATTTGAAAAGGACAGAGAAAGAAATTCTGAAAGAAGATGAAGAGGGGGAAGCCTCTCCTCTTATTTTCGATAAGGAGAATTAAGTCTCTCAGTTTTCATTTGTATTTGTCCTTTGAGCTCATCATGCAGGGGTGGCCTTGCCCTTGGAAGGGGCAGAAGGAAGCATAACCACCTTGCTGAGCTTTGTGCCAGGCCCTGGGCCAGGTGCGATCAGACCTTTAGTAAGGATTTAATCTTTGTGACTTTTTTTTTTTTTTTTTTTTGCCTTGCCGCACGGCATGCGGGATCTTAGCTCCTCAACCAGGGATCAAACCCATGCCCCTTGCAGTGGAAGTGCAGAGTCCGAACCACTGGACCGCCAGGGAAGTCCCTTAATCCTCGTGACATTCTGAGGGAGGCATTATTCTTCTGACAGATGGGAACTGAGGCACAGAGAGGGTAGGTGATTGGGTCAGGGTCACCAGCTTCCTTGACTAGGATCTCCAGCTCTCTAGCGCCTGCTGAGGCCAGGCTGGGCTTGATATGGGAGGTACCAGGAGGAGGGTGGCAGTGGGCTTGAAGACATACCGGGCCATTCCTGCGAACTGTGGAGAATCCAGCTTCTGGAGGGAGGGCAGGACAACTATAATGCTTTTGCTCTCAATATTCAAAGGTGATCTGTTTGCCAGCCTTTCAGAGGATCCTTCTCCCTGGGACCCTTAGAGCTGTTTCCAATAAAAACAAAAAATCAATCAGAAAAGCCTTCACCCCATCCTTTCAGTCCACCTGTCTCTGGGCTTCAGATATTTGGGCCCTTCCCTCTGGTTGCACACAGTTCTCCCAAACTGAAGGGCTCTGTCCGCTTCTCTGGCTGAGCCGCGGGGGTGGGAGTGGGGAGGGCGTGCATTTCAACATTTCAGCTCTTGTTGAGGGTCTTACCCAGCACAGGTGCTGTGCCACATGCTGGGGACACAGAACTCCTCTCTCTCGTCAAGAAATGTAGATGAATGACCACAGGGTGTGGTAGGGTGTGTGCTCTAAGATCAGCATGAGCTAAGAAAGTGCTCTGGGGTCAGCCAGGAGGGAACTCCCACTTCTGCTGGCAGGTCCAGGAGGTTGGATTGAGGCTTGGAGGATGAAGAAGATCGAGGCGGGGGTGGGGTGCGAAATCAGGTAGCTGGAACAGCATGAGTAACAGCACGGTATCAGCATGGCCTTCCAACCGGCTCCTGAGTCCACTCCTGCCCTGACCCTTGCTGCCACCCTGGGCTTTACCAGGAACAGAAAGATTTTAAAACACAAACAAGATCAAATCACTTCCATCCTTAAAATCCTTCAATGCATGTCATTGCTCCTAGGGAAAAAAAAAAAAATCCACCTTCTTACCACTGTCTTAGCAGGATTCTTCTTCCCCTCCTCTGTGCTGCAGCCACACTGGCGTCCTCCCAGGTCTTTCATGCCTCAGGGTCTCTACACTCGCTGCTGTTTATTCCCTTTGCTGGACAGCTCAATCCTGTTGTCTTTATCCTGCTAACTCATCTTGCCGGAGGCAGCTTCCAGATCATTCCCTAGAGACCTTTTCTGTGAACTTGTTTAGCCAAGATTTAAGAAAGGTGATGTCGGGGCCTGAGCTGGGTCTCTTTTCTTTTCTATTGCTTCCTGGCAGGAAGTACAGTTAATACAGTGCCGGTATGTTTATACATGACCATAAATATTTGTTGAATGAATGGATGTTCATGTTAGGTCCTGGCCATCCAGTATGGCTAGAGGAATACAATTTTTGAAACTGTGCATCACTGTCTATGAAATTGATTTAGTGGATGATCCCCAGAATTCTTCAAAAATGAAATAGGATAGAACAAAAATAATCAGAGCACACTGAGGTAAAGGATGTTCTGGAGATTGTTGTGAGGTTATGTATGTATCTGTGTATGTGAGTAGGTTACAGTGTATCAATAAAATGTATTTCTCCAACAATAGCCAAGATGAGTCTGAAGAACAAGCAGGGCGGACTTGCCCTTCCAGATGGAGCTGTAGTAACCAAGACAATGTGGCATTGGGTGAAGGACACACACAAAGTGACAAATGGAACAGAAGAGAAAGCCCAGACACAGACTCCCACATGACAGGGCATGTCAGAGCAGTGGGGAAAGGTGAAACCGGAAAAAAAAATTCTCCATGTGAAAGTTGGATTCTACTTCACACATACACACGCACACATGCGTGCACATACACAAAATCACCTCCTAATAGATTAAAAGAACTTAAATGTCAAAAACAAATTTTAAGACTCTTAGTAGAAAATATAGACGAATGTCTTTTTAGACCTTAGGATAAGGATTAGGTGTCTTAACATAGACACCCCTCTGTGTTAAACAGAACACAAAAAAGCATTAACTATAAATGATTGCTAAATCTGACTGTATTACACTTAAGAACTCTGGTTCCCTCAAAGACAGCTCAAAGAATGTGAAAAGTCAGATTACAAACTGGGAGCAGGTTTTCATGATGCCCTGATAAGATTAGTGTCAAGAATCACAATGAACTCCCACAAACCACAAAAGAAACAGCACAATGGAAGTGTGGGCGAGGGGGGAGAGGTGAGAGCAGGCGTTTCACCGGGGAGGAAACACACGAAAAGATGTTCAGCATCCTCAGTGATCAGGAAAATGCAAATCAAGGCTAGAATGAGTTACCATTTTATACCTATTCAGCAAAAAAAAAAAAAAAAAAAAAAAAAAAAAAAATTGGGCTGGCCAAAAAGTTCATTTAGGTTTTTCCATAGCATCTTACAGAAAAACCTGAACAAACTTTTTGGCCAGCCAGTAAGAAGCCTGACAATACAAGTAGTGCATTTACAAATTTCTACACTGCTGATGGGATTGCAAATCGGTACAGTGACTTTGGAAAGAGTTTGGTATTTTCTCTAAAGCTGAACATTCACCTAGCTTTATCCAGCAATTCCACTCCTAGGTGTATTTCCAAGAGAAACGGGTCCACAGGACAGTAGAAGACAGGTATAAGAGTGTTCACAGCAGCACTGGTCACAACAGAAAAACCATGGAAACAACCCAAATGCCTATCAATGAGAGAATGCATGAATAAACCATGATATAGCCCCCAGTGGAATATCATACAACAGTCAAAGACAAGTGAAGTACAGCAACAAGAGATAACATGGATAAACTGCAATATTTAAGTGAAAAAAAAATCCCCAAAGATTAATCCCCAAAGATATATGTTAAAAACAACTAAAATAGAAATATTTACAGTTGTTCCTCCGCATCTGTGGGGGATTGGTTCTAGCATCCCCACAGATACCAAAATCTGAGGATGCTCAAGTGCCTTATACAAAATGGTGTAGTATTTGCATATAACTTACCCATATCCTCCTGAATACTTTAAATCATCTCTAGATTACTTATAATACCTAATACAATGTAAATACTATGTAAATAGTTGCCAATGGGGCAAATTCAAGTCTTGCCTTTCGAAACTTTCTGGAAAAATTTTTTCTGAATATTTTCCATCTGTGGTTGGTTGAATCGTCGGATGCAGAACTTGAGTATACGGAGGGCTGACGGTACTTTCAAGAATATAGAAAACTTTTTTTTACTATAGAAAAAGGAAAGTATGGGAACCATGACACAGGATTCTGGGTGATGATTTCCTCTATTTTGGGGAAACTGAATGGGTTCCTAGGAGGGGCCATGTGCTTACATGCTGGTTATTGTCAAAATGCTAGCTTTTTATTTTAGGTGATGGGTTCATAGGTGCTTATTAGATTATTTAAAATAACTAAGTAAAGGGATTTCCCTGGCGGTCCAGTGGTTAGGACTCTGCACTTTCACTGCCAAGAGCCCGGGTTCAATCCCTGGTCAGGGAACTAAGATCCCACAAGCCGCTTGGCGTGGCCAAAAAATAAAATAAAGCTGCATAAATGTAAATGGGTCATTAACAGATCAATGATGAGAGTGGGTCTTGAGCCAAAAATTATGATTAAATCAATTCTCTGTACTTAAGGGCCAAAAAAGCAATAAAAATAAAATGTAATTCTTACCATGGGTGGTGATAAAAGAAAGTGTAAAAGCTAGAGCACAGGATGAATGGACATGTGGGGTGTAAAGGAGGGACACCCCTGAGCAGTGAGCAGGGTGAGGGGGGTGGCACTCAGGTGGTGCAGGGATACACAAGGGACACAGGGGCACAGAGGGTGCATGGAGGCCTGAAAAGCTGCCCGGGCACCTTTGGACCTGCCCTTTTTTTTTGGTGGGGGGGGGGGGATGTGGCGGGAGGGATCTTAGTTCCCTGACCAAGGATTGAACCCGTGACCCCTGGAGTGGAAGTGCGGAGCGTCTCAACCACTGGACCGCCAGAGAAGTCCCCTAGACCTGCTTTGTTAAGAAAGCATGCAGTTGCTTGTTCTAATCTAGCCTGATTCCAAAGAACACAGGGCGACTGATTTCTTCGTGCAGCCAAGAGTCCAGCTGTCCCAGAGTTTGCTGCCTTCCCCATCACCTGGTTGGCCAGAGGCACGGCATGAGCTGCTCACCTCTCTGGGGTGCGTGGGTGGCTCCTGGGCAGGAGATGAGGTTTAAACAAAGCCTCGCTGTTCTTCCCAGGATCGCTCCAGCCTTGCGTGGGCCCTGCGCTGCCTCACAGGGCAGGGGACTCCAGAAGCTGGGCCCGCCTTCTGGTGGCAAGACATGCTGGCTGGGGGCTGGAGGCTGAGACTCTTGGTTGGGTCCTTTCTGTCCCCCACAGTGACCCTGTCCCCCTCTGACCATGCTGTCCCCATTGCTCCCCACGCCTAGGTCCACAGGATTAGGGACCCAGGAATCTCTAAAATGATGTTCCTGGTGGGTCTTCTGTGCTGCCACCAGGCTTTTTTGCGGGGAGTGGGGTGATGAGGGGAGTTTTCCATCAGAGATAGAAAGGAATCTGTTTAAATTAGGGAATCATAGAAGGTAACACACAAATGCCTTGAACATTTTGTTTCCATTTAAAACGTGTAAATGGAGGGAAGGCCAAGGCCTCTGCTTAAAGGCGGCCTCCCGTGGGTGTCTGGGCAAGCCCACCGATGCGGCATCTTTCCCATCCTGTGGGCTCACCCTGTGTTCTCCTTTCCATCCCCAAAGAGCATAGGACTCTCCCTCCCACTCGCACCCCTTCCGGCCCATTTGCCTGAAAACTGGGCTACACCCTTTAGCTTTTCATGGAAATACAGCCCTTCCTTCCAAGCAGCAGCCCCAGACTGCTAAGCGATTTGGTTAGAAGAGGCAGGTGTCACACCTGTCACAGGTGGAGCCGCTAAGGCCCCAGCAGCTGGGTGACTCACATCAGCACAGAACTGGGGACACTGGCACTCGGCCCCTTTGTGCCTCCACAGGGATCTTCTAAGGGCCATAATCTGAGCACCGGGAGGGAACACTGACCAGAGGCCCGGATTCACTCTGCATCTTAACTACTCCCCTGCAAACCTTTGCTGGTCTCTGAGCTTCAGTTCTCCCATCTGTGGGAGGGGATAACCGGTGTTCTGGCCCGGGTGGAAGGAACCGGCGCGGAGGAGCGGTGGGCATGCGTTCGTGACCCTGCGGGAGCAGGGTGCCCAAGGCCTCCCCATCCCCACCCCTCACTCTCTCCTCTCGCCTCCAGCTTCACCTGGCTCTGTGGACACGTGCACAGGAACATCCTCTCCAAGTTCATGGGCCAGGCGGTGGGGCTGTTTGACGAGGAGTTCCGCCACCTCTACGCCTCCTCCAAGCCCGTGATGGGCCTCAAGTCGCCCGGGCTGGCCGCACCCCTCCAGCCCAGAGCGGCCCCCAGCCCCCGACCCGGCCGCCTCAGTGGCAGCAGCCACTCCACCAGCAACCGCGCGTCCTCCAACCCCTTCAGCAGCCTGTCGACAGGCAGCAACCCCCAGAACCGGAGTCTGTCCACGTCCTCGGGGCCCGGCAGCCCCCTGGCCCCAAACCCACCTCTGGCCCCCAGGTTCCAGCCCTATCACGGCCCTTGGGGGGCCCTGACCTCACAGGCCCACTTCTCCCCGAGGCCCCATGATGGCCTGTCTGCTCTCTACAGCAACCTCAACGGCTACAGGCCTCTGCGGCTGCAGGTCGAGCAGCTTGGCCTGGTGCCCAGGGTGGCCCACACCCGGAGGCCCTTTCTACAGGCCTCCCTGAATTTCTGAAGGGTCCCTTCCTCCAGCTCACCTCCCCAGGGCCAAAGCTGGGCATTCCTGGATTTTCTGGCTCAAGGACCCCACTTTAACCAGTGGCCCTTTGAACTAAAGGCACTTGGACGAAACCGTTGCCTGTGTTTGAATGTTCCCAGGCCTCAGACCGTTTGCTTGCTGACCCCCACACTTCCCTTGGTTCCCCTCTCTAGTACGGCCTATGCAGCACATTCCAGAAGTTTCCAGGGAGGTGGGGGGCAGGGAGCTAGAGGACAAAATCATGAAAATAGAGCCCCTTTCTCCAAAGAGCAGCCAGTGCTTTCATATTAACATTTTCCGAATCTCTGTAAAGTGAGAAGGGGCTGATGCAGCCCAAGTTTTACATATGGGTAAACTGAGGCACTGAGAGGCAGGGGGTGGGTGTGACCAAGGTATTCCTGTGTGTCCCAGTGCCCAGGGATGGTCCGCTCCCCAGAGATTCTGGAGAGACAGATTCAGGAGAAAGTATGGGGACATTCTAGATGTTTCTGGGAGGGGAGGGAAACTCCTCCTCCCTTGTATAGCATAATACTGGAGTATCCCTGGCCCGATGAATTAGGGATGAGGCCCCAGAACCTGCCACTGTAAGTTGTGTGTGTCTGATTGAAAGTGTGGCCACCAAGGGTGGAGCAAACCAAGGCATCTACGGGATGGAGATGGACAAGGCAGTCTGGCAGCTCAGGTTTTTGCTCTGAAGAGCCTTGGGCTGGCCTGGAGGTCCCTGGAGTCTGGGCTGGATCCCAGGGGCTTGAGTTGTCAGATCTGGGAATGGCCCTGCAGTGGTGCTTCAGGCAGCCTTGAGCAACCAATGAGGACTCCGCATTGACCTTGCAGCCCCCAGGCGTAG
Organism: Eubalaena glacialis; assembly: GCF_028564815.1. Taxonomy (NCBI): domain Eukaryota; kingdom Metazoa; phylum Chordata; class Mammalia; order Artiodactyla; family Balaenidae; genus Eubalaena; species Eubalaena glacialis. The sequence goes on from NC_083732.1 coordinate 72,937,707, forward strand.
TCAGCTACCTCCAGATCCAGGCCCCTCTACCTGGCTTGTTGACGTCCTGCAGCAGGAATGCTGGGCCCTCACCCTCACCAGCACCCAGTCCCATCATTCTTTCCTTCTCAGAGTCACAGCACATCCTGTTTGTTCCTGGGGTGGTAATAGATCCTGAGGGCACAACCTTGCTGGGGTAGAAAGAAGAACACAGGATGCTTAGGGAGCACAAAGGAGGGCCAGCCAGCCCAGCTTGGGGAGGCCAGGGGACACTTCCCAGAGAAGTGACAGGTAACCCAAGACCTAAGGAACAAGGCTGTATGGCTGGGGGGAGGGATGCGACCCGGGCTGTTTCAGTCCAAGAGAAGCAGGGGCAAAAGCCCCACACACGTCTTTCGGTTTCCATGTCCTCCCCCGCCACCAAGCCGTCTCAGCAAATGTCTTCCTGTTGCCCTTCTCCGGCTCAGAAGCTTTGCCTTTGCTGCAGAGGCTGGGAGGACAATCCTTCCTCCTGGTGGCCTCTGAATCCTGACGCATATGGCATCCCGACTGGCGCTCTGCAGAGGGCATCTCCTTGCAGCCCAGCCCTGTTTGTATTTGTCCTACACTCCTGGCAGAGGCAGAGGCATCTTTGTTTTTGTTTTAAACTGTATTTCTGTCCTCACTTCACCTTTTTCTTCCTTAGTTCCTGAAAATCCAACAATAACAACAAAAGCCCTTTGGTTGCTGAAGGTTTTTTTTTTAAAAATAAATAAATTTATTTATTTATTTATTTATCTTTGGCTGCGTTGGGTCTTTGTTGCTGCACGTGGGCTTTCTCTAGTTGCAGCGAGCGGGGGCTACTCTTCATTGCAGTGCGCAGGCTTCTCATTGCAGTGGCTTCTCCTGTTGCGGAGCACGGGCTCTAGGCGCGCGGGCTTCAGTAGCCGTGGCACGTTGGCTTCAGTAGTTGTGGCTCGCGGGCTCTAGAGCGCAGGCTTCAGTAGTTGTGGCGCACGGGCTTAGTTGCTCCGCGGCATGTGGGATCTTCCCGGACCAGGGCTCGAACCCGTGTCCCCTGCATTGGCAGGCGGATTCTTAACCACTGCGCCCCAGGGAAGCCCCTCCTGAAGGTGTTTTAAACCCCGGTCCTGATGACTGCCGTCATGAGGTTAGAATGACCAGGGCTGTGGAGTGTCCTAAGCTTGATTTCACAGCCTGACGAGAAAGCTTTGGGAAGGTAAAGCTTGCTGGGGTGCCAAGAGCTCCACAGATGGGCTCTGCCTCTGCGTCCGGCTCAGTCTGGGTCGACAGGGGGCCTGCAGCCAGAACAAGCCCTCCTCCTCCACCGGCCAGTTTCCCCTCTGCAGTCGTCTTAGGGGTTTGCGAGTATTGTTTTTCCTCCTCTGAGCACCTTGTCACTTCCTCGTGATCCCAGCCGGCTGGGAAGTTAGGTGTGGTTTGCTTTGGCCAGTGGAATGCGAGCTGAAGTGTTGAGGACTGCTTCCAGGCTTTTAAGCACTTGGGTGCAGATGGCCTTACCTCAAGACGGAGCCCCTTTCACCAGCCCAGGTTCCTAAGAGACTACAAAGAACAGGACATGCCTACCGCACTGACCTGCAGTGGCTAAGTGGTATGAGCAAGAAATAAACTTCTGCTGTTTCCTACTGCACCATGATCCAGCCTAGCCTCACTGAGAAAATCTCGGGACCCACTGATGTGAGGCTGGGCCGTTCCTTTGTGAGACTGGACTCTCCAGGGCCCCCCGCCTTGGGCTCTTGTCCTAAAACACCATTTCCACCAGGGGACTACGTGGCTTTTACACACCTGGCAAGGCAGTGCTTGAAAGCCAAAGCAAGTCCTTATCCAAGTTTCCAATCCTCCCAAACCCAGTTTTGCCCCAGCTTTAATTCTGCTCCAGGCGGGACTCACACCTGCACCTGCCTTGGCAGGCCTGCTTGCTGGGGGCCATCCTGAGACGTACAGAGTCTCTCCTACAGTGTGAAATTCAATGACAGCAGTGGAGTGCCCACCGTGTGCCAAACAGATTTCAGCAACAGGCAGAGACCCAGCCTCGCATCTGTCCTGGAGAATGCCAGAGTCAGCTGGGGGCGGCACCCACGAGAACCACCACTGTGAAAAACACGAGAGAATGGGAATTCCCTGGTGGTCCAGTGGTGAGGACTCCGCGGTCTCACTGCCGAGGGCCCGGGTTCGATCCCTGGATGGGGAACTAAGATCCCACAAGCTGCGCGAGGCGCGGCGAAAAAAAAAAAAGAACGTGAGAGAATGAAAGAAATTGTATGATGGTCATGTTCACGGGGGGACACGGTGGAAACACAGTCCCCAACCAGGGATCAGGAATCCTATTACCCACCTGTAGGGTTATTAGCCAGGACTGGGGTGTTGACTGGAATGACCATCCCATCCCCCCAGGCCTCCCTCTCCTAGAAATGATCTGTGGCATTCATTTGGTCCTCACCAGACACTGATCTCTCATCTCCCTATCTGTATGGTAAGAGGCCGAGGGCATCTTTGCAGGCCCCCCATGGATGGTCCCGCACACAATGGATGCTAACTGACTGGTCAAGGAGCTTTGCTCCTGAGGGGGTCAAACATTCAGACACCCCAGGATGACCTGCACTCCCCCTCACCTTGACCTGGGCTCCCTGCCTCTACTCTGCTGGCCTGGCCTAGAAGTGCCAGAGCCGCATCTTCACGTGCTTCATTTTCTGGACTCGGTCCAAAAAGCTGTTGGACACAGAGAAATTGTCACTCACTTTCTCAGCTTCCTCCTGAAGAGCGTATTTGTGTCAGAAAAACTATCAGAGAATGTAAATATTGCAGACACATGTACGAGTATAAACGACCTTTTTTCCTGGTTGTTCACTGCATATGCACTGAGATAGACATGCTGCCTCCCAGGGGCTCCATACTTCACTCCTCTGCAGGGTGTGGTGAGTTAGGGTGTCCACACGATGATGCGCCAGGCTGAGTGGACAGAGAGGCCCAGAGGAGGTGGCCGCAGCATGAGGCTGCAGTGTGTGCACAAGGCCAAACGTGAGGGGAGGTTGGAATCCAGCGCTCATAAGCGTGCTTGCCAAGGCCACCTTCCTCCACTGCCTGCTCACCGCACCAGGCAAATTCACACAGACACCTTCTAGGCTGGTGGGCTGGGCTCTGAGAACGGACGCACCCACTGAAATGGTTGCTAATTAGGAACCCCCAAGCTCTCTGAACCTCATTTTCCCTGTGATCCTGAAGAGCACAAGCCAGGCCTCTCCCCTGACTTTTCAGAAATGGTGAGGACCTGTCCATTTGGGCTGCTATAACAAAATACCAAAGACTGGGTGGCTTATAAACCACAGACGTTTCTCACAGTTCTGGAGGCTGGAAGTCCAAGATCAAGGTGTCAGCAGGATTGGTTTCTCCTGAGGCCTCTCTCCTTGGCTTGCAGATGGTCATCCTCTTGCTGTGTGCTTACGTAGTCTTTCCTCTGTCCATATGCATCCCTAGTGTCTTTTTTTGTGTGTCCAAATTTCTTTTCCTTATAAGGACACCAGTCAAATTGGATTACGAACTTAAGGAGATGAAGTTGACAAAGTATGGACTTTTGATGGTTTATTTTATGTGTCAACTTGACTGGACCATGGGGTGCCCATGTATTTGGCCGAACATTATTCTGGGTGTTTCTGTCCGGGTGTTTTTGGATGAGATAAACATTTAAAATGGTAGTGTAAGTAAAGCAGATTGCCCTTGTTAATGTGGGTAGGCCTCCCCAATCAGCTGAAGACCTGAATACAACAAAAAGGCTTACTCTCCCCCAGGTAAGAGAGAATTCCTCCTGCCTGACTGCCTCTGAACTGGGACATAGGTTTTTCCTGCCATCAGACTCAAACTGAAACACTGGCTCTTCCTGGGGCTTGAACCTGCTGGTCTTTGGAACTGGACCACTGGCTCTCCTGGGTCTCCAACTTGCCCACTCAACCTGTAGGTCTTGGAACTTGTCAGCTTCCATAACTGTGTGAGCCAATTCCTCATAATAAATCTCTCTGTACATAAGTAGCTATAGATATAGACAGATAATATAGACACAGAGATGCAGATGCAGATACAGCTGTAAATACACACATCCTATTGGTTCTGTTTCTCTGGAGAATCCTGACTAATACAGATTTTGGTGCCAGGAGCTTAAAGGTCTTATCTCCTAATACGGTCATATTCTGAGGTACTGGGTTAGGGCTTCAACGTATGCCTTTTAGGGGGACACAATGCAGGCATAAGAGGCAGGCCTCCCACGTCGGCCCACGTGGTCAGAGGAGCCCCGGCTCTGTACACCCACCTGCAGCTGCTCGCCCTCCGCCCCCGCACACTCCCCGGCCCCGCTGCAGGACAGCGGACACCTGCGTCACCTCAGCTGGGCCTCAGGAGATGGCCCTTCTCGATACAAACTGCTCCTCTCTACCAGCAGAGCCAGTGCTTGCTTCTGGTGGCCGGCTGTTCTTCGAGAATGGTGGCCCTAAAGTGGAAAGGCCCCAGGGCCGGCTCCCCGATTTTTCCCCCCAACGCCCACAGTTGTGCTGTCCTCCCAGCGCAGCTCCTGTGAGAGGCGCGCCAGCACTGCTGCTCTGGGAGCCCTCCCTGTGGGCACGGTATGAAGCAGCATCCAGTTCAGAGTCCCCTGGCTGAATGATTCTATCCCCCGTCCTTGGAGGCCAGCCGTGGCTTCCATTCCCAAAGGGCCTGAATTCATGTATTTAACCACACACTTGCCCCCCACCCTGTCCCCCAGTATGCCAGGGGCTGGGCAGCCCGCGTGGGTGGAAACAGCGGTGTCCCAGCTCCCAGAGGGCTTATGTGATGGTGCCAAGAGCCTCCCTGCCTCCAGCGTTTGCAGTTCCCTGATCGGTGGTTTGCTGGGTCTACAAGAGAATGAGGGCGAAAGAGAGACGGAGCTGAGACCTGAAAGTGAGGAGGACTCACCTGTGCACAAGGCAGGAGGGGCAGTGGGCAAAGCTGTCAAGAGTTTGGCCTTTTCTAGGTGGGAAAGCCCTTCAGGGTAACAAACTCTGCAACAGTGTGAATTCCCCAAAGCGTTGGGACATCTCGGTGACTTGAGTTCACCTCCACCCTCCACGTTAGTGCTCGTTATCTCCTAGACCCAGAAAACACATATTGCACAAAGCTGAAAGGTTGTTTAACACGCAGGAAGTGAAACCAGCTTTATCAGCTTAAAGCACAACCCTAAACCATCCATTCCCGGGCTCAGAGACTTTTCATAGCTCAGTATATCCCACGCCAAGTCAAGTTCCCTACCAGGCACTCAAGATCATCCAGAATTTGATGCTGGTTTACCTGCCCAGCCTCATTACCCACCACATCCCTTCACACCCGCTAACCTGGATGACCAGCCTTCATGTCCTCCAGGCCTTGGCTGCTCTCATCCCTCGACTGCGAAACCTCGCAGGCCTGCCTTCCATTCTCTGCCGAGTCTGCTACAAACCCCCCCCTCACCAGGTCCAGCTCAGATGTTACCACCTTCATGAAAACCCCCTTCCTCTGCACTCCTGTGCTGTCAAGTCCTCCCTCCTGACCCTTATTTGCCACTTATGTGGATGTCCTATTACGCCTACTAGAGATGGAAGCTCCTTGAAAATAGGTGTTGTCTAATATGTATAAAATGGATAACTAATAAGAACCTGCTGTATAAAAAAATAAATTAAATTAAAAAAAAACAGATGAGTTTCTCAAGCTTTTTCAGTCCATGATACCAAGCCAAGGCCCTTCCACAAACTTGGGCTCTATTAGATGACTTGCCAGAGACAGAATTATGAATTCCTGGTAATTACTAATGAAATCAGAAATGAAGTCCTTACCATTTGATTCAAGTCATTCCAATTCTGAAGACTAACACCAGTTATAAGAACAGATCAATGATATTCTGAAACTTTGTTTTTTTAAAAAAACAAAAACAAAAAAACCTCAGTTACTAGGAGAAAACTGATCCCCTTTAGCCATGCAAAGCATGAGAAACGACCTTAAGTCCTTGGTTCTCTGTCAACCTTACTGTTCTCGAGCACACCTAGCAGTCTTTGTTCATAGCAAAGCTTAGACTCTTTACTCACAATCTCTCTCTCACCTGTGGATCACACCTGAGTAGGAAAACTTTTGCACCTTTTGTTTAGGATAAAGCAATTCTGTGGTCTTTCTCCCTAGGGATTCCATTCAAAGTCTCATCTCCCTCCAGCTTCTATAGAGATTGCCTTACTGTCAGTAAAATCATTCAGCTTTTGCCCTGGGTTGATTATGTATCAAGGGCTATGTTTGATGATTCAGAGATAAAGGAGACATTGTCACTATCCTCATGTAGCTCACTACCTAATGAAAAGGACAGAAAAGTTAAACGTGTCACAGGTAAGCACAGGGTACTAAGGGGGCACATAGAAAGGGATCCAAACTGAGACTTAGAGAGACAGGAAGTATTCTGGAGAAAGGTGATGCCTAAAATAAATTCTAAAAAAAAAAAAAAAAAAAAATAGGTGTTGTGTCTTATCTTTGATATCTCCTACAACGATGCTCTATCAAGGTTTTACAAAAGAATGTCATTTTAAAAAGAAATAGCCTTCTGAGACACAATGTCTTATTCTAAAACCAAGATTGAAAGGACCCAAGTGGTCCATACCAGGATTCTTAGGTTGCAAGTAGCAGAAACTGAAACTAGCTCAAGCAATCTTAATTTATGGGTAGGTTACTTTGTATATTGGTTTCCGATGGCGGCTATAACAAATGACCACAAACATCATGGCATAAAACAACACAAATGTATCACCTTATAGTTTCTAGTTCAGAATTCCCACATTGGTTTCACTGGACTAAAATCAAGGTGTCAGCAGGGCTGTGTTCCCCCCTGGACACCCTAGGAGAGAATCTGTTTCCTTGCCTTTTCTAACTTCTACAGGCCGCCTGCACTCCTTGGCCCATGGCCTCTTCCTCCATCTTCAAAGCCAGCCGCACAGCATCTCTCTGACCCTGACCCACTCCTTCTGCCTCCGTGTGATGGTTAATTTTATGTCAACTTGACTGGCTAAGGGATGCCCAGATAACTGGTAAAACATTATTTTGGGTGTGTCTTGAGAGTGTTTCTGAAGGAGATTAGCATTTGAGCTGGTGAATTAAGTAAGATCACCCTCCCCAGTGCAGGTGGGAATCATCCATTTGTCAAAGGTTTGAATGGAACAAAAAGGCAGAGGAAGGATGAATTTGCGCTCTCTGCTTGAGCTGGGACATCTACCTTCTAACCTTGGACATCGGCACTCCTGGTTCTCGGGCTTTTGGACTCAGATCAAGACTTATACCATCAGCCCCCTGATTTTCAGGCCTTCAGACTTCAACTGAATGGTATCATTGGTTTTCCCCATTCTCCAGCTTGCAGAAGACAGCTGGTGGGACTTCTTGGCCTCCATAACCACTTGAGCTAATTCCTATACTAAATCTCCTCTCACATATATCTGTATCAGACCTATTGGGTCTGTTTCTCTGGCAAGTCCTAATACACTCCATCTTCCATTTGCTAAGATCTCAGTGACTACACTGGGCTCACCTGGATAATACTCTCTATTTTTAAGGTCAGTTGATAAGCAACCTTAATTCCCCTTTGCATTGTAACCTAACATATTCACAGGTTAGGACACCCTGGGGGATCAGGACAGCTTTGGGAGCCATTATTCTGCCTACCACACTCCAGGTGTTTCGTGGAGGTCTCAGCCAAGACTGTAGCTGGGCCTAGAGAACAGGAAGGGCCTGGAATCAGGAGGCAGCAGAGCAGAGACTGTCCCTCTGCCCCTTTCTGGGCATCTCTTTCATTCTCTTTCTGCAGACCTGCTCTATCCCCCAGTCCATTTGGCAAACACAGCCACGCCCCGGTTTTGACCCAGTTTCAGACACGAGAAGACTCATTTCTACATCTCTAGGGGAGATTCTGATTGGCTCAGCTTAGGTCAGGTAAACCCTGCTTCCTCTCTCCCATCATTAGGGTCAGTGAAGACAAATATGGCTGCCAGGTTCCCAGAGATGGGGGGCAGGGTGGTCGTCAGCTCAAGGGCTGAGCAGACACAACGTCAAAGTTTTAGGTGACCAAGTCATTCTGTGCCGAGGAAGGAGGAAAAGATAAGGAACAGTGAGCCCCAAGCAGACAAATGCCTGTCCTTTTTCTCTGACCTCATTAGCAAAGTCACCTGGTGGACACACTTCGATCACAAAGATAGGACTGGAGCAGCCCTAGGCTGCCCCTCATCAGGACCATTGTTTCTCGAGCTTTGCATTCTTTTGTATAATCCTCTCTGGTTTTTGTTTGCTTGTTTGTTTTCATGATTAAGACCTTGGAAAATCGTGTATAAACTACTTTTATAGACGAAATTTCAAAAGCACTAGAAAGCTGCTATTTAAAATAATCATTTTTATAAACAGCGCACGGCCTTGGATTTGTTTCATAGAGATTTCTACCCTAGGTTTTCCTAAAATGAAGCACATCTTTGTTGAATGCGGTACCTCACAGGCGGGGGGGGGGGGGGGGGGGGGGGGCACCTGTGGCGCCGGCAGTGGAGCTCTGTAGGCACTGGCTGTTGGCTCAGCGGGCTTCAGGCTGTCTCTTCAAGTGCCTGGGGCTCCAAGAAAGCAGCACTGGGCAGAAGTCACGGCATGTCCAGGAAGCTGAGCTCCGCCATGAAGGGGCAAACCAGAGACACAGTCCCAGAGCTTATGAGCTAGCGAGGAGGATTCATACAAAGAATATTCAATTACGATTCCATTAAGCACCTTGCGGGCGGAATAAAAAAGCAGGCGCTCTGACAACATTTAAAGGGGGGGGACCTGAGCAAGTCTGGACTCAGAATCACCTTGTCTGAGACTGACCTTTGAGCTGGGATCTGTAGGAAGGGCAAGTTTATGGCAGGGTTGAGGGACCACAGGGAGGAGTGTTCCAAGTAAAGGTAACTGGATGGGCATAGGGCTTGGGTGGGAGGACACTTGCCGAGTTCAAAGACATGAGAAGAAACCAGAGTGAGCTGGGGTGAAGTGGGCCAGGGCCAGACCACACGGGGCCTCCCAAGGCCTCGGGGAAATCACTGAAGGACTCTGAGAGCAATCTTTATTTGTATAAGATCTCTTTGGCTATAGTATAAGATTGCAGGGGTGTAAGAATATAAACGACATAGGACTCTCACCAGCTCAAATACTGGGCATGCCACCCCCCCTTGGGAGAAAACACTGAAGACAGGCCTTTTGAGTCACAAGAGGCAAGAATTGCCCTTGGGTCCCACCCCACCTACTGGAGGGCAGACAGACATCTCTGTGCTTCACATTTGCTCACCTTCTGAGTGATTCATTCATCAACAAGAGGGTGGGGTTAAGAGGCAGGCTCAAGACTTCTTTACCATAATCATTGCTCAGTTAATTACCTTCACCATCTGTGCTGGAAATGATCAAGATGACTTGTGTGTGATGACACCCAGAGATGCCCATTCTTCCTGGGTTGCCCTCTCCTGCCCTGCGTTACAGCTGGGGTATCGGGGTACAGGAGGCTGGGTTCTCAGGTGGGTGGACGCGCTGCTGCCAGGAGAGTGAGGTGGGGCGGGAGTGAGGGTGTGGGCAGATCCACGGAGACCACTCAGCGGTGCACGACAGCATTGATAGTGGGTCTGGGAGGAAAGCCAAGGGGCTGCAAGCTAAAAGTCTGGGCAAAGTTAGAAGGGCACTAGGATGAGACGGGAAACCTAGAGAAGCTAAGAGAGAAAAGGGCATATCCAGGAGGCCTAGATGAAAGGGAGGAAGGGGTTTCAGCTACAGAAAGAGAAATGGGCAACGTTTCTGAGCGGACTGCCTCAGCACTGTCAGACCTTTGGGGCATTAACCTTTTGTGCAAACAAAGATGCTGGCCAATTAATTGAGTGATTCTTCGCCACAAACATTTGGCGAGATGCCAGGTGTTCCGCCCTCGGGATACAAATATGAACAAGACAGTCCTAGTCCCTGAGTTTACAAAGTTTAAAGTGTCTCATGGAAAACAAACAGGCTATGACAAGACAGCATAATAAGGGCCAATACAGGGGTCAAAGAGCAGGGAAGGAGCACAGCGCGAAACCTACCACCACTTGGGGATCAAGATTTCTGGAAGCTGAAACCAGGTGGAGACCTGTGAGCCGAATACGAATTAGCCACATGAGGGCAGTGGGTGGGGAGAGGTTCCAGGCTGAGTTGCTGGCCTGAAAGCCTAAAGGTGACAAATAGGGCACATTCAAAGGTTGGGAGCGGGGAAAGACGAGAAGCCCCTGGGAGCCAAAGGCTGTGTCGTGAGGGGCTTGGCAACCACGGTCCCTTTGGGCTCTATCCTGCAGGCCACCCACAACTAGACCATAAACTCCACAGTAACCAGTGTCTCCATGGCAACCACACAATGCCTGTCCCCTAACAGGACCCAGTAAGTGATTATTAATGACTCAATGAAGGGATGGGGGGCAGTGGGGAGCGGTGAAGGGGTTTCCATACTTTTTAATGGTTCCTAAAAATTGAAATGCCTGTTAAATATACAAAGTCTTTTGTTTCACATTAGAGATAAATGACTAAACCTGCAATTGCTAGTCATGTTCTCACTCATACTAAAAGAGTCTCAAACTATAAACAAAACCAGACCTTCGTCTGTTTTGGGAAGGGGCCTGGGAAAGGGAGAAACGAGCTGGTGAAGTGGATGGGAAATCCTGATGACTTCACCTTTTTGCCCAGGGTTGGAATTTTCTTCCCTCTACTGAGAAAAAAAAAATTAAAAGCTGTGTGGGACTACTGGGCATATACCCTGAGAAAACCATAATTTAAAAAGAGTCATGTACTACAATGTTCACTGCAGCTCTATTTACAATAGCCAGGACATGGAAGCAACCTAAGTGTCCATCGACAGATGAATGGATAAAGAAGATGTGGCACATAAGTACAATGGAATATTACTCAGCCATAAAAAGAAACGAAATTGAGTTATTTGTAGTGAGGTGGATGGACCTAGACTCTGTCATACAGAGTGAAGTCAGAAAGAGAAAAACAAATACCATATGCTAACACATATATATGGAATCTAAAAAAAAAAAAAAAAAAAGTCATGAAGAACCTAGGGGCAAGACAGGAATAAAGACACAGACCTACTAGAGAATGGACTTGAGGATATGGGGAGGGGGAAGGGTAAGCTGTGACAAAGTGGGAGAGTGGCATGGACATACATACACTACCAAATGTAAAATAGATAGCTAGTGGGAAGCAGCCGCATAGCACAGGGAGATCAGCTCGGTGCTCTGTGACCACCTAGAGGGGTGGGATAGGGAGGGTGGGAGGGAGACGCAAGAGGGAGGAGATATGGGGATATATGTATATGTATAGCTGATTCAGTTTGTTATAAAGCAGAAACTAACACACCACTGTAAAGCAATTATACTCCAATAAAGATGGTAAAAAAAAAGAATATAACATTGAAATGTAATTATAATAATTTACAAAGGCATAAACATTTTTAAAGAAAATAAAATATTAACCATGGGGAAAAAAAAAAAGCTATGTGAGACAACACCTGACGAAGTTTTTGGTCTATTACTAAATTTCACTTCTCATAAGGGAGCTCTTCCACCCGGATAATTCAAGTAAGCCTTTTGCATTTGAAGATGATGTTATACTGATTATAATCTGTGTGGCTGAAAGGAGAGGATAATCACCTGAGACAGAGCTCCATGGGTCTCGTGTTTCTGTACATCTTGTGAGCAAGGAAGGCACTTACAGCCCTTCATTCCAGACTATCTTCTCAACGATGCTTGCAAAGCAAACAGCCTTAAAAAAGAGAGAGTGTTCTCCCCTGGAGCACAGGGCAGGCCTGCTTACTGTTCGTTATAAAGGATTTGCGTCTCCTAAGCTCAGGGTTCCTCTCCTATAACGCACCCCACTGCACGTACACTCTTTCATTTGGGCTCATATGTGTCACCTGCCTTGGGACTTGGAGGCAAAGGATCTGATACAAATATGCTGAAGCTTATCCTGTTCCCTGGGCCACGAGTAATCAAGTCTCCTGCAGCACCTATGACACTGGCAGGTTAATGCGTGGGCTGACAGGTGTGGTAAAGTCTCAGAGCCTTCGCAGACCTCGACACACCCTTCCTGGAAATGGTTTACCATCACACTGCAGCATTCTTGGTCATTCCTGATGAATTCACCTAAACAACGTAGATACTTACATCGCTGATTATAATACAATAACTGTTTTAAAAGACAATAAAATCTGTAAGTCTCTTTTATACACTTTCCCAACAGATTATCTTCTAAAGGGGCAGTAGGCCTCACGTAAGTGAATGACAAAAATCTAAAAAGAAAACAAAAAACCAAAAAACCGAACACAGTAGAAATAAGCTGGGAGAGAAACCATTTTTATAAGACATAAATAATTGTTTTTAATTCAGTATGTTCCATGATTAGCAGTGGATTCTGTCTGAAGTAAACCAGCACAATTAATACAATACAAGATGTTTTGTTCTGTTTTTAAAGGGACCACTAAACCAACATCTGTATCTCTGTATGGAACTGATTTTCAAAGGGACAGAAGTGGTCTTTGATCTTTCTGAACCACTTGTCTTCAAATTCTTTCGAAGACGCGATCACCAAGGCAGTCAGAGCTGCAGGGCCAACACACTTCACCTCTGTGTGAACCTCATCTCTTATTTTTTCTGGGACGATATCTTCGCCCATAACCTGCAGTAGGAGGGGGAAAAAAAAACAACAACCCTGTCCCAATAACAGGGGAAGCAGACACGGAATGAAGACCATGCTATTTATCAAGCGTAAAGGATTTCGTACAGAAGGATTTCTTTAGCAGCCAGGGGACAACTCTAACAATTTCAACATATCGAAAAGGTGTTTATTCAGAAGCAGTGATCCAAGACCACATTTGTACAACATCCCCTACTTCCAGTCTCATCTTTCTCTGAGTAAACAAATCACCAAAGCACTAGCATGGCAGCAGCACCATTCAAGCTACAGGGAGTGAGTCAACCTTCTTATATCATAGAGCATCTTCAGCTGACAAGAATGCACCACGAGTGATCCTCCCTCCTTGTAAAATTTGACAGAAAAGCAGAGTTTGCACAGAATGTAACTGCTGCTGTGTAGAGAGCACAGATTCCTTCTCTTAGAAGTTCTCCAAAGAAGTCAAAGGCAGCAAACAGTCGAGCAGCAAGTAGCTGAGTCCACACTTTCCTGATCCAGAGAGACTCCATCCCTCCAGAAAGGTTACCAAAGCAACCTCAGGGACTTAAGAGCATGCCCCGCACTCTGAAGGCACAATACTGCTCCCTACTGGTCAGATCCAGGTCCAGGTTCTGCGTTAGTTTCTCTTTGACAAGACACCCACCAAGTTAAGTTCGTAAGAAGCTTGCATCTGAACTCGCCAAGTGATCAGCCCACCTTTGGTAAGGACAGTGAACTAAAATTAAGTCCCAAAACATTTCCCACGATTCAGCATGAAAAGTTAGGGAGCCATTTGGCAGGGATGTTGTAGAGGGAATTTGTCACTTGGATTTGGACTAGATGGTCCCTAGGTTTCCTACAAACCCTGAGGTCCTATGTGTCCATGAATACTCAAATTATAATGGATTAGAAACCCACTCAAAGAACGGGTTCCAATGGCTTTAAATCTTCAAAGACTACTTATTGCTTGAGGCGAGAGCTGACGGGATGAACAGCAACTGTCAGGATTTATTAAGCCAGGTTATTTTCATCAATTCAAAGACAATTTTTGTTTTTGTATTTTAACATTTCTGAAATTAAGATGTATCTTATAACCACTGGTGTGTCACAGTGTAAAGAGCATCTTATTTTCTTTCAGTGGCACATCAAATAATTATGCCTCTTAACAACTGATGACTGCTTGGACTCAATGAAATACAGTATTTTAAAATCTGGGGTATAACACCAAAAGTGTTTTTTTTAATTTAAAAAAAAAAGAGAGAGAATTGAATAATAGTAATACTCAAACAATGCAATATTCCAAAAAGCGGGCTCGGCAGGTATATCACTCACAGGTGTCAAAAAATCTGCAGAAGTCTTTGGCCAAATAAAAATTTTGAACTTCTATATATCAAAAGTATCATAAACTTCAGAAAATACTGCAACATATAAAAGGTTAGTAAGCCTAGTGTAGAGAGAGCTCTTAAAATTAATAAGAAAAGCAGAAACATACAAATAACGAAGAAAAAGCATGACTAGGTATTTCACAAAATATAAATGGCCAATGAATGTGTGAAAAAATTGTTCATTTTATTAGTAATCAAATCAACAGTAGTATTAAAAAGCGCTATTTTTACCAATGAAAATACAGATTTTAAAAAGTAATAACATTAAGTTGTTCAATATAAAATTCTGGTTTTATGGTCAAAATGATTGAATATTGACAATTTCACATGGTTCAACCTAACACCTAGGTTTGGAGAAGGAAAATCAGTATTCTCATATGCTGCTGGAGGATATATAAACGGAACCAACCTTTCTTCTCTCTCTTTTTTTTTTTGGCCACACCGCATGACTTACAGGATCTTAGTTCCCCAACCAGGGACAAACCCGAGCCCTCAGCAGTGAAAGCGCAGAGTCCTAACAACTGGACTGCCAGGGAATTCCCAGAACCAATCTTTCTTAATGACAATTTGGAAACATGCTTCGAGGCTTTAAAATGTTCATATACTTTAACCCAGTGATTCTATTTCCAGTAATCTATTCTAAAACAAACACAAAAACTGATTTTTTTTTGCAAAGACTTATTAAAATCGGTACTGAATATATGTTAAATGTCCAATATAGGCCTTAAGTAAATAAATGATAGCTCATCAAAAGCTGTAACTGGACTACTATCCAGTCATTAAAAATTATGTACTCAAATAATATTTAAGGATACAGTGTCATGATCATACCACAATGTTAGGTAAAAATATTAGCCTATAAAATAAAATGCAGTTTGGCAGTTCCTCAAAAAGTTAAACACAGAATTACCAGACGACCCAGCAATTCCATTCTTAGGTAGATGCCCAAAAGAACTGAAATCAGGAACTCAAACAGATACTTGTATGCCAATGTCCATAACAGTATTATTCACAAAAGCCAAAAGGTAGAAACAATGCAAGTGCCCATCAACAGATGATGAATGGACAAACAGGATGTGGGGTGTGTGTGTGTATACACACACACACACACACACACACACACACACAATGGAATATTATTCAGCCATAAAAAGGAATGAAGTTCTGATACATATGGATGAACCTTGAAAACATTATGCTAAGTGAAAAAAGCCAAACATAAAAGGACAAATATTGTATGATTCCACTATTTGAAATATCTAGCACAGGCAAACTCATAGACACAAAAAGCAGATTAGAGGTTACCAGAGGTTGAGGTTGGGGTAGGGGTGGGGTGGGGAGAGGGAATGGGAATTATTGCTTAATGGTTAAAGTGTTTCTATTTGGAGTGATGAAAACGTTTTGGAAACAGTGCTGGTGGTTGCACAACACCGTGAATGTAACTAATGCCACTGAATTGTACACTAAACAACAATTAAGATGGCAAATTTTATGTTAGATATATTTTTTATCACCAAAAAAAAAAAAAGAGGGGGAAGGGGAACTGTTATAAAATTAAAGAGATGTAAGAGACAAAAGAATCAAACACAGTTATGTGGACCTTATATGGACCCTAATTCAAATAAAACAACTATAAAAAGAAAAACGTATGTAATTAAGAAATATTTAAGGATACAGGGGCTTCCCTGGTGGCGCAGTGGTTGAGAATCTGCCTGCCAATGCAGGGGACATGGGTTCGAGCTCTGGTCTGGGAAGATCCCACATGCCGCGGAGCAACTAGGCCCGTGAGCCACAACTACTGAGCCTGCGCGTCTGGAGCCTGTGCTCCGCAACAAGAGAGGCCGCGATAGTGAGAGGCCCGCGCACCGCGATGAAGAGAGGCCCCCGCTTGCCACAACTAGAGAAAGCCCTCACAGAAACGAAAACCCAACACAGCCAAAAATTAATTAATTAATTAAAAAAAAAAAAAAAGGATACAGGGTCATGCTCATGTCACAATGTTAAGTAAAAGTAACAGAGCACAAAATGAAATGCACATTATCATCCCAAAGAGGGCCCAGACATTTTTTTTAAAAAGCTATTTTAAACACAGGTATTTCCCATGCATTGTCCAGGCAGAGGACTACTATTCCAGTCACACATGGGGAAGAATATGAAGATGTTTAAGACATCTCGTAAGGATGTCTTACTTATAAGGAACTTAAAATCTAGCTGAAAAGATAAGACATTTTTAAATTTTGGGGGGGCCCCAAAGAGCTATCTATTCCAGCAATCACTCTGTCTGAGTTCAGGCAGAAATTGCCACAGACCAAGTTAAAAAAAAAACCTGACATTTGAATTTCTCTGCAACCATCAAAGTAGTAACAGGGTGGAGCAGAAAGAAAATGGACTTGGAGCTGGATGGGTTCCAAACTAGTTCTGCCACTTAAAATCTGACCTTAGGCAAGTCACAGCCTCTATGAGCCTCACTCCAGCTCCCCCCATCCCACAGGCTGTTCTGAGGATGAACAGGAGAAAAAACAGACAAAAGAGCCGCCCAAATGTCAAGTCACTCATTCATTCATTTATTCAGCACTCACAAATCAATTACGGGGCATTTCTGATGTTCAAGCAGGCAGGTACTAACAAGCACTGACAAGTAAACGAAACACAGCCCCTGCCTCACAGCACGCTACTGCTCAGAGAGGATGAAGAGGCTGCTTTCAGGGGTTAAGTGATCAAAAGGCATGTAAAGGAGGGAGACAGAAGTCCTTTAGAAGATGCAATTTGGCCCTGTTTTTTAAAAAATGGTCTCTGAGCCAGGAAAAATATCTATGATACTTTGTTTCACATAAACCCTAGAGAACACACTCACCTCTGCTATCAACAGCAAAGTGTCTTCTTTGAAGCTGAACCCTTTCATTTTAGCTTCAATTTCCTGCTGAGTCTTTAAGTTCCTCTCCAAAGCAAACGATGTTTGCTGAGATTGGGCAAGCTGAAGCAAAAGCCTGAAAAACAGAAAGTCCCAATGTGTAGGCTCACATAAAGGACAGCAGTGAGGACATGTTCATACATAGCACTGGAACTGGGCTGGATGTGAGTCCAACTCGGCTAAAGAGAAGGTCCTCACCTTCATTTGAATCCCTAAAGCTCCTACGCTCAACGAATTGCCCAACTTTACACTGGAGAGTTATCTTTTCTAAAATTCATAGACCAAAACTTCTCAAAGGAATCTTTAGAGAGCAAGCCTCAAAAGAGCTTCCTGTATAAGTCAAGTGATTGAAAGCACAAACAATTCAGAGTGAAAAGAATAAACCTCCCAATCAAAGGCTCCTCCCCAGAAGTGTCAGGATGTAGCTCTTTGAAGTCAGTGCTCTATGACCCTTCCATCTCCCTGAACCCAGGGCTACCTGACCTCAAGGACTAAACAGAATCTCTAGCACGCTTCAATTACCCGCAGCAGGGCCAAACCTTCGATGACCCTCTGATGACCACTTTGCAACCGGCTCGCCCCAATCTCCCCATCACGGTCATGACCTGGCCTCCTCTTGCTCTCCTCCCACGCCTCCTTCTCTTCATTGTTTTCTAAAATGCTGACTGCAGATTTCCCCAATTCCCCTCAGGCCTCACTGCTACATCCAGAAGCACTCAGCTCTCCTGTTCACTCATTTCCTGCCTTGAGAAATGCCCCACACACTACTCTAGGCATTGACGGATGTTGGTGAGCAAAACAGACAGGTTTCTGCCTCAAGGAATGGAAGGAGAGCAATCCCAAGTAAACAAGATCATCTCAGGCAGTGATGAAGGCTATGAAACAAAAACTCAAGACAGGGTGGACGAAGCGTCTACCTCAGATGGGGCAGTGATGGAAGGCTTTTTTGAGCTACCACTCAAGCTAAGACTCAAATGGTGAGGAGCCAGCCACAGGAACATGTCGGGGAAGAGGGCTTGGCCAGCGGAAGGGGGCCCTGACATAAGAACCAGCCTGACGAGTCTGAAAATCAGGAACATCTCTGTGGCCGGAACACAGCCAAGAAGAAAACAAACTGTAGTGAAAGAGGAGAAAAAGACAGGCAGGGCCAACTCACATAAGCCCTTGCAGGCCATGGAAAGAAACGTGGAGTTTACATAAGTGCAATGGGAAGCCGCTGGAGTTTTATAAAAGAACATGACCTCATTGGCCTTCACTCTGACTCTTCACATCACCTACCTGGCCTCTGGAGGCACTTACACACGTGGCCCCTTTATGTCCTTGCTTTCTCTCTCTTGCTCCTGAAGTTACTTGAAAATACTGCTTACCCTTGCTGCCTCCATTTCATGTTCATTCACCCTCAGTCCTCTGCAATCTGCCTTGTCACCGCATCGCTACTGGAACTGCCTTCTCAAAGGTCTCACAAGACCTCTCGCCTTCAAAGTTTCTTCTCACTCCATCTGATCGCTGATCTTCAACCTCTACCTCCCTTCTTCTGAGCTCAGCTCCCACTTCTGATGGAAAACTCCAGCTAGATTCCCACTCTCGATCCGCTCTGCTCTCCCGCCCTGTCCTGTCTCAGTGGAGGCACCACCATCCACCCTCACCCCCAAGGCAGACTCTTCAGGGTTGTCTGACTCCTCTGTCCTCCCCTCCCCACCCCGGCCTACCCACACATTCAGCTCGTCACCAAGTCCTGTCTGTTCCATCCTCAGTGCCATCCATTTCCCCTTTTGATTCTCACCGCACTGTGCTAGGTCAGGGCCTCGGCACCATCCACCGATTAGTCCACAGCCCCTTCCCTGGTGTCCCTGGATCCAAACTCCTTCCTCTAATACGTCCTCCTAGCCACCAGATCTCCCTCGAAATCAGAGCTCTTGTCACACCACTTAAACATTTAAATACTCTTCAGACCTTCGGCATAAGGACCAAACTCTTTAAGATGACATTTAACGCCTCGTGCTAATAAAAACAAAACAGCAGAAGTACAACATTTACCAAATGTTTACACACACTGCATACTACAATAAGTGCTTCAGATACTTTAAACCTCACAACTCCACCAAGTAGGCATTTCTCCCATTTCTCCATCTGTCAAGATGAGGAAACTGGAGATCGGAGAGGTGAAGTAATTTGTGCAAGGTTAGACGGTGAGCGAGCAAGCACGTAAGTCCAGGCTCATTCCCTCAATAACAACGATTTATTAGGTTCCTTAAACTGGGATCTGACTCCAAGGTCCTGCCTCATGCTCACGATGCTGTTCTGGTCTCGGGGTCCACAGCCTAGCTCTCGGGCTCCTGCCACCAAAGCTGCTCTCACTGCACCGGACCACATGACACCACCATGCTACGCCAGCCCTTCCACTCCTTGGGCCGTGCTTTCTCTCTCGCAAGATATCCTGGCAAGAACACAGGCTCTGGAGTCAAAGATCTGGGTCCAGATCCTGGCAGCACTTCACAGCTGCGCCACCTTGGGCATGATTCCAAATCAGCTCCCCAGTCTGTACACTGGGATCCCAACATCTACCCCAGAGAGTGGTGAGGGTTAAAATGAAATAATGTATACACAGCATCAAGTACACATTCATCTACACAACTGACAGATGTTCCCAGGAGCCCCATTCCCTCTGTGGAGGTCCTTCTTCCTGCCACTCTGCACAGGTCCCGGGTACTGGTCCCTGAAGGGTTCTCTGCCACTGACACACTGTTTAGCACCTGTGCTGCCGGTCACCGACTGCACATATGTTTTCCTCAATACGCTGAGTAGTGTAAGGAAAGGGACTTTTTTTGATGATCTTTATGATCCCAGGCCCCAGCAGGTGCCTGGAACCCAGCTGTCGTTCAATGCACTTCTGAATTAAAGTGATATAGGCAATGCTAAATAAACATCTGCTGAAGGAAGTTTAAAATCTGCCAAATAGATACCGATTTCAGTAAGACTCACTGTTAACATCAATATTTCTTGAATTCTTCAGAGTTTAAAAAAAATAAAAATAAAAAAACCAAAACCCAATGCTATGTTTTTTGGTATTATCTGAGACCTAAGAGAGTCTGTTTCTCTCATAAATTACAGAACTGGTCCAGTGTATTCTCCCCTTTCCCTAAACTCTTATACACTTTGGATCCAAAACCATGGGAGTCCCTGAACCATGGGAATTCCCTGTAGAATGAATTAAACGTTGTTTATTTGCATTATTAATAGTGATTTGAAAACACAAGCAGATTTCCTTCTTCGGTAGCTTTCTGTGGAATGTGAGTGAAAAATTCCTTGTTTAAAATATCGTTTCCCCTGTGTGCAAGCACAGGGCACTCTCCACACCTCCCCTCCCGGGAGCCTGTGCAGGCCGCCACTGCCAGGGTCCCATGATCCAGGGACAACTTCCCCGGGAGAAAGCACGGCGCGCCTCACGCTGGTGCAACGTCACGGTGGCCTCCGCCGCCACAGGCTCGCCCCGCATCCGTACCCCTCCCCGCTGCCCCCCCCGGCCTGAGTGAGCCAGAGCCCCCGAATCAGCTGCTCCTTTAACCCCGTCCTGTCTGAGCGAAGAACAGAGGCCTTCGGGCGACCTACACGCAGAGGCGGGTCCAAATCCGAAGCTGAACCCCAGGAGCTGTGCGAACAAAGAAGAGAAAGGGAAGTCTCTCCCAGCAGCCTCAGGAGCAGAGGATTAAATCTCCACAATCAACTTGATGTACCCTGCATCTCTGGAATACCTGAATCGACAACGAATCATCCCAAATTGAGGAGGTGGACTTTGGGAGCAACGATATATATATTTTTCCCTTTTTCTCTCTTTGTGAGTGTGTATGTGTATGCTTCTGTGTGTGATTTTGCCTGTATAGCTTTGCTTTTACCATTTGCCCTAGGGTTCTGTCTGTCCGTTTTTTGTTTTTTAATTACTTAAAAAAAATTTTTTTTAATAATTTATTTTTTATTTTAATAACTTTATTTTATTTTACTTTATTTTATTTTATTTTGTCTTCTTTCTTTCTTTCTTTCTTTTTTTCTCCCTTTTATTCTGAGCTGTGGGGATGACAGGCTCTTGGTGCTCCAGCCAGGCATCAGGGCTGTGTCTCTGAGGTGGGAGAGCCAAGTTCAGGACACTGGTCCACAAGAGACCTCCCAGCTCCACATAATATCAAACAGCGAAAATCTCCCAGAGATCTCCATCTCAACGCCAAGACCCAGCTCCACTCAACGACCAGCAAGCTACAGTGCAGGACACCCTATGCCAAACAACTAGCAAGACAGGAACACAATCCCACCCATTAGCAGAGAGGCTGCCTAAAATCATAATAAGGCCACAGACACCCCAAAACACCCAGCTGGATGCAGTCCTGCCCACCAGAAAGACAAGATCCAGCCTCATCCACCAGAAAACAGGCACTAGTCCCCTCCACCAGGAAGCCTACACAACCCACTGAACCAACCTTAGCCACTGGGGACAGACACCAAAAACAATGGGAACTACGAACCTGCAGCCTGCGAAAAGGAGACCACAAACACAGTAAGTTAAGCAAAATGAGAAGACAGAGAAACACACAGCAGATGAAGGAGCAAGGCAAAAAACCACCAGATCTAACAAATGAGGAGGAAATAGGCAGTCTACCTGAAAAATAATTCAGAATAATGATAGTAAAGATGATCCAAAATCTTGGAAAGAGAATGGAAAAATACAAGAAACGTTTAACAAGGACCTAGAAGAACTAAAGAGCAAACAAACAGTGATGAACAACACAATAAATGAAATTAAAAATTCTCTAGAAGGGATCAATAGCAGAATAACTGAGGCAGAAGAACGGATAAGTGACCTGGAAGATAAAATAGTGGAAATAACTACTGCAGAGCAGAATAAAGAAAAAAGAATGAAAAGAATTGAGGACAGTCTCAGAGACCTCTGGGACAACACTAAAAACACCAACATTCGAATTATAGGGGTCCCAGAAGAAGAAGAGAAAAAGAAAGGGACTGAGAAAATATTTGAAGAGATTACAGTTGAAAACTTCCCTAATATGGGAAAGGAAATAGTTAATCAAGTCCTGGAAGCACAGAGAGTCCCATACAGGATAAATCCAAGAAGAAACAGGCCAAAACACATTAATCAAACTAACAAAAATTAAATACAACGAAAAAATATTAAAAGCAGCAAGGGAAAAACAACAAATAACACACAAGAGAATCCCCATAAGGTTAACAGCTGATCTTTCAGCAGAAACTCTGCAAGCCAGAAGGGAGTGGCAGGACATATTTAAAGTGATGAAGGAGAAAAACCTACAACCAAGATTACTCTACCCAGCAAGGATCTCATTCAGATTTGACGAAGAAATTAAAACCTTTACAGACAAGCAAAAGCTAAGAGAATACAGCACCACCAAACCAGCTTTACAACAAACGCTAAAGGAACTTCTCTAGGCAGGAAACACAAGAGAAGGAAAAGACCTACAATAACAAACCCAAAACAATTAAGAAAATGGTCATAGGATCATACATATTAATAATTACCTTAAATGTAAATGGATTAAATGCTCCAACCAAAAGACATAGATTAGCTAAATGGACACAAAAATGAGACCCGTATATATGCTGTCTACAAGAGACCCACTTCAGACCCAGGGACACATACAGACTGAAAGTGAGGGGATGGAAAAAGATATTCCATGCAAATGGAAATCAAAAGAAAGTTGGACTAGCAATTCTCATATCAGACAAAATAGACTTTAAAACAAAGACTATTACAAAAGACAAAGAAGGACACTACATAATGATCAAGGGATCAATCCAAGAAGAAGATATAACAATTGTAAATATTTATGCACCCAACATAGGAGCACCTCAATACATAAGGCAAATACTAACAGCCATAAAAGGGGAAATCGACAGTAACACAATCATAGTAGGGAACTTTAACACCCCACTTTCACCAATGGACAGATCATCCAAAATGAAAATAAATAAGGAAACACAAGCTTTAAATGATACAT
The DNA here is from genome assembly GCF_028564815.1 of Eubalaena glacialis. Classification (NCBI taxonomy): domain Eukaryota; kingdom Metazoa; phylum Chordata; class Mammalia; order Artiodactyla; family Balaenidae; genus Eubalaena; species Eubalaena glacialis. The sequence goes on from NC_083732.1 coordinate 72,960,746, forward strand.
TAAACAAGATGGACTTAATTGATATTTATAGGACATTCCATCCAAAAACAACAGAATACACATTCTTCTCAAGTGCTCATGGAACATTCTCCAGGATAGATCATATCTTGGGTCACAAATCAAGCCTTGGTAAATTTAAGGAAATTGAAATCGTTTCAAGTATCTTTTCTAACCACAACGCTATAAGACTAGGTATCAATTACAGGAAAAAATCTGTAAAAAAAATACAAACACAAGGGGCTTCCCTGGTGGCGCAGTGGTTGAAAGTCTGCCTGCTAATGCAGGGGACACGGGTTCGAGCCCTGGTCTGGGAAGATCCCACATGTCGCGGAGCAGCTGGGCCCGTGAGCCACAACTACTGAGCCTGCGCGTCTGGAACCTGTGCTCCGCAACAAGAGAGGCTGCGATAGTGAGGGACCCGCGCACCGCGATGAAGAGTGGCCCCCGCTTGCCACAACTAGAGAAAGCCCTCGCACAGAAACGAAGACCCAACACAGCCATAAATAAATAAATAAATAAATAAATTTAAATTAGCTGACATGGAGGCCTTTGGACTCTCTGTATTAAAAAAAAAAAAAATACAAACACATGGAGGCTAAACAATACACTTAATAACCAAGAGATCACTGAAGAAATCAAAGAGGAAATCAAAAAATACCTAGAAACAAATGACAATGAAAACACGACAACCCAAAACCTATGGGATGCAGCAAAAGCAGTTCTAAGAGGGAAGTTTATAGCAATACAATCCTACCTCAAGAAACAAGAAACATCTCATATAAACAACCTCACCTTACACCTAAAGCAATTAGAGAAAGAACAACAAAAAACCCCAAAGTTAGCAGAAGGAAAGAAATCATAAAGATCAGATCAGAAATAAATGAAAAAGAAATGAAGGAAATGATAGCAAACATCAATAAAACTAAAAGCTGGTTCTTTGAAAAGATAAACAAAATTGATAAACCATTAGCCAGACTCATCAAGAAAAAAAGGGAGAAGACTCAAATCAATACAACTAGAAATGAAAAAGGAGAAGTAACAACTGACACTGCAGAAATACAAAGGATCATGAGAGATTACTACAAGCAACTCTATGCCAATAAAATGGACAACCTGGAAGAAATGGACAGATTCTTAGAAATGCACAACCTGCCGAGACTGAACCAGGAAGAAATAGAAAATATGAACAGACCAATCACAAGCACTGAAATTGAAACTGTGATTAAAAATCTTCCAACACACAAAAGCCCAGGACCAGATGGCTTCACAGGGGAATTCTGTCAAACATTTAGAGAAGAGCTAACACCTATCCTTCTCAAACTCTTCCAAAATATAGCAGAGGGAGGAACACTCCTGAACTCATTCTACGAGGCCACCATCACCCTGATACCAAAACCAAACAAAGATGTCACAAAGAAAGAAAACTACAGGCCAATATCACTGATGAACATAGATGCAAAAATCCTCAACAAAATACTAGCAAACAGAATCCAACAGCACATTAAAAGGATCATACACCATGATCAAGTGGGGTTTATCCCAGGAACGCAAGGATTCTTCAATATACACAAATCAATCAATGTGATACACCATATTAACAAACTGAAGGAGAAAAACCATATGATCATCTCAACAGATGCAGAGAAAGCTTTCGACAAAATTCAACACACCCATTTATGATAAAAACCCTCCAGAAAGTAGGCATAGAGGGAACTTTCCTCAACATAATAAAGGCCATATATGACAAACCCACAGCCAACATTGTCCTCAGCGGTGAAAAACTGAAACCGTTTCCACTAAGATCAGGAACAAGACAAGGTTGCCCACTCTCACCACTATTATTCAACATAGTTTTGGAAGTTTTAGCCACAGCACTCAGAGAAGAAAAAGAAATAAAAGGAATTCAAATTGGAAAAGAAGAAGTAAAGCTGTCACTGTTTGCAGATGACATACTATACATAGAGAATCCTAAAGATGCTACCAGAAAACTACTAGAGCTAATCAATGAATTTGGTAAAGTAGCAGGATACAAAATTAATGCACAGAAATCTCTTGCATTCCTATACACTAATGATGAAAAATCTGAAAGAGAAATTAAGGAAACACTCCCATCTACCACTGCAACAAAAAGAATAAAATGCCTAGGAATAAACCTACCTAAAGAGACAAAAGACCTGTATGCAGAAAATTATAGGACACTAATGAAAGAAATTAAAGATGATACAAACAGATGGAGAGATATACCATGTTCTTGGATTGGAAGAATCAACATTGTGAAAATGACTATACTACCCAAAGCAATCTACAGATTCAATGCAATCCCTATCAAACTACCACTGGCATTTTTCACAGAACTAGAACAAAAAATTTCACAATTTGTATGGAAACACAAAAGACCCTGAATAGCCACAGCAATCCTGAGAAAGAAAAACGGAGCTGGAGGAATCAGGCTCCCTGACTTCAGACTATACTACAAAGCTACAGTAATCAAGACAATATGGTACTGGCACAAAAACAGAAATACAGATCAATGGAACAGGACAGAAAGCCCAGAGATAAACCCACGCACATATGGTCACCTTATCTTTGATAAAGGAGGCAAGAATATACAGTGGAGAAAAGACAGCCTCTTCAATAAGCGGTGCTGGGAAAACTGGACAGCTACATGTAAAAGAATGAAATTAGAACACTCCTTAACACCATACACAAAAATAAACTCAAAATGGATTAAAGACCTAAATGTAAGGCCAGACACTATCAGACTCTTAGAGGAAAACATAGGCAGAACACTCTATGACATAAATCACAGCAAGATCCTTTTTGACCCACCTCCTAGAGAAATGGAAATAAAAACAAAAATAAACAAATGGGACCTAATGAAACTTAAAAGCTTTTGCACAGCAAAGGAAACCATAAACAAGACCAAAAGACAACCCTCAGAATGGGAGAAAATATTTGCAAACGAATCAACGAACAAAGGATTAATCTCCAAAATTTACAAGCAGCTCATGCAGCTCAATATCAAAAAAACAAACAACCCAATCCAAAAATGGGCAGAAGACCTAAACAGACATTTCTCCAAAGAAGATATACAGATTGCCAACAGACAGATGGAAGAATGCTCAACATCATTAATCATTAGAGAAATGCAAATCAAAACTACAATAAGGTATCATCTCACACCGGTCAGAATAGCCATCATCAAAAAATCTACAAACAATAAATGCTGGAGAGGGTGTGGAGAAAAGGGAACCCTCTTGCACTGTGGGTGGGAATGTAAATTGATACAGCCACTATGGAGAACAGTATGGAGGTTCCTTAAAAAACTAAAAACAGGACTACCATACGACCCAGCAATCCCACTACTGGGCATATACCCTGAGAAAACCATAATTCAAAAAGAGTCATGTACCAAAATGTTCATTGCAGCTCTATTTACAATAGCCAGGACATGGAAGCAACCTAAGTGTCCATCAACAGATGAATGGATAAAGAAGATGTGGCACATATATATAATGGAATATTACTCAGCCATAAAAAGAAACGAAATTGAGTTATTTGTATTGAGATGGATGGACCTAGACTCTGTCATACAGAGTGAAGTAAGTCAGAAAGAGAAAAACAAATACCGTATGCTAACACATATATATGGAAGGTAAAAAAAAAAAAAAAAGGTCATGAAGAACCTAGGGGCAAGACGGGAATAAAGACACAGACCTACTAGAGAATGGACTTGAGGATACAGGGAGGGGGAAGGGTAAGCTGGGACAAAGTGAGAGAGTGGCATGGACATATATATACTACCAAATGTAAAACAGATAGCTAGTGGGAAGCAGCCGCATAGCACAGGGAGATCAGCTCTGTGCTTTGTGACCACCTAGAGGGGTGGGATAGGGAGGGTGGGAGGGAGGGAGATGCAAGAGGGAAGAGATATGGGGACATATGTATATGTATAGCTGATTCACTTTGTTATAAAGCAGAAACTAACACACCATTGTAAAGCAATTATACTCCAATAAAGATGTTAAAAATATATATATATATCGCTTCCCCCTTTGTCAATGTTTTATACATTTAAGTTTCTTTCCTAATTTTAATGGCTGCCAATTTTAACCTTTTATCTTGAGTGATGATACAAGTTGTATTTTTGAGCAAACATAGTTTTGCTTTTAAATCTTACATACTAAAAGGACGCATTCAAAGGATTCTATCTAGACCATGGGAAAAATCTCAAAAACATATACTAAGTGTGTAGCCTAGAATTTTTAGAAGCTTAAAATTAGAAAAATAAAATGTTTACTCTGAGCTTAGCACCATGTGTGTTTAATTCACTCTTAGCTTACCTGGTTCGTATAAAAGAGGCACAGGCTTTCATCTGAGTTTCTAGCAACACTGCTGCTCTCTCTTCTGCCATACAGTTTTGAATATTTTTAAAAGCTTTCTCATTCTTCTGGTTATTACCACTGCTCGTTTCCACAGATAACGCAGAGCTCTCGGGCAACATTTCGGGGAAACACAAAAGAGAGTCTTTTCCTGAGTGGGGACAGGAGGATTTGATAGCCTTGTCACTCGAGGTGAAACTGTTCTGTTTCTGAGATGACGCAAGCAACGGTGCAAGCGCTGGCTCCAGATTCAGGTAAGCCTCTCCCAATCTGTTCCAGTTCCAAGGATTAAAGGGATGCAAAGAAATCAGTTTCTGTAGGCAGAAAATTGTTTTCTCCAAGTTCTGCAAACTTGAACAAATAGCAAACTGGAGGTAGAGCACAGTGGTTAAATGGTCTGTGTTAGTTGCCTTATTTTCCTAAGGAGAAAAAAAAAAGATTAGGAAGTTTAAACTACAGAATGTTGCCCATATAAAAATGAAGATGCCTAAAAATCCAATTTGTACATGTTATAAATTACAAGTAGCCACACAAGTAGGGTGAACTAAATATTTTTCAATAGATCTCAGTTCGAAACCATAAACCTAGAAAAATATAAACTAACCTAACAAAATAATCACCAGTCATTCCCAAACACCCTCATGTCACAACAGTCACATAATCCAGGTGATAGTGGCCTGGCAAAGTTCAGCACCAAAAACCTCTGTGTCAGTTTATTTTCCATTTGTATTATAATCTTTATTGTCTTCAGTCAGATATCTGAAAGACCCAAGCCAACTTTTTTATACCCTGGGCTAATGGCTCCATTTTAATATTCCAGGCTTTCTAAAAATCCAAATCGTAATTTCCTTGAGGATTCAAATGGACTCTATTTCCAAATTTTACTTGGCCTAGACATCCTAAACAGGATGGCCCTGCAGCTCTCAGTGTTTCGTGATGCATCATAACTGAATCCAAATGCCCTCTCTGGTAACTATTAGCAGGGCCAATTATTTCTGGCTGGAGGGGATTGCTTGGTTTCCTTCTGATCAGAATATCCTTTTCAAGTCTCCTTAATCAGAGCCACCACCTCTTGCCTAACTTGCCAAATGGCAAAAGCCCTGTGGGTTAGGGAAACAAGCCTCCTTTTTCTAAGTTAAAGTCTGTAGAGATTCAGTTCATTTTAAGTCTAAGGAAAACCTGGCCTACTAGTATTCAGATCAAGCTCCTGCATAGAACTGAGCAAGAAATATGAGTAAAACTACCCAGCATGCAGCTGGAAGAAACTGGCTGACCAGTGACTGAAAGCTTGAGGAGGATTCTAAATATTCATATATTGAGTGAAAAGACAGGAAATAAAGCCCCATGTCACCTATTCAGTCATACTATACCTTCCCGATGACAGATCTGATCTGGTTTTATTATTACTATTGTTCAGTATTCTGTCCTTCCCCAGAGACCATTAAGTTCCAGAAGAGTTTTTGTTCAGTGCTGAATTCCTAGTAGAGAGCACAGCACCTCAGACATAGCAGATGTGTAATAACTGTTGAGTAATACATCTTCATGTTTTTTATTTATAATAGTGAAAGCAACACGTATAGACTACCTACAGCAAACGCTACCTTTCCTCTACAGTCTATAGTGCTCTATACTGTTTACAAACATTTTCAGATTGTGGAAGCAAGTATGTGGTGGGGTAGGGTGGAGCACGCAGACCATGGTTTTGGTGCGCTGGTTTTGATGGCCTAACTAGTAAAGAACTCTCTGGAAACTAAATTCCATTTAAACGAGTTTGTGTTCCAGAATATTGCAACTCCTTCTATAATGCAATGATGATGACGATAGTTAACATTTACAGAGTGCTTACCATATGCCAGACACTATTCTAAGTGCTTTACTCATTTAATCCTCATGATAATCCTTTAAAATAGACTCTATCACTATCCCCATTTTATAGTTGAGGCAACTGAGTCATAAGAGAGAAGTCAGATAAGCTGCCTGATGTCACACAGCTAGTAAGTAAAAGAGCTACAATTGGTCCCACTAGAAGTCACAGAAAAAAGGTACTTCAGAAGAGCTGATGCGTGTTAGCTGGCTTAGGATTCTCCCACTAGACACCAGGTCAGCAATGTATGGGCAGGGTATGGACATGGTTTTCTGTCTCCTTGGCACTGAACCCAGAACTGCGCACATGGTAAGACTGAAATAAATGTTTGTGAAGTGATAAATGGAAAAAAAAAGTCAGTAACTGTCAAAAAGCAGTTTCCTTACCACAGTTTATCACATGAGCCTATCAGCCGCTATAAGATGTTTAAGCTACTTGCTTAAGAAACAAGTTCCAGGGCTCCCCTGGTGGCGCAGTGGTTAAGAACCCACCTGCCAATGCAGGGGACATGGGTTCGAGCCCTGGTCCGGGAAGATCCCACATGTGGAGCAACTAAGCCCGTGCACCACAACTACTGAAGCCCACGCGCCTACAGCCTGTGCTCTGCAACAAGAGAAGCCACTGCAATAAGAAGCCCGTGCACTGCAACAAAGAGTAGCCCCTGCTCGCCGCAGCTAGAGAAAGCCTGCGCGCAGCAACGAAGAACAAAATTTTGGCTGCGTTGGCAGGCAAAATAAAATAAAATTAAAATTAAATAAAGTAAAATATAAAATAAAATAAAATAAAATAAATTAAATTAAATAAATTAAAATAAAATAAAGAAATAAGTTCCATTACAGATTTTATCCAAAAATTATTAAGAAGAGAGGTGAATAAACTTCAGTAGAAGTTGTGAGCACAAAATGTTCACATCCTGCTGGGCACTCCAAGACTCACGGTCTGTTCTGTTCAGTGCTGGATAACGACCTGTCCCACCACAGAGCATGAGGGGACAGAAACCACTGGGACAAAACCCAGAAATGGGCCAGAGCGAGTCACAGAAGAAGAGGGCCTACAAGTAGGGAAGAAATTTTTAAAAGAAAACAAAACACAGGGCATCAGGAAATGAGAAAACCATGCAAATGGGCAGGGTCCACTGAGATCGTGTGAAGAGACCCAAAGAAAGGGGTGAGACCTATTAGCAGCCTACGCTGCCACTTCTTCCCCAACACTCCTGCCCACCAGGGTGCCCAGCAGCCCAGGGACTAGTTCTCAAAGTCCTGACAGAGGAGCTGAGGGTCTTCTGACTGGTCCTTCCTCCTGCCTGGTAACCACCCCAAGCTCTGGATGGCATCTGCCAGCAACAAATCCTTCTCTGAGCCACAAGAGCAGAGACTCACTAAGCTAGAAGGAACCCGAGAGCCAGTCCAGCCCCTGACACGAATCTACCTGTCACTGCCTTCGGTGGTCTAGGCGGGGAAGACAAAGCACAACAGTGATATGCAGGAGATGTGAGGAAGAGAGAGGCGATGGGAGAGCAGAACAGTGAGGAAGGACGGGTGACTGATGTCCAGAAAAAGCAACTGAAAGAACCGAAGTTGCTGTTAATTTTCAGACCAGGGAGACTGACCACTATTAAACCCCGCCAAGTTCACTGTGTTCATGCCATGTGCTTCCTTAACAGGGTAATCTTATCTTCCAGCTTAAGAATTAACCCCCAATTAGTAGAGGGGGGAAAAAAGAATGAATAAAACACAGCTGTTTTCCATGTTCCAAAGACAATTACCACCAAGCGTTCCTCTCACTGCAAGAGGCTGAGGTCCTATGCAATGAACCCCGGCAAGCAAATTGTGGGATTTCTCTTAGTTAATGAGACGGAGGAGGACAACTCAATTGCATGCATACTTCAGGCTGACCTCTGGTCAACGAGATCCACAGGACTCAAGATCAGAGCCTCAGTGCCTCATTAAGTCCCTCTGAGGAAGAAAACTGGTCATCTATAAACTAGGACTGGTCGATTTAGACTTGCCCCCATATAAAATTTACACTAAAAACCGTAGGTGCTTTAATCTGAAAACAAAAACAAGCAGAGTCTAGAATTGCAAAAAAAACTGCTTTTATTAAATTCCTTAAAAAAATTCTGCAGACTCCATTTAAGAATAAAAAGGATTAAGCTTGGCCTAGTATGATATTTAGTTATTTTTTGGTAAACTTTTTTCCTGTTTATAAAAGTAATATATGTTCATTGTAGAAATTTTGGAAAATAAAAATCTAAACAACAACAAAACACCTAAAGAAGAAAACAGATCACTGATAATCCTTCCACTCTGAGTATTTACTCCTAACAAGAGTAAAAACCTTTGCAAGTGAGACTTCCACGGTGGTCCAGTGTTAAAAAGTCTGCCTTCCAGTGCAGGGAATGTGGGTTCGACCCCTGGTCGGGGAACCAGGATCCCACATGCTGTGGGGCAACTAAGCCCGCACACCGCAACTAGTGAGCCCACGCTCCTCAACTACAGCCCATATGCTCTGAAGCCTGTGTGATACAACTAGAAAGAGAAAAAACCTGCACACCACAAAGAGAAGCCCGCACGCCTCAATGAAAGATCCTGCATGCCGCAACTAAGACCCGACACAGCCAAAAATAAAAAAAACAAAACAAAAAAAACCTTTGCAAGTGAGATTTTCAGGCAATGAAAAATTTTGAGCATAACACAGGAAAAAATATTACAAGCAAATGATTATGTCTAGACCTCCAAACTGTTCATCATAATAAAGTTCTTCCACCACTGACAATTTTCTTCTGCTTATCCAAACCCACAGATTTAGCTGCAAGAAGTTGTTTTTTGTTTTGTTTTGTTTTTTACAAAATAAACGATTCAGCCATCCTAGGGAAGCAAATGGAAATAAGCACAGAAACCACTCACCAAGTTTGTAGCAATCTCCAGGGCTTCCTCGTGCCTTCCCAGGTGAACAAGACACCGAGCCTGGCCTTCCTGGACATCCCTTTTCATGGCAAAATTCGTAGACGGCAGTTTTTCTGAGATACTGGAATACTCTTGCAGTGCTTTCTGGCAAATATTTGTTAAATAAAGGAAAATGAAGGGAAGGGATGAAAAGAAACGCAGAAAACACAATAGAAAAAAGAATTCAGTCATGGGGGTGATGTGTTTCCTAGGCGGAAGGTAATGTTATAACTGACCCTACAATGAACTAAAGGAAGACTTGAGCATTTTAGTCAGTACTCTTTTTCTGAAAGGTAGAGAAGAAATGGCTGGAGACTATAAATAAAGCATTCTGGAGCCCAAAAGACCAGAATTTGAACCCTGGGTTTGCCACTAACTTGCTGTATAATCTTTTCACATCAGCAAAATAACAACCGGACTCTTGTGAAGATGACATGAAGTCTCTAAATAAAGCAAGCTGACATCTAGTTGTTAGTTCTTTCCTTTTCTTACACATTTTAGGGTGCTTTGTTCCTGTGGCCCCATGAGGTATCTGTGCTAGAGGCTCCCATATAATTAGGAGATATAGAACCTGGGGAAACAGACCTACAAGGATCCCAACAAGCTCTCTATACTGGAGTTACAGGAAACAAAACAAATTATACAGAGCTAGAAACTTGGGATTCTAAGATTACAAACACATATCACAAAAGACTAAATTCATCTTCACAAACAACACACTCATAACTTAGTATACTGTTATTTAAATATACTGTAACGGACAGAACAAAAGCCCATTTCAAGTGGTGCAATCTTCTATATGTTAAATTCTACCTGATACTCTTGCCGTCTGTAGGCCAGATCCCCTTTGAATTTCTGGATAGTCATCACTTCAACATCATCACTGCTCCCCGTTTCTTCAAAAAACCACTAGAAATTGTGAAAACAGCATATTATAGAGAATGAAACTACACTTTTCCACTCCCTACTCAGAAGCAATTTCCCATATATAATTGATTAAACCTCAAAAAAGACATAATTCTTCAGGATAAGACTCAGGAAAACATCTGACAAAGAAGAATGACAATTTTAACGGTGGCCCAGTTTTTATGAAAATTATTACAAGTAATAAATATACCAATAATACGATACCTCTTTACTAAAACACAAAAGTATATGGTTTTATCTATAGCATTTTCAATTTGGGGTTGTGATGCTTGGGAACCTACATTTAACTAGCACAGTTCACGATGGTTCTTTAGACTGAGATGTTTTCCTGCAGAGAAATTTTTAGGGTGGATGGAATAGCGACTGACAACTCTTTATGGAGAGGACGTAGAAAAGAAGAATTGTCATTATAGTGCTATTATGAAAGTGTAAAAGCTAAAAGTAGAATCGAAGCAAAGAGGAAATAGAAATGAAGGCTGAAAGGAGGCTTCCGTGCAATCAAATGCCAAAGTGCTGTAGGAGAAACGTCTCAGGAAATGCCCATCTGGAATATTTTATTCACTTTTCTACTGATTTAAACCCTATGGATAGAAAGATCTTTTTTGATTATTGCATAAAGAACGTTAAGATGAGAAAACAGGAATGACAAAAAGCACTCTGTGTGCCAGTTCTTCAGCTCCAAAGAAGTATCTCATCCTCCCCCCACAGCTTTTTTTTTTTTTTTTTTGGCTGCATTGGGTCTTTGTTGCTGTGCATGGGCTTTCTCTAGTTGCGGCGAGCAGGGGCTACTCTTCGTTGCAGAGCACAGGCTCTAGGCGCGCGGGCTTCAGTAGTTGTGGCACACGGGCTTAGTTGCTCTGCAGCATGTGGGATCTTCCCAGATGAGGGACTGAACCCGTGTCCCCTGAATTGGCAGGCGGATTCTCAACCACTGTGCCCCCAGAAAAGTCCCCCACCCTCCCTTTTACTCAGAGTAAAACACACTGAGGCTGAATAAAGTCAGTTACACACTATTATTAATTCAAACGTAACGGCATTTGTGATGGTTCCACCATTACATCAAAATTTCTTGGTTCTATTTCTAAAAGAGTTGCTTGGGTATCACTGCCCCCCTGTTAATTAGTAATATCGTTAATTAGTAATATCGTTTCCCTCCTTAGCCTGATCCATCACTGTGGAGAAAGCTAGCAACCACTGTTTTTCTGTTCTCCCTGAAGTACTGTGTAACTCAACAACAGCCTATATACTGAACCCATAACTTTCCTTTGCACTTTATTGCTCTCCAGTCACATACTGTATTAGATTATCAGCCAATCCCAACTTCCTGAACAATAACTGAATAACTGCAAACCTCCATCCAATGTTCATCATCCTACTGGGAAATAATCAAGCAAAACTGGCTTTCAAACGCAAGAGAGCAGATGGGGATGGCTTTAAATACTCCATTCTGATAAGAGTAGGAGGGAAAAGCTGTGAACAAGGGTGAGACTAAGAAGGGAAGTGCTGGTAAGGCAAACACCTGGTCCCACACCAAATAGGCAGGGAACACAGATCTTCTAACCCAAACTCCTGGTTTTACACTTGGGGAAACCAAGAGGACTTGAATGAGGCCTGAATTTATGAGCAGTTACCATTTACCAAATAAATTCTAAAGACAAGTGATTTTTGGATTTTACTTTATAAGTATACAGCATACCACACCTTGGCAAAGTATTATCTCATTCCACTCTCACAATAAGCCTGTGAGCCAGCAAACATTATTTTTTCTCAAATGACAAAGAACTGACACTTTGAAAGGCAACCAGTAAAGCCAATGCTGGAATGCAAGGGTCCTATCTCACACCCATGGCTTTTTAATGCGGTACCACATGACTTTGAAAGCCCATTCCCCGCTTTTAGTCTACATGATCAAGTACTAAAGGTCACTCTGAAAGACTGCATGTGGCAAGGAGAAAATGTAAGTGAAATAAAACAAAAATACAATTCAGTAATTTCTGAGTGCCTGACATCTACAGATGTACAAGGGATTTAAGGAAAAATGAGACAATACGTGTAAAGGAACCCTGCCCAGTGCCTGGAACACTATCTGATAAAAAGGAATTATTATTGGTGAGATGAGATTTACACACATGAAAGAATACCAGGTTAATACTCTACTTATTCAAAATATTCACGGAGTTCCCACTATGAACAAAAACTGCTAGGCACTGCGGAGGACATAAAGTTAAGCACGCACGCTCCTGTGATCATTAAACATTCTGGGTCTAAGAGTTTTATGAGATACTGACAATTGCTTTAATAGGTTAAAGAGGGAAAAGGAGTCAAAACAAAAAATATGTAGTTGGAAGGGGGAATCAGAAAAGACTTCTTGGAGGAGGCGGCATTTAAGGTGCGCCTTGAGAAATGTCTATAATTGAACGATTGTGACCATCTGAACGAGGTTAACATGGGCAGGGGGAACTCAGTGAACAAGGGCAGGCCCGTGGGTGGGACGTCACGGTTCAGGGAGCAGACAACACTGAGGTCTGAAAAGTGGGCAGTGGCTGGATTTCTGGGGACCCTGACTGCCCGGCAGCAGAAGCAGTGAAGGTCCACGGGAGCTACTACAGATTTTAGAACAGGGGCGTAAGGCTAGCGAGCCTCGGGGAGACCGGCCGGCCGAACGCCAGGTGCGAGTTGATGGCCGACGGCGCGGGGATTCCCTCGGGGGCAGAGGGGGCCGGGCCCAGCCGGCTGGGGCTCGTGTTGGGGAAGGGATGGCAGAGAGTCCGCGTGGACGTAGGGAGGCCGGACTCGTGCCGGGAGGGTTTGGGTTCGGGGGTAGGCCACGCGGCCCTGGGGCGTCTGAAGCGCTGTCGGGCCGGGACCCGGGAGCGCGAGGCCCGGGGGCTGGGATGAGGCCGAGAGGCCCCGCTCTCTCACCTGCGGCTCGCAGAGCTTGGCGCGGTAGGACGCGAGCGGTCCAGGCCGCCTCTCCCGCCTCTCCTCGAACACCGAGTCCTCGAACTCGCCGCCAAGCAACCAGGAGCCGGTTTCCATTGCGCGCCCAGGGCAGGCGCATCGAGAGGAGCCGGTGCCTAGAGCGGCGCCCACGTGCGGGCCAACGCGGAAGGGGCGGGGCCGTCGAGGCCCAGCGAGCGGCATGCTGGGACTTGTAGTCTTTGGGCGGGAGCCAGACCGGGACTTGGCCCAGGGCAAGTTGGGAGTCGTTGAGCTGAGATTTTATCTGGTTCACGACGCGAGGACAGAACTTGACTTCTCTTTTTCTGGAGATGGACAGAGCGATCCTTACGTGCACGCATCAAAAAGCACTAGCCTCAGGGTAGCTGTTCAAAACTGGTAGGTACCAGTTTTTCACTATTGACCATACTCCTAGCACTGTGTTAAGAACTTTTTTTTCCTTCCATTTTACTGTATCCTTTCCTAACAACCTCTGAACGGCACGATGATTCTCATTAAAAACTGGGGCTTAGAGAGGTTACGTATCTTGCTCAGGATCAATTATTACGTGGCAAAGAGCTGGGAAAAAAAGAATTGAGTCAATAACACCCCCGTTTCTCCATAGAAGAGACACACCAATAATAAAGACCAGGGTACAGTAATTCACGCACTTGTAAAACAGAGAACATGGAGATTTACTCTGGGGACTCCATCAGGGAACATTAATTCTGCCTAGAAAAACACTAAATCCCAGAATTCTAACACCAACATTTACTAGAGTTCTTATACCTTCAAGATGTTCCTTGAGACAAGAAGGTAGAGATTGTTGACAAAATACCGGCCAGTATTCCACAGCACAGTATTACTGTGCCATATTACACAGCAGGTAATAGACATGGAGGTTTTCTCTGGTTTTCCTCCTATTTCTCCTCACTCTCACCAGCTCCTCTTCCACCAATTGTCTTCCAGGATTCTTTCCTCAACCCAAATTTCTACTCCACACATTCACCCTAGGGGAACCTAATTCATTCCCCGATTTTTCAGAATCCGTCTCTCTGCTGATGACTCCCCAAATCTAGAATCAGCTCATATATCTGGTGGAAAGCTCCACCAGAACAGCCTCCAGACATTAACTACTGATGGATCCATCCGTAGAAAGGCCATTAAGAAAAAGTTCTTAGGAAAAATTTAGAACTTATAAAAAAGTGAAGGAAAAAAGGTATCCATAATATTGTCACCGAGAAGCAATGAAGTCTAAAGAAGGTAAACCTATTTGCCCTAATTCTAATATGCCCTTGTCCTAACAAAAGGCAATACAGCATAGTGTCAAAGGGCCTCAAGCACCAGATTTGTCTGGATTCATGGTCCTGGTTCAGTTATTCGTCAACTGTGTGACCTGATCCGTGAAGTGGGCATTGATTAAAATAATGCATGTAAGGTGCCTGTCAGATAGCGAGTGAGTAATACATGTTCATTCAAAATTCCTGTTCCAAGTGCAAAGAGCAAAGCAAAGGCAGGCAGGGAGATTTTATTCAGCTTTCTCTTTTTGAAGGCTCCTTGGTTTTGGAACTTCCACCCTCTCCTGTTCTGAGGTGCCCCCAGGTCTGACCTCCTCCTGGCCCAACAACTAACAGGTAGATATTTTGCTGAAATGGTCAGGAAGTCATGGAAGGGCAGTTTACAGGTAAAAGAGAGTTCTTTGCCCTTTGAACTCAGGCTTCCTGAGCTAAGGGGTTTCCAGCTTTTTTACCACTAAGAACCCTTTTAGTTATTTTCCCCCAGAGTAGTGGAGGATTTGTGTATGCAATAAAACTGCATTTATTAACCAATGCTTGCTTCATTTTCCTTTAAAAGAATAATTGAATCCAAATCCTGTATAACAGCCAATCCAAGCTTCTGCCCAGCCTGAGCCTATCAGCATTGCCTCGCTGTGTGTTAGGATTCTGTGAAAGCAAAGAAGTAACTGCCAAAGGACCCTGGGAAGCCTGAGGAAAGGTTAAACGTGATTGATGTCAGGTCTTTGGCAATAATGAAAACAGCTCAAAGACCCCTATCACTATTGAGGACCCGGGGTCTGGGTCCCCAGGTTGTAAACCACCACCTCAATTGATAGGCCCTGGAATACTTTTTTAAAAGAGGAGAGTAAACTGATAAAAGAGAAGACCACTCTGTAACTGTTAAATACATCTCACATACCTAGGAAATGCCAGGTGTTAGGGAGTCAACGGGAGTTCTGTAAGCATCTAAAATGGTATGGATGGTGATAAAAGTGATAAAAGTTGATTTCTATAGATTTGTATCTATAAAAATCTGAATTTAGATAGAGGGGTGTGATTGAGTTCCCCCAGGCAAGGTAGCTATCACCTCCTCGAGGCAGCCCGCCTTCCTCTTTCCTGTAATTTCCCCATGCTTCTATCCACTGTGGCATTAATCACACCGTGGACTGTTGGAGATTGGAGACTGTGTCTTTTTCACTCTTGTAAACTCAGCCCCCAGACAGGGCTTGGCCCAGAGCAGCTCAATCAATGCCTGTTGCATGGATAGAAATGGCAGAAGGAGCAGACAGGAGCACTTCTCAGTTGTAAGTCACATGTTCATGTCCTCTCTATGAGTGGGGGAGGGGAGAACATTTATTGAGCATCTATGATGAACTAGGTTGTGCTATGGGCAACCTATTCGCTTTATTTTAATTAATCCTCACAATCTCTCTCTCTCTCTGAATTAGACGTTATTATTTCCATTCAAAGAGCTGAAGGCTCTGGTGCTTTGCTGGTTGCTCAGAAGAGGCTGTGGGGCTGGGAGGCGACAGGGAAGCCAAATAGACATAGATGCGTAGTCTACAGGATTTACAACCACTGGGATCTTTGCCTTGGCCTTGGCTGGGAGGCCCTGAGCACATCACTCTTAGGGGTGCTTCCAGGGATAGGACTGTTCTCACTATACTTAGCAATTGCAGTCCTCCACGCCCCTCCCAGTATCGGGCCGCTCTCAATTTCCACCTCTGCCTCTCAAAGGCACTCCCCTGCAGAACACCAAAATATCATCTTTGACCATAGACTTTAATCAAAGGTGGGAAGACTGGTTGTCTTCAGAGCATTTCTGGAATTGCCCAGAAATACAGACCTTCTGTGAGGCAAGAGGGAGCCAGAGGAAGTTCTTATCCAGCCCTCAAAGATGGGTATCTGAGGTTAGCACTTTCCTGCCTGGCCCAAAGGAGATGTTGGAGGTGCTTTGAAAAAGCCTGACACCTTTCTAACTACGCACCCCTTAGCTAGGCAATCAAAGCCATCTACAACCTGTTGGCAACCTAACCAATACTGTTTCATTATTATTATTTTAGTGTTTTAGTTTTTACAACTTTATTGAGGCATAATTGAGGAACAATAAACTTCACACATTGAAAGCGAGGAGTTTATGTAAGTATACACCTGTGAAACCTTCCCCAAAGTCAAGGCGATGAACATGTGCATCACCCCTGAAAATTTATCCCCGCCCGCCTCTTCCCCATCCCCTTAACTGAATCCTTGCTCTACACCCAGGCTGGTCCTACCCAGATTCCGCCTCCCAGATTCTTCTCCCTGAGTTTTTCCCTCATCCTGCAACCTTCCCTGCTTACCAGGTTCCGGCTCACCATTTCCTTTGTCAGGAAAGCTCCTCCCAGTGCCCTCCATCTGGCTGACTCTCTGGAAGCCTTTCCTGATCCCCTAGTCTGGGCTACATGGCCCCTATCTGGGTTCACATAGCGCCACGTGCTTTCCTCTAACAGGGCGCTTCTCATCCCGGATAGCTCTTGTCCAAGCTCGCTTTTTGGCCCTTGCTCACTTGTCCATCACTTGCAGGAGACTGTGAGCTCGTTCTACGAAGGGACTGGGTCATTCTCTCTCTGTGTAGCACCGAGCAGTGTCTGGCACCCAGTAGGCCCTCACTCCATTTGTTGAATGGATTAATCATTAGCTGTTTGCACAGAATTCTCTCCCCTGTACACTGTCCCCTCCTCCTCTAGGGAAACACTTGGTCCATAGTATTCACTTCTGCATTCTGTGTGCCACCCAATATACTGTTGAGGGCCTGCTCTGTGCCAGGGGCTGAGGATACCACCCATGGTCCCTGCTTTCAAAGAGCCTAAATTAAAGTGGGGAAGACAGGTGATAAACATGTAAGCAAGCAAATTATTTAATTACAGGTGTCAAAGTGCTAGGATAGAGAATAACAGGGCTTAGCAGGTGTAAAACATCCTCCATGATGAAATCACATCTCTTCCTATCCTTTTCTTACCCAAGCAGTTTACCTCTGACCTCCCTTTCTCAGCTTCCATGGATATTTGTAAATATTGCTTTTCCTCCTTTTCCATCTCTTTTTCTTTTGAGCAAAGCATACCCTTCCATTACTGTCATGAGTTCCAGCCCACTAATTCTCGAGTATTTATTAATTTATATTACCATATTAAGCTTGCTCATTTATTTCCCATATTCTGTAAATTTTTATAGTAGGTACATTCATTGATTCAACTAAAATTTATTGAGTACCTGCTATAAGCAAGGACTGTTTTAAGAGTGGAGGATACAGTGGTAAATAAGACAGGTGAGATCCTTGCTCTCATGGAACTTCAGTTGTAGTGGGCAGACAAATAATAAACAAGGAAGTAAACAAACAAGGTAGTTTTAGACCATGTTAAGTGCTACAAAGAAAATTTGAGGGACGATGTATAAGGGACTCCTTCATGTAGGGTGGCCAGGGAAGGTGCCTCTGAAAAGCTGAGCCTGGAGTGAAGAGAAGGAGCTGGCCAAGAGGACATCTGGGGCAAGAGTATCTGAAAAACTGCAAGGCAAGAACGAGGAGTGGGAAGCGAGCCACGGTGCTGAGGCCAGGCGAGCGTGCAGGAGAGCTTGCTCTGTGGCCTGAGATAGGAGAGCAGGTAGCCAGGCAGGGAGCAAATCGTGTGCACAACACATGTTTATTGAATGAACGAATGATCTAATGATCCCAAACTTCAAGTATTGCATCTTACTAGCTTCTTGGCTTTATTTTTTTTTCCAGTTTTTAAATTTTTAAATTTATTTCAAAGTTAAACCCAAGACACATTGACTTCATAGGAAATCCACTGAGAAATGTTTTTCTAGGCTGAACACCTCTTTCCCTTTAGTCTCCCCCAACAGAGCATGTACGTGTTACTTTCATTTTATAATCAGTGCTGTCCTACCACTATACCAAGATCATCTAAACTCTGTGTGTAGTATTCTGAATGTTCTTAGTTATACCATAATTTCAGTAACTGCAAAAGATTTTCTGGGATAACCTGTCACTTGAATTCTTTGGCTACTTTTGAAGATGAAGTCCAAAGAACTGTTAAATGATTCTCCTTTTTGGGGGTGGGTGGTATTTTATAGGCATTAGCAACTAGCACGTGGGGCTGTGCTGATCCCATCTGGCATCACTGGGAGGCAACCTATAAAACCAAAGAATCATTTGATGCAGCAGCCAACTAAGTGACTCAAAACTGAAGGTTAAATTTAAAGAGAACACTAATTTAGAGAAAAAAAGGTAATCCTAGAGGAACTCATTCTAAGCAATCAATCATGCCTGTGTGTGTGTGTGTGTGTGTGTGTGTGTGTGTGTGTGTGTGTGTGTAAGGCACAACCAGATCGATTCAGTGCAGCCTGGTAGGTCCCAGATGACACTCCTTTTTGGGAGACAGTGATCTGGGGGAGCAGAACCTGGCAAGTGGCCAGTACCAGTAAGCTTCTTGGCTGTATTTTATTGTATTTACTGTGTCTGGTGCCCATGATGTCGCATTATTTTGCCATCACTCCCTCAGTTGTCATATGATCTGACTCTGTAGCTGAATTTTGGCCTCTTTCCTCTTTCCCTCTACAAAACTCAATTTCATGCCCTTTTATTCAGGTCAGCAACTCTTTAGCCAAATGAAATTTTCTCAGGACTTGTGGAGTGTACTGTCTCTTGCTGAGATCATTTCATTCCAGTATCACAGGCTGTTGCCCCAAAGATAAACACTGCCTGCCAACACCGGCTATGTGCACAACCAGCCGGCATTGCTTTTTTCTCTCCTGGCTCCCAAACTCGCAATCTTCAGTGCAATTTGATGAACATTTACTGAGCAACAATTTTGTGAAGACAAGGCTAGGCACTAGAGGCAGTGGTTAAGGGTAAGAGCTCTGGAGACAGTTCGGGTTTGATGCCTCCAACACTTACTAGGTATGTGAATTTGAACCTTTGTGAGGCTTGCTTTCCTTATCTATACCGTGGGGGTAATAATAATATCTACCTCATGGATCATCCATGGGGATTGAAATGAATCATGTAACTCTCTCAATCCAGTGCTTGACACATAGTGTTCAATAAATGTTAGCTTAAAAAATTTTTTTTTTAAATGTGGTTTCTGCCTTCAAAGTGCTATAAGCTAGTGAAATAGATGTACATACAGAGTCAACCAGGACCTGTTGGGTAGATGTGGGGGGAGCAGTCAGTATTGACTAGAGCAGGAAGGGAATGAGGGAGGCCTCAAGAGGGCAGCAACTGTGGTGGTGACGTCAGAAGAACAAGCCAGACAGAAGGAATAGCATAAATGTATTATTTCAGTCAAAGCAGCTGTGTACCTGTGTAAAAAACAGTTAATGAACAAGGGCCTGAATATAATACAAGATTGAAAGTAATGAAACCCCTTAAGAGAAATATAAAGTGCAAAGGAAGTCTAGGAGAAAGAGAGCTTAATTCCACTAAGGTACTTTGTATTTCAAGATAGTCTTCAACAAATGGTGCTGGAATAACTGGACATCCACAGGCAAAAAAAAAAAAAAAGAATCTAGACACACACCTTACACCCTTCACAAAAAGTAACACAAAATGGATCATAGATCTAAATGTAAAATGCAAAACTATTAAACTCCTAGAAAATAACATGGGGAAAACCAAGATGACCTTCAGTATGGCAATGGCTTTTTAGATACAACACCAAAGGCATGATCCATGAAAGAAATAATTGATAAACTGGACTTCATTAAAATTAAAAACTTCTGCTCTGTGAAAGACAGTTTCAAAAGGATGAGAAGACAAGCCATAGCCTGGGTGAAAATATTTGCAAAAGGCAAATCTGATAAAGGACTGTTATCCAGGGACTTCCCCGGTGGCACAGTGGTTGAGAATCCACCTGCCAATGCAGGGGGGACACGGGTTCGATTCCTGGTCCGGGAAGATCCCCTATGCTGCGGAGCAACTAAGCCCGTGTGCCACAACTACTGAGCCTGTGCTCTAGAGCCTGCAAGCCACAACTACCGAGCCCACAAAACTAGAGCCCGTGCTCTGCAACAAGAGAAGCCACTGCAACAAGAAGCCTGCGCACCACACTGAAGAGTAGCCCCCACTCGCCGCAACTAGAGAAAGCCCGCGTGCAGCAAGGAAGACCCAATGCAGCCAAAAAATAAATAGAATTTTTTTTAAAAAAGGACTGTTATCCAACATATAGAAAGAACTCCTAAAACTCAGTAAGAAAACAAACAACCTGATTAAAAAAACAGGCCAAAGACCTTAACAGAAATCTCACCAAGGAAGATATACAGATGGCAAATAAGCACATGAAGAGACGCTCAACACCATATGTCATCAAGGAAATGTAAATTAAAACAACAGTGAGATACCGCTACATACCTATTAGAATGGCCCAAATCCAGGATGCTGACAACACCAAATGCTGGTGAGAATGCAGAGCTACAGGAACTCTCATTCATTGCTGGTGGGAATGCAGAATGGTATAACCACTTTGGAGGATAGTTTGGCAGTCTCTTACAAAACTAAACATACTTTTACCATATGTCATAAAGACATCACAAGAAGAGATACGTATAGACCAATATCCCTTATGAATATTAGTGTGAAAATCCTCAACAAAATACTAGCAAACGGAATACAACAGCATATCGAAAGTATGGCACACCATAACCAAGTGGGATTTATCCTAGGAATATGAGCGACTCAGCAAAAGACAATGAATCAATGTACTACATCATGTTAACAGAATGAAGGGGAAAAAAAGTAAGCTCATTTCAATCGATGCAGAAAAGGCATTTGACAAAAGCCAAAACTCTTTCATGATAAAACCTCTTAGAGGGCTTCCCTGGTGGCGCAGTGTTTAAGAATCCACCTGCCAATGCAGGGGACGTGGGTTCGAGCCCTGGTCCGGGAAGATGCCACATGCCACCGAGCAACTAAGCCTGTGCGCCACAACTACTGAGGCTGCGCTCTAGAGCCCGCGAGCCACAACTACTGAAGCCCGTGCATCTAGAGCCCGTGCTCTGCAACGAGAAGCCACTGCAATGAGAAGCCTGCGCACCACAATGAAGACTAGCCCCCGCTCACCGCAACTAGAGAAAGCCCGTGCACAGCAACCAAGACCCAATGCAGCCAAAAAATAAATAAATAAAATAAATAAGTAAAATAAATAATAAAAAAATTTTAAAAAAAAAGAATCTGCCTGCCAATGCAGGGGACATGGGTTCGAGCCCTGGTCTGGGAAGATCCTACATGCCGCAGAGCAACTAAGCCTGCCTGCCACAACTACTGAGCCTGCGCTCTAGAGCCCGTGAGCCATAACTACTGAGCCCAACTGCCACAACTACTGAAGCCCGCACACTTAGAGCCCAAGCTCCGCAACAAGGGAAGCCACCACAATGAGAAGCCCACGCACCGCAACGAAGAGTAGCCCCTGCTCGCTGCAACTAGAGAAAGCCCGCGTGCAGCAACGAAGACCCAACACAGCCAAAAAATAAATAAATTAAAAAAAAAAACCTCTTAGAAAACTAGGAGTAGAACTTCCTCAACATGATAAACAGCATTTAATAAAAACCCACAGAGAACATCATATTTGATGGTGAGACTGAAAGCTTTCTTTTATGATCAAGAACAAGACAAGGATGCCCTCTTTCACTATTGCTATTCAACGCAGTACTAGAATTTCTAGCCAGAACCATTAGACAAGAAAAAGAATAATAGGCATCCAAATTGGAAAGGAGTAAAACAACATCTATTTATGGATGACATGATCCTATATATAGAAAATTCTAAAGAATCCACAAGAAATCTACTAGGGCTAATAAACAAGTTCAGAGAAGTTGCAAGTTACAAGATCAACAAACAAAAATTTGTTGTGTTTCTATACACAAGCAATGAACAATCTGAAAAGGAAATTAAGAAAGCAATTCCAATTAACAATAACATCCTAAAAGGATAAAATACCTGTGAATAAATGTAACCAAGGAGGTGAAAGAAAGACTTGTACACTGAAAACTACAAAACATTGCTGAAAGAAATTAAATAAGACCTAAATAAATGGAAAGACATCTTGTGTTCATATATAGGAATACTTAATACTGTCAAGATGTTAGTACTACCCAAAGCGATCTAAAAATTCAACATAATTCCTTCCATAATTCATAATTCAAACTTCCAACAACTTTTTTTGCATAAATATAAAAACCAACCCTCAAATTCATATGGAATTGCTAGGGACCCCAAATAGACAAAACAGTCTTGAAAAACAAGAAAGTTGAAGGACTCGTACTCCTGATTTGAAAATGCACTACAAACCTACAATAGTCAAAACAGTGTGGTACTGGCATAAGGCTAGACATATAGACCAATGGAGTGGAACTGAGAGCCCAGAAATAAACCTTTACATATATGGCCAACTGGTTTTTGACAAGGGTGCCAGGTCCATTCAAAGGGGAAAAGATAGGTGCCTCAACAGATGGTGCTGGGATAACTGGATTGCCACATACTAAAGAATGAAGTTGGACCCCTACCTCACAGCATATACAAAAATTCATTCAAACTGGATTAACATAAATATTAGAGCTACAACCATAAAATCTTAGAAGAAAATATAGGGGTCAATCTTCATGACCTTGGCTTTGGCAATGGATTCTCAGATATGACATCAAAAGCATGAGCAACAACAAAGAAAAATAAACTGGACTTCACCAAAATTAAAACTGTGTGTGCATCAATTTTTGTGTGTGCACTATCAATAAAGTGAAAAAGACAACCCATAGAAGGGGATAAAGTACAGTCAATTCTCATTACTTACAGTAGTTATGTTCTATAAAGTCACCACGAATACTGAACAGATGCTCCTAGGGTTAAGATCCTGGGATCTGGACTTCCCTGGTAGCGCAGTGGTTAAGAATCCACCTGCCAATGCAGGGGATACGGGTTCGAGCCCTGGTCGGGGAAGATCCCACATGCCGCGGAGCAACTTAAGCCTGTGCGCCACAACTACTGAGCCTGCGCTCTAGAACCCATGAGCCACAACTACTGAGCCCGCATGCCACAGCTTCTGAAGCCCGTGTGCCTAGAGCCCGTGCTCCGCAACGAGAAGCCGCCACAATAAGAAGCCCGCGCACCACTACCAAGAGTAGCCCCCGCTCGCCGCAACTAGAGAAAGTCCACACGCAGCAACGAAGACCCAACGCAGCCATAAATTAATTAATTTTAAAAAAAGATCCTGGGATCTTCTGGTCATAAGTTTCATCAATCAGTCAATACATAACCTTGCTTTATGTGTTTTTGCTTAAAGACACCTTATTTAATATATATTGATATATACTGTTTACGCATTAACGTTGAATTCACGGCCAACAGCACTATTCCTCATGTCTGAATGAAGCTTATCTAACACACATTTTCTCCACAAGGCACCCCACAGCCTTCTTGCATTTAGGAATGCTAGACAACACTTTGGTACTACACTTGGGGGGTCATTTTAAACAGTGAAATCACCAACAAAAAACACAAAAATATTTTTAAAGTGGCACTAAACATTACAAAAAGGATGCTTCTTTGCAGTCTGAGAGCTGAAACGAGAGGCAAAACGTCACCTTTTTTGACTTCAGCTGGGAAGGTACACACTGGGCAACTCAAATATTTTTGCCACTATGCACAAGCACATGAACGAGCACTAAAGTGCCATGAATATTGATTCGGGGGTTACAGTTAAGTTTTAACAAGTAAAATCTGCATATATAGAATCTGTAAATGAGGATTGACTGTATTTACGAATCGTGTATCTGATAAGAGTGTAACATCCAGAATATATGAAAAACTCCTAAAACTCAACAACAAAAAGGCAACCCAATTAAAAACTTAGCAAAGGACTCGGATAGACATTTTTCCAAAGACGATATACAAATGGTAACCACATAAAAGATGCTCAACATCATTAGTCATTAGATTAGAGAAATGCAAATCAAAGCCACAGTGAGATATCACTTCACACCTACTAGGATGGTGATAACAATAATTTTAAAAACTGAAAATAAAAGGTGTTGGTGAGGATGCTGAGAAATTAGAACCCTTGTATATTGCTGGTGGAATGTAAAATGGCTACACACAACTGTGGAAAACAGTTTGATGGTTTCTCAAAAAGTTAAACACAGAATTGCCATAAGATTCAGCAATTCCACTCCTAGATACATACCCAAAAGAACTGAAAATAGGGACTCACATTATGAGTTGTATGCTGATGTTCATTGTAGCATTTTTCTAGCCAAAAGGTGACAACAACCCAAGTGTCCATCCATAAACAGATGAATACACACACACGTGGGCATACACACTGGAATATTATTCAGCCATAAAAAAGAATGAGGGCTTCCCTGGTGGCTCAGTGGTTAAGAATCCGCCTGCCAATGCAGGGGATACGGGTTCAAGCCCTGGTCCGGGAAGATCCCCCATGCCGTGGAGCAACTAAGCCCAAGCGCCACAACTACTGAGCCTGTGCTCTAGAGCCCGTGAGCCACGACTACTGAGCCCACGTGCCGCAACTACTGAAGCCCGAACACCTAGAGCCCATACTCTGCAACAAGAGAACCCACCACAATGAGAAGCCCACGCACCGCAATGAAGAGTAGCCCCCGCTCGCTGCAACTAGAGAAAGCCCATGCACAGCAACAAAGACCCAACACAGCCCCCCCAAAATAAAAATAAATAAAATAAATTTATAAAAAAAGAATGAAATTCTGATATATGCTACCATATGAATGAACTTTGAAAACACTATGCTAAATGAAATAATTCAGACATAAAAGGACAAGGATTGTATGATTCCACTTATTTGAAATATCAAGAATAGGCAAATTCATAGAAACAGAAAGTAGATGAAAGGTTACCAGGGGTTGTAGGGAGGGGGCAATAGAGAGTTATTGCTTAACAGTTACAGAGTTCTGTTTGGGATGATGAAAAGTTTTGGAAATAGTGGATACTGTTGCCCAACACTGTATATATAATTAATGCCATTGAACTGTACACTTAAAAATGGATATAATGGCAAATTTTGTTATACTTTACCATAATTTTTTGAAAATTCAGTTAATAAAATGAAAAAAAAATCACTGAAAACTACTAATCACTGCTAACTTTTATTTTGTATTCAAGGACACAGTTAACCAGGAGAAGAGGGTTCTTTGCTCTGTCAAATAAATATATTTAAAAGCTAGCAAACATCAGAGCAGATTTAAGTGTCAAGTCTTAAGAGACTGGGGGAAAATTACTAATAGTTATTTACAGCTATACAAAGTTAACATATTGCAAGGGAAACATAATATAAATATATTCAAAGGTTTCATTTCCAATACTTGACATTTCAAATTTTGAAAACATTAAAATTATTGTCAAACAAAACTCAGACCACATTAGCAATGATTTAAAAAAGGGAGCAATTTAATCATTATAATACAGAGTGCTTTAAGAAGTTTTTAAACGTGTAAAAGAAAGAACAGTTTAGTGCATTAAATCGTTACTGTCTTTACATTGCTTCTCTTAAAAAAAGTTAACAGTAGTATGAAAAAGCCACCCACAAAGCCAGCTGTTTGAATGAAGAAATAAGCTAAATTGCAGCATTTTGGAATTACTAATAAAGCTATAGTTAAAAAATGAAAAGTTTATAAAAATGAAAGCAGCATGCATAGTCAAGGCTTTTTCATAACATTTTCATTAGATGACAAACATTTAGGTAAAAACAAGAGCTTAATATTTATTATTCATTAAATTAGATAAAATAAACTGGCCAAGCCCACTACATCTGGTCATTCAGAAAAACATTTTAAAATCCAAAGCTAATGAAACTGAACATTTCTTCTATGAAGAAAGCACATTTTGAAAAATGGTCCTATAGTCACAAAGGAAAGGGTCCTTCTCAACACGAATGAACAGCACCGGTCTTTACAAAGTTTGAGTTAGGAGGAACTTTCAGTCTCCTGAAATGGCAAGAGTTAACAGTGAACACTGCCATGTTCATAAGTGAAAAGCTAAGTTTTAACTCATTCTGATCAGTTCAGAATTTTATTCTTTATTCATTGAAGTTGTTACACAAAGAATTTCACCAAAAGATAATTCTTGAAAATTCTGATCTGACACCTGTACAAAATTTCTGATTTCTATACGATTGTAAGAAAACACTAAGTTAATATTTACTACATGGTTCTTTTTCACATTTTTGGTACAATATTTATTTCAGAGTTTCACCCTATCCAAATTCTTATGCCAGTTTCTTTCCCTTCTTCAGTACTGATTATGTTGGGTTTAAGAAAAAGCTAATTCAGTTTCTAATGAAAAAAAGTAACAGAGTATTACAAGTAGTAATAGTGGTATCCATGAATGTGTTCAATGAAAGATCCACTCATTAAGCGCCAATGATACCACAAAACCTTCTTGCTCCAACATATGTCCACAGCCTGTTTTTCACTTACGTTGAAATTACATAAACCCAGGCACAACTCCTTAATCTTAGTGCAGGGCCTGAGAAATGAGACACAGAAATAAATCAGATTTTTCTTTTTCCTGCTTCAAACAAGTTTTACTCTGTAAAATGTTTGGTCACTCAAAGCTATAATCTTAATCATATATCAAAGAATACAGGCAATAAGGCCCATCTTACGAGACATACAGTATTAAGCTGAACAGAATATGAGGACAAGCTCTAGTGGTCATTAAACCCCCTCAGAAAGTCTAAGAATCAGAATGTCTCCATCGTATCAGAATAAAAATGCACTGCATTGAAATGTGACTTCTTACAAGTTGTTTTAATTAGTGTCCTGTGTGCGCTGCAGGACTTCTGCCGTCTGCAGCAGTTTAACTTTGACACAACATTGAGTCCCACTGTTTTTGGGTATTGGATCCTATTTTTTGAGATTGTGTATGCCCCCAAACGTTTTCAGTGTCATCAAAGATTGGGCCCATTCACAGTAAACCAGACATCTGGAGTTGAAGAATTGATTCTCCTCCAACGTTTTAGGCAGCTATAAAAGAAAAACATAATAAAAAACTAAAATTTTAAAGATAACCATATTTTAACATTTACCACTTTTAGAAACAAAAACGATTAAAATACATCCTCTGTATTCGCTTATTAATCCTGAGATCACTTGCCACATGTATCTTGTGTAATGCAGATTTTGCAACTCCAGTGTATATGTTCTGCATATACCAGATTTGCTTATAGACATTTTTTACCTACATGTAATAATTTATAAAAAAATATTAGTAGGAAGTATATATTTCATTGTATTCATAATAGACTATGAAATCTAAAGACTTGTATTTTTTTCTATTTATATACGGGGCTAGCTTGTGCAAAAGACATATGTGTTTATGACTTTTTTGCAGTAACTATTTTGGAAAGGTTTTGGTTACTTTTTTTTGGTAAATTAAACCGTATCTAAATGAAGAAGTAACGGTTTAGAGGAAATTTACGGTGAATCCTTTTATAAGATGAAAAATTATTTTGTTAAACCAATGATAACTTGCTAATTAATGGGTTTTATAATTTTAGACTTTTGCACATTTTAAAATTAGAGCATGCCAATATAGGTACCACAAAAGTACATGTATAACATATACGATACAATTTTTTAAAAATCATGCATGGCTTTGTGTGAATTTTCTGACCATAGTGTCCATTAGCATATTGATATATAACTTACGAATTATCCACACAAACTTAAAGTAAGGTCAAACTAAGCTGTACAACAAAGTTCACATTATTTTTAGAATGAGATTACAACTTCCTCCAAAATCACTGCAGAGATTACTACTACAACAACGACAACAATTCACTGCAGCAACAAATTTGTTGATTCAATCTTGGCCGAGTGCACATTCTTGTGTTTAGCAACAACAACAAAAAAGCCTGTAAAAAATATTTTCTGCATCTGGGTCAGAAAAAAGCCTGTCCTGAAGATTTCTGACATAAGGAAATGGAGGGCTGCGTTTCAGGATAAAGCCGTACAAGGCTGTTTAACTTCTTGTGACTCACAAGGATACATTATGCTCTATAACCTGGAGTAAGATTCATTCTAAAATAGGTGCATTTTTAGTCTCATCTGTTTTTCTGCCTGAAAAAAAAAACCTGTTAATGAAAAGAATATCTGGAAAAAAAGAATATCTTGCTTACTGCCAAGCAATAAGAATAGTGCCTGGTACATATTAAGCTCTCTATAAATAACTGTTAAAACAAAATAAATAAAACCAGGGAGGAAGGCATGGGGGAATTAAAGAAATTCTGTGCAGAATAAGAGAGCGTAAAAGTAGCAGATGGGGCAGGGATGCAAAAAGCTATGGAAGTAAGTATAATAAATATGCTCACATGATGAGGGTCTAAGCCTCTTTTCCTCCCCTGCTGTTTGAGAACACTGCAGTGATTTCTGACAACAAGGTGCTTTTGGACTACTGATGGACAGATACAAACACTTCAATGACAACTGCACTGTTTTTAAAAAAAGTACAGTCTTATCCTAGAACACTCCAAAACAGAGAGTAGAAAAGAAGCAAACTATGCTACTGAATTCCAAAAGTATTAAGAATTCAAGTTCTAACTCCAAATCAGGTATCTGGATTTGCAACTACAGTGAAATTTTAATTAATCCAATCTATAAAAGAATTAAGAGTTAAGGAACATGCCAAACCTTTCAAATTTAAAGCATATATACTTGCACTTTTATGCCTACAGAGAGATATTTTTAACTTAATAATGTGTTTCTGCTGGTAGCAGGTTTGTTTTATATCAAATAAGGAAAAGACATTTTAGGCAATTGAGTTAATTTAATATAAAATCTGTTATTTACCACTGATCCCTAAAACAGAAATAATTTATATCACAGTTTTCAAAGACAGATGCCACCTAAGCAAACATGAATTTATATATCGCTTAAAACAGACCTTTGGCTTTTAATAGAAAAAAAATTGAATAATTTTAATACTTAAAGCATTTTAAACTCTAGTTAAAAATCTAATAGTTTGGGGGGCAATACAATGAATAAAGAAAGAGAGATAGCCATTTTCACCTAGTTTCCTAAAACTGAGCAATCTTCACCCCTGTGGTAAGTCTTTCCTTCGGTATACTTTTCCCCTTCTTTTTAGTTTTCGTTTTTGAATTCTTTCCTTAAACAGGCAAAAAATGAAGCTTTAGTGAAGGAGGGTTGCAAGAAATACATTTTAGTTATCTTTAGTATGTGTGAATCCCCAACCCGCCCACCAGTCTTCCTTCTTAGAGAATGGGTAACTTTCCCTTAAAACAAAGTAAAGAACATTTCACATAAAAAATAATTAAGGCAACATTAAACTCTACATAATAAACACAACCATCACAAGAATCAGACTACACATGATAATCGTATCTCTTGGCTATACTCATGGCACCTAGTCCTCTTATGAGGCATAAGAGAAACTATTTTAGAAAAAATCCGTCAAAAGTGACGATGACAAATACGAGGTGACTGTGCTAAATGTATGTGGTTGGTGAATGCACACGCAGCTTAACAACTTACATTTCAGTCATCTGATTTAGAAAGCTTCCGCTTCACATGTCGTGGGGGTTCCCAAGTGTCACTGTCATCTGTTTCTTCTTCATCCTCTTCCTGATCATCAATAACTTCATCTTCCTCCTCATTTTCCTCAAATAATTCTATACCTAACTCTGATCTTCTCTGTCTTTCAGCAAACCATTCTCTGACCTGCTCGTAGCCCATATGTGATTTGTTAACAAGTTCATCGAGGTCTTGCTCATTAAGAAATTTGTGCTTCAGGTAATAATCCTTAAGTATTGCAGTTCCAGTTTTAAATTTGATGAGGGACGGCCCCCTGTCCCAGTTGTTCATTCTCTTGCTTCCTCTGGGCCGCCCGCGAGGTCTTCCTCTTCCTCTTCCTTTGGGTCTCCCTCTCCCCCTTTTTCTAAGAGAAGACAGACCATTCATACTGCTTGAATTGGCGCTTTGATAGTAGTAGTACCATTTCAAGTTTCCATTTTTCCAAGCGTAACGGGTGTCCCCAAACCAACTAACTATGTCTGTTCTAGCAAGCCCGCTTTCTTCAGCCAATTTGTCATACTCTTCTGGCGACGGCCACTGTGTTCGGACAAATGCGCTTTTAAGCATGTGCAACTGCTCGGGTGTCTTTTTACATATTTTGCCCGTACTCCCCGACTTAGGTGCACTAGACTCATCTCCAGGAGAAGTTTCTCCAGTTTCTTCTTTGGAACTACCTGCATTGCTTTCCTCTATTTCTCCTTTCTCTTCCTTTAAAGCTTTTGATTTCTTCTTCTCTGTAAACCAAGCATCAATTTCCCTTCTGGTAAGTTTGGTTTGCGCTCTTAACCTATTTAATTCTTCTTCTGTAAGTACAGAGCTGTTGAGAAAACTTGCCTGTAGGGCACGAAGCTGCTCTGCCGTCTTCTCTTTAAACTTTTGGGGAGTAAAGTCTGGAAAAGGATTCCAGGATTGTTTCTGCTGTGAAGTAACAACAGTTGGGGATTCCGTGGTTTCATCACTGGAGTCTATGATAATAGTGGCGGAGGAATCATTGTTGAGATGTAAGCACTGATTACTCTTTGAATTTCTCTGGTTGTACCTTGTGTCACTAAACCATTTTTTAATCTCTCCTTTTGTCAGCCCTGTGATTTTCATAAGTCTGATAATTTCAGAATCATGGGGAAACTGATTCTTTAGGTAGCTAACTTTTAATTCTGCCAGTTGCTCTTTAGTCTTTTTTGCCCGTACGCCGAACGCATCAGGGTTCGCCACGGCGGTTTCATTTTTTACAAGCTGAGAGGATGGGGCTCCTGCTGCTGCTGGCTTGGTCTCTGCAGTAGGCTGAGCGGCCGGGAGCTGACTTTTCTGTGCGTTTGTTTGATTTGGAACCCCTGCCACTGTCAAGGCTATAGGTGCTGCTACTGGCAAGGTATTCGCGCCAGCCACTTGGGTAAGGACCAGACCTGGCTGGCCAACTATTTGGCATGTCTGTAAGATGGATGGTAAACCATTACTCCCTGTGGAAATGTGGGTGGGGATGACAGTTATGGTCTGAGGTACAGTGTGGACTGTTCCGTTGAATTGTTTTCTTCTCGCCTCCTCTACTTCCTCGGGAGTCCAGCTAACACCATGTTTTAGACGTTGGGCTGAAAACCATATCTTGATCTGTTCCTCTGTATATTTTGCTTGGGCAGAAAGAACAGTAATTTCTGACATTGTTGGATAAGGGAATTTGTTGTAGGTGTTAAGCAAAAGGGGGTTGTTATCCAATGCAGCATTGTAGGTAGGAATGCTATTAACAGGGATGAGGACTTTGGGAATCAGACTGGAATTCTGCTGAGCTGATACAGCAGTGATAACCTGTGCTAACCCAGGAAGAACTGCTGCTGGGGTCACAACTGTGCTGGCAGTATTTGGATGTATTCTGTTTACAATGGAAGTACTTGTATTCGATTCAGAAGCTGAAGAACTTGGATTTTCCACAGTTCCTTCACGGTCTGGTTTGATTTCATTCTCCTTCTCTTCCGGAACGTCCTCAACTGAATTATGATGAACTGTAATCCGTTTGTTCTCCACTTTATTTTTCATCATTTTCATGATAGGAGTTTTACTGATAGATATTCCCGAAGAAGAAACTTCTGTCGATTCAGCTTGCTCTGAATTCTCCTCTTTAACAAAACTACCATCAAAAGTCAGATCATTTATTGTTTGTTCAAAGATTGTCTGGTTATTTCGTTTCACCATAGTCAACTTGAAATTTTCTTCTCCTGGGTGATATTTCAGATTATGCTCGGAAAGTGCATCATACCTTTTGGTAAGAAAATTGCATTCGACACAAACATAGGATGAATTTAGCACTACATTGGGATGTTCTGAATCCACATGAAAAGTAAACATATTTAGATCTGGAGTTTGAAAAGTACAATATTTACATTCATAGCCACCTTCAACTTTTTTATTTTGCTGATTGTCAGAGTCCATGGATTCATGAACTTCTTCATCACTTGAGATACTCTCTGCTCTGGTGTTTTCTACAGGTGTAAGTACAGGAGGACCTTCATCCAAATCTGATATCAACTCGAGGTCTGGATCCTGTTCACTGGCTAGGACCATGCAGGGTGTTGTGGATTTTCGCCTGCTTGCCATTCTGATGTTACGGGGGAAATCTCAGTGGTGATTAAAAAGCATTGGGGCTTAAAACTGTTCAGTATTCTTCATTTGAAAACAATGGCTTTTGGTTCTTCAAGTCTGTCTTTGTGCTCAACAAGTCTCATTAGCAGCTTTTTCATGGTGCTATCAAGTAAAGAGCTTATGGTTGGCAAATAAAATACTGCTGAACTGCTGAAATTTTTGAAGCACAACTCCAATCACCTACATTAAGATAAATTAAAAAATGTTTTTAAATGAGTGATTATGATCTATTAAACAAATTACAGTTATATTTCACTTACATGAAGTTGTTGGAGAGCTCAGTTATAAAGATGTAGAATAAGACCAGACCAGGAAAAAAGTCCTCTAAGGATCAAAATAGATGTCTCCAAGCCAACTCACTCAAGGTCATGTACTGTACCTCATGGGTCAGCCCACGGGCTTGTTTATTTGGATTTTTCAGCTAGCCAGCTATATATTGGAAGGGAAGGGGGAAAAAGAGTCTGCTTCAGCAGGCATACTAATATCAATGTGAAATGATAATCTGTTAACAGGGGAGGAACTTTAAAACTATAAAAGCAGCCACAGATACTCAAGACTATGACCACTAAGTATATAAGAAATTCAATCCATCAGTTATGCCTGCTTCTTCCTCCTGGTCTGTCTTATCCCAAAAGCATGCCCAAGTATGGCAAAAGCAACAAAGGCAGAATATAAATGATCAAAGTTTCAGAAACATTATCTTAATCATTCTCCACAATGCTATCAAAATTGGTAAAACATATCTAATCGTATCAGTCTCCTGGCTTAAAGCTTATGATGGGTCCCCAGTGCTGAAAGAATGAAATTCAAACTCCTTAAGCCACATGTAGTTCCCTTCACATCCTGGCTGCAACCTCAATTTCCTACCATCTCCCTCCTGACTCCTATTTCCTTATGCTTTAGGCACAGAGCAAAAACGATTGCTATTCTAGGGACTCTCAGTGCAGGCCATTCCTTGTGCCAGGACACTTGTTTGTGCACTGGGTGTGATGACCTCTCTATAGATCTGCCTGAGAGATCACCTTCTCCCCTTAGCTCGGCCCAACCTCCTCCCCGGTTTATTTTCTAGTCTAGCACTTACCATATTGTACCAGAGGAATGTTACACTTCTGTCCCGAAACCTCCAGTTTCCTTATTCATTTTTGCCTTCTTTTTTAAAGCAATAGCTTTTTTGAGACATAGCAAAGCTCCTGAAACTCTGGATGGAGGCAATTTCCTTTATGTCTTCAATCTAAGCTCTCCCAGCTGAGCTATCTTGGCTGACTTCTCATACATTTCTATATCTCCTTTTGCATACAGAAGCCTGGAAGTAGAGACTCACTAAATGCTTATTAACCTGAACTAGGGAGTTCCCTGGTGGTCTAGTGGTTAGGATTCAGCGCTTTCACTGTTGTGGCCCGGGGTTCAATCCCTGGTTGGGGAACTAAGATCCCCTCCGCAACACACACACAAAACTACTTCCAACCTGAACTAGAATGAATAGAAAAAGAGTCCTGTCAAATTCAAAATGCCCTAAGGGCATCATCATGGAAAATGTAGCTGAAATTCACAAGAATGACTTTGAATCATCAAGAAAAAGTGAATTATGTTCATACAAATACATTTTAATACTTTTGTACCCAAAATAGTTAAAATACAATTTTGATGCTAAATCAAAGTTGGTGTGCTTCTAAATTCTAAACCAAATGAAAATGAATACAATAAGTGGTATCACTTATTTTGTACCACAAATTGGAACTACTTTCATTTACTAGCATAATCCTTGTCCTAGCTGAATGAGGAGAAAAAGTTTATTTCAAAGATTATAGCAAAACTAGGTCTCCATGACTCAGTAAAGGGAGAAACATTTTTAGGAAACAGAGCTGTCCAAAGAGAGAATGTCCTGCCTTTGAAGGTGGTAAGATCATCCTCACTGGGATTATTCAAATATATACTACATATCCATTTGATGGATCCAAGCAACAGATGGAAAGTTGGACCAAAAGTTGGACTAAATGTCCTGATTTCCCATATTACAAAATAAAGAGCATCAGCTTAGTAATAATAATGGTATCAACAGTCCAAACCCCACTCTCAAAAGTGTCAGTGTTTTTTTTTTTCTATAAAAAAATCTTTGATTTCTAAGGGAAAATAAAGAAATCACTGAAATTTAAAACGATTTCTTAACTAAATGTTATAAACTAAGATAATAGCATCTCTCCTACTCAATTCAATAGGGAACACCACTGTTTTGATCATTTTTTCCTCATTAGAAACAGGGAATTCCTCAAATAAGACTTTAAGCAGAAGAGTAACAAATGAGCAGCACCCACATTTTTGACAGTGAAGGAGAATTGCTGAAAGGCAGGGGAGTAAGCTATTTTGTGACTGTTATTCTCATAGAATCTTAGATTATATTTAGTTAGGGTATATTAACAGCCAGAAGTCAAAGATAGAGGGGTTTTTCTTGAAACTACATTTCCTGAAAGTGGTGGTTTTCAAACTTTTTGTTGTAAGCAGGAGAGCCCCTTCTTCAAACAAAATTCTATGAGACGCCCAAGTGCAAAACTGATTAAAGAATATAGCCACTGGTCGGAGAAGTATAGAAGCTAAACTACTTCCTGACCCCATCCCACGGACCCCACAATCCCTACTCCCACCTCTGATGGGTTCTGAGATGTGTCTGAAGACTTTGCCTTAAAAATGTAAATACTTTCATCAAAAATCCTCAGCTTGCCAGTGCTAAGTGAAATGTGAAAGCTAAAGTGAATTTAATGTGTCCTTTCAGGTTGTTTCACTCTAAAAGGCAGGCCTGGAGCGCCCAGGAGTAGAACAGAGTAACCCATACTAATAAAAAGATACAGAAGAGAAACTTGAGGAGCTAAAATCCCTTTATTATTCTGGTTCTCTAGCTCTTGGGTTAAACTTCTTACTTTTTATCCTATCTAGTATAAAAATAGGAATATGCTATGAAATTATTACTTTTATTTCTTTTCCTTATAGTTCACTAGCTCAGGATGGTCAGTTTGTAAGAACTGAAACAGATATAAAATTTTAAAAGCTTAAATATTTTTTGCTAAAGTCATGAAAATTACAAAATATTCATATATTATTATCTAATGATATATACACACAATTGTGCTTTTTCCTTTGAAAGTACTGGTCTTTGAAAGGAATTCAAAAATTTTAAATTATAAATTAAATTTATTTAAATTAAATATTTTAAATTAAATGTATAATTTTAAAATTATAATTAAATTTAAATAAGCTACTTAAAAGAAAGGCTTAAAAAAAATCTTCAGTAATGCAAAAGACTAAAAATCTCATTATTTTGAGTATCCTAGGTTGCCTCAACCTGGATTACTTCTATACTCAACTACATAGACCTGAGAAATACTCTTTCCTCTTCACTTATAAAACTGTTTGCTCACATTTTGCTAACAAACCAGAGTCAGTATATTATTTAACATATTTCCAAAGGGAGACTAAAAGTTCCCAAAAGAGCCTCAAGATTTGGTCCAATGGCTCAATTCTGTTATTATGTATATAACCTAAAAATAAATCAAAGCACAAACAAGGGCATCCTCGGGCTTCCCTGGTGGCGCAGTGGTTAGGAGTCCGCCTGCCAATGCAGGGGACACGGGTTCGAGCCCTGGTCCGGGAAGATCCCACATGCCGCGGAGCAACTGGGTCCGTGAGCCACAACTGCTGAGCCTGCGCGTCTGGAGCCTGTGCTCCGCCACGGGAGAGGCCGCGATAGTGAGAGGCCCGCACACCGCAATGAAGAGTGGCCCCCGCTCGCCGCCACCGGAGAAAGCCCTCGCGCAGAAGCGAGGACCCAACGCAGCCATAAATAAATAAATTAATTAATTAAAAAAAAAAAAACATAAAACAAGGGCATCCTCGTGGTCCTTATTATAAAGTCATGATTTGGGGGGAAAGCAGGGACCTCAGTACAATCGTCCCATTTTTTATGGAAGAAGAAACCCAGGCCCAGGGGGATAAGTTCACAGAGGCTTTGTGATATAGGGTAAAACCACAGGTTTTAGAGTCTCCTCTGTCACTTAGTAGTTAGGTGACTAGAAAAGTTACCCAATATCAACCTCATATCAACCTCAGTTTTCTCACCTATAAAACCAAAATTCTTCAGTTCAACAAATCCACTGAACAACTATTTGTTGAAGGTCAACCACGTGCCAGGCACTGTGTTGGGCACTTGGATTACAGCAGTGACCAGGACAGATCGTCTCTGGTCTGCCAGGTTCTAGCAGTTGAGCAAGGAAAACAGGCAGTAAACAATTACTTAGACTAACTATGATCAATGCAATGAGAGAGGAAGTATCGGGAACTATATAAGCACATTACAGGAGGCTTCTAGAAAAGAAGCAGAAAAGGCTGCCCTGGAGAAAATAAGAATGCTGGTATCCTACCTCAGAGGCTGATCAAATAAAAATGCTTCACACACTCTGATATACATTAGGTGCCTAATTAATGCTTTTTCCCCCAGTCCCTGAAAAATTCTTTTGGGAATGAATAAATACCATTTATTTACTATTATTCTCTTTCTTTCTATCTCTCAAGCAACATAATCAGCTGACAAGGCACACAAGTTGAACGAAAAAGCAAAAAGGGTTAAAAATACAGAATAAGAATTTCCATGGTGTGGTTTCAATTCATCTCCTTTCGTCATTACAGTGCAGTGGGGCTGAGACAGGAAAACTGCCATATAGAAATTGCTATTAGCTGACAGGCATCTCATCCTCCCTCTGAAAGTCAACTCAAAAAAGCTTAAAATCAATTTGCGAAGCTTGCACTATTTACCTATAAAAGAGGGTTAGAGTTCAGTTGAGGAGCTAGGTGGCTTTGCAATTAAAACATAATTAAAGTGAAGTCTGCCAATAAAAGAAAAAATTATGCTCTAAATGCATCCAGCACTGTAAATATAATTATGTTTGAATGCTATTTTCAGTTAATCTTTCAGTAGAGAAATACGTTTAAAAAAAAAATGATCAAATCCATTACACTGCCATTAAAAATGATATTTAAAAAAGTAATTAAGGAATATGGTAAAGTATCCATTTACTGTTAAATTTTTAAAAATCAGAACAAAATTTGTATATTGATTATAAAATAACTATGGGAAAATATGTATGCATGTGGACAAAGACTAGATGAGAACATAAAAAATGAAATTTTCACATGAGATTATGGGTGAAATTTTTTTATGTGTGGTATTTACAAGTTTTCTTTAATATTGTTATGACATTGCTTTACTGTAAATACAACAAACAATAGTTTCACGGCCTTAAAACTGCAAATAGACTAAAATATTTCTATGGTCATTTGTCTCAAGCTGGAAACAAAGTTTACTTTCTATTTTTAAAGCAAAAACATGTGCTACATAAAGGTTTTTTCAGGAAGAAGAAGAATCTGAGTATGTACAGCATTCAGGGGTATTCCAGACATCTTTGGGGGCTGCTGTCCCACAGTAGAGAAGTCAGACTGGTTCTAAGAGCCCGCAAGACCACACATAATCTCCAGGGTGTAGATCTAGGCCAAGCCAATTTCCATGGTTCTATCTGCGCGCTGGTTCTTCTCCTGAGGGTAGGATGCTCCTTAATCAATTCATGATTCTTAACTCATGAAAATAATTACATGAAATTTTCTCTGCAGAAAAGCATTTAGTGAAAGCAAAATTTATTTCATCACAGAATAAAAATCTGGAGCAGTTCTAAAAGTAGTTCTTCTTACATGGTCAGAGAGAATGTCTGTTTAGCTCGCCACTATTCCCAGGGCCAAACACAGTGCCTATGAAGGCCCCAATAATATTTGCTGGGGAAAAAAAAGCTTTAAAATATATGTGTATTGTGTATTATAACATACATTCTACTTCATTAAGCACTCATTTATAGAGGAGCTATAAAGAACAACTGTGCTCGCTTTACAGTACTTTCACTGGTAAAATCCTTACTAATAAAATTACCTTAGTCACTAGAATATGAAAACATGCTCAAATATAAAACACTCTATTTATTAAAATATAGCAATGGATATTCAACAAATATTTACCAATATCTATAATTCTACCATAACAAATCAGTTTTATGTGTGAATAGTGTATATCTAAATTTGTAGACTATATAAAAATGAAACAAGGATGATAAATTCATTCAAAGAATTAGTCCTGCAGTAGAATTCGGAAGAAAAGGCACAGTTCTTATAAAGATAGCAAGTGCAAATCTGAACTTAGAATCATTATTTCTCTATAAGAGAAAACTATATTTTAATGATATTCTATATTTTTAAAGAGATTTAAAAACAGGTTCTCAATATAATACACTATAAAAAGTTAGTGGATTGTTTCAAATTCTATGCTTAGCGCTAAAAAAAAAGTCTAAAAAATTTTATAAGTAGGGCCATAGCTACACTGAATTTCCAAGCCTCTATTTTTCTGGCTGTCTTGTACTTTAAATTAAATGATTAACAGTTTATTGGCCTAGTTAGCCACAAAGGCATGTTATTTTGGTAAGATTTTATGCGAATAAAAACAAACTTTGTTTTTAGGCCAATTCTGGGTCAAATAAGAACATTTAGAAGATAACTATAATTTTTAAGTACTGTGGTAGTTTTGACCTAGTACCAACTAAGTAAAATTGTTCTTAGGACAACTAAAATATACAAACTAAGAATCCTTTGAAATGTGTATTTATACATAAACTGAGAACTCTTAGGACTCTGTATTCTATTTAGTTTCACTTCTCCCTCTCTGAGTCAGAGTTCTGTTTAGCCAGCTGAAAATACTTATTTTTACATGTTTGTATTCAAACTAAAAGTCACAAATCCACCAAAATCACAGAATGCCTGAAATAATAGTAGGAACAAAGAATAATGGACTCAAATTAAAACAAAGGCTATCTACCATGTTCTTTTAAAAAAAGGTGTCCAAGAGGATATTTTTTTTAATTACAAAATTTTTTTTGGTCTTTACACACTTGAGGCATTTTTCAAAGCTAAAATATAAAAATATTTAGAAACAAGAGTCAAGTTCTCAAAAAACAAAATGAGCGATTTGTCAACCCAAATTTGTACCCACAACAAATGTTTGTAAAAATTACTGAAACCTAGAATTATTACCTAAGAGATAAATCTCAAGAAAATTGCCAAAATGGTCTCAAGATAATAAAAACTCAAGTATCAAGGTGAATACAGACGGGAGTGAATATGATCCAAGTAGTAGCATCTAAGAAACTGTGGCCCAAGATTATCTAATTTCAGAAGATCCCTTTGCTAATGCTAATTAAGGCTTAAAGGTTTAGAAACTCTATCCTACCTGTTTTTTTTCTACCCAAGAAAGCCAACTTTAACGCTGCTAAAGATTAAAAGAAGAATCTAAGCTGGACAGATTTCTCCTGGTAAGCTCTGACTCCAGATTTGAGGAGTGAAATGTCTTTTTGAATGGTCTCCAGGACACTAACATCCTGGTGTTCTACCTTCTGCTGGCATGTAGGTCGGTATGTAACATATAATGAGAGTGATACACAAACTATCCCTATAATGAAATCTCCTGTCTTTATTATTCAAGTTTGTAAATAGGATCCAAAAGTAATTTTCGGCTGAAAATAATTTTCCCCTACTTTTCTCAAGGAAGTGTATTAAATCTTTCACAGACAATCTACACAAGAATGCTATTCTTGATTCTAAGTGAGATTATCATTGAAAGGCTGAAAAGCCATTCATCTGTCCATTATCTTCCCCATTTATAAAATAAAGTAACTGTTACCTATTTCACTCAGGATATAATCATTCAATTTTTAAAAATACTTTGAAGGGGGCTTCCCTGGTGGCGCAGTGGTTAAGAATCCGCCTGCCAATGCAGGGGACACGGGTTCGAGCCCTGGTCCAGGAAGATCCCACATGCCGCGGAGCAACTAAGCCCATGCGCCACAACTACTGAGCCTGCGCTCTAGAGCCCGCAAGCCACAACTACTGAGCCTGCGTGCTACAACTACTGAAGCCCGCTCGCCTAGAGCCTGTGCTCTGCAACAAGAGAAGCCACCGCAATGAGAAGCCCGCGCAGAGCAACAAAGAGTAGCCCCCGCTCGCCGCAACTAGAGAAAGCCCGCGCACAGCAACGAAGACCCAATGCAGCCAAAAATAAATAAATAAAATTAATTAATTAATTAATTAAAAAAATACTTTGAAGGATAATAGTAATTAGTATTGGTAATGTCAACTTGTAAGAACACAAAAAATGTAAGTGAACCACCATATTAATGGTTATGGAATCTTTCCTAGTACTTTCTGGAATCATATACAATAACAATTGGACTAAATAAATATTTCCAACAGTATAGTATGTAATCTAATGCTTCTTATAAAAGCCAACTCGTATCAGGTAGATAAAATATAAAAGTAATTATGTACAAATATATTCAAATATTTAAATAGTGGTATGCTTAACCTAAATCAAAGTATTTAATTATTAATATCTTAAATTTTATAATTGTAATTAACTATTATTAGAGAACTGTATGCTGAAAACATATTTTCAGGAGTTGTTCTTGTAAGTCTTGAAGCATTTTTCTGGATATAGGCAAAAGAATAGTAAACTTTCTAGATCAATTTCCCCACAGAAAAGGTCTCTACCCTCATGACCTTCATTTGTCTGGTTCACCACTATTACCACAGCACCTGGTACAGTGCCTGATACACAGTGGATGTCAGCAAATGTACTGAATAGATTGAAAAATCAATTCTAAATATACCACATAGATTTATTATGAAGTGTGATGCTGTTTCCTTTGAAATTAAAGCAGACAATACTTCTATATTTTTCAAGTTTGAAAGTACATTTCTTAAAAAAGAGTTAAGAATATATCTGCTGCTTTTTTAAGAAAAGCTTTTAAAACTTTAGCCAAATATAGTATCACTATATTAAGTGAGCACATTCAGTATCTGAGTTTTTACCATACCAAAACGATGAAACACATACTTGCCATAGCTTCCTCCGCATTCTGTTCTTTGACACAGAAGGGTGTCCCTTCAAATTAGGAGATGTTTAGCTCAGGCCATCATTACCAACAGGTCCAAAGTACCTATCTGCCATCTCCTACAAGAAAAGTAATATCGCTTTATTATTCTAGATACGATTCAGTCTTATTCGGAAACTTTAAGCTTATGCCTTGGCTTTTTAAAAATAAATGTAATTTTTAAAAAATTTCATTTCCTCACAGAACTTTTAAAAGAATCATCGAAATGCCAAACTCAATCTTAGTAAGAAATTCAAAACTGAAAACTACACTTCAAAATATCTTTATATTTTATAAAACAACCAAGTCACTATTGTACTATTTTCAATAAAAGTTTTCAAAAGGTGAATATATGCAGTCTATAATATGAAAGCTGAGATGAAGAAACTGGGAATTGTAAAAAATTAGTACACAAAAGTTACGATAGACAACTTAGTTAAACTAAGAGTTGGGAGGAGGTGTGTGTTTGTATGTTTACATATAAGCCTAGTGATATTTGTACCCTAATTTACTATGTATTAATTGGAATGAAGTGGATCATTAATGCTCGGGACATGCCAATACTACTTAAATAAACTAGTGGTATTCTACCCCTAAACATATGGTATATCTAATAGAATGACTGGCGGTTATTTCATTTTTGTAAGAAAGCTACTACTAAATGGTTTTTCAATCAGTGCATTGTGAAGCATTAGATGGTACAAAATCAAGCAAACTGAAAATTCTCTGAAAACTCAGATTTGTGTCTAAAAATGTTGTGGTATATTATTCACAGTTGTTAAACCAGTCAGGAAAATTAAGTAAAAACTATAATTGTTTGTCTTATTAAATAAAAGTAAATAATGCTTTTGAAGGGTTGAAGCATTTTTGTTATTGTTCTTTAAGCACTGAAACTCTGAAAACCATAGTGAATGAATATTAAGGAAGATGATTTCCCT
This sequence comes from Eubalaena glacialis, assembly GCF_028564815.1. Taxonomy (NCBI): domain Eukaryota; kingdom Metazoa; phylum Chordata; class Mammalia; order Artiodactyla; family Balaenidae; genus Eubalaena; species Eubalaena glacialis. The sequence goes on from NC_083732.1 coordinate 73,003,249, forward strand.
CAGTACCTCATCCTTTGATTCCTGCTATTATTACATACAACTTTATGAAGAAGTTTGTTAAAACTTGGCTGGGAACTTCCCTGGTGGCGCAATGGTTAAGAATCTGCCTGCCAATGCAGGGGACACGGGCTCGATCCCTGGTCAGGCAGGATCCCACATGCCGCGGAGCAACTAAGCCCGTGAGCCACAACTACTGAGCCTGCGCTCTAGAGCCCGCGAGCCACAACTACTGAGCCCACGTGCTGCAACTACCGAAGCCCGCGCGCCTAAAGCCTGTGCTCCGCAACAAGAGAAGCCACCGCAATGAGAAGCCCGCGCACCGCAACAAAGAGTAGCCCCGGCCCGCCACAACTAGAGAAAGGCCGCGCACAGCAACGAAGACCCAACACAGCCAAAAGTTAAAAAAAAAAAACTTGGCTGGGCTTGGACTATACTTGGGAGTGGGGGTTTGGTGAAAAAAGAGCACTCTCACTGTATTACTATGATAAGATTATTTATATCAGAAGTTTGTGAGTTCTATGAAACACCCCTTAAAACGTGTCATATATTAGTGATTCATCTTGAAGCTTAGGTCAGAGAAACTATGTGCATGTTGGGGTAGGTGTTGGGGTGCATGTTGATTAATGTCTACCTGCTAAAGCCAGCCTATTCTAGCATTGCTTATGAAGAGCCCACTTAAATCAAGAAATCATGTAAATATACCAGTTCTTTAGTAAAATACTTGTAGGGTAAGTTAAAGCTTAGGCTGAATAATTACACTATTTTCAAGAAAAGCAAAAGAGCATTTTCTTGGTAGACCCAGTGGAGCATCCTGTTCTGTCTGCAGCCTGGGATTCTACAATTTCATTTCCTGGTACCTCCTTGTTCGGACACTCCTTAGCCATCCATCTACAAGATGTGGACTAGAAGAGAGGATAGGAAACAGCTGCCAAAGCAGGGAGGTTATTTTCCAAAATGAATTATTAATATTATAGGAAATTGGTAACCTATTTGAATCCATTCTTAAATCACACAGTAATTGCAAGATGTTTTACTGAACCAGAGTCTCTGAGAAGAGCTACCAAGACATGCAAAGGCACAAGGCAACTAGAGGAGCAACGAATGAGTTCCTCAGTATTTCTGGATGAAAAGCATACTTGCCTGGTGTTAGTTCAGTTCCTGATACTGGGAGTACTTTAGGACACCTCTCAAATTCAAAGTATCTTTTAAAAATTTAGGAACAGAGTGAACTTCGAAAATTAAATAAGTCATCTCAACCACATACATTATGTAATAAAACAGATCAGTTATTTTGGCAGTAGAGGACGGACTGGAAATAAGGATGAAGAATTTGGGCTTTGGAACCAGAGTGCATGGGTTCAAGTCCCAGCTCTGTCACTTACTAGCTGTGTGGTCCCGGATAAGCCACTTAGCCTGACTGTGCCATAGCCCCGTCATCTGTAAAATGGGGCCAATGATAGTACCTATTTAATAGGGTTGCTGTAAGTATTGAAAGAAATAACACATGTAAAGTGCTTGGACTATTTCCTGGCCCATAGTAAGTCCGCAATTAGATTTTTCTGACTCTTATTTAAGGTATTAACTAAGTTATACAACAAAGAAAGTCTTTGTTTAAATTTTGCTAAATGTTGAGAACTAGCATAATGTTCTGGGTCAGTTATACTTCAAAAAACAAACAAACTCATAGAAAAAGAGATCAGATTTGTGGTTACTGAGGCAGGGTACGGGACTGGGGGGAGGGGGGATTGGATGAAGGTAGTCAAAAGGTACAAACTTGCAGTTATAAGATTAACAAGTACTAAGGATGTACTGTACAGCATGATAAATATAATTAACACCGTTCTGCGTTATATACGAAAGTTGTCAAAAGACTAAATCCTAGGAGTTCTTATCACACACACACACAATTTGCTAAATGTTGAAACATTATAAAATATTTTAAAAGTCTGCAAAACAATCCATTTTAATTCCATTTCATACCTCTGAGCATATTAAGCAGTGCTAGAATAGGCTGGCTTTAGCAGGTAGACATTAATCAATCATAATTTATACCCCCCACCGCAACATGCACATAGTTCCTCTGACCTTAGCTTCAAGATGAATCACTAATATGTGACACGTTTTAAGGGGTGTTTCATAGAACTCGCAAACTTCTGATATAAATCTTATAGTAATACAGTGAGAGTGTTCTTTTTTTCCCAACCCCCACTCCCAAGTACAGTCCAAGCCCAGCCAAGTTTTTATTATTATTATTTTATTTATTTATTTATTTATTTTGGCTGTGTTGGGTCTTAGTTGCTGCGCGTGGGCTTTTCTCCGGTTGTGGAGAGCGGGGGCTCCTCTTCGTTGCGGTGCGCGGGCTTCTCACTGCGGTGGCTTCTCTTGTTGCGAAGCACGGGCTCTAGGCGCGCAGGCTTCAGTAGTTGTGGCACGTGGGCTTAGTTGCTCCGCGGCATGTGGGATCTTCCCAGACCAGGGCTCGAACCCGTGTCCCCTGAATTGGCAGGCGGATTCTTAACCACTGCGCCACCAGAGAAGCACCCAGACAAGTTTTAACAAACTTCTTTTTCACAATATCGTAAGGTAAAAGGGAATAAACTTAGTAAAGAAGAAAAACATAATCATGAGTGAAGTGCTTAGAAATATCAGAATAGTCCTATGTCCTTTCATTCCTCACAAGAATCAAAAAAAGAAAAAGACCTTTAGGAAGGGGGAAAAGGGAGTCAGAAGTCCTAAGGGAAATATTAAATCACTAAAATTTAATGACAAAGTTATTTTATTTTAAATGATAAATATGTATATGATATGTCTATCACTTTAATGGTTTAATTTTTTAGATAAGCTTTGATAATATGATTTTTTAAAAATCTAAATTTAAAACTGAAAACAAAAATCCTGTATAAAAAGTGGTTTACTCAGTTTTTACTCCCTTGAATAAACGTCACTCTTAAACTGCTCATATATACTTCTTTTCCAAAGTATATCATCATATTTGTTTAAACCAAAGGTACATAGGACCATCGTTATACCTTTCAAATACATTATGGGATACTGATTATATAAACTGAAAAGATTAAGTACCCTTTAAGACCAAAACCTGGCAACCTACATAAAAATTTACATAAATATTTACTTTGAAAATTAACTGTATAGGGCTTTACTGGTGGCGCAGTGGTTAAGAATCCGCCTGCCAATGCAGGGGACATGGTTTCGAGCCCTGGTCCAGGAAGATCCCACATGCCGCAGAGCAACTAAGCCCGTGTGCCACAACTACTGAGCCTGCACTCTAGAGCCCACGAGCCACAACTACTCAAGCCCGCGTGCCTAGAGCCCGTGCTCCGCAACAAGAGAAGCCACCGCAATGAGAAGCCCTCGGCAACTAGAGAAAGACCGCGCACAGCCATAGAAGACCAAACGCAGCCAAAAAATAAATAAATAAATAAATAAAATCTATATAAAAAAAAATTAACTGTATAAAATACAGATCTCCAAAATGTAAATGCAAATGTATATCCTGATTAGTAATTTAATCAGCAGCTCAGTCATGCGAATCTGGTTACTCACGGACTACAACTATTAATGTATCAGAGCAACAGGATACAATAATATAAGGGAAACACTGGCTATTACTCAAAGGCTAGTACCATAGTTTTTTTTCCCTTCATATAAATGTAATTTAAATTACTTTTGAAATTACATAGGATGATTTAAGAGGATTTTAAGTTAGAAAAAATTTAGACATAAAAGTGAATGTGCTATACTGGCTATTACCACAAACAGTGCAATAGATATTTCTGGACACCTCCCTGAATTGACTGAATATGATATTAGATTAAAAACTAGCTTAGGCACTGAAATTTCAACACTGTTAATATTCAAATAAGTAGAGTCTTTTGAGCCCAAATCCACAATGCTGCAACGTACATAAAAAGGTTATTTCCTCAGCTACACTTGTAATCATTTTAGTAATTTTAAGAGTACTTCCATTTAAGTAAGTCCCAAATATCACATTTTTGTGCCTATTTAACATTACACGAAGGAAAATGTATAGTATATCATAACATCACCTTTCAGTCTCAATGTGAAATATAATAACAAAAGGGAAAAAAATCTCCAAAATGAGCCACCTCACCTATGCTATCAAGTTCATTAATAAAATAATTGTAAAACTTTTTTTCACATTTATTGAAAAGAAGAACTTATAACACAAGTATCATTAAAGGTGAAATAATTGCTGCATCATTCATGAACTGTCCTCCAATCCAGTGAAATAATCATCTCACTATAAGGGAGAGACATCTACTAATAAGCGCTCACCAGCACAGGCACATTTATGTTTTCAGCCTTAGCATATTTTCAAACCATCTGGCAGCAATGCCTTTCTGGTTCACCCAGCCTAATCTGGTCATAATTGAACATAAAACTCGACTTACGTGCACTTTGGGGAAACCAAAGAACAGCACACATGAATAACAATGTTCCAAACATGTAGCTCTAAACTAGTTTATACTTGAAATGTGTTTTTTAAAACATTTCTATTGAAGACGTTAAAGCTCCTTTAAAAAATACTAGAATGGTTCAAGAAATCTGTATGAATCAGAGCTGTCATCAGTTACCCAAGTCTTACTTTAATTCTTTTTTTTTCTCATTTTAATCCTGATCACTAAATAAAGCATTTGAAGAGATTCTTCTACAAAAAGAGTCCTTGATAAATGAAATGCTATCAATTCTATATTGAAAGGACCCAAGGTTTGACAACTTATTTTGCACAAAATTAGTCTGCTTAGCCCTAAAATGCTTAGAGTAAGAAGGGAAAAACTAAGAGGAAAAAATATTCATGAGAGCCCTTTTTCTTTTATATCCTGTTACAGCATTATTGTTTTTGGCAGCACTCACATTTCTTTTGCTTAAAATCAAGAGTCAGAATTGCTACTTAAGAAATTTTTTAAAAAAATCTATGGGATATGCTAGGGTCAGTATCTCTGTTAACACCAAATCCTGTTCATCCTCACCACGGGCATAAAAACAAACGACTTTTTCAGGATAATTTTTCAGAAGCAAGGATAATTCACGTAGCACCATATAACACAAGTTAAAGCTTTCAGACAAAGACTGAGAAACAATGACCAATACCGACAAATCTTAAGGTGCACTCACGTAGGTTATGCACAAACATATACTCCAACCCAACAAATACTCACTATTCCTGGGATAAAGCTGCTTCTTCCTCCCTAACTGGGAACTACTCTATTTCCCAATCCTGTGATTTTCCCTTTTTTGCTATCCTCTCACTCTCCAAGAGAACTGCTTCTTCCCTTCAACTTACATGCAATCCCAACCTAAACACATTACAAATTCTCTATCAGTTAGTTTTCCTGACATTTTTTTCTCCCCACAAAGATTAGCCTCTTCTCATGTTTTTCTTCAGAGCTGGGGTGAGATGACAGAAAAGCCCTGTGGAATTCCCGCTCTGCCCAATCTCTTCCCCATATGCCTCCTCTATCCATCCCCTCTCCCGCTTCCTAATTCTCCTACCCGAGTCTCTCACTGAAACCCGCCAGAGAGCTTGATCCTGCACTAACATAAGCTAAGGATATCCAAAGGAACCTTTTTCTTCTCTTTATTTTTTTCTTTCTTTCTTGTATTTTTTTTTTTAATTTATCTTTTTTTTTTTCCTTCTTCTTCTCCGGGGTTTTGCTTTTCCCTTACTGTTACCCACAGAGAGGTGGGGAGGGACGTATTGAAACAAAGAATTTCAAGTCCCGTTTCCTAGAACTTTGGTGTAAATACACAGGGAAAGAGCATCCGCCAGGGCTCTTCTTTACTGCCATTAGACCCCCTTCCTCTCACAGCTCCTTCCTAGCCCTTCATTCCCTGCAAAGACCGGGAGGTTGTTCCCTTCAGGCCCTAAGGCTTGGAGCGGTCCATGGTCAGCCTCCCTCTCTCCCTCCTGAAAGGGACGGATAACACTTCCATTCTCTCTAATCAACTTCTCCCTAAGTCCCAGGGCTCCCTCAAAAGCTAATATAGTTCTTAAGGACTCAGCTCTGAGTCTTGCCCCGAAATGGGTGCCCAGCCTTCCCCGAAGTGAGGTACAGCCCTTCCCCGAAGGATCTCTCCGGGCTCCAACCCCAATACTAGTGCGCTCAGCTCCAGCAAGAAAATCTCTCCTGACTCTCAGGGAGACTAAGTCCCCACGAGGCCACACGCCCCCGCAGGGCAGGGCTCCCGACCTCCCCTAGGACCCTCAACATTGCTGGGGTGTTCCATCCCTGCGGCGCCTGCCCCCCCTTCTAGGGAGACCCAGTCCTCACTTCCTTCAACAATCCCAAGTTGCTCAGCCCTCTCGTAGGCAGGCGGGCTGAAATTTCCCCTTACAGAGCCCACCCCCGCTACTTCCGCGGCCGCAGAGACCCCGAGAGCGCAAAGGAGGCTCAGGGTCTGTCCCCTGGCGGCGATCCCGGCCCAGGCAGGCCGGGTCCCTGCCCCTCGGACGCCCCGCGCCCGTCCGCCCGGCCACCCGCCGCGCCGAGCGCGCTTAGCTCCCCGGGGTCTCTGCCCCGGGGCCGCCCTCCCCCGTCCGGCCCGCCGCGCCGGCCGCGGACTCTGCGCCGCCGGTTCCCACCCGTAGCCCCGGACGCCCTGGGCCGCTGGTCGCGGAGCCCGCTCGCGCAGCTACCTGCAGGGGCCGCCGCGCCTCTCAGAGCCCCGCCGCCGCCATCTTGCATTTCAAACCGGCTACACTCTTCAGGGAGTCAACTCTGACCTGTGAACCCTACACCCGGAACCGCTCGGCGGGCCGGCTCACGGCTTCGGAAGCTCTGCGAACTCCGCGGAGTGTAGGGAGTCGGGGGTGGGGGTGCGAGGCGAGGCGCGCGCCCCAGCAGCCGACCGGGGGCGGGAGCGGGGGGAGGGGAAGAGCCGGCCCAGGCGGCGCCCTCCGCGCGCCCCCACCCCGCTCCGCGCCTGGCTCTCCACTCCCGGACCCTCCTGCTCCCCTGGGGTTCGACCCGGTCCTCTGCGGGCCTCTGCCTCACGGCGGGAGGTAGGGAACCGTCCCGCCCCTCTGTCAACAGAAGCCCCGCCCCAGTCTACGGAAGCTCCGCCCTCTGTCAACAGAAGCCCCGCCTTCTCCAGGTCGCGAAGTGGCCGCGCCCCTTGCCGGCGATAGCTCCGCCCGCTACTGGCAGAAGCCTGGTCTTCACTCAGGTCAATCCAGAAGGCACCCGGCCCTCTGTTAGTTGTGGCCCTGCCCTCTGGGCGCTCCGCCTTTCTAGTGTCACCGCCAGATCGTGAGAAACGCCCCTTGTCATCATAAGCCCCATTTGGCGGCAGTACGATCCAAGCCCCGCCCCTTTAGGCGGGAGACCGCCCCCACTGTCAACAGAAGCCCCGCCTTCCTGAGACCCTTCTCGATTCTACCCCGAAGCCCCATCTCCTGTCAACTGCTGTCCCGCCTCCTCTCGCCTCCTACTCCACCAAAAGCAGCCGCTCCACTCGCTGACAGCAAAAGTTCGGTTCAACCTCACTTCGAACCGCGGTGCAAGACGGAGCCGCCCTCTGCTCCCCGAAAAGCCTCCTTTTCCCCCTTACGAGTCACTCTTCTGGAGGGTTTTCTTTTCAAGCTGTGGTCTTCAAATCCAGATAGCGTCAATGTGAACCAGCCCCGCAGAGGCCTGCGAAGGACCCAGGCTTTGGGGAAAATGGCCCCTTCCCGCCTCTCTCCTTCCCTCTGCGGCCCCCACCCCCATCATTTTTAAAATGGAGAAAAGTACAGACCAAAGCAAAGAGAAGCGTCTCACACTCCAGGCTACTCTGCATGGATTCACGGGCCAGGACGTGTGAGAACTCCCTGGTGCCCTGATGTTCATTCCCCGCCCCCATCCCAGTCATGGACCCTCTGTGCTTTGACAACAGCGCTCCACTGAGCCACATGAATCCTAAAACATGCAGTTGCTTAAAGTGAAAGCCTGATGGTTGAAATCAATGTACACCAGCTTCCTTTTACTTGCATGTTTCGTCCTAGAATCCTAGAACGTGTGGAAGCAGAAGCAAGCAAAGCTTAATCTTGTAAACGTAGGTATTCAATCCTGCCATACTCAACACTCTGTATATTACTCAACACAACAAAAATTTAACACCACTTTACTCTCCTGGAATTAAATTTATTGATAATGTAAACTATCTGCAAGAAAACACTGTAATATTCTAATAATACAAAGGTGAAATAAGCGAAAGTAATGTCTTTTAAAATACTGTATTAATATTGGGCTTCCCTGGTGGCATAGTGGTTAAGAATCTGCCTACCAATGCAGGGGGACACGGGTTGGAGCCCTGGTCCGGGAAGATCCCACATGCCGCGGAGCAACTAAGTCCGTGCACCACAACTACTGAGCCTGCGCTCTAGAGCCCACGAGCCACAACTACTGAGCCCACGCACCACATCTACTGAAGCCCGCGCGCTCTAGAGCCTGTGCTTGGCAACAAGAGAAGCCCTCGCACCGCAACGAAGAGTAGCCCCCGCTCGCCGCAACTAGTGAAAGCCTGCAAGCAGCAACGAAGACCCAACACAGCCAAAAATAATAAATAAATAAAAATAAATAAATTTATAAAAAAATACTATACTAATATCAATAAAAATAATAATATGTTTTTCACTATGGAAAAACTGGCACCAATATGAGAACTACAGTACAAAAACTGCCCCAACAAAATTTCAATATGCCCCCTAGGGGCACTGCTGTGCCCACTGAGAACTGCTTAGGATTTATCTCTAAGGAAAGGAAAGGCTTTAGATATGGAAATTTATTCTTTTGTTCATGCATTTAACAACTAGTTTTTTGAGCACCAGTGTATGTCAGGCACTGTGGAAGATGCAAAGCTGAGTCAGGCAATATTTCTGTCTTCAAGGAGATTACAGTCTAGCAACCAAGCAAAAAACATGAGCATAAAAACCTCAAGCAAGGTGGGCAGTCAGAAAGATCAAGGAGAAATACATAGAGACCCCTTTAAGGGTATGGACTAATGAATATTAATCTCACCTCTCTCTTCCTCTCTCTCCTTCTCCCTCCCTTTTTTCCTTTCTTCCTTTCCTCCCACCCATCCTCCTCCTCCCCCTCCCCCTCCCCCTCCTCTTCTTTAGCATCAGTTTATAGTCACCTTCTTCCCTCTATAAGCTGTCTGCCTGGTTCACTGCCCAGTGCCAGCAGCCCAGAGTCCTCCCAATTTAGGGCCATGCCCAGAGGGCAGTTCTGTCCAGGAAAACAATTTCAACAGCTCAGTGCTGAGAACAGTGTCCTTAGCTGAATTGCTGCCAATTATTTGTATCCTTGTACAAAGCAATACTGTTAGCATCACCACTCAAAAAAACAAAAAAACAAAAAAACCCAAAAACCAAAAAACTGGTTGCAGACCTAAGCCATATGAATATATGTTTAGCATAGCAGATTGTGCCAGCCCACATAAATCTGTTTAGAGATCATGTTCACAGAGTAACTTGTTTTTATTAAAATAAACTCATTTGTAAAAATTGTAAATATGACTGATTTCAACAGCTGTGTGGCTCCAGAAGTAAGTTTTTTACCCACGGAACGGCACAATTAGAAGAGTCTAGATTTCTTTATGCATATGTTTTGTGATTTGTCATACACAGTCTGGTGTGGCAAAACTTCAGTACTCTTAGAGACAAGAAGTTGTCCAGCAGGTTTTAAAAAGCACAGAATTTTTGCTATTCAGAGCCACTTCTACCTTTGGAACAGTGAAAAAAAAATATTTGTAGGAAATGAAAAGCTCTGAATCAAAAGTTCTAAGCACTGGTGTCATCTGAAGAGGAATAGACTTCCAACACTACTTTTTGAAGTTGTTTCCTTCTGTTATTATTTTTCCTTTTTCTACTTTTGGTGAAAAGGTCTTCTGAAAAACATGATACCATGAAACAGATCAGCCAAAAAGACATCAAACTGAGACACTTTTAACTAGAGCTAGGTGAACCTGAAAATTTAGCCCTAGTAAAATACTCCCACTATTCTCTCTAATGGCTACTTTCAAACGATTTTTTTTTTTCTAATTTTTATTTTATGGCTGCTTTGGGTCTTTGTTGCTGCGTGCGGGCTTTCTCTAGTTGTGCTGATCGGGGGGCTACTCTTCATTGTGGTGCGCAGGCTTCTCATTGTGGTGGCTTCTCTTGTTGCGGAGCACGGGCTCTAGAGCACGCGGGCTTCAGTAGACGCGGTGCGTGGGCTCAGTAGTTGTGGCGCACGGGCTTAGCTGCTCCGCGGCATGTGGGATCTTCCCGGTTCAGGGATCGAACCCGTGTCCCCTGCATTGGCAGGTGGATTCTTACCCGCTGCGCCTCCAGGGAAGTCCCTCTAATGGCTACATTCAGAAGGTGAACAAAAACATTCCTGCTTAAAGCTAGTTCAGATTGCACAAACTTTCAAAGTCAATATAGGGTCAAGTCATTTCCTATTCCTCTTAGTGCTTGTTTTGTGAAAATAATGTAATTGATAAGAACAGTAAAAATAAGTTAATTTTGTTAACAAGTTAGTATTTTGGTAAATGCCCTCCCCACTCTTCTCCTCCCCTATTTCTGTAACTAGCATAAGTCCATATATAAAGATTATAGATGCAAAGCAAGAAAAACAGGGAAAACTGATTTCCCAGTATTTATTCAGAGAGTAATACGTTGATACACTTAAAAAAATCATGGTGTCACCTGGGTTGGGTCATTCATTGGTGTGTACTCTATTTCCACCAAAAAGTTAGTGGCTATGTCAACACTACTTCTGCAAAAAAGGTGAAGTGTATTAGTTTTTGACCTAGTCTTAGGATGCAAATAACCCTAGGGGAACACCCAACTAGAAAGCAATACTAGAGTGAGAACATGCAATGCGTCTTTTTTTTTTTTTCCCCAATGTAACTTTTTTTAAAAAATAGATTTTTATTGGACTATAATTGCTTCATAATACTGTGTTAGTTTCTGTTGTACAACAAAGTGAATCAGCCATATGCATACATATGTCCCCTCCATCTTGAGCCTCCCTCCCACCCTCCCTATCCCACCTCTCTAGGTCATGGCAAAGCACCGAGCTGATCTCCCTGTGCTATGCTGCTGCTTCCCACTAGCTATCTATTTTAATTCGGTAGTGTATATATGTCCATGCCACTCTCACTTCACCCCAGCTTCCCCACCCCGCCCCTCCGTGTCCTCAAGTCCATTCTCTATGTCTACGTCTTTATTCCTGCCCTGCCACTAGGTTCATCAGTACCGTTTTTTTTTTTTTAAGATTCCATATATATGTGTTCGCATTGCGTCCCTGTTTTTAAAGTCTTAGCAGAGGAACTTTAATGTGCATGGAAATTATCGGGGCACTTTGTTTAAAATGTAGATTCTCAGACCCTGCTCCCTGGAGTGTCTCATTCATTAGGTCTGGGATGAGGCGGTAAATTTGCATTTGACAGGCAGCTGGTGACTCTTATGTGAGTGACCTGTAGATTTTACTTTGAGAAATGCTGAGCTAGAAAAAAGCTTATAATTGGGGAAAAAACCTACTGCATTCTTTTAGCATTAAGGGTTACAAGCTATATCAAAGTCAGTATCTGTCAGTTGTTTTTTGTGTTTTTTGGACTCACCACGCGGCACGTGCGATCTTAGTTCCCCAACCGGGGATCAAACCAGTGGAAGCATGGATTCTTAACCACTGGACTGCCAGGGAAGTTCCCCCCCAAGAGTCAGTATCTCTAAGAAGAGATTTCCATTCCTAAAACTGTCAGTTGGTTGAACATCAACACTGAAAGTGAAATTCTACTTTAGCTATTAAGAAATTTTGGACGCTCCCACCCCCATTGCAAACTTCCATCTTCCAGGAAACCTCATGGCCTGCTAAATTCTGGACACTTTAGATGTACTATCTCATTTTACCTTCCTGGTGTCTCTGTGAGGTAGTTGGTATTGTTTGCAGTTAACAAAATGAGGAAGCCAAGGTTTGGACAAGTTAATCTGCCCAGACAGTTGCCCAGTAACCTGCAAAGTAAAGTGGGTTTTGAACTCACTCAGACCAATCCTGCAATCTAATGAAGATGCTACATATAGGGCTTCTCAGAAGGAAGGTAATGCATTGGCCAGGCTACAGTGTGCAGAGGATTTGAGAGCATACACTGGTGTGGAAGTCAGATGCTCTTCTGTTCAGGTCCCTGACCCTCAGCACCAGCAGTTGTTGCTGCATAACAAACCCACCAAAGCTTAGTGGCTTAAAAGTCTAAGGTAATTATTTAGCTCATAACTCTGTGAAGTTGGCTGGGTGGCTCGGCTGATCTTCGCTGGACTCACTCATGCATCCATGGTCAGCAGGTGGGTTGTCCCGGAGCTGCCTGGCCTCATTCATATATCTGTTAGTTGGCTGAGTGTCAGGGGATCATCTAGGGGCTGACTCATCTAGGATGGCCTCAGTCACACCTCCAGTAGTTGGCTGGCTATTGATCACAGGGGTTACTGGACCACATGTGTCTCATCTTTTATTAGAGTAGCCTGGACTCCTTCACATGTACAGGGTTCTAAGAAATCAAGAAGCAGCATTAAGACCTCTTAAGCCTAGCCTCAGAACTGACAATGTCATTTATGCCACATTCTACTGGCCCAGAGCAAGTCACAGGGCCAGCCCAGATTCTACCTCTTGATGACAGCAGCTATAAAGTCACATTGCAAAGGGGGAGGATACAGGAAGGGCAAATAATTGTGGCCATATTTGTAATCAATTTACCACAATAACTACACAACTAAGGGCAGGTTTCTTAACCTCTCTGGTTTTACTCATCTGTTGTCATGCCCTATCTCAAAAGCTGATAGTTCATGCAAAGGGCCTGGCTTATCTTAATTTCTCAGAAAATATTAGCCATGCTGCTGCTGATGCTGTCCTCTAGGGTTTTTCCAGCCTGAAAGTCTTCTGTATCTGCACAGAAGAGAGATTACGCTGATTTTTTGGTGGCCCCTCAGGGCAGGGCTTTGGCCTCAAGGTTCTCACTCTTGATTTCATGATGTTCCAGTTAACACTCTTCTGTTTGTGGTACAGAAACCCATTCAAGCTAGCTCCACTAAAGAAGTCAAATCTACTGTTTGTCCCTGCATGTCTCCTTTATCCTCTCCTCCCTCGACTCACCTTTTAAGACTCTTCTAGAATATGGCCCAGCCAAGTGGCCTTGGCCAGGGAGTCCAATATGACTGTTCAACTCTGTTCATTAGAGCTAAATGGTCTGGTTCTCAGTGTTGCAATTCCAAAATCTAAAGAGAGAATCTGATTGGTCTAGCACATCTTTTCTTGAAAGGTCAGCTTAGTCCAATCTGCCATGGCAGGAGGGGTAGGCACTCTTGTGGGGGAAAAGGGCAGCTTTATGTGGGCAACAGAGGCTGTGAGCCAGAAGACACAATGATTCACATTTCCTGGCCTTCTCTAATTAAAACTACCTTCCTATCAAATAGTCGAAGTACTCAACTTCAAGAACCTTACAAAAACCCGGTCTTCTCTCTGAACATCTCTTAATAAAACAGAGGCAGGGTGGCTATTTCTCCCACCCACTCACCAAAAACCTACCACACAGTTTAGCTATAACACAGGTATATTAGTTTGCTACGGCTGCTGTAACAAAGTACTACAGGCTGGGTGGCTTAAACAACAGAAATTAATTTTTCTCACAGTTCCAGAGGCTATAAGTCTGAGATCAAGGCGTTGTTAGGGGTGGTTCCTTCAGAGGGCTGTATGGGAAGGATTTGTCCCAGGTCTCTCTCCTTGACGTGCAGATGGCTATCTTCTCCCAGTGTCTTCATATCATCTTCCATCTGTACGTGTCTGTGTTCAAATTCCTCTTCTAAGGACACCAATCATATAGGATTAGGGCCCACCCTAATGACCTCATTTTAATTTAATTCCCTCTGCAAAGACTCTACCTCCAGATACAAATTAGGGGGTACTGGGGTTAGGACTTCAACATATGAATTCAGAGAGAGACACAATTCAGCCCATTACAACAGAAAAACAGTCATCACTATAAACAACATAAATGGTATCTCGAGCCTGTTCTTTCCATTGCAACATCACTGGGCTTATCAGAATGTCCTTCAGTCCCAAGAGCATCTAGTAACTACTTACTGACTCTGTCTGTCATTTATAAATAAGCCTTTTTTAAAGCTCCAAGTCTGTGAAAAAGTGGCCATCCTGTGTATTGTTTGAAGTTTTTTTTTCTATTATTATGATGATGAAGGCTTTATTTTAAATTATGTGTGATCAAATATTTTGCCTACACATTGCCTAAGGCAATAGTTCTCAACCCTGGTTGGACAACAGAATCACCTGGTGCTTTTAAAAAACATCTGCCCCAGCCTCACCTCCACAGATTCTGATTATCTGTTTTAGGGTAGGATACAGGTATTAATTTTTTTTAAAAAAGGGCTTCCCAGGGCTTCCCTGGTGGCGCAGTGGTTAAGAATCTGCCTGCCAATGCAGGGGACGTGGTTTCGAGCCCTGGTCCGGGAAGAGCCCACATGCCGCGGAGCAACTAAGCCCGTGGGCCACAACTACTGAGCCTGCGCTCTAGAGCCTGCAAGCCACAACTACTGAGCCCGCGCTCCACGACTACTAAAGCCCGCGTGCCTAGAGCCCGTGTTCTGCAACGAGAGAAGCCACTGCAATGAGAAGCCTGTGCACCGCAATAAAGAGTAGCCCATGCTTGATGCAATTAGAGAAAGCCTGTGCACAGCAATGAAGACCCAACGCAGCCAAAAATAAATAAATAAAATAAATTTGTTAAAAAAAAAAAAAGACACGCATGTGTCCAATGTTCTAAAAAAAAAAAAAAGAGCTTCACAGGGACTTCCCTGGTGGTCCAGTGGCTAAGGCTCCGTGCTCCCAATGCAGGGGGGCCAGGTTCCATCCCTGGTCAGGGAACTAGATCCCACATGTCACAACTAAAGATTCCACACGCTGCAAGGAAGATCCCGCATGCTGCAACTAAGGCCCGGTACAGCCAAATAAATAACTAAAAACAAAAACAAACAAAAAAAACACTTCTCTAATGATTTTACCCATCCATCTATCCATCTACCTATCTACCTATCATTTATGGCTGCATTGGGTCTTTGTTTGCTTTGATCAAATCCCAAAAGTTGTGGAGGCAAAAGTTTATTCGAATTTAAATATTGGGTAGCAGGGGCCTGTCTAGGTCTGGAGGTTGGTCAGGCCTTTTCCACTGTTTGTGAAGTGAATCAGCACAAAAAGACACATCAAGTTTTGGCTACTTTTAATTTTTTAAATAAATTTATATATTTACTTTTGGCTGTGTTGGGTCTTTGTTGTTGCACGCGGGCTTTCTCTAGTTGCAGTGAGCGGGGGCTACTCTTCGTTGTGGTGCACGGGCTTCTTATTGCAGTGGTTTCTCTTGTTGTGGAGCACGGGCTCTAGGTGTGTGGGCTAAAGTAGTTGTGGCTCGTGGGCTCTAGAGTGCAGGCTCAGTAGTTGCGGCGCATGGGCTTAGTTGCTCCGCGGCATATGGGATCTTCCCGGACCAGGGCTAGAACCCATGTCCCCTGAATTGGCAGGTGGATTCTTAACTACTGCACCACCAGGGAAGCCCTTGGCTACTTTTAAAAAGCTGATCTCATAGTTTTGCCTTCATACTGATTCTTCCATCACGGGCTCACCAATCATCAAGTGAATGTATTATCTCTATTTATCAGAACAGACTAGGCGATGCTGCTGTAACAAACCCAAATACCCTCTGTTTAACATATAATGATTTATTGATTATTCATCAAGGTTTCTTATAGCTCTTAGTGACTCTCCGGGGCAACGCCTACCAAATGGTGACTCAGGGATCCAGGCTGCTTCCTCTCTTTGGCTATATCATTTGGAATACCCGTCTTCTAGGTTGCCGAGGCACAGGGAAGAGAGATTTCCGCCAGCTATTAAATGCTTTGGTTTAGAAGTGACACATGGCACTTCTGCTTAGAGCTCTTTGATCAGCCCTAGTCACAGGAAATGTGAGGGAGCACAGGGACATTTTGGTGAGTGGTAAATGTCTCTGCCATGTTACTATAACAAAAGGCTTCTTTTTTGGAGAACATCTTCAAGAAGATTGAAGCCCATGTTTGACTCCACAGGCTCTGCTTCTCCACTGCACAGTGAAGCCTACAGTCTGTCCTTCTGTGCCATGGATGATAAAGTAAAGGCAAACCCATATTCTTTAGTGAGGTATGAGGCAATTTGGGTGTGTTAACATGTAATTTTACCATATTACACATTCCTTAGGGGGCAGGGACCATATCTCATTCTTTTTAAAAAAAATCTCCCTAATGCCTTATAGGTATTAGGATACATACATACATATATAAATTCAGCAAATATTAATTGGACAAGACACATAGTCCCTGCCCTCATGACTACAATTAAAATATCCTAATAGCATCTTCATTTTGTGTCTTGTCATTTGTAATGTAGTTTAACTATCATTATCTCATTTTAATTATGAATGTTATAAATTGAAAATGTAGGCCAATTAGCTTGGATTTCTCATTGTTAACTTTTCAGTTACTTTGTAGCTCAGGTATTTTGTAATTTACTTCCTCCTTTCACATTTCCCTCCTGTTTCATAGCTGGGTGAGAGGAATACAGTTTGCAGCCAGCAAGGTGATATAATGCTATGCTTATATTATGCATGTACCCAAAGGTTGAATACCTCCTTTCTCATCACACAGATAAGAAGATCTGCAGACTTTTAACAACTTTTCTGAGAACTATTTGCCCAAAGGCAGTAGCGGGATAATACAAAATAATCACTTCACAGAAACTTAAAAAAGATAAGAATTCATTCATGCTTCTCCCTTCCTAACCACTATTAGCATTTTGGTATATTTCCAGATCAGCTATTTTTAGATGGAAAAAAAATGTGTTTAACTATCTGTTTCTTCTCCTGCAAAGTTATTTGGTATAAGAATATTAGAAAACTGTCACTTTGGATACACATTTTCATTTACCTAGTACTTTAGTGATTATACTTCATGCAACAGCTGTGAGGTGAAGGTTCAGAAGAAACCAGGGAATTTATTTGAGTGATGGTGGTAATTTACATTTTCTCCTTGATGGGTTGGGAAAGCAGTCTTAAGAAAAATTTAAGGAAGAAACAGAAAAGGGACATATGCTGTGGTCCTAAATATAAAACACGTAAACTGAATGTAAAAAATAATTACAGAACATAAGATTGGGGGGTAACTTATTTTTCTTCCTAAATAATTAAAGCAGATGCTAGTGTCTTTTTTTAAGTCCCTGATTTTCCTAAATATTCACCACAGTAAATAGCTATAATTAGGATTCATCACACGTAATCAGTTTCCAAATTATTTCATGAATACATTATCTATTGCAATGAGCAACACCCGCCTTCTCCCCAAGTCAATCTTTAAGCCAGTTGAAGTTTCACAATGGTACTTGTAGCTCACAATGTCTGCATGTCCAGGGTACCCACGTTTGGCACTTTTTGATCCATTAAATGTTTTAGTCCCATATCTTTTGGACGTTTAAATCATTTTGATTTGGCATGTGCTCTGAAGGTAGTAGTATTCCAAGAGTCCTCTCACTGCATGTTAAGTGCTATTCTCTGACTCTCAGCCAGAGCTCGGATGTTGGCAGGGTTGATTGCTCAAATATAGTGATTTCAATTCCAACCTTTGCATACTAAAATTACATAGCCTAAACATGAAGCTTCCAGATTTTTCCTCTTAAAAACAGAGTAAAAACATAATTTAACATTGCTACAAGATAACTAAGACAATCTTTAAAATGGGAAGGAATTTGAAAATAAAATTGTTTAGGCTATCACAATAAATATTGAGGAAATTAATGTTGGTTTGTGAGGTTCAATAATAGTTGAGAAAACTAAAAAAAATTTATAGCTATTGTTGGGGCATTTCACATTTTTCTCCTTTACTTCATAAATGGAGCGAGTGTCTTAGGTTGGATTCTTCCTAAATCAGACTTGGAGTAAAGGATGTGAGTAAGTGGTTATTTGGGAGGTGATGCCAAGAAGTACACGCAGGGGAGTGAAGTGAGACAGAGAAGGGAAGAAAGCTAGCAGAGTCAGTTTCAAGCAGGTTATTGCTCTGAGACCTAGGGCTCAACCTCCATGGAGAACTTAGAGACAAAGTGTAGAACACACCTCAGAGTTGTCCCACCCAAGGGGCAAGGGAGCTGGGGTATTATTCACTGACTCCTACTTTTGTCTGGTTGGCAGCTATTCCCAGGGATGTTAACTTCCTGTCACTTCCAGCCTACATCCAGCATGGATCATGAGAACACCCTCAGGTGGGGTTATAGATATTTGCAGGTTGCCAACCATGGCATATACCAGAATGTTGAATGCCAAGAGCCTATGAGTAGGGCACCTACAGTATGTGTTCAGGGAAAGTGATTAAGAACATGGATTTCGATCAAACAGACCTAGTGGAGTCCTGCTTCTCCCACTTACGTGTGAAATTGAATAAATTACCTAATCTAAGCCTCAGTTTCTTTATTCAGTTTCTTTATTCTGACTATGCAAAGCTAAGAATATACAATCATTAATTAGATGGGTTTCAATCTCATGAGGATGCCCAATATGTGGACAATTAACTACTAGCAAATTGAAGTGAAAATCTGTTCTTTTTATAGCCTTGAAATTGGATAAATCTAACAGAAGCAGCTTCTAAAAATATAAACATGATTTTATCTTTCTAAAAAGTAGATGCTATTAGCTAGATCCCTCTCCTTTTCTGAAGTGCAGGCTTCCCCTTACCATAGCCCCCATGGGCCTCTATTTCTAACAACTTCGTATCTTCCTATTCTGCTCCTTAATCTTCTGCTCTGCTTATCCATTACACAATCATTAAGTCAACTGATTATTTATTGTCAACCATGAACCTATTATGTAAGTGCTAGATCTATAATCATAAAAACGAAACAAACTTAGCTCCTGACTTTAAAAAGCCTATGATCTTGTGGTGAGATAAACATTAAATAAACATTAGAAAATATACAGCAAAAATTGTGTCATGTAAGACTATTAGAGATTAAATGATAGATTAACATAGGAAACTGCATTTAGATTGAGGGGGGTCAGGAAAACTTCTCTAAAACAGTTATTTTCATGCTGAGAAATAGAGGATAGGAGTAGGAGTTAGACATGCACTGGGGAAGGGAAGGGCATTCTAGACAAAGGGAACAATACATGAAAAAGCCCAGAGGTAGGAAAAAAGAAGTGAAAAAAGTCTAATTGTGGCTAGAGTGTCGTGAGCCAGGGGAGGAGTGGCGAGAGGAAGCTGAGAGGTAGGCAGGAGCCATAACAAGGATCTGCAATGGGAAACACTGAGTATGAAAAAATGATGGTATCAGATTTGAGTTCCTGAAACGAATATTTTGGCTACTGAGTGGAGAATGGATGGCAGGGGGCAAGATTAGAAGCCAGACCAATCAGGAGGCTCTTGCAGTAGTACAGGCGTGTGATTTCAGTCGGTTGAGAGAGCTACTAGAGGAAGTGGAAAGAATTGAGAGAGATTTGGGAGGCAGAAAATCAGGACTTGGCAATTGACTAGATGCTGAAGGGGAGGGAAGCGTGAGGCTTCTGGCTTTGGCATTTGGGTGCATGCTCGCGGCATTTATTGATAAAAGGAACTCTGGGGAGCAGCAGGTTTCAGGGAAAGATCAAGAAATACTGGCCTTTAGTTCAGAAAAGTGATACGGCCTGGAGATATAAATTTGGGAGTAGTTGGTAGTATACAGGTGATATTCAAAGCCTTAAGAGCAAGGAACACCATGTGGAGAAAGAGTGCAGAGTGAAAAGAGAGCCTGGGACCAAGCTCTAGAGAACAACATGAAGACTAAGGGTAGAGAAAGAAGGCCACCACAAGAAGAAAAAAAAAAAAAAAAAAAAAGGAGCAGCTCTGGAATCTGGAAAGAAAACCACACGGGTGTAGTGTCCAACAGGCAGGAGAAAAAAATTGTTTCAAAACATATACGTGTTCTATCACATAGAATGGTGCTGAGAAGTAGAGTAAGAAAAAGACCAAGAAGTGCACATTTGAGTCAGCAAAAAGGCAGTCACTAGTCCCCTTAGTAAGTGCAGTTTGAAGAAGCATTTTAGCAGCCAGCTATGCCCTATTCCAATCATGCCCTTCTCCCTGAACAAATATTTTCTTAAAAAGCAAAAACCTCCTTCCTTTTGCTTTGGAACGTGTAGCACTCCTATTCCAAGGTGAGAAATTCCCCTTCATATAAAATTGATTCAGAACCTCTGTAATTTCCTTCCTCATCTTACTCTCATATGACCACCTCATCTTCCGAGGAAGACTCATCTCAAGTGGAGATGAGTTGCTCTTTCTCACCATCATTTTTTTTTTTTTAATTCTACTTTAGTTTTGGCTCCGTTGGGTCTTCGTTGCTGTGCGCGGGCTTCCTCTAGTTGCGGCGAGCAGGGGCTACTCTTTTTTTTTTTTTTTTAATTTTTACTATTTAGTTGGTTGCGCCGGGTCTTAGTTGCGGCAGGTGGGCTCCGTAGTTGCAGCTCACCAGCTCCTTAGTTGCAGCATGCGGGCTCCTTAGTTGCGGCATGCATGTGGGATCTAGTTCCCTGAACAGGGATCGAACCCAGGCCCCCTGCATTGGGAGTGCGGAGTCTTATCCACTGCGCCACCAGGGAAGTCCCCGGGGGCTACTCTTCGTTGCGGTGCGCGGGCTTCTCACAGAGGGCTTCTCTTGTTGCGGAGCACAGGCTTAGTTGCTCCGCAGCATGTGGGATCTTCCCGGACCAGGGCTCGAACCCGTGTCCCCTGCATTGGCAGGCGGATTCTTAACCACTGCACCACCAGGGAAGCCCCTCTCACCATCATTTACTTATAACTCCTACAATTCTGAAGGCAAGAAGTACAAAATCAATATCACTAGGCCAAAATCAAAATGTTGGCAGGGCTGCACTCCTCTAGAGGAACGAGGGGAGAATCTGTTCCTTGCTTTGTCTAGCTTCTGGTGGCTGGCTGCCAGCATTTTCTTGCTTGTGGCCACATGACGTCAATTTCTTTCTTTTTTTGGGGGGGGGTGCTGCGCTGGGTCTTCATTGCTGCACGCGGGCTTTCTCTAGTTGGCGGTGAGCAGGGGCTACTCTTTGATGCGGTGCGTGGGTTTCTCATTGCGGTGGCTTCTCTTGTTGCGGAGCACAGGCTCTAGGCATGCTGGCTCCGGTAGTTGTGGCACGTGGGCTCAGTAGCTGTGGCTCGCGGGCTCTAGAGCGCAGGCTCAGCAGTTGTGGCGCACGGGCTTAGTTGCTCTGCGGCATGTGGGATCTTCCCGGACCAGGGCTCGAACCCATGTCCCCTGCATTGGCAGGCAGATTCTTAACCACTGTGCCACCAGGGAAGTCCCTGATGTCAATTTTTGACTTGATGGTCACACTGCCTTCTCTTTAAAACCTCCCTCTATCTCCCTTTCATCAGGATACATAATTGCATTTAGGGTCCACACAATCCAGAATAATCTCCCCATCTCAAGATCCTTAATTATATCTCAAGAACCCTTTCCTTTTTTGTTTTGCCATAGAAGGAAACATTCACAGGTTCCAGGGATTAGGATGAAGATATCTTTCTGGTGGCCATTTTTCAGCCTACCACAACAATTATGTTCAAAATATGGACTATAAAGACTGTACTCTCTTCTGCCTCCCCATATTACCTGAAAATCAAAATGTTTTCAATTGTATTCAACTCATCTCTGAAACTGGCAACTTTTCTGTATTACTATGAATATCCCCACCAATCCCCAGGGGGCTTATGTATACAACTATGGAATTATCTTTAATATGCACTGTACTACTAATCAAGGTCTTACTAAGCCTTTACAAATATGCCTTCTAAGTCTTTCTTTTGACTTTCCTGCCTCTAGCCTGTCACTTTTCTAGACCATCTAAGAAAAGCTTTCAAGTCCATTTGACCATGCCACTTGTGTGCTCAAGGACTCAGTGGCTCCTTACTTTTTCAGCTTTTACTTCCTATAAGCAACAAGTCCTGAATTTAGAAATATTATAGTCCCTGAATCTTTCCATCTTTAAGGTCACCTCACAGTCCAAGATAGCTTCTGGAATTCCAGCTATTTCCTTTCTCCCTCCCTCTCCCTCTCTCTCTCTCAACAAAATGGGGCCATATGACTAAGTTCCAGCCAGTGAGATAAAAAAGGGAAGTGTGCACAATTTCTAGGAAAGGTCTCTGGAAGGAAAGGGGTGAGAGCATTTTCTGCCCTTCTCTGCTTATATATATATTTAACACATATAATAATATATAAATATATTTTAAAACTATAAATATTAATTTTTTCCAGGCACCAGCTAAAAGGAAACACAGATGTGCAGAAATATATGTATAACTGAATCACTTTGCTGTACACCAGAAACTAACATAACATTGTAAATCAACTCTACGTCAGTAAAAAATAGAGTTTTTACCCCCACATATAGTATCTCTCAGCAAGTAGTGACCTTACACTCAAGTCCTAATAAAGTCCCTCTTATTATGGGGAAATCTCTCAATTGCATTACTTTGAGCAAAAATGTATTCTGTGTGTGTTATGTGGCAGGGAGGTTGTACTGAAGAGAAGATAAGTGAGACTGAAATAATCTCAATTTGATCCCATGGTGTACACTTATAGGGATCCCTGATAGAAACAGTAAAAAAAAAAAAAAAAAAAAAAGGCGAAGTGGGAGCATAACTTCTCATTCCTTAAGACTGGGCTGTATACAGTGATCTTCCTCCAGAGCACAGTACCCAAAGAGTAATTTTACAATGGAGAAACCTGAGAAACACTGCTTCTGCCAGGTGATCAAGGTCAATCAACAGTCATAACTCACAATGATAGTAAGTAACCTTGATATGATCACTTTACTTCTGTGATCTTCCTCCCCAAAACCCGTAATCCCAGTCTAATCATGAGAAAAACAGACTAATTCCAACAGAGGGAGATCTTCCAAAATACCTGACCAGTACTCCTCAAAACTGTTAAGTCATCAGAAACATCCGTTGCTGGATTGTCTTTTTCTTGTTGAGTTTTAAGATAGTTATCATATTAAATTACATAATTATATAATAATTATAGTATAGATACTATCTGTAGAAGCACTATGAAGGTTTTTAATTTTGATGAAATACCATTTATCCAATTTTCCTTTAGTTGCTAGAGTACTTTTTGTGCCATATTTAAGAAATCATTGCCAAATTCAAGGTCACGTTTTCTTCTAAGGATTTTATAGTTTTAGCTCTTAAATTTGTCTGTCCTTTATGCCAGTACCACACTGTTTTGTGAATGTAACTTCGTGTAAGTTTTGGAATAAAGAAAGTATAAGTCTTTCAACTTTCTCTTCTTTTTCAAGATTGTTTTGGCCAGTCAGGGTCCCTTGCAGTTCCGTTATGAATTTAGGACTGACTTTCCCATTTCTGCAAAATGGGCCATTGGGACTTTGAAAGGTATTGCACTGAATCTGTGGATTGCTTTGGGGAACATTGCCATTTTAACAACATTAAGTCTTCCAATACATGTATACAGGATCTCTTTCCATTTATTTAGGTCTTATTTAATTTCTTTCAGCAACATTTTTTAGTCATGAGTGTACAAGTTTAC
This sequence comes from Eubalaena glacialis, assembly GCF_028564815.1. Classification (NCBI taxonomy): domain Eukaryota; kingdom Metazoa; phylum Chordata; class Mammalia; order Artiodactyla; family Balaenidae; genus Eubalaena; species Eubalaena glacialis. Next base: position 73,026,921 of record NC_083732.1, read on the forward strand.
ACTGCCTTGGTTAAATTTATTCCTAGGTGTTCTATTGTCTTAGGTGCTATTGTAAATGGAATTGCTTTCTTAGTTTCCTTTTTTGGATCGTTCATTGCTAGTATACAGAAATACAACTGATTTTTATGCTGATATTCTATCCTGAAACTTTGCAGTATTTATTGGCTCTAACCGATGTTTTGCGGATTCTTTAGGATTTTCTATATATAAGATCATCTGTGAATATGCCTTTCATTTCTTTTTCTTGCCTAATTACTATAGCCTGATTGCACTTTTAAGCAAAAAAATGAGAAAAAAAATTCTAGGTTTGCAATTTCAGCATGGTTTTGAAAGTCTACATAGGAACGTAGATATATTACTTCCCACGTCAGCAGACAGTATGTCATGAAAGGACAGGAAGCAGATTAGTCTTTGTAGCTAAAGAATATACACATTTCAGTGTCAACAGCATTTTAAATTATGCACAGTAATAAAACAAATTTTTGCAACTGTTTTGCACTGAATTATTTTAAAATAATTAAGAAACAGAAACAACATTGAGAAGCAATTTTCACCTTTAAAATTTATTACAGAAGCTATACATATAAAATAAAATCCTAGTTATAAAAAATGCATCTAGAATAAGTTATAATAAACTTCACTAAAAATGAGTACGTGTGTGTCTATGCGAATCCAGGAATATACAGGTACTTAAACGTTTTCAGTGACTCGCATTGCATCACGCATTACATAAGACAGTATCTACTAATTAAGGTATCTGAATTGAGTTTTAGAAGGCTTTAAATACAATATCCAGATAAAACGACAACAAAAGGCAGTTTAACTCAGAAACTGTATTAGCATCCAGAATCTCTCATATGAGATCATTATCCCCTATTCCCCTCAAAAGAAGTTTCCAACAGAAGCTATTTCACAAACTAATAGTAGAATGTCTCCTAAAAAGAAGAAACATGGTGGGGTGGGGGGAGGGAGTGAATATGCATGGCAGTGAATGTTTTTATTGCTTTAAGAAAGAAATGTATTTTTGGTATCATTAATACAAAATTTATAATATTTACATAATTGTATATAAAAGGTATCTATAGACTACAACCTAAACACATTTAGAAGGATATAAATAGTTTTCAAATATAAAAATTTCGTGCTATTAAAAAGATGTTTAACAAAGTAGTCATTAATACATTTGTTGTATATATAATCATAAAAGTAAACCAAAAAATATTTAAAATTTTTATTAATCCAAATGAGAATTATAAAAAATGTTTATCTAAAAAGCATTAATTTTGACCTTCAAGTACAGAATTGTGGTGCAGCTAGAAGTTATTCAAGGGCCCTCCTGCAAATCACTACTTGAACACTAGCTTTTAAGTGAACAGGCGGGGACGCTAAAGGCAGATGGGAGATGGGCATTGAAGAAAACAAAGATGACAAAGGACGGCAAAGAGACAATGGTTAAGTGAGTTTCTAGTCTGACACAATAAACTATTTTTAGGAAGGATAAAATTAAAAGTGCTTAAAACAAAAGAATGTCAATGTCACTAATTACTCTTAAGTGCCATAAACATTAGTTATCAAAATAACTTTATTAAGAGTTGGCCACACTTTAACTACTGATAACCACAGGAATACTATACTACAGTGACTCAATGAAAATTCCAATATTTATCAGTTATCTCTGTAATTTATCTTACACATGTACATAAATACCAGAAAAGTTTAAATATTTTTATTTACTATTTTAATCTTTTCCTTAAAGATGCAGGATTTCATCTTGCATCAGTTATGTCAACATGACAAAGGTGAATTAAATAGGAACGGAATATAAAGAATATTTGGTACCATGACATCATGATCTGGAACAACTGAAGTTTTCTATCTCTTGCTCCATTTTCTAGATAAAGGATAGGAAGGAAAAATAGTAAGTTTCAATATGGAAAAAATCAAAGAAACATGACTCCATTGCTGGCATTTTTTTTTTTTTTTTTGCAGTAAACAACCTTAAGGATATTATTATCCATGTATATATCTGATAGTGAAACAGAAACTTTGTTCATGTTTATGACTATCACATAGACTGGTATCACTGACGGGACTTCATTATTTAAACCTCTTTGAAGTAAGTCTGAGATGCTTTCATCTTACATTAAATTCATACACTTATTAATCAAGGCACTGGTATACATATAGATATTAATACTTTATATTTTGTAGGTACTACTGTTACATATATATTATTCTGTGTAGGTACCATAGTATACTTTATTAGATATACTAAATACTATATATATTACATGCTAATAGGTATATAGTAGATACCAGTTTTATATATATATATATATAAAATACTATATAGGTATCAGCCAAACTCTATTTTTAAACATTAGTACTTGAATGCCCACTATGAAGCAAGATTAAGTAAAGACAAATAGGTCTATGTTAAGTCTGTCTTAAAAAGGAACTATATATCTTCATCAATATACACACAAAATAGATTTTTCATAGTTTACAGATAATACAGTGTTCCACTGCTTATTAAAGAAACACAAACTAATGTAAGTGCTAGATTTAAAAAAGCACAGAATACAGTTATACCCAGAAATAATCCATAATCCACACATTAAAAAAATAGTATTTAAAAATTTTTATAATGTGTTAACTTCTCATATATATTAGTTTACCTGAATAAGTGTTGTCTTGTCATAATCCCTGCGATGCTGATAAATACACTGGCTGATTACAGCATACAAATTTTCCAACTGAAAAATATTGTATTCTTGACTTTTTCTAACAACAGTCTTCAAAAGATTCTAAAAGAAAACGTAAGTGTTACACATGTGAGAGAAATTCCCTGAGATATTTTAATTTTGAAGATTTGGGGGCATTTTTAGCATATAAGCCAGAGAGAAGGCGGACCAAGTCATCTAATGAGACACTGCAGCCTCTGATAGTGACTCTGACATTCAGCTGTAAGTTAATGTTATCAACATTCTATGACTCTGGCCTCTCAGCCTAAAAACTACAGCTGAGGAGGTTGCCAATTTCAATTCTAGCCATACATCACTAGAGACAAATTAAAAAATAATCTCAAATTAGACTAACAGGAAAAAAGGCAACATTTTTGCAGAACATTTTATGGCACTATGAGTACATTATAATCAATTCTGTTATGTGAAATAAAAAGAGACAGTACATAAATGATGAACTACCTCACCACGTCAGGGTTCTTTTCTTACAAAAAGGAATTTCCATCCACTCAGTGTTTTTTTGTCATGACTGAAATGGACTTACTATTGATAAATTTCTGTGATTCTTCAAGTCTGGTCGTACCTTGATATTCCATTACCTCACAGTTAACCATGGTTGCATGTTTTTGTTAAGTAAAAACCAACTAAAATGGTCATATGTAATGGTCGTAAAAACAATGTATGGGATCAGTGACATAGACAAGTATGTTAAAAACAATAATATCAACATCCTAGCCATCTCCAACCACTGCCTTTATGAAAGTTATTCTATACCAAGTTTATCCTTTCATAAAAGATCATTATTTATTACGTGCCAAATTGATACAATGTACTATTACAATCCTTCTTTTGGTGGGTCATGTTTCTAATCTGCACAATGAAAGCATTACGATTTCAATTTACATACTTTTAATCGCTCAGGGTCCACAACAAGGGAGGGTGTCGGCTGAGAAAGAATCGCCAAAGCCTTTTCGACACAGATGAGCTGCTGTTGCTCTACCTGGGAACGTCTAGCTCGAGTCATTCGCAGGACACACATTTCTAGAATGAAAAAATAAATAACTGTTGTTTGTTTCACAGACACTTTATAATATCCAAAATAAATATCAGGCAGATTAAAGAGCAGGACATATTTACTTAGACACAAACCCCTGTTCTGGTTTATTGACTCTGCTGTGAGATTAAGATGCTGCCATTTACACACTCAAAAATTAAGGACAGGGAATTCCCTGGCGGTCCAAGTGGTTAGGAGTCTGAGCTTCCACTGCAGGGGGCACAGGTTCAATCCCTGGTCGGGGAACTAAGAACCTGCATGCCGCACGGCGCGGCCAAAAAAAAATAAGGACATTTCAGAAATATTTTCTCAAATAGAGTATTTCAAGGGATCCTCAACAGATTAGACTGTCTCCTACTTAGGCACAAAACTCAGAATTTAAGAGCTGGAAGGGGCTTCAGTAATCTCGAATAGGAGTTGCAAACTACTACGCATAGGCTAAATCTGGATTTAATTAATCCATAATTAAAGTTTTCTTAGAACACAACCATGCCCATTTTACATATGTGTGTCAATGTGGCTTCTCCAGCAGGGCTGAATAGTTGTGACTATCTGGTCCTTTACAGACAAAGTTTGCCTATCCCTGATCTAAAACAATCTACTCACTGAGAGATGAGAAAAATGAGGCCAAAGAAAGGTGAAGACTTTTCTATGGTCAACATACCTAACTGTTCTAAGAGCCAGGACAAGAACCCAAATCTCCTGACATGTAAACAGGTACCTATCTCACTAAATAGTGTCCTTTTAAAAAAGATAATGATAAAAGAAAAAATAAACTTTGAACCTAAACAAAACATACTAAATTATACAGCCAGAGGATTAACATTTAAAATATCCACACTGGAAAGGCTATATCCTAGACCATTCTAAGATTACTCAAACACAGGAGAACTCATTTTAAGGAAGTCCTTGGAAAAGATTTATCTACAGCATATAAGCCACTGAAGAAAACCAGTCTCATTAACTTAGTCAAATACTTTTGACCAAAATAAATTTTTGACCCTGTTACCCTTTTTTTGCTTTGTAAGACTAAATAATGTTTGGTTTTTCCAAAAACCAAACAAATCTAATGCCAAAGGTCCAAAAAGGTGCAGACAGGAAACAATTCTACATGAAAGACTTTGGGAGCAGGATCATTAGAATAAATATAAATAACCTTGGACTAAACCTACAGTAGGGATAGAGGAATGATGGGGGTGAGTAACAGTTGTTGTACATCACTCAGCAAGAAATCACATGAAACTGCTTATCTTGCTTAAAAATGAGAGGGTATCCTGCCAGCTTTTAAAAATTGTATAGCCAAGCACTTTGCTACATGCTTTAGATGAATTACTTTATTCAATCCTCAGAATATCTTATTACCCAGCAACTATCTACCCCAATTTTGCAAATGAGAAAACTGAGGCTGATGGGTCAAGAATCTTGACCGAGGTCACAAGCTACTAAGCAGTAGACTAGAGGCTCAAATCCAGGTCTGTTTGATGCTACAGTGTGCTTTTAACAATAGTGATTTACTAGCTCAATAGTTATTAAAGATAATGCTATTTTCCCTAATTAACTCCTGTACTCTGAAAGACAAGGAAAAAGGAGTAAACTGAGATGGTAATTAACTATTTAAGAACTTTGAATGAAACATCTTTTAAAATTAGTAAGTTGCTTGACTGAGACTTACCTTTTGCTTCATTTTCATCAGAAATATCTGTTATCTGAGAGCCAGAAGCATCTCCATTGCAAGTGATCTTATCTTTCCTCAATTCTGTACATGCTATAGTCTTTCCAGATTCTTCAAGTTGATTTTCAAAACAAGTACTTGAATTATTATTTCCCAATTCTATTTTGCTTTCAGAGGCATTTTGCTGCTTTTCATTTTCCTCCATTGAAGACTCCCCTGTGTTTCCAGCCTCATTGTGGTCTACACTTGTATCTTGATTTTCCTCTGTATCACTCTCAATTTTGTCATCTACGACATTTTGGCCATCATCTTTTGCCTGTGAAATCCTCCTTCGTTTTGTTATGGTGCCTAAGTACCACTTCGACTTTTTGCGGATTTTTCTCTTCAACTGAGCTTCAAATAATTTAAAGAAAAAGGGTAAGAGAACATTCAACAATTTTTTAAAGTCTAAGTAAGTGGGAGAAAAAAATACCTCCTGCGATATTAAGAGGAGAACCTGAGATATCACCATAGTATTGTATGGTTGGAATATACAAACAAAAGTAGAGAATACTGTGAGAAGGTAGAAAGTGGTCAATGACCTGTCATTCTAAGGAATTTGGATTTTATCTTGAATAATTTTTTAAAAAATCGAATAATTTTAAGGAGGGCAATGACATGAATTGTCTGATGCATATATTACAAAGGTCACTTTGGCAGTAGTATACGGAATGAACTGAAGGAAGGGCAAGACTAAAAATAGCTTACATTTACTGAGTGCTTACCGTATAGTAGGAACTCTTCTAAGGCCTTTATATGTACTAACTCACTGAAATTCCACTTTAACCTGATCAGGTTTGCTACCATTATCGACATCATTTTACAGATGAAGAAACTACCGTATACAGAGATTCAACATTCTGCCTAGACTAGACGCAGTATAAGCACACTGCAACCTTATGTTTGGGAGACTCATCCATACTGTTGTATGTACTTGAAGTTTAATAATTTTCACTTTTGTATAATAATCCATATTTTTCCGTTCTACTGTTGATCTGCATTTGGGCTGCTCCCATTGAATACTGTCTCTATGAACATTCTGTTTAAAAGCATTGAGGAATTATGGCACCAAAATCTGGGAAAACAAATGAATAGCTGAGAGGCTAAGAAGTTGAGGACAGTCTGAAATTCATGGAGCTTAAACAGCAAAAACTGGAAGTAAGAGCTTGCCAAAGAAGAGAGGCCTCAGGAACCCCACAGGATTTGGGTTGGTACTCCATGGAGTTATACCCTAAGAATAAAGAGGAACAGGAAACAGACTAGGATTTATAGGAAATAAAAGTCAGTTTCAAATCAAGTCATACCACAATTAGATTGTGAACTGAGAGGTGAAAGGTAAACTGGGATTGCAAGTGGTACTTTATTGCAAGCCTGGATTTATTTCAAGAATGCAAAGTTGCCTTACTGTTAATGAAATCAACATAATTCACTGCATCAGTATAGACAAAGGAAACTGATGGAAAAAGTAAACAGCATTAGAGGAGAATAAAGGCTATAGTTCCGTAAGTAAAAATTACATAAGTGCACTTACCAGGAGTGCTGCAAGCCATAGGAGTACTGGGGGTCTTCAGCTTTTCATTTTGCTCTGGATCTGGTCTTCTATCACCAGCAGGAGTGGAATTTTGCTTTGGCATTACATGGTAGTAAGATGGGGCATATCTGGAAGAGCTACAACCTTATAAACAGACATGTGGAATATCAAATCAAATTTCCAGATTTGAAAATTACATGAACAATTAATTAAAAGGACTCAACACATCTAAAGCATCTTTTTCTGATATCAAATCATTTTCCTACCTCTCTTCTTCCTAGATTCCTGAATTTCTTCACAAAGCTGCTCAAAGTCTTCATCAAGTTCTTCTTTAATTATTGCATAGGCAGTATCTCTTAAAGCACAGGCTCTATGTCTAATAAGACGATCTATGGAATGAATAAAGAATTTTAAAATGTTTTCCTTTTGCTAATGTAACAAAAATTAACACCATATGTTGGGCTAAGATTATAGCCGTTACAATTCCTTTTTTACTTCCACCGTGAATAGTAAAAGTTACTGGAATTGTGTTATTTCTGTTTTTGATGTTAATCTAATGTTCTGGACATCTGATTCAACACGGCAGACTAAACCTAATTTCATTGCCCTGTCCTATCCAGATCCCTTTGAAATACCAGAGAAAATATAAGAATCAATTAGTAGCAAAACTAAACAACATAATGACACAAAAACAGCAAGGAAGGCTATCAGTGTCATGAGTGAACCAGGGATGTAAAACAATTTTGGAAGAGATATAGAGGATGTTATTACATTGACAGAGAAACTAAACAAAGACAATGAAACAGCAACCCTACATAGGAAACACTAGAAAAAAATCCAAAACTGAGCCTAAGCACTGTAAACTGGAAAATGCCTTGAGGCAACAGGCAGATAATAGGTGAATGTAAATTTGCTTGAACAGCTGGATCAGTCCCCCTCACAGGGCAGTAGGCTGCAAAATTCACACAATATTCAGTTCATAGTTGACAGGAACAGCTATAAATAACAGAAGGGATGTTGCTGGGGGCTTCTCACATGGCCTGAAGAAAGGCCAGGCAAAGTTCATTGGTTCCTGGAGTGTGGCAGCATCGGCAAAACCTTGGAATTTGTCAGAATGCACATCATTCTCAGGCCCTGCATCTACAGAATCAGAAATTGTGGAGGTGAGGCCCAGCAAGCTGCATCTTAACATGTTCTGTAGGAGATGCTGATGGTAGCTAAAGTGTGAACACCACTGCTCTAAAGTAATTTTAGATTGTCACAGTGGACGAAAAGGGAAGCAGCGGCAGTATGACTGCAATGAAACAGAAAAAGCCCTCTTCCTCCAGGATAAATGCTTCCTTCTTTCTACAGTTAAGGGGTATTCCCAACTTGGTAGCCTGTTTCCCACTGCTTACCTCCAGAACTCTGAACTACAGGATAAAGTCTAGGGAAGGTGTGGGCAGAAGACTGGCAAGGGAAGAACAGTGAGCTTTTAAATTGTTGAGGAAACTCTTAGTGGTGGAAATCAATCTAATTTATAAGCGCTACAAATTTAAAAACAGAATGCCAATGTACTGGAGGAGAGAGCCAATGCAGGAAATAGAACTATTAAAAAAAATTATCCACTAAGACAGTTAAGGGCACAGCATCCATAAAGCAAGAATAGGAAGCTAGGAAAAAGCACCTGAGAGAATATTTTTATGGAAATGAACAAGTTTATAACAAACATATAGATATTTGAATATATCATTATAAATATGAACAAATATATCACTTAAAAATCCCTTACTTTATACATTTTATTTAACGGACTGGGTATGTGAGGTAGAACGTGAATGCATTCTACGCATCGGAAAGGTCTGGAAAGATATCCCCAAACTTAACAGTGTCCACCCTTGGAGAAAGGAAATGGGTGACTTAGTTTTTTAAGTATTACTGTTAGCAAGTATTATGCTATATTACTTTTGTAATAAAATTTATAATGGTCTTAACTAAGAAAATCCTTTCAAACTTATTGTATTACAGAGAGCTTTAATTTTTCTACTTTGAGAAAGAACATTGATAAACAAAGGAAACAAGCTAAGTTGTTATGCAATTTTGTGTTTCATTAGAGGCTATATCATATAATTGTTTTGGAGTGAAAGAAACCTGCATTTGAATTCTGCCTCTGCCACTTCCTGATAGTATGACCTTGAGTAAGTTTTTTAACCTCTCTAAACTTCCATTTTTCTCAACTGTAAAATGAGGATACCGTTGTTGAAGACTGAATGGCACTGTGAATATAAAATGTTTATAATATAGCACCTAGTATGAAATCACCCGCCACTAAGCGTTAGCAGCCCCCATTCCACCCCCTGAGGAAGAAAAACAAAACCAGTAATGCTCACCTCCAGGATCTCTATCTGGATTGTATTCTAAAGCATTACTACAGATTAGATCGATATCACTCAAATAGTCTTTCACAGTCAGATACTTGTGGAGATCAATTTTACTGATTACAGATGAAAGGTCCATTGGTTGCTTTATTACAGTGACATAATCAGGAACCTAAAATTCAAGCAAATGACCAAATCACTAAATTAACTCTGAACAGTAAAAAAATTTGAGTCAAGTTTTTCTACCAGGCAAAATAAAGGAGAGAGAATAAATACACAAGATATAATGAAAATATATTAATACAAAACTGTGACTCTATTTAAGGCGAGTTTTGTTTTGTATTCATTCTTATTCTTGGGCACCTATATCTCCAGTAACATCCTAAACCTCTTTCCTCATCCAAATGCCACCCACCCTTCAATGTCAACTTAGGACCTCATTCTTAACTGTGTAGGTCACAGTAATATCATGTAGCATTAAGACATTCTCAAATTACTTCTACAACATTTGAGTTGGGCAAAGTTAATTGTCTATGCTCTGCAGGCAAGGAAAATGCTTTACATAGCTCTTGAAGGACACTACTTGGTATGTTTCCAAATACAGAAAACAAGATCACAGTATACAGAGGGAACCACATAAACTAGTCAAATAGTCTCTAATTCTGAAGCATTTTGATCCAAAGATTAAATTAATACCTCATCAGGGTCAACAGGTTTAGTAAATATTCTGAATCGCTTGTCAATAGCAAGCCTATGTGTAACATTTCTTAAAAAAATCCTTAGTTCTCTAAATGTATCTTCTTCTTGTTCTTCCAGTCGTTTCACTTCTTCTGCTGTCAATGGTCTTGGTTCAGGTGGTGGTGCTACAGGGAGTACCTCCAAGGCCTGCAAAACTTTACATGAATGGAAGATTTTAGTTACCACTCTCCCACCATATCAAGGGTGACAAACAATTCAGTACACAAAGTAGACAAGCTCTCAGGGATTATCCTCCTTGTATTTGCCAGGAATCAGAGGATTTGGAATACTAAACAGCTACCATAATCTCGACCTCTACACGCCCCCCCAGCAATAATCGCTAACTTGTAATTTGGAGTGCTAATTCCTAAATCATTACCATTTTAAGATCATTTAAGAGGCTATTAAAATTTTGAAAATGCATATTTCCAAGACAAGAATATTCTAATTTTTTTAAAAGTCATTTTTTTTTTTTTAAATTTTATTTATTTATTTATTTATTTATGGCTGTGTTGGGTCTTCGTTTCTGTGCTAGGGCGGCAAGTGGGGGCCACTCTTCATCGCAGTGCGTGGGCCTCTCACTATTGCGGCCTCTCTTGTTGCGGAGCACAGGCTCCAGACGCGCAGGCTCAGTAATTGTGGCTCACGGGCCTAGTTGCTCCGCGGCATGTGGGATCTTCCCAGACCAGGGCTCGAACCCGTGTCCCCTGCATTGGCAGGCAGGCTCTCAACCACTGTGCCACCAGGGAAGCCCTAAAAAGTCATTTTTACTAGCTAATCTTTAAACTAACAAAAAATTGTGGTATGTTTCAAATATAACAAAAGTTTAATTTTGTTTAAACAGATTTGCACTAATAAGTAATAAGGATAAAAAAGGGAATATGAGAGTGCTGCCCCAGTAAGTTGGCAATCTATTAAGGGAGTAAGAGACATAATTATAACATCATTGTAATATCATATTAGTAGTATGAAAAAAGTACAGTGCATCATAAAGGTAATAAATTAATTTTGTCTAGATGTTAGGGAAGAAAGAATAAGTTATACTAGAAGGAAGCATGAATGAAATTATGAAAAGATACAATATGCTGTGTATGGTTTAAAGATAGAGTGCTTTGGAAGGAAAAAGTTGGGGGAGAGAAAAGTGCCAAAGGTGCGCTTGGAAAGACAGATTGGGGCTATGCTATGAATTCTAGCCCCAATTCCACATAGATTACGGCTATACTATGAAAGGCCTTGTATGCTTTAAGAACTTTAGTCTAGGGACTTCCCTGGTGGTCCAGCAGGTAAGACTCTGAGCTCCCAATGCAGGGGGCCGGGGTTCAATCTCTGGGAACTAGATCCCGCATGCATACGGCAACTAAGAGTCTGCATGCTGCAACTAAGACCCGACATAGCCTAAATAAACAAACAAACAAATAAATAAATAAGAACTTTAGTCTATTTTAATGGGAAACATAGGGATTTTAAGAGGTAAGTAAGAGGTATCAACTTCAACTGAGGTTTTGAGCTTCCGATATTAGAAGATGGCAATGCCATTAACTGATATTTTATTTCCACTTTCTCAAAATTATTATATATTAACTTTGATACAGGAACTAACCTGCTTTCTTTTTTGATATAGGAGGCTTAGCAGCTTGCTTTAGAATTAAATCTTCAAAAAATTGTGTCCGTTCTTCTTTACCAGGCAACTGGACATTAAAAATTTCTCCATAATCATGGATAAATAATTCTTGCACCTTAAAAAAGAAAACAGATGCATTTTATATACATACGTATGTATACACACACATTACTATGTATCAATCATTCAATGCCACAGTAGGTTACTGTACACGTTTTTAATGACAATCTAAATTGTGTAATAAAGAAATAATTTCTTAAATCTTTTACTTATATTGAATTTATGTATTATATAAACCATGTATGCAATAGATAAGGAACTAAAAACATGGGATCTTCTTTAGAACTCAAGGTTCCAAACTATAATTCATACAATAACTGATATGGTGATATTTTACTTAAAGGGTTTTGTTGAGATCAAGTAATTCACCTTCACAACCCAAAGTGAGATATGAGAATGAGTGGTTCTTCAGTAAGAATAAAGGCTGGAAAATAATAAGTATTGGTAAGGATGTGGAGAAGTTAGACCCCTTGTGCTGGTAGGAATGTAAAAGGATGCAGCCACTGTAGAAAACAGTATGATGGTTCCTCAAAAAGTTAAACACAAAATTATCATGTAACCCAGTATATTCAAAAAAACTGCAAGAAAAAAAATAAAAGACTCAACAGATACTTGTATACCAATAATCATAGCAGAATTATTCACAGTAGGCAGGAGGTAGAGACAATCCAAATGTTCATCACCAGATGAAGAGATAAACAAAATGTGGTATGTACCTACAATGGAATATTATTCAGCCCAAAAAGGAATGAAATTTGAACACATGCTACAACATGGATGAACAATGAAAACATTATGCTAAGTGAAATAAGCCAGTCACAAAAGGACAGATACTTTATGTTCCACTTATATGAGGATACCTAGAATAGGTAAATTCAAAGAGACAGAAAGTTACTAGAGGTGTCCAAGGGCTGGGAGAGGAAGGAATGGGGAATAATTGTTTAATGGATACAGAGTTTCTGTTTGAGATGATGAAAAAGTTCTGGAAATGGATAGTGGTGATGGCTGCACAACATCATGAACGAACTTAAAGCAATGTACTTGATGTCACTGAACTGTACACTTAAAAATGGTTAAAATGGTAAATTATGTATATTTTACCACCAAAAAAAGAATAAAGGCAAAACAGGTCTCAAAAGGATGTTTCTAAACAAACCTCTAGATCTTTCCAAGAATTATTAGAGGATAATAATGTTTATTCCTTGTATGATGTTTGTGTACTTTGTTCAGCCTACCTCTGATACAGAGAAATTTACATTCACAGCTTTTGCATTTTCTGCTTTGTAGGTTCTTCCATGCTCCAAACTTATGAAAACTACATACACAACATCATTTATGAAATAAGTCTCTCCTTTTGCTAATCCATTTACTAAACTACTATGTATACAAGAGTCTACTAATGAACTGTATTACATTAATTTGTCATTTCTGGCCCAAATTCACAGTTTTAATCACTAACGTTGTGGTATGCTTTACCATATTTGGTGGGCTTTTTCAAAATTTTCTTGGAAATTCAAGAACTTTTTTTTAGCCATGCCACGTGGCATGCAGGATCTTAGTTCCCCAACCAGGGATTGAACCTGTGCCCTGTGCAGTAGAAGCACGGAGTCTTAACCACTGGACCAGCAGGGAAGTCCCTCAAGCAGTTTTTTCTTCTACATTAAATTTTAGAATCTATTTTGTTGATATTTCTATTGCAATTTGTACCTTTCCCCCCTTTCTGGTGGCCTGGAAGTTGTATGCTGTATTTCTATTCTTTTATTGTTACAAGTTTTAACAGACATATCTCTAAGCTTCTTTTCCTACCAAACTGTGAAGTTAATCAATATCTACATATCAGATACAAATCTGAATGTGCTTTTACTTCCTCATTCTCCTTCACTATGTCCTTCCTGCTGTTTTGAGTTCAGAACCAAGATCAACTTAGATTTACAGTCCTTAAAAAAATGTTACTAGCACAGTTTTGTGACGAGTTTTACTGTTTTCTTTGCTCACTGCTTCTTATATGCAACTTCTGCAAAATAAAAATAATCCAAGAGGAGAAATAATCCCTTAATAATTATTTCAGTCAGGGGTTTATGGGTAATAGTGTCTTAGGCACTGCATGTTCAAAAATATCTTTATTTTGCTCTTTCACTCAAATGCTAACTTTGCTGGGAAGAAAATTACAGGTTCAAAATTATTTTCCTTCTAACTTTGAAAATATTGCTCAGTTGCCTCCTTAGTAGCTGGTATTATACCAGTGAGAATGTAGAAGCAATTTGATTTTCAGTCCTTTCTAGTAATGTTTTATTCTCTTGGAAGATTTTTAGATTTTTCTCTATACTTTTGGTGTTCTGAAATTTTATCTAGATGTGGGCCTTTTTATACCCATCAGTTAGAACAAGGGACCTTTTAAATCTGAAGATTACGGTATTCTTTAATTCTATGAAATGTTCTATTATGTGACTATTTTTCTCTTTTACATTTTTCTCCTCCCATAAATCCCATTAAACAGATGTTAGACCTGAATCTATGTCCTCTGTTTCCTTTAACTTCCTCCTCACTTTTCAAATCTTTGTCTTGTTTTTATTATTTACTATAAGAATTTCTGATCTCATGATCTTCCATCTTGCTAATTCACTCTTACCTGTGTCTGCTTCTTTTTAGCCCTGTGGGGTTTTTTATTTGGGGGGAGTTATTTCATTTATAATGTCTTCAATTGGTTCTTTTCCACAACAATCTGTTGCTGATGCATGGATATGATTTTCCATGGAGCTGTCCTTCCTCAAAAGCTTACTTATAAATTCATCTTTGCCTTTGAAATCTTCAACTGTCCACAGATGCCTTTTCTGTTTATTCTAGCTCTACTTCCAGTGATTATGAAAGAAGCTTGCCTATATTAGACACAGAATGTGCCTGTAATTTGTCTTCTGGGCACAGGGTCTCCCTACTCCTCCCATTCAGTACCTATACATAAGTCACTGATCTGCCACACTAGTCCTTGGGCCCACCTTCACTGCTCTAGCTGAGGACAAACAACTCAGCTGACTGCTGTCTGGCAATGGCCAGAAGTGAAGAAAGCCAAAAAAATCCAAAGTTGTCCAAAGACTCTTTCAATTCCCTCCTAGCACTGAACCAGAGCTAGAAACCACTCCCATCTTTCAAAGCAGTCCTTTCGTGCACATGCTTTAAAATGTGGTTACCTGTATCAATCTAATCCCCACTGCTTGTCTTTCACGATTCATCAAAGTTTCTAATCCACTGATGACTTTCTTTCTCATTTTTCCATGCTGCTGAGTTGTTAGGGTCCACTAGTACTCATGCATATAGATACCCTGACTGCAGTTTTGAGATGGACAAACTTTAATGTAGCTAATAATGGTATACACAGTACTTCTCACATATTATAGTCCAATGCTATATAGACAATATCACTGGATCACTAAGGACTACATAGACTATATAAGGCTCAAAGCGGACTTGCTTATTTGTATCCACATAGACTATTCATTTTATAAAATGAGCAATTCCTGGTCCAGTGCCCATTCCACCCTACAGTGCAGTGTGATACTGGGATACTTTACTCAGTTTACAGTGATATGCTTAGGAAATATTACCATAAGAAAACAAAGAAGCTATCTTTAAAAAAATTTTTTTTGAGTACAAAATTCCCACATTCTTGATAAAGTTATCCAAGATTAAACTGATGACAGTTTTTCAACCTCCCTACGTCTTTATTAAGTTCAGCTAGTTTGCCTTACTTATTACCAAGAGTATAAACTTATCTTTGTTTTAAACTTTGAAATAATTAACAAAGTTTTAATTGACAGTGAGTACAATAAATCAATGGTTAATGTGGCTACTAAATAGCAATTCTTCTTTACTCTGTTAATCAGAACATTGCTAGAGTACTTAATTCATTCTGGGTACAGCCTTTCAAAAAGGAATATAAAGAGAAAGACATTCAAGAGAGTGACTAGAATTTTGAAGAAACTAAAAATATGTGTGACGTATAGCAGAGCCTGCTATTACCACACTCCATGTTTTCTTCCTTTTGGGCACACTGCTATATGATATTTCCTAGTCTCCCTTGCAGTTAGGTATGGCTATGTGAGTTTTAGCCAATGGAATGTGAAAGGAAATGATATGTATCACTTTCAGACCAGGCACAAGAAGGCCAATCCTTTCAGCTGGGCGGAATGAAAGTAACCTGGAAAGCCACATGATGAAAATGAGAAAGCTCTCTCAGCCTGAGTGTCTGGTATGACTACATGGCAGAGGGTGGACCCGCCAATCTAGTCATCTGCCTGGTATTGTTAAGTGAGAAAGAAATAAACTTTTATTGTATTTAATAATCCTAAGGAATATACCTTATCATAGAAGAAGAAATTTTTAGTGTGAAGAAGCCTGGGTCAGAGTGAGGAGATAGAAATGAACACAAAACCATATTCAAACATACAAAGAGCTTGTCATGATGAAGACAGAATAGACGGGCTCTCTATTTTATGCGGGAAACAAATGGAGTTTAAGAAATGGAAGCCTCTCAAAATAAGTTGATTTTTCTTAGGAGTCAGAACTAACAAAATGAATTGTGAAGGTGTTCTACACAAAAGAAAGACTTAGAGTCCAGAACTAGATGACTAAAGTAGAAAACTTTAAGGACTCTTCCCACCCTAAGAATCTGTAATTAATATATACTTAATGTTCATTTCCCAGTTTAATTTTTAGTTGAAGAATTCACAACTACAAAACTGCCATCAGGGACACAATCTGGTCCTTTGATAACTCCCTGACATCATTTCCTTCTATTCTGTCCTTTACTCCCTCTGTTCTAGCCACTATAGACTTTCTGCAATTTTCCCAACACACCACACTTTTCCTTCAGGGCTTTTGCACTTGCTTTTCCTCTGCCAGCAACCTCTGTTCCTCAGATACTCAAATGGGTCACTACCTTACTTTTTCCAGGTATTTGCTCAAATGTCATCTTCTTGGTGAGGCTAACCTAGTGGATTTAACACTGTGACCCTACCACACTCTTTTGGCATTGCTTAGCTAAATTTTTCTCCATACTGGTAGGTTGGTATTATATTTTATTTTTGTTTGTCTCTCCCTCAACTAAAATGTAAGCCCTAGGAGGATACAGATTTTTGTCCATATTGTTCAATGCTATATTCCCAATGCCTATAACCATGTCTGTCACAGAATAAGTGCTCAGTAAATATATTTAAAATAAAATATTTGAATTATCTTCCTACTAATGTTCTAAAAACACACACACAAGACTACAACATGCTTATTATGTACTCTGGGGACAGAGAGGTGGGAAAATGTCCCTGATTTCACGTATTTTACATTCTACTAGTAGAGATAGAGTCAAACAAATTAATATTTAATGTCAAGTAGTGATAAAAACAAAGCAGAGTAAGGGAGAAGAGAGTGATAGGCAGAGGTGTTACTGCTGTAATTGAGAAACTGATCAGGAAGACCTCTGAGGTGATATCTAGGCAGAAATCTGAGAAAAATAAAGGATCACGCCTTTATTTTCTATGTATCTAGGAGAAGAGTATTACAGGCAGAAGCAGAATGAACTTTGTCACTGGTAGTTGTCTAAATTGGCACAAATTTGAAGGACAGTAATTTGGTACTATCAAAAATGTCAAATGTGCATCCTCTTTGGCTAAGCTCTAGTTATTCCACTGTTAGGAATGCATGTTAAAAAATCCACATAGTAATGCTCATATAATTTAAAACCCAAGAATGCTCACTGTAGCAGTTCAATGGGAAAAAAACTGGAAAATAACTAAAATCCTATTAATAAGGATTTGGATAAATAAATTATGGTATATCACGAAAACAGAAAAAGCTATGCTGCTCTTAAAAGAAATAAGACTTATGTATTAAAAAATACATAAGATATATAAAGTAAGTTACAGAATAGTATGCATCATATTCCATTTAGAGAAAAAAAATTTACAATATGGTCTTACTATATACATACACATATACATATACCATCCTGCCCAACAAGCACATGTATCAAATAGCTAACAATGGTATCTTTAATAGGAAAACTTTTCCTTATAATTTTATTCACCTCTGTAGCACTTGGAATTTTTTCCATAAATTCTTATTACTTAAGTATATCTCTTTTTAAAATATAATGATTTCTCCCAAATTACCTCTTCTGGTAGAGTGGAATGGGGTTTGTCAGAAGTCGCAAGTAGTAAAACTGGAGCAAAAGAAGGAATATTCTGTAATAATGTGGTAAATGTGGCTTTAAGTGTTGGTCCAACTATTTCCCACCACAAGTGAATATGAGGAACATACACTATACTTGGTGCTGTTTTCTTAGCTTCACGAATCATCTAGTAGAGAGAGAAAAAAATTACATTCAATTAGAGAGTCAGCACATTAGTTATATGCTTTATTAATCTGGAACAATGTTTCACTTCCCAGAATTGTCATATAAAACCCTCAAGTTTTAAAAATGCTTCCCCAATCCCACAATCTTGTTTTTAAATGTTTTATAAAAGTCTCATTTTTAGAAAAACATTATTGCTTCAAGCAATTAGAAAACAGCTCAAGAAATCTAGAAGATTTTTCTGTTATGGTAACCAAGGTTAAATATAAAAATACAAATATAAAAGACTTTTACACTTAAAAAATTTTAGTATAGCAAAAACAGAAGCAGCATAGTTCATATGGTTTTTGGAAACAATCAACCCCTACAGATTTTTAGGAATACTTTATACAGTATAGTTTCTACCATCATGACAACTGTAACAACAAAAAGTTTTCTAATATTTTAACTTTTAAAAAAAATCAATTAGCTGGCATCTTTTATCTTTTCAAACATCATTTCATTTAGTTTTAGGGAATTTACACAAGAAAAAATATATATATACTAATTTTCAAGGGAAATGTACCTATTCAAATGAAGAAAATTAAAATTTTATTTTGCATAGCCGTCACTGTTTTAAGTACTTTACTCATTTCTCACAACAGCCACACAAGGTAGGGACTATTATTATCTCCATTTTGAAAATGGGGAAAATGGGGCAGAGAGGTCTAATAACTCCTAAGTCACATAGCAAGTAAGTGGTAGAAAAGGGATTTAAACTCATACTCTTAAATAACTAAGCACTTATGCATAGTTCTATTTTGAAAACCTGAAGTTAGAAATCAGAAAGACAAAAAACATAGTACAAAAAGAATGAGGCAATTCTAGATTCTGTCTTTGGAAGACTACTTTGACTTACAGCTTATTTGTCTGGGCAACAATGAATTACCTGGGCACATGTTTCTTCAGGAGATGTAGCACTGACTCCAAAAAGAACAGGAATGTCTAATGTGTATACTGCAAATTTTTCCAAAGCATGGATGACAGCTGGTGCTAAATGAGAACCTTGCCCAAATCCTGGTTCTCCTACTATCAGTATTCTTGGTCGAAAAGACATAGGTTGATAACAAGCATTTCTGAAAGAAATGAGTAATAACCTATGATTTAGGAAAAAAAGTTTAAATTTCCCTCCCAATTACCAATTATGAACTTTAGAAGTCAAAAGTTTTGACAATATGGCCAATCATAACAGCAAGGTTCATATGGTTTTTGGAAACAATCAACCCCTACAGATTTTTAGGAATACTTCATACAGTATAGTTTTTACCATCCTGACAACTGTAACAACAAAAAATTTTCTAATATTTTAACTTTTTAAAAAAGTCAATTGGCTGGCATCTTTTATCTTTTCAAACACCATTTCATTTAGTTTTAGGGAATTTACACAAGAAAAAATATATATTAATTTTCAAGGGAAGTGTACCTATTCAAATGAAGAAAATTAAAATTTTCTTTTGCCTTATTAAAGGATTTTTGAGAAAGTCCATTTTCATATACTGATGGAACATCATCATCACTGTATGCCAAGTCACTTTCTAAAAGAGGACAAGAAATATCTATAAAGTAAACAAAAAAAGTGTGCGTTAGTAACTTTTCTGAATTACAAAGCAAATCTTCATGTAATGCCTCAGTTAGCAAACCAAGGAACTTCAACGACATTTTTTTAAGAATCAAAAATGTTTGTGTAGATATAGATAACAAGTAAATTAAAAAAATGCATTCCAAACTTAGATTAAGTCTAGGGCAATCTGTGAAGTAAATTTCTTTCAAATATCTAGGCAAAGCATGACCAAATTCCTTTGAAGAGGCTCTTTTATAAAGAAACATTACTGTACAGGGATGTACAAAACATTTAGTTTTACTGATTATGAAAACTAAATGGTCAATCAAGTTTCATACCTGAGTCTAATGCCTTTTTAGTTCTGATTTCCGCCTGTGGAAATACTCTCTGCAGAGCTTCTAAGATCTTGTGAACAGTGCTTTGCAGGAGTGGTTTCACAATGGTGGACAGTGCCTGCCCAGGTGATGTCACAGCTCTTTGGGAGGCTGGTATCATCTTTTGCATAGCTACCTCAAAGTCCTTAGCTGAGATATTAATTGAAGAGAGATCCAACTGTAGTTTCTCACTGGTGGTATAGATCTGTGGGTAGCGTCGACGCAGAGCACACAAAGCAGCCTCAGAACATATTGACTTAATATCTGCACCACAGTACCCTATCCAAGGCAACCAAAAAAAAATTTTTAAGTATACCACCACCCTATTAGCTTGACCATGGTTAAAAGAAAATTAAAAATCAGCTTAGCAATATAGTAGCAAAATATTTAGGAGTAATAAGGCTAAAATATCTCTCATTCCCCCAGTGAACTTACATGGTTGATAATAACCCTTAACAAATCAATCAACTTTTGAGAGTGAAATATGCAGGCACGAAGTAGAGCACAGGGGTCAAGAGCACGACTTTTGAAATCAATCAGGTTCAAATTCTAGTTTGTCATTTACTAGACGTGTGATCTTTAGAGATTTATGCTCTCTTTATTCATTTATGCTCTCAGCCATTTCTACATCTGTAAAATGGGGATAAAGCTACCTACTTCGCAGGACTGATGTAAGAATTACCTGAAATAATACATGTAGAATGCTTAATAGGATAATTAGAAAAATGTGAACAGTTAGTAAAAGATCTAACTTCCTTCTCAAATTCCCTGACAGCCAAAATATCAATTACCTCTATATAATATCTAGGACTTTATACGAAGAAAACAGGACTTCCCTGGTGGCGCAGTGGTTAAGAATCCGCCTGCCAATGCAGGGGACACGGGTTCGAGCCCCAGTTCAGGAAGATCCCACATGCCGCGGAGCAACTACGCCTGTGCGTCACAACTACTGAGCCTGCGCTCTAGAGCCTGCGAGCCACAATTACTGAGCCCGCGCACCACAACTACTGAAAGCCTGCACACCCGCACGCCGCAACTATTGAGCCCGTGCGCCTAGAGCCCGTGCTCCGCAACAAGAGAAGCCACCGCAATGAGAAGTCCGTGCACCACAACAAAGAGTAGCCCCAGCTCATTGCAACTAGAGAAAGCCTGCGCACAGCAACGAAGACCCAACGCAGACAAAAAAAAGAGAAGAAAACATGCCAGAAACTATAAATAAGAAACAAATATAATTTGCATTTCTTTAAACATAACCTTGGCAAAACTACAACTTATTCCATCTTTGAAATGCATGTAATATTTCTTTTAATGCTTAAAGCAATGTTTACCAACACAGTTTTCTGCTAGTTCTTCTAGAAATGTGTCCAGTGGTTTAGGATTCCAATCCCTTGTGTGAATCTTTAGAATTTCTTTTCGAGCCTACAAATAAAAACAGTTAAATTTTTCTGTAATAATAAAGTGCTATTCAGATTAATTTCAATTTAAAATAATTTATCTAAAATTTTAAAGATTTTAATACCTAATATAAACAGAAATATGAAACAGTAAAAATGAAAAAAAAAGTTGTATTTGTAAGAGCTTGAGGATTTTATGTTAAACAGATCTACATTTATAGCTCAAGTTCTAGTCATCATAAATGTGAACGAGAGAAATTAAGTAACTACTGGACTATTGTTTATTCTGGTACATATTAAGAACTGTTTTTAAGAGCACTGACAGCTCTACCCATATTTTCTTACTTGGTTCTCAAAATATTAGGCAGCTTTAAAATAACTGCATAGGATTATATGGTTGTATCCATGAAAAAAGCCAAGGCTAATGAATTGGCTAAGGATTGACTGTTTGTTAGGTCACGTGTTCTGAATCAAAATAAAGCTGTATAATTAACATGCAAAGGTTGTGCTCAATTTGAAAGAATTTTAAGAGTATTTCTAGGGAGGCACTATTTTATTAAAAAAAAAAAAAGAGGGGGGTGGGGTGGGGGGTTCCCTGGTGGCCCAGTGGTTAGGACTCAGCGCTCTCACTGCTGTGGCCTGGGTTCATCCCTGGTCGGGGAACTAGGATCCCACAAGCCACAGGGCCCAAAAAAAACAAAAAAAAAAAAAGAAAAGAATAAAAAATTATCCACGTTATTTTCTTTAAATAAAATAATGCCTCCCTAAAAATACATACATACATATTTGAATGTTAATCATACAACTTTGCTTCAGAACATACAAAACTCAATCTTCAATTTTTTGCTATACCAAGACTTGTTCATGATAAAGGCAATCAATTTTGTCAAAATTTGAGTGATGTTAAATTCTTACATCTTTATCAGGTAGGCTAAAAAGGAATTCTCTGTCAAAACGACCAGGCCTTCGTAAAGCAGGATCGATAGAATCCAGTCTGTTGGTAGCGCCAATGATGACAATTTCTCCTCTGCTGTCCAATCCATCCATAAGAGCTAGCAGGGTGGAAACAATTGAACTAAATTTAAAAATAAGAGAGAAGAGATTAATTGTATGGAAGCTGAACACATCATTTCTTTTTTTTGCTAAGATTTAATACATTAAATGTGTGACTGAATTTTCTCAGAGCATTCCACTACTTTCAATAAGCTTTTTAAAAAGAAAATCTGTAAAATAACATACTACATGGCACATAGACATTTAAAATCAATGGAAAACACAGTTTTTAGAATGCTACAAATGGATCCTGGAAGCCATTTCATAAAGCATAATTTCACATAGGAACTTTAGAGTTCTCAAACAGGGATCCAACATCAAAAAAATACAAGTACTAGGCAGAAAAACAGAAAGTAAAAATCATAAAATGGTTCATTGTGTACACATTATCAAAGGACCCCAAAATAAAACAGAATATACATAAAGCATAAAAACATAGGATTTGGACTTCCCTGCTGGCACAGTGGTTAAGAACCCCCCTGTCAATGCAGGGGACACAGGTTCAATCCCTGGTCCGGGAAGATCCCACATGCCGCGGAGCAACTAAGCCCGTGTGCCACAGCTACTGAGCCTGCGCTCTAGAGCCCGTGAGCCACAACTACTGAGCCCACGTGCCACAACGACTGAAGCCTGCGTGCCTAGAGCCCGTGCTCCACAAGAGAAGCCATTGCACGCAATGAGAAGCCCGCGCACCGCAACAAAGAGTAGCCCCCGCTCGACGCAACTGGAGAAAGCCCGTGCGCAGCAATGAAGACCCAACACAGCCAAAAATAAATAAATAAAATAAATAAATAAATTTATTTTTTAAAAAAAGGGTTTAAATTACATTTTAAACTTTTCATTATGTAGAGAGAATAGTAAAACAGTCTCCACATTTTCATCAGTTTCAACAATTATCAGTATTCCTTTTTTGTCTTCACCCAATAGCTTTTAAAAAAACCAACCAAACAAAAAAATCTCAGATCATTTAACCCATAAATATTTCATGTTAAGTACTTCACATATGTATTTCTGAGGATAAGGACTTTTAAAAACTCCCACAATACTATGACACCAACGTAAATGACACTAATTCGTTAATACCACCTAATATCCAATTTCCCTGATCGTCTCAAAATATCTTTTTACATTTGATTTGTTCAAGCCAAGATCTACACACATTGCACTTGGTCAAACATCCCTCAAATCCATAACAGTTCCCCATCACCCTTCCCTCACTTTTTTTTTCTTCCTCCATGCCATTTATTTTTTGAAGAAACTGGTTCATTTGTTTTGTAGAATTTCCTACCCACATCTGGATTGAGCTGATTGCTTCCTGACAGGCTCATTTAACTTGTCCTCTAGCTTTCATATTTCCTGTAAACTGGTAGTTACATCTACAAGCTTAATAAATATAGATTAAACTATTTGGGATAGCATATTTCACAGGAAGATACCATGTATTTCCTACTGTATACCTCAGGAGGCAAGTGATACCATATTTTCATTTTTAAGATCAGTAGGTTGGGTAGAGTTGAGGTGTTATCAGCTTACTCCACTCATCATAAACTTTACTATTAACCTTTTCACCTTATTTGCTTTCGTAGCAACCACTGATAATTACTGCTTAGATCAAGGTTTCTCAATCTCGGCACCATTGACATTTTGGGCCAGATAATTCTTTGTTGTGGAGAGCTGTCTTGTCCACTGTAGGATATTTAACAGCATCCATGGTCTTCACCCACTTGATGCCAGTAGAGCACCCCCCCTCCCAGTTGTGACAATCAAAAATATATCCAGATGTGTCCCCTGGGGGGCAAAATCACTCCCAGTTGAAAACCATAGGTCTTGATCCACTATTTCATAAGGGGTTGCAAAATGGTTATTTTTCTAATTCAATAATTTCCTTTGCATTTATTAACTGTGATTTTTCTATAGAGAACAAAGTTCTCTTATCATTATTATTAAATTACTCTGAACCATGGTTACAGGACAGGAAAAAGAAATGCTTGATTCATTCTCTTCATCAATTTTCAGAGTAATGAGTCACTGTCTTAGCAACCTTTGGAGTGACCAATTAAGTTCTTTTTTTAAAGAGACCATTAAAAACTGATGATTTCTGTGTACTTGATACACTTCAATATACTGAGTCTCTTAAATATGTGTATACATATTTAAGAGACTCAGTATACTGGGTCTCAAATTGTCCTGTCTTTGGCCAATGGAAACCCCTTCAAACTGGCTATGTCATTCTGATATGACCCCAGTAGTCTTTGATTGCTTCTTCACTTCCAGGAATAACAATATGTTCCAGGCTTGTCTTGCTGTTTCCCATCTCAGTTGTGCCTAACACCTCCTCTCCTAAAGAATCCTAGTATTTAGAGATCACACTCTGAGTGCTAGGGGTATGAATTGCCGCTGGATTGTGATTGTTTCTAGGCCTTTTTAGTGCCCAGAGATAGGAATCAATTTTTTCTTTAAAAATAAAATTCATCATAAGTTCATACTGGTATTTCTAACTCAAGTAAAGATTTGAGGGTTTTAATTTAATTTACTTTATATTTGTATCCTCTTTTCTTAGGCTTAAAAATCGTATTTTCTAATGCATTCACATAATTGCTTATTTGCATTATCCTACAATTATTACCAACAATAAGATAAAGAGTATAGTTTAACTATGTTCAATGTGCTAACTTCTAAAAAAGCTGAATTTGGACTTCCCTGGTGGCGCAGTGGTCCACCTGCCAGTGCAGGGGACATAGGTTCGAGCCCTGGTCCAGGAAGATCCCACATGCCACAGAGCAACTAAGCCTGTGAGCCACAATTACTGAAGCCCGTGCACCTAGAGCCCGTGCTTCTCAACAAGAGAAGCCACCGCAATGAGAAGCCCACGGACCACAATGAAGAGCAGCCCCTGCTTGCCGCAATTAGAGAAAGCCCGCACGCAGCAACTAGAGAAAGCTCGCACGCAGCAACGAATACCCAACGCAGCCAAAAATAAAAAATATAAATAAATAAATAAATTTGTAAAAAAAAAAAAAAGATTTACTCTCTTAAAATAAATAAATAAATAAATAAATAAATAAATAAATAAGCTTAATTTAACAAAAATGTTTTTCTCTCAGATTTTTTAAGTCTTTGGAAAAAACAAAAAACTAAATTTCTCTTAAAAATATATATTTGAAATGATAAGTGCTTGCTAAAATTATTCTATATTTCTTGTTAAAATTTCTCCAGTCCCTTTTAGAACTGTTCCAAAATACAGTAAGTACTCAACTACTTGATTGCAAAGTGATGGTCGTATTGTTAAATATATTTTTCCCTATCAACACAATGAATACAGTATGGCTGATAATGAAATGTGTCATATATAAAAAGTGTGTATGATTATTGGTAGGGTATGTGTACACACAACTATTTTTACCATATAGGAGTAAACATTTTAATTTACTCAGAGCAACAAATAAAATTTTATAGTATCAAGTCAAAGAAGGGGACCAGAATATAGTAAATGTTGTTAGGTGTTAGAAAAGCCAAAACCTACCTATCACTCATAATTTTATGTCTCGTTTCTCTTTTATATTATCTACAATAAAAAACAATACCGGCATAATGAAAGCATGCAAACATTTGCTTTTGGGTATCCCAAATTAATTAAATAATTACATTTAAAAAGAAGCTGTGAAAAACTGAAGATGAACTAGGACTAAAATGAATTTAGATTCAAGTTGAGTCAGTGGTACTAGTGAAAACTGCTCCCTTGGGTAAGCAGTTATCACAGGGGATATGCAACTTTCCTATTCTAAAAATCAGGAAGTTGGGCTAGTACTAGGGGGGGAAAAAAAAAAAGCATCTGAATTAGTTGGCAACATCTAAAAGATATTTAACACAAAAATTTGAATATAAAATTTAAGAAAGAAAATTTATTTTTCAAGTCTGAGTCAGCTTTTGCACTTCAGTAATAGGCTGGAGCTAAAAACAATTGGCTATGCTCTTCATGACTGGACACTCAGCCACATTTCCCAGACCCATCCTTATCACTGGCCTGCCTCACTCATTTTATTTGCCTTACCTCACTGGCCAATGGGCATTTAAGTCTGTATCACAAGTTAAATCTATAACCAATACTGTGCTTGAGAACACCCTACCCTTTAGAACAGGTTCACTTTTTCTTTTTCTTCTGTACTATACATTGGTTTCTACTACCAAAAAACACTGGTTTATAAACTTTCTTTCACCATCTAACATTCTATCCCTCATGCAACATCAATACTGCTCAGAATATAGGAAGAAAGGCAGAAGTACCATCAAGCAAGTTTTACCTGTGAATTTGATCTTGCCTGCTTGATCGTACTGGAGCCAGACCATCGATTTCATCAAAGAAAATAATTGATGGGCGCATCTGATAGGCCTAGGAAGCAAGTCCAGTGATTGCATGTTATCATGAAAAACTTCAAATACATAAACTTAATATAAACCATTTTAATTCATTTTCATTCCTACTTGCTTATAAGAAGTTTTTAAAAATATAAACTCAAGAACTATGTTTTAATGATTCAGACATAATAAATTATAACAGCATACAATTTAAGTTTATTTGCATTTTTAGCTGGAAACATTCAATATACTCCACTGGTTCTAACCTTCAGATTTCATACAGCTACAATTATTGGGACACAAAAAATATCTACTAACGACCAACTGTCGAAACAAGACAAAGAATAGAAGACAGTGACATAGGTTTCCTCCATGTCAGGATGAAAAAAACATTTAATAAGATGCCATAGTTTAAAATCTATTTCAGTAAAGTTAAAATAAAAAAACCTCAGTGAATTCTACAAAGAGATATAAAAGCATTTGCAACAATATGCCTCAGTAGCTAAGAATGTTATTATCTCACAACTTACTGTCAATACAATTGGGATATGAAACTGAAAGCCACTCTAGGGCAGAGCTAATCTTCAGCTCATATACTGAAACATAACTCACTACTGTCGTCTCTTTTAAGTGTGAGACTACCACTCTGTCTCTAGTCTTTAGATATGAGACCTAAGACTCCAAAGAACTTAGACCCAATTATTCCTTCCTCTTTTTACTATAAAACTGTTCATCATATGTCGGTGTAATCATGACATGACAAAGGAAAACAATCTAGGAAGAGTATATATTTGGTATAATTATTATGAGTTTATTTCTATGAAAAGTAATTAAATGCAAGGTTTATCCAATCCTTATACTTAATCTACACTGATTACAGATCTATATAGGTAAATTTTAATATCATACCTGATCAAATAGCAATCGCAGCTGTCTTTCAGATTCTCCTACCCACTTACTCAGACAATCAGCACCTTTCCTCATGAAAAATGCTACTCTTTTATGCCCTTGACTGCATTCATTGGCAAGTGCTCTAGCAACCAGAGTTTTTCCAGTTCCAGGTGGACCATAAAACAAACAACCTCTGTAAAAGAATAAGTATTATTTTAGTACTACACTGAAAAATAGACCAAACAAAAAATTAGAAACCAATTTCATGAATACATTTAATGAATAAGAATGTAATTAAGACAAGTGAAATATCATTTCAATCCACAAAGCACAACTTAAAACCCAGGAATTAATATTCATATTATAAAATTAATATTGAAACTAAATAAAACCCTTTATGTGAAACATATTTTCTTTCATTCATTCATCATGCTCATCATATTATCTTATCTTGCATAAAAGTTATGATTGAAAAGACCTGTTTAATTTTATAACATATCAGGGGAAAGAATAGCAGATTTCATGTATAATCTTTGGTCTGAGCACCAGTAACATAACAGCAAAAGTTTTGCAAGAAAACAGTGGGAATGAACACGAGAGAAAATAAGATAAAAGAAGAGAGAATTTGAAGTAGTGGCTGGGTAACAGGGACTAGGACAACACAAAGAATTCAAGATAATTTTTGGTGACATCACTGCACTGTCATAGGGTAATGTACAGCTTTTTCACATATTTCCAAAGTTATTCACTGTTCTCAGGACAGAATTCTGAGAAAATGGGTTATATTCATAATCTTAGTAGAAATGATCATCAAATAACTGCTCTTGAAAAGAAAAGTTAAGATCCCAGAAAAACAGAAATGACAAAATAAGAATGGCAAAAAAAAAAAAAAAAATCACAAGTGATGGATAAAATCTATTCAGAGTCAAGAAAAAAATAAGGGAATTCCCTGGCAGTCCAGTGGTTAGGACTTGGTGCTTGCACTGCCAGCGCGCGGGTTTAATTCCTGCTCGGGGAACTAGTATCCCGCAAGCCGCGCATCGCAGCCAAAAGAAAAAGAAAAATAATAAGAAACGAACATAATCAAATGCAGATGGTAAAAAAACAAAGCAATTGTTAAGAAAACAATCAGACAAGTAAGTGAAGTAAACCAGTGATTTCAATGTACAAAAGTCAAGACAGAAACAGATTTTTAAAAATATATCTATTTTTAAAAATATATCTCACAGTAATCTTATTTGTGAGATGGTATCTTAAAGAAAAAACTTAATGATTCCCATAAAGAGGAAGCAATGAGATGTTCATGATATTGACATCTGTGATAACAAAAACAGGAGAAAACAAAATAGCCAGAAATAGCAGAATCAATTAAATAAAATGTGATACATCCACAAAATGGAATATTATTCAGCCATTAAAATGGAAAGAGAACATACCATATGAAAATAGTTTAACATAGTCATATATTGATTTTTTATGAGCAGAAATGTAAGAAAGGGGAAATGTAAGGAAGGGGAAATGAAGAGAAAAAATTGAAGGAATCTGTTGTTTAATTTTTTTACTTTAATTTTTAAAATTCAAGTATAGCGGATATAAAATATTAACTAAGTTACAGGCATACAATATAGTAATTCACAATTTTTTTTAATATAAATTTATTTATTTATTTATGGCTGTGTTGGGTCTTCGTTTCTGTGCAAGGGCTTTCTCTAGTTGCGGCAAGCGTGGGCCACTCTTCATCGCGGTGCGCGGGCCTCTATCGCGGCCTCTCTTGTTGTGGAGCACAGGCTCCAGACGCGCAGGCTCAGTAGTTGTGGCACACGGGCTTAGTTGCTCCGTGGCACGTGGGATCTTCCCAGACCAGGGCTCGAACCCCTGTCCCCTGCATTGGCAGGCAGACTCCCAACCACTGCGCCACCAGGGAAGCCCCAGTAATTCACAATTTTTAAAGGTTATATTCCATTTATAGTATTTATAAAATATGTGCTCTATTCCCTATGTTGTACAATATATCCTTGTAGCTTATTTTATACCTAATAGTTTGTACCTCTTAAGCCCCTACCTCTATATTGCCCCTCCCCAATTCCCTCTCCCCACTGGCAAGCATTAGTTTGTCCTCCATATCTGTGAGTCTGCTTCTTTTTTCTTATATTCACTAGTTTATTGTACTTTTGTATTCCACAAATAAGTGATATCATACAGTATCTGCCTTCCTCTGTCTGACTTATTTCACTCAGCATAATGCCCTCCAAGTCCATCAGTGTTGCTGCAAATGGCAAAATTTCATTCTTTTTCTATGGCTGAGTAGTATTCCATTGTGTATATACATACCACATCTTCTTTATCCATTCATCTGCTGATGGACACTTAGGTTGCTTCCATAACTTGGCAACTGTAAATAATGCTGCTATGAACATTGGGTTGCATGTGTCTTTTTGAATTAGTGTTTTTGTTTTTTTCGGATATATACCCAGGAGTGGAATTACTGGGGCATATGGTGGTAGTTCTATCTTTATTTTTTTGAGAAACCTTCATACTGTTTTCCACAGTAGTGTACCAATTTACACTCCCACCAACAATGTATGAGGGTTCCCTTTTCTACACATTTTCCCCACATTTGTTATTTGTGTTCTTCTTTGTTTAAAAAATTTATTTATTTATTTATTTTTGGCTGTGTTGGGTCTTTGTTGCTGCATGCAGGCTTTCTCTAGTTGCGGTGAGCGGGGGCTACTCTTTGTTGCGCTGCGTGGGCTTCTCACTACAGTGGCTTCTCACGTTGTGGAGTACAGGCTCTAGGCGCGTGGGCTTCGGTAGTTGTGGCTTGTGGGCTCTAGAGAGCAGGGTCAGTAGTTGTGGTGCGTGGGCTTAGTTGCTCCATGGCATGTGGAATCTTCCCGGACCAGGGCTCGAACCCATGTCCCCTGCATTGGCAGGTGGATTCTTAACCACTGTGCCACCAGGGAAGCCGTATTTGTGTTCTTTTTGATAACAGCCATTCTGACAGGTGTGAGGTGATATCTCATTGTGGTTTTGATTTGCATTTCCCTGATGATTAATGATGCTGAGCATCTTTTCAACTGCCTGTTGGCCATCTGCATGCCCCCTTTGGAAAAACACCTATTCAGTTCTTTTGCCCATGTTTTAATCAGGTTGTTTGTTTTTTAATGTTGAGCTGTATGAGCTGTTTATATATGTTGGATATTTACCCCTTATCAGTCAGTCATATCATTTGCAAATATTTTCTCCCATATGTTGTCTTTTTGTTTTGTCAATGGTTTCCTTTGCTGTGCAAAACCTTTTAATATAACTAGGTCCCATTTGTTTATTTTGCTTTTATTTCCTTTGTTTTAGGAAACAGATTCAAAAAAATATTGCTATGATTTATGTTAAAGTGTACTGCCTATGTTTTCCTCTAGGAGTTTTATGGTTTTTGGTCTTACATTTAGGTTTTTAGTCTATTTTGAGTTTATTTTTGTATATGATTTTAGAGAATGCTCTAATTTGTTGTTTCTTTTAAAATTCACTAAATCAGTTTTTTTTTTGGCCACAACCCACGGCTTGTGGGATCTTAGCTCTCTGACCAAGGATTAAACCCGGGCCCCCAGCAGTGAGAGCTCGGACTGCCAGGGAATTCCCTAAAATTCACTAAATCACTTTAACTAGGTACTTTCAACATTTCCTGTAAGAAGTAGATTCTATTATTTAATATTCGTATCTTTTAGATTTAAAAAATTTTTTTGGAATTCACTCAATGTTTAACTGTAATTGATTTATGGTACATAACTTTTATAATGGAAAAGGGGAAAAGCCTACTAATTTTAAAAAGTTTACTTAGGGACTTCCCTGGTGGTGCAGTGGTGAAGAATCCGCCTGCCAATGCAGGGGACACGGGTTCGAGCCCTGGTCTGGGAAGATCCCACGTGCCATGGAGCAACTAAGCCCATGCACCACCACTACTGACCCTGCGCTCTAGAGCCCGCACGCCTAGAGCCCGTGCTCCGCCCCAAGAGACGCTACCGCAGTGAGAAGCCCACACACTGCAACGAAGAGTAGCCCCTGCTTGCTGCAACTAGAGAAAGCCCACGCACAGCACGTAGCAATGAAGACCCAATGCAGCCAAAAATAAATAAATTAATTAATTAAAGAAAAAAGTTTACTTAAATCAATGTTTCCATAGAGGCTGATTCAGGGAGAAAAATTATATAAGGAAAAGGAAATCAGGGACTTCCCTGGTGGCACAGTGGTCAAGAATCCACCTGCCAATGCAGGGGACACGGGTTCGAGCCCTGGTCCGGGAAGATCCCACATGTCACGGAGCAACTAAGCCCATGCGCCACAACTAAAAAAAAAAATTCCATACACAAGAAAATAAAAGGAAAAGGAAACCAGGAGCTAGGGTTTAAAAACTGGTTGATAAGTAAGGTATAAAAACTAGAAGAAAAAGGAAGGGGATAAAAAAGTATGGTGATATAAAAAGTTCAGGAGTGGACTTCCAGTTAAACATGACAGACTGACCACATGGTTTTATCTGTGCTCTCTCCATTAATTCTGCTAAAGCACATAAAACAAAGTGAACAACAAAAAGAGATGATAATACTTGAGACGCCCCAACAAAATTTTGCAAGTTAGAATGCAGATGACATTAGAGACCTGAAAAAGCTAAAAATCTAAAGAAGCACCCAAAAGGAAAGCTAATTTGCAAAACCCCTTTCACAATTTAGAGGCAATTTATCTCAAGGCAGGAGTGAGGGGTGGGGGTGAAAACAGGATGAAGGAAAATATTATTAAAGAACAGTGAGACCACCCTGATCTCCCTTTTCCCTACCCTGTGCAGGCAGCTTGCTTGGATGGTTTACTTTCTAGTAGAGGACAAGATGAGCTGCTGCAGGAATTAAGTGTAAAACGTCATACTTAATGGTGGAGACTCCTAACCTGTGCTCAGGTCTACTGCTAAAATGCTGGCAGCCAGGCCATCAGACAGAAAACTGAAAGATTCATCTCTTGGTGGGCGGATGGAGGGAACCCTCCTAGATATAGACTTTGAGAACTTCTGGTAGAAGAAACATCCCCACCAATCACCCTAAGGAGAGGCCTACAAGTTAAGCCCAACTAGCAAGCTTTAAAAATATGCTTCACTCTTAAACATCAACAGAGAGCTAAGGGTTACTAGAGACTTAAGGAAAGCCTCTAACATCAAGACAAACCAAAATCAGAGAAAAAAGGTAAGAAAAGCAGATTAATCTAGAAAGTCTAACGCTAAACTGATATGAAAGGGAAGAGGAAAAACTGGAGTGAAAAAATTACAAAAGAAGTAAAAAAAAAAAAAAAAAAAATTTCCCAGAAATCAAAGCCATGTTTTCAGATCACAAAGGTACAGCACAACAAACGGGGGTGTGTGGGGGAGGAACATCAACAGAGTGTTGGTTACATGACCATTCTCAAAAATAAAATAAATAAAAATAATCTCCCATGCACTCTTTTCCTCAGGCTATTCCTAGAATGTGCTCTACCAAAACACAGCTATAAACCAAGAAGGTCTTAGTTGAATCCAGGAAGCTAGGAACCCAGCACCGCGAGAAACACAAAGGAAATCCCATGAAGATGGTAATGGGAAATCCCAAGACTTAGTTGTGCTACAAGACTAAACAGCAACCAGTCCAGACAGAAGCAGAAGAACAAAGGCTCCAGGAAGATGTTTCTAGAAAAGTAAGGAGGAGCCAATAATCACCTGATATCTTTATACTGAGAAGAGCTTTACAGCTCTAGCAATAACTCTGTGGGTGAAAGGATAAGTATATATAAAACTAAGTACTGGGCTTCCCTGGTGGTGCAGTGGTTGAGAATCTGCCTGCCAATGCAGGGGACACGGGTTCGAGCCCTGTTCTGGGAAGATCGCACATGCCGCGGAGCAACTAGGCCCGTGAGCCACAACTACTGAGCCTGCGCGTTTGGAGCCTGCGCTCCCAACAAGAGAGGCCGCGACAGTGAGAGGCCCGCGCACCGCGATGAAGAGTGGGCCCCGCTTGCCGCAACTAGAGAAAGCCCTTGCACAGAAACGAAGACCCAACACAGCCAAAAAAAAAACAAAAAAAACTAAGTACCAAGCCCCTACCTCCCCGCCGGCAAAACGGCAAATATTAAAGTTGGTGGGGAGAGGAGAGATGTAAAAGAGGAAATGCAGTTATACAATACATGGCTCAACTGCAAGACACAGTCATAAAGGAAACAGTGAAAATCAAGTTTATCTATATATAAAGAAACTACTGGAAATATTAAAGGGGGAAAAATGTGTATGTGTGGAGGGTGGGGAAAGTAAGAGTCAAATAGTCATTGTTC
Organism: Eubalaena glacialis; assembly: GCF_028564815.1. Taxonomy (NCBI): domain Eukaryota; kingdom Metazoa; phylum Chordata; class Mammalia; order Artiodactyla; family Balaenidae; genus Eubalaena; species Eubalaena glacialis. Next base: position 73,061,084 of record NC_083732.1, read on the forward strand.
ACAGAAGTCTATATATTATGTCTAAAATAGAAAAAACAGAGAAGGGACTACTACCATTATTTCTTTGTAAAACTTATAGTACTATTTAACCTTTAAAATTATGTACATATAATCAACTACACTTCATTATAAAATAAAATAAAGAATATATTAAAAATTACATACATGTATTACTTTGACATAAATTTACAACTAAATTACAAAACTGAAAGAAAAAAAGTAAAGAGTATGTATGAGAGGAATTCTACTAAATGTATGAAAAGCCATGGAAAACGATTTTTTTTTTTAATGGAGAATCAATTTTGAAACCATTTTTCATGTTAAACATTAAGAAAGTAAAAATAGGGGCTTCCCAGGTGGCGCAGTGGTTGAGAGTCTGCCTGCCAATGCAGGGGACATGGGTTCAAGCCCTGGTCTGGGAAGATCCCACATGCCGCGGAGCGGCTGGGCCCGTGGGCCGCAATTACTGAGCCTGCGCGTCTGGAGCCTGTGCTCCGCAACAGGAGAGGCCGCGATAGTGAGAGGCCCGTGCACCGCGATGAAGAGTGGCCCCCGCTTGCCACAACTGGAGAAAGGCCTCGCACAGAAACGGAGACCCAACGCAGCCATAAATAAATAAATAAATAAAATTAAAAAAAAAAAAAAAAAAAGAAAGTAAAAATATTCGAAACACCCAGGATGTTGCAGGGCAAGTATAACAAATTACTGTAGACCTGAAAATTTTCAACAGAGAAGCATTATCTTTCTGGACATAGCATAGCTCAGATTTTGGCTAAAATAAAATGTATAATTAAATTACCTTGGAGGTTGAATTTTGAATTTTTCAAAGACTTCTGGATAAAGTAATGGAAACACCACCATCTCTTTTAGAGCTGCAATATGATTAGACAAGCCACCAACACTATCAAATCGCACCTGGTAATGGAAGGGAAACATTGACGTTTTTAAATTTGGAATCAAAATTAAAATCTTACTCCATTCCCAAACTACCCAAGCCACACACAGTCAACTGAGTAACAGTATCTTAGTTGTGGCCTAAAGATTAAAAAAAGAAAGAAAAGACTCTATAAAGATTAAAATTTGATAAAACAATTGATTTCTTTTTTAACTTTAAACTGAAACAAAAAATAATACATTTCAGACTGTACTCACTGAAGAATCTAGTTGCATTGGATCAACATCAGCAAGGCTTCCTCCAACTTTCATTCGATCTTTATAAATTCCTTTTAATTCATCTTTCCGAAAATTTAGTGGGAGGCACCTATTTTAAAAAGATTTAAAAAAAGCCCCATTCATCAACCCACCTTCCTTCCCCAAATTCCATGTTAGAATATAGACATTTTTCTTAAGAATTTAAAAAATTTCAAATGGGGAAATCATGAGATTATGTGTTTCAAGTTCCTCATTTTCTTTAGAGGTTGAGAACTTAAGTGTTAGAAATATTTATATCTGAACCTTTATTATTAAAGATGTACAATCAAATGAAAATACCAGTTTTCAAGATACCACAGCAACATAAAGTAATTCATGGTTGAGAATTCAGAAAGTATCAATATACATTATAATAATCTTGTCTGACCTACAGAGAGTTTACCATTTGCCAAACACTGTTTTAGTTTAGGTGCTTTACATGTATAAATTCATTAAATCCTCACAATATTCTTATGAAGCAGGTATTATTATTTCCCCAATTTTAAAAGAAAACCGAGGCACAGAAAGGTTAACTGTAATGCCCAAGATCACGCAACTAGTAAGTGGCAAATCTAGGAATCACATACAAGCAGCATGTCTCCAGACCTGCAACAACTCTGCTACTGTACCTCTCAGCAAAATACTCATAGTCCACCAGCACCTGGATCCATGTCAATCCTTTCAAGCAAGAATGAATCACTACTTTCCTAATTACTTTCAAAAACAGTTACGGTAGGTTACAAAAAATATACCTAGAAAAACCTGCTTGTTTTATAGCTGGAAGAATGAAAACACTTACGTTAAAAGTTAAGATACTTGTACCAGAATGCCTAAGCAAAAAATGCCTGCTGCAACTGAACACAAGTAAAAGCACACCATGCTCACCCCAAGTGACAATTCTTGCTAGTCTCAAACTCCACGAGGAATTTATACTGCGAAGTCTAAGATGGAAAAGTTTTCAGTTGTGGCTTTTAAAAAGATATTTCTTAAACAATTCTTAATAGAACTGCATGATAATAAAAACCATAGGATTGGGACTTCCCTGGTGGCGCAGTGGATGGGACTCCGTGCTCCCAATGCAGGGGGCCTGGGTTCGATCGCTGGTCAGGGAACTAGATCCCACATGCATGCCGCAACTAAGAGTTCACATGTCACAACTAAGGAGCCCGTAAGCCACAACTAAGGAGCCAACGTGCAGCAACTAAGGAGCCGGCGAGCCGCAACTAAGGAGCCCGCCTGCCACAGCTAAGACCCAGGGCAACCAAATTAATAAATTAAAAAAAAAAAGCCATAAGGTTAGATGCACATTTTTATGAAATGAAGACAAAGTACATAGCTTCTGAATGATCTCATTGCTGTCCAATAGAAATGAAATGCAAGCCAAAAATGTAATTTAAAATTTTCTATTAACTGCACTAAACAAAAAGTAAAAGTAATTTTAATAATGTATTTTATATATCCCAATATATCCAAAATATTATCATTTCATCATGCAAAATCAATATTTAAAAAACTAAGGTATTGGACTTCCCTGGTGGTGCAGTGGTTAAGAATCCGCCTGCCAATGCAGAGGACACGGGTTCGAGCCCTGGTCCGGGAAGATGCCACATGCCGCAGAGCAACTAAGCCTGTGTGCCACAACTACTGAGCCTGTGCTCTAGAGCCCACGAGCCACAACTACTGAGCCTGCGTGCCACAACTACTGAAGCCCACGGGCCTAGAGCCCGTGCTCCGCAACAAGAGAAGCCACCGCAATGAGAAGCTCACACACCACAACGAAGAGTAGCCCCCACTCACCGCAACTAGAGAAAGCCCACGCGCAGCAACAAAGACCCAAGGCAGCCAAAAATAAATAAATAAATAAATAAATAAATAAATAAAGGTATTTTACATTCTCTTTTTTGTACTAAGTCTTTGAAATCCAAGAGTGCATTTTTTACAAAAACTGATAGTATGTCTCAATTCAGATGAGCTACATTTGAAGTGCTCAATAGCTGCATGTGGCTAGCAGCCACCATACTGAATGGGGCAGAGCTAACATGATAAAAAAAAAAAAAGCGTAGAACTTAGGATACAAAGAATGACTGGTTTGCATGCCCCTTCAATTATTATGTCCCAATTGCTTTAACAAGCATTGTCTTCTACCCTAAGAATATTATATTAGAATCCAGGCACTGCATTTTTCATTTACCCACCCATGTTCGTAAAATGGGAATAATCCTTGCCCTGTTTCTATAATTATTGTGAAAATCAAATGAGTTGATTTATTACATGTGAACTTACACTACGAGGAGTGTGAAATGAGTTAACCTTTCAATTTTCCTTAAGAGTTCTATAATAAGAATTTATTATCATTATACATGGAAAAAATATATTTTCAATGAAAAAAAACAGTTATTTCCTCAAGTCAGTGCTTACCAAGCACCATTTTGGTTTTACAAGAAAACATATGTTCTAACCTTAGTTTCAACAGCAGATATTTCAAACAAGATGGCATTCCGGTTTATATATTAACCTGGCATATAATTTTTTAATTCAGCCAAGCTGCACCTATTCCCAAATTATTCATCTTTCTTTCCACTTCAAAAAAAAAAAAGCTGGTAGCTTTAAGGGAATCAACATGCACTAACCTGTTGATAGCTCTATTGCGGCTCCTTTTTCTTCGCCTCTCAAAGTGTTGTTCATCTTCAGAAGAGGAAGATGAAGTAGAGTCACTACTGTGGATTGCATGCCTTCGCCTAAAGTAAAGAGGAAAACTGAAATCATGATGGAGGAAGGCAGGAGAAAAAGGGCATCTTACGGGATGCAAACATTAGAAATACCTAATAATCCAAAAATGTTTATCATAAAATTAATACATTTGCTGAATCAATGAAGTAAGCTTTGTTGGTTGCATCTTTTGAAGGGAATAAAAGACTTAGACAACTGAAAAGGGAAAAAAAAATAGGAGGCTGTGGTAGAGCTGACAATCAAATGTTCATTAAGACAAAACATGGTCCAGGCAGGGTGACTTCTTATTCTTAGTCTTAATATAAATCAGTTACCCTCAAAGAGAAAGGCGGGATAAAGAGGGTTTTAGAATCTTTGTGACTGTAATTTTAGAAAGTATTTTCAACATTATACTACATATAATTTACACCTGGAAGGGAATCACCTATTTTGAAATATCAAACAACCTTAAAAGGAGAACAAGAGAATTTTTATGTAAACCAAAGGGGATCAAGAAGGGTTAAAAAATGCTAAGAAACTGTGAGAAATTAGATGGTCTTTTATCTATAGTATATCCTCAACTCTATAAATTCACAACTGCCATTTAATAGTTGTGTAAATGTGGATGAGTTACTCAACCCACATAAGCCTCAATTTTCCCACTTTAAAAAAAAAAAAAAAAAAGGACTTCCCTGGTGGCACAGTGGTTAAGAATCCACCTGCCAATACAGGGGACACGGGTTCGAGCCCTGGCCCGGGAAGATCCCACATGCCGTGGAGCAACTAAGCCCGTGCGCCACAACTACTGAGCCTGCGCTCTAGAGGCCGGGAGCCACAACCACTGAAGCCCACGCGCCTAGAGCCTGTGCTCCGCAACAAGAGCAGCCACCGCAATGAGAAGCCCGCGCACCGCAACAAAGAGTAGCCCCCACTCGCCGCAACTAGAGAAAGCCCGTACGCAGCAACGAAGACCCAATACAGCCAAAAATAAATAAATAAATAAATTTTTAAAAAAAGATAAAAATAATCAAAATCTTAGGCTGGTTGGTAGTATCGAATACAATGCTGATATATGTGGAATCTAGAAAAATGGTACAGATGAACCTGTTTGCAAGTCAGAAATAGAGACACAGGTGTAGAGAACAAACTTATGGACACCAAGGGGGAAAAATGGCAGGTGGGGTGGTGGTGGTGGGATGAATTGGGAGATTGGGATTGACATATATACACTAATATGTATAAAATAGAAACTAACAAGAACCTGCTGTATAAAAAATAAATAAAATTCAAAAATTCAAAAAAAAAATACAATGCTGAGTGCTGCAAATACTCAAAAAGTTTTAAAATCACTTCTGCCTTTGGACAGTTGCAAAAGACCCACAGAATAAAAACAGAATCTGGCTGGGAAAACCTTTAATCATTCTACTGGCTCAGGGTCTAGAGCATTTCCTGAGTCAGAGTACAATGGTTAAGTAGGTATGTCCAAAAATATAAAAGGTTCACAATCTATTATCTGCAAAATTGAGGTCCAGAATCTTATACTTAAAAAAAACCTCTGAAAACAACTTTTTCCATTATTCACTTAGCAGCAAAACATGACCTGAAATGTCATAAAGGCAGTTCAAAATCTGTTTGTCCTGCTTACTATGATTATTCATACATTTTGCTATAAAATTAATATATCTGACTATACGGTGCTGGCCCAGACACACCTACAAATGTTAATATTGCACATTATATATGTTGTATGTTTTCTTTGTAAATGCCCCCCCAAATCTGAATTCTGAAATATAAAGCAGCCCCAGGGTTTTGATAAGGGGTTGTGGAAACACAGATATAAGTGAGAAAATAATCCTTCACCACCTACCCACTCAAACACGCCCAAAGACCATATTTGTGATCTGCCTGTAAAACCACTGAGTACAAGTCTGCAGTTTTATATGAAAGACTAACTTATTTAATACTACCATTAATATTATAAATAGAATCTTACTTATAATTATGTAATATATATAATTGTGTGTGAATTCAGTAGGTATTCACATAATTAAGACTAACAATTAATAAAAAGGACTAACATTTACTAAGTGTTTCTTGTACCAGGTGGTTGACATATTATCAAACTTAATCTTAATTAAAACTGGACAAGTACATATTAGTAGGCTCATTATACAGTCGGGGCCAACGTGGCTCATAGTTTAAAGAACTTGCTTAAAATATCAGAATTAGTCAATGATGGTATAATTCAAAACCTTTGTCTATTTAAAAAAAAAATCCACGTTCTGTACACTACCACACTGATGATCTCCAGTTGTTTATTTCATAAACCAATAAAGTTATAAGCAAACAACAAAACCTTGTGGACTGACAAAGTTTCCAACGTCTGATGTGCAAAGGAGGGATTATTTTTGAACATTATAGTTACAAACACATATAGAACTTAACATGTGCCAGATGCTATTTTAAACATTTTATAGGTATTAACTCACCTAATTTGCACAATACTATGAGATAGGTGCTACTGTCTCCATTCTACAGATCAAAAAACTAAAGCATGGAGAGGTTAAGTAACTTGGAAAAGGTCACTAATAAGTAAGTGGTAGAGCTGAACTCACAACCTAGGCAGTCCTAGTTCTTCAAAATTACTCTACACTGTAGAAAGGCCATTATTTCAGTTAAAAAAAAAAATTCTAAATACATATACCCACATTCACTTTTTCTTTTTTCCATTTTACTAATAACTTTTGAAAAGTTTGGCACAGACAGCACTGGACCAGCACTCTGAACCTAACCAGAGTGTCTAGAGTTGCCAGTTCTAGTTCCTTGACAACCAGTAACGTGTACTTTGTAATACCGGTGAAGCAATTGTGCTATTTATGTTACCTTCTTGTTTAAAGGGGCTAGGCTTGTTCCAGAAACTCCAAACTGAAGCTAAAGAGTAAACCTTAGATGACTAGAGGTTAGCAATCACAAGGAAGAAAGAAAATCCTACTTAAAGGCAGTATTTCTGAAGTTCTGCTATGTAAGTATGCCAAAGACCCTTCAAAAATCCTACATTGTGGCTGCAAGTTTCACTAAGAGCAATGTTCAAACAACTCTTTGGATGTGTGCTTTGTTTCCCTGCCTAAGTAGGATATAAATGATAAACGGAAGCTGGTCTCTTCAAGAAAAAGTAAAAAGACTAATAAGCCAAATGACTACAATTAAAGTTGTTAGAAGGAATGAGATGTTAACTCCACCATGATGAAGAAATTGGAAAAAAAAAAAAAAAAAGGTTTAAAGGGCTACATTCAAAAGATCAGGTAATAACAAGTGTTAGTAAAGGTGTAGAGAAATTGGAACTCTAGTACATTGCTTGTGGAAATGTAAAGTGCAGCAGCCATTTTGGAAAAACAATCTGGCAATTCCTCAAAACATTAAATATAGTTAGCATTTGATCTAGCAATTCCACTTTTAGGTATATACCCAAGAGAAATGAAGACATTTGTTCACACAAAAAGTTGTACATGAATGTTCATAATAGCATTACTCATAATAGCCAAAAAGTAAAATCAACCCAAATGTCCATCAACTAATAAAGGGATAAACAAAGTATAGTATACTTACACAATGGAATCTTATTTGGCAATAAAAAGGAATGAAGTACTAATACATCCTACAATGCGGATGAACCTTGAAAATGTTATACCAAGCAAAAGAAGCCAGTCACAAAGAATTCCACTTATATGAAATACCCAGAATCTATACGGACAGAAAGTAGAATAGTGGTAGGTTAGGGCTGGAAGGATTGGCGAGTGATAACTAAAGAGTACAGGGTTACATTTTTTTTTTTTTTTTTTGGTCACGCCGTGCACGTATGGGATCTCAGTTCCCTGGTCAGGGATGGAACCTGTGCCCCCTACATTGGGAGAGCAGAGCCTTAACCACTGGACCACCAGGGAAGTCCCCAGGGTTACTTTTTGAGGCAAGAAAAATGTTCTAAAATTGTGGTGGTTGGGATTTCCCTGGTGGTCCAGTGGGTAAGATTCCACTCTCCCAATGCAAGGGGCCCGGGTTTGACCCCTGGTAGGGGAACTAGATCCCGCATGCAGGCCGCAACTAAGAGTTCGCATGCCACAACTAAGAAGTCCACATGCTGCAAGTAAAAGATTCCACATGCTGCAACAAAGATCCTGTGTGCCACAACTAAGACCTGGTGCAGCCAAAATAAATAAATATTAAAAAAATAAAACAAAATTGTGGTGATAGTTGCACAACTCAGTGAATAAAAACCATTGAATTGTATACTTTAAATGGGCGAACTATATGGTATGTGAATTATATCACAATAAAGTTGTTATCAAAAAGAAAAAGTTTAAAGGGAGTTATCAAAACCAACACCAAGGTAATTAAGTCAAATAATGTGACTCACGGTACAGCTTAAATCTCTTGGTTCATAGTTTAAATGAGTCAGAATCCTCCACTAGTCCGAGATCCAAGGGCAGGAATTCTGACTTAAGTCATTTTTATATCCATAGTGCTTGGCACATAGTAGTACTCAAACATTTGTTAAATAATAGGAGGGGGAAAAAAATCCTATACCCAAGGAGCTATGCAATAACATGAGACACTCTCCATAGAGAAAGAGTATACCCTGTGAACCAAATGTGGGAACTCAAGCACCAAAGTGGCAAAAAAAATTCCTACCTACTGCAAGATATATCGTAGGTGGTGATTATAGAGGTAAGTCAATCAACAAGCATGTTAATTCCAGAAATATAAACCCATTAAATATGGGAAAAGAAATTAAATTTCAAAGTAACTGCCAGCCTCTCACTTCTGTGGGATGAAACACAGGCCTGTTTTGTGAGTCAGTCAACCAAGACAGCTGCCCTGGGCCCTATGCTTGATGGGGACTCCAGGGAGCACTACACCTTACTCTCCTTTTCTGAAGATCATTAAATTACACTATGAAAATATTGGTCTTTAACAATATCCTATGGGGCCTATGAAAAGTACCGACAGCGTGGCCTCCTTTTTTTTTTTTTTTAATATTTATTTATTTATTTTGGCTGTACCGGGTCTTAGTTGTGGCATGCAGGATCTTTGTTGTGGCATGTGGACTTCTTCTTAACTGCAGCAGGCGGACTTCTTAGTTGTGGCATGTGGACTTCTTAGTTGCAGCATGCAGACTCTTAGTTGCGGCATGCATGTGGGATCTAGTTCCCCGACCGGCTATCGAACCCAGGCCCCCGGAACAGGGAGCGCTGAGTCTTACCCACTGGACCATCACGAAAGTCCCTGGCCTCTTTTCTTTTTTTGTGTGTGTGTTTAACTTTTTTTTTTAATTGAAGTATAGTTGATTTACAATGCTGTGTTAGTTTCAGGTGTACAGCACAGTGATTCAGTTATACATACATATATATGTAAGAATATGTATATATTCTTTTTCAGATTCTTTTACCTTATAGGTTATTACAAGATATTGAGTATAGTTCCCTGTGCTATACAGGTCCTTGTTGGTTACCTATTTTATTTTATTTTTTATTTATTTATTTTTAAAAAATTTTATTTATTATTTTTGGCTGCGTTGGGTCTTCATTGCTGTGCACAGGCTTTCTCTAGTTGCGGCGAGCGGGGGCTACTCTTCGTTGCGGTGCGCAGGCTTCTCACTGAGGTGGCTTCTCCTGTTGTGGAGCACGGACTCTAGGCGTGCGGGCTTCAGTAGTTGTGACTGGCCTCTTTTCAAGTGCAGTTTATCTTGGGCAGCCCTGACAGGTTGTCTTTCTGATTCTCTATGCTTCTGGGCTCTGGTTGTGTGAAAAGGGATGATGAAACAAGAAATCTAGACCGTACACTTGTGATTTTGAGACTCTGAACATCAAATTAAAAGACCCTGGGACGCAAGCAGTAGTTCATATTTTTCCTAGAAGAGAGAAATTTGTCAGTACCTATAGAGGTGTTGCCTTCCATGGCCAAAACATGATCAGATATAGTCTGCTTCTATGAGGAGGCTTCTAAAAACTGTTCGAATAGTTGAAGTCTCATAAGACTTCAGTCTTACTTCTGAGCACATTAATAATATTAGGAAAAAAGCACCATTCCCCACATGAGTGTCATTTTTTTCTGCCTTTTTAGGCTTCACCCTATAAGCTTTCTCATTCATGAACTATTATAATGCTACTATTACCCAGAAAATTCTAATGCATCAGAAAATCTTTTATTACTCAGGAGAATGAAGAAATAACAAGAATTACCTCTTTAGACTTAAGTATGACAGACAGGCAACAAGTGTTAGGATGTAGAAGGAAAAGAAACCCACAAATAATTTGAATAGTCATAGAAAATTAATGTTTCCCAGTATGTAAGAAGAGCAAATTTGAAAAATATATCCAAAAATGGATGGTCACTGTCATAAGTCTAGAAGCTATGTAACTTAGAATTTGTCATGGTAAGAAAATATATCTAGGACAGTATGTGAAGACAAGACTAAACCTATACTCTAACTTAATGTGAAAATTAAATGAAACAATCTATGTAAAATGCTTAACACCAAGCCAGGAATACAGTAAACACTGAAGCAAAGGTAGCTCTCTATTATTAGTGTGGAACAATGGAATAAACTACCTTACCATGGTAGTTGTTAACAATTCCTATCAGTGGAAGCAAAACCAAAAACTAGTCGGTGGTAGTGGGGATTAGAACACTAAAGGCATAGAGCTAACTCTCCCAAATATACGATTCTAGAATTCTATCCTGATACACCTAATCCTAAGACTCTAGAATTCTACCTTAACATAGAGACAATTATGTTGTCATAAATCAATCACTATTTCAGAACCAAACCTGTTCATTCGTTTACAATAAGGACTTCTTGGTCCCGCAGAAGATAATCGATATCTTGGTCTTGTGGGAGAAGCTGGGCCACTATAAAATATGTTGGGCTTTCTCTGATGACGAGGTTCTAAGAAAAAAAATTATATGTATGTGACATATAAATATGTATAAAGACAATTTTGCTCTTCACTTAAATACTTACAATGATGCTACCTTCCATGAAAATACTAGTACATATCTACTGTAGAATATTTTACTGTTCATGTTTTAAATCGTTTACGCCTGCAACGTTGCTGTTGCATATATATGTGTAGCACAGACAACAACCAACCAAAACACACACTGGCCATAAACAACCATTATGATTATACTGATGCATAATAGCTGATTATCAGCTTCGCATATATACGCTCAGAAGTATTGAGGCACAACTTTAACATAAATCAAAAGCAGTCCTATTTATACAAACTTATAAAATAAAGTACAAAGCTGTGAAAACCAAAATAATTAAAGACAGACATGAAATTTCAAAATAACCCAATTATTTACTTTCATCAAGGCTAACATTTAACTTTCTTTAGAAGAAATAAATTCTTGCACATCTTGGGTAAGTTATGAAAGACAACAGCCATGAGTATTCTGCAAAATGAAAACATGAAAAATAAGAATAACAGAAGAAAGGCAGTGAAGATAAAGGAAACCTGATTACATCTTCTCCTGGAAAAAAAAAAAAAAAGATAGCACTTACTTTCCAATGGAGCCTGATAGTAAACAGTAGCTTTTCTCTGTCTAAGATAATATCGCTTCTGATTATCTTCCTCTCCATCCTCTTCATCTTCATCGTCATCATCTTCATCATCATCATCTTCTTCATCATCATCTTCTTCATCATCATCTTCATCTTCACCATCATCTTCATCTTCTTGGTCTTCACCCTCTTCAGATGACTCTACAATTAAGAGACATAATAATAGAATTTGTCATGGTAAGGCTTCTCACCCAAATGCTAACAATTTTTAAAATAGGGGAATAGAAAAAGATTCTCCTTTTAAAATTTATTTACTTCTAGATTGTTCATAGAAAGAATCTGTAATTCTGCAACATCAAATGAAGATTTTTTAAAAATGAAGTAAAAAAACTATAGAATTAAAAACAACTAGAGGAAGGAAAAAAGTAGTTTAAAGGCTACTATCAGTATGTACCAAACTAAAGTTTATAGTGTTACTGCTAATTTCATTGATATAGTGGACTTCTGGCTGCCACTGAGTTACATGCAGTATAACTCAAATAATCTACTTAAGATAATGTAAAACACCCTCACCAAACATTTAAAACGTATTTTGGAAAACTGATTTTCATTCAATAGAAGTTCTAAGAAATTGCAGCAATAAGTCCTAAACAGAATAGTAAAACTCAACTTTAATTAACTTTTAACTCAAACAGGTAGAGAGAGATATGCTGTCTGTAGATGTATTATACAAGCAAACATGTTTTAGCATGTTTAAGTACTTTCCCAACAAAACATATTACCCTTTTATCTCCCCTGCCTTCACTTTTTTCTTTGAAACTATGACAACCCTCTTAATTTATCATAAACTACCATAAATGTCACAGCTTCTGAATAAAAAGGCTATATTCTGCCAAATAAAACCCAGAAGATAGAACAAGAGAAAAGACTAACCCACACTGCCTTCTTGATTGTCAGTTGTTTCTTCGTCAGTTCTTTGAATAGCTTTTTGTTTTCCTCTTGTGTACATATTAAGATTCCCCTAAAAATGTTTAAATAAAATCCATTAACGTTTAGTATGTTTACTTTAAAAAATCCAGTAGGGCCTTCCAATCCTACTGAAAATGAAGATATTTCCAGCTATAAACTCTTAAAACTCCAGCAATAACTAGTGACTGATCAAACAAATGCTGAACAAAATGATGAATAATTTAACCAAAAAATGGATAGGTTCTAGAGAAAAAAGGTTAAACTGGAGATTATTAAATCATCCCCTTAATGGAAGAATATATTTACTTCTTCTGTTTCATTAAACACTCCCAAGTCTTCAAGTTCTCTCAATCGCTGTCTACGCATCTTCTTCATATCATCCATTTTTTGAAGTACAGCTTCAGCAGTGCTTTAAAAAAAAATGACATAAAAATAAGCTAAAACTGTAAAAGAGTAGTATATTTTAGGACTTCCCTGGTGGCGCAGTGGTTAAGAATCCGCCTGCCAATGCAGGGGACACGGGTTCAAGCCCTGGTCCGGGAAGATCCCACATGCCGCGGAGCAACTAAGCCTGTGCGCCACAGCTATTGAGCCTACACTCTAGAGCCCGCGCTCCGCAACAAAAGAAGCCACAACAATGAGAAGCCTGTGCACGGCAACGAAGAGTAGCCCCCGCTCGCCGCGACTAGAGAAAGCTAGCATGCAGCAATGAAGACCCAACGCACCCAGAAATAAAGAAATTTATTTAAAAAATAAAATAAAAGAGTAGTATATTTTTAAAAACTTAATTTCTCTTCCATTGTATTCTCTGAGTGCTGGGATTTTAAATACCCTTATAAGAAGCACTGATTTACTAATGTAAAAATATTTCATATTCTTTGTAAGAATTTAAATACACATACAGAATTATTACAAAGTCCTCTAATAATCACTCTCCTTTATACTTTACATAAACTGAATGCATTAAATACTCCTGCTAGTCAAAACTTAGTCCCCAACAAAAAGTTTTTGCCAGCTAAATAATCTTGATCTAAATTTTTACTTACTTTGTTATAAGTTTGTCAAATAGTACAGACTGGTTCATGCTACCATAACGACTTCTAATCCTGCAACTTCGGCGAACTTCAACATCACCATTCTCTTCATGCAAGCGTTCTGTCTTTTGAACTATGTTTCTAGTCCTCAATGACCGAGTAACTGTAATTACTTTGTCTTCATAGATGCATACATAAAAGCAAATAGAAAGATATGAAATAACAGCATTTATAAAACAATTCTAAAATGAACAACTGAATAGCTACACTTTCATATAACGAAATTTTAGTTTCTTGAACTTACCCTTCTCAAAAATACTAGAAAACATAAATAAAGTTACAACATACACCTACCATAGGTCCAGCCACACCACTCTCAAGAGAAAATGAAAGCTATGTATGTAATACAAAGACTTGTACACAATGTTCAAAGCAGTTTTGTGACAGTCCCCAAATGGAAACAACCCAAATGTCCATCAAAAGATGAAATTGTGGGAAACAACCTAAGTGTCCATGAATAGGTGAATGGATAAAGAAGATGTGGAATATACACACAATAGAATATTATTCAGCCATGAGAAAGGACATCCTGCTATTTGCAGTAATATGGATGGACCTTGAGGGCATTATACTAAGTGAAATAAATCAGAGAAAGACAAATACTGAATGATATCACTTACATGTTCAATCTAGAAAAACCAAAGTCATAGAAACAGAGACTAGAATGATGGTTACAAAGGACTGGGAAGTGAGAGAAAAAGGGGAGATTGTTAGTCAAAGAGTACAAATTTTCAGCCATAAAATGAGTAAGTTCTGGGGCTCTAATGTACAGCAGAGAGGCTATAGTTAGTAATACTGTATTGCTGGGGTCCCCAACCCACGAGCCTGTTAGGAACCAGGCCGCACAGCAGGAGGTGAGCAGCAGGTGATCAAGCGAAGCTTCATCTGTATTTACAGTCACTCCCCATCACTTGCATTACCGCCTGAGCTCCGCCTCCTGTCAGTGGCAGCATTAGATTCTCATAGGAGCTCAAACCCTACTGTGAACTGTGCATGCGAGGGATCTAGGTTGCACACTCCTTATGAGAACCTAATGCCTGATGATCTGAGGTGGGGCTGAGGCAGTGACGCTAGCACTGGGGAGCAGCTGCAAATACAGATTATCATTAGCAGAGAGATTTGACTGCACAGAGACCATAATAAATCAATTGCTTGCCGACTCATACCAAAACCCTATCAGTGAGGGGCAAGTGAAAACAAGGTCAGGGCTCCCACTGATTCTGCATTATGGTGAGCTGTATAATTATTTCATTATATATTACAATGTAATAATAACAGAGATAAGGTGCAGAATAAATGTAATGCTCTTGAATCATCCCCAAACCATCCCCCCAACACCCCCGCCCCGAGGTCCGTGGAAAAATTGTCTTCCATGAAATTGGTCCCTGGTGCCAAACAGGATGGAGACCGCTACCGTACTGTATACTTGAAAGTTGCTGGGAGAGTGGATCTTGAATGTTCTCAGCACAAAAAAGAAATGGTAATTATGTGACATGATGCAGGTGTTAGATAAAGCCATGGTAATAATCATTTTGCAATATATAAGTATCAAATCAACAATGCAATGTACTCCTTAAGGCAATGTTATATGCCAATTATATTAAAATAAAGCTAAGGAAAAAAAATTGTGGTATATCCACATAATGGAATACTACTCAGCAATAAAAAGCAACACGGATGATACTCAAAGTAATTATGCTGAGTCAAAGAAGCCAAAGAAGAATGCATGCCGTATAATTCCATTAATATAAAACTCTAGACAATACAAACTCACCATACTCTACAGCACTCTGTAGAGTGCTGTCACACTCTACAGTGACAGCAAGCAGATTGGTGGCTGCTCAGGAATCTTGGGTCATGGAGAGGAGCTAGAGGAGCCAGGAGCGATTACAAAGGGGCCTGAGGAAATCCTGGAGGGTGATGGTTATCTTTACTACCTTATCATGGTGATGGTTTGACGGCATGCACTTATATCAAAACCAAACAAACTGTACACTTCAAATATGGACAGTTTATTGTATGTACCACAATACGCCTGTAAACAAAATACTAAATACAGCAGTCACATGCTAAATATGGACAGTTCCACATCAGTCACAATACATACTTTAAAAAATTTAAATGCCTTTAACATTACTTACCTTCTTTGCACTCTTCTTTTTTTTTATCAGCCTGCTGTCTGGCCAACTGCCTATATGAAAAAAATATAGCAAATAATTCAAAATAATTGACATAATTTTAAATCCTATGTTTTATAATACTACAAACTAGGACCAAAAATTAAATCAGCTTGGAGGGCAAATACTTATAGCTACCTAAAAACCAGTGAAAAAATAGCGTGAGAATACCTATGCTCATATATTGTTATGGCTAAACAAAGGCCGAGAACCCTGTTGTGAAATTCAATGATATACAGCTGTGTCTTAGTAACAGCAGGGGATTGGTTCCAGGACCCCACATGGATACCAAAATCCAAGGATGCTCAAGTCTCTTATATAAAATGGCATAGTATTTGCATATAACCTCTGCCCATCCTCTTGTATACTTAATTTTTTTAATAAATTTATTTATTTATTTATTTTGGGCTGCATTGGGTCTTCGTTGCTGTGCGCGGGCTTTCACTAGTTGCCGCAAGTGGGGGCTACTCTTTGTTGCAGTGCGCAGGCTTCTCTTGTTGCGGAACACGGGCTCTAGGCACGCGGGCTTCAGTAGTTGTGGCACGTGGGCTCTAGAGCGCAGGCTCAGTAGTTGTGGCGCATGGGCTTAGGTGTTCCGCCGCATGTGGGATCTTCCCGGACCAGGGCTCGAACCCGTGTCCCCTGCGTTGACAGGCGGATTCTTAACCACTGTGCCACCAGGGAAGCCTGTCCTCTTGTATACTTTAAATCACCTCTAGTTTACTTATAATACCTAATACAATGCAAATACTATGTAAATAGTTGTTGGTGAGTGGTAAATTCAAGTTCTGCTTTTTGGAGGTTTCTGGAATTTGGGGAGAGGGGATATTTTCAATCCACTGTTGGTTGAATCTGCGTATGCAGAACCAGTGGATACAGAGGGCCAACTGTATGCATGAACTCTTAGCTAAACAGAATTAATCAGAACAAAGTATCTTACTTAAAGCAAGAAATGAAATCCTTAGCCTAAGTATTTAGGTATAACTGAACTAATAAGCACTGAGTAAAAACAAGACAATCTGTTTTATACCACAGGGATATAGTGGTCCCACATCCTTGAGGACCTATAAACACGTTACAGAACTTAGTGACGTGTTCATTTCCTTCTAAGAACATTTGCTGGCTACAATCTTTACATGACATGCATTATCGTTCACATGTAGAAAGAGTCACATTTGTGAATCAGATATCCCACCTACAAACTGGTATACAGAATCTGTTGAATTACAAGGAACACCTTCCAAAGCTTAAAGAAAGTAACCTCCTCTCATCTTTTTCCCCAAATCCACTGAGCAACAAAGCAGTATGTCTCATTAACCTATTTTTAGGGACTCAATTTTCCATACTTGGATAGGCTATATCTATTAATCAACCTATGAATCAAGCAATATTTGCAAGTGTGCTGGTTATACCCATAGAGTTTCAAATGGGACACTTCAAAATAAAACAAAACCATCTTATCCAGAAGAGCTAACTCATGTGTCCTCCTAACAATGTAAGTCATCATTAATTCCTTATCTCTTTTGGAACACAGGTAAGAACCAAGAACAAAATAAAAAACCTTTCAGCAATCCATCTACAGGTCAAGGTCTAGTTTGTTCACAGGTTCACAGACTTTTCTCATAGAGGAGACCCTCTCTCCATACCATGTAGGTCTACACTTTTATAAACCAGACCCCCTATTAGATGCTAGGGATACAAAGATTAAAGCAGTGGTTTTTTTTTTGTTGTTGTTGTTGTTGTTTTTTGCCTGTAGGGGAAGGGAAGCACTTTTTACCCTTGCAGGGGTTGCTATACTTGTTCTTAAACAGCTAGATAATAAATATTTTTGGCTTGTCAGTTTCTGTCATAACTACTCGTACAACTCTAACAGTGAAGCAGGAATGCAGCCATAGACAGAAGTAATGGGCATGCCTGTGTTCCAATGAAACTATTTACCAAAACAGGTGTCTGGACTTTTGTAAACTCCTGTGAATCTGATGAAAGCTATGGATCTTTTCTCCCTAGAAAACTGCATATACACATACAAGTTTAAACATTACTTCAGAGGTTTCATATGCCCCCTGAAAACCATGATTACTGGACCTAGTTAAGAACTCCTGGACCAGACAAATATATATCCTGCTCTCAAGGCACAGTTATTCAAATCTTTATTATTCTAACAGTCTTGGTCCCCTGGTCTTTGAGCCCCAAACAGATTGAAAATAAAGGGGTGAGGGGTAAAAAAACACAGAAAGGAAGTAAGTAAAGAGATTACTATAGTCAAACTGGCAACAGCAAAAAGGGTCACCATGATAGGAAATAAGAAAACTACATAAGGCAGAATTCAAAAATACTATAGACCACTTTATATGTCTTATACAAACAGATCCTGGTGTTATCACTATATAAAATTATAGTCTTTGTAATAATGGATGTGAATACAGGGAGTTTTTTTAAAGATAGGAATTCTTCTTTTAAAGACCGGAAAAAATATAAATGGCCAGCCAATAAGCACATGAAAAAATATTCAACATCATTAACCACCAAGGAAATGCAAATGAGAACCACAATGAGATACTTCATACCCACATGGCTAAAATCAAAAAGACAGACTATGGCAAGTGTTAGTGAGGATGTAGACAAATTGGAATCCTCATACATTGCTGGTGGGAATGTAAAATGGTACAGCTGCTTTGGACAATGTTAAAACAGAGTTACCGTTTAGCCCAGCAATTCACTCCTAGGTATATACCCAAAAGAACCAAAACCCTATGTTCACACAAAAATTTGTACACCAATGTTCATCAACTAATGAGTGGATAAACAAAATGTAACATATTCATATAATGGAATCTTACTTGGCAATAAAAAGAATGAAGTGATGATAGATACTACAATATAGATGAACCTTCAAAACATTATACCAAGTAAAAGAAGCCAAACACGAAAGAACATATGTCGTATGATTCCACTCGTATAAAATATCCAGAATAGGCAAATCCACAGAGATAGAAAGTAGATTTGTGGTTCCCAAGGGGCTGGGGATGGAGGGATAATGGGTATGGTGTTTCTTTCTGGGGTGATGAAAATATACTGAAATTAGATAGCAGCAATACTTGTACAATACTGCAAATATTCTAAAACCACTGAATTATACACTTTAAAGTCATGAATTTTAATGGTACGTGAATTATATTTCAATAAGTTATTTTAAAATAATTAATAAAGATAGGAATTCAATAAATTTTAGAAGCAATCTTATTTAAAAACACCAAGTCACTCATTTTTTAAAATATTATCTTTAAAAAAATATTTTATTTATTTATTTATTTATTTATATTTTTGGCTGCGTCCGTCTTAGTTGCAGCACGCAGGATCTTCATTGCGGCATGCGGGATATTTGTCGCAGCGCGCGGGCTTCTCTCTAGCTGTGGCATGCGGGTTTTCTCTCTCGCTAGTTGTGGTGCACGGGCTCCAGAGCACGTGGGCTTTATAGTTTGCAGCAAGCGGGCTCTAGTTGCAACGTGCAGGCTCAGTAGTTGCGGCACACGGGCTTAGTTGCCCCGCGACATGTGGGATCTTAGTTCCCTGACTAGGGATCGAACCCGAGTCCCCTGCATTGGAAGGCGGATTCTTTACCACTGGACCACCAGGGAAGTCCCACCAAGTCACTCATCTTTAAATCAGGATTAAAAAAGCACTTATTTTAATACATTCCTTTAATACCTAGCACAATGTTTCACAGACCTGAGTAACATACAGAGCCTTTTAAACATAAAGACTTTTGAGGATTTCCAACATTAAGTTTTTTATGATTATGTACAAGCCAAACTAGATATAAATAAATCCATTTAGGTTTTATACAAATGAAACTATAAAAACAACTACCAACAAAAATATTAACGGAATACATTGGAGGTTTTGCTGAAACAAATTAGCCATTTGCTGTGTGAATGTGGTTCAGACTGCTATGGGTTTCTCTTGAGTTTGGCATGTTATGTATCATGTTTATTGTAATAACATGATGACTCAATTCATCCATTTCTCTTTATCTGAAGTGCTCCAAATCTTCATTTGAACAGCATGTCATGACATCACATCACGTGGCTTTCTCTTTGGAAGCAGATGCAACCTTTATGTATTAAGGTCAGACTCAGTTCTTTTTTTTTTTTTTAAAATAAATTTATTTATTTATTTATTTTTGGCTGTGTTGGGTCTTCGTTTCTGTGCGAGGGCTTTCTCTAGTTGTGGCGAGCGGGGGCCACTCTTCATCGCGGTGCGCGGGCCTTTCACTGTCGCGGCCTCTCCTGTTGCAGGGCACAGACTCCAGACGCGCAGGCTCAGTAGCTGTGGCTCACGGGCTTAGTTGCTCCGCGGCATGTGGGATCTTCCCAGACCAGGGCTCGAACCCGTGTCCCCTGCATTGGCAGGCAGATTCTCAACCACTGCGCCACCAGGGAAGCCCTCTTTTTTTTTTTTAATATTTATTTATTCATTTTGGTTGTGCCAGGTCTTAGTTGCGGCACGTGGGACCTTCGCTGTGGCATGTGGACTTCTTGGTTGCAGCATGAGAACTTCTTGGTTGCAGCATGAGAACTTCTTGGTTGCGGTATGCGGACTTCTTAGTTGTGGCAGGCATGCAGGATCTCGTTCCCCGACCGGGGATCGAACCTCGGCCCCCTGCATTGGGAGTGCGGAGTCTTACCCACTGGACCACCAAGGAAGTCCCCAGACTCAGTTCTTATCTCCAGAACCCAAGATAACTAAAGCAGTACTACTTGGTGCCAAATGTAAACATAAATGCAGTGCCTGAAATTTTATGGCTATTCTCTATAAGGTAGCAATTTAGATGATTCAGAATATTTTTTCTTCAGATCATGAAATAATCTTTAAATTCTCATAGAGAATTCACGGACCCCACCAACCCAACCCCACCCCACCCCAAGAAGACTTCAAGTTTCAGAAATACTGGGGTAGCTTAAATTGTATTTCATTGATTCTAAAAATTGTACATTTCCCCCTCATTTTAACATCTCTGAAATTGGGATATATCTTACTACTGATGGTATATCATAGTTTAACTTTCAGTGTTTTTTTCTTTCTTACTGTCTCATAAAATAATGCTGTGTGTTTCAATTGTTGCTAATTTGGATTCCATGAAATACAGTAGGTATTCCACGAATAGTGGATGAAACAAGATGCAGATTTAAATATATACAATAAAAGACCAAGTAAATAATTGAAAAAAATAACAGTACCAAAAAGAAACTTAAAAGGGCACAACCTCACTTATCTGGAAAATCTGCTACACAAAATAAGAATCAAGCCAAAGCAATCTTGTGGGGAAAAAAAATGGAGCTGGAGGAATCAGGCTCCTTAGAGCCCGCACTCCGCAACAAGAGAAGCCACCACAATGAGAAGCCTGCGCACCGCAACGAAGAGTAGTGCCCACTCGCTGCAACTAGAGAAAGCCCTTCGCAGCAACGAAGATCCAACGCAGCCAAAAATAAATAAATAAATAAATATTTTTTTAAAAAATTCTATTTGAGAGTAAGATGGTTCTAGTTTTCTACGTCATTACGAGTAAATTCTTTGTGAGAAGAATTAATGTAAAAACAATTATTTCATCAAACAAATTTTATTATAATTGGCATCCCTCTCCCAATTCCTGTTAAGCCCACCAAAATGCGGACAAATTGAAGGTTTTGAGCTAATTAATGTTAGATTTAAATTTGCCCTGGACCAAATAAACCCAAATTCCATGAAGTACATACTTCCTAATTCACTGAAATTAATTCCTTGAGTATTAAAATGGAATTCATGCCATCTACCTCAGGGTTCTTGAGAAACAAAATTTAAATATGTATAAAGCACCTAGTCAAAAAACCACTGAACCACTGAACAAGTCAAAAAGCAAAAACAAAGCCATGTTCTGCCTCCTATGTGAAGAAAGCCTTAGAAGCATACCAACAGAGATATTCATAAATGACTTAGAATTGATGAAAAACTTGATAGTAAGCAATCAGAAATATAACTACTATTTTGAATAAAGGCTTTTTACAGACTATGAAGCAGAACCACATATCATAAGCAAGTTATAGTCATAAAGTCTCTTTAGATTACTCAAGTACCCAGAACTCATCCTGTATCAACCAACCTCGTCAGTTGCACTCACACATATCACAGATACCATCTTTGAACAAGAAAATAAAAACAAACCTGACCTGAGTACATATTAAATTTTTAATTCAATAACATTCATTTAGTGCAATTTCATCTCAAATAAATTACATTTTACAATCTGGACTCTTGATGACCAGTCAAGAACACACTTAAAAATTAAATGCAAATCCTAAATTATTACTTTAAAGCTATTTTGAATTAGCATTTAAGCATCTTGTATTACCTTGTAAAATGCCTGCCATTAGTATGTTTCTCCGATATTTCCGTATTCTTATCAAAACTAGAATCTGAAGAATTCTGTGCATTTTTTCTCAAGGACCTTAAAGCACGTGTCCGGTGGTAGGTTTCAACTTCCTTAACTGAAGACCCATCCTTTAAAAAAAAATTAAGAAAGCCATCTAAGTTTTTCTTCAGTCAAATCCCCAAGTTAAACTCCTAAGATTTGTCTCTGATTAAAAGTTTTAACAACTGCTTTTGGTGCACAGTATCATTTTTGCATCTCCCCAAGAAACTAAAATAGTTTAATATCTAGAATAATCATTTTACAATAAACAAATATGAGCAATGCCTATGAGGTGGCTAGTATAAGATTTATTAATGTTTTATAGTTCTATTTCATAACAGGTAGTCTCGAGTGAAATTTTCTACCACTGATAAAAAGTTGTAATAGTTCATAACGGTAAGTACTCCTTTATTTTAAGGCTATGGAAATCAGAAAGATACACATACACCATGAAACCACTGGCAACAACCTTAAAATAACTGGACTATCAGAAGTGTAATTTTGGCTTGGATGGCAAAAAGGAGTTATTACTGTCTCACACAATTTCACCCACAAATGTAAAAAATGAATTTAGAGACTGTTTAGGTATGTTCATTTCTTGTAAAAACCATACAGTTCTATTTAACTTTATTTTTGCTCAACAGACTACAGGCTCTCTAAGTTAGTGGGTTGCTTTATGAGCTACAGAGGTTCTGTCATAAAGTATTCAAAATTTCATACATGCCTCTTAGAAATCATACAGAGGATACTTTTACGTTAAAAGAGAAGGCAAATGTACCTAACAACTCTATAATCCTATGTCTTACTACTCTAAAAATTTATAATTTTAGAAAAACAGGCAGTGTTTTTTTAAAAAACAATAAAACATCAGTGCCCCCCCACCCCATGCGCCTCAGGCTGGCTTTACCTGGTCATTTCATTATGTTTTATTAGGATATTTTGTCATTTAATTTTGCTTCAGCAAGAATATTTGATTGGTTCAAAGGTAAAGTAAGGATATTTATACCACAAGGATCTGTGCAAGAATTAGACAGGTTCTTAAAGGCACGAGAGGACAATTAAAAAAATTAGGTTCTTCATAAGGTATTAAATGATACGTATGATTTGTTACTTTTATCAGTGTACCTATATTTCAGGATGTTTCAAAAAAGAATACCTATACATTTAGGTAAGTGTATTATTTTTTAAATGAATACCCACATCTTAGATGGGTGTAGTGTAACATAAGATTTTCCAAGGAAAATTGTAAGGCTATCTATTTCCACTCTCTCAACTTCCACGTGTACTTTTTCTTAAAACGGATCTAAGAAGGCATCTTAACACAAGGCATCCTCTTTTATTTACCTTTCTCCCATTTTACAAAAGAAAGTCATAACTCTCACTCATTCTGAATCTTACTATTGTGGGCTGCTTCAAGGCATTAAAAACCTTCGTAAAGCCAAAGAAAAACACTAATGTAGGTGTTAAGAGAATGAATGACTAAGCTAGGCAGCAAATCCTTTCCTTTGTTAGGTGGTTTCCAATTCTTCCGCTTTTAACAAAATTGAAAGGAGACCTAATCAAGCTAAGAGACCATTAAAAATGTTTGGCAAGTGATTTTCTGCATATAAGCCAGAAAAACTGAGTGGCACTGCAAATAAAATTCCCTTCATTACTATCTACTTATTTATATGAACAATGTTTCTCAGTGCTTACCTTTATAAAAACAATGAAACTGACGACAAAACACTCTTCAGCAATAAATAAGATTCATCCACAGATACTTAAACTAACTGGGTGGGTAGGGAGACTTAAACCACATGAAATCCTAATAAAATATTACTTCCTATGTTTAATCATTTTTAATCAAAATAGATACTTTTTTGTTGTTTTGATCAATTGAATGTTAATAATGATAAATTCAATACACAAAATTTTATTTCTTGGAGCTCTGTCATCACGGAAAAGTGGAAAAAAATCCAACTTTTGTTTTATAAGTATGAAAGGATAATTAATAACTGACTTTCAAGCATGAAAATATATCAAGATAAAATGCTGTGGGTTAAGTGGATTGGAAATACAAATTAAAAGAGGGAAAAAAAAGAAGGTAAAATTTCTGACTACTAAAAGAACTTGTTCATGTATTAATTTTTAATGTTTCAAGATGGGTATCAAATAACTATAATTTTTACATTCCAGTGGATACTTATAAAAGTGTGACATAATAGTTTTATTTTTTAATGTCAACCTTAAAAAATGACAGAAATGATCTCCTTTGTAACTACTTAAACCTTTGCGGGGGGTGGGGGAGACCTTACATCTAAGGTCAGCTTAAAAATGTAAAAGCAGGGACTTCCCTGGCGGTCCAGTGGTTAAGACTTCACCTTCCAACGCAGGGGGTGCGGGTTCGATCCCTGGTCAGGGAGCTAAGATCCTACATGCTTCAGGGCCAAAAAACCAAAACATAAAACAAGCAATATTGTAACAAATTCAATAAAGACTTTAAAAAAAATGTGAAAGAGATTATAGAGCTAAAAAAATTTAGAAACGCAGGGGAAAACTTTCATGACATTGGATTTGGCAATGATTTCTTAGGACACCAAAAGCACAGATAACAAAAGAAAAAATAGATAAGTTGAACTTTATCAAAATTAAAGAACTTTTGTACAAAGGACATTATCAGTAGAGTGAAATGGAAACTCATGGAATAGGAGAACATATTTGCAAATCATGTATCTGACAATGACAAAGGACTGATATCCACAATATATAAAGAACTCCTATACTTTTAACGCCAACAACGAAAAAAGTTAAAAATGGGCAAAGGATTTAAATAGACATTCCTCCGAAGAATATACACAAATGGTCAATACACATGAAAAGATGCTCAACATAACTAGTCATAAGGAAATGCAAATCAAACCCAATGAGATACCACTTCACACTCATTAGGATGGCTATTATCAAAAACAAAAAAAGAAAAAAGAAAAAAAGTATTGGCAAGGATGTGAAGAAACTGGAACCCTTGTGTACACTGTGGAAAATGATATGGCAATTCCTCAAAAAATTCAACATAGAATTACCATATGATCCAGCAATGCTGGGTATATACTCAAAAGAAGTGAAAGCAGGGACCTGAAGAGATATTTGAACGCTCATGTTCATAGCAGCATATTCACAACAGCCAAAAGGTGGAAGCAATCCCAGTGTTCATCAACAAATGAACGGATTAAAAAAAAATACATATATATATATATATATATATATAGTACAATGGAATATTATTCAGTCTTAAAAATAAAGGAAATTTTAAACACACTGAAATAACATGAATGAACCTTGAATACGTTATGCTAAGTGAAATAAGTCAGTCACAAAAGAAGCAGGTTTCCTTTTATGAGGCTCCTTGCCAGGGGCTGGGAAGAGGGAAAATGGGGAGTTAGTGTGTGTGTGTGTGAGTGTATATGTGTGTGTGTGTGTGTGTGTGTGTGTGTGTGTGTTTTGGGGTTTTTTTTGGCGGGATCTCTGTTCCCGACTAGGGATTGAACCTGGGCCACGGCAGTGAAAGGGCTGAGTCCTAACCACTGGACTGCCAGGGAATTCCCAGGGGAGTTAGTGTTTGATAGGTACAGAGTTTCAGTTTTGCAAGATGAAAAATTCTGCACACAGAGGGTGGTGATGGTTGCAGAACAATGAATATACTTAATATTACAAAACTATACACTTAAAAATGGTTTAAATGATAATTTTATGTTATCTATATGTTATTACAATTAAAAAAAGAAAGTAAATGTCACTATATTCCTGGGAATTAAAAAAAAAAAAAAAAAAGGTTTGTTTCCATAGGAAAAAAGAAAGGATGGAGTTGCTAAATACTGGGAAAAGATTCCCTGAGAAACTTAGAAGATTTAATCTTATAAGTGAATCTCTGATTTGCATAGTGAGTGGCTTAGTTCATCATCCCTAAATAAGCACTAAGCATCAAGAAAGGCTCTCCTTAAAAGCATGGAGAAAAAAACAAAACAGGTTTTTTGGGAGTCACCTATATAAAGGCACATACTGGGGAATATAAAAATATAACTTTCAAAAATGGTTTTTATAAAAGCGATATAAAAATAAAAGCAATACGTGCCCATTATAATCAGAAAAATAAAGAAATGTACAAAGATGAAACTGTCACCCTTAATTCCAAGCTACCCACAGATAACCACAGTTAACCTTTTGGTGCATAAACCATTCTTTTCCTTTGCAAACACATCCACACAATTTTAAAATTGCGATAATATTATTTATTCTTTGTTACTTTTTTCTAGTAATACAACCATTTTCCCATGTCATAAAATCTGTTCTAAAAATCTTTTTACATGAATGAATAGTATTTCAGCCATTATATGAATTTAACAAACTGCTTAATGTATCACATATAGGTAATCTGCAATTTGTATTATAAATACCTCTAGATGAATTATCTTTTGAACATCTGATTTCCTAAGGAAACTAGCACAGTTGTTAAATCAAAGTCACATTTTAATACAGCTAATCAAAATAATTCTCAAGAGGTAAGTTAAACACCAACTAGTAACAGTAATTAACACTGGATGATAGAAATGGGGACTTTCACTATCTATTTTTTACATTTTTGCAACATGTATTACCAGAAAAAATTTTCCTAAGAAGTGAAAAACAAAGAGAAAACATACTTAGTCTGAAAACTAAACCTAGAGATGTAGTGTCATTTATTCTTTCGCTAAAATCTACTTTAATATTGAGAGCACTGATCGTTCTTAAAAGTGAACTTTAAAAGGAGAAAAAATATAGTTCATTAGATTTTAAGTCTGTTATAATCTTGCAGAATCAGTAAGTTAGAACAGGAAGCATGCAACAATAAGAAAAGTTTTTCCCCAAAGTGGACACAATTGAGAAAGAGAAATATTCTGATGTTATTTTTCCACAAAAGATCAAGCTTAGTAAAGCTTTAAATTAGTAAAAAATATGTATGGGAGTCATACTGGTTGAGTTAATGCAAGTTATCAATTCAACAAATGAAATTTAAACAGGATTTTTAAGATCACAGTTATATTACTGACATGAAACGTATTCATCCAGACTTGGGGCTTCTTGAAAGCCTAAAAAGCAGTGTATTCTAATGTACAATGGTATACACATTATACCCACATTACATAGTTGTGACAGCCCTCCTTAGCTTCATCTTTAAACACTGGTGTGGTCAATTACTTATCATGGATCTATTCCACAAGTTCCAGCAATTTGCTTTCTAACCATACAGCTCTTCCAGTAGATCTAAAACTATCTCCAAATAGCTAAATCCAATGGCCTTCTCTACCTCATTCACTTCTATGATCACTCTGTTGTTTGCTTTGATCCCCTGTTTACATGATACTTTTATTTTTTTAAACCTAATTCATCCTCTTCCCACCCTTAAAATAAAGCCATTGCTCCAGATCTTCTTAAATATTCTTGTGTTTTGCTATGCACCTTCAAGGATTCAACTCTCAACTCTATATAGGTGACTCACAAAGAAAAATAGTCCTTACCTCTCACCAAACTCTGGCGTCATATTCCCAAAGATGTACAGCTTACCTCTTCAGCTGGAAACAACACTGCCTTTCCTCACTCTATCTGAACAACTCTCAGACCCCTTGCAGTACTTTTGGACTTTTTCTCTCCATGCCTCCTAATACCACCTTAATTTAGGCTCTGGTTTTCTCTCCTTTGGTCTGTTGTGATAATAATGTACTAATTAAGAGCCCAACCTTTTAAAGACAGACTGCCTAAGATTGATTCTCCCCACATCACTTAGAACTGTATAATCTTCTCCAAGTTACACAGAGACCTTAGTTTCCATATCTGCAATGAGGATAATAATACTTTATTCGTAAACTTTTAAATTACTATACTTCAATTTAAAAATTAAAAAATAGGGACTTTCCTGGTGGCACAGTGGTTAAGAATCTGCCTGCCAATGCAGGGGACACAGATTCGAGCCCTGGTCTGGGAAGATCCCACATGCCACAGAGCAACTAAGCCCGTGCGCCACAACTACTGAGCCTGCACTCTAGAGCCCACAAGCCACAACTACTGAAGCCCACACACCACAACTACTGAAGCCCGCGCGCCTAGAGCCCGTGCTCTGTAACAAGAGAAGCCACCGTAGGTTTCCCTGGTGGCGCAGTGGGTGAGAATCTGCCTGCCAATGCAGGGGACATGGTTTCGAGCCCTGGTCTGGGAAGATCCCACATGCCGCGGAGCAACTGGGCCCGTGAGCCACAATTACTGAGCCTGCGCGTCTGGAGCCTGTGCTCCGCAACAAGAGAGGCCGCGACAGTGAGAGGCCCGCGCACCGCGATGAAGAGTGCCCCCCGCTTGCCACAACTAGAGAAAGCCCTCGCACAGAAACGAAGACCCAACACAGCCATAAATAAATTAATTAATTAATTTAAAAAAAAAAAAAAAGAGAAGCCACTGTAATGAGAAGCCCGCGCACAGCAATGAAGACCCAACGCAGCCAAAATTAAAAATATAATTTATAAAAATTTAAAAATAATAATTTCGGGAAAACAAACAAAATAATAATAGTTACTTTACAGGGGAAATATGTGTGTGCATATTAGGTACCTTGCCTGGCACACAGCAAGTGCTATGTAAATGGTAGCTATCAGTATTATAATCTTTTAACTGGTCTTCCAAACTCCAGATTTGTTGACTATAATCCATCCTAAACACTAACTCATCAGATCTCTGTTCTAAAAGTTGCAACCTCTAAGCCTAAAATCAAGAGCCAGCCCAACACAAACTAACAAAAATGGACAATAATGGACTATTATTGTCACAAAACAAGTACACTCTCTCAAATGCAGAGCAGCCAACTCCAGGGAGCAACATTCATTGCCACTTGTCAAAATCTCCCTATTCATGCTTTGAGATACTTCACTGAGCTGTACACTTTTCATTTTTGTGTTGTGATATGCTCCAAGTTTTAAAATATCTCCCATAGGCTGTACATATCAGCGTCGAGTTTGGGATATTTTTCCAGGCTAAATAAACATACAATTAAAAAAAAAAAAACAACCAAAAACAGTACCTTCCACATACTGCAGTGTTTTATTTTACCTAAAAACATACCGAAGAATAAAAACGTACATAAACACAACCCAAAAGTAACGTACAATCATCACCAAGAAAACCCCTACTACCCATCCTTAAGTGTCTCTTCAGCATGAGAAACCACCCTAAATTTAATGAATCAAAGAGCCTCAGACTTGTGAAAGCACAGAAATAGGCAATGGCTAGCCTGACTCTGGAGGAAAGGGGCATCCAAACTTATAAATAGGAAGAAAATAAAAGCTTAAAAACCAAAGAAACAGATTTAAAACAACAATAAAATATTTTCAGGGAACCCATACAAGTCAGGGGGAAAAAAAACCCTTAAGCACAGTTGAGTGAGATCATATTCAAAATGTAAAAGTAAAATGTGGTTGAGATTTCCCCAGCTGTCCGGTGGTTAAGACTCTGCACTTCCACTGCAGGGGCCGAGGGTTCGATCCCTGGTCAGGGAACTAAGATCCCACATGCCATGCAGTGCACCCAAAAACTTAAAAAAAAAAAAAAAAGTAAAATGTGAAAATGTGGTTAATAAATAGGTAACTGTAGGTATCTTCAGAACTTGAAGGTCAGCCTCCAAGATTAGATGAAGAAAAATGCAAGTTAATGAATTAATATGAATAAATCCAACCATCTTTAAAAGGAACCTACCCTAAGAAATGCTGTCAATAAATGTGTGAATGAGACAAGGAAATACCCAAATACAATGAGGGTGGATCAAGGAGTTAAGTTTCTGAAATGCATGATTGATGTAAAAAAGCAAGCTATAATCAAATCAAATGTATTTAATGTAAAGAACCCTAATTAGAAAATATTCTAATCACAAAGGTATGTTTCATTTTTGGTATTGGTGGACTTTGTCAGCATGAATACATTACTCCTGAAGACCCAATCCCATGCTCACTAAATAATACTCTGATTACAATCTGTTCTACGGAGGATTTGAGAGAGGAGTACTATGTCTCAAAAAGATATAATCCCTACTGGAAATCCTAGTCTGGAAAAGAATCTTTTCTACCCTACAACAAGCAGGTGAGTGCTAATTGCTCAACCACCACATACCACTGATACAGCAAGACAATCAACAACAAAATATTTATTATGCACCTACTATGCCCTAGGTGCTAGGAATACACAGCTGAACAAAAGGTCAAAATCCAAACCCCTATGGAGTTACATTCTGATTTGGGGAGAGACAAAAATATTTTAGAAGTAGGAAATTATAGAATATTTAGAAGGTGGTAAGTGCTGGAGACCATAAAACAGAGCAAAGGGCCTGTCAATGAGTGGTTTGCAATGTTAAATAGGGTGGTTAGGATAAGCATCATTGAAAAGGTGAAATTTTAGCAAACACTTGAAAGAGACTGTTTCATAGGTTCTCCTAGGTAGGACTCGCAGCTCTATTGCTTACTATAAAGGTGAATTGAGCAACTTATTTAAGTCTCTGTGCCTCAGTCCTCTTACCTGCAAAACAAAGATAATCGCACCTACCTTATAAGGTTATGAGGATCGAGTTAATGTTTGTAAAATTCTTGGAACACATGAAGCACTATGAGTCCTGAGTTTTTGTTTTTTATTTTTTAATTAAAAAAAATGTAAAAGGTAAAGGAATAGCTCATGCAGATATCCAGGGAAAGAGTATTCCCAACAGAAGGTAGAGCAACTGCAAAGGCCCTGGGATTCAAGGAGCAGCTAGGCCAGAGTGGGTAGAACAGACTGGGTTTCGCAAAAGGGAGAATGGAAGAGGATGTCATCATAAAGGGAAGGGGGCAAGGAGGTATAGGGCTGCTTCTCAACTTTTAAACTTTTATTCTTAGATAGGGATTTTTGAGCAGAGGAGTGATCAACTGTTTTGACTTTTTACAAGATCACTCTGTAAGCTATACTGCGAACTGACTTTCAAGGGAGGAGGGCATTACATATAAGGGTGGCAAACAGGGAGGCTAGTCAAGAATCTATTTTAATAATCCATGGGAATTCCCTGGCATCCCAGTGGTTAGGACTCAGAGCTTTCACTGTCAGGGCCGGGGTTCAATTCCTGGTCGGGGGAATTAAGATCCCACAAGCCACAGTGCTAGATCAAAACAAACAAACAAACAAAACCAAAACAAACCAAAACACACACAAAAAAACCAAAACACTATTTTAATCCAGGCAAAAGATAATGGCTTGAACCAGCATGGCAACAATGGAGCAGCTGAGACGTGGTCGGATTCTGAAAAAATTCTGAAAGTAAAGCCAACAGAATTTGCTAATATGAATGGAGAGAAGAGTTAAGGATGATTCTAAGGTTTTTAGCCTGAGGAACTTAAAAAATGGAGTGGCCATTAAAATCGACTGTGGTCTTAACAGCTGACAATGACTGAGTCCTAACTATCAGCCAAGTGTTCAGGTAATCTCCTTACATGCCTGATCACATTTAATTCTCACTACCCTTGTGGTGGGTATGGCCCCCTTTTAAGTATAGAAACCTGCTGATATTGGCAAACTGATATTCATAACTAACAGTTGTTTTTTTAAATTAATTTTTAATTGAAGTACAGTTGATTTACAATGTTGTGTTAATTACTGCTGTACAGCAAAGTGACTCAGTTATACATACATATATATATATATATGTACACACACACACATACACATTCTTTTTCATATTCTTTTCCATTACGGCTTATCACAGGAAGAACTAACAGTTGTTTTAAGCACTTATGTTTCTTAACCAGTATTCAGTACATCATTACAGTCCCAGGAACTAGCTTTGTCCTGAAGATAATAAACACTCAAATATTTACTGAAATAATTAGCTGTTTCTGAACATAGGTTAATGAGTCCAGTGACTGAGTTCACTGAAGAAGTGTCCAGCCTCCCCAGATCTCTTAACAACTTCTGCCTGTGATTGAGAAACAGATCCTAAAAGTCAGGAAATTGTTTTTTCAATTCAGAATCACAATTTCAGAGACTGACTGGACCATTTCATTCCCCTCAGTAGAGGAACAACTCATATAGGGCCTCTACAAAAGATACCACTAATTTCCTATAGGGATCTCTCTCTTACCTATGGCTTGTCCCTCTCTCCCACCACAGGTACCTCCCCTTGGCCTCTCATTCTGACTTCCCAGTTCTAACCCCCTCTCTGGTCCTATTTTTCCCACCCCCATGACTACCCTCCCTTCAACAGAACTAGACTACTTCCTGCTGCCTTAACTTTACTAGCGTTGCTTCCTCAATTTCTCTAACCCTTTGTTAACGCTGTCTCCTCCACCTGTGTCTCTTTCAGCAGCTGGGGTGGGGAGGTGGAGGGAGGAGAAGCACTTTTTTCAGGAAGACCTTAGTATACTGCTCCACCTCCTTGGAAACCTATAGACCTTGCTTATAACCGTAGCATGAAATAACAGAAAGGGAAAGGTGGTGGCGGCAGAGAATCCAAGTTCCAATTTTCGATCTACCACTTACTGGTTAGCTTCTTAAGTCTGTTTTTTCATCTGTAAGAGACATATCGTAACTATCCATTCTCATGGAGCTGTTATGAGGCTTAAGTGAAGAAGACGTACATGAAACGTTGCTCTCCATCTCTCTACATTATGCAACCTGGTATTATTCACTGCGTTCTGGTTACCGAACCCCTCTGGATCGTAAATGAAGGTCAGGGAACCTGAGTTACAATCTTTGTATCCCCCGCGGCCCCTAAAACACTTGTTATGCATACAGGAAGCGCTCAGTAAATGCGTGTGGCTCGCGATCGCTGCAAACCTAGGGCGGGAGCCCGGGCGACTGGACAGGGAGGTGTGTGAGGTGGGGGGCGGGGCAGCCCCAAACCGAGATTCGGCCTCCAGCTGCACATCGGCTGCGGAGGGCTCCCGTTTCCTCTCGAGTAAAAGTGGGTGGTAACGCACCGCTCACCCTCCCGCAGTCAGTCCATCTCTCCACCCGACCCACACCCCGCCGGGGCTCGGATCTTGAGAAGCCTTCCATTTTACTTGTCCTCGACAATACTCCTCCCAACCTACCTCCTTCTCCTTCCTCCACCCCCAGCCAACTGTCACCCGGACCGCCCGCCCACCCACCTACCATCCTGGGCCCCACCGGGCAACGGGCCGCCGGCAGTCCCCCAGGCCCGGCCCGAGGGGCCCGCTCCAGGCCGGTACTCACGCCCGCGGCGGCCACGGTGACGGCGGACTGCTCAGCGGCGCCGGCCGAGCGGAGCCGCCTCCGGCCGATCTGCTTCAGGCTGAGGAACTCGCTGGACAGGTCCAGAGAGTCCGTGGCCGAGGCAGCGGGGTGGCTGTGCAGCTCAAGGCTGCTGCGGAGGACCACCATCTTCTCTCCTTCCTCGCCCGGGCGTCCGCGGCGGGAGACGCACCCGAAACCCGGCAACAGTCGCTCAGGCTCTTCCGCGCTCCGAATTCTGGCGCCACAAGCTCCGCGCCGACGGCCGCAGCGCGCGCGCCCGGAATCCCTCCGCCGCCTGTCCCTCCCACGCCGCCACCCTATCACGGCGGGCTCGAAACTTTTCTCCCATCTGTAGAGCGAAGGACTTTGGGCCGAACTTGAGGAGAATCCACACCGACAGTGTCGAGAACCCGAGCGGACAGTGACGTGAGACCACTCTCTCCTTTTTCTTAGATAGTGCCGGCTCGCAGAGCTCGGCGGAGGGAGACGTCCGGTAGTGGCGCGCGGTCCCGTTTGGAATTTTGGCGCGTGGACGCCGTAGGGGGAAGGGAGGCTCCCGGCCGCTGTGATTGGCTGGCGGTGCCTGGCGGCTCCTCCCCGCCCCTCCCGACACCTGCCCTCGGCTTCCCGCCACGCGGGATTCAAATGCGAATTGCGGAGTCCTTGACTGGAGGGGGAGAAAGCACTTGGCTTTTGACAGGTTTTGACTTTGATTCTTAAGCGCCTAACCCAAACAAGTTAAGAGAAAGAGAGGTAAAAGAGAGCGGCTCAGAGTATTATAGTTAAAGACGCAGGTTCTGTACCCAGCGCCAACAGATCCCGCGATCTTGAGCAAATGATTCACCTCGCCGGGTCTTAATTTCCTAATCTGTGTATTAACTCTAATTACAATACCTGAGGTTCTAAGATTTTATTATACCTTAGAACCGTGTCTGCACATAAATGTTTGCCAATATTACAGAATTACAGAAGATGGCTTCTCTAAAAAATTAAAACAGTTAACGTGACTACTTTGAAATAGATAGCAACATGCTGAATGATCAGAATGTGAGAGGAGCCCTAGTGAAACAAACAAAAGCTATTGATTGATTTGGATAACTACATTTCCTTAATTCGACATGTATTAAATATTGATTGAGCATCTGTTATGTGCCAGGCAGTATTCTAAGCACTGGGGATGCAGCTGTGAACAAAGAGAGCAAAATGCCCTCATGGAACGTAAATTCTGGTAAAAGGAGAAAGACAACAAACTAAATAAATGATACGTTTGTTAAAAGGTAGTAAGTGTTAACAGAGAAATATAGAGTAGGGAAGGTGAAGGGAAGCGTGCAGTTTTTTTGTTTTTTGTTTTTTTTAAGCGTGCAGTTTTAAACGGCGATTAGGGAAGGTCTCACGAAGTGTAAGCAAAGACCTAAAGGAGGTTAGGTGTATCTGGGAGAAGAGAGATGCAAGCAGAGGGAAGGAGAGGACAGTGGGCCGACGAGATCAAAGAGGAAAAAGCTGCTAGGAGCCGATCCTGCAAGGCCTCAGCTTTTAGGCTTTTGCTTTTTATTATGAGATGAAAAGACATCACAGGGTTTTGAACAGAGGAGTGACTTATTCTGACTTTTTGAAAGAATCCGTCTGGCTGCTGCATGGAGAATGTAATATTGGGGACAAACTTATGCTTAAAAAAAAAATTATTGTTAATCTGAAATTCAACTTTAACTGGTTGTCCTGTATTTTTATTTGCTAAATCTGGCAACTCTAGTTAGGAGGCCACTACAATTATCCAGGCAAGAGATGACATGACACAGACCAGTAATGAGAGCTGTGGAGGTAATGAGAAATGGTCAAATACTAGGTATTTTTGGAAGAAAGAGCACATAAATTTGCTAATTAATTGGTTTTAGGCATGAGGGAAAGAGAAGAGTCAAAGATGACTCCAATATTTGGTTGCTTGTTTGTTTGCTTGAGCTAATGGCAAGATGGAGCTGTACCTAACTTAGAGAAGGCTCTGGCTAAAGCAAGTTTGGAGGGAATATCAGGAATTCCTTTCCATGCACATTTAAGATACAGAACTTACTATATATTCAGCACTTAAAATTTGGCCTTTTAAGAGTTTAAAAAAATTATATTTACCACAGCATTATTTATAATGTCAAAAAGCTGAAAACAACTTGAATGTCCCTCAGTGGGACCTTAAGAAGAATAGTCATTAAAAATTATGATGCAACTCTGTGTTAATTTAATTATATGGAAAGTTGTGCACAGTACATTGTAACTTGTTAAGAATGTACAAAGAAATAGATACCATACAGTTACATCTTTGTTTAAAAAAAAGTATATGTGTATACTTGCATTGGAAAAACCCCCAAAGAAACAACAAAATGTTAATGGTTAATTTCTGGATGGTAAT
This sequence comes from Eubalaena glacialis, assembly GCF_028564815.1. Taxonomy (NCBI): domain Eukaryota; kingdom Metazoa; phylum Chordata; class Mammalia; order Artiodactyla; family Balaenidae; genus Eubalaena; species Eubalaena glacialis. Next base: position 73,096,902 of record NC_083732.1, read on the forward strand.
AGTATGGTTGCTGTATAGTTTCTCTGTACTTTACTCAATTTTTCTGTTTTTTTTTTTGCATTAAATATGTATTACATTTACAATAGGGGAAAAAAAGCTTTAAGATGATTGTTTAGGGGGATGGTGGTGGTGGGATGAATTGGGAGATTGGGACTGACATATATGCACCGATATGTATAAAATTGATAACTAATAAGAACCTGCTGTATAAAAAAATAAATAAAATAAAACTCAAAAATTCAAAAAAAAAAGTATATGTGTATACTTGCATTGGAAAAACCCCCAAAGAAACTACAACAAAATGTTAATGGTTAATTTCTGGATGGTAATAGTATGGTTGTTGTGTAGTTTCTGTGTACTGATTTTCTTTTTTTTGCATTAAATATGTATTACTTTTACAATAGGGAAAGAAAGCTTTAAGATGATTGTTTAGGGGGACGGTGGTGGTGGGATGAATTGGGAGATTGGGACTGACATATATGCACCAATATGTATAAAACTGATAACTAATAAGAACCTGCTGTATAAAAAAATAAAATAAAATTCAAATATATAAAAAAAAGATTGTTTACCCAATATAAATGAAAGCAGAAAGAACAATATTTAAAGTAGCATAGTCTACCATTATGGTATGTCCACTTTTCTTTATGCATATTATACATCGATAAACATTTATGGAAAGAACTTCCACCCAAAAGGCATATACATTTGTGATTTTGTTATATATTACCAAATTGACCTCCACAGAAGTTATAGCTGTCATTTTAGTTTTTAGTTTTTTTTAAATAAGCAAAGAAATAGAAATTTCAGAACACCAAGAGATGGAGCCAGCCAAACAGTTTTCTTTGTTTCTTTACTCTCTCTCCAACAACATTAAGAATTACCATACTTGCTTCAGCCTTTAGTTGATGTAGTCGGTTGATCTGTGTACCCCAACAGGATACATCCAAGTCCTAAACTCTGGCATCTGTAAACATGACCTAATTTGAAATAGGGCCTTTGCAGATGTAATTAGGATCTTGAAATGAGATCATCCTGGATATACGGTGGACCCTAAATCCAAGTCTGGTGTCATAAGAGAAAGGAGAGGAAGATCTGACACAGACTCACAGAGAAGAAGGTCATGTGAAGATGGAGGCAGAAATTGGAGTGATGCATCTGTAAGCCAAGGACCACCAAGGATTGCCAGCAATCACCAGAAGCTTGGAGAGAAGTATGGAACATTCTCCCTCAGAAACTCCAGAAGGAACCAGCCCTGCTGACACCTTGATTTCAGGCTTCTGGCCTTCTGAACTGTGAGAGAATAAATTTCTGTGTGTGTGTGTGTGTGTGTGTGCGCGCGCGCATGTGTGTGTGTGTGGGGGGGTGGTTTAAGCCACCCAATTTGTGGTAATTTGTTACAGCAGCCTTAGGAACTTATAGAATTGGTCTGGAATTGGTCTTTGGCAGGTCACTTCTTTCTTTTGCTGAAGTCTTAGCTATTGTCGACAGGAATGTCTTGATTTAGGAAAAGAGGGGCAGTAGAAACTGAAGTTCTTTCCCATACTCCCTGACTTCCTAAAGAGGGTCAAGTGTTCTTACCTCACATGTGACAAAAGAGGCCTGAAGTAAGAGCTAATCATAATTCATTACCTCATTTGAGATGAGGTCATAGGTGGGTCCCTTTCTGTTTAGTAACAAAAATAGAAAGTAAACATCAGTTTGAACAGGGATTTCTTTCAAGAATGTGGTATATCTGACCTTACTTAAATTTGATAGCTAATCTCATTGATTTCACATGAAAGAGGAGAAAATCATTAATCCCATGGAGGTGGGGGTCATAGTTGACATTTTCCATTTTTTAGCTACTCCGAATTTAAACAGACACCTCTTCTACCTGAGAGATTTTCTCTTTGAGTGGGTTTGGGTTAGGCAGGGCCCACCTCCTTCAGTGGAAATCCTACAGGGACGGATACTTCTTTTCCCTGTTAATCTGGCAACTAGGGCTCAGGCATGTTACCTCATCTCAATCAGTAGGTTGCTCCCACCTGGGACATGCATTACGTCTTGAAGAAGTGACCCAAAGATGCAGGGGCAGAGATTATTCTTGGTGGCAGCAGCAGAGGGTACAGAGGCAGGGGCATTTAATGGTGGCATTCTCACCAGCTGATTTTTGGATTGTTGGAGCATTTTATCAGTGTGACCTGCCTGTGCTTCCTCCCCTTCAAGTCCTACCCAACCTCCCTCCTCCCCATTCTTCTAGTAAATTTGACTTCCTGTTTAAGTTAGCCAGAGATGGTTTCTGTTGTTTACAGTCAAGAACTCTATCTGGTATAGAGGCTTCAGGTCAGAAAAGGGAATTGTACCAGTGCTTTCCTTTTTTGTTTTGTTTTGTTTTGTTTTGTTTTGGTGGCGTGCGGGATCTTAGTTCCCTGACCAGGGATCAAACCTGTGCCCCTGGCAATTGAGGTGTGGAATCTTAACCACTGGACCACAGGTCCCTTACCAGTGGTTTCCTATAATGGACACTGCCATGTCAGACAGATACCCCTATCAGATCTGGAGGATGGAGGACCAGGAGAGGGGGTATGTTGGCATAGGAAGTGAGCCAGGAAGACACATCACAATTTTATGATGTGGTTTTCAGACTTTCCCTCTTTATCAGCCTCCCCTGAATATACTTCAGTTTCTCAATTTTCCCATGTAAGGTGTGGTACACAGCCCTCAGTCTAATACCACAGGCATGGGCCCTGGGACTATTGCCTCCCTCCCACTGCATTCTGAGTAAGATTAGTAATAATAGTATTGCGTTCCAACCCAGCCCAACTCCCCACCCTCAATGATGAGGGGCTTCCCCCCCCCCCGCCCCCCCGCCCCAGAGCTCACATAGCACATTGCTGCCTTAGCATTTACTGCTTTATGTTGAAGTTATCCCTTTAACACGGGAAAGTAGTAATCAGATAAATGCAAAATAAAATAACAATGGGAATGCCAGGTTTTTTGCCTATATTTTTGTTTTTTAATAACAATGTGATATTGAGGTATAGGCTTGTTTCTTTCTTTTTTTAAAGAATTTCACTTATTTATTTATTTATCTATTTTTGGCTGTGTTGGGTCTTCGTTTCTGTGCGAGGGCTTTCTCCAGTTGCGGAGAGCGGGGACCACTCTTCATCGCTGTGCGCAGGCCTCTCACTATCAGCGGGGACCACTCTTCATCGCGGTGCGCGGGCCTCTCACTATCGCGGCCTCTCTTGTTGCGGAGCACAGGCTCCAGACGCGCAGGCTCAGTAGTTGTGGCACACGGGCTTCGTTGCTCCGCGGCATGTGGGATCCTCCCAGACCAGGGCTCGAACCCGTGTCCCCTGCATTGGCAGGCAGACTCTCAACCACTGCGCCACCAGGGAAGCCCCATAGGCTTGTTTCTTAAAAGCAGTATAGCAATATGTATCAAGAGACCTAGAAAATATTTAAAACCTTTGGCCCAGGAATTCCACTTCTAGGACTCCCTCCAAACATAAATAATTAGAGGCATGGACCAAGATTTATGTACAAAGATGTTGACTGCAGCTTTATTTATAATAGTAGGATCTGAAAACAAACTAAATGTACAACAGTAGGGGAAAAGTTAAGTGAGCAATAGTCTGTCCATGTAGCTTTTTATACTGATGTTGATAAACTTGATTTTTTAGAAATGTTTTATTAAAAAATTTGTTATTAGAAAGTAACCCATGTGAAAAATTCAAGCAGTACAGAAATGTAAAAAATAAAGGTACAAGTCACTCTGTGTGATTGCCATGAGGAAAAAGAAGTTTTCTCTTTCCACTAGGGTTGTCAAGCCTGGAAAGTACAATATGGGGCTGCCAGCAGCCATCCTCCCACAGCAAGAAGTGAAGTGACCTCAGAATGAAGCCAAGCACTGAGAAGCAGACAGAGAGGGGGAGCAAGAAGGCCTGAGGAAGTGAGTTCTGCTTCTGGTCCCTTGAGACCCTGGTTTCCGCAGCTCATCCTTTAACTGTGAGAGCCACTTCAGTGTCCTTCCTGTTCAACGGGCTAATAAACAGCCTCTCTTCCCCTGACTTTTAACTGATTGAGTCATGACTAGTATAACTGGGACAGCTGCTTTGTGGGAATCAAATTATACTGTTTGTGCTATAATCCCATTCTAACGATCAGATAATTCTTCCAGCAACATGAAATGAGGTCCATTTGGCATGAAGTGGGCTTGGCAAACCAGTAGAGGCCTCTAAATGATCACCTTTTTTTTCATGGTCACAAATCATCCTGGGACTAGACATCAAGTTCATCAGGGTATACTGTCTGGAATATATGTATTTTTCCTTTTATGAAACTGAAGACAGCAACTATTCATATTTAGTCTTATGTTACCTCTTCCAACATATTTTCTCAAAGATCCTTAAGAAAGGCTTTGGGGTCATAATCTAAAGCACTATCAGTATGCTAGAATGTAACTCATTTGAGTCTAAAGATTTTTAACCCACTTAAGGCAACTTGGTGATTTCTACCACCGCACCTATCTTGGCTTTTAATTTCTTCTTACTGCTATTTTCTTTGTTCTTTACAGCTTGAGGATCATTTTCTTTGATAGAAAATGCAAGCAAAATAGACAGACATTGGGTATTTCTGTGTTCTTTCAGTTGTCTGATCATTATCGTATCATGTGGTCTCAAGCAGTGGGATTATCTTTCTTTTTCTTCTAGCTCTTAATATTGAGCATAAAATACCCCCTCCCCCAATAAAAAACAAAAGCCCTTTTTGCTATTAAACCTGACTGTATTGTGTGCTATAGACTTCCTGAATCTCCCCTTTCACATCCATGGCCTTTTTTAATATTTTCCTTTGTTATGTGTTCCTCCTCCAAACCCCTGCCCTTTAACATCCTGATTTCAGTGGGTATTGGCTTGTGTGAGTGCATCTCTTATTTCTTCCACATCCAGATCACTGGGATTTGTAGGTCAGAATCTGGGTCTATGCGCCTCCTACTCCTCTGAAACCATATCCTTTTTTATAGTCTTTACCATGAAATTGTATGTATTTTAAAAATATGATCTATATTTTTCCAATTTAAAGAGTAATTCCTGCTTATGAGACAAAGTTTAGAAGCATAAAGAAAGCACATTATGGCAGAGACTGCTGGCTCTCTCAATATTCATTCCCTCCTTCTGCTTGACATACTCAGATGTTAGCTGGGCTGCCCAAAATAAACCCTCCATTTCCTAATCTCCCTTGCACCTGGGTGTGACCTTGTGGTTATCTTTTAGGCAGTGGAATGTGAGCAGAAGTGACGTGTACAACTTGTGGATTTTGTTCTTAAACCTTCCGCTCCTGCTTTTTCCTGATTTTGCTGGCCAGCATGCAATTATAGCAGATATGGTGGTGAGCATTCTTGAAATATGTGGACCAGGGCAACACTGTAGATATGGCTTTCCATCCAAATCTCAGAAGCCTGGGTAACAAGACACTGTGGAGACACTACATCAGCTCTGGAATGTAAATGTTCAGGGTGTTATATGAGAAATGCATTTGTATCTCATTTAAACTACTACATTTTTGAGTTTCTTTGTGACAGTAACCTCACCTGTATCCTAATAAAACAAAGTCATTAATTCAACAAGGATTTATCCCAGTCACAGTGCTTATACTCTGTTCACAGCGAAATATAATAATCATAACTGCAAAACTCCATAGTTGTTTACTACATAGGGTACTTCTGTTGTGTCAGGCAGTATGCTTTTTGCACAGATTAGTTTATTTAATGCTCGCTACAGCATCATTAGGTAGACACTCGACTTTTATTATTCTCATTTTACAAAGAAACTGACACACAGAAAGGTTGGTGACTTGTCCAAGGTCATACAGGATAGTAAGTAGCTGAGAAAGGATTTGAGCTAGAGTCTCTGACTCTGGAGCTATTATTTTGTCTCACCTCTCAAGACAAGACCGTGTCATGGAGCTGCTCATGGCAGAGGTAGAGTCAGGTTGAGTTACTTAAGATGATAATAGTATTGAAGACATATGACTAAAAAGTCATGACAAAACAGAAAAAAAAAAAAAGCTGTGCAAAAATGGAAGGCAGCAATGAACTTTCCCTGGGAAAAGCTGCAAGTAAGGAAAGTGAAAGAGCACACATTAGATAGAAGATATGTATACCTTTTGCAGTTTTAGAGTGTCTGAGGAGTAGTAAGACACTCAGTGACAGGAGTATACGGTATGTTGGAGATAATGGAGTGAAATTATACCACAAATTGTGGTTGCTAACATTTTTTTTAATTAAAAAAATTATTTATTTGACTGTGCTGGGTCTTAGTTGCAGCAGGCGGGCTCCTTAGTTGCGGCTTGCAGGCTCCTTAGTTGCAGCATGCATGTGGGATCTAGTTCCCTGACCAGGGATCGAACCCGGGCCCCCTGCATTGGGAACGCGGAGTCTTAACCACTGTGCAACCAGGGAAGTCCTAGCTAACATTTATTATTACGTGTCAGCACATATTCTAACTGCTTTATATACATGAATTTAGTCAACCCTCATAACAACCCTATGAGGTAGGTGTTATTATCATTTTCATTTTAGATGAAGAAATTGAGGCATACAGAGGTGAAGTAACTTTGCCCAAGGTCACACAAATAGTAAGTAGTAGAACCTACCTAGTTTGGCTTCAAAGTCCTGCAGTAGTCTGGGTCCAATAAGAAGAAACCACATGGTAGGTTAAACAAGGGAATTTGAATGTCAAGAATTAACTATGATAAAAGCGAACTGTAAGATAAAAGGAAACTATATGGTAACTAGGGCTGAGGGAGAGTACGCAAGGACAAATTTGAGAGGGGTCTGGATCTCGTTAGAGAAAGCATGGGTTGGCTACCAGATAGCAGAGAAGTTTGCTGGTTTAGCCAGGCTGCAGGCAGTCTGGAGTTGCTAGGCAAACAGCAGAGAAGCTGGTGGAGGCGAGCAATCACCAACTGGCCCTGTGGGTAGCCACGGGAATCTGGGAGCCAGCAGGGACAGAAGGCCTTCAAGAGGCCTGGGGGGAATACTGGGGTGGGGGGCAGAAGGACTGCTCAGTGTGTGACCCTGCCCCCCAAAAGGCTTGCTGAAGGACAATGCGCAGGTGGTTGCCTGCAGGCCTCGCGGGGCTCTGGTTTCTGTGTCAAGAGGGCTGCATAAAGGTTATTGGCAGGCTGAAGCTGCAAGGTCACAGAAGGACAGAGTCTGGGCCTGCGGCTGGAGCAGACCCTACTGGATATTTTCATGACCACACTCCTAACTCTGGTCGGGTCTCTCCTAACCACACTCCTAACTCTGGTCAGGTCCCAGAAACTGAAGGAAGCTTCTTCCTCCAGCGAACTTAACTGAGAAGGCTTAACATCGTGCTCACTTTAAAGAAGAAATGCTTAAAGGAATTCCGTTTTTTATCACAGAGCCTATGTTGAAGTATGTATTTGGACCTGAGAGGCAATACACTAACTGACACAATGACTTATGTTCAAAGTCTTTAGGACTTTTGGGCTTTACAATTCATGAGACTGGGAGAATCTAAAAACCAATAAAATAATCTAACAATTTAAGTTTTTATAATGGGAAATACCCTGATCAGCTATATATGTCACTTGCAAATTTAAACATTCAGAAGGATATAAGTCTAAAGTGAAAGTCCTCCATACCACTCATTAACCAGAGATAAACACTTCTGTTTTTAAAGTTTTTTCTTTTTGGCTGGGTTGGGTCTTCGTCGCAGCACACGGGTTTTCTCTAGCTGTGGTGCGCGGGCTTCTCATTGCAGTGGCTTCTCTTGCTGCAAAGCGCGGGACCTAGGCGCGCTCATGGGCTCTAGAGCGCAGGCTCAGGAATTGTGGCGCACGCAGCGATAAACACGTTTGACAATCTGGTGTCTTTCCTTCCAGACTGCCAGCAAATAAACAAATATATGATTAGCACAAAAAGGATATCATGAGGACCCTTTCAAAACTGTTCTTACTTATACCTTTCTGAGCCAATATATTTGGAATTAACCTCCCCCCATCATCCTCTCCGCTCCCCCCCCGCCCCAACTCCAGACTCAAACTAAACCTTTGTTTTTCACACAGAGGTCCTCTTATTTCACTTGCACACGTGGAGTCTTCCGAGTCTCATCTGCCACAGCCGGCAACAGGTTACAGGGTCTCAGACTCCTCGGAGACTCACGAAGCACCGTTTACCAACTCCAAGCCCTCCCCTGACTCCTCTCTCAAGCGGCCAGCCGGTGACCCCCTTTTCCCCCACGCTGACTACAACCCCGCTGTTCCCAAAACCTCCAGCAAGCCTGGCGCCGCAGCCGCTCTAGGACCACGTGCCTCTCCGCCCCGCCCCTGGCCCCACCCAACTGGCGGGGCTTCGCCCACCAGGAACCACGCTGTCCTCCTCGCCCTGGGCTCCGCCCACTGTGAACTCACGCCGCTCACCCAACCCCGGATCCGCCTACGTCGCCCTGGCTCCACCCTCACGGGACCAGCACTGCGGGCCTCGAGCTCCGCCCACCTCGTTCCAAGCTTCGCACGCCGGGACTTTGCGTCACTCGCACCGCCCAGGCTCTGCCCAACAGGACTTGCCCCACCAACCCAGGGCAGCTCGCGTCCGCCCACTGACCACCAACACCCCCGCCCCCCGCCCCGGCTCCACCCTTCCGGAATCTGCAACGCGCGTCTCAAACTCCGTGCGCGGGGATCCTGCGCGCCCGCTCGCCCAGGCTCCGCCTACCCTGCCCCAGGCCCCACCACCCGGGGACGCCACCAGCGGCCTCGAGCTCCGCCCACTCCGTCCCGCGAACCCGCGTTGCGCGTAGTGCGCCGACGCCTTCGCCGAAGCCCGCCCGCGGGGCTGGTCCAGTCGGTCCGCCTCAGGTCTGTGCCGAGGCCCACCATGGAAGGGGACGTCTCCGCCGCCGCAGCCGCCCACTACCAGCCGGCCAGCCCCCCGCGGGATGCCTGTGTCTACAACAGCTGCTACTGGTGAGGGGGCGCGGGGCCGGCTCCCGGCATCTCCCTGGCCCGCTCGGCCGCGGCGTCGCAGCCGGGCCCCGCCTCTTCCCGGCCCCTCCCCGGGGGCGCTCGGGGCCTTGGCTGGCGAGTTTTCCGGTTTGAGGGGAGGAGGGAGCGGGAGTTGCAGCCCTTGTTCCTTGAGTCGAGCGTGGGCGTTTGGGTGGGTGAGTGGGTATTCGCCAGGAGTGGTAGGGTCGGTGGTGTGTTACTTCTGCCCGGCTCCTTTCCCTTGGACGTTTGTCAGCACATCTCAGGGCTTGGGCGGCCAGGAAGGGGAGTTGGAGGCGGAGGGTGGACCGCAGAGAGCCTTTGGAAATTATTCTGCTGAAGCCTGCGTGGTTTCACACTGATGTGAAGGTCATCTTAATTTTGGAAGAGAATGAAAGCGCAGAGATCTTACAGTAACATTCCCAAGATCACCCAGCTAATAGCAGCTTGTCAGGCCCTTTTGTACCAGAAACCAGGATCTGAACCGCCGTGTCGTCATTATAATAGTGATTACATTTACACGTAGCACTTGATATATGCCAAGCATTGTTCTGAGACGTTTATGTAAACGAAGTCATGTGAGCCCCACAGTTACACGAGGAGGTCGGTACTGTTGTCCCCATTTTAAAGGTGAGTACATTGGAGCACAGAGGGATGCAAGTAATTTGCCTAAGGCCACATAGCTTGTGAGTGAAGGAATGGGGATTTACACGCAGAGTTTGGCTCTGGAGTCCACACACTGTACCCCTGTCCTAGGCCACCTCTGTGGCTGAATCACCACTCTTATCTTGGTCCTTTTCACTCCCACACCTACCTTTCCCTTGCTTGAATAATGACTTCTAACCCCACTTTCCAGTCCCTGCACAAAAAACCTTAGAGCCCTCTAATAAAACTACCTTTCCCTCCTTCAGATGGTCACCAAACTGATGCTATGAAGAGCTCGCCATTTGTTCAGCTCTGACTGCATGTCAGGCCTAGTGCCAAGTATTTCCATCCATGCTTAGGAGATAGGTCTTTTGTTATTCTCCTCACGAAAAGACTGAGCCACAGAGAGGCCTGTTGTTTGCCCAAGGTCACACATCTAGCCAGTGGTGGTGCTGAACCTGGAACCTCTGCAATGGTGGGACCATGCTTCTTCTGCACTTTACTTCTGCCTTGTCTCTCACCTCAGTCCTGTTAGTTCTTGTCCCTAACATCCATTTATTGTTTTATTCATTCATTCAGTAAATGTTTATTGGAGCGTGTGATGCATGATTCTAGGCACTAGAGATACAGCAGTGAAGAAAATAGACATGTTCCCTGGTAAGATCTCATACTTCTTACATTTTGGTTGGGGGAAAGCAGACAAAACCAAGTTTAACCATGTTTGGGAGTGTTAAGTGCTATGAGAAACATAGAACAAGGTAAGGGATGATGACTCACTATATTATTAGGATATTTAAAGATTTTATTTATTTATTTATTTATTTATTACTCCAATAAAGATGTTAATTAAAAAAAAATCCCTAAGAAATTCTTTTGTATTCCAGAAACCACAAAAGGTATTATTTATAAAATGACATTTGAACAGAGGGCTGAAGAAAAAGAGGGCGGGAGCTTTGTGGATATTGGCAGATCATGCCAGGCAGGGGGAACAGCAGGTGCAGAGGCTCTCAGAAGGAAGCGTGCGAGAGTATTCTAGGAACGACAAGGAGGTCTCCACGATTGGAGTGGAGCAATCCGGTGGAAGAATAGGAGGAGGTGAATGTCTCTTTAATAGAACGTCTCCTTTTAGTTCCTTCAGCCATGGGCCAGACCCTCCTCAGCTGGCTGTTGGGGCCTGTTTCAGTCCTTCCTGACAAGCATCTCTGCCCAGCTCTCCACCAGCCCATTAGGTCTTTAACTTCAGCTGGCTTCACACTGCTCAAAGCCATTCTAAATTTGAACGTGCCAGAGAATCACCTGGAGCTTGTAAAACATGCAGATTTAGGGTCCTACCCCAGAGAGTCTGGATATGTGAGCAGCACGGTAGAGGAGTCTGAGTTTGGTCCATCAATCACATTTCAAGGAACTCAGGCCTAGACAATAAAGTCTGTCACCTGAGTGTAGCAAGCCGTCTGAAGATCTGGTCACCATCTGTTCCTTCGACCTCACTGTGAACCTGCCGTCTCTGCTCTACCCGAGGGTTTCTCAGCCTTGCCTCTGTTGACATTTTGAGCATGGAAATTCTTTGTTTGGGGGCCTATCCTGTGTATGGCAGGCTCTACCCACTAGATGCCCATACCACCCTCGCCCAGTCTATCACAACCCAAAATGTCACCAGACATTGCCAGATGTCCCCTGGGGGGCAAAATCGCCTCTCATGAAGAACCAGTGCTCTATCCTGTCTGAACACATCAGGTAGGTGCACCTTTCTACGTCTGCTCCTGCGGATGCTTCTAACTTGAAATAAATGCCTCCCCTCTACTGCTGTTAGCTTCTGTCAGATGTTACTTATCTTTTAAGACCCAGCTTAATGATAATAGTGGAAGCCAGTGTTTGTGTGGCTCTGTGCAGTTTGCAAAGCATTTTTGATTCTGTTGTAATTGTTTTGGATTTTTTCAAACATTTGTTGAGCACTTGCTGTGTGCTAGGGATTCTCCCCTTCTGCATGCTTCTCTGACCTCAGCCCATCACCGTTAACCCTTGCAGAATCCCAGCCCTAATACTGCTTTGTCAGCATTTCTGCTACCCAAATAATCAACTGACAGCCTGGAGCATTATTATTATCACCCACTTTTTTTTTTTTTTTTTTAACCAGTTAAATGAGTTCCAGGACTCACACCCGATCCAGGGCACTTTCTATTCCAACAGTGGCTCCCAGCATTTCCAAGGATAAGGCCCTTTTATTTTTATTAGCATCAAAAGTCTCATATGGAGGAGATCCTCCTCCATAATATTAATTGTACTCTTGAAAAAAAAAGTCGATAAAAAGGGACTACAAATTCAGTAACTCTTATGTTTAATTTTAGTTTTTCTCTGTGTAACATTCACACATACTTGAAAAGTGATAGCAGAGTATGTCCAAGCTACATGTGTATTCAGCCTACCACTAGTGCTTGTGGTACACATGGATTCAAGAACTTTTTGGATTAACCCTGTGCCCATTCTTGGGAGGGGGAAGGGGAGCACCAAGGAGCACCCACTGATCTATACCTCCTCCATCTTCCCGTGTCCCTCAGAATTAATGACTCCCTCCTCTATGTTTGCTCTATGCATCTTTTATGGCCTTTATGATGCTTACTTATTTATGGATCTGTATGGCTCCTCTCAACGTCTGTGAGCTCTAATTTATCATTACATCTTCCAGGCACTTAGCACAGTGCTTTGTACATCACAGGCTCTTTGTGGTCAACTCTCCAAAATGTCTATAGGATGGGCAGACAAATGTTTTCTCAAAACTTGGTCTGAGAACATCCAGATTAAAAAAATTTTAGCTACTACGTGTTACATGTCATATTGAAACAGTAAAATTTTGTTACTCCGTGCTACACATCCTGTAGAATTAGTAGCAATCTCCTGTTGGTACCTCTACCACCATTTTTTTCTGTGAAGGTTTCTTAGGTGTTTTAGGGAAAAACAAAATCATAGAAAAATACAGACGCTCAACTTCGGTACTTTAAGCCTAGTTGTATGGAGCGTTGAGACAGGTGGACAAGAGCAAGACTGAAGGGAAAGTGTGTCTTTCCACAGGAAGGTGCCAGTCCTCAGTGCCGTTTGTGTCTTGCCTCATTTTCAGGTAGCATGGTGTAGGTGGCTGGAAATTAGGTTTTGACAAATTGAGTCAGTTGTGTGAGCAAGGTGTTGGTGTAGCTCATTTTGAGCAGAGGTGCTGTGTGACTCATTAGAAGAAGACAGGACCCCAAAGCCTGGGCTGTGAAAACTGCCAGGAGTGACTGGGCTTGCCCATGCTGGAGTGTGGCTACCAGTGTGGCTTGGTTTGATGCACTGGACATTGCTTTACTTGGAGGGTTCTACCACTGCTTCAGATAGCTGAAGGCCTCTCATATAGAAGAGATTCATCTGGGGCAGAAGTATAAGGAAGGTGGATTTCAGTTCAGTATGAGGAAGAACTTTCTAAAAGTCAGGACCTCTTCCATACCGGAGAGGCTCGGGGAATACCACTCACAAGGGGCTCCCTCCAAAAGAATTCCTGGACATACCACATCGCTGTCCCGATCCTTTCCAGTCAGGAGTCCTCCTACAAAATACCCATCCTGCCCCATTCCAAAGAGGAGTAGGAAACCAATGTGAACTAAGATTTCTTGAGTGTTTATGATGTGATTATGCCCATTTTACAGAGGAGAAAAGCAGACACTCAGGAAGGTCAAGATGTCCAAAACTTCTTACCTTGTGAGTGGCTGAGTTGGAGTTCCAGCTGTATCTCAAGTCCCTGGACTCAAAGCTTACAGAATATTGACATAGCATTTGAGTAGTTTATTAAATGCCTCCATACCCTAGTACTGCTGACAGAGGTAACGAGCTCTGCGTGTGCAGAGGGGTCCACGCACAGTTTAGGTTGGTAACAGCTTGCTGGGGATTTATTTTTTATTTATTTATTTTTTTAAAGCTCTTTATTTTTTTATTTTTAATTTATTTTTGGCTGTGTTGGGTCTTTGTTGCTGCGCGTGGGCTTTCTCTAGTTGCGGTGAGTGGGGGCTACTCTTCGTGGCGGTGCACGGGCTCCTCATTGCTGTGGCTTCTCTTGTTGCGGACCATGGGCTGTAGGCGTGTGGGCTCAGGAGTTGTGGCTCGCAGGCTCTAGAGCGCAGGCTCAGTAGTTGTGGCACACAGGCTTCGCTGCTCCGCAGCACGTGGGAATCTTCCCGGACCAGGGATCAAACCCGTGTCTCCTGCATTGGCAGGCGGATTCTTAACCACTGCGCCACCAGCAAAGTCCCTTGCTGGGGATGTTTTTGAGAAGGTTCAACTGTTAGCCAGTTGTTGGATGAGATGGTGTTTCAGGTCTCTACCAATTTTTTAAAATGTCATTATCGTCTTTTGTTCAAATTTGAAAGACATAGAGTGCTCTTCCTTAATTATATTGATTAAACAATTACTTTATTTCAGTGAAGAAAATATTTGGAAGCTCTGTGAATACATCAAAAACCACGACCAGTATCCTTTAGAAGAGTGTTATGCTGTCTTCATATCTAATGAGAGGAAGATGGTAAGTTGGGGAGTGATTGTGGAAATTTAAGATTACATTAGAAGCTAAATAGACCATGGGTTTAGCACTGTTCTAAAATGTGCTTTATAAAATACAGCAACATTTTAAAGTTTGTTTTTGAATGAGATTTTTTTCCTACCAGGACATGGTTGAGTTAGTAGAGCTTAGTCCCTTACTTGCAGGTAAGGAAATATGTGATGGTATGTTTATGCAAATAAAATCCACTTTCTTTAGGTATTAAGTTAGAGCTTTTTAAATTAAACTTAATGTTTAAATTAAGTTAGAGGCACATATTCTCAGGTTTGAAGTAAAGGTTTCTTTGTTTCTGAAGTTTTAATGGAACTGTAGTAAACTTCTATGAAGTATTAAGAAAAGTAAGCTCTTAATATTTTGTAAAGCACTTTTGCGAGCATCATCTTGTTTGACCCCAGTGGAAACCCTGTGAAGTAGACAAGGTCCAGACAGCTGTCTCCGTTTTATAGATGAGGAAATAGAGACTCAGGGAGGTCCCATGAATAATTAAGTGGGAAAGCAAGATTTGAACCTGCCAGGAATTCCAATTCCTAGTTTAGGTCTCTTTCTACTCTCCAGAAAACATCTTGTAATTAATTATTGCTCCTTCATTGTTAAGGACACTTGGAAGGATTTGGATTTCTTCTTATCCATTCATTCTTTCACCTTGATTGTTGGTTGCCTAGAAATATTTTATTTTTCGTGTATGTATTGCTTTAAAGAATTTAGTAGTGGTTTAACTGAAGTTGTGGCTTAGGAGAGTTATTGTATTTTGTAGATACCTATCTGGAAACAGCAGGCAAGACCTGGAGATGGACCTGTGATCTGGGTAAGATGGTCAACACAGCTTCTGATGCAATAGTACTTGTAATCCATGAGTGGTCTTTATGTTTTGGTAGAGCAGAAATGATGGGGCAGTAAAGACTGTGATAATTATTAATAATTTGACTTCTTGATGATAGATGTTATTTGGTTTAAGGTAGAAGCACTTATGGGCATGTTTTCTTTTAATTTTGAAACTATTATAGGAATGATTTTAAATGGCTGATGTAGCAGATATATTTGTTATCTAGACTCTTGTCTATTTAGCACTGGAAGGAACTTGAGCAGTATCTAGTCCAGCTGCACAGTAGAATTATCCAGAGACTGTTAAAAATACAGGTTTCTGGGAATTCCCTGGCAGTCCAGTGGTTAGGACTCAGGGCTTTCACTGGCAGGGGCCTGGGTTCAATCCCTGGTCGGGGAGCTGAGATCCTGCAAGATGTGCGACATGGCAGAAAAAAAAAGAAAAAAGAAAAAAAAAAATACAGGTTTTTGATCTAGTCGATGTAGAGGTTCAGGAATTAGTGTTCTTAGTAAACTTCTGAGTGAACATGACTGGCATTTGGAAAACATGGGTCTGCTTCAGCCCCTTCATTTTTCAGGTGAAGAAACAAGCCAAGAAAGGCATAGTGAATAGCTCAGGGTCATTTAACTGATCATTGTCAGGGCTGGGTCCTTTCCAGTACACATCCATATGTCACCTTAAACTGGTCCCTTGAAGAATGGAATTGTTTATGCTAAGAAACATGAAGATAAAGTAAAACTCCATTCATGATAATGCAACAAACATCAGGTTTCTGATGCTTATTTAGAATAAGATATCATTTGAATTGGCTTCATTCATTTACTTAACATATGTTTATTGAGTGCCTCTTATATGCCACGCACAAAATAGACTGAAATCCTCGGCCTCGTTCTCTTGCTTCCTTCACCAGCAGGGGATCCGCTGCTCTAACATTGAAGCCCAAATCCAGTAGTGTTGGGTTAGGAGTGCAGGCTGAGTCGGACACATTGGGGTTAAACCCCAGTCCTCCCATTGGTGGGCTGTGTTAGCTGGACAGGTTATTTACGCTCTTTCTTCGGTGTCTTTCTCTGGTCACTGGAGGCTTTGGTGAGAGAATGCATTTGAAGCATTGTCCTGGTATCTGGTACCAGTGCTGTAGAAGAGTTAGCTATTATTGTTAGCAGAGCTACAATAACCCCAGTTGCGGACTGTCCATCTGCCCTAGCAGTCATGCCCATTGCTGAAGTGCTCAGCTGATTTTGAGTCACGGTCTTGCTTCCTGTCTTCAGGAAACTCACAGGGAAAGGACCTGTCCCCCTTTACACAGCAGCTCATGGTGGCTCAGGGTGGGGAACCTTGTTTCAGGAAGTGTCCCCACAGATTTTCTATGTGGAGTAAGTCTCTGGCAGATTGATCTGGGTCTCACTGCTGTTCTGTTGCAGGGAATGGGTAGGCTTCCCTAAGTGGGTAGAGGCTCGATCCCCGAAGGAACAGATCACTTTCTAAGTGGACATCCCTGCCTCTAGCCCCACTGGGTCTTTTCCAGGCATTTGGACAAGCTCTGTACCCAACTCAGAGAGTGAGGCTATTGCTGGAATCTGCATTCCTTGGTTCCCCATCTCTGCCACGAAGGTGACTCCTAGTTGAGGCCTGCTTTCCCTCTCGAGTTCACCAACCATCTGTTATGTAGGAATATGGACCCGAGCTAACCAGAAGGATATTCCTTGTTTATGCCTTTTCCTCTCTTTTTTTTTGGGGTTGTGCCTTGTTCCCTGGTCTTAGTTCCCCGACCAGGGGACGAACACATGCTCCCTGCAGTGGAAGTGTGGGATCTAAAACACTGGACCGCCAGGGAAGTCCCTGTTTGTGCCTTTCCACAAGTTGTGTCCTCCTTCTGGGAAGCTCTCCCCTTCAGGCAAGAGGCAGTGACGGCAGCCTTTCCTCAGTGAAACGCTCCTTAGCAGTTGCCTGCCTTTTCCTCCCCGCCCACCCCGCCTTGGTTGGCTTTTTATAAGGCTGATTATTTACATAGTAGTCTCATTAATTCTGTCAGTAATACTGTGAGTAACACTGTGAGGTAAACACCACAGTTATCTCCGTCCTATAGAGGAGGAAGCTGGCTGGTGGTGGGGCTGAAGCTAAGCCAGGTGGCCCCGCTTCAGGTGCCCTTGCCTGCGTGCTCTCCCACCTCCGCTGAATTACCTCATCATCTCGCTGGTCTGCAGCCGTTGACTTGTGTTTCCCACTCGCTTCTCTAGGAACTCCTTGAGGGTAAGGACCTATCTTTCTCATCTTTGTATCTGTATTTTAATAGCATGGTTTCCCACAAAAAAATAGGGAGTACATATTTCCAAAAGAACTGTAATAAAGGGTAGAAGACGTCAAGAGAGAAACAGATTTTGGATACGGCGGAGACTACTTCTGGCAGGGGTGGGAGAAGATCAAAGATGGGCTCATGGGGAAGAAAGCATCTGAGCCGGAGCTTGAGTGATAGATGTGCGGAGAGCGGAGGAGAAGGTGGTGCAGATGGAGCCGAGTAACGTGAGCACGCCTGGGGGAAGGGAGTCGTGGACTGTTACCGGGGGAGCGGCGCTTAGTTCATGTATCTGGAGGGTAGGATGCGTTAAGGGGAGGACAGGGAATAAGCTTTCATTTCTGATGCTATTCTGCTTTCTAAGATAGAACTGGAGCCAAAGGAAGCACTTTCGGCTCTGATGGTGCAACATCTCCAGTCTCAATTATGTTCCCCACCTCACTGGGTCAAATGAAACATCGTTTGAGAAAGTGCTTTGTAAGCTCTGAAGTACTAGAAATGTAAGATGGTATTTCTGACATTGTATTAATGTGATTGAACTTTTTATCTCGCAGTGCTGTTCTCTGTGAGCGCGTTTTTCTTCTGAGGAGCTCTAAGCATCACACTGCCCTCATGTCCATTGATAAACCTCCCTGACGTCCCTTCCAGCCCTTAGCTGGTTGGGGCAGTGCCCCATGTCCGGGAGTGAGAGTGAGAATTCACATGTGTGCTGGGACCCAGCTGTGCAGGAGAAGCTCTCTGTATTCTTCTTCCTTAATGGCTACAGATTAGGACTTGGCTGACTTAAAAACAATAACAACCACATTTTAAAGTCCTTCCCCTCTCCAGGCTCACCTCAAGCTGTCCCCTTTGTTAATGGTTTGGAGAATATCCTTGTAGACTTGTTTCTCTGTACTCATATGCATGCATGTGTACTTCTGAATGCACATGTCTGTCTTTATATACACGTAAATTTAAAAAATAATGTATAATACATAATCTGCAATTTGCTTTTTCCATCCAACTGTGTAACATGGACTTAGTCCAATTTCCACAAAAATTTACCTACTTCTCTTTAGCAGCTGCGTAGGACTCCATCCTATGGCTGCATCGTGGTTTGTTAACCATTCCCCTCTTGGTGGACTTCTGGTTGTGTCTGAATTTTCAGTGTTATAAACAGTGCTGCAGAGATTTTCTTTGTTTATATACCTTTACATGCATGTGGCCATACTTCTATAGGCTGGATCCCTAATGGTAAAATTGCTGGATCGAAAGGTGAACATTTAATGTACATGAGCATTTCCACTATTTGACTGTTCCCTGTTGCTGGACATTTGGTCTGTTTTCAGGCTTTTGTGTTTGCTTTATTTTGCTATTATAAGGAGGACTGTCTTAGTCTTGTATATTTTTTTTGTTTGTTTTTAAGGCTTCAACTTTATTTTTTTTTTAAGATTTATTATTTATTTTGTTTATTTTTGGCTGTGTCGGGTCTTAGTTGCGACACGTGGTATCTTTTTTATATATATATATATTTTTTTAATTTTATTATTTATTTATTTATGGCTGTGTTGGGTCTTCGTTTCTGTGCTAGGGCTTTCTCTAGTTGCGGCAAGCGGGGGCCACTCTTCATCGCGGTGCGCGGGCCTCTCATTATCGCGGCCTCTCTTGTTGCGGAGCACAGGCTCCAGACGCGCACGCTCAGTAATTGTGGCTCACGGGCCTAGTTGCTCCGCGGCATGTGGGATCTTCCCAGACCAGGGCTCGAACCCATGTCCCCTGCATTGGCAGGCAGATTCTCAACCACTGCGCCACCAGGGAAGCCCACGTGGTATCTTCGTTGAGGCATGTGGGATCTTTTCTTGGGGCACGCGGGCTTCTCTCTAGTTGTGGTGTGCGGGTTTTCTCTCTCTAGTTGTGGTGCACGGGTTCCAGAGTGCATGGGCTCTAGTTTGCGGCACGCGGGCTCTGTAGTTGAGGCGCGCGAGCTCAGTAGTTGTGGCGCGCGGGCTTAGTTGCCCTGCAGCATGCGGGATCTTAGTTCCCTGACCAGGGATTGAACCCACGTCCCCTGCATTGTAAGGTGGATTCTTTACCACTGGACCACCAGGGAAGTCCCTTGTATCTGTATTTGATGATATATATGCATTATTACTGTAACCTTTGAATACACCATCATAAGGTAACCTGGTTAACTTCAGCAACTTTTACTTCTAGGATTACCATGTTGTCTTGCTTCATGTTTCAAGTGGAGGACAGAGCTTCATTTATGACCTTGACACTGTTCTGCCATTTCCCTGCCCCTTTGATACTTACGTGGAAGATGCCTTTAAGTCTGATGAGGACATCCATCCACAGTTCAGAAGGTGAGGAAATTCAGGGTGGATTTACCTACTTTCTGAAGTTGGACCTTGACAATTAGACAGCGTTACTTTGTGTGTTTGTTCTTGCATTGGTTTTGTAAAGATCACTTGTCTTGGCTTCACCATTGAGTTGATGTTTGAGAATCATGTGCTCTACAGAAGATTCAAAATGTTTTAAAGTTTTAAAGGTTGTCCGTTGTATAAAAGTTTGGCAGTCTTTAAAAATTTGTGTGATGAGATCCAGAACATTTTCTAACAGTCGTTTTGGGGATTTCTCTCATACTCTTCGTTTTGGGTGGGTGGGTGGTGGGGTGGCGGAGCTGGATGCCTGGTGATGACAGAAGTCTGAGGGCTGAGACGGCAGCACCTGGAAATTACGCCCTTTGCCCCTCATATATACACTGAGTAAGTAAAGGCAACCGGGTATACTTCCATGCCTTTGTAGTTTGGGATTTCAGCTGATCATTTCTCATGGCATCTTTAACAGGTATTAAAGCTACATATATATTTGTGTATCACTAATAGTACAAAAATGCCTGTCTAGTTTTGTGCATGTCATAGAAAATGAGTCTATATGAGAATTGAGTTAGAATTTCAACTGTGATATAAACGAATGTTGGTTTATGTACAGGAAATTTAGAGTGATCCGCGCAGATTCCTATTTGAAGAACTTTGCTTCTGACCGATCTCACATGAAAGACTCCAGTGGGAACTGGAGAGAACCTCCTCCATCATATCCCTGCATTGAGACTGGAGGTGAGCCAAGGACGCCCTCTCACAGGGGTTGCCCATCACTGTGCAGATGAGCGTGGCCCCTTAACCAGGGACAAGAAGCGCATTGTTCTTCGGGTAAGACTCCCTGAGTGGTGAGAGGTAAGAGGGAGTGTAGTTCTTATATTTATCAGATGCAGAAATGAAGGCACAGGGAGCAGGACCGGAAGGTGCCAGAACTCATGGGAGAGGAAAGGCGTGAGGGAGCCGAACCACGACCCCGTTGCCGGAGTGTTGGGTGTACCTGCTGCTCGCGCCCTGGACTTGGGGAGATCTGTGTGTTTGTGCCACTTAACGGTGGGACTGGTAGCGCCTTGCCGTGGTGGGTGTCACGTGATGGTGAAGGAAATCCCCAGTGCATCTTTGGGATATGTGAAATGTCGTTTCACTGGCTCTGTGACAAAATCTGCATTAGAAGGAGGTGAGAGCTAGCAGGTTTTATTGCCCCACTCATGTCATTTATGTGCTTTCTCGAGACTTAAGTAGGTAAAGGATTCTTCACCGTGTTACTATTGTTTGGCATTCACCTGAGTTGGAAACATTATTTATGGTGGGAATTAATTCGCAACGTTGCCATTTATTGGTGAAACATCCCCTCACAAGGATGATACCGTCTGAGTGAAAATGCTCTGTAAGCCGTTAAGGATGCCAGAAAAATAGGACATTAGTGTTCAGAGTTCAGCACGGAAGAAAGTAAAAAATATATTTGGTGTATTTGAAGTGAGTGAACACTGAAAGAGGATTCCAACTCTGATTTTTGAGGCTCTCTGTGAAAAGCTCTCATGATTTTTAAAGTTTATATTGGAGTTACTTTGGGTTCACCAACCTGGTTCCCAGCCTCAGCATTAGAATTGGGATAGCTCAGGTCAGGAAAGGGCATCATGGGTCTTGCTTTCAGTCTCACAAACCCTGCTACACGACATGGTCTGGACAATGCTTGCACGGCTCCCCGTTTCTCTTTTACACGTGAGCACTAACGCAGAGCCTGACACGTCGTGGACCTTCAGTAAACACCACCTTGTCAGCCCCGGTCGTTCCTTTGGGTTTTAATGACTACTTCCCAGGAGGTGCCTAGCAAAGGTGCCAGGCTTTGTGCCAACCCCTTCACGTCTTATTTACACTTACTCTTCACTTGGTAGACGCGCACTGGAGCGCGTGAAGGTTCAGCCCTCCGCCTGCCCCCGGTGCCCAGCTGGAAGGAAGTAGGCTCCGTTAGTACCCTGTGCTCAGGAGCGGGGAGCGTGGTATCTTTCTTTGCCTTCTATGTAACTAGCTCATCAGGGGCCTCCTGAGGTTGACATTGGGACTCAAAGGAATCTGCTCTGAATGTGGGGTAAACATACTGGTTTCTCGTGTAGTAATTTAACCACATGTTCATGGTCTCTCGTGTGGTAAATCCATTACTTCAAGCCCTGTATTTATCAAAGGAATGTATTTGAAGTTAGGAGACAGGGGAATTACCTTTAGCTAGTTAGTATTGCTTTGTAAAAACAAAAAAAGGTTAAAAAAGAAAAAAAAATGGTTCAAGAGGACATCAAACTTTAAACTGATGCAGCTTTGTTTTTTTCATAGCAGCTTTCCTTGGTCCCCTGCATTTAGTTCTGGAATTGGCCTTTAGGGCTTAAAATTTAGTACATTTGATGTGTTGCACATTACAATTAAGCCTATACATTTAATAATTTTGGTGGTCATGTGTCTGCAGGCCCACTATTTTCAATTCAGCATTTAGTGTATTTTAAATAAAGGAACTCTTTTTTTTTTTCCTCCCCTCCCTGAAAAAAGAAGGAAACGGAGATTCACAGTCTTGTATCCTTGCTCTGAAGGCTCAGTTCCAGTACCAGCCACAGATGGTTCAGTTCTTAAGGACATTTCCCAAGTCTTGGGCTGAGTTACAGGGTCTACCATATTTGTCCCCTTCTCTTTCTGAGCCCTTTGCTGCCTTTTGTCCGCATTTACCTCGCATCTCCTTGTCTCAGATGACCTGTTATAGTAACACTGGCTAATTTGAGCCCAGCTGGAGGACCAGTGTTATGTAAACAGAAATGTTGTAGTGCCTCTTGGGGAGATTATAGGCAAGTGCTGATTTGTTATACGTTGATCTTTAAAAATTAAAAAAATTCTTATTTTTATATGTTATTAGGTAATGAATGCCTGCAGATCGTAATCATCTTTTATTTACTTACATTAAAAAGCCCTAGAAAATGAATACAGTTGTATTTCAGAAGTTGAGGTTTCCTTTAGCCATTTGTTAAAGATTTTAGCTGACTTACATGGAGTCTGGCATCTACCCCAGGTAAGCAAGAATTTTTGCCCCGTCTCTCCTGGGAGGCGCCTCTTTTTCCTTTATTTTGGATTCCTTGGTCATCGTGCATCCCTGGCTCTCTGATGACTTCAACAGAAGTCCTGCTTTTGCTGATTATCTAGCTTTTCTTGTTGTAAGGGTGGGAGTGACTCTGTTTCTGGTTTTCTGTATCCTAAGTGCTTACCTTCATTTTTGAAAGATATATTTGTTGGGTAATGTGTGCTAGTTTTACATGTTTTTTCTTTCAGTTTTTTAAAGGTGTCTCTCTCTTGTTCTCTGCTTGCTTAGTTTCTGATCAAGGAGCATGCCATTGTTCTTGTGTTTGTTTCTCTAAATGTAGTGTGTGTTTTTTCCCTGCTCTGGCTGCTTTTTAAGGTTTTTCTCTTTATCTCAGCAATTTGGTTATGATGGACTGTAGCATAGTTTTCTTTAGGCTTATTCAACTTGGTTTAAGATTCTTAGATAGGTGGATTTATAGTTTTCATCGAATTTGGAAACATTTGGCCATTATTTCTTCAAATATTTTTTCTGACCCCTCCCCCTTTT
This sequence comes from Eubalaena glacialis, assembly GCF_028564815.1. Classification (NCBI taxonomy): domain Eukaryota; kingdom Metazoa; phylum Chordata; class Mammalia; order Artiodactyla; family Balaenidae; genus Eubalaena; species Eubalaena glacialis. The sequence continues at coordinate 73,120,194 of NC_083732.1, forward strand.
TAAAAAAAATTCTTGTCCTTCTCCTACGCGTATGTTAGATGGCTTGTTACTTCTCTTAGGTCAATGATGTTCATTTTTTTTCCAGACTTTTTCTGTATGTGCTTCATTTTGAATAATTATTTTGTCTGTAAATTTATTGATCTTTTCTTCTTCATTAACTAATTTGCTGTTAATCCCATCCAATGCTTTTTTTTTTTTCATTGTACATATTTTATTTTTTCATCTCTAGACATTCCATTTGGGGCTGATTTAATATCTTCCATTTCCCTCTTTGTCATGCTCATGTTTTACTCTACCCTTTTGAGTATACGGAGCATGTTTATAATAGCTGGTCCTTGTCTGTTGATTCTGTTATCTCTGTCGTTTCTGTCTGTGAATGTTGATTGATTTTTCTCCTGGTGTTGAGTCATATTTTCCTGTTTCTTTGTGTGATTCGTAATACTTGGTTGGGTGCCGGGCTTTGTGAATTTGAGGTACTTTTAAAAACAATGTTGGGTTTGCTTCTGGCATGCACTTAAATTCCCGGGGGTCAGCTGGATCCTTTCAGGGCTTGGTTTTAGGCTTTTTTAGTGCAGGTTCAAAGCAGCCTTTCACCCAGGGCTAATTTAGCCCCACTGCTCTGGTGTGACCCTTCTGAGGATTCTACCAAGTGCCCATGTGTTATGAGTTCTCTCTACCCTGGCTGGTGGGGACCGTGGAAGTTCTGGGAGTTATTAGACTGACTGCTTTTTGGTGCTTCTTTCCTGGCCTCATGAGATTAGTCCTTAACCAAAGACTTAAGGGTAGAGGAGTGAGTTCCCTCTGCAGAAATCCGGGACACTCTCTGCATAGTTCTCTCCTCTCCCACACTGTGTCCCTCACATGTAGCTGCCAGGCCCTCCTGAACTTGGATCTCTGTCTTCCCATCAGCGGGAAACTCCCATGCTGTTTGTGTCCCTGCCTCAGTGCTGTGGTCTGGAAACAGCCCCCCGGGCAGTGAGCTGGAGGGATCCTACAGCTCCTGCCCTTGTTTCTCTTTTCTTAGCAGTCAGTCGTGTGTTGCCCACTGTCTAGTGTCTGGAAACAGTCGCTAAATATATTTTGTCCACTTTTCTGACAGTCTATGGTGGAAGTGCAGTTCCCATAACAGTTCTTTGATGAGTAGAAGCATCTCTGTACACACTTAAAAATTTGTAGTATGGAAAATTTAAATCATATACAAAACTAGGCAGAACAGTATATTAGACTTTCAACAGTTATCAGCTCACGGCTGATATCCCATCCACGTATATCCCATCCACTTTCCCCCTTCTTGTATTATGTTGAAGCAAATTCCAGATATTATATCCTTTCACCTCTAAATATTTCAGTATGAATCTCTGAAATATAAGGATTAGTTTAAAAAATATATGACCACAATGCCATTATTGCATCTAAAAAAATTAACAATAATTCTTTAAAATCAACCTATATCTCTGTAGTCAGTGTTGAGATTATCGCAGTTATCTCATGAAGTCATAATCTTTTTTCATGTAGTTTGTTCATTTGAATCAAGGTCCAGATACAACCCCCCCATCGTGCTTGGTTGGCATGTCTCTTTAGAGTCTTTTTTAATATGTAGAGATTCCTAGTCCCACGCTCTGTTTTTTTTTTTTTCCTTGTAATTTATTTGTTGAAGAAATGAATCTGGGAGAAACGGTCTGGATTTTCCTGATTGTATCTCTTTTTTATCCTCTGTATTTCCTATAAATTGGCAGCTGTATCCAGTAAACTGGCAGTTTGCTTATTTATGCATTTTTTCATTTAACTTTTTATTTTGAAATAACTTTAGACTGCTAGGGAATTGGTTAAAACGGTACAGAGAGCTCCTATATACCTCTTACTCAGATTCCAGGGGGATCTGAGAAAACCATAGTGTAATTATCTAAATCAAGAAAATAACAAATCAGTATGAAAATATTGACACAGTACTGTTAACTTATAGACCTTACTTAAATTTTGTAACTTTTCCCCCTATTTCTGTTTTCTGGTCCAGAATCTAACCCAGGATATTACATGTAGTTGTCATGTCTCCTCATCTCATTCTCCTTCAATCTGTGACTATTTATTTATTTTTATTTTTATTTTTTTTCTTTACAACTTTTACCCTTTTGAAGATACTGGTCATTGACTATGTATAGTGTCCCTCTGTTTGGGTTTGTGTGATGTTTTGTCATGATTAGATTGATGTTATACATTTGAGACAAGAATACCAGAGAAGTGATATTGACCCCTTATGAAACATTTGAACAATTTTCCCTACTTTTGGTCTTCTGGGTTGTTTTATTGCTGTTAAGCCAGAATTGTGCTTTCAGTGGACATTTCTTTCATGTATTTTTGTAGATTCCAAAATGAACCTGAATGATTTTATCAGTATGGATCCTGAGGTAGGATGGGGAGCCGTCTACTCACTGTCTGAATTTGTACATCGGTTTGGCAGTCAGAACTACTGAAATTGACCTCTGGATGTAGTGCCATGGAGAAATTCTAGGACGTGAACAATCCACCCCTTCATCTGAGACAGCAAACATTATGGTACATTTGGCTTGGAATTATGCTTTCCTCTTTTAATTCAATTGAGTTGAAGCATTAGTGAACAGAAGAATAAATAGAAACAGTTTCTTTTTGGTGTGTCAGGTTGAAACTTGATGTAGTTGCTCAGATATTCCTACTGCTCATTTGTTAAAAAATGTGAAGACTTAACGCCAGTAATTGTTATGATAAATGTGTGGACTTTGCGTCTGTTTTGGATGGTTCGTGTCTCTCCAGCTATACTGTAAGCTCCTTGAGGGCAGGGCTGTGGCCCGTTGCTCTGTGAATCTCTAATGCCCATAAAAGGTGCCCATAAAATGTTTGCTAGTGACTGTGCTGCTGCCTGAAGAGGGCTGACGTTGTGAGCTCAATCAGCAATAAGTATTAGTCTTTCTGGACCATTCATTCTGTTCTTAGCAAAGATTGCAGCCCTCTCAGGCTTAAGTGTTGTTTGGCCTATTTATATATGTTTTTAAATAAAATTGACCTAAATTAATTTTGTTTTGAAGATTTTGTGTCCCTCTTTGATAATCTGGGATACCCAAGAATGTCTCAATTATAGATGGGAACCGTTGCTTTAAAATACATTGATCAGTCTTCCTTCCTGAAGATGTTTTGGAAATTTGGCTTTCATCATATAATTCCAGATAAAAGATGTTTGGTATTAAACCAGCATATAGCACTAGCTCTCATTCACGTCCTCCATGGTTCTGTTGTAAAAATGAGCAAATTTCTTATAACAGGGCTGCGCAAACTTTTGCTCTTAGATGAGTCTTCTGCTTACTCAGAAACTTCCATTCAAATCCTCTGCCTTGTGCTCTGGAGGGACACCTGCAGTCATTTCCTCAGGAGTCAGTCAGTCAGTCAGTCAAAGGAAAGACCATATATCCGTTTGGCTCGGCTGACCTGGAAGATGCTGGGAGAAAGTGAATCAACTTCGGTAAGAGGAATACAAATACAACCTAAATTATTTTTATAATTTAGAGTTAAATATAGACCCTAAACTTAGGTAACTTTGTTGAGTTTCAGATGGTCATTTAAAAAGTATGTGACTACAATAAAGAAGATAGATTTTGGCAGGTTGTACCACAGAAATACTTTGCCCTGAGCAAAAAGAATTCAGAGACCCCAAAGGATTGTGATCTGATTTACAAATTGCATTTTTTGGAGCTTTGGTTTTTGTTTTTTTTTTTCTCCTGCCAATTTATGAGCAGGTTTCCAATCTGGTATTCAAAATTATGTCTAGTGCAGACCAGTCAGACAATCTTGTGTGTGTAAGTTTGAACTTTCCAGCCACCTTGCCTTGAAATTGAAAACCCCCTACTTCTAATCAGTGTGATGAGCGAGGTTTATAGTTACGTTAACATATCCAGTGGCTGTTGTCATGACTTGTTAGAAGCAATAGAGGACATCTGTTATTTCTACCTACCACTCCTACAGTGCCCTTTGGGGAACTCTTCTTTGAGTATATCATATATTGTATATAGTCCTAGTGGCCCATAAATAGAGGCATGTAGCCTAAACCGGGCCAGGCTTGGACCCCACCCCTGGACAAGTCTAGGAATAGCCTGTCACAGTGTTCTCTGGAATTGCTGTATTGACATTAAGAGAGGATAATTCTCTGTCCATCAGGACTGCTGGGCTAGGGCCCCTGGGAGTTTGGGGCTGCTGGTGGGTATCTTGACTGCCACAGAAGAAAGGCCTGCCTGCATAATGCACCCAAGCAGAGCGGGAGCCCCAAGGACATTTCTGAGTGCCTGGATCTTTCTTTGCTTCAAACCAACCCCAATTTTCGAACTTGCCAGTTATACAAACCAGTGGGTTCCTTTTTCTCTTCAGTTTGTGTGAGTTGGATCGCTGTCATTTTTAACTGAAAGGTAAGCTCCCTTGCAAGATTTTTCTTCAGAATTGTTGATTTTATCAGGAACTGTTTCTTTTGTCTCTCTGTGCTTAATTTTTCTCTGAGGTCAGATTTGCTTCTCTTTATACTCAGTATGTGTGAGAGAACTGAATAAATACTGATAAATGCTGTTTGGAAAGAGGAACTTTCAAGAAAAGCAGGGGACTAAAATAGAATTTGTAGTTGACTATGAAAATAAGAGAAATAAGGTATCTCTGAGAATCTGACGGGAAAGCAAAACACAATATAAAATGGCTCCCAGGTCAATAGAACTGACTATACCTGATTGTGGGTATTACCGTGGCTTTTACAAGTGATTGTGTCTTTCAGAAGAAGGGGTTGTTAGCAGTGGAAGTAAAGACAAACGCTTTTTTGTGTGTGGTTTTTCTCAGTTTAATTTTTAATTATTTAAATATAGATGGCACATGTACATTGTACAAACGCAAAAGATATAAAAAGGTATGTAGTGAAAAGTACTCTTCCCTCCCATTCTTACCTTCAGTTTTCTGATTTCCCTACCCAGAAACAACCTGTTTTCAGTTTCTTTTCTATCCTTACAGGAATTTTTTTATGCCCATGGAAGCATATAGCATTATGTATTAAATTCTGGGGTTTTTTTCTTCCCACAAATGGTAACACTCTAAAAGTATTGTTCTGCATTTTACTTTTTAAAGTTAATATATTTGGATATTTTCCAATCAGTACATGTTGAATTTCCTCTTTCCTTTTAAGGGATACATTGTATTCTGTGGTGTGCATGGTCCATAACTGAACAGTCCTGAAGTTGTTGTAGTCTTTTGTTATGACCCAAAAAAAAAAAAGGTTCCAGGAGTATTTTTGGCCATGTGTCTTTATAGCAATTTCTGAGGTAAATTTTGGAGGTGTAGACTGCTAATTGTCCCACCGAATCCATTCTCCTTTTTTTCTAGAAAAAGGGATACGAATGTTTTCTATAAAGGGCCAAACAGTAAATATTTTAGGCTTTGCAGGCTGTAAGGTCTCTGCTGTAGCTGCTCAACTCGGCCTTTGTAGCTGGTAAGCAGCCATAGACGATATATAAATGAATGGATGCGGCTGGGCTTCAGGAAAACTTTGTTTATAAAATGTGGGGGCTTTAGGATTTGACCCTTGGGCTACAGTTTGCTGTCCCTTGTTTCAGAGTCACAGAGGTGCAGCTGGCCTTGTGGCTGCTCTGCCAGGGACTACATTTCCCAGTGTCCTTTGCAGCTAGGTATAGCCATGTGACCAGGTTCTCACCGTAGGAATATAAGGGGAGGGGTGTGTGTCACTTACAGGGCTGACTTGTGGGATGTTGCCCACCCACTCCTTCACACCTCTCCCCCCTTTCCTACTGGATGATATGATGGTGACTAGAATGACCTTGGAAGCCACCCACTGAAGATGGCAGAGCCACCATCAACCTGGGTTCCTGAATGACCCTATGGAGCCGAGCTGCAGGCCTGCCTGAAAAGTATATTGTAGAACTGTTCCATAAGAGACACACTTGTGTATTTTTTTAAGTCACAGAGTCATTGGTGAGTCTTGATTCTGCAGTTTAGCCCTCCCTAGTTAATACAATGCCCATTCAGGACTTGTCACAGGGTATTTCTACTGGGTTGGAAATGAGACTTTGTGATGTTCCATGTGGAGTTAGATCCTCGATGTTTTCGTGCAAGCTGCCCCTAAAGTGTCCTGGAGTGTTTGTGGGATTATTGCCCTTTGCAGAATGTTCAGGAACACTGAACACAGATATCCATCCATACCTCTTATTTTGCATGAGGTTCGAGAGCCTTGTGGGAAAGAAGCCAAATGAATCCTGTCCTCATTTACAGTTCAGACATGTGTGGGCCTGTCTGATGGACTAGGGGTCCTCAGAGCTATCCTAGCTAGAGGAGAGGAAAACAGATTCCTGAGGGAAAATCACTCTTGAGTGAGGAAGACACTTGGCTGAGTGGACCAGATCTGGCAACGAGGCTTGGTGGTTAGAGGGACCACCGGTGGCAGGTACAGCGTGAGGTGTGCTTCCTCATTGCTCACCCTTCATGCGGTGCACCCCTTTCCTTGCTCTCTCACCCTCTTGAAAGCCCTGTCCTCTGGGAATGAAGGGAAAGAACTGTGTCACTAGGGGCCCAACACGGCTCTCTGGGAACCTTGCAAGTAGCTGGTCTTGGGCATCAAAGGAGAACAGTGGAGGCCAGTGGCCTGAGAGGTTGGAATTCTGGTGGTTGAGTGGTTGGCTCAGAGCAACAGAGCAGAAGCATGATAAAGCCTGAAGGCTGTGGCTCTGATTTTCTGTGAATCCCCATTTAATCAGGACTTTTTTTTGGTTGCTGTTCAATTCAAATAAACACTTATTAAGCCTGTGTTAAATGGGGGCATGGTTAAGAGAGGCCCCTCTTCTGTCTGTGTGCAATTCCTGCCACTCTGTTTATCCTCATATGTCTCACTATTCTTTTATAGTTATTCAAACTCCTATAATGGAATGGTAACCTTGTTCAGAAGCTCAGAATCTTCTTAGAAAGTTGTTAGTAGAGTGATGGTCACAGCTAGTGGAGAATCTGCTTCATTTTCTGAAAAAAAACAAAACACTGAGCTGGACTCGTTGCTTCCCATGAGGATGCTGGGCTCATCTGGGGCTTCAGTCATAGGCTCTTTAGAAAAACCAGCAATGATGTCTTCTTTACTCCGAAGTTCTTTACTCCAATCTTTACTCTGAAAGTTCTCTGTGGGAAGAGAATGATAATCAACGGTGGCCTCAGTGACTTCTTCCTCAGAGCTCAGGGTGTTTAATTTCGCCTCAGTAGATAAAGCGAAAGTCTGCACGTTCTCCAAATACAAGTCAGTGGTAGTTTCTTCATCTTCAGTGAAGCCTGCCTTGATCAGTGATCAAGGCTAGTCGGTCAGTGGTCGACTCTAGGTCTGTGATGAATTCCGGGAGTCGTGTGGGGTTGGGCACAGCCAGGGTGAACCAGGCAGAGGGGAGGAGGGCCTTCTTGAGCAGGATGCTGATGCCAGCGGGGAGCATGGGGGCTTGTGAAGGTGAGGAGGCTGAGCGTGTCTCCATCTCATCAGGACTTCGAAGTAGAAAATGACCTTATATAGGATTCACAAGCTAGTGGGGGGCTTGCGTACATTCAGTTTATAATAGCGAGCACCCCTGACAATTCATAGAAGTTCTTGGTGAAGAATGCTTATTAAAAAGCTGGACTTAGTTTTGGTGAATATGTGCTTAAATCATGAAGAGTTGGGATTACTATAAAAGTGAAAAGTTTGTACTCACTGGTGGTTGGAAGCCTGGGACATACCAGGTACTTACCATTCGGGGAAGGGGAAGTCATAGTCATTTGCCTTGAATACATTTGGAGAACGGAGTTAGAAGTTACAGGCAGGTTGCCTCCCTCCCTCCCTCCCTCTCTCCCTCTATCCACCCACCCAGCGTGTATTACATGCCTACTATTTGCAAAGTTAGGCCCTGATGAATAAGGCAGAACTGTCCTAAGAGAAGACATGCAGAGTGCTCAGGTTCAAGGGACAGAACCTCTGTCCTTTATTAGTATGTCTTTTATTACCTCACTTTCGTTAGCATGTAAAGCAGAGGGCCGGCCTTGGAGGAGCCTGTTGTATAGAAATCTTTTGGTAAAGACGTGGCACTTAGAGATTGCGCTTTGAACAAATATATAAGCCAAAATGAAGGACTTTTCTGTAATTATTTAAAAGGATCTTGAAGGAAGAAGTGATTATTCCAGTACAGAACCAGAAAATTTGGAAACACATGAGCATCCCTAGGACCAGAAAGACCAATCCAGCCTGAACCAGAATTATTCACTTAGTTCCCCTAGTTAGGGGTTACCGTCAGCTCTTCAGTGAGCAAGAGCTGGAGACTTATGTTGGCACCACTGCCTCTTCTGTGTAGTAGTTAGTTGTAGGTATGTATCAGTAATATATAGTTGAGTCTATAGTACTCATTCTGGAGGCTAGTGACAGTTTCTCTGAGCAAGTCCTTTTGCCACCTTCATAGGACACTGAGTGAAAGAAGCTGTCTAGTTATAACTGCAGTGAGGTGTTCAGGCTGAGTGCTGTAAATATTATAGACCAGCTTCTGATACTCAGTGTGGGCAAAAAGTGCTAAGTAGTCCCCCATACTGCATTATCTTTCAGCATGTGGCACACAGTAGATGCTCAATAAACATTTGCTACATGAATGAATATATATTTATGAGGTTCTCTCAGTGTGTTTCCATGAGTGCTGCTAGTTATAAAATCGATGAAATGATGTGTAGTTGTGCACATAAAACAGCTGCAGCCAGTCGATTAGGTTGAATTTGGTTGTGAGACAACTATTACCACCGTTTTTTATCTTGGCAGAGAAATGATAGAAATGCACTGTGGGAGAGCTTCTCTCTCAGCCTATTCTTTTGCCCTTTGTCCCACTGTGCTCCCTCCCAATCCTGTTTGGACATTATTTGTGCCGTTTCTGAGAAGAGGATTCAGAAGTGTCCCAACTAATGAGAACATTTTGTCAGGGTATCTGCTTCCCTGTGTGCCATGACTGAAGAGACAGAGGGAAGGAACAATACACAATACCCCTGTATTTCACCATGGTGAACCACAGAGTAAATTTAGCCCCTTGTAATATAGCAAGGGTGCTATGGCTTGAATATTTGTATCCCCCCTACCCCACTCCCCGAATTCATATAGTGTAATCCTAACCCCCAAAGGTGGTGGTATTAGGAGGTGGTGGGGGTGTGTGTGTGATTAGATTAGATTAGGAGGGTGGGGCCCTCATGAATGGGATTAGTGGTGCTATAAAAGAGATCCCCCAAAGCTCCTTCTGCTCTGTGAGGACACAACGAGAAGTCTGCGACCTGTGATTTTACCCAACCTTGCCGGCACCCTGATTGGACTTGCAGCCTCCAGAACTGTGAGCAATAAATTTCTGTTGCTTATAAGCTACCCAGCTGTGGTATTTTGTTATAGCAGCCCAAATGGACTAAGACAAAGGGTTCCTAACCTGGAGTCCTAACACACATTGAGTGTGTATATGAGTATATTTTCCTGGAGAGAGGACACATAGCTTGTATTACCTATTTATTCATTTAACAATATTTATTATTATTTTTATCTATTGAGGGCCTACTCTATAACCTCAGGCTCCAGGTTAGATGCTGGTAACTGAAACCAGAATAGCTTTTGCTCTCTTGTAGCTTATAGGCTGATGATGGAGACTGACATCAATCAAAGAATCACACAGATGGCTGTACAATTGCAACTGTGAAAGTGCTGTCAAGGAATGGTACCAGTTCTATGAGAACATGTAATGGGGGAAATTAGCTGGTTAAAGGGAGTTGGGAGGATTCTTGAGGAAGTGTTTCATCCTTTCAAACAAATAGCTCCTACTATGTGCCAAGCACTGTTCCTGCCCTGGTGATTCAGCAGTGAAGAAAACAAGCCCCTGCACTCATAGAGCTCACATTCTGGTGGAGAAGACAGACAAATGGACACATACTATGTGTGGAAGAATGGTTGCTATTTACCGAATTGGAGAAGATTGTGGGTGGAGCACTTCTGGGGAGGAAGATCAGGAGTTTTATTTTGGACATCTTAAATTTGAGGTGCCAGTTCGATGTCTAAGAGGAGATGTCAGATAGGAGTTGGATAAAGGAGACTGGGATTCAGGGGAGATGTTCAGGCTGGGAATATGAAATGGGGAGACCTCAGTTAATAGACAGTATTTAAAGGCACAGGACTCAGTAAGATCACTGAGAGAATGAGTGAAGACAGAGAAGAAGTAGGGGGACATAGCCCTGGGAGCTTTTACGTTTAGAGGTCAGGAGATGAAGAGACACCAGAAGGAGGACAGAGGGAGGGGTTCGTCAGGGAGGGAAGAGAGAAGACAAGGAAAGCTCAGAGAAGAAAGTGATTCAGCAGGGAGAGAGGGCTCTGACACATCAGATGTTGATGATCAGTTGAGTAAGCTGAGGACTGAGATGACCGTTGGCTTCGGCAGTGTCTTCAGAGCAAGTTCAGAGGAGTGATGGGGATGAAAGCCTACTTGAAATGGTTCAGGAGGGAAAGGGAAGAAGGAGGCAGAGTGGTATGGTAAAAGGAACAGAGAAGTGGGGCAGTACTGGAGGGGGACATGGGTCAAGGCGGACAGCTCTGAACCTGGCCGTCACCCAGTTCTTCCTTTATAATGAACAAATTTACCATTTCTAGCCCTCCAGAGAGACTTCTAGGGACATCAAAGACCTGTCCTCCAGGCCCGTTGTTCTCATGCAGGGCAAACACTGCTCCGTTCTTGACTAGATCCATCCCTTGGTTCATGCAGCCTTCCTCAGCATTGACATGGAAGAAAGAAAGCTGGATACCCCCAGAGGTATAGTCATCTCTTGGTACCTGTGGAGGATTGGTTCCAGGATCCCCCACGGATACCACGCTCCATGGTTGCTCAAGTACCTTATGTAAGATGGGACAATGCAGTTGGCCCTCAGTAACCATGGGTTCCACATCAGTGGACTCAACCAACCATGGATGGAAAACTGCAGATTGAAATCCACAGATGCGGAACCTGTGGATAGCGGGCCGGCTGTATTTCATCAATGCAATTCCTATCAAATTACCAATGGCATTCTTCACAGAACTAAAACCAAAAAAAATCTTAAAATTTGTATGGAGACATAAAAGACCCCGAATAGCCAAAGCAATCTTGAGGAAAAAAAATGGAGCTGGAGGGATCAGGCTCCATTACTTCAGACTGTACTACAGAGCTACAGTAATCAAGACAGTATGGTACTGGCACAAAAACAGAAGTATAGATCAATAGAACAGGATAGAAAGCCCAGGGATAAACCCATGCACCTATGGTCAACTAATCTATGACAAAGGAGGCAAGAATATACAATGGAGAAAAGACCGTCTCTTCAATAAGTGGTGCTGGGAAAACTGGACAGCTACATGTAAAAGAATGAAGTTAGAACATTCCCTAACACCATTTGTAAAAATAAACTCAAATGGATTAAAGACCCGTATGTAAGGCCAGACACTATAAAACTCTTAGAGGAAAACAGGAAGAACCCTCTCTGACATAAATTACAGCGAGAGCTTTTTTGACCCATCTTCTAGAGTAATGGAAATAAAAATAAGCAAATGGGATCTAATGAAACGGAAAAGCTTTTGCACAGCAAAGGAAACCATAAGATGAAAAGACAACCCTCAGAATGGGAGAAAATATTTGTGAACGAATCACCGGACAAAGGATTAATCTTCAAAATTTACAAGCAGCTCAATATCAAAAAAACAACCCAATCCAAAAATGGGCAGAAGACCTAAATAGACATTTCTCCAAAGAAGATATACAGATGGCTAACAAACACATGAAAGGATGCTCAACATCACTAATCATTAGAGAAATGCAAGTCAAAACTACAATGAGGTATCACCTCACTCCAGTCAGAATGGCCATCATCAAAAAATCTACAAACAGCAAATGCTGGAGAGGATGTGGAGAAAAGGGAACCCTCTTGCACTGTTGGTGGGAATGTGAATTGATACAGCTACTATGGAGAACAGTATGGAGGTTCCTTAAAAAACTAAAAGTAGAATTACCATATGACCCAGCAATCCCACTACTGGGCATATATCCAGAGAAAACCATAACTTAAAAAGACACATGCACCCCAGTGTTCATTGCGGCACTATTTACAATTGCCAGGTCATGGAAGCAACCTAAATGCCCATTGACAGGCGAATGGATAAAGAAGATGTGGTACATATATACAACGGAATATTACTCAGCCATAAAAAATGGGTCATTTGTAGAGATGCAGATGGACCTAGAGGCTGTCATACAGAGTGAAGTAAGTCAGAGAAAAACGTATCGTCTATTAACGCATATATGTGGAATTTAGAAAAATGGTACAGGTGAACCTGTTTGCAAGGCAGAAATAGAGACACAGACATAGGGAACAAATGTATGGATACCAAGGGGGGAAAAGGGGGCGGGATGAATTGAAATATTGGGATTGACATATATACACTAGTATGTATAAAATAGATGACTAATGAGAATCTGCTGTATAGCACAGGGAACTCCACTTCGCTGTACGGTGGAAACTAACACAACATTGTAAAACAACTATACCCCAATTAATAAATAAATAAATAAAAATAACTTAAGGAAAAAAAAAAGTGCACAGATGTGGAACCGGAGGAGAGCAGGCCGGCTGTGTTTCATCCGGGTCGTGGAGAAGCCTTGCCACTACCACTAATAGGCTCCCTGCTTTTTTCCTTGTCCCCTTCCCACCTTTCAGTGTTTTCTGCACAAAGCAGCCAGAGTGATCTTTTAAAAATATAAACCAGATCATCTCACTTCCCTTCTTTAAAACCACCAGCACCACCACTTCACACTGGCTTCAACATGTACTTAAGGTAAAATCCACTGTTCTTACTCTGGCCCACAAGGCCCTGCGTGGTCTGAATTGGCTGCCTCTGTGATTCCAGCTCCACCACTCCCAGCCATTCCCCGTCCTGCCTCCCCTGTGAGGTTTCTGTCTCAGAGCAGGGTGAACTCATTCCTTCCTTAAGGACCTCACATTCCATTTGCTCTGATTTGACCCTTTCCCCCCATATTTTTTCTTGGCTGTTAGCTCCCTGACAGGTCAACTAATCCTTCCCTGGTCATGTGTCAGAAGCTGCCTGCCCCAGTCAGCATCAGGCTACTTCACCACTTTTTTCCTTCATAGCAATTATCACTATCTGAAATGATTTTGTGTATTTATTTGTGTAAAGTCTGTTTTCAATTTCTTTTCACTAGCCTGTGAGCTCTCTCTGCCTTGCCTAGTACAGTGTCTGCCACAGTGTAGGCACTCAACAAACGTGCCTCAAATATTTAATGAAGGAACAATTCCTGTTACTGCAGGGGTCTGGAAGGTCAGGTCTCCTCCCATCCCCCGCAGGATCTCTGGGTAATGCTGGAAAAGTGCTGCTAAATTCTTGCTCTTTGCATTTTCCCCTTTGACTGGATTCTGTTCTTTTTTCAGATTGTACTGTCCTTTTGCAAACAGTACTGTTTAGAAAAGGTATATAATTCTCGTTCAGGTTGTACTGTCCTTTTTCTTTAGCAGTCTCGCAGGCCTCCACTCCAAGCCCTACTATTCTTTCACCTTTTGGTCTAGAAAGCACATTACAGATGACTTCCAGAGATAGCAGAGATTATCACGAGTTGATTGAATCATTGTCACTGTCACACTCTTGGTGGGTTCCTCACTCTAGTCACCTGTTGCAAACATATATTGAAAGCACCTTGTCCTGTGTGTCTGGTCGTGACAGTTGGGGATCACATTACTTTTTCCTTCTTTCTTCTAAGCTGATCACATAGCCTGGCATCAGAGAATTAACTATTTCTTTCACCCTCTCAGTCCAAAGAGAGCATGGCTTTCACCATGAGCTATGGCAGGCATCTGTTAGAGCCAGGCTTTTAATAACATCCATTTGTTATCAAGGGAGCAGTTGTAGCAGAATTTCACTTAGAGTCAGTAGGCAATCTTTCCTGTGGTTTCCATGGGGATCTGGTATTTTAGAGCAATTTCTGGGAAGAACATTGGAAAGAAATTGAGGGGCGAAATGTTAATAACGTTACTGTTCTGGCACACACCGTTTCTAGAACCACGGGCAATGGATGAGTCACTTCCCACCCAAGGCCCACAGGGTGCAGAGCTGCGTGTGACCTCCTCGGGGCCAGGTGTGGAGGAGACCTAGTGCCTGTACTCAGAATACAGGAAACATCAGATTTGAGTCCTTAGTCCCCATTGTAGCTGTGCTTTTGTTAGTCACTTGCTGTGTGACCTTGAGGAAGTCACTTAACCTCTCTGGGCCTTCATTGCTTCACTTAAGAAAGAGTTATTTTGAGGCTCAGATGAGATTGTGTGTGTCTGAGAGAGGGAGAGGGAATTTTTCATAACTCTGAAGGTAACGTGTTTTGAATAGCTAACACTTACTGTGTGCCTAGTAGGTGCTAGATAGCCCTTCTAAGTCCTGTATGTGTATTAACCCATTTAATCCTTAAAACAACAATGTAAGGTAGATAACTGTTACTTTCCCTATGTTGCAGATGGGGAAACCAAGGCACAGTGAGTTAAAGTAACTTACCCAAAGCCACATAGCTAGTGAGTGGCAGAGGCAAGATTTGAATCCAGATAATCCCACGTTAGGACCAGGCTGCCATCATCTTTACCCAGTTCCCAGTTCACCTCCACATTCTGTAAGCAAATTCCAGTCGCTAGAGAGGTGTTCTCTATCGTGGGGCAGGAATGGGGCATCCAGTTTCCCCGTGGCCTGGGCAAAGTGTCTTTCAAAGCTATCTACCTGAATTAACCAACTTTGTAGTTACTGCAAACAATGTTTATCAATTAATTTCAAACTTTTTGAGCTTAAGATTTGTTGGAGAGTTTGTTAAAAAAAAAAAAAAAGGCAGATGCTCAGAACCCTTCCTGAGGGATGCTGATTCAGTAAGCATACCAGTCAGGCTTCAGTTGCAGGTAACAGAAGTCACTCTTGCTGCTTGAAGCCGAAAAGGATTTGATTCAGAGTCACAGAGAAGGGAAACAAACATTTGGAGAGCAGGGTCATTGGGTGTAGCAGCCAGAGATGCTTCACTACTCTCCCTTGGTGCCTGGACCCATGAATTCTGGCAGCACCGTCATGGCTTACTGCATTCTTTAGGACAGGACCTCAATATCACCAGGTGGTGTCTCCCAGCTGGTACTGTGCCTCAGCCTTCAATAGGTCATTTATTCTACCATCCAGAAGATCACCTACTTTTGGGTTATGGGGAGCGTTGTAAAACCAGAGAATCCTGGGGGCACCACTTCATTGACTTACTTCTTTTGCTGTAAATGGATTCGTGATTAGAAGTAATGTTGGCTTTGAGTAAGTCACTTTAACTCACTGTACTTATTTACATGAATCTCCAATGCCAAATTCCAGAGGCTGTGACATTCCATTTCATAGTTTCCTATAATCTGACAGTGGTTGTATTTCCAGATAAATACTTTAGTTAATAGTCATCCTGCTTGTTCCTGATGCTATTGAATGTCCAGAGAACTTATATATCACAGGGATTTTTATTTCAAAATTTGGAACCCAAGATGTACTTCTTAAATATCTAAGGCATTAGGCATTTTTTTTTTTAATTAAAAAATTTTTTTTAAATTTTTGGCTGTGTTGGGTCTTCGTTGCTGCCCGCGGGCTTTCTCTAGTTGCAGCGAGCGGGGGCTACTCTTCATTGAGGTGCGCAGGCTTCTCATTGCGATGGCTTCTCTTGTGGAGCACAGGCTCCAGGTGTGAGGGCTTCAGTAGTTGTGGCTCGCGGGCTCTAGAGCGCAGGCTCAGTAGTTCTGGCGCCCGGGCTGAGTTGCTTCGCGGCATGTGGGATCTTCCCAGACCAGGGCTCGAACCCACGTCCCCTGCATTGGCAGGCGGATTCTTAACTACTGCGCCACCAGGGAAGCCCCACATTAGGCATTTTTAAGTAAACAAAATTACAAAGAAGTGTTGCTGAACTTGATTACATAATTACCTCATTACGGGAAATAATTATTTTGGTCAGTTCTGAACAATATTAATCCTTACAGGAATTAAACCAGAATAAAGTATATACTTGGACTCTTTACTGAGTATTGAAGGAGAAGCCAGGACTTGTTTTATATGATTACCTCAGGGTGAAACAAAAAAGATATTTAGTGCATCCTTTAAAAAAAAAATGTCACTTTAAAGTGACCCTTTCGCTTTCCCATCCTCTTAGCTCTGTCACTTAAATGATGTTGGCACTTATTAAACTTCTAGGCATCTTGGAAATTTTCAAAAATAAAAAAATCAATTTGTTTCAAACTCTGTGGAAGGCAATCCAGATAATTTATTTGTAAAAATGACCTATGCACATACCTTTGGCTTAGTAATTCCCCTTCTAGGAATTTATCTTACAGATATACTGTACATATGTAAGACGATGGATAAACAAGGTTACTCAGTGTAACAACAAAACATTGGAAACCACCTACCAGCTCACCCACTGGGGACTGATGAAATGAATTATAATATAGCTATGGAAGAAAACATTATGAAGCTATGAAAACAAATGAGGAAGGTTATGTTTCTTAAGCTGAGTAGTGGTGTTTTTATTCTTTATCTTAAGCTTATGTTATATTCTTTTGCCTGTATTAGATATTTAGTAAAATTAAATTTAAAAAGCAAGTGAAAAAGTGTGTATTAAAAGAGAAAAAATATGTATTTGTGCAGAATATCTGAAAGAATATCCAACATCCAAAACAAACTGGTAATGTTAGTGGCCTCTGGACAGGAGAACTGGGTGGCTGGTGTCAGAGGAGGGAGGGAAACTTCATCGTATATCCCTTTGTGTTTTTAAGCATCGTGAGCCCTGTGAATATATTACTCATTAAAAATAAAAAATATATAAACCACACCTTCCCTCACTCACACATTTACCCACATGACTAGTTTTTTAATAAACAAACACAGCTTTTAACAGGTAAAGCCTCAGATGCTCTCTGTAGTGAAAGCTGCATTGACCAGCAGCACAAAAAGCCGGGATGTGTGACACACACTTACAGAAATTGCCGGCAGTATTCACATGACGAGAGACTGAGGAACGAGGAAGAATTCCCCAAATTGTTTTTCTATTATACTGCTCTTAGCCTTTTGTCCAGCGGTTCTAACCTTTGATTTGACTGCTGTGAGTAAAGGTGAGACCTTTAAATGACTGGCTGACAAGCTGTTTGTGCACTGGTGAGGGGTGTTTCGGTGCCTTATATGGCTTTGAGCTGCAGTTTGGGTGCAGGAAGGCTCAGGAAGCGTGAGCTCACGCAGAGAGAAAACCTTCTTAGTAGATGTCTCTTGATTTCTCTTAAGAATCTTAAAATTACCCCTTGCGGGAACCCATAATGATAGCCAACATTTATTGGGCACTCATTTTGTAGCAGGCACTGGTCAAAGCTACTGATTGTGTATAAAATGATTAATCCTTGGACTTCTCTGGTGGCGCAGTGGTTAAGAATCCGCCTGCCAATGCAGGGGACATGGGTTTGAGCCCTGGTCGGGGAAGATCCCACATGCCGCGGAGCAACTAAGCCCGTGCGCCACAACTACTGAGCCTGCGTGCCTAGAGCCCGCGAGCCACAACTACTGAGCCCACGTGCCACAACTGCTGAAGCCCACGTGCCTAGAGCCCGTGCTCCGCAACAAGAGAAGCCACTGCAATGAGAAGCCCACACACCACAACAGTAGCCCCCGCTCACCACAACTAGAGAAAGCCCGCGTGCAGCAACGAAGACCCAACACAGCCAAAATTAAATAAATAAAGAAATTTATATTAAAAAAAAGAAAAGATTAATCCTTACAACAGCCTTATGAAGTAGGGATTATTATTATCTCTGTTTCTCAGATGAGGAAACAGGCGTGGACCATGTTTCCAAAGGAGCACAGTTACTACTCAGACGAACGTGATCTGAACCTGGGTCTGACTCCAGAATTACTACCCCCTAAGATGACAGTCCAGTCACATTGGAATAAATCCAAAGGCGAAATTAGGGCATTGCTTCTCAAGCTGGTCTCTGGACTGAGATGCTGGGTGGATTATAGAAGTGAGCCTAGGGAAGTAATGGGGTGGCCTGTCTTTGGAATGTGGGGTGTCTTTACTGCATGAGAGCCTCGAACCTCAAGATGAGATTCAGGGCTTAATCTTGTAGGAAAAAAAGGGGCCACAGGGACAAGCTCTTAAACAGGGGAGAGATGTGGGGAAACTAGCATTTTGTAGGGTGTCCTTGAACTGTGATTGTCAGGTGGGGGCTGGCAGAGGGGAGACCAGAGGGAAGAGGCCTCCGCATGCAAACAGATGGGGGTCAGGACTATGGAGACCGTCATGGAAATGGGAGGAAGGATGGGTCTGGGAGATTTTGTTTTGAGGATTTGGTCGGGCGCACAGCAGTTGAAGGTTGATGAGGAAGCAAGGAGATAAGAGCATGCTTAAGATGCTCTATCATGCAGGGGTGCATAGAGGAGATGCTTCATCGTACTTTTACATTCGGGTGCGTTTAATGCATTCGCCACATACTCTGCTCAGGGCTTCCCGAGTCTTGCATTTGTCCGCCAAAACAGTTCTTCTAGAAGGTGTAGCAGATGCTGTCAATCCCTCCCTCCCCTATAGTGCCCATCTCCCCATACTCTTCCTCACCCGAGTGAAGCCCTTGTGCGTCCGTGAAGGGCTTTCCCTGGTCCTAATGCACTTGGCCCTGGCTCAGGCAGGCTGGAAGCAGGCAGGACTTAACACGCCCGGAGCAGCCTTCAGCTGCTGATGTGCTGGAGCTGGTGGATAAGTGCTTCTGCTTTTTTTCTCCTCAGAGGGTAGAGCTCTGAGTAGGGTGCTGCACCCTCTCCCAGGGGTCCCCAGCAAGGTCGAGCCCCCGCTACCCACTCAACACCTGCTCAGCAACCTGCTTCCTTGCCTCTCCTGACTCACTTCCCCACTCCTTGCTGGTGCTTCCTGGGATCCCCCGTCTCAAGGTCTGCTTTGGGGGAACCCAGCCTCAGGCAGTTGACAGATGATACTAGCTAGGCCCAGAGAGGTTATTTCACTTCTTCAAGCTTACAAATCCAGTCTGTAGGAAATCTAGGATTTTAATTCAGCTCTCCTAAACCCAGTGGGCTCCTGATGTTATTTTCTGCTAACCATGTTTTGTATCTGCTGTAACAACTCCCTGAGTCTTTTTACATGTCTGGCTTTCCTACTAGAGTCTGGCCAGTTAGACTCCAGTATAAACTAATACAAGGCAGAAACTATGATCCTGATCATTTTGTAACCAAGATCAACAAGAACAGTGTCTTTCACAGATAGACGCTCAGTGAGGATTTGTTGAAAGGAAGAGATGGAGCAAGAGGAAGGAGGAGGCAAAGGCAGTTGGGTGCATGACACTGGAGCAAGGATGAGAGTCTCCAGGCATCTTGGCCTGGGGCCTGAGGGTGACTTGCCTCGAAGGAGACCATGGTGAGAGGGTCAAAAGCAGAGGACCCAGAGGAGGCACAGCGGTGAGCAGAAAAATTGGTGGAGAACTAAAAAAATACTTTTTCTGGAAATCACTTATGAGGAAAGATAAACCTAACGAAATAGTCCTTTTCAGTGCATGTAAGGGGAGTTTTTTTTTTTTTAATTTATTTTTTGTTTTTAATATGAGATGAGTAATCTTAGCTTTGTAGGAAAAACATAAGATGGGTTCTCACCCAAGAGTAAATTCTACAAATCAGATACTCCAGTGCAGTATTTTTCAAACTGTGCTTTACAAGGCAGTAGGACTTCTAAGGATCTCTCAAGAAGAGGTTAGTAGATCATAAAAACTGATTAATACTTACTGAACTTTAATTAGACCATGGGCCAAGCCCTAGGCTATGTCTTGGGCTGCTTTATGGCATTTAATCCTCCCAGGTACCCTTTGGTAGGTACTGCTATCTTCCCTGCCTCACAGATGAGGAAGCGGATGCTCAAAGCGGTCACCCAGCTAGGAAGTGAACCAAGTGGGATTTAGCCCCCGGGTTATTTGACTCTGGAGCCCATGACCTTCACAGGCAAGGCTGTAGGTACCCTCCTCCCCACCCCTTGGCCAACCACACTCTCCCTCCACCAGAACTGAAGCTCAGATTTTGACACGTGGACAGCAAACTGGGGAATGGGAACTACACTGTTGGTTAGGGGTTTGGAGAGAGTGCATTAAAATGTGCCACACTTTGATTGCCTTCTCTAGAAGTCTTGGAGTTTTGCTTTCCCACTGTGCAGGGGAGTTTTAAAATGCATTTTGATGAATGCATTCTGCTCTCTTGGTACACAAGGGGGAGCATTGAGCACAGGAATGGGAATAACACTGCTACAGGGAGTGAGTTCTTGCTCTTCACCGGAAAGAGTTTCTCTCTCTTTCTCTTTCTCAATAGGATTTCCTAAGAACAAAACCAGTTTTCTGCCTAATCACAATACTATTATTATCATGTCCAAGAAGTTAATATTGATGAAACCGTATACATTGTCTATATTCAGTTTTCCCCGAATATCGCCAAGATGTCCTTTATTGCTTTTTCTTTTTCTTTTCTTTTGATCCAGAATCAATTTTGTATTCTCTTAATATTAGATCATGGTCATTTTTCTGAAATATTGTGGTGCAAAATGTTCATAATTTTTACTGGCTATTTACTATCCCATGAAGCTGATTTGTCATGATTTATTAATAAATTTCTCTTTGGTTATTCCTGTTATAAGCATAACATGGTGTTAAGCGGGGCTTTTCCTTTCTCAACGTTGACTCAGGCACCAATTCAATAGATATCAGATTGCAAAGTGAGAGTGAGACTGATAATCATATATGGCATTCACCAAGTGTCACAGGTCAGGTTCCCCGGAAAAGCCTCCTGATGGAGATTTTTGTACAGGAGGTTAATTGAAGAGTGTTTGGGGATCAACACCTATGGAGGAATAAAGGAAGTAGCGCTGGAAGAAGGAATAGTTGAACTTTGATGCAGTCACTACAAAGGCTTCAGCTGGCCCTCTGTTAGCTCTGGAGCTGAGATGGTCTTGCAGAATTGTTCCCTATTGGGGCAAGGAGATTGGGTCTTTTTACCTCTACACAGACCAGTCATTGGATGCAGATTGCCCCTGGGAAGTGGCCATGACCTTGGGTGAGATAGCTAGCTTAGACCAATTTTCAAAGAGACTCAGGGTGGCAGTGAGGGCCTCAGTCCTGTGGGGAGATCTGGGCAGAGAACACAGCATCCACTATACCAGGGGAATTCTCGTGGACCTGTCGTCTAAGTCCTGGATCCCTGCAGCCAGACTGAATACACAAGTGGGCGTGTGGAAATGGGCGGAGGGTGGAGAGATGCTGTTGGAGAGAGCATTGCATGTTGGGACTCCTCCCTCCCTCCCCAGGGGAAAGGCCAGGGCGCTACCTCCTTATCTGAAGGTGTATGATGGGGGCTTCCTCAGGACCACATATTGAGCTTGAGATATTTTTTTCTACTGTTGGGGGCAAAGAGAAGTGGCTAGACTGGCCTGTGGCAGCAGGACACAGAGGGTGGTGTTTGGTTCTGCCCTCCCAGGGTTTGTTGCGGCAAAGGATGAGAGAGTGTTTCCTAGGACTGAAATGTGAGTCACTTGGGAGAGAGAGAACTAGGCTAGAGCTATTTTAAAAAATATATTCAAAAACAATCCTCTAAGACTCACAAGAAGTTGCAAAAATAAAACAGAGAGTTCCCGTGTGCCCTTCACCCAGCTTTCCCCAATGATAACATCTTATATAACCATAGTGCATTTTCAAAAGTAGGGAATTGACATTGACATTGGTACAGTGTCTTGGTTTTTATCATTTTTTACATGCACGTGTGTATGTGTTACTATGAAATTTTATCACATGTATAGATTTGTAGATTTATGTAATTACCACCACAGTCAGGATACATAGTTGCCCCATAACTAGGAAGAAACTCCCTCACACTCCATCTTTGCAGTCAGACCCTCCAGTGGACCCTATTCCCTGGCAATGACTAATCTCTTCTCCATCACTGTAATTTTATCATTTCAAGAGTGTTACATAGTAGAATCATGCAGTGTGTAACCTTTTGAGATTGGCTTTTTTCACTCAGCAGAAATAACAGCCTTGAGTTCCAGCCATGTTGTTGCGCATATCAATAGTTCATTCTTTTTTATAGCTTAGTAGTATTTAATCGTATACCTATATATAGTTTATCCAGTCCCAGTGGGAGTCATTTTAAGTCCTGCCCAGCAGACTTTCCGGGAGGGTGAGAGGAAATCAAATGATGAAGTCTGAATGGAGAGGATTGCCAGGGAGCCTGGGGCAGAGGGGGTAGTGGCAGCTGGGAGGGAATGCTTCTCCTTTGTCCTGAGAATTAAAACTGGAGAGGTCCCCAGAGATGGGGATCTCCAAAGATCCCATGAAAACTGCACAAGCAAGAGGCAGTTTTTTATAGCTTCGAAGCCCAGAGAGCACGAAGTCGGCTTACGACGGTGCCAGTCACAAGCCAATTAAAGTATTTCCAGACATAACCATTTACCTCTACACCATTGGTACTTTGACATGGGATCCAAAACAGCAGCTAGTGAGTGGGGGAGGGAATGTGAAAGAGTAGTGGAAGAGAGAAGAAATTGCATATGAGACCCTCTTCCCCCCGACACCTGTCACTGAACTGCTGGCTCTAGCTGGGAAGGGGGAGGAAAGCGTTGGGATGAAACTGAATTGTTGATTAATATAATGACCTGACACATTGAATTACTCTATTAAGACCATGTTTGTGACTTGATGTGACATCAGACTGTCATTACTTGGAAGTGACCAGAGCAGGCAGGGTCCTGCAATAGTTGTCATCTGGAGTCAAGGACAAGCTCCTTTTTTCCTCCTACTGGCACTCCCCCTCAAATGAATAAATTTTTGGAGGGATGGTGGGAGAAAAACAAAGTATGTTTTGATTATGTCCACCAGCAGTTACATAAATAACTTGGAAATAAACATCTTTTATACATAAGCCTTTTTTTTCTTTTATAGTATACTTTCCTTCGAGCAAATTCCTGGAAATGGGGTTAATAGGTTAAAGGGCATGGATATTTTTATGATTCTCAAAACATATTGCCAAGTTACTTTTCTAAAGGTTTGTACCAATTTACATTCCCACCAGATAATGCATGGAAGTTAATATCATAAGATTGTTAGTATAATGGAGTTTAAATGCTATTTCATGTTTGGAATAATTTTTAAAGTGCTTTTGTAACATGGCACTTTTTGCATTAGGTGTTTTATCAATCTCTTTTAAACTTGACATTAATATCTTGAATACAGAATATTGTTACGGGTCTGATTTAATAAGTTGATTACTGGCTATTCACATTCAGCTTCCAGGGGGTTCCTGGGCGTACTTAGAAGAAGACCAAATCCTGTAGGATTTGTGGGCAAGAAAGAAAGGGAGAGGTGAAGGCCAGATGATCAGTGAATACAAGAGACAGGTTCAAGGGCTATGAGTGAGAGGTAAACAAATGAAGCAAGGGACCAGGAGCAAGGAGATGGCCATGAGGTCAAGAGATGATGTGGAAATGGACCGTGGGAGACAAAGATTCTAGCACAGGCCCCAAACAAGGAAATATGCCTTCCCCCCAACCCCCAAATATCAATGAATTCAAAATTTATTTTTTTAAAAAACCATAACATTTACTATCTTAACTATTTTAAGTATACAGTTCAGTAGTGGTAAGTATTTTCACACTGATGTGAAATAGATTTGTAGAACCTTTTCATCTTGCAAAATGGACATTTTTACCCATTGAAGAACAACACCCTTTTCCTTTCTCTCCCCAGCCCCTGGTAGCCACCATTTATTTATTGTTTCTGTGAGTTTGACTACTTTAGATACCTGATATAAGTGGAATCATGCTGTATTTGTCTTCTTTTGTGACTGGCTTATTTCATTTAGCATAGTGCCCTTGAGGTTCATCCATGTTGTATAGCACTTGACAGGATCTCCCTCCTTTTTAAGGCTGAATAATATTCCATTGTATGTATATACCACATTTTGTTCATCCACTCATCTATCAATTGATATTTGGGTTGCTTCCATCTTTGGCTATTGTGAATAGTGCTAAAGCATGGGTGTGCAAATACTTCTTCAAGAACCTGATTTCAATTCTTTTTTTTTTAAATTTCAATTCTTTTGAATATATATCCAGGTGTAGGTTGCTGGGTCACATGGTAATTCTATTTTTAATTTTTTGAGGACCTGCCATAACTTTTTTATGGTGTTTTACATGTTTTTTACCATTTACAATCCCACCAACAGTGCACAAGTGTTCCAATTTCTCCACATTCTCACCAACACTTGTTATTTTCTGGTTTTTTTTTTTTTTAATAGTAACCATCCTAATGGGTGTGAGGTGGTATCTCTCTATGATTTTGACTTGCGTTTCCCTTAAGATTAGTGATGTTAAGCATCTTTTCATATGCTTGTTGGCTGTTTGCATATCATCTTTGGAGAAATGTTTATTCAAGTCCTTTGCTCATTTTAAAATCAGGTTATTTGATTTTTTGTTGTTGAGTTGTAGGAGTTCTTTATATATTCTGGATATTAACTCCTTATCAGATTCATGATTTGCAAGCATTTTCTCTCATTCCGTAGGTTGGCTTTTAACTCTATTGATTGTGTCTTTTCATGCACAAGATTTTAAAGTTTGATGTAATCCCATTTGTCTACTTTTGCTTTTGTTGCCTGTGCTTTTGCTGTCATATCCAAGAAATCATTGCCAAGTCCAATGTCGTAAAGCTTTTCCCCTGTGTTTTCTTCTAGGAGTTTTACAGTTTTAGATTTTTAAGTCTTTAATCCATTTTGAGTTAGTTTTTGTGTATGGTGTAAGATAAGGTTCTAACTTCATTCTTTTCCCTTTGGATATCTAGTTTTCCCAACACCATTTGTTGAAGAGACTGTTCTTTCCCCTTTGATATTAGCAACCTTGTCAAAAATCATCAATTGTTATTATTTTTTAATCAATGGAAAAATAATAACAAGATCATGGAATTCTTTTGTGACGTATATTTGGGACATATAGTGACTTTTTGAATGAGGTGGAGAGGTCCAAATAAAAAACATAAAAATGTGAATAAAACTTTGAGACTGTTGGATGGGGACCTTGTAACACCTTTTCTTAAGATGTCATCAGTGCCAAGGGGCAGCAGTTTATCGATAAACTAATTAATTCACCAAATAAATGATTATTGAGTGCCTACTATACAGACACTAACCAGGCCAAGGGAATACAGGTATATATAGGAGACAAGTCCCTGCTATCTGTGTTTCTGTGTAGAATCTCATTTTCTGTTAGCAGCATCAACAAAAATGTGTGTGCTGGCCCCACCTCTGCTAGGAGTTTGGAGAGGTAAAATAGACTGTGAGATGCTGTCCATGCTCTGAAGGGCCCGTGTGAGCTTATTCTCACCGTGGCCCCAGATACCCTTCATGCCCACTGCTCTTTGCTAAGGGTTAATACCTGATGAGATGGACCCATTTTGTAGCTTGGAGAATGAAAGGGATGAGGGCTTAAAGGCTGGGGCTTACATCCAGATGTCTGAAGGAGTCTGTGTTCCATCTGAAGCTGCTCTCCGTAGGGCTATTTCTCAGGGTCTCCCCAGGCATATCCCACTCTGGTTGAAACCAAAGGTTCATTTCAATAACCTAAGTGCTCCATTCAAGAAACACAGAAAATAGGGTAATGTCCCTTTTCTGTTCTACAGTTCAGTTTAGGATACCACCACATTGAATTAGTTGTTGTGTCTCTTTAGTCTCCTCTAGTCTGTGACAGTTTCTCAATCCTTCTTTGTTTTTCATGACCTTGACAGTTTTGAGGAGAATTGGGCATGTATTTTGTAGAGTGTTGGGCCCAGTCACTTTTTAAAAAAATTTTTGTTGGCGTATAGTTGATTTACAATGTTATAATCATTTTTAATGCATTATTTTGTCATCTTCCTAGAGCCCAGAGTTAAAGCACTTCTTGAGTTATTCATAAAGGTAGTTTTCTAGGTTGGATGGACGTGAATGGACCCTTGTAACTCATACAATAATTTAAAAAATCCATTGCCCAGAAGGGAAAACTGCAGGTATGAGTCACCCTGACAGAGTCCAGCATTGGCCAGGTTTATATCTGTTTGGTTTTACATTATGGCCGATCTGTTAGTCAGGGTCTTGGAAGGAAAATCTAAGGTACACTCAGCCAGGATTTTGAAGACAATTTAATGAAGGGACTGTTAACCCAGGTGAGTCAGTGTCTTAGCTTGAGCTTCTATAAAAATATCATAGATTAAGTGGCTGAAAGTACAGATGTTTATTTCTCACAGTTCTGGAGGCTGGGAAGTCTTAAGACCAGAGCCTTGGTGAGGGCTCTTTTCCTGGCTTGCAGATGACTGCCCTCTTTCTCCTCGCATGGAGGCAGAGGAAAGCTCTGGTCTCTCTCTCTCTTTTTTTAAAAAATACTTATTTATTTATTTTGGTCGTGCCGGGTCTTAGTTGCGGCACATGGGATCTTCGTTGCGGCATGCGGTATCTTTTAGTTGCAGCATGCAGACTTCTTGGTTGTGGCATGCAGACTCTTAGTTGCAGCATGCATGTGGGATCTAGTTTCCTGACCAGGGATCAAACCCGGACCCCCTGCATTGGGAGCACGGAGTCTTACCCACTGGACCACCAGGGAAGTCCCTCTGGTCTTCCTTTCTCTGCTTAAAAGGGCACTTATCCCACTATGGGGACCCCACCCTCATGACCTAATCTACACCTAATTACCTCCCAAATGTCCCACCTCCAAATACCATCACATTGTGGGTTAGAGCTTCAACATATGAAATTTGTGGGGGGGACAGAAAGAAGCAGCCCATAATAGGCAGGGATAAAAGGAACCAATAGGGGTGTTGAGGCTCTCAGGGACTGGCAGCAGAGGGAAGCTGTTCCACGCGAAGGCCTGAAGGAGCAGGGGCGGAAGTTGTATCATGGATCTCAGAGCTGCACATGGCAGTGGTGAGTTGGGCAGGGGGCCCAGCAGGAGCTGTAGTAGTAGAGAGATGAAGACATTGCCAGAACACTGAGGCAGGGAGAGAGCAGGATATATCCAACCTTCCATATCCTTTCCTCCAGTTCCCAGTTGTCACCCTTTGGCCAAACCCAACCAGAAGCTAAGGGCAAAGGAGCCTGGACACTGCAGTCCTTCAGAATCAGCCCCTCCAGGCCGCACAGAAGGGTAGGGAATGGAGGAGAGTGTGTGTAAATGGTGAATAACCAGCACAGATACTTAAAAGTGTACCTATTGTTGACTCTATCCGTTTATTTAGTAATGCAAACTTTCGGAGGGCAGAAACACGACCTTTTTGTAAACTTAGCCTTGTTAAAGCAATTGTATACATTTCCTAGGGCTGCATGCATAACAAAGTACCACAAACTCAGTGGCTTAAAATAACAGACACAAATTCTAACAATTCTGGAAGCTCGAAGTCTGAAATCAAGGTGTCATCAGGGCCACGCTCCCTCTGAAACCGGTAGGGGAGAATCCTTTCTTGGCTTTTCTAGCTTCTGGTGGTTACATTCCTTGGCGTGTGGATGCATCATTCTAGTCTCTGTCTCCAAAGTCACATTGTTGTCCTCTCCCTGTGTGTTTCTGCTTCCTCTTCTTCTAAGGAGACTAGCCATATTGGGTTAAGGGCCACCCTACTCCAGTATGACCTCATCTTTTTTTTTTTTAATTTTTTTTTTATGGTTTATGATGAGCAAATCTCATCATATGTATAGAGAATTCCTATATATGCTTCACTAGCTTTCCCTAATGTTAACATCTTAATTAACCACAGTATGATGATCAAAACCAGGAAATTAAGATTGATATAATACTATTAAGTAAATTACAGATCTTACTTGAAATTGCTTGTTTTCCTGTTTAACTTTCCAATTTCCTATAGCAATCCAGTGAATTTATGAGACAAGACTAGCTTAGTCTTCTCTAATGTAGTTTTTTATTGTGTTTCATTATCTGGACACTTGAAAAGAACTCATCAGTTACTTTGTGGAATGTCCTTCAATTTGGGTTTGTCTGTGTTTTCTTTGATTAAACTGAGGTAATGCAGTTTCGGCAAGGATACCTCAGAAGTAATGTTACATCTTCCACCATGTATCATATCAGGAGGTACATGACGCCAATATATTTTATAACTGGTGTTGCTAACCTTGACCTCTTGGTTAAAGTGATACTTGTCAGGTTTCTCCATTTTAAGTTACTGTTTTACCTTTTGTAGCTAACAAATATCTTGGGGAGATACTTTGAGACTATGAATATATCCTGTTTCTCGTACTTTTGCACACTAGTTTTAGCATCTATGGAGGATTCTTGCCAGCAACAATTACTAATGTGGTATTTGCTTACTGGAGATTTTCTATTTCCTTCATGACTATATTTATTAATTGGAATTCCTCTCTAGGGAAGAGTTGTTCCTTCTCCCCCACTTATTTATATTAGAATGAGCTTATACACATTTTATTTTATGGGTTATAATCTAATACTATCATTATTAATTTTGTTGCTCAAATTGTTCCAGCTTTGGCCACTAGGAGCATAATCAGGTTGGCTCCTGTATCCTTTCAACATACTCTATCATTTGTGTGTACCTTCTTACGTTATGGCACTTCCTTCTTTTTCTAAGCTCATCTTGCATTTTCCTTGCCCCAACCCTGGAATCAACCTTTTTTCCGAAAAGTACTAGTTCCTTCTATTGGAGAATGGATTTAGAAACCACGATCTTGGTGGTGGGTGTGCTCATTGCTACTGGGGTGTCATTGTTTCTAGGTCCTCTCAGTGGACAGAGCTAGGAAATATGTGTATGTATACTAACACACACACATCTACGTTTATTTCAGTATGAATCTGTATAAATATGAAAAGCCATAATGAATATTTTCATTCTAAAGTAAATGCATGAGTATCTGCAAGGTACGCTTCTATTCGTCTCCCCCAAATAAGGAGAACATTACAATATTGCTTGTTTACTTGAAATAAAGTCAGTAGTACTTGTTTACTTTCAGTTTTATGTTATGATTCACATAGCTAAGGTTATTAGAGAAGAGACCTAACCTCATAGAATTCTGAAAACAGAAAAAAAAATCATAGAGGTATCCAGTTTGTGTTTCCTAAACTGGTATTCCATGGGATACTGTTTTGGGAGGTGTTAATAGGCTTATCAGGATGCAGGGGCTCTGTGGTCCAGTGAATTTGGGAAACTTGTCACGGTAGATCCCCCCACACCTGTGTAGCACTGCTCAGGGATTATTAAAGGAATTTTCTTAAAAATATGTTTTCCAGAAAAATTATATTTTATAAACAAAATATCAGACAAACTTTATAGAAGCAGGAGATATAAAAGAAGAAGAAAACGTCAAATTTATATGCAATATTGTATAAATTTATTGGGGACTAAATGTTGGTCTGCACAATAACATGAAATTTTTAAAGTAAGTGTGACCGCATTCCTTGTTAAGAGAAGCTGCTATAAGGTATGTCTTCAGATGGCTTTTAAAATCTATGGGGAAAATTACATTTTCTTCAACAAGGGGCAGATATATTCTTTAGAAAAAAGGTGTTCTCCACTCCTGCTTATTGAAATACAGCTCAACAGAACTTATGGAAAAACTAACAACAAAGACAAAATATCCTGTTTCAAAGTAGTCATTTTGCGGATGAAGGTAGAAACCTACAATCTTTCCCCTCAAGAGCATTTCATATTTAAACCTTCTATTTTTAACCTGATGGTGGGATTCATGGCTAATGCTTATGAGATCTACGTCTAGACAGTTGAGAAAAACAGGAAATGAGTTACATTGTTGTAGCTTAAGATAATTTAACCTTTTGTCTTCTAGCTCCAAGCTGTGCCTGCTTTAAAAAAAAAGAACATTCCTTCTCTCCTGAGAATTTCAGGGCATTTAGGGAACTATAATAATCCAAGGCCTCTTCAGGGAGCAGAGATAGCTATTTTGGTGGAAAAGGAAATGAAAACATGGGTTTACTGGGCTTGGCCTATGAAATGAACAGCCATTTGGAAGAACATGTTGCTCTCTTCTGAATTCTGAGTGTGTGCTCACAGTTGTCTCGGATGGTGTGCTTCTAAAGGGCAGGAACTCAGCCTGGCTAACCCAGTCTCCCTGTGTGCTGGTCGCATCGTGTGATGCTGTAGGACATACAGTGTCCCCCAGAAGAGCAAGTTAAGAAGAAGCAGCTGGCATCTGTAGAATACTTTCTATGTGCCAGGCACTGAACTAAGCACATTCACATACGTGATCTCGTTTAATCCTCTCAACGACCCTAACAAGATGTGGCTATTACTATTACCCCCATTTTACCCATGAAGAAATGGAAGCACAGAGAAGTTAAGGAACTTTGCAAGAGTAGCAAACCTGGCATTTGAACCCAAATCAATATGATTCTAGACCCTATGTTCTTAGTTGGTATGCTATACTGTAGTAGGGCTGTTTTGAAGATTAAATGAGATGATGTATATAACAAATTTATCATGGTTTCTGGCCCATAATAGGCATTGTAACTAATTCCTGCTATTATTTACATGTATAAGTAAAGTAATGCTATTCTTCATTACAAGTAGATGATGACAGGGGACTTCCCTGGTGGTCCAGTGGTTAAGACTCCGTGCTTCCAATGCAGGGAGCGCGTGTTCGATCCCTGGTTGGGGAACTAAGATCATGCATGCCCCGTGGCATGGCCAGAAAAACAACAGCAGCGACAACGGCAAAACAAACAGGGTTCGCTGCACTGAGAGGCAGGAGCCAGAGCCTTGTGGCCATGAGCCCATTTGGCAGTTCGGAATTCTTTAATAGAAGAAATGTAAAATAACTCGATGATGGAGAAGATGAACACTCTGTTTTGCGGCCATGAAGTCCACAGATGCGCGCTGGTTGATAGCAGAGGAGAGGCACCGAGTTACACTTGACCTTAAAGGAGCAGGATGGTCGAAACTAAGAGAGAGGCCATCTACAAAGAGTTCTTTTTCAAAAATTTTAATCAGGGAACACAGCACTTATCTCCTTATGCTGGTCATCGAGTCACACAGTGGGTCACACACATCACTGGTCCACCCTCTTCCTCCCATGTGAGGAAGCCAAGTCTGAGAAGGAGGAGTAACTATCCAAGGCATTTGGCTTTATGTCCTGAGTTGCCCTACAAACAGAGAAGATGAATCATCACCTGGAGTGGTTCAATGTGTACAACAAGGTCCAGATAACTCTCAAATCACATGACTGTGGTGGACTGACGGAAAGAGATGTGAAACTGGCCAAGTTTTTATTGAAAAAGGCAGCTGCTTCTGTGTGATTTCTTCCAAAACACATGTAAAATCTTATATACACATCTAGCTCCAATGTATTTTGAAGGCAATTTACATGAACAAATTAAGTTGTAAATTTAGTTCACCTTTTGAACTATCTATCACATTTTGTAAAATCAGTGCTCAAATAAAAATTATTTAAACTTGAAAAACCCAACAAAAAACAAGTAGATGATGACACTCACCCTCACCCTTCTCCTTGTAAGATACACAGTGTGTAGTGCTTCTAAGTAGCTGTTGAATCGAGTGAATTGAATAGTGATGGTAAGGATTTTTATTTAATGTATTTATTACCTGCAGCATTATAATGGGGCTGGGGATACAATGATGGCATCAGCTGGTCAGGTTAGAGAGTTCGTAAACAAGTAAAGGAAACTGGCTCACACAGCAATAAAGTCTACAATTTTGGCTTTATTAACCATTGCTTCTTAGAGTCTAAGAAATGGCCGTATACCACACACAACAAATATTACATTAAGGGTCTGCTTTGTCACACTCCGAGATGTTAGGGATACAATATTAGGTAAGACATAATCCTGTGCTCATAGATTTACCACCTAGTAGAGAATTCATTAAAAAGACAAACAGGGGCTTCCCTGGTGGTCCAGTGGTTAAGACTCCGCGCTCCCAATGCAGGGGGGCCCAGGTTCGATCTCTGGTCAGGGAACTAGATCCCGCATGCCGCAACTAAAGAGCCTGCATGCCAGAACGAAGATCCCACACGTGGCAATGGAGATCCTGCGTGCTGCAACTAAGACCCGACCCAGCCAGATAAATAAATAAATATTTTAAAAAAGACAAGCAAGTGAAATCATTACAAATTGTAATAGGCACCACCAAGGAAATAATCGAAGGGTTGAAATATAGAATAATGGAGTTGGGATGGGGGAGGAAGGTCAGACCCTACTTTGCATGGGGAACTAAAGGAAGGCTTCCTTGAGTAGGTGACATTTAAGCCCTGATGATAAGAAAGAGCCTAGGAAGAAGAAACAGTACAAAGGCTTTGAGGTGGGGAAATAACTTGACAAGTTCAAGGGCTTGACAGAGAGTGAGTGTGGCTGGAGTATAACAAGGAGAGTGGGATGAGATGAGTCTAGAAAGATAGGCGGGACAGATCATGGAGGGCCTTACCAGTCCTTGGTAAGAAATTAGGTTTTATTCTAAGTGTAACGGAAACCCACCAAAGGGTCCTAAATACACAAGTGACATGATCTGATTTGCTGCTGCGTGGAGAATGAGCTAGACAGGATGAGAGTGCCGTTGGGACCAAGCATCCTTTCTAGGGTGGAGGATGGACACTCAGAGGCAGAAAAGGAAGTGCGACGGTGGAAGCAGAGGTCAGAGAGATGTGGGGCTAAGAGCCTAGGAAAGCAGGCAGCCTCTGGAAGCTGGAAAAGGCAAAGGAGTGGATTCTCCCTTAGAGCCTCCAGGAGGAACCAGTGCTGCCAACCCATTCTAGACTTGTGACCTACAGAACTGTAAAATAATAAATGTGTGTTGCTTTACGCCTCTAGGGTTGTGGTAATTAATTACAACAGGGAGGTGTTGGCAGGAATAAATAATCTGCCTTCCACCCTGCCTCCGCCTCCAGATCTCTGTCTTCCTTCCATTGGCCGGATCTAACTAGAAGCCACAGGCAAGAGATCCACAGATGCCGTTCGCACGGGTCAGCCTTTCAGGTGACAAAGAGGGTGGAGAGGAGTGGAGAGTGGATCTGGAGCAGCAAATGGAAAATATCCAGCCCAGTACAGGTTGTCAAGCTGAGTGGTTTGCTCCTAATCTGGAGCTTATAATAAAGTAGGACGTTTGGCATGCCGCCCTTGCTTATCTCAGCCCTCTCTTTTGTGAGTTCTCTCTGGCGTAGCCTTCAAAAACTTCTTTGGTTTTGCCTCATATCTTTATAGTGCAGATAAATGATGTCAGTGCACCTGTTTCTAATATCTGATTTGCCCCTCAGTGGGATGCAGCAAGTTTCCAAAGCAAATGATGTGAATTAAAAGTTAGTCCAGGGCTTCCCTGGTGGCGCAGTGGTTAAGAATCCGCCTGCCAATGCAGGGGACACGGGTTTGAGCCCTGGTCCGGGAATATCCCACATGCTGCGGAGCAACTAAGCCCGTGCGCCACAACTACTGAGCCTGTGCTCTAGAGACCATGAGCCACAACTACTGAGTCCACGTGCCACAACTACTGAAGCCTGCGCGCCTAGAGCCCGTGCTCCACAACAAGAGAAGCCACCGCAATGAGAAACCCGCGCACCACAAGGGAGAGTAGCCCCCGCTCGCCACTACTAGAGAAAGCCCGCGCGCAGCAACGAAGACCCAACGTAGCCAAAAATAAAAAAATAAATGAATAATAAATAAATAAATAAATTTATTTAAAAAAAAATAAGAGTCAAAGTCCCCTTTCACTGCTCTCTTCTGGGTCCATTGAAATCACGCTCCCCCACCCCCGTTCCCCCCATCCCGAGGTAGCCATTGTTAATAGTCTGGGTGATGCATTACAAATTTTATTATGTATGTTTTCAAACCTACTGCAATGGGCCGAATTGTGTCCCCCCCTGAAATTCACATGTTGAAGCCCTAACCCCCAACATGACTGTATTGGGAGATAGGGTCTTTAGGAGGAAATTAAGATTAAATGAGGTCAAGTGTCTGTCATCCGAGGCCACAGTGAGAAGATGGGTGTCTGCAAGTCTGGAAGAGAGCACTCACCAGAAACTGGACCCTACCAGACCTTGATCTCGGACCTTCCAGGCTCTGGAAATGTGAAAAAATTAATTTTTGTTGTTAAAGGCCCCAGACTGTGTTATTTTGTTATGGCAGCCTGAGACTAAGACACCTACCTAAAATCAGAAGAAGTGGCAAAAAGAATCTTCATTTACCTATTATTCAGATTCGACAATTATCTATTGAATGATTATAAACAGGGAAGTGCTATGATTAGATAATGTGTTCTAGAAAGATCTCTTGGGCAGCAAAGTAGATATGTTGGAGGGGTTCAGGCTGGAGATGGGGAGACAAGTTAAGCACCTCTTGTAAATTTCCAGGTAAGCGATGCTGAGGGCCCTAGTCGGGGGGAAGGCAGTGGAGAAGGAGAGGAGGGGCTGACCAGGGAGAGATTTAAAAGTAGACTTGATGGGCTACATGTTTTTCAATCGTGAGTCTGGGTTTCATTATATCTAAGATGCCGTGGAGTGTAAGATGCAGCCTGAATTCAAAGATATGAAAAATGAAAAGAATGTTAATCTTAGGATTGATGAAATGCAGTAGAATTGAAAGCTGGGACCGCCAACCCCCCATGGGAACAGTGAACACGAGCTCACAATTTAGTGCGTAAAAGAGAAACAAGATTTCGATATCTGGAATCCTGATGCATAGTGTGGGTTAATGAACTTTTTTTTTTTTTTTTTAATACTTCTCAAGTTGAACTCTTTTCTTACTGTTCTTGATTAAAGAACATGTTTGAGGGGTGGGTTTTGTGGCTAGGAACTTTTATCGGAGCCTCTCAATTTTAACAAAATGCTACCCAGATGAGATGATATCATTTACAGTGCTACATCCATGCTCAGTTTTGGGGCAGCCAAATTCTGTTTATTTAATTAAAAAGGATGTTTTGAATGGTGGTGCTATTTCATGGAGCTTTTCATGGAGCTTTCTTAGGCTTCCAGACAGAGTTTGGATCCCACAGGCAGATGGAGCTATAACCCATGTTTTCTCTCCCCAGCGACAGGCCTGCAAGCCTGTAATTACAGAGTACCGGCATCTCTTGTTTTGGAGCTGGGATGGTTATATAAACATGGAGAGCAAGCCTAGCTTGTCCAGGCTGCATTTTGAGGGCCTGAAATTCCCCTTTGGAGGGCTTGGCACCCAAATCACAACAGGCACCTGGCCGAGGGGCAGCATGCAGCTTTCTGCAGCAGAGCCAGAGGCAGTGTTGACAGAACAGCATGCCAGGAGAGGCCCCAGCCATATCGACCAGCGAACTCATGTCTGCATGCACAGGACCCCATGATAATTTTTGCCTTTTCAAATTTAAAATTGGATTAAAAATTTGAGCGAATGTTTTTAAAGAGTCCAGAGCCAGACTTTTTTCATTGCAAGTTATTTTAGGACTACATTTTATCGGTTGCTGTTTTGGAAAAAGTACTTTCGCCTTTGCATTCTTGGAAGTGCCCAGCAAAATCGGCCAGTCGTAACTCCTATGTTACACAGTGAGTGCGGGTTCTGGATTTAGACAGCCTAAGTTTGAATTCCAGTTCCACTGTGTGTCCTTGGGCAAGCTGCTCATCCTCCTTTGCCTCAGTTCTCTCTGTAAAATGGGAATAATAAGTAGTACCTGTTTCATAGAATTGTTGAGATTAATCAACCATTTAGCACGTTTAGAACAGTGCCTTGCTACTCAGTATAAAAGTAACAATAATAACTACAGTATTGACTACTAACAAGTGTTCAACTTACTCTGTGTCAGGCACTTTTCTACGTAAAATAGCTCATTTAATCCAACCAACCATCCTATGAGGTAGGTGCTGTCACTGTTCCTGTTTTGTAGATGAGGAAATTGAAACACAGAAAAGTCTATTCAATATAAATATTCTTGTGTCTCTGCTAAACCTCATGTATACCTGGTTGTAGAATATTAAAATTATTGGTTTGTATGCCGGCTCTCCCCTGTAAGTATGTGGGCTCCTCAAATACGATGACTCTAGCTGTCTTTTTTGACTCAATAGACCTAGTACCAGGCATACAGTAGGCGATAATATTGAATACATTGGAAGTAGCTTAATGGAAAGTGTCACTTTGGGGCATCAACATGAAAATACATATTTTTTCAGTATTGGCTCCCAACTGTTTTATATGGCTCTTTCTGAGGCTTCATGGGAACAGCTTCCTTGATGACCTTCAGGCCAAATTCTGCAGCTTTTCAGTTCCTGCTGGTTATTAGCAGTTTCAGTCCAGTCCTGAGCCTCAGCCTGGTTTATTTGATAACGTCTCTCTCAGACTCCCTGCGTAGCTCCCCTCCCCTCCCCGCCAGTGCAGGGGAGGCTGTGGCTGCAGCGGCTTGTTTCCCCGTGGCTGTTTCTCCTCCTGGAGCTTAGGTGAGGGGTAGGAGGGTGGCATTGGGGAGTAGGCAGAGATTTCGCCTTACTTAGCAGTCCAAGACGAGGTTTCCGTCCTCTCTACACAGGTCGTTGCTGTATCTCCAGCTGATTTGCAGCTGGTCCTCTCTGGGGCAGGTGCCTGAAGCTGGGGCTCCCGTGGCTTGTGAGAGCCAGTCCTTTTGAATTCCATTTGGGAGTCTGTCACCCCCCACTTCCCGGCGTGGAGATCTGCCTCCTGTGCAACCTCTTCCCCTGACCCTGCTTCAGTCCCCGCCCCCTCAGTGGCTGCTGCAGGCACTGACGTGGGAGACACCCTCTTAACGAGTTGCAGAGGAGATGGCTCAAGCCCAGCTACCTTCTTAGTGTCCACTCCACCCAGGGGAAACTTGCACACCCTTGTATGCTGCTGGGGACATGGCAAGGTGCCTCGCTGCCCTTTCATCTCCCAGGCCAGTGTCCTCTCCAAGTCTCTCTTCCGCTGTCCAGGTAACAGTTGCAAGCCTGTTGTCCAAGCAGCCATCTGTAGGGGAATGAAATGCCAGTCTTGCAGATCACTGGAACTCCTGGGCTTTATGAATGATTCTCCTGGAGTCCCTGCTGTGATGTAGGCGAGGGGATAGGCTCTTTCCATGAGCACTGTCCTCCCTTCTCTTCACTCCTCCTATTACACTGATTCAGAGGATGGAGGGAGTCGAGTTGATTTTGGCCTCTCCATAAGCCCTTCAGGTTGGTGGCTGGCTCCAGCTCTTGAACTTAGAATGTCAGGATACTTGGTACCATTTGTCCTCTGCACTGGGTTTTACCCCAAGTTCTGGGACTTCATTGCAGGATTGTTCACAATAGCCAAGACACGGAAGCAGACTAAGTGTCCATCAACATACGAATGGATAAAGAATATGTGATATATAAATATATACATATATAATATATATATTACATATGAAATATATATTTTAATATAATATATTTAAAAATATGTAATGGAATGTTATTCAGCCACGAAAAAGAAGGAAATCTTGCCATTGGTGACAACATGGATGGACCTTGAGGGCATTATGCTAAGTAAAATAAGTAGACAGAGAAAGACAAATGCTATATGATCTCACTTACGTGGAATCTAAAAAAGCCAAACTCATAGAAACAGACAGGGGCTGGGAGGTGGAGGAAATGGGGAGCTGTTGGTCAAAGGGTACAAACTTTCAGTTATAAGATGAATAAGTTCTGGGGATCTAATGTACAGCCTGGTGACTCTAGTTACCAATGTATTATATACTTGAAAGTTGCTCGGAGAGTAGATCTTAAATGTTTTCACCACAGACACCAAAAAATGGTAATTAAGTGAGATGATTAACTTAATTGTGGTATCATTTAGCAATATATGTGTGTATCAATTCATCATGTTGTTTTACCTTAACCTTACATGATGTTATATGTTAATTATATCTCAAAAAAGCTGGGAAAAAACCAAAACAAAAGTAGGGGCATTTCCAACTTAAAAAAAATCTTCCAGGGATAATATAGGAGACACAACACTTTATGTCATAAGTGATTCTGTGAAATAGACCACAAAGTTTAATGTGTTTCTTTAATGTGTGTCCCTTCACACCTGTACCTATGACTCTGTGAACTGTGTTCAGAAATTAAAAAAGAGTGACTAGAGTTTTTTCCTCATTTATATGCCCAGGCAACTGCTCTTTGAGTCAAGGAATGTGGCCCCTGTAAGAAGTACTTGAAAAAAACAGTTGTCCCCTGAACTAGGAAGTGAGGTAACCTGTGATAGTTAAACTAGTTAAAATTAACACATAATGGGGAAAAAAACCCCACAACAAAGTTCTGGGACAAGAGATACTCACTCAACATCCTGTTACTATAATTAGCGAATTACAGAGTAGGGTCCTGTTTTCAGCAGATAATTAGCATTTCTAACCCTTAGTTGTCTCATCTGTAAATGGGGGGATACGCCTTAGGAAGGTGGTAGAAGCGGGACCAGATCACATCTTGAGATCTCTGTTAGGTTTAATGTCCTTAAATCTATGAAGTTCATGCTTTTAGGGTTGCCTGAATTCAGGGTTTCTCCCGTCTCTGTTTTTTTCAAGTTAAAATTATATTAATTAGGCACAAAAAATAATGAAATATTGCCATTTGCATCAACATGGATGGACCTAGAGATTATCACACTAAGTGAAGTAAGTCAGAAAGAGAAAGGCAAATATCATATAATATCACTTTTGATAATACAACTGAACTTATTTACAAAACAGAAACAGACTCACAGACATAGAAAATAAGCTTATGGTTACCAAAGAAGAAGCAATGGGGGAGTATAAATTAGGAGTATGGGATTAACAGATGCACACCACTATACATAAAATAGATAAACCACAAGGATTTACTGTATAGCACAGGGAACTATATATTCAATATCTTGTAATAACCTATAATAGAAAAGAACCTGAAAAAGAATATATATATATTTATATGCATAACTGAATCACTTTGCTGTATACCTGAAACTAACACAATATTGTAAATCAATTATAGTTCAAAAAAAATTGCACTCATGTCGAAGCACTTCAGAGTTGTGAAATGCCCGACCTAGAAAGAGGGGCGCATCCTAACTGGGAGAGGGGAAGAGGGGGCTGTGTTCGTACATAGGAGGGAAACGGATGCAGGGCTGTGCTCTGTACATGATCTCTTCCCGTCTACTAGGGCCAGGGTTATGAACACAAGCCAAGCAGTCTTTCAGCTATTTGCTGGCAAGTCTTCCTCTAAAAGAAAGACCATTTGGATGGCAAGGCTAATGAGGGTTTAGCCTGGAGACCCCTGGGCACCTGGTGCAGGAAATATGTATTTCACAAAGACTCTTCACAAGGTATCGTACTAGATGCTGTGTGGGAAAGACAGCTGTAGAGTCATAAAAGGACACCAGGTTTAGGATCAGATCTGAGCTTAAAACCTACCTCTGTGGTTTAGTAACTGTGTGTCGAGAGTGGGTGATAGTAAATGTTTAAAAATCAGCTCTCGCGCGGACCCGGCGCCATTTTGGTGGCCGGGCGCGGAGGTGATTCCACACTCAGGAGAGCGCGGCGGCCGGGGTGGCATTGGCAGCGTTCGTGTGCTCGGGTGTGAATCGCAGAGGGAGGAGGCGGTGGAGGAAGAGGTGGCGGCGGTGGCGGTGGTCGTAGCGGTGGCGGAGGAGGCGGGTACGAATCAGCTGCGGGCGGAGACATGGCCAACATCGCGGTGCAGCGAATCAAGCGGGAGTTCAAGGAGGTGCTGAAGAGCGAGGAGACGAGCAAAAATCAAATTAAAGTAGATCTTGTAGATGAGAATTTTACAGAATTAAGAGGAGAAATAGCAGGACCTCCAGACACACCATATGAAGGAGGAAGATATCAACTAGAGATTAAAATACCAGAAACATATCCATTTAATCCCCCTAAGGTCCGGTTTATCACTAAAATATGGCATCCTAATATTAGTTCCGTCACAGGGGCTATTTGTTTGGATATCCTGAAAGATCAATGGGCAGCAGCAATGACTCTCCGCAAGGTATTATTGTCATTGCAAGCACTACTGGCAGCTGCAGAACCAGATGATCCACAAGATGCAGTAGTAGCAAATCAGTACAAACAAAATCCCGAAATGTTCAAACAGACAGCTCGACTTTGGGCACATGTGTATGCTGGAGCACCAGTTTCTAGTCCAGAATACACCAAAAAAATAGAAAACCTATGTGCTATGGGCTTTGATAGGAATGCAGTAATAGTGGCCTTGTCTTCAAAATCTTGGGATGTAGAGACTGCAACAGAATTGCTTCTGAGTAACTGAGACATAGAGCTGCTGATATAGTCAAGCTTGCCCCTTCTTGAGGAGCATCAACATCTGTTATTTTTAGGATTCTGCGTAGATTTCTTTTAAACTGGCATTCTTGCCTAATGATGTTATCTAGGCACCATTGGAGACTGAAAAAAATCTCTGCTCTGTAAATAAAGCTAATTAAACGTCTCTGTAAATTTAAAAAGGGGAAATACTTTAATTTTTTTCTTACTTAATAGTGTAAAAATTCTTTGAGCTAAGCTAAAACCATGGAAAAAACATGCTACTTTAGTGTTTAGCAGTGTACCAAGACTAGCAAGAGTTTGCTTCAGGATTTCGTTGAATAATTAAGATAATATTTTGAGTGTGTCAGGGCCATTCAAATTGTTGGTGTT
The DNA here is from genome assembly GCF_028564815.1 of Eubalaena glacialis. Taxonomy (NCBI): domain Eukaryota; kingdom Metazoa; phylum Chordata; class Mammalia; order Artiodactyla; family Balaenidae; genus Eubalaena; species Eubalaena glacialis. Next base: position 73,160,922 of record NC_083732.1, read on the forward strand.
GCATCACAGCTACCGTAACTGTTTTTAACATGGATCCTCTGTGCCTGTGAATTTACTTGCATGCTTGTACTTGACTTCTTAGGATGGGTAGCTGAAAAGACCACCATTTTAAGCATTTGAGAATTCTTAAATAAGAGATTATTCAGAATTGAAGATGGTGACCTATTCAGAGCCTTTTTGTCCTTGTCAACAGACTGGGACACCATATCTGTTTTTCCCCTCTTACCACACACAGCTAATATTCTAATAGTAAATTTCTCTATTTGGTGGGGAAATGTGCTGAGGGACAGTATCCCTTGCTCCATTTTTAGGTTGTCCATTTGGTATGTTTTGTCACAATTCTTCACTCTTAGAACTTTCATATATAAGTAAGTAATAATGTAAAAATGGAGCTGCCAGTTTCGTTTCTCTTGCAAAAACAGTAAAAACTTGATGTTGCAGTATTCCCAGATTTAATGAAAGAACCCAGCTTAATTTTTCAGTGAGTTTAACATCTTTCTATTTTTAAACTGATGAAATTTTTCTTTGACAACTTGCAAGGATGAAATCAACTGTTAGCAGTTTTTTAAGCCTAATTTTGGCTTTATAAGAGATTGCTTTATCAGATCCTTTAAAAGTCACTCTTGCTTGCATTTCCCCCTATTGACACATGAAAGCTGTGTTGGTGTTTTACTGTACATACTTCAAATGCAGATAGGAATAGAAGTGTGTTATAAATCTAGCTTTCTTTATGATGTTTCTGATAACATGAGAATTGAAAACTTTACCTTCTCTTGTACATAGTCAGACTTTCTATACGTATTAAACTTACATTTCATTCTAAGTTCAAAAGTTTGAAAATTATTAGTTTTGCAAACTCAAACACTAATGTGACCATTTTATGAAGGGTGAAATGGATTTGTGTAGGCTGTTCTATATATAGAAACACAGTTCTTATTACATATTCAGGACCAATGCAAAAATAACAAAAATGTAATGGAATCAGAATGAATTAAAGTAAGGCTGTATACTGAAAGTAATATTATAAAAGGTTTGCTTTCTTCAAGTGTTACTTATCCTAAATTATAATGGTTAAGTGTTTGGAAAATAGTTTTGAACCATAAATTCAGCATAATTTCATTTGACTTCTCAATAATCTTAGAAGCAATAAAAGAACCATTATTAAATTAAAAAAAATAAATAAATAAAAATCAGCTCTCTCTCAAAAAAAAAAAAAAAAAAAGAAAGCTCTGATTTGTAGCTCTTGCTGATTTCTGAGGTATAAATATCCCCACTATGGCTGATTTTAATTTACCAACATGCCACTGAGTGTGAGGTTGGAAAAAGATGAATCCATTCAGCTCAGCTCTCATGAACCAGCTCCAGCCTGCCGCACTGTGTGATATTGAACACATCATATAATTTCTCTGAGCATCCCCAGTTTCCACATTTGTCAAGTGAGGATGATACTTGTATCTACCTTACAGGGTTGCTATGGCAGTTAAAAATGTATTTGAAAGCATTTGGGAAAGAGTAGGATTCAATTTATTATTGATGTTGCAGCTGGGCTTCCTTTCTTATTACCTTGGAGTTTATAAAATTTAAAGGACTTTCACCCAAGAAAAATTCTAACTGATAAAGAGTGTATATGTGCCTGTTGTGGGAGTTGGGAGGGGATGGAGAGAGTGTTGAAGGAAAAAAAACAAGAAATAAAAAGACAAAATAACATCGTTTCCTCTGAACTATTATATGATTTCCTAAAATCACGAAAGGCTATATGAGCTAAAAGGGACCTAGAGACTAGCTAATCCAACCCACCTGCCTGTTAAAGATGAGGAAACTGAGTTAGAGAACAGAAGTGACTTCCCTGAGGTTCAGCCCTGCTGTGACAGCCCTGAGTAGAAGCTGAGTCTGCTGACCGGCTGTCCGGGGCTCATCTTGTGAGCCCACCTCTTTTCAGCCTGCATTTGTTGGCTTGAGCAAAGAGTGATGGGAATCTAAGGCTTCCATTCACACTGGTCAAGAAAAGTGATTTGGCTCAATCATCAGAATAGCTCTTTAAACCAGTGGTCTCCAAAGTGAGGTGCTGGAAGGAAAAAAAAAAGAAAACTTCCATTGATTTCTCTGTTAAAGAGTAAGAAGTAAAGAAATTATCTATGAGGCTTCTGGCAGGAAATAATCTCGTGTAATTCCATTGAAGGGACTACTCAGACAGGTGTGGGCAGGGTTAAGGGAACACAAAAGATGCTGAGGCCCCCAGAGATGAGCAACAAGGAAAATTACTTCTCCCAGGTTTGAGGAGGAGCCTCGTGATGGCTGGAGCCATAAGGAGGGTTTATGTGGAGGAGGGCTGCAGCTTCTGCCAGAGACCAGGGGCCAGTCAGGAGAGAGCAGGCAAGAAGGACCCTGAACTCTTTCTCTTTCTGCCCTGGTCTCTGCCAGCACCTCCCATTGGACAAACCCAACCAGATGCCAACTGGCAAGAGAGTCTGGGGGACGCAGCCCTTTGTGGTCAGCCGTCTAGGGCGCTGAGCTAGGCAGAGGAGCGGAGAATGGATCTTCGGGGACAAGCAGAGAACAACCAGCACAAAAGCTTTACAAATGTTTAATGTCTGGATTGACAGTGGTCCTTTCTGTCCATCCATCAGAGGTCAGTCAGTACCCAAGGCACCTTGGCCTCAGTGGGGAGCGGAGGCCAGTGGTACCCAAAGTTGATCGTTTGTTTTCAGTGTACTGTGACATATTGTAACTTCTGTATGCCCGACTAAATGGATTTATGGATTACAGTATCCAGTTTTAAATAAACAAAATCTCACAAAATGGACAAATGCTTTAAGAAGTTTCCTAGTTTCTCGCAAAGAAACAGCAGAATGACGATACTACTATTGCAGATGCAAAGGAGCAGACAAATGTGAGCACTAATATGGCTCTTCACTGGCTGCATTAGCTTAATGATAAGCTAATGAGATCTGACTAAAAATTGGCCAAAAATTTCATAATGATCACAACTATTTGAAATATCGATTTACGTCCATTATTACTCATGATGACTGTCCTCCTATGTGTGCATTATGCTTTGAAATATTAGTTAATGATAGTAGTGCCTGCCAATACTTCATAGATAGATAAATAAATACACATATATTGGGTTTATGCTTAAAAACTGTTTATTGATGGGATGGTTGGAGACCACTGGTTTTAAACAATAAGCAAAGGCTAGAATTGTGGGGGTCATTGATTTAGTTATTACGTTTCTCTTTAGAGACAGTGAAAGCTACATGGTTTTTCTGCCTAGAGCACATAATGCAAAAAAAAAAAAAAGGAAGATAGTGGGCTTGTGAATAATAACAAATGTTTATGTAAAGCTTCTTATGTGTTAAGCACTGCTCTGACCACACAAAAGGTATTAATCATGTAAAATGCAGCAACTCAGTTACTCCTCACAACAATTCCATGATGTAGGTACTGTCATTATCCCCATTTTACAGATAAGAGGACTGAGGCAGGTCAAGGTTTAGTACAGTGCCTGGTACAGCCAGGAAGAGGCAGGGCAGGGTTCAGACTCAGGCAGGTTGGCTTCAGATTCTTTGCTCACTATGCCTTGCTGCCTCTCTGAAGGAAGTAGGGGCTCCTTGGAGTAATTTTGAAATTAAGAAAAAACGAAATTGCAAAGTAAAATTAAAACAATTGAATACAAGTTTAAAAAGTACAAAGAAAGGGGAGTCACTCAAGTACTCTTATGTGGGTTAAGAGTGACTGTTTCCTTGCACTCTTTGGCATCTGCCAAATGTTATTTCTCATGATGTGGTAGCTGGCTAACTGCCTCTTGTAGCCACTAGATTCCGCTCTCCCTCTGGTTTTTCTCCCTTGCCCTCTAAAGCCTTCCTCTAGACTTTCCTTGCCCTTGTTCTCTTTCTAGGAGCTTGTATTTATTAGTCAGGGTTCTCCAGAGGCATAGAACCAATAGGATGTCTCTCTCTCTCTCTCTCCATCTCTGTAGAGATATATATAGTACCCCCCTCCCCCAGATATAGATGTATAGATGTTGCAGGAAAGGGGACCCCTTCCAGGCCCCGAGAGTGGGCTCTTGTCTAACACTCAGAAATGAATTGTCCGAGGAGACACATGTGCTGACAAAGCAAGAGACGTTATTGGGAAGGGGCACCCGGGTGGAGAGCAGCAGGGTGAGGGAACCCAGGAGAACTGCTCTGCCACGTGGCTCGCAGTCTTGGGTTTTATGGGAATGGGGTTAGTTTCCAGGTTGTCTCTGGCCAGTCATTCTGACTCAGGGTCCTTCCTGGTAGCGCTTGCATCACTCAGCCAAGATGGATTCCAGCGAGGAGGATTCTGGGAGGTTGGTAGGACATGTGGACTGGCGTCTCCTCTCTCCTTGAGACCTTTCCCGAATTCTTCCGGTTGATGGTAGCTTGTTAGTTCTGCGTTCCTTACCAGGACCTCCTGTTGTAAGATGACTCATGCAAGTGGCTACTATCTTGCCTGACCAGGGCGGGCGGCTTCGGTCAGTGTTTCCCCTAACATAGAGATAGATTTTATTCTTTAAAATAAAATATTTTGTTCTTTAAAATCTGTCTATCTATAGAATTTATTTATTTTAAGGAATTGGCTCATGCAGTCGTGGTGGCATTGGCAAGTCCACAATCTGCAGGGCAGGCCGGCAGGCTGGAAACCCAGAGAAGAGCTGATGCTGCAGTATCGAGTCTGGAGGCAGGATTCCTTCCTTGGGGGCGGAGGGGGGGTGGGCGCAGGCTTTTCCTCTTGAGGCCTTCAGCTGATTGGATGAGGCCCATCCACATGGTGGAGGGTAACTTTCTTTACTCAGGGTCTACTGATTTAAATGTTAATCACACCTAAAAATTAACCTTCACAGCAATATCTAGATTGGTGTTTGGCCAAACAAATGAGCACCATGGCCTTGCCCGGTTGACACATAAAATTCCCACTATAGGGCTCCTTGAAGAGATCTGGGGTTCATTTGGGCTTCTGTTAGTTTTCTAGAACACTGGTGAGGCTCAGGCACTGGGACCCCAGGGAATACATAGAGCTTTAGTTCTCTCCAAAAGGGAAATCTGCCCAAACTTCAGTGTTTTGTGTTTTGTTTTTTGTTTTCAAGAAACCATTTGAAACCACCAAATGGGCTTGGGTGGTAAGTCTTGGTCTCTGGCTCTTAAGCCACAGTCCCTGGCTCCCAGATTTCAAAGGAGGAGGCCCTGTTCATACTGATTCAGGAAGAGCATACAGTAGGCTTGTGTCTGATGCTGCACTGTTTTCTTTCTCAGAAGCACGAACTCAGTTCTTCCTCTCTGAATTCCTCTGGTACTTTGTCCCTCACTAGGGCACTCGGAACTTTGGATCGTATGTTGTGGTTGACGTCCACTCTCTTGCCCGCCTGGGGACCAGGTCGGTAAAGTTCTCTGAGAGCAAGTGCTGAGTTCACACTTCTGAATGGCTGTTCCGGTGCCCAGGACATTGCTGCTTCATAAACGTGGCTTAAACATTGGCGAGAATTTGAAATGCTGCTTCTCTGTGATGCTTCTTGGGTACAAACATGATTGGCGTCAGCCTCAATGAAGCCCATGTAGAACGGGAGGGAGGCAACTTGACACCTGTCCCCGACAGGCAGAGCCCTTCTGTCCAGTTTTTGCAGGTCCGCGTATCAGGGCGGCCAAGATAACTTGCTGCTGATTTAGGCCGTGCCTTTCATTTGCAGACAGACCCTCACTCAGCGTGGGATGGGGGACATGCAGAAGGATCAGTGGGAGTTTGTCTGAAGGGGCAGAGCTAGAGTGTCTGTCTGATGCACTGTCCTGGCTTCCTGTATGGCTGTAACAAGTTACCACAAATTGAGTGGCTTAATACAAATTCATTAGAAGGTCAGAAGTCTGGCACAGGTCTCACTGGGCCAAGGTCAAGGTGTCAGCAGGGCAAGGTTCCCTTCTGTAGGCTCTAGGGGTTGATGGTTTCCTTGCCTTTTCCGGATTATAGACTTCGATCTCATTCCTTGTGTCTTTGGGGAACCATTATTCTGCCCACCATAGCAGCCTTGTGATTTCCATTTTAAAATAAGTTATTAGTGTAAGATATGATTTTTAATGGAAAGGTATAAAAATTTCACTAACTTTAACAATGTTAGGTTTTTTTTAGAGAATTTGAGATATATTTATGTTTACTAAATTTATAAGTTATTAATTTACTTGGGAATGTTTTGCTTATTAGGGTTGAAGCTTCTTTGAGCAGGTATTTGAAGTGCTTATTTTTAAAAAAAGCAAATGCATTAGAGTTATAATTGCAGCTTTAAGATGTTTAAAGGAATTTTTATTGTTTGTAAAAGGGACTTGTTTAGTCTGTCCAATGTGAGTTTATCAAACAGTAATAAAAGGCCCTCTTATTTCGTATGAAAATTTACTAGACCTGTAAAGGTTTAGTTGAACTTAAAAGAAACTTTAATGAACACTAGGTTTCCACATTTGTTACTTTTTCAACTACCATTAATTTTTAACCAAGACACTATAAATAGTTGTATGCACGTAAGCTCACGCTGATTCTTATTCTAGCCCAGGGTAAGTTTGTGGTCCTGAGACTTTCAAAAGCATTTTATGAATCTGTGCGTGGGTTTATTCATTGATTCAGCCCAGGCATTGTGCTAGGTACAAATAAGATTACAGTGTAACAAAGTCCATATGCAAAAAAGTGATACAGAAGATGAGATTTTCTCAGTTGGAGGAAGCTTCAGCCAGGAGGTGGTCCTAAGGAGCAATTGATGCTTATCAGACAGAGGGGCTGGGAAAAGCATTCTAGGCAGGTGGAACGGCCTGAGCAAAGAATGCATGGGATATGTAGGGAATCGTGAGATTTTGTGATCCTGTTGGGAGTTAAAAAAAAAAAAAATCTCTAATTATCCTCAGGTGCATTTTATGTCATTTTCTGATGGAGAGTTAGTGGCAGGATCAGGGCAGGTTCCAGAGTAAATGTGTCGAGGAAGTCTGTCATCCATGAGTTAGTCACTTGAGCATATTATACCCAACTAGGAATGCAGTGCAATTCCTAACCCGATTCTCTCTCTTACTGCTCAGGAAATCATAATTATTAACATTTACTGAGCTCATAGTTTATGTGCCCAGCTTCTAGCACTTTACATGTATTAGCTCACTTAACCCTCACAGCCATAGCAATAGATTTATTATCAACAGAGTCGAGGAAACTGACACAGAGAAGGGTGTTAAGTAAGGTGACAAAAGTCACACTGCAGGTAAGTGACAGGACCATGATCTGAACCTTGCACAAGCCGTTTCCTCTCTCTGGAATGCTCATGCCCTCATCTTCTGAGGCTGGCTCCTTCTCACCTTTCAACATCACTTCCTCAGAGAGCTCCCCCCTACCCCCAGCCCACCTTGCTATTCTGCATCTCAGTCCCTTGTTTATTCCCTTCATAGCACTTATTACAAATTAAATTCATCCCCTACTTGTTTTTTTCTTTCCCACTAGAATCTAAATTCCATTAGGATAGAGACCCCATCTGTCTTGTTCACAATCCTATACCCAGTGCCTTGCACAGTGTAGCATATAGTAGCTGTTCAATAAATGTCTGTTGATGAGTAAATTAATACTGACTTTAAAGTTCATTATTCCCAAAGCATTCTATTATATGAATAGTAAGTGGAAATACCCCATTTGAGCATAATACTGTATTTCTGATTCAGGTTGGTACTCAGCAGCAAGCTTAGTTTTCTATGTATTCCTAGAAAATTTTACAACGATGATAAGTTTCTGGGAGAAGGAATATAACTTTCACTCAGCAAAAGATAAACATACTCAGTTCGATAAAAAACCAACTTGAATTGACATGCACCAAAAATGCACCAGTGTGTGTTGTTGGAAAAACATTTATTGCAATTCAGTGTCAAAAAATTTTTACAAAAATACGCTACCGTCTGGTACAAACAACTATAAAAAAAGAAATCAGTTCATCATGCAAGAAAAGAGTGCAAATAATTTATACAGAAGGACTCAGCTCACACAATATTAAATAAACATCTTTGCATGTAATTGGTCTAACCTTAAACTTTTAGTTAAAATGTTCAATCCCCTATTGTATTTTTAATTAAAAAAGTACTTTGAAGCTTCTAAAGCTTAGGATATGGACTTTAATATACACCCCCTCTGGCTAGGGTGATTGGCACTTGGTAGAATAAAGATGGCGCCAAGTGTTCTCAAGTGTAGAGCACTGCTTGGAGCCTTCTGTTTAACAGACTTGTGTATCATTAGTTAAACAAACATTTCTACACTCAAAGACAAAAAATGTCATGTTCAAACTCCAGAAGTAATGTTGTAGCAGATGGAGTTTCAAGAAGTTCAGAGTTTTGAAGCAGCCATCCATTTTTGGCCAGACGGAGCAGGGCCTGAGTTTTGAGAGATCTCTCAGAAAGCTTTGTTTGCTGAGTTCAAGGACACTTTGAAAAATGTCTAGCAGACAAAGTCATGAATATCGTGGTCCCTTGCTCCTTGCTGCCTCATGGAACAATCCCCCTTTGCTTGTGAGGTTTAGCAGAGAGTGATCTTCCACTGGGTAGAAGCTTATTGGATCTCACAGCAGGTACCAGGGAGATGGAAGGGATGGATTAAATGTACCTTTTTGTCTAAGGGGAGAGGAAATACCTGCTTGGTTACCATCAGAACCTCAGTTTCTAGAAAGCAAGCCAGCTGCTCAGCCATTATCTGTCTCAGGGGCCACCTTTATAATTAAAATCTAATTATCCAGGGAAAAATAAATTTGTCAAAATATGCTGCTTACTTTGTGGCAAGCAGGTTGTACTCACTAGTATGCCGTACTCACAGCAGAGTCAGAGGTCTGTAACAATGTTAAGCAACTCCTTAACTTCTCCAGGAAGAATCAGGGACTTAAAATGTCTTTAAAAGTTAACGGCCAGACACCGAACACTGGACACGAACGTGCCTTCCACAGCGAAGGTCTTGAGAAGAATCAGCTCAGCTGTCAACGTGTGTCCAGCCACAACAAAAGGTGCTGGGGCAGGGGGTACAAAGTCAAGGCCTCAGAAAGTCCCAAGTTTACGCTCAGGTCCACTGCTGAGCGCCAGGTGGGTTGAGGCATGTCACCTGAATATTCTGGACCCACTACCTCATTTTGAAAGGCAGAAGAAATGCCAGACTCCAGCGTTTCTAACCTCCCTCCCCGCGCTCAAGTCTGGGGGAGGAGTTTCCTTCCTTTGGAAAACCATGAGGGTTGACTCTCCTTAACAAAACGGAGAAGAAACCATCTACAGAAAACATTGAGTTTAAAGGAATTACGATCTTGTTTGTTGAAGACATCAAGGGCCCGAGATATATCAAAGAGCCCCATCTCTGCGTTTGCCTAGAGGTTCAGGGTGTTTCTGAGGTCTGTTTAAACACTAATAGGATTTTAGGCCAGCATCCAGTCAGAGGATGGTTCACAGACTCGGAGAGTTGGAAACAGATTAAAACAAAAAAACACAAAAAACAACAGATGTCAACATAGAAAATGATGATAGAGTTTAGTTTAAAAAAAATTCACACATAAAATTACTGTTAAAAAAAATTCACACGTAAAATAGCGTGTTTGCATAGCAAGACATAATTGCCCTTCAGCCTGGCAGGAATATATAAACTCAGGTGCCTATTTTATGATAAACATTGTATTGAACACTAAGAATGATATACTTTTGAAATGATTGAACTTCTTGTAAATCACGCCACTTGCTTAGACAAATGAAATTCCAAGCTCTTTCTCTTCTCCCACATAAAAACAACTGGAAACAAGGAGCCTCTGTTAATTGCAAGCTCCCAAACAGTTTTTGAAGAGAGAACTGTGGCAATAAGGCAATATACACTTATTACCTTCCTTCACCATTGCCAAGTGAAGCCCGTTCTTGCCTTGACAGTTTTGCAGCCCATCTAAAATATCAATATCTCCTCTGAGCCACTTCAATATAAAATGGATCATCACTAAACATAGGTCATCTTACAGCTGACCCTTTTGATCTCAAAACTGGGGATGTTTTCACATTGTAGTTTCTGCCACAATCCTCCCACATGACTGGTCCATCCACTAAAAGTAACAGCGTTGAGTAATAACACCGTCTAGTTTAAAATGTCTGATCTTGTTATAAGTTGAGCCCTCCTAAGCTTCGCATATTCTCCTTTCCTCAAATGCTGTGCCTTCTTCTCAAGAAACTCTAGGATCGTTGCTCGGAAACCTGTGTGTTGAACCAAAGCATAACATCCCCGTGGCTCGGCTTCCACTGTCCTGGACAAAACTCTTTCCTTCTCTGGAAGTCCAGATTACTTTCATATTTGACAGCAATTTTAAATTCTCCTCTACAGAGTTGGGGTGGGGGTAGGTAGGTACAGCAAAGACAGTAGAGCATTCTGTCTCTTCCAGCACTTTCCATTATCATGTCCCTTCTGGCTTTTAGAACAGCAGTTCTGAGACAGAGATTCTTTCTTTGTTTTTGTTTTTTAGGTCACTTTGTCCTGGGAGGGTTTGCCAATAGAAATTCTATAGATGATTAGTGCCCAGGGAACAAGCATTTTCTTTTTAGCTCGCTTTACTTATACGTGAGGCTCTGGCCATGCTTCACAGCCACCCAGTGGCACCAACACAGATGCTCACACCCGCTGTGCTCTTTTTCCCCACTGCCCTCCCACAAACCACAGCATCAAAGACACGCCACTTCTATTCCTTCCCCTCTCCCTCTCCACCTGCCATTTCCTTCCTTATTCTCCTCTTCCAGTGAAAGGGAACCACAAATGTTGGTTTCTTCTTTTCTTTTCCTTAAAAATTTTCCTTGACTCTGTCACACATCATCTCCAGTTATGCCAAAGGAGATGGGGAGAGCCCCGAGTCACCATCTGGGTAGACATTTCAGAAAACCGTTAAGCCTATCCCTTGTGGTAGGGTCGTTTTGCACAGATGCTCCTGCTGCCTGGGGCACGCTATGCGGTCATGAGCACCACGGACAGTCCAGGTGACACTGGTTCGCCAGTTCCGTGCTGACGGTCAAAGCGGGCGACCTTTCTGGGACTGCAAACCTGAAGGTGCCGCGGAGTCTCCATCTGCTCCATCAGCATGGAGGGGTGGAGGTCATGAGTTGGGGGGAAGATGAGGAAGGCCATGAACGCCAAAAAATGCCAGAGTCAAAGGTTCCAGAGCTCTCACAGCAACGACAATCCCAGCTCCACTCACATCTTTAAGGAAGCTGAGACCTTTGCGAGAACCTGCCTGAATTATGGAAGACAGAGCTTTTTATTCCATGGTCTGGAGCCTGCATTCTCAGTATGACCTTGACTCGGGGGGAGAAGAGGTGTTACAGTAGTTTGTGGCCCTCCGAAGCTCAACTTTACCCAACAAGATCTTATTCTTCAGTGTTTATTTACTTTTGCTCAGAATTGAAATAAACAATTTACTTTTTTCTTCTTCAGGGGGGTGGTGATGAAAAAAGATATTAAGAAATCCTGGTGTAGGCACAGACCTTGCAAAGTGAGGAACATCAACTAGTGGTCGAGTTCCCTTCCGGATGCTGGTACTTGGGTTGTGCTTTGAGGGAAGGGCATGAAGGGGTCCTACATCACTAGTTGGTCCCTTGGCTTGTCTCTGTACATTCTTAACCATCTCTCCCCATTTCAGGTCACCCCAAATTCAACTGCTAAGAATACACTGCTCCTCAACGTAAATGTGAACCAAGTTCCTATTTCTGCTTCACTTATGTGCCAAGGTCATGCTGGGTGGCCACTTTATTTACCAGAAAAAAAGGAAAGCAAATACAATTGCAAAAATATGTACATTGTTGTAGATAAGCAAAGTTCTATAAAAAGTAAAAAACAAAAACATCCCCCATTCCCTCCCAGGAATATTGACTCCTTAAGTCCTGAGATTTCCTTCTTCCACATAGTTACCTGCTGGTATTGGCCTAGCAAGTTCCCCTGGGGTTTGGAGCAAGTTTAGGATGAACTCATAGTACCTCTGGCTCCCTATCTGGCTGGAACGCCAGGCTTTACTTTATCATCCTTACAAGAAGCCCTACCTCGGGTTGACTAAATTTTGGTGTTGCATGTAAAGAAAACTCCTCAACTCGTCACCCACCAAGAGGAACAGCAGCTGATATGTAAAACCTGTTTTACAAGCCTTTATCAGTACTCTGGCTCCAAACAGTCCCCAGGGATAGGCTTATCCGTGAAGATACCCCAGGAAGCCCAGACAAGCCAAGAAGTTAAACAGGAATAAGAAAGTCTTCACAGCTATTGGGTGACTAATTCCATCTTTTCTGTGGCAGGATTTCCTCTTGAACTGTTTTTAATTGGCCTTATGTTGTCCCGAATGAGCTACAACATGGAAGGAAAAAAGGCATCGATGCTTTGGGGTTGTTCTAGAAAAGAGGCAACCCCAAAGAGTGTCCCATTCGTCTAAAAAGGAAGCCTGAAGCATGATGAGGATTGCCTCCAATATCTCTTCCTGTTTTAAATCACTTTTTATATGATGAAGAAACAAGAAAAACAGAGACTGCCTACTGGACCACGCGCTTTGTCAGAGCGAGTATTGTAGCTTTCCGAGGTAGACTATTGTGTGGTATCTTCAGAAGACAAGGCCCTATACCCATGCGGGTTTAAGATGAGTGGTGCTTCCTTTGCCTTTTCAAAACAAACCCCAGATCAAAACCCAAAGCCCAGGGATTCCTCATATGTAGTTTTTCTTCTTTTTTCTTTTTTTCAACACATTTTCACATTGTAAACAAAGAGCATTCTATCTTGTATTTGAGTTTTGCCCCTTTCGCCCACATCTCTAGGGAACTATAACGGAGTCTCAGTGAACGTCAAGAGAATTCCATTTTCACCGATGAAATAGAATTCCTGCCTTATAGTCTTGCTGGCAAATCATTAGGAAAAATAGTTTATTTACAGTATTTCTGCTTTTCCATACCAATTCTAATGAGAAGTCCATATGCTTAAATGCCCAGCCAGCAACTGCATCTCTCCCCTCCAACGTCCTCTCAATGGCTTATCTCAGAAGTTTTGAGCCAGTGTCTAAAATGTACACTATTTACAAATGAAGCATCCAAACTCTGTATTTCCAACCATCCAATCAGCAGGGGAACCCTTCTGAAGTGTTGTCATGTGCTGGGATTCAGAACTTGAACAAGTTGATAAAGTCCTGGGGTGAAAGTGAAACGGAGCAGCTCTCTGGGTTATTGGCTGTGCACGGGTGATCGGTGCCCTAGAAAGGAACATCATGGTTAGGTGGGCATTCTCGGCAGCATCTCATTGGCTTGTAGCACCCTAAGTAAGGCATTGCCCAACCTCAAAACAACATTCCTCTGTCAAGAATGCCCTGTGTTATGGAAAAACTAAAGAGCTGTGTGTGTGTGTGTGTGTGTGTGTGTGCGTGCGTGTGCGCACGCGCACCTGTGCACAGAGCGATGGGGGAGTTTGGGGGGGGGTTGCAGAAAAAAATAAACACAGCGGGGTGAAGGAAATGAAGGTCTTTGAAAGTTTCTTTCCCCAGGGGCTGAATCAGTTTTACCTTCACCTTCAGCTGGGGGCTACAACAGTGAAGAGCAGGAAAGCATTTGGCGACACAGTGCTGGTGCCATTGGCTCTTAGGGGCTGGGCTGGGGATGTGTGGCAACGACCTCCAAGACATATACCTTCCAGGAAAGAATATGGCAGTGTCTGCAAAGCTGAAGGGTGTCTCCATACTGCTCTTTCCGTGGGTAACAGCGCACAAGTTTAAAATACATCTTCTTCCAATCCAGCTGTCCTTTATCTGACAAAATTAATCGCTTGCGGATCTAAATATCAAACAAATAAAAGTAGTTCTGAAAAGTTCTGCTCCTGCCCCCTTTCCACGTTTTTCGTCTATACCCTGGCAACAGCTAGGGAAAAAGTAGCAAAGATATAAAGAAGTAGCTTCTGAGCTCTACCTAGTGAAGGAAACAATAGCTTTTAACCAGTCTTTAAAAGAAACAGGTGGCTGATGACGCCTGACTGGTGACCTGTACTAAATTGCATTTGGATGGTCTTGAAAGTTTAGGTGATCTCAATAAACCACTTCAATCTTTTCTTTGCTGTAGACTTGAGTGATTATTTCCAGGGAGATGCAGTGACTGCTTGGCACAATGGCTCTATTTTATATCGAAATATTAGTGGTTTCGTGAACAGAACTTGTTGAGCTCACACTTCTGTATAAAGAAGTTGGAAAAAAAATCTGAGGCAGTGTGCGGAGGGGAAAGAGGCCTAGAGCTGGTGTCAGAAGGCCCAAATTCAAATCCAAGGCCAGTTTCCCCACCTAGAGAGCACTCTACTAATTTGGATATGTCACTTAGTCACTTGTGGCCTTAGTCCCTCCATCCGTTTGAAGTGGGCATAATGATATCTACCCTTCCCTGGGTCATTAACACAAAATGAAATAACATCAGTAAAAGTTCTTTAGCTGTAAAATCTCATAAAAGTGTAAGTTATTGTGTTAGAGAAAAGAAGGACTGGTGTCAATTTATGAATTTTTTTTGGAGCAAACTGTAACATGGGACTAGGTTAAGAATATAAGGTGGTTTTTTTTTCCTATTGAAACACATAAACAAAATCTCACAGATATTATTTCGAAACTCCTTGAACTGTTTTCTAGTCAAACCAGGGAGCCCTGGAGAGTGGGTTTGAGAAGGATGCCAAGGCAGCTTGAGGGTGGCGGGCAGAGAGGAAGAGAAGGAAGAACGGCCACTGGGCTGCACCGACCTGCCGCTCGGAGAAGTGGTACTGGCAGAGCTTCTTCCATAAGAGCCGGTCCTCGCTGAGCACGTGCAGGTCGGGGGCCGCCTGGCCCAGGCTGACCAGGTCTCGCCCGTCACTCAGCCTTTGCATGATGTTCAGTTGTAAGCACAAAGGCAGGTCAGTGAAGGTGAGGCCTTTGAAGGGAGGCTGTGGGGAGAAGGGTTATGTTAAGTTGCAGGGCAGAGAGTAGCTATGCACCAGGTGACACCCAGGATGCAGCTGTCCCCTCATCCTCCAGCCTCAAGGTGGTTTATTGATCAGAGATCAAAGCAGCAATTCTCTCTACTCTAAGTACAGACACAGGACCCATGACTGAGACCCGCAAACAGCCTGGAGCGGCTCCAGCAGATGGTGCCAGAGGGATTTTCCTAAGTTGCACAAGGCTTCACGCTTTAAAAAAAATGGAAATGTAGTTGACATACAATATTATATTAGTTTCAGGTGTACTGCATAGTGATTTGACATTTGCGTGCATTATGAAATGATCACCATGATAAGTCTAGTAACCACGTGTCCCCATATAAAGTGATTACAGTTTTACTGACCATATTCTTTATATTGTATATTACAGCCCCAATGGTTCATTTATTTTATACCTGGAGGTTTGTACCTCTGAATCCCCTTCATCTATTTACACTTTTGCTCTGAAAGATTCCCCTAATAGCACACGTTGGATTCCTGTGCTTCACTCAATTACAATATTCGCTACCTTCCCAAAGGACTCACTACCCTGGACAGAGCACCTCCAGCCTCGGGTCTCACTGCCCGCCTCCTTGTGACCACTGATCTCCCCAAGTAGGTTTTCTCACCGGCCGCCAAACACGCTGCCCACAAGGCCCTCACTCTGCCCGGGCCTCTGCTTGTCCATATGTGACTCTTCTTCACATCCAGTTCAAACTCACTTCCTCTGAAAGGCCTTTTCTGCTTTGGTGACTCCCTCAAGCCTTAGCCACTACATCTTCCTATAATTCCTAGGATCTCTTTCAGGTGCCTTTTGCAACAACTTCCTTATTGTCATGTCACGTAACCCATCTGCAGAAGGAAGCTTGAATGGAACACTCCTGCTAGGATCTAAGCTCCACGGAGGCAGAAATTTTTGTGTTTTTTCGTTGCTATGTCTAGAAGAGTCTAGAAGTGTGCTAGCATATAGTAGGCACTCAATAAATATTTGTGGAATGATGAAAGTCAAATAATTCAATAGGTACAAACAGCAACAACAGAAAGACTGTACACTGGTGTGTGTGTGTGTGTGTGTACACACGTGTATGCACGCTTTGGGAATGGCTGGTCAAGAACCTTTCAGCCTAAGATCCATCATCCATTGAGGCATCTCTATTCAAACCTAGGGCTGCACGGAACATTTTGATAACTATTGGTCTGTGGAGAACACACTGGCAGTTAATCATGAGCTTCTGCAGAAGTTGCTTCTACGTATCCTTGAATTTATATTTAAGCCCTTTAATGTTTAAATTCTGATGAGCTCATGTTATTCCACCCAGACCCAGATCCTCGAAGGCAAGGTCTAAGCTTGTATCCCTTGCAGACTAGCCCAGCACAAAACCCCTCTCCTGAGTACCTATTATGCCTGGCACCGGAGCTGCTGCAATGGGCGAGAGACCCAGAAATATAAGCAAGTCATTAGAGGACAAAGGTTAAATGCCATCAAGGATGTAAGCGCCAAGTGCTATGGGAACAATCTGTACAGAAGGTCCTCCGTAGTATTTGTTGCTATTTCTTGAACAGCAACTGGCTGCTGCCATCTGGATAAGAAGTCAGCACAAATCGCTCGAGACCATGGTTCTTTGTCCTTCCCATGCTAGTCCTGGGTGAGCTCTTGAATTTGAACTACTGACATTTTTAGCTCAGTGTTCTATCACCTCTGGAGGTCACACAAAAAAACAAAAAAAACAAAACAGGATGAAGAAACCCTTCCTTAGCTGAGGGGAAAATATCTTGGGAATGAGTACTGAGTTCCCTCCTTGAAATTTTAGGGAACTAAACTCTGTACGAGGCACATCAAGGCTGGAACACACGGGATTCCAGGGGGACACACAGCCTCAGCAATTCCCTCCCGCGTCTCCGCAGAGCAGGACAGGCGTGCAGAGGGAAGGTGGGCAGTGGCAGGGCGGCTTGGGAAGTTGGACGATGGAGAATGGGAGGTGGCATGGGAGGGACACGGGATGGGCAAGCAGCAGATCTGGATCCCAAGTGCCCTTGGGAAATCTGGGTCTCAGTTTCCCTGTGTCCAAAATGAATTGGCTTAGTAGAAGTCTCTGAAGATCCCTTCCAGCTCCAACAATCTCAGACTTGGAGTAGCTTCAGCCTCCTAACTCGTCAGAAGTGTCTATGACTTGACAATTTATATTGTTCAGGCTGCTGGGCTGAACTTTCAATTGTTTGCAAAATTCAGGACTTTGCCGGACTGCAGAAGGTCCTAGACCTATTTGTCATTTATCATCTGCTGCTGATCGTATGAGCCAATAAAACTGCCATGAGATTTTCTTCTTGTTTCCAGCACTTCAAAGCATCTACTTTTTTGGTTAAAACTCCCAGGACAATTATTACATGAACTCCTATTAAAGTCCACTTGGCAGAATTCACTCTCAAATTTTCAAACCTGAACTTTTCCAAAATCCTTGCCCAGACCCCATGC
The DNA here is from genome assembly GCF_028564815.1 of Eubalaena glacialis. Classification (NCBI taxonomy): domain Eukaryota; kingdom Metazoa; phylum Chordata; class Mammalia; order Artiodactyla; family Balaenidae; genus Eubalaena; species Eubalaena glacialis. The sequence continues at coordinate 73,178,368 of NC_083732.1, forward strand.
TGAGTCCTTACTCCTGATAAATGATTAACTGCTTGCATGCCTTCTTCTATTTGAATATAAACATATAAAAGAAAAAGAAGTTACTCTTGCTCCCCCTATCAAGTGTTTTGCTGAAAATCTTTTTATATTCATCCTGCCCACCCCCCATGCTTCCAAACTCTCTCTGCCTTGCTCACAGGACACTATGATTCTATTTGATTTTTTTCCCCTGCAAGCCAGTTCTCTTAGTTTTTTTCCCCCTTCATTCTTTATTATATAAATTATTTTTGCCAATAAAAATTGGCTCCATAGAATTAGATAGGAAATTTTGAAGGAAAACAAGATTATCTGCTGGGAAAATACTGATAGAACTTTGGCAAATAGAAAGCAATTACTGTAAATGTCACCTTAACATTTTCACGTTAATAACATACTTCTCTTTGGTCCAAACTGTTAAAAAGTAAGTTTTAAAATACAGTCCAGACTGAAGTAATTAAGTTCCTTCTCTCTCTCTCAATCTTTCCTTCCAGCACTGCTCTCAAAATAATGTAGCTCAGAGCCAAGGAGGGTTGGGAAGGAGGGCATGAGGGAGTAGAGTGTCATGGGTAAAAGTATAGCCTCTGCAGACAGGCCTGGGTTCAACCCACATCTTATTGGTGGGGAGGGCCCGGCCAGATTGTTCTTAACCACTCAGTGTGATTTTTCTCATGAGACAATGCCTGGAAGTACTGAGCACAGTGGCCAGTAAATATTAGCTATTATGATGACTCCTACTTACAATTAGTCACTAGATGAGTTAATGAATACATTAGAGGACTTAGAAGAGTGTCTGCCACAGAGTGAGCCCTTCATAATAATAACAGCTGACGCATTTACAATACTTACTATGTGTCAGGCACTGTTCTAAGTGCTTTCTATATATTACCTGATTAAATCTCACACCAGGGCATTGAGATAGGCATGACTGCCCCCATTTTCCAAATGAGGAAATTGAGGCACAGAGAATTTGAATCACTAGTCCCAGATCCTGCAGTTGGTAAATCTTCATGCTCATCTGTAAATACAGGGCAATATTTTCCAACTGTATTCCTCTGAACATTGAACAAGTTTTAAGGTAGGTGGTGGGAGGAGCGTCCCCTTCAATCATTTATTTATTCAACTAAAACTTACTGACTGCCATCTGCTCTGGTCCAGGGACAAGGAATAGAGCAGGGAACAAGACGGTGATGTCCTTTGTGGAGTTTATGAGCCAGTGGGGGAGACAGGAAAGTGAATATACATATGAGATGATTTCAGATCATAATAGCGGCTCTGAAGAAGGTAAGGTGATAGTGGCTTCAGGAGATTGGATGGTCAGGGAGGGAGGTGGCTTAAAAACCCCGAGGCAGGCCCAAGCTTAGAGTGTGCAGAGAATAGCTTGGCCTGGCTGGGGTGCCGTGAGCAGAGGGGAGGGTGAGATGAACTTCAGCGTTTGATCTGTCCTGCATAGGATTTCATTGGATTTAAAAGGTTTGCAAAAGGCTGGGTCATTGAATAAATAGTTGGAAGAAAGCTAGATTGAAAAAAAGTTTGGAAACCACTGATGTTAAAAGCTTTGCCCTTTTAGGAATAAGAAGCCCAGGGTTCTGGCCTCAGCTCTGGCCCCGATTGCTGTGTCACTTGGGGAGAGTCACTGGGCTTCTCTGATCCCCCTTTACCCTCACTCCATGAAGAGTTATAGCAACTACAATGGGTACCTCCCAAGACAGTTTGTAGATCAGTAGAGGGGGGCTTTGGGGAAGTAAGCCCATGAAAGTGCAAGGTATGTGGGCAGATGTGGCCAAGGGGGGCCTCCTGTGAGATGGACAGAGAGAACAGAGGCAAGTTCTGGGCAAGTGTGACCATCTAAATGGGTGTTCGAAGTTGCTGGAGGGAAGATGCCCTTGGGACTAATGGGACTTGCTCATTTATATCGCTGGTTGGGTATCACTGGGGGGGGGGGGGTGTGTGTGTGTGTACTGTAGCCTAAGTGATTCTAAGGAAGTCACAGAACTCTGAGACTTCTAATTATTCCCTGTTTCAGAGTTAAGAAAAAAAACAACTAAGGCACAGAGAGGTTATTAACAGTAAAGTCAAGGACACTGCATTTTGCAAACTTCATATAGTGAAATATTTAAAAGAGGTCAAAGAAGTTTTTTCATGTTTCTTTCTCGAGAGACGGGGCAGACCCAAACTTTATCAGCCTGGGTCCCGGAACCACTTAAAACAGCCATGGTCAGTGATTAGATAAGTCAGCCAAGTGCTACGTGAGCTGCCTAAGTGTGTCTGTCCACTGGGGAGCCTTGAGAGATGACACCAGCGTCTTTCTCACATTTTTTGTGTGCCTTAGTCCTCCTGATCACTCTTAAGAGGCCAAGAGCTGGGGGCCAACTTATGTTTTAAAAGCCAAAAGAAACTACTGGTAGTAGTTTACCTGGTAATGTGGGGTTTTTTTGGTTTGTTTGTTTGCTTTGAGTGAGAATTGCTCATGTCTTTTCCTACCTGTATGTTTACAGCCTTTACTCAAAGCCTTCCTTTATCATAACTATTAATAACTGGAACTAGAGTTTTAAAAGGCTGGTGCCAGTTCTCCAAGCCACTGCCATCACAGCTCTGTTGTATACAAGGCAGCATCCTAAAGCTATAAACAAACTCGTACTTTAAGAGGAAATGGGCAGAGATCTCCAGATCCCACTAAAGATTTCAGTGAAATAGCCTACATCGGCCCCAAGGTCAAGTTTCTAGTTTTCCCACCACGTTTCCATTGGCTGTCATTGTTCATATACTCTGATCCTGCTCTGCCAAGTTCTTCTTCCCACCCTCCCTGTATCGGAAAGTCCCCCAGCCCACCCTCAGCACCCAACGGAAAGCATCCAATCAGAACTGTCCAGACTCTTCCATCACCAGAGAGGATTTAAAGTCCTGGCGAGGCTGCCCAGCATCCCAGCAGAGGAACCAACTGCAGCCGTTCCTGCTAGGAGGAGTCTGGGGTGCTCCAGCTTACCCTGGTGATTTGGATGTTGTTCAGCTGCTGCTGCCAGTGTAGAATTGTCTCCATTCGATACACCCACATGTTAATGTTCCCGACCAGCACAGACTTGCCGACTCTTTGGACCAGTGTACATAAGGACGTGTAGAGGGTCTGGAGTAGTTCCCTTATTAGTCTAATGTTTTGTTGGTCTTCCAGGACTTGAGTGGGGAAGAAAAAAAGCAGTAATGTTTATGAGACTAGAACACTCCATAGTTTACAAGTGGTTCTTTCTTCTTCTCTACTCTGCTCGTGTTACCTGGGTACACCCACTGGGGATATGGTTTTCTTTCTCACTGGTGTTTATTCTACACTTGGCCAAGCTTCTGCACTCGAGGTTATTGGGTAGAGTTTCCATTATCTAGGTCCCTCTTTGTTCTCTTCTCCCCGTTTTCTACAAAGACTCTTTCTCTTTTCATTGTCCTACCAGCACCAATAGCTCACCTGATCTGAAAGCAGCTTCTTTTGTCCAGCAGTGATGTCTCTTTTAGATGATCAGTGGCAGAAGCACAGGTCTGGGGGTCAGGAGCTTGGATTCTCATCCAGTCTGGCTGACTCTTTGTGTGATTATGGATAAATCACTCTTTCTCCCGTGTACACAATGAGTCAGTTGAGCCAGAGACGTAAAGTTCTTTCTAGCTCAGAGAGTCTATGGATCTATTCTGCCTTGTACACAGCTCAATTTTCTAGGAATTTGGAATCTAGAGGTTCGGTAGCCAAGGTTGGGACACGTGCCTACGCCAAGAAGCTTGAGAGGCTTAGAGCAGGACAAATGGATGATCCCAACACAAGGACAGGAGGGTGATGGTCTCACCCTTTGTCATGAGCATGAATGGCCCTCCTTTCTAAACTGGAATCCAGCACCCCTGAAATGCATCTGGAGTCATTCATTTCCATCCGCTCACATTCCCTTAAATCCAGTGACATGTCCACTGCATTGGAAAATCCATCTGCCCGGCCCCAGGTCTATAAAAAGGGGCGAGAGAGTGAGAGAGAGAGAGCTCACCTTTCAGTACCACTTTTTCCAAAATGTTCATGAAGTTCTTTTGGGCAATGCCACTCAGGGATGTGAGCTGTGACTTTGCTATCAGTTCCAACAGCTGTGGATAAAAATAGAAGTTACCAGGCTTAGACTACAGAGATATTTTTCTCCTCTAATCTTCACTTTTGAGTCACATGACACGTAGATACAGACTGACGGGGAGAGATAAATGGCAGGCAGGGCCACAATGCAATAAAAAGCAGATGCTCTGAGTAAAAGACAAATGGGGGTAATTCAAAACCTAGGCATCAGGCTGAATATTTAATTGCTTTTTTTCTTTTAAATATAAAGAGGTTGGCTTCAGCCAGGGCTAATTCATTCTACTTGTCCTACTTCAGCAAGTGAAGCTGAGGTTCTCCAAAGGGAACAAAACCTCCTATGACCTGTGATGTTGGAGTTGTACATGATCACTCCCAGCGGGAATTCTTTTACCCCTACTTGAACTTCTCCCCACTGGCTGGGACTGCTCTCAAGGCACCTAAAAGCTCAAGTTCAGCAACGATGGGCACTTTTCAAGGAAGTGGCAATTCTTATCCAGATATCTCCTGCTTATGTAGCATTCAATAAAAATGTCTGTTAATTAGAATCTTTCACTGCACTTAACTTTCTGTAGAAAGAAGCCAATAACAGGAAGAAAGAGACATTCAGGGATGTACAGTGTATACTCACATTTCTACTTAGAGGCTAGGAACCTTGTAGCTCTTAGACTTATGTGCAAGTTTTGCTTTGGCCACTTATCAGCTCTGTGACTCTGGGTAAATTCCTGAATGTCTTGGTGCCCCAGTTTCTTCATCTCTACTTGTAATACTTAAGAGTCTCCAAGATTGGTGAGAGTGTTAAATGAGGGAATGCACATAAAACTCTTAGCACAGTGCCTGGCATAAATTAGGTAGAAAGTAAAGGTTGGTTGGTTTACTGAAGGAGTATGTCCCATTCCCCACCACCCATGTTATCACCAAACAAAAAGAAATAAAGATAATAATTTAAGTTGGTGCACCCTTAGCATAATCTTTCTTCCCTTCAAAAGCAAAATTCTTTTTAGATGTGGCAAGATTTAAAAAAAAAAAATCAAAGATTCTATTATTGAAAAAATGAAACTTTAGACTGGAATGGGGTCTTAGAGATCATGTGGTTCAACCCAGTTAACAGATGAGCAAAGTGAGGCTCAAGAAACTAAACTTTACCAACTATGCCACAAGGAGTGACAGGGCTCAGCGGGATCCTTCTTAACACATTTCATGCTTTCACAGAGTTATCAAACAAAAGAGGTTGATATAAAGTGAAAATAATTAATTGCACCAGAACCCACCAGGCTAAGTAAAACTCACTAGCCTTAGAGCCAGTAAACTAGATTTAGAGACCCAGGACCTCCCTTTATGTTAAAGCTTGTATCTCTGCTCCTAGGAAACCTTCCAAGGGAGTTTCATCTCCTGGCCAGGCCCCAGCCCAACTTCACTTCAGGTCAGTAAACACCAAGTATGACACTGTGCTGGGTGCTGGAATCAAGGCTGAGGGAACTAGCAAAGTGACATTTTAAAAATTGGGCTGCAGAGAAGAACTGAAACTTTTGGACCAAAGCCCCAGGCAGTTCAAAGAACCTCTGCTTCCAAGGCATTTGTTTAAAAATTTTGTCCCCATGGAGCCCCTTAGGAGCCTGTCAAACCACGGACAGACTTTTAATTTCCTGAACATAATTTTACTCTAAGTTAAAAAAAAAAAAGACCCCAAATCTTTTCCTGCCTGGCTTATGTATCTCTCTCACACACAGGGAGAGATGCTGTCATCAGGCTGGGGGAAGGTGGCAAAGAAAGACTGAGGCTGGTTTTTAAGATTAGTACTGGTGATCCAAGGCTGGACGTCAGGAACTGACCAAATGCCCACAAAGAGAGGCAAGAAGTCAAAACATCAGCAGAGGCCACGTCCACAGGCGGTGACCAGACGCGTTGTCCTCTGCCTTTCCAGTTCAGCTCTGTCACCAACCAGCGCGTGACAGTCAAGAGAGGAGTGAAAAATGGCACAAAGGGACTGGCCAAACCGTTCATTTATCTTCTTGACCAACAACAAGATTCAGAAGGCCAAGCCCAGGGTCTATTAATACCCTGAGCCTCACATGACCAGCACAAAGCAAGATGAAAGAAAACAAAAGTCTTGAGTCGGCTCTGGGAAGGGTAGTGACTCATCATGGGGTGGGAGGAGGGCGGGCAGAGCTGTGCCTGAAATCCATCCAAAACCCCCATTTCATGTGACTACCATCTCACGAGGGCATCAGTTTCAATCTTGTCTAAAAATGCACCAATCACAAGGACACAAAAATTCTCAAGGCTGTGACTATGCATTTGAGGGGAAACAAAAAAGCCCTTTGGTCTGACTGAGATGATCTTTGACTAAGGAAGAGAAAGATACAGAAGCAAAACTCGATCAACTGTCAGGAGAATGACACGTCAGCCACCGTCTGTTTATTCCGGTGTCAAGAGAAAGTCCTTCTTTTCACTGTCCGGCAGCCTTGGGGTCAGGAGAGAGAACCCCAGAATAGGAGGAGACCCGGATGCTCTAGCTGGGTGACCTTTACAGTTGTCATTCACTTAGCAAGTATTTTCTGCATGCCCATTCTATCCTAGTGTTGTGATAGGTGATGCAGATAAAGACACACGATCCCTAGACTCACGGAGTTTACCATCTAGTCTGTGGTGTAAGTCATTTAACCTCCCAGAACCCCAGTTTCTTCATTTCTAAAGTGGAAATAAAAAAAGACTACCTACTTCACAGGGTTGTTATGAGAATTAAATGAGATCAGTATGTAAAAACCCACTGTAAATACCAAATACAAGGCATTATTATTATGAGGTATTATTTCTTCCCCTTCCAAACCCCAATCTTTTAGTGAAGTTTAAAGTGGATATCAAGGGTTATCTTTTCTGTAAAGCTTTTTCTGTAAAGGGCTAGATAGTAAATATTTTAACCTTTGGAGGTCATAAGGTCTCTGTTGCAACTAATTAACTCAGCAACTGTAGTAGAAAAGCAGCCTTGGACAGTATGTAAATGAATAAGTGTGGCTGTGTTCCAGTAAAACTCTATTTACAAAAACAGGCATGGGGGGCAGATTTGGCCCTTGGGCCATAACTTGTCAATCTCTGATAGAGTGTGTGTGTGTGTGTGTGTGTGTGTGTGTGTGTGTATGATAGGGTTCAAGAGTGAGGGCTCCAGAGCCAAACTGCCTGCCTCAGTTTCCCCATCTGTAAAACATACATAATAATAGTACCTACTTTAGAGTTGCTGTGAAGATTAAATGCATTCATAAAGCACTCAGAACAGTGCCTGATAGCAAGAATATACTCAATAAATTATTATCATTCATTTTTATCATAGTACAGAGACTATTACTAGGTAGAATTACTGCCAGGGAAGGCATAGTGAATAGTAGGGTAAAGTACAGCTGGTTTAGAGACCTTTAGAATCCCTGTATTTCAATTTTATGTATTGTCAACCAAATGCTTAAATGCTTTCAAATTTTCATATTCCTCTCTGTCATTTTTATTATGTTTCTGATATATTTAGTAGCTCCCTGTCTGTTGATAAAAGTTAATGTTGATACATTCTGTGGCTTACATAGTTGCATCTACCATGAAGTCTTATTTTGCTAGCAATAGTGGGTGTTTACTACATGCTACGCATTTTACATGTGTCATCTTGTTTAATCTTCAGAGGCAACCCACTGAAGTGGGTTCTCCACTAGTCAAAAGAGGATTTTGTGGCTCAGAGAAGTTAAGCCACTCACCTGAAGACATATAGCAGTCGCAAGTGGTGGAGCCAGGACTTGGACCAAGATATGTCTAACGGAGAACGTATGTTTTGATAGTTAAAGGACTTCGGTTTGTCAAGTCCAATCAAATTTGCATCTAGGTCCAAACTTTACTCTAAAAATAGTAGCAATACCATGTAGTGTTATGTTCTAGGAAAGAGTCTGGAAATCTTATATCAGTATTACACTGGGACCGGTAATCAGCTTTTCACATTAAGGGAGAAATAATACCCGGAAAGGGTTAATAACACATTTAGGATGAGGCAGTTGCTTTGGGTAAATCATTTAGGTCTACTTTCCACATCAGCATAACTCTACAGACCCAGAACCAGTATTGTGTGGAACTAGTGGTAAAGAAGACAGAATTTATTAATTTTACTTCTGTGTCAAGAGAGCTGTGTGCCTAGGGGGAGTAGGGCTGTATCTGGCAATTTATTTACCAAAATTACTTAGCCAGTTGGATTCTTTGCCTCTAGCCACACGAGAAAAAGCAGAGGAAAACGGATTGTTTGAAAATGGCTGTTTGTTTTCTGCTGGGCAAATTTTAGCCCAGGTGCCAGTAATTTGTGGCTGTGTTTAAGGAGAGGCGGGGTGGGGGACTGGGCTAGGGGTTGGAGAAGAGGGTTCTCAGCTCCTCCTGAATTCCAGGCTATCATTACCGTGGGGGCCGCCTGGGGATCCAGCATGACCCGATCCGCAGTGACTAGCTGTGCAGTAACAGGACCGGTTCTGGGCCACGGGAGGAAGGGCTGGTGGTTGCCGCATGCTGAAACCACATCCTGCCCTTCAGCTTTGGCTCGTGCTAGTCTTAGACATACTGAGTAGAGGAAAAGTCTCGTTGCAAGCAATATCCTATAGTCAGTCTCGGAGGGATGTCAACCTCAGCTTGAAGTGGTGCGTGGAAGATGAATGGGGAGAGGAGACTGCCCTCTTGTCTCACTTTGCCCGCAGAAAATGCGCGTTTCCTGTCATCTCTTCCCTTCGTCATAGCATTCAGACTTTTAAAAATAAATTAGCTCACGTCACTTCTCTGCTTGAAACCCTCAAATGGCTTCCCTTTGCCCTTAGAAAAAAAATCCGGACTCCTTACCATAACTGGCAAGGTCCTCCCTGACCTGGTCTTCGCCCCTCGTCCAGCTTCATTTTGCCCAGTGCTTCCCTAGCTTGCTCTGCTCTGTCCACACAGCCCGCCTTTGGTTCCCGGAGCAGGCTCAGCTCATTTCCACCTCCCAGCCTTTGTCCTGCCACGTCTTCACATGCCAGCTCCATCCCACCCCTCAGGTCTCAGTTCAAATGTCACCTGTTCAGAGAGCCCTTTGCGGACCATCCTAGATCTTACTATGGTTTCAGTGTTCTTCACTGTTTCATTTATACATGTCTGAAATGATCTTGTTTACTTGCTTGCTGACTGTCTAATTGTGATGGAAACCTCAAGACAGAAGGGGTTATCTTGTTTACCACTCTACCCCAACCTGGCACACGGCAGGCACTTAACAAATACATATATTTATATCTATATGTATATGTAGATATATATATACACACACACACACACACACACACATTTAAAGAGATTTAAAGGGACACTAAGCAACTGGGGCTTCAGAAGCATCAACAAAAACAGCAGCTACTCTCCCTGTTAGTTCAAGGTTGCCCATGCAGCTGTTGCCCAAGCATACTCTATCTTGCATAGAATATTGTTAAGAATGTAACTTATCCCTGATTCTTCTATCTCCTATGACAGTGAGCTCTGCAGTTTAAGGTATATGTCTGATTAGAAAACAAGCCATTGGATTATCAAAGGTAGGAAAAAACTTCAAGAAGCCCCTGCCATTTCTCACATGCTCGATACGCCAGCTGGGTGCCCATAGGAAAATTATGTCTTTTGCAATAAACCTTTGGTTACATCAGGCAGTGCCTCTGCCTGCACTGAGTGCCACGTACTTCCAAGACCCTTATTTACTCAATGGATAACACAGATTAAAACCTGGAAAGTTTTGTCCTGACTTTGAGCCTGAACACTGACAGGTTGAAAGAGGGAACATTTCTGCTACATTAATAATCTCCAGGCATGTCAAGATTGGGTAAATATTATTTGCAAGTGAAACATCCCTCTAACTGAGGGCCAAGTTTACACAAATTAATTGTATTCTTAGCCGAGAACAACTTGCCTCTCTGTCTTCCATCCATTCCAGAAAATTCTGAACTTAGAATGATGCCGTATTCCCTGTCGCATTGATCTGAGCAGCTCTGTCTGCCTCAGTGAGGCTGGTTAAATTGGGCTCCCTGTCTGCTCTAGCCTCCTTACCCCCACCCTACACTTCTACAAGGTTGGATGTCACATTGCCCTTGGCCCCTGGCCCACCATCACTCCCCTCCACTTCTGTTCTTTCCAGCTGCAGGTTTCTGCTCACGCCATTTGTCCCTGCAAAGCCTTCTACCTGCCTCTCCACCTGGCCAAATCCTGGCCATCCTTCAAGGAAGGAGAATCTCAGGTTCTACCTCTTCCAAGAAGCTGCCTCCAGTGCTGCTTCTTCCGTTCTCCTAGACAGGACCAAACCCAGTTTGCTACTGCAGTACCTTGTACCTTGTCTCCCAGAGTAGCCCAGAAACTCCTGGCCAGCAGAGGCCAGGTCTTAGTTGATTCTCAAGTGACTGTGGCAACACTAGGTATATGGTATGGACTTAATATAGAAAACACCTGCTTAGGGATTTGAAAACATTCACCTGAAGCAATATTGATGTATGGGGACCTAGCAGAGGACGTTGTCACCTCCTTGCCTTTGGAAAGCCCTTCCTTTAGAAGACTCGAGGGGCCTTCGGATCCTAGCTCACAGATACTTAAACCTCTGTCTCACCCTCAACCAGAGCAACTTAGAGCAATGTCACATGCTCTCAGGAACATCCCTCCTTGGATGGGAAAAAAGTCTGCTGAACTGGCAATTAAAACGCAGCTCACCTATCCAATTTAGCATATCCCCTGTATGATAAGCACCTAACTTAGCCTAGAAACAAGGTAGAGTTTTAGTATAAAACATATTTCTGGGCTCATGGTGGGATATATTTAAATTCTGAATCCTCAAGAAAAAAATTTATACAAAATGGGCACATTTTTGATCTTCTGGTCTCTGAAGTCAGATGGGAAAGAAAATCAGGTAGAAAAGTGGTAAAATAATCAATCTCTATATTTTATTTCATCTTTAATTTCTATTTTCATATATTTTCTAATTCCTGTAATTAGGACCCTAAAGATGACAATAGTTACAGCAACAACTGATGCTCACCATATACCAGGCACTGTCTAAAAGCATTTCATGTGTTTCAACTCAGTTTAATTCTATAGCAACACGATGGGGTAGGTACCATTATCAGCACCTTTTAATAGGTATATGATTTACAAATGAATTTATGAATATACATAAATTGAGAATACATGCTTAAATTATTAATGTACTGTCAGGTGTCCATGGTTGAAAATACCACTATTCTGGTCTCTCAGCCTTCCTCCATTTTTTTGGGTACCCCCTACTTCTGCAAGCACTCCCCCAATCCTGTGGTCTTACCCTCAAGGTCTGTGAGTGTCCCCCACTTCTGTGGGCACCCAGAAATTGCAGGATCTGCTGCTTGCCTAAAGGCTAAGTGTGACTGAGAAGGCTCGGAATTCCAAGAGCTGCAGCATTTCTTCGGTAAAATCACTAGCAGCCTAATCAGCGTTCATTTCAGGGACCTGCTCAGGGCCCTCACTGTTAATACCCCACGGTGAATTCTCACAATTCCCAACCATTTCTGCCAATCACTTTCAAATGGGCTTGCGCCCTGTTCTTTTGATTTTGTTGCCATTGGAATGGCTGGCCGCCTTCCCTCCACCCCAGCTTCTTAGTCTCAATGGAAAAAGATACCCACCAGTTTTAAGACCCAGGTGGCAGGGGCCGCATTCCATCAGAGGAAAGCTGTGCAGCACCAAATTAATCCAAGGTCACTGCGGCAGAGGGACCTGGTGAAGGGGCCAGGCTGCCCATACACATCACAACCCATCAGGGGCTTGGCAACAGCACGCCCTTAATTTAAGGCATTGGGTTTGAATTTGAGTCATCGTGCCATATTTCAGCCTTTCATTTGCCAAACCACCAGTCAACTTAAACTAAAACATGTTTTTGGAAAAGACTTTTAGGGGCGGTAGGAATTCAGTAACTTGCTGGAAACATTCAAATGGACTTAGGGTGGTAATGCAGAAAAAAATTAAAATGTGCACTGGTTTAGGTTGTGGATGTTCTTCTTTGCTGCAGAGGGACAGAGAGAGTGGGGTTGCAAACTTCTGTTTGTCCTTCCTGATCTGATGCACACAGGGGTCACTTCATTCAGGTCAGGAAACGGCTATTCAAGGTTCTTCCTGGTCTGAAGACAGCATCTACAGTTACCATGTACTTGGCCACATTCTTATCCCATAGAGAGAGCTGGGAGGACCAGATCAAAGAGCATTCTGGCATTAAAGCGTTAAAGCCGTCTCTTGCACTTGTGCCTCGGTGTGTCTTGTTTAAAAACTCATTATGCAAAATACAACATTTGGGCTCCCAAGTAGTTTCTGAGCTGGTTTACAAACTTGAAAACACACTGGGATCACCTGGTGGATAAATTTAAGTAGCAGTGCCTGGGCATCACCTTCAGCTAATGAACTCGGATGCTCTAGAGGTGGGCTTCCTTAGAGGAACAAGCTTCACAGGTGATTCTGCTGTGCAGATGTGATTCTAATGTGTTTACTGGAGACCCACTCTCTCCGCTGGCCTGTCTGTGCCCTGGGTGGGTTAGTCAGCACTTGCTTTCTTGTGGTTACGGTTCTAACCCCACCACTGGCCCAGCCCCTGGAATCCTCGCTGGCTCCCCAGGGGACTTTCCAAAATGTGCTGGTCTTGAGGCATGGTGTAAACCCACTTTTTAAAAATGGCCTTTCATAAGTTACTGCTTTTAAAGATTTAAGATCATCTTTAAAACCCAGTTAAAACTATGTTTAAGCCATTGGAGGTGTGTAGAGAAGCAGGTAGAGGTAATGAGTGTAGCCTGAAGCCAATTAAAAAAATGTACAAATGCTGTATAAAAACCTCTCCAATTTATATTCAGATTTTGATTCCAAAAGTTCCACAAAATTTTCATGCTGATAAAACAGCATAACATTGAGATAGGAGTGTTGGCTATCCCTTTTATTCCCTCTACATGTCTCTTTTATTAACACTGACAGCTAGCATGAACATGACGCCTTTTTAAAAAATGTACTTTGTCTTTAAAGAGGCTAAACAGATTTTAAGGCTTCAAAGTTGGTTCGGTTTCTTACTGGGACTGAGGAATCATTGTAGTATTAAAAAACCATTAAGCTGAAGTAGTAAGATGAGGATAACATACTGGCAAGCTACTTTGCAAAGTTGGTTTAAGGATAAGAAGAATATTTGAGAAGTGTCTTAAGTTCCTTAGAAGAAAACCCTCAAAACGTGGTGCCTATCATTAAAATGTTTTAAGCTCTTATAAAAATGACGTTTCTCAAATTACAGAGGACTCTTAACAGTGAAGGGGAAAGAAAGATTGTTCTTTCCAAAATGGAAATATCCCCCCTCTTTCTGAACCTAATAACTGAAAGCATTCAGTAGTTTCTTTAACTTAAAGGTTAGGAGAATGTGCTCAGAATGTATTTTACAATCAGATACTGTCAGACACAAGTCCTCTATGCTGAGTTTTAATCAAGGGCAAAGGGCATGATTCCCCAGGTAATTTTTCTTTTTTTAAGTAGAAAAACATTTTTTATCAACCAAACTGAAAAGACTTTTTAGGGAGAATAAACAACAATTTTGATAAGTAGGTAATAATAAGTATTAGTAGGTGACTTTGAATAACATATTCTGGTCTGCAGAGTATTTCCATATATGTTACTGAGTTTCACAGATACCCTGTGAAGTTAGGTTATTCTAAGTCCATCTTACACCCGGGAACGTGAGTGTTGGAGAGGCTGAAACAGCATGAAAGCCGTGGAGCTGGGATCTGACCTCAGGCCATTTTACTTTCAATCCTCTGCTTATATGGAACTCATTGTAGCAGCTAAAGAGTGTGGACTTTAGACTGCCCGGGTTTCAGATCTGGATTTCTTCCCTTCTGTAGCTTCGTGACCTTGGACAGGTCATTTTTACCTCACTGTACCTCTGTTTATGTATACAGAGATGATAAAAGTACCTACACTTTACAGGGTTAATGGAAGGCTAAAAGGTGTTAGTGCACATAATTGCATGAAACATTTTCACTATTTGAATCCTTGTTCCTTTGCTTTATTTCTTGTGAGAAGGAGAACAGGTAGGAAGGAGAACCGTCTTAAAACTGACCAAATGCTGATCAGTTTGGAATCAAGACATCAGATCTGGGTGTCTTCCTCTAACACCTAGAGGATGGAAACTATTCATAGTCTTAGCAACAAGTTTCCAGATCTTCCCGGGCTTGACTCCAAACAGCCTGCACTGGGTTGCTGGGCACAGTGACCTCCCAGAAGCGGCAGAGTCTTGATGAAATAACATGAACATCTCATCAAGAAGGTCTCTTATTTTCATCCCTTTTGGACTGGAATAAGGGCTCAGCTGAAGACTAGACAGGTCTGGTCACGGGCTCAGCTCAGAGCTTCTAACCTACAAGAGGCCTGGGTTTTTTATCAGGTCAGTTGGGACGGCCAGCCCTGCATCTGCCCAGATGACAGGTGAATGATCCAGGCCTCAAGGGGGCTTGAATGTCATCGCTCTGGCTGAGCCTTCGCAATCATCTGACTCAATGACATGGCACCGAGAAGCACAACCCAGGAAAAAGAAAATAAAAACCCAACCAACTAACACCCACAGCGGGTAAATTCCCTCCTACTTCTGATCCTAAAACCCAAACAGCTGCTACCCCCCAGGTGGAACCACTGACAAAAACACACAAGGGAGCTTAGAGGGAAAAACAACCACCAACCAACTAAAAAGAATCAGTGACTTGAAGGTCATGGTTTGACTTCCTTGCTTTACTACCTTCATCATTAATATTTTGCTAAAGCTCATTAAAAAATTATTTTTTTTCAACATAGCGTTTAAAATGGGAAGCAACTGAGCCAAACAGGTAGTTTCAAGCTTTAAGTGAACCTGGGACTGAATATTGTTACTACATGCGGGTGGGGGAAGGGGGTCACGAGGAAGTAGTTCTGGGGTGCTTTGAACTCATCCAGTTTTGAGGCTTAAACCAAGAATGGCTTAGGGTCACCTAGAGTCAGCTAAAGCCGGGCAAGAAGAACAGTGAGAACAATCACAGGTGCACAGAGTTTTTAAAACAAGCCAAGGTGCTTTACAACTTGCTTTCTGCTGAATTCTCTGTTGCTGATCTTACTGCCAGAGCCTGTGCTGCCTGCACTGTGGCCCATGTGAGGTATTACGGCGGCCCCTGTCTGCGGGGGCCAGTCTCAGGGACATCCATATGGATGGATCCATCCTATGTGGCTCTCAGTATCCATATAGGAACCTGCAGTACATCGGGGGAGGGGGGAGTTGAAGAATCCATTTTCTGCTTTCCTTAAAATCCCCAGGGTCCTAAAAAGTTTTTTTTTTTTTTTTTTTTTTTTGGTGGGGCGGGGAACTACTTCAAGACAACCTGAAAAGACAATTCAACTTGAGAGTCTGGATAATCTACAGAGACTTACCCGTACAACGTAGTTAAATCTTCTGGAATCCAGAATGGCAGTTGAGAAGTCCAGCCTGTTGAAGGCTTCCCCCAAAGTGCAATATCCATGGCGCTGAATGTGAAAACAGGGGGTGCAGAGGTCATTTTCCAGAAAAATCTGCCTGGACCCTGCTGACAAGCTTGGTGGCTGTGTTAGGTAACCTATGGCCATCTGCTGCTTTCCTGTGCCATGATCAGCCCTTTCTGGGCCCCTGGGCCCCTGGCGCCCTGCCCCACCATGAGCCACAAAGATGGGTAGTACAGCCAACAGCTGCTTTAGTCAGTGACTAAAGTCGTGACGTGTACCATTTGGGCCCTTTTTCTCTGCACGCACTTGTACTTGCCTGTCAAGGAAAGGTTGGGAGCTGGGTATGTGATGTGTCTTGGTCACTGTAACATACTCCTGGGGGAAGAATTAGCCCCATGTGTGTCAACTCTGTCTGCCACATCTCTAGTGCTTTTCTCTCTGTGATCATCAGAAGCGTTTTTAAGGCTTCATGAGGAAGCCAAAGAAGTTTTGGTCTTTCCTCTGTGAACACACAAGGCACTGGGTGTAGAGAGCCCTGACTCAGTCCCAGCTCTGCTCCTAGTACCTGGGTGGTCTCGGGTGTATCCCTGGCCCTCTCAGGGCCTCAAGTCACAGAGCGAACTAGATGTTCTCCAAGGTCCCTGACAGCAATAGAAATTCTATCAATCTGTCATACTGCCTGTATCCTAGTTATCTGAGCAAATGCCTGTGCAGCGGGAAAATGTACATAAAAGGGTTTTATAAAGTGCCATGCAAATTTAGATATTACAGTGTCTTGTTCTCTTCTGCATCTAGCTCATGCAGCCTCACACTGGGTGAGCACGAAAACTTCTCCTGTATTTAGTGATTAACCCTTCCAGGGCTAAAATGAATTGAGTTGAAGTCTAAAAGAGGTCTTAGAACAAAAGGGAGGCACTGTCCTGAGGGAAAGGCTAGAGCTTTATAATAGTGTGTTTGAGATGGGAATATTAATCTTTATAAAGCATTTCTACATACATCATCTCACTGAATGATTGGGGAGCCCACCTAGTGACTTTTGCATCTCTCTCTGTAGCCCCAAACTCTGATGCCTGGCTAGGTAGTGGGCTGCAGGCCTCCACCACCCACATCCAAGAAGACAGTCATGATGTGAAGTAGTTTCCCAGTCTCGCCCCTACCCTGTCAGGGGAGGCATAAAGCTAAGCATACTCCTTAATAAACTGATGGGTGCTCACCTCTTTAGTACTTCCTTTGTGAACATAGATCCATTTTTCTTGGTGGAAATCTACAAAGACAAAATAAAAACAACCCAAAACCCCACAGCTTTAAAATTTATAACATGCCCAAGATTTTAAACTTGTTTTGTTTTCATTTATTCCAAAGTATAAAAAAGTTTTGACAAAAAAGTACAAAGACTCTACTGACAATCTAAGGGGAGGCAAATGCCTAACTTCTGCAGTGTATAAATACTGGAGTTGTAATTTACTTTGTCAGAAGCACTTCAAGTCTTTGATACTCAGATTGATTATACCAAAGCTCCAAATTAAAGAAAAAAATCTAATACCCAAGTACGAGTTTGTGTTAAATGCCAAGCTTACAAGTTAAACAAGGCCATAAAAAGTAGAAATAAAACAGATAATATGAAGAAACCATGCAGTACAGATGGAATAAACTAAAGATCTGTAATTCCTGCTTATTAATAGAACTTTATACTCTCTGTTCATATTTACATCCAGCATCTAGAAATGTTACTAGTATTTATACAAGGGAAGAGGGAGAAACAAATCTATGTTCAAAGCCTCAAAACACAGTTCCAAACGAAAGCACACACTAGAACTGGTTCAGCTGACCATACCACTGAATAGTAACTAAATTAACTATGTCAAATATAAGTGACAAGCAGGGAAAAAACACCCCAACTAGCAACTGACTTATAAACACGACTGTAAAGAATACATTAATCTCACTCATAAAATGCACAGCCAGGTTTCTGAGTGCAAAGATCCGGGTAACCTCTGTGAATGACACAGTCAACATGAAAGCGGATGCCAAACATGTGAGGTGTGATTTGTTCCCCTGCCAAAACCCAATCATAATGATATTCAAACAGCTTTCTTCTCAAGTTCACAACAAACGGCTTACATTGAGTTTTGGTTTTGCTATTCAGCATGTCCTTCTTTCTCTTCTTGGCTGCAACATCATAGTTCAGGCTGTTGAAAAGATTCTCCTTATTGTATACTTCCTTGCTGCAGTAACTAGGAATAACAGACAAGAGGGGATGAGCTCTAACAACTAGACTTTAACATGAGCTGTTTCTATAAATAGCTTACTGTGTTATAAAACACAAACATACATGCTCCTCAAACAAAACAATGAAATAACCACTCAAAAGAAGTCTCTATGGGCCCAGTCTTCCCTCTTCGGGGATGAAATAGTGTCACATCTCTGTGGAAGGCAGGGACGGGGGCTTCTGCTTCTTTTGAATTCCCAACAGTGTCCGCCATTGTATTTGACACACAGCCCTGCACTCTTTAGGAGCCGTGCAGGGTACAACAACATTATTTTAAGCAAAAATGATGAATGGATGGGGAGGGAGGGAGGGAGGGAGGGAGAGGAATGGTTACTGGTATCACTATAATACACAATACTTGCATTTTGCAAAAACATCCACCCCAAGCTGCTTTTCAAAAAAACCGCTTTATGGAGATATAATTCACATACCATACAATTCACCTATTTACAGTGTACCCAAGCTGCTTTTAACTAGCATGCTCCCCTTGTGTCTTTAAAACATTTACAAAAATCTGACTGACAGACTGTATTTCTAGGAGATGTTTAGTGTACAGTACTAGTTGTTTAGGTTTTATATAATTCCTTGACTAACACTAGGCATCATGCTGTGAGGTGAAGACCTTGAGTCCTAAATGAAACAAGCTGTATTTACAACTCATACATTTATAAGAGCTGAAAAGACAGAACTGGCCAATTCACAGGTCACTAAAGATGTGCAGTTCAACTTGGGTCAGGGGCATATTTCCTTCAGTAAGCTGAGCTGAGCTGTCATTTGGGGGGCTGACTGAGTTCTATTCTATTATGCAATGGGATTTCAGAGTAAATCTCTGAAGAGCTTCCACAGAAGGAATGCAGGAGAAATACTGAGGTACAATGAGAAGATAGGTTCCCCGATCCCCCCAACCCCCGTGGGCATGCGCCAGGCAGGATTTATAATGCCAACCAGTAAAACATCAATTAGGGTTTGTTTCCCCTTACATCAGCCATATATTAGAGGCCTTTAATTTTCTGAGTTCTTCTGCTGAATTTAAAATATGATTTAATTTATATCTTTTTTGGACCTACATCTGTTGGATAAGATGAGGTACACCTGCACTTCTCCATTGTATGGATATTATGTAAAAGAAAAAAGAGGGGTTGAGACAGTTTCCAGTATCCTGTTGCTACAATGGTCTCTCCAGTAGCACTTCAATAAGTACAATAAGTATCTTGCTAACATGCTTACACGTGACATTACCAACAATATACTCAGTGTTTCTGGACCCATAGGGATAGGCTTGATAGATAATCAGTCATTTGTTAATCTTGCCTCAGAAGGCCATGCTTAATACCATTTACTGAGTTTCCTAATATCATTAGCCTTCTCCTTTTCATTGAGGGAAACAGGATATTTTTAGGTTTCAGGAGCGATTACTGCAGAAATGCGCTCTCGTAGAGGCACTTTCTTAAGTGAGCCCAGGGTGAATGTTTTGGGTCCAGCTTTGTGTCACACGTGAGTGTGTTTGTCTGCCTGCACAGCTATAGAGGCACAAAACCACCGACCAATCAGTTGACTTGCACCAAGGTCAGCAGGAAAAGGGGCAGAAGAAAGGGAGAGCAGAACTCTGAGCCCTTAGAGCTAATTTAAGAAATTTCAATCAATGCTGAGGAGAAGGGAGAACGATGGAAAGTCACTTGATTGGTCCATGATGTACCAAAGCTGAGAACAGCTTTAGAAAACAAAGATAGGCCATTTTGTGTAAAAATACCACACGAAGCCTTATTTTTAAAGGAAACTCGCACATGCACCATGAACAAAAGCCTACAGCCTGAGTTCCACATAGAGAGAACCATAAAATGAAGCTGCCTTATTCTCTATCACACATTTAAGGTTTAGCAGAACGTTTTCGGAGCTTGGGCCATAGATTGTGACCATTCCTTAGCAATGTTAAATATTTATATTTCATCTTATTCTTTTCTAATTGAAAACATTCCTCAAAGGAATTTGAGCACTTGCTTTCCTCACAGAAACAACAATAACCTGCTTTAAGCCCAAGTGACTCATTTCCAAAGCTAGTTTAAGAAGAATTTGACATAATTGATGATGCTCTCCCACTGGAGAACGTAGAAAAGCTTTAACCGAAGAGAAACCCTGCACTTTTCACTTAGACAATAGGTTTTGGACTTCAGAGGTAGGGCCTGGAAGGAAGGGCTATGGGGTTTATTTGTGTTGCCTGCTTATATGTTTTCCTTTAAGCAATAATATATTTCAGTTAGAGGCTATTTTGAGAGTTCAATTATGTCCATTTCAAGGAAATGCAAAGCCAGTGGAAAATTACAACTGAAATTTTGAACAAGAAAAGCCACCACCATTTAGGAACCACATTTTTTTTTTTTCAAATAAGCAAAACCATTTAAAGAGGCTGCTTTCTTCATTAAATTCAATAATAACCAGAAAGTTGCTATATTATAGTCAGTTCTTACTAACCTTGATTTTTATAGGCACAGGCCTAGAATAAGAAAAAAGACCTCGTCCAGCCGTGTACTGTCATCACACACATACGAAGATACTTAAAGACAACTTTAGAAAAAGTGAAAGATTTCAAAATAAGCCCATTTGGCAGCAGAGATAAAGGGAGGGAAGGAAAAAAAAAAAAGCCCTATTTCTCATTTCATTTGTAATAACAGGCCATTTAAGAAAGCTGTGGCCTACCCCAAAGGGCTTAGTTGTAGATTAAGGCCAATGAGTTCTATGCTAATTTGCTCCAATACATACCCAATTTGTCAAGCTCACATGGCTAGTAACCAGATTGTTCTGGCAAAACAAACAGCCTAGTGTATGTAGCTCTTAGAACAGTGCCTTGCACACAGTAAGCACTCATAAAATCTTAACTATTGTTTTTATTTGCTTATGCACTAACTCATCCAGGGCACTGAAGTAAACTTCCTGCTTCCTGGTTCAGCCTTAGCTGTACTGGAAAGCAACATTGGAGTTTTCAACTGCAGGCTTGCAGAAGAGTGGCCCAGGCTCAGGGAGCTGAGATTACTCATCCTGGAGGTGGGCTGGGGCGGGATTGGAGGTTGTTGGTGAGGAAGACTGCATGCGAGGTGGCTCAACCATCACTTCCTTGAAGCATTCTTGGATCACTCCAATTCATGCCGAACTCTTTCCTCGAATGTAACACTTGCCATTCCTCTTCCATCTCATGTAGTTTCAACTTTTTCGCAAGGGGCCCTGCTTGAAGCTTATCTGAAATCCTCCCATGATCTCAGTTCAGGGCACTTAGCTGTGATGGGGTTTTGTAACATTCTGCTGCTGGAAGAGGACAGGGCCCTGGACCACAGAGAGAATGGCCAGCAGAGTCCAGAGAAGGTACGCTGGGCAGACAAACTGTGGTCAACACAAAAACACTGTCCCCAGGCTGCACTACACCAAGTGCACCCTCATCCCTCTCTCCTGTTCAGGCAGCTCACAGAATGGTAGGTGGAATCAGAGTAAGTGCATGAGGCCCCTGCAGGCCTCTGTTTTACATCCACCAGCTCCCTCCCTTTCAAAAGGGCCTGCCTTCTTTGCTCCTAACAGGGGAGGTATTCAACTTCACCTGAGTAGGCAGGCGCTCAGCCCAAACCTGACATCACAGGGAAACATCACCAAGACTGAAAACAGTGGGGATATTCGAGACTACAAACCCAGGTCTCAGAAGGCCAACTGCTTTTAAGAAGTTGGCAGACTTCTCATGCTAAGTAGGGAAGGAATTGTTTACAATTGCTGGGGGAAAAAAACACTCTGCAAACAAACAGCCAGCTGCTTTGCTAGGAGCTACCAAATGATTCCTCAAATGACTCATCAAAGAGCCACAGGTGGTCACTATATTGATCACCGTTTGTGATGATGGTGGTGGTGACAGTTCTAGCTCAGAAAGCGTGAAAATGGAGGAAAGAAAGGCGATTCAAGAAGGGGAGAGGGGGTGGGAAGCTACCTGATTCCAGCCTGGGTTAAACTTTTGTGGTAAGGTAAAACTTCTCCAGGTCTGTGGAGGGAGAGGCACCACTATTTACTTGGAAATAGGAGTGATACCCGCTTATCTCCTGGAGCAGATACAGTGTGAATGTTTATGCGAACCAGAGGCTCTGCATTTTGAGCCTCTCCTGCTGAACCCCATGGTCTGTTTCCTGCTGAGGAGCATCCTACAGTTGTATCTGGGTGGGCCACTGTGACACAGCTCAGCAGATCATGACTGCACCTCCCTAGAAAGAATCCAAACTGTTACACAAAAATAAAGCACTAAAATATTAGATCCTCATTTCTTAGGAATGAGGAGGAAGGAAGGAAGTTTCTACTCTACTAAAATAAAAATAAGCTTTTAGTCTAGGGAGAATAATTTAGGCCTAATTGGTAACTAGAGTCCCTTAAAGGAGTCTAGTGACAGCAGTTGGTCTTTTTATTTTCCTGTAAATTATCTGGTTTTCCATAAATAAGATTTCTTTATAGTGCTCCCCAAACACCCCAGGAACTGCTTCAAAGTGTCTTTAACATAAAGGTCAATGTGCTCTTGTCTCTCCTGGCAGACGCACAAGATTAAATATTTTTTTCCCATTGGAAGACAAAAGGTGATGCTTTACAAATCACAAACAGGTGTGGGGCTCTGGAGGTCAGGACGTGGCAATAACGATTTTTCCTTGATAGTTTTCGTGTGAGTGCCAGGGGCTCAGCCAAACAACCACTGGTAAATCTGAGTGGGAAGCTGGCCCAGGTACAGAACTCTCCACTGAAGTCAATTTAAGGGCTGGGGGTGTGGAGCAGTGGTTTTCAGCAAAGGCCCGGGATAAAGGCACCCAAGGGTAAGCGGTCTGCACTGATACCCTCTGGGCCAAATGGCAGCGATCCGGAAGCCATCTGTGGAGATCATGACTGACGGACTCGAGACCACCTAACTCATTAGTCGCTGCTTCCCTGTGTTATTAACCAAGCGGAGCATCAGGCACGGTGGACCTCGGATTTTCCACCAGACTGACAGAGCTCAGGTGGAACTTGAGTCCAGAGGCTCACCCAAGCCAGGTGGGTTTTCTGCAGGTGATAGGCATCACTTGAAATGGGGGCGCACTCACTATACACAGAAAACTGACCGAAAGGGCCACGGAGAAAACAGGTGCAAAGACGCCGTCCTTCCAGAAGTAGAAGGCTTGTGGGATCCATGCCCCGCCTCCCTTCCCTCCTCCGCGGCTGTGTGTCTGAGTCCTTACCATGGCTCCGCAAGTCCGCCCGCAAGCGCTGGTGCCCCAGGGACCATCTGGCCGCCCCTTCCTGGTTACTCATCCTCTCTGCCCACTCTGTGGTCGCCTGTGCGTGGGAAGAGCCTGGAGGTGCTCCGGACGGGACCCGTGTGCAATCCCGTCTCCAGACTTGTGCTCGGAGCCCCGCCACCCCAGAGCGAAAGCTGTGCAGCCCACTCGCCGGCGCCCCGACCCGCAAACCGCGCGATACCGGTGTCCTTTAAGGCAGGGGACCCCTGAAGTTGTGTGTTTAAGCTTTAGCGTTTGGGGACTAGATCCGCGTTTGTCGTCAGATTCTCAGAGGGACACGGGGTTCTGTAAAGGGTCGTGCCCACTTGGAGACTCTGACCTTGAACCATAAGAGAAACCAAATACCCCGAATCCCGTGCTCTGGCGACCTCTGCAGAAACCCGGGCAATTCACTTCCATCCTTCTGGTCAGGGGCTCCCTCCTCACCCTGTTCCAGCCCGGCCTGCGTCCCAGTCACCCGACCCGCTCCCGGAGACCAACAGGGTCAGTTCTGCGCAGCTGAAATTAGTGGCTATCCCCTCACCTGCTGAGGTCGCTCACGAAGCTGCCGCTCTTCTCATCCAGGAAGCGCTTCCAGCCATCGGCCGTCTTCACCCAGCTCTGCCCGGGGGACCGCCAGTCCTGCCCGAGGAATGGCATGGCACTGCCAACGGACGCGACGGATGGACGCGACGGACTGATGGACGGGACTGGCCCGGCGGCCTTGGGGACGCGCCGCCCTGGGCGGATGCTCGGGGTGCCGGGGCCGGTGAGGGCGCGGCTGCAGGGAACCCGAGTGGAGGGTTGCGGGATCGGGGGTGCGGAGCGGGGTACCTGCGCTCGCGGGGGGCGCTGTGGAGGGTCGCCGGGCGCGCGGGGCTCGCTGGAGTGCTGCGCTGCTCTCCCGGCCGCCGTATTTATCCCGGGCCGCTGGCCGCGGCTCTTTGTTGCCGGAAGAGGCGCCTGCTCTTAGCCCGGCCCCCCCAGCCCGGAGGCCACGTGGCTTTGTTTATAGGCTCGGCTTGTTTTCCGAGGCGCCCTCGGCTCCTGGTCTTCTGGCTGTTGCACAACCGCCCGCTGGTGGAAACTTGAAGCCGCGCCGCGGGGCAGGGGCTCCCACTGCCCCTTCGCCTCTGGCCCTTCTGCGCTCCCACCCCGCCCCCAGGGCGCAGCTTCTGCAGCCGCGAGAGCGAGGCCGGGCACTCGGGAAACTGCGCCCCGTCCTCCTGCAGCTCCCGGCCTGGCGAGGTGCAGGGAGGAGGAGGCCCGAGTGGCGTCTGGATCGCTGCGGGGCGGCGGGTGGGAAGAAAGGACGGCACCCTTCCCAACCGCGAGCTGTCACAATCGAGCCCCGCGATCCAGAGCACCCCTGCAGGAGCCGGGGCCCGGCACAGCGCGGCCCGGAGCCGGGTAGGAGGGCGCAGCCTCCTTGGCCTCTCTCGCTGCCTAGACCCGCTCTTGGGCGAAGGAGGGGACCCACCGCGAGGCGGGAATGGGGCGGGGGGACAGCCCCCCCACCTCACCCTGCCCCAGGACTGTTAAAGAGTCGGCTGTCAGGCCTGTCTCCGAGGTGGCAAAGGGAGGAGAAGGAGGCCAGGCGGCAGCTAGTCCCCGCGCTGTGGGAGTGGAGAGCAGGGACAGTCCTCCACCCCACTGTGGGCACCCTAAGCGAGCAGCGCTGGCGCCTGGCCCGGGTCTAGGGCGCCGGGGAATGGGATTTTATTACGAAGAACCGCGAAGCCCCTTTCCCCTTCCTGCTGTTCGGCATCCTCTGGGCTATTAGGCTGTCCTGGGAAAATAATCAAGCCAGGAGTTTTGTTTTAGTTTTGGTGAGCGTTTAGGGAGAGGGGCCCAGAATGCTCCTCCTCCCGACTGCTGGGGACTAAAGGAAGTTCGGTAAAAGTCCACAGTGAGGAGGCGATGCCCGGGAGTCCGAGGCCCTCACAGACCTGAGTTTATTAACCTAATCCTTGAAACCGCGGTGGCGGGGCGGGGGGGGGGGGGGGTGGTGGTGGTGGTGCTGGAGGGGGGCCCAGTGTGGCAGCTCTGGTTTTCCAGATGAGGGCACCGAGGGCCCCTGAGAAGGGTTAAACCAGTGACTTACTCAGGGTCACACCAGTGACTTACTCAGGGTCACAAGGCTAGTTTCTTCACAATCCACAGTACAATCTGAAATTATCCTGTTTGCTTTTTGGTAACAAGCTACCACTCTCTGCAGAATGTAATCTCCAGGAGAGATCAACAGTCTTGTTTTGGGAGTATCCCAGCTCCAGCACCTTGCAAGGCCTAGAGTAGGCCTTAGATAACTATTTGTCCAATGAGTAGGTGAATACATACGGGAAGCTGCTGACATCAGGGTATCTTCTTGTTCTTGATGACTTCTAGTTATGATGCTTTACAGTCTGTTCCATTTGTCAATTAGATTGCAAAGAGTGGTCACAGCAGAGTAAAATCTGCATGCTTAAAAATTAGCTTGCACTTGATTCCTTGATTCTTCCACACCCCTTCCTCTGCAGCCATCAACATTGTCCCACCGACTCTGCAATCTTTAAGGCTCAGAGTAGACAAAGAAATTGTGTGTGCCTTGGGAGGGTACATGTTGGAGGGGAAAGGAGGTGTTTTTAGTAAAGTCTGTTTTCAAGTAGCCAGAGTTTTCTTATTCAGGTTTTCCACCATAAATAATTTATTAGCATAGTAATAGTAAAAATATCTTATAAAAACACTGCAGAAGGTCCCAAATAAATGATAGTCACCATGATCATGCTGACAGATAAGACAGTGTTGGGTCTGGCCTTTGTTGGAGAGAATTGATACCTGTAAGGGAGCATAATTAAGAGATGTGATTATTAAAGATGCATGCTAGTTACATGTCAGCAAACTACATCTCTGTAGAAACTATAGAAGTCAGAAGATTTGAATTCTATTTCTGCTAGAGCAACATACTGTCTGTCTGACCTGCATGAATGACAAATTCTGGAGGCACAATTTCCTCAGCTGTCAAGAAAGAGTAGAGCCTATAAATGCCTACCTTTCAGGATTGTTTAGAAAGTGTGTTAAATAGGATTATTGTTACCAGTTCTTTCCTCTTTGGTAGCGTAGTGCACTCACATGGCCCATGGCCTCTTAGTAATATGTAACTCCCTGATTCTTTTTTTAAAATTGAAGTATTGTTGACTTACAATATTATATTAGTTTCAGTGTAGTGATTCAGTGTTTTTATAGATTATACTCCATTTAAAGTTATTATAAAATAATGGCTGTAATTCCCTGTGCTGTACAATATATCCTTGTTGCATATCTATTTTGTATATAGTAGTTTCTGTCTCTTAATCCCCTACCCATATCTTGGCCCCTCCCTCCCCACTAATATCTATTATTTTGTTCTCTGAGTCTGTTTCTGTTTTGCTGTATACTGTATATTCATTTTTATTTTTTAGATTTCACATATAAGTGATAACGTAAAATATTTGTCTTTGACTTATTTCACTAAGCATACTACTTTCTAGGTCTATCCACCTTTCTGCAAATGGCAGAATTTTATTCTTTTTTATGGCTGAGTAACATTCCATTTGTGTGTGTGTGTGTGTGTGTATCACATCTTCTTTATCCATTTGTCTGCTGATGGACACTTGGGTTGCTTCCATATCTTGGCTATCGTAAATAGTGCTGCTATGAACATTGGTGTGCATGTACCTTTTCAAATTAGTGTTTTCATTGTTTTGGATATATTGCCAGGAGTGGGATTGCTGGATCATATGGTAACTCTATTTTTTAGTTTTTTGAGGAACCTCCATACTATTTTCCATAGTGGCTGCACCAGTTTACAGTCCCACTAACATTGTACATCCACAACCTCACCAACATTTGTTATTTGTAGACTTTTAGATAATAGCCATTCTGACAGTTGTGAGTGATATCTTATTGTTGTTTTGATTTACATGTCTCTAATAGTTAGTGATGTTGAGCATCTTTTCATGTTAGCCATCTGTATGTCTTCTTTGGAAAAATGTCTATTCAGGTCTGCCCATTTTTTAATCAGGTTGTTTGTTTTTTTGATATTGAGTTGTATAAACTGTTTATATATATATTTTGGATATTAACCCCTTGTCAATTGTATCATTTGCAAATATTTTCTCCCACTCAATAGGTTGTCTTTTTATTTTGTTGATGGTTTCCTTTGCTGTGAAAAAGCTTTTAAGTTTAATTAGGTCCCATTTGTTTATTTTTACTTTTATTTCTTTTGCCTTAGGAGATAGATACGAAAAATATTGTTACCATTTATGTCAAAGAGTGTTCTGCCTATGTTCTCTTCTAGAAGTTTTATGGTTTCAGGTCTTATATCTTTAATTTTGAGCTCATTTTTGTATATGGCATGAGGAAATGTTCTTTTCTCATTCTTTTACATGTAGCTATCCAGTTTTCCCAGCACCACTTATTATTGAAGAGACTGTCTTTTCTCCATTGTATATTCTTGCCTCCTTTGTTGTACATTAATTGACCATAGGTACATAGGCTTATTTCTGGGCTCTCTATTCTGTTCCATTGATCTATGTGTCTGTTTTTTTGCCAGTACTATGATGTTTTGATTACTGTAGCTTTGTAGTATAGTCCAAAATTGGTACTTCCCTGATTCTTGACATTAGCCTTGGCCATGTAACTTGCTTTGGCCAATGGGATGCTAGTGGATATGATGTGAGCAGAGAATATAGAGGATATGATGTGTGTGCTTGTCTGATTGGGCTAGTCCTCTTGTGCTTCTATCAGCACCCTGGCAAGAGCATACCTGGGGTAGCCACTGCTCCTCAAACTTTGGTCCTAGGATGTGACACATGGAGCAAACACTCCAGTTGTCCTACAGTTATGTTAGCAAGAAATAAATGTTTATTATCGAATGCTACTGAGATTATTGTCATCTTTTATTACACAGAATTATTGTGTCAATAGCTGACTACTACAAAGGGTTAAGTAGATAAAAGTTTGTGAAAGTTTTAATTTGAAAGATTCAAGATTCAAGCACAAGTAGGAAATCACAATTTTTGGGTCCTTGTCTTTTTGGGTAAGAACTAATCTCAGGAAGCCTCAGTGTTTGTCTCTAGTCCTTTGGCTTTCTCCTCCTTCTCAAAAAAAAAAAATGTGGCTATCATATCTTAGCTCAGCCTTTACTGAAGTATGAGTGACTGCTTTAGATTTCCCACACCATTAAAAATCCAACTTGACACTTCTTCCAACACATGGTTTCTAACTAGGAAGCCTTGTAATGCTGAGCCCTTCAAGATAAAGAATGTGCTAGGCCATGTCTAGACCAGTTACCTTCACATTAGATGTTGACTTGACTTTCCAAAGCCTCTGGAATTGGAATCCTTATCATGGCTGAGCATTTGAGAACCACAAAGACAAAATATCAGTGTAATGGCTTTGGACTCAAGATATAGAGGCAGAAGGATACTCTGAGAATTTCACAAGGCACAGACTGGGGAGGACAAGCGAGGCCTGATGGTTTGAGCAATGCACAGGATAGTTTGGCCATGAGTTCCATTGCACAGATACCGAGCCTCTGCCACTCCTGAACAGCTTTGTGCAACAGATTGACCAGATCACATGCTGGGTATTTGATTATTTACATGTGCTTCTCCCCTATGGGACTGTGAGCTCCTTGTTGTCAGGGCTGTGTCTTAGTGGTTTAGTCGTCACAGTGCCTAGCATGGTGCTTGGTACATGACAGATAAACCATAAATAACACAATAAATGTTGAACTACTGTGGGATGCTGTTAGTCCCATGTCTTTACCTATTGACATATTATTTCTAAGGACATCGCAGAATAGGGAGGTGGGAGAGTTCAGATATGCAGTCCTGCCCTGCATATCTGAATTCTCCAAAAATGGTGCCTTACCAGTTGGTGAGACAAATAGAGAAGGTGGTCAAAATCCTAGAAAAAGATGTTTTAATGTGCTTGTTACCTTGACGGCAGATATTAGCCATGCTAAAGATGTGTGCCAGGCACTTTGCAAACATAATCCTGTTTAACGCTCCTCACAAAAGCCTGTGAGCTAAGTATCATTATTCCCATTTTATAGATGAGGAGACTGAGGCTCAGAAAAGTTAAATAGCTTGCCTAGGATAACTCAGCTAGTATGTGGTGGAACCCAGGCTGGTACCCAAGTCTACCTTCAACCCCAACTGGAGCCAGATTGACTGGGTTCAAATCATAGTTCCCTACTTAAATAGCTGTGTGACCTTGGGCAAGTTACTTAACCTCTCTGTGCTCCTTTTCCCTCATTTGTGAAATGCGAGTGATGACAGTACCTACCTTGGAGGGTATTGTGAGATTGAAGTAACATGTATAAAGGTACCTATAACAGTGCTAACATCAGTAGTAGTTATTCTTATTTATCTTTATGCAAAACTTGCTTAAGTCCATTTATGTCTTCCCCACCAAATTTTAAGTTTTGAGGGCATGGAGCCCAGCTCACTTAGCTAATTTCCAGATATGGGAAAATGTGTCTATTGGAGCAAACTGTACAATGAAATGATAGTTTACATATTATTATTTGTTGCACTTGAACTATGGAAGTGGGCTTTATTCTGTTCCAAAGACTACATTTTCAAAGGTAAAGCTGACAAAATTTTAGCCTGGCTGCTACCTCATAAGGCTGTTTAGAGAAATTGTTTGTAGAAAGGACTGTGAAAAACTTGATAAGTATAATAAATATGATAAATACGTTTCTAATCCAAAACGACATTTGTTTATAGCTTTGGCCGAGGGACTGACTACTTCTCACTGAAATGTAATGATATTTTGTTTTTTCATAGTTTCTCTTTCTAAAAAGGTATTTTTTGGTGTGAAAAATACTTAACAGCAGTAGTTGTAAGTTAAAAATAACTTTAGCTTGTTGGGTTGGGCGGGGACTGCAATCAACCAAATCTGTTGGCTCACCCTGTTCAAGTCAGAGTAAATTTGATAAAGGAGGAGCTAGTGTATTCGCAACCTGCTAGTGCTGTCACGAGGAATGTTTAATGCCACAGCAATTTGCATATGACCTTGTGCCCTAGCTGTCTAGGGTAGGGCATCCTTGAAACAGTGTGAAATACGTCCGTTAGTTGTGTTTGAGCAGGAACTGCCAGCTGTGTGTTATTTCTGGGTCTCTGGCTGCCAGGAGTCCTGCCAACTAAATTAAAATCAGTCAGACACATGTCACTGAGAATATTCTCATTACTTTAATGAGAATCATTTGCTATTCCTCAAATGGGGGCCTGGTTCTGTTTCTGAGAGAGGGTCAAGGACATTTTGCTATAATCCTCCTCCTTTTATAGCTCAATGGCTCAATTTTAATGAAAATTCTTTTTTTTCTTTTGATAAGTAGCAAAAAGGATTTGGAGACAAAACTACTAACTTTTGTATAATATAGGGAAATGAATAGAACCACAACATTTACACCAATAGCCCAGACTTCTAGTGTTTTTTTTTTAAATCCACAGATTTAAAAATGTGAATGTTAAATTTGTTATATTAAATTTTTGTTACATTTGTTATCGATGTAAAGCTTTAAATACAGTATTAGTTCCTGAAATTGGTTAAAACTAGCCTATCTATAATTCTTCAAATGGTATCTTGAATGGTTGAGTAGCAAATTTTAATTCTGAGATTTCTCATATGCAAAAATAGCTCAGACTGAAATTCATCTAGACATTGTGTCTTGTGGTTTACTTACTTATATTATCACTCACATTCACATAACTTTGAAAAATGGTGTTTTATTCCCAGTTTACAGGTGAAGAGACTGAGGCTCAGGTATGTTAACCACTTACTCGAAAGTCTGCTTATAAAAATCAGAACAAACTTTTAGAGGTTACCTAGTCCAATTCTAAAGAAGAAAAACTCACTCAGGAACACAGAGCTGGTTAGTAGCAGTCCTGGGAATTGGGTACCATGAGACCAAACCAATAAGGTTAGAATATTCCATTAACCTTTTCTACTGACCAATGTCCCTGAGAAAAGTAAATTTCAAAGTAAAATTCAAACACTTTGATTCACACGTTCCAATGATTGGATTTTATCAGCACTTCTCATCAGTGAGTTTGGTCCAAAGAATAGAAGAAAAACAGTAACAGGTATTTGAGCCCTTAAAGAGACTCCTCTTCAAAGTCAACGAGGATCCTTAGAGAAACAGAAGATTTGAAAAATCAGGTGCCTTGTAAGTCCTTACCTGACCATCAGATTGAATGCAGATCTACAGTTTGTTGTATTTTGACAAATTGTGATCACTGCATATTTGGACTTGTCAACCCTAGTTATTGGAGAAGAAGTTTGTGAGTCATGTTAAGTGTGTTTCCTCATATGGGTCAGCTACTGATTTGGCAAATCCTGGAGAAGTCACTTAACCTGGTGTTCTGAATTTGGTGTTCAGTTTTCACATTTATGTACATGTACATGTTATAGAGATCGTTAAATGATTCTATGACATCATTGGTTGAAAGGTGATCAATAACAATAATTACAAATTTTCATCGGGAAATAGAAAAACAATTCTCTCCTGTCTTTTCTTGGGTAATTTGTATATCTCTGCCTGTCTTAGCCATTATTTTCCCCAGATAGCTGAAGTCTATAAGTGGATACTGTTCACTGATGTATGCCCGATAGCGGGCACATATGAAGTCTCCATGTATGTGGAATTGAATTTCTAAGTTGTAGCCTAGAAATTGTGGTCTATGACCTAAAAACCATTTTACTGTTTGTCTCAGGTTATTCGATAAAAATAAAAATAAAATGAACCCACGATTTCTTTTAAACAACAGTACATTCATTTCAGGAAGAAGAAAGTAATTTAAAAAGAAGTACAGAATGTTCATCTTCTTTCCCATTCTGACTACTGCCTGAGAAATTCAGTCCCTTAAGGGACTTAATATTTTCAACCAGAATTTACTGTTGATAGTAATTTAAGAAATAATTTAGTCTTTTAAACATCTGCTTTGCTAAAAATGGTATTCCATAAAAGCTTTTGCTAAACATCTTCAAATTGTGTGTTTATTGAAGAGATGGCACATAAATTAGATTGTTTCTCTCTTCTGTCAACTAAGCAAAAGGAGTGGTTATCTTTCGTTCTGTTTTTGATCATTTTACAGGCTGTAAAGTTTATTATAGAACGTCATTCATTCATTGTCTCAGCAGGGATATATCACACCCTTGCTATGTTCCTGGTCCTCTTCTGTCTAAAGCAGCTTAGGGAACACAGAGATGAACATTGACCCTCAGGGGTGTAGAGGCCATGGGGAGAGAGAGACACATAAATATGTCCTCCTAAAGCTATGTGATGTGTGCAGTGAGAGAGGTTTGCACAGAGGTCATTGGGACACACACAAGGATAAAGCACCTAAGTCAACCTGGAACAGTCAGGCAAGGCTTCCTGGAGTTGCTCTTGAGCTGGGTCTTAAAGGATGAGTAAGAACTGATGAAGCAAATGGAGATAAAGATGGGAGTGGGGTGGCCACCCAGGTGGAGGAGACAGATGGACCAATGACAAGAGGAGGGGAACAGCACTGGGTGCGGTGAAGGTCAGAATGTGAGGCAGGGACTGAGGAGGGCTGGGGATGAAGAGGTTGCGGGCAGACAGCAGAGGGCTCAGTGAGGATTGTGGGAAAGCCTGGGCTTGATCTGAAGCGGTGGGAGCCACGGAAGAGCTGTAAGCAGGGGAATCACATGGGTCAATTTTGCTGTAGGTACTTCTCTCTTGGGTGTCAGAGGGGTGAATGGAAGAAGCACAAGGACAGGAGACAGGACACAAGTTAGAGGATGTTGCTGTTTCCAGACAGCAGCTGATGAGCATCAGAGCCAAGAGAGAGGCAGCGGGGGTGTGAGGAGAAGAGGGACTTGAGATGTGTGTAGGAGGCAAACACTGCAGGATTTGGCGATCGGTTGGATGCAAAGGATGAAGTCAGGGAAGCACCAAGGAGGGCTCTCAAGATTCTAGCTTAGGTGAAAGGAGAAGTGAATGGTTGGATGGAAGGCTGAGGACTAGAGTCTCATTGTTTGCGTGAGGCCTCACTTTCACTGGTTTTAGGGCCGAGAACAGAGCAAACTCTGTATTTCCTCTGCCTGGGGGGAGGTCGCCTGTGTTTCTGGAAGGACTTCTTCCTAATTGCCCAGACCTGCCCAGAAGGAGGCAGGAACTCTATTTGGAACAACATTTAGAGGGACCCTTCTCTTTTGCCCTCTTGTATCTGATCCATCTGAGATGGTTTTTCTCTGCCAGTGGTTACAGCACACAGCCCTGTAACCATGAGATGAAATGTTCCATTTTCAGGCCTTAAAAAATGTTACAAAATATATGTAGTGCTCTTTCTCACTACAAATAAGTTATAACAAACTTTCTTTTAAACGAGTAAGCCAAGGATTGTAAATTGCCTAAAACCAAGTGAATGAATGTCTGTTGAAAATTTGTTGTGTGTATATATTTACCATCCAGTTAGTAGCACCCTCCCGCTAGCCCCCTGATTTAGGAGGAGGCCCCACTGTGTCTTGGTGGGAGGTAGTGCTTATTTCCAGATACAGAACCTAAGGGGACCAGATTTTCTTGCTCCCTGCTATGGTCAGGCCAGGGACAGGCATTGACTTAGACTTGACTGATCATACTCTCCCGGGGAACGATGGAAGGAAGTTGGTGGTTCCTCACTGGAAGGCATTCCTGGCCAGCATCACTGGAAGGGGTGCTGACTCAGGTGGTCCTTGTTGCAGCAGCTTTGCATGGTCCTTGCTGTCTGGTCCTCTTGGGCTGTCTTGGTTCCCACCTGTTTTCCACATCTGTTTCTTCAGCCTCTTTCCAATGCTATGGACCCTGATAGTCTGATTTCTGTTGCTTGCAAACAACAATCTTGACAGTATGGAACTCCCATGCGGGAAAGTTATTCAAAGACTGGGTCACACACAAATACACATTCTCCCCTCCACCCTTCTCTCCTCTAACCCTCTACAGTCTCATGTGCTTACGTGTATAACTTGGGCCAAGGGTTGAGTTAGACCAGAGGATGATTTGTAAGTATTAGGGCTTACCAAAAGAAATCATCTGCTGAGAAAACTGGACTCAAGCCCAGACAGGGGATTTTGGCTTGCACAAAACTGGCAGATTTAGAAACATTGAGACAGAGAAGAATGCTGAGCTGGCCATGTGTGAAAGTAAAAGATGAGGAATTGAAAAGCTGAGAGCTGTAGATTTTTATTATAAATCTATGCCATGTGCATCATCAGGGCAGCAAGGCTGAGGCAGAGAAAATTCAACTGGTATTGTTCTATAAATTTCCCTAAGGTACATGTTTTGTTATAAACAGTTTCTAAAATGGATGCTTCAGATGTGGAATTTAGTTTGAAGGCAGGAGGGAGGGAGGAATGTTTATTGAATGTGTATTGTGTGCCTGACTTTTTATCTACATTAGTTTATTTAATTCACCACAAAACCTGCAAGGTAGGTATAATATCCCTATTTTATTCACAAGGAAACTGCATAGTTAGAATCTCACAGGTCATATGGGGCAGAGCTGGGATTTGAATCTGGGACTTTTGACTCTAAAACTCATGTGCTTTCCTATGACACCATTCCGCCTCCTGAAGTTTACAGGAAACCAGCAGGGAGGATAAAACAGAGAGTAGGCTGCTAGACCTTAGGAAGAGAATTCTTCTTCCATGTAAAGGAGAATCGGGACCAGAGACATAGCTGACTGGTTTTTAACACAGCTTCCATGTGGACTCTGAAGGGACCTCAATTGCCTTGGTGTCCTACACCATCTCACCTCTAAATAACCAAGGAACTCACGTTATGGCAGAGGAAGTACAGCACTGGCCTCTTGTTGACAAAAATTAGCTGATACTACTGTGTGACCCACCACTCAGAAGCTTAACAGAACTGTAGAATGACCTAAAGACCACTGGGAAATAATGTCCTTAAAGTTTGGGGCTTCTGTCCTGTGAAATACAGTAAATACAGTGTTTCCCCCATATCCAAAATACAAGGCCGTGGAACCAAGGGGGAGGTGGGAGTAACCCCATCTCATTTTTAGACTATTACACCTAACAACCCACTTAGAGTGTTTTGGCTTCCCATCCCTGAAATCCCTGGTTGGTGAGTTTAGAGGTCCTGGTTTCCACCAGGGACCACAGGCATAGTTCTATTAGAGCTGAAGCTGAAAGTGTCCCTGGCCATTTGAGGCTCCTCATGCCACTGGACCAACAAGCAGATGGAAGCTTACTGTGTTGACTGGGGGGGTCGATCCTTATCATCAAGGAAAATTAGGTTACTGCTACCCAACAAAGGCAAAAAAATAAACATATCCAGAGCCCAGAAGACTCACTGGGTCACTTCTTAGCACTCTCATATACAGTAATAATGGTTAGTGAAAAACCATGACAACCCAGTGAATATTGAGTCAATAAGGGCTCTAATCCTATGGAAATAAAAGGTTGACTCATCCTATCAAGTAAATAAAACTCTAGTCATCTGCAGTGCTGAGAGTAGGGAGAAGGTGGATTGGGTGGTGGAAGGAGGAGGCTTGGTTGTTGATTTCAGTCCCTTGATTAGCAGGGGACCGAAAGGTGTGGATGGTAGTTGTTATACATGTCTTATCTAATCAATTACAGTTTCCTTTTTCTGCTTGCCTTTCTGCTACCTCACGTGAAGGGTGTGTTACAATTTAGGTTCCAAGTGACAGTGTGACTGAATTGACATCTCCTTTCCACGACAGGGCAGTTTATGGAATTTGGTGTCTCAGTAATGCTGGGGATGAGAGTTTCTTCAACCGAGTGAGGGGCAAGATGGATGCTGAGAGAATGCAACAGGGTGGATCATGCAGGGGACTCCCAGCATCCCTCCCCTTGCCTCCCCTCAGTCCATGTGCTGTCCTTCTCTAGACCTAGGGCTGAGCCCTACAGATCACCTTACCTGGGCTCCCTTGCCCTCTGGTTTCCATTTTGGTTTGGTCAATGGAAGTTACGGGCAAAAAAATTAGAGGGTGGGAGGAGAGAAGTCAGAGTATTTCTTCCTCACTCCCTCTTTGCTTTGGCACCATCAGCTCGACCCTTCCATGACTTTGATTCCTGCCAGGCAGCTCTTCCGCCCTGATTTCAGTTCTCATTGGGTTCTGCAGAGTTGCTTTTCTCCCCTTGCCCTTGAAGACCCAGAGCTAGCAACAGCTTCCTGCTGCCCTCATCTCTTGAAGGCTCCCTTAACTCTATCCACACCTCCGTAACTGATCCCTTCATTAAAACCTCTTAAATTAAACCATTTGAGCAGAGTTTTGTAACCTGCTGGGTCCCTGTGATACACATTGGGAGCTGATTTCATTTTACTGAAGCATAACATTTTCATTTTATTCATTTTATTGAAGCAGTCTTCATTTTCTCAAAGGATATGTAGTAGTGTTTCTTGAAAAAGAGTTTCTACAATATTTAAATCAATTTGATCTACAAGTGTTTGATTTACATGCAGCCATGCCAGGAATAATACAAAATAATTATATGGCCATTCTTCACCTTGCTCTTCTGCACTTACCGATGTATGTTAGAGATACACATCAGTAAACACAGAGCTGCCTTATGCCTTGAGCAAGTCTTATTCCATTGCGGACACACGACAATATATTTCATTGACCCCCCGTTAACAGCTGGTTTCCAGTCCTCTCTGACCATGCCACGGTAATTAACCTGAATATACACCCTTTCCCCACTTACCAAAATATTTGTTGGATAAATTCCTGGGAGGATAATTCCCAAGTCAAAGGGTATAGGAATTTTAAATTTGACAGGGATGTCCAAATGTTATCCAGAGAGGCTTAATCAACGTGCACCCCATCAGCAGTGTGCCAGGGTGTGGGGCCATTATTAAGTACAATAAGGGTCAGTTGAACACAAGCACTGCGATACCATGACAGTCGATCTGATGATAACCCTGACGGCTACTAGGTGACTAAGGGATGGAATGCGCTGGACAAAGGGATGATTCACATCCCAGGCAGGATGGAGCAGGATGATGCAAGATTTCATCACGCTGCTCAGAACGTGCGATTTAAACCTCATTACTTGCTTATTTCTGGAATTTTCCATTTAATATTTTCGGATGGAGGTTGGCCTCGGGTCACTGAAACCGAAGAAAGTAAAAGCGTGGATAAGAGGGGACTACCGTGATATGAAAAGTCAGCAGAATTAAACAGCACGAAATGATGGGGTGGATGTGTGTTGTTTTGGGACTCTTAAATCCATCGCCCTCCTTCTTTTGGCAACAGCACGCCGTCCTTGATACTTAACTTACCTGTGTTGTATGGGGCTGCCTCACCTACAGGTGACAGGGTGGGCGCTTGGCCCAGGTGAAGCATTTCTCCACAGGACAGGGTTGGGGGCTTGACAAAACCAACCCGGAATCTTACAGATAGCACAGTTTCCTGTGACAAGCACAAAGGGTACAATCTCAGCAAAGTGGACCAGGAAGTTTCAGGCTGGAGGATGCACTGGGAGGACTGCTTCTTTTTTTTTTTTTTAAATAAAGTTTTTTTTTTTTTAATTTATTTTTTGGCTGCGTTGGGTCTTTGTTGCTGCGCGCGGGCTTTCTCTAGTTGCGAGCGGGGGCTACTCTTGGTTGCGGTGTGCGGGCTTCTCATTGCGGTGGCTTCTCTTGTTGTGGAGCACAGGCTCTATAGGCACACGGGCTTCAGTAGTTGCGGTGCGTGGGCTCAGTAGTTGTGGCTCAAGGGCTCTAAGCGCAGGCTCAGTAGTCGTGGCACATAGGCTTAGTTGCTCCACGGCACGTGGGATCTTCCTGGACCAGGGATCAAACCCGTGTCGCCTGCATTGGCAGGCGGCTTCTTAACTACTGTGCCACCAGGGAAGTCCCAAGGGAGAACTGCTTCTTTAGGTCACCCCATTTCCTCCTAGGAGATACATTTGGATTTGTGGTGATGAGCTTCTGCCTGTCCAGGGTGAGGTCTGGTTGAAACTCCTGTAGCATCATTTAATATGATTGCAAAAAGTGCCTTTGTCAGGGTATGTCATCTGGATCTGAAATCTAGGTCCTGGGAACAATTTCTTACAGGGTCACCAGCACCATCTTGTTATACAGTTGCTAGGTTATATATCTTGTTATACAGTTGCTTATATGTTTGTCATCTATGTATCAATCATCTTTTATGTACTTATATACATATATTTTGTTATGCAGTTCCAGGCATCGCACATGGGCATCAAATTACAGCAATGAAATGGTGACCAGTGTGTGGTCTTGTGTAGTCATTTCTCTACAAGGTCTAGGAGAAGCTGAGCACAAGCCTGACCTCTTGGATATAGTGAGGCGTTCAGTACATGTGACCCAAATCTGGCCAATCAGAGCGAATTGCAGGACTCCTGCTGGTGATACTCAGATAGCCCTTTTCTGCAGGAGTTCCTGAGAGGGTGGCACATAGCCCTGCAGCCATCTTGCCTCTGTGAGGGAAGATGGAGAGGACAGCACAGCTGAAGAGATAGACTAGAGTGACCAACTCATCCCAGACTGACCTGATTTTGAAACATAAAGTCCTGCATCCTGGGAACCCCCTCAGTCCTGGGCAGATCAGGACAGTCTCTACCTCAAGTAGAGTGTGGGAGTGTGTCGTGATGACATCATCTGATCCCCCAGTTCCAGCCCTGCCTGTGGACTTTTCACTGGCTCTGCCCTTTGCAACCAAATGGGTCCTGACTGAGCCAGAAATGGACAGCTTAGGGGACAGGAGCATCTCTGTAGCTTTGACCAAGTCACTAAAATCTTCCAGTATGCCTTGATTTTTCCCATCTTTAAGACGAGCGGGTGGATGACTTTTACATTCTCTTCCAGCTTCATACAGTCTATGCATCGTATCAGTCCAGCTTTGCAACGCCCCCACTTTTTAACATTAAAAAAACCCCAAAACCCCGCTGTGCAGAGTTCCAAGATGCAAGCAATATGCTTGAGCTGACATTATCGACTGTTGTTGGCACAGTTTTACATAGATGGAAGTGAGGATTATGAAAATATCTGCTTGCAACCTTTATGTGGGAAGAGGGATGGAACACTAGGCATGAAATGGTGTTTATTTCGCTTATGACACTAAACAGAGAGTCTTCTAGAATCAGGTATGTTACTCACCAGCAGTGACGGATCTCAGGTGGAGCTTTCCACAGGCCACATGAGGCAGGGTGTGTTCTAAGTCACAGCTCTCCAAAGCAGAAAGGAACCTAGTCTGGGAATCAGGATTTCTGGGTCCTAGAGTGATAATTACTTAGTGGTTTAGAGTTGATATATTTTAACATATGCAGTTGACCCTTGAACGACAAGGGGGTTGGGACGCTGGCACTTTGCACAGTGGAAAATCTTAGTATAGCTTATAGATGGCCTTTCTACCTGCAGTTCTACCCACCTGGTTCAAACCTGTGTTGTTCAAGGGTCAACTATATTATCTTCTCTTGTGAGCTGTTACCTCCACCTGTAACATTCTTTCTCAGGTACAGGTTTTATCTCACTAGTTTCTACTTATTCTCTAGGTCTTAACAGCGCTTAGGGAAGTTTTTCTGGCACCCCTAGAACAGACTTGGTTTCTGTAGTGATCATGGTGAAGCAGGATAGATATTGGTTGTCAAGCATACCATCTCATCCCCACCTCTTTTGGTCACAGCCCCTCCTTTCCTTCGGGGGAAAATTTCCCCCTTTATTTTTTCAATTTTTAAAAAAC
The DNA here is from genome assembly GCF_028564815.1 of Eubalaena glacialis. NCBI lineage: Eukaryota > Metazoa > Chordata > Mammalia > Artiodactyla > Balaenidae > Eubalaena > Eubalaena glacialis. Next base: position 73,218,223 of record NC_083732.1, read on the forward strand.
ATTTATTTATTTGGCTGCACTGGGTCTTAGTTGCGGCATGCGGGATCTAGTTCCCTGACCAGGGATCGAACCCGGGCCCCCCTGCATTGGGAGCATGGAGTCTTAACCACTGGACCACCAGGGAAGTCCCTGAAAATTTCCCCCTTTATACTGTGGTTCTGGTGGGGCTGATAATCGCAGAGCCCACCTCCTTCCCAACAGGGGTTACCAGGTAACTAAGCTGAGCCAATCAAAGTCTTACCCTGCCCCCCTTCCCCACAGTGATTAGCCTGCAAATGGGCATGTGACCTAAGTGGGGCCAATCAGGGTCTTCTCTGGAATTGATTTCAAGAGACCTGGAGAGAGGGAGGATCTTTGTTCCTGATGGGGCTGCTAAGCCAGAAGCCTATGCATCTAGCGATACCAGAGGCTATCTTTCTCAGCAGCGCTGAGAAAAACTATCTGCATTTGGAGAGAAAGAGGATAGGGCACAAAGGGAAGGCAGTGATGAGGAATGGAATAAGAGTGAGAGCCCTCTTTAGAGATATAGTTCACACACTGTAAAATTCACCCTTTTAAAGTATACAATTCCGTGGTTCTTAGTAGAGTCACAGGTTTGTGCAACCATCGTCAATATATACTGTATAATTCCAGAACATTTTCATCACCCCAAATGAAAACTCTCACCTTTCACACTCTTAATCCTCCCTGCCCCCCAGCCCCTGGAGACCAGCAATCTACTTTCTGTCTCTATGTATTTACCTTTTCTGGACATTTCATACAAATGGAATTATACAATATGTAGCCTTTTAGTAGTAGTGCTTGCCTTCTTTCATTTAGGATAATGTTTTCAAGGTTTATCCATGTTGTAGTGTATATCAGTATTTCATTTCTTTTATGGGTGAATAATATTCCATTGCATGGATATACCACATTTTGTTTTTCCATTCATCGGTTGATAGACATTTGGCTTGTTTTGGGCTATTATAAATTATGCTGCTATGAATTTTTCCAAAAATCTTACACAACTGTAATAAATTACTTCCGTGAAAATTTGTTAATGTCTGTCTTTCCCATCAGACTATAAATGTATGAGTGTAGGAGAGCTAGACAGCGCCTAGCACCTAGCAGGTGTTCAATAATTACATATTTCCTGAGTGAATAAATGAAAGACATGAGTATGATCCCCATTTTACAGATAGGAAAGCTGAGGGTCTGGGAGATTAAGTAACTTGCCCAAGTCACATAACTAGTACCTCCATCAGAGTTCCTAGTTATAAACAACAGAAACCAACTCTGGCTGATTTAAGAAGAAAAATAGTTTGTTGAAAGGCTATTGGGGAGCTCACAGAATCACCTGGAAGACCCAGGCTTAGAAAATGAGCTGGAACAAGGGAAGCAATATGGCAGCGAGGACTAAGGCCAAAATCATGCCTGAGAAGCAGCCTAGTAAGGACACTGCTGACATCTTCCCTGAGCAGAGGACATTACCAGTGTACCGAGGTCACCATCACTGTTCCTGGATATCAGAGGTTGCTGCTTTGCTGCTGGCTGCTGCTCACCAGAATGCCTTTCCATTGGCCCTACTTCTTTGCATTACCAGTTTCTGATTGAAAGCTCATGGGCCCAGCTGATTGGCTGTGACTTAGCTGCAAGGGAAGCTGGGAAAGTGAATATCTTTTAGACTTCTGTAGTGGAGATGGGCTCTGCCTTACCCCAGAACTCTCAGTGGGGAATTCTCTAGAACAGGAAGATTTAGTGTTGGGTAGAAATTTTTTTTTTTACTCTAATAATAGGTGGCAAGCTAGGTCTCTCCAAATTGAATACATTGTAGTTGTTCAACAGCTTCTGACAAAATGCCCAGTTCTCTGAACCTTTTGAGTCAGTGAAAGCTTTACTGTGTTATTTTTCATCTACTCCCCACTCTCCAAATGTCGGGTGTCAAAACTATGACAGGTCATCATGTACTCAAGAGGCCTATTAATTTCTTATCTATCCCCTACCTTTTATTTTAAAAGCAAATCCTGCCAGAACACAGTGCCCTTTTAAATGTAAACAGAATTGAGTGCCTTAAGCAAAGAAAAAAACAAAACAAAAATACCCAGAAAAACACTAGGGCTTCAGCCTCCGATCTTGCCATGCATATGTAATCGGGGAGTTTCCCTGATGCTTTAGCCCTTGAGAGGCGCGACCTGATGGCCGTGTCCATCTCCCATGTGGCTCTTTCCTTGGGTGATGCCCCAGGACTTTTCATGAGTGAACTCCCCGTGTCATTTCCTCAACATCACCTCAAGGGAAGCCGGCCCCAGACCATCCATCGGGTGCTCATGGAATCAGAATTGGTGCACATCCTGAATGAAGCAGGCTTTGATTAGATCAGTGTAAAAATGCAACCCCTCTCCTCTGCCCTTGGACACATGGATAGTTAAGTCGCATAATTACTCACAACCACTATGGTGGTGCCCACATGCCTGTATTCAAGCCAAGAGACCTCAGGTTTGCCAGACATAGGGGAAGGACATTCCAGAGAACAAGGCCATCTCTCTTCATTATCTTGGGTATTCCAGCACAGAGGAGGTGGGGATGGATCTTAGAGAGCGTCCGGTTCACCCTGACCATTTTACAGAAATTAGGGCTTGAAGAGGTAAAGTGCTTGCTCAAGCTTACATAGCTCAAAAGTGACAGGGCTAGTGCAAGCTCTGGTTCTCCTCCTCTAAAATGGAGGTGATAAAAATAAGAAAATTTTTGGGAATTCCCTGGCGGTCCAGTGGTTAGGACTCTGCGCTTCCACTGCAGGGGGCCCAGGTTTGATCCCTGGATGGGGAACTAAGATCCCACAAACCACGCGGTGCGGCCAAAATAAATAAATAAATAAATAAAATAAAATATTCGTTTGTGAATCACAAGTTTGCTATGACATCAAATAAGAAAATATATGTGGAAGCAGTTTTATACAAATAGGACATAAATTCAGCAGGCCCTGAGCAAGTGCTTAATCTCTCTGTGCCTCAGTCTCATCACCTGTGCAATGGAATAACATCAGTCCCGAGTCATCAGCTTGTGTGAGGATTAACTAAGTTAAAACATGTAAATTACTCAGGGTAGAGTTTGCACATTGTGTGTGCTCAGTGAATCCTGGCTATTATGTTGGCTTACTGAACCTAATACCCAAAGGAAACTTCAATTAGCTCCTGCTACTTGACTGATAAATTAAAAAGTTAATTAAGTGGCTAATTTACTCCCTTCCAAATTCTTGTTCGAAATCTATCGAAAAACTGTCTCACTGTCCTATATTAATGAGCCCCGGGAGCAGTAGAGAGGGCTGTCGTTGAAATTGGGGAACTTGGCTGTGCCATCTTTCTAAACATGCAGCCTCCGTGTACTGTACTGAACAGGGCTGAACAGGGGTACTGTCCTAAGGGCTGAACTTGTTTCAAATCCTGGCTCTGTCAGTTGCTGGCTGGGTGCCCACAGGCTGACTCCTTCCTTTTCTTGGGCATCCATTTCCTTGATTGTAAAAAGAGGGGGTAAATAGACTCCTGTTAATTTTAGATGTGTCTGTAGGAGGTGTAGACACTGGAACTGAATTTACTGATTTCCTAGAACAGTTAAGCTTGTGGATTCTAGAGTGAGAATCCTGGGTTTGAGGGCAGTCTTGTGTGACTGGGCAAGTTATTTAACCACTCTGAGCCTCAGTTTTCTGATCTGTAAAATGGGGACAATAAGAGTACTTCCTTCAAGGGTTGTTGTGAGGACTGAATTAGATAATGCATATGCACTACTTAGCCTAGTGTCTGGCACTCCGTGAGCTCCTGGTAAGTATTGGCTATAATAAAAACAGCTACTGGAAAGGATTTGTTTCTTTTTTTTTTTTAACATTTTAAAAATATTCTTTTCCATTATTGTTTATCACAGGATATTAAGTATAGTTCCCTGTGCTCTACAGTAGGACTCTGTTTTTTATCCATTTGAAATGTAATAGTTTGCATCTACCAGCCCCAACCTCCCAACCTATCCCTCTCCCCTCCTCCCCTTGGCAACCACAAATCTGTTCTCTATGTCTATGAGTCTGTTTCTGTTTTGTAGATAGGTTCATTTATGCCATATTCTAGATTCCACATATATGTGATACCATGTGGTATTTGTCTTTCTCTTTCTGACTTACTTCACTTAGTATGATAATCTCTAGTTGCATCCATGTTGCTGCAAATGGCATTATTTCGTTCTTTTTTTATGGCTGAGTAATATTCCATTGTATATATGTACCACATCTTCTTTATCTATTTATCTGTCGATGGACATTTAGGTTGTTTCCATGTTTTGGCTATTGTGAACAGTGGTGCTCTGAACACAGGGGTGCATGTATCTTTTTGAATTATAGTTTTGTCTGGGTATATTCCCAGGAGTGGGATTGCTGGATCATATGGTAACTCTATTTTTAGTTTTCTGAGGAACCTCCACACTGTTCTCCATAGTGGCTGCACCAACTTACATTCCCAACAGTGTAGGAGGGTTCCCTTTTCTCCACGTCCTCTCCAGCATTTGTTATTTGTAGACTTTTTGATGATGGCTATTCTGACCAGTGTGAGGTGGTACCTCATTGTAGTTTTGATTTGCATTTCTCTAATAATTAGTGATGTTGAGCATCTTTTCATGTGCCTACTGGCCATCTGTATGTTGGAAGAGCTTTGTTTCTAAAGCTCACCCTCCAGTATTAGCTTCTTTCCTCTGCGTTCTTAGGCCTTTCCTTTGAAGTCAAGTACAGAGTTTTGGTTAACTGAGAGTTCTGGTTGGTTGAATACTGGTTAATCAAGAGCTGGCTCCCCTCCTGTTTTGTGGTTTATGCATATTTATGGTTAGAATCTGCAAGAAGCCTGCTGGGCATCAGATGGCACTTGTCTTGAGCACATTCATTCTGAGGGAAGGAAATAGACATAGGTTCCCACACAATGGCCCCCACCCTGAAACCATGAAAGCAAGCAGCCTCTGGGAGATCCAGGTTAGATGCTATCTTACCAGAAGTTGAAGCAACTTCTTCAGAAAAAGAAAAATATGTCTAATATCATGTTTTGTCTAAGTGCCACAGGGAATATATTTTTCTTGGAGATAAATAAAAAAGAAGCAACTGCCCCATCCACACAGAAGTAATAAATAGTAATAAAATCTCCTGTGAACAGCCACTTCTTAGTAACCTGGACCCAAAAATGTGAGTTCAAAGTCAAGAGTAGAAAGATATTAGATGCATCACATAAAAACACAAAGAATGTGGGGAACTGGTTATGAATTTATGACATGTTTATGAAGCTGAATATTTGCTTTTTAAGAGCCTCCTACCCGTGGCTTTGCAGCGAGAGGAGGCTCTGGGGAATGTTTCCACTCGGCCTCCTGGAGAGTGATGGGGGGAAGGGTGGGAAGGAGGCAGAGGGGCTGTTTATCTGGTGATGGAAGAGCAAGTGACCAAGTGAACTTTCTTGAGTCTCCACCCCTTTGTACAGGAAGTCAATTCAAGGGTCTTGGTGTTCCTCAGCATGTGGACGAGTGGTCCTTCTGGAAGAAAGGTCCTATGGGGCTTCTGCCTCCAGCCAGCTCTTGGGCTCCAGGCCATGGCATCCTTGGCACCTTGGTACTAGAGCCATTTGTATTCCGTGGCACTCACTGCTCCTTCCACAGTTCCTGGTCTACTCTGTAACTTTGCCCCTTGCACCTTGCTGTCTGGTGACCTCTGCCCTCTCCCGGGCCTTCTTTCAACGGGTTCTCTGCCCTCAACATCCTCCCATTCATCGAGCCCATCACTCTGTCCCAGATCAACCAATTACAGTACCTAACTACCAGTAAAACCATGCACTTACCGTGTACTCACTGCGAGGCACTGTACAAATATTATCTCAAATCCCTACACAACCCCAGAGAGATGGGTATTCCGAGCTCTACTTTTCATTGAGAAAACTGGAAGCTCAGCTTGCTTACTTGACTTATCCAAAATTGCACAGCTGTTAAGCAGCAGAGCCAGAATTTAATCCCAGACCTTCTCTCTCGCCAAGAACTGGGCTCTTTCTACAAGTGGTCTTCAAACGATGTGTCACCATGGGACTTTTCTCAGAACAAAGTCATACGGAAGACAAAGAAAGGAGGCGCTGTCCCCTGGGGAGCAGGGGTGAGCACTCCTATCAGATGTTGACAGCTGTACTGCTAGGTAAATTTTCTTTATTAATTAACTCAGTGGGATTGAGTTCTTTTTGAGCACATACCTTCTTGTAAGTGAGTTCCTGGGCAACTAACTTGTAAATTGGGGATAATAAACCTCCTGGTAGGTTGTAGTTAGGTTAAGTGGAGTGTCTGGTACATGGGAGGTACTCTGTAAATGGCAGTGATTACTATGACTTCACACTTGATTTTAGTCAAAGTACAAGTTAATTTCTCATTTAATAAATGACCTAAGAGGGTGTTGATTTCTTTAAAGACACCAGAACCCAGATGGGTCTTATAGGCTCTCCTGCTCCATCCAGCTGGGAAAAGGTAAAGGGGGCTGGGAGATGTTTAAGTCTGAGAGAGGCTGCTCACAGCTGCTCCCATGAGCCAGCCAGGTGTACTACTGACAGGAAATTTTGAAATGAGACACTTAAATAGCAAAGCAGCTCTCCAGGTGCTTTGTAAACTTCTTCAGTTCCGTTGCTCCTTTTGGCAACTCAGAAGCGCTCTGATTCTGACCTTAGCTTGGACAGGGGATGGCTGGGGATGGCTATGTCTTCTAAATTCCTCCTCCGTAGCTGGGTTCCCTGGAGGTAGTATTCCTGCTTCCGGTTACATTTAAAGGAGTGTCTTTTACTTGGAACCCAGCCAAGAGCTGGACTGCGGGGAGGGACTCAGGCCAGGAAAAGCTGTGCTTGGGAGGGGGCTGCGGGAGAGAGGAAGTAACTATAGGTTCTCACAGCTGCCACTCAGAGCAAGAAAGTTGTTCTTTCTCTCTTCCTTCTGCAGCCATGAGTTTCCATATGGATGTCCTACAAGAGCCACGCAGGTCTCCGGTTACCTCTGGACTCTTTGTTAGTGTTCCCAGCAGATGCAGAAGGAAAAGAGCAGTTGAGTGGCCAGGAAGGGCCCCTGGTTACATGGGGGTTTTTCCCAGGCAGAGTAAATGACTTGGCAAAGTCTACATGCATTTGGGCTGAGCTAGGCCGTGGGAGGCCAGGTGTTTGAGTATCTGTGAGGGCATATAGAAGCTGGAGGGCCTCGTGGGTCCTGATCGTTGGCTTAGAGTCAGAGCATTGAAGAGCTGGGATTCAGGAGACACTCCAGGGCTCTGGGAAGTTGTGAGTTGCCCCAACAGGTATTTCTTGAGCGCATTAGCTGAGGCATTTGGCTGCAAGTGAAAGAAACTCAAATTAGTTTAAGGAAAAAGAAAAGAGCAGAGGGAATTTATTGGCCCAGGAGCATTGAAAGCCCAGGGGTGGCTCTCAGGCTGTGGGCATGGCTGGAGGTCCCCTGTGCCTCTGTCTCTTTCTCCCCATTACAGGTTCTTGCTCACCTCTGCGCTGGCTTCAACACCAGGCAGGCTTTTCTCAGTGGTGACAAAGATGGCCATTGGCCCCTCCCAGCTTCCTTTGTCCTCCAAGCCAATGATCCTAGAACAAAGGGAGAGCATCATTCCCAAAATTCCAGCCTAAGTACCGAGAATGACATGACTGACCTGGCTTGGGTCACATGCCCATTTCCTGAAGCAGCGCTCCACCCAGGAGCAGTCTGAGAGGGTTGGGGCCATCCCACCTGAACCACCTGAACTGCACATAGGGGGGCGGGATCCTTAAGAGATGCTGGGCAGACAAGAAGGCTTACCTCCTCCTCAGTGGGCACCTCCCATGCCATCAGCATGGCAGAACTTGGCAGTGGGTGGGTGGGGTGTCGTGACACCCACTGAGATCACAGACTTCTTGGGAGTGTGGCATGTCCTTTGCCCTACTTGTATAGTGATAGGAGTTTTGCCATGGTTGCCTATGTTAAGCCTCTCAAAGATGTCCACCTCTTAACCCCCAGAACCTATGAATATGTTATGATATATGGGAAGGGGGAATGAAGGTTACAGATTAAATTAAGACTGCAAATCAGTAGCCTTTAAAATAAAGAGATTAGCATGGATTATCCAGGTGGGCCCAAGGTAATCACAAGAGTCCGTACATGGGGAAGAAGGTGGCAGAAGGGTCAGAACCGGAGAGATGGCATTGGGAGAAGTCTCGCTTGGCCAGTGCCAGCTTTGAAGATGGAAGGACGTCATGACCTAAGGAATGGGGTGACCTCTAAAAGCCGGAAAAGGCAGGACATGAATTCTCCCCTAGAGCCTCCAGAAGACAACCCAGTCCTGATGACATCTTGATTTTAGCTCAGTGAGAACCATTTCAGACTTCTGACCGCCACAAGATAAAAATTTGTGTTGTTTTAAACATTAAGTTTGTGATTTGTTACAGCAGGAGTAGGAAACTAATACGTTGCCCGGAATAAAAGGGACACTGCTCGGGCTTCTTTGCATCCAAGTGAGTTCTGGTTGTAGACGGAGCAGGTGTGTGGCAGCTCCTGGGAATCTCAGGCGGCAGGCAGCGCCCCTTCCCTTCTTCTTCTTCGTCTCTCTTTCATCCTACTGCCTAGACGTGGATGCCAACTGGACCACGATGCTGAGGCCAGACCCCATAGAAGGTGGAGATGTGGGCTGGAAGGAGCAGAGCCATGGACCAGCCTTGGAATTTCTACCTCCACTCTTTGAGTTGAGTGAGAAATTTCAACCTTGTTCAAGCCACTCTTATTAGGGGTGCTTTCAAAACTCACAGCTGGAGTCAATCCTAATTACTGTAGAAAGAAGAGGTATTAGCACTGACCTTTAAGGAGGTCCAGCAGACCCAGGCTCTACAAGGTGGGAGCATCCCAAGGATATTTCAGTGATGATTCAGGAGCTTCTTTCCTGATCCCTGACTCTCCAAATCCAGCATTTTTCCATCAGACGGCTGCAGTCTTGGCATCGCAGCCTTCATTTCCATCCTGTCTCTTGCCCCTGCTGCTGATGTCTATTCTTAACTAACCAACCCTGATTCAGCTTGACTCCCTGGCTCTCTGAATCCTATGCTGCCTTGGTGAGCACCCATGATCCAGTTCTGGCCCCAAGGAACTCATTCCTTCCTTGGCTGGCTTTCTCTTTATCCCACCCAGATAGAGCTAAATAAGAATGCAAGTTTTAATTAGCATCGAAGAGCTTGTCTCTAGGTGCCTGTGTGTGACTTCAGAGCAAATCATACTTACAGTAATTAACATTTATTGAGCACTTACCATGGGACAGGAAATTAAGTGCTTTATATTTTAACTGCGTTTAATCCTCAGAACAACACTAGGGGGTAGGTACTAGTGTTATCTCACTTTACAGGCAAAGAAACTGAAGCTGTATTGCCAGAGAAGTTAAATAATTTGTCAGAGGTCACTCAACTGCTAAGTGGCAGAGCTAGTATATAAACCAGGCAGTTGGATTTCAGAACCCAGAGCTCATGCTGTGATACATTAGGTAGATGCCTCCCAAGCCCAGCTACTGCCGTATTCTGCATAGCACTTGTCTCTGCAAAATGTTCAGGCAATCATGAGTAATGACTCAGGGCATGAGTAAATGACTCATGGCAGCCAGGGCTGCCATGTAAGGTTGTGTGGACTGTGCACTGCACAACTCAAGAGGTACCATTCACGTTGTCATCTATGTAATTGTAACCCCCGGAGTTGTGCAGTGGACAACCTGCATGAATATATGTGGCTACTCCAAGGCTTTGGGGCCTGCATATGCTGATAGCCAGAGGTCACATGGAAATACCAGGAACTCAGTTGGGGAGCTATTAAAAAACTGTGCTTGGGAGTTGGTGTTGAAGATTAGGAATCAGGGAAACAAGCCAAGGTAATGGGAGACAGGAACGCGGAGGACTCTTGCTGGGGCAATCTGACAAAATCTGCTGGATGGTTTCTTTCACACCCAGACCTGCCCTAGATGACTCTTTAAAAAGGGGGGAGGAATTAGTTTTGTTGTATCATAAAAATAATACATGCTTATTGATGAACATTTAGAAAATATAGAAAAGTTTAAATAAGAAAATAGTCATGCATTATCCACGACCCAGAGAAAACCACTGCTAATATGTTATTGGATTTTTTTCCAGTCTCTCATCTCTTTGTTTCTTGATGGATGATAGATAAATAAATAGATATAGATGTCTCTCTCTCTCTCCCTCTCTATTTAGATAGATAGATAGATAGATAGACAGATATTGATTTGTACATGGTTGATCATGTTAAAAGTATTAGCTCATGATATTTGCATAATTTTCACCAGGTCCTCTAGAAATGGTTCAGATGGGATTGGGCTGACTCTTGCTCATCCTGGAGCATCTTTAAGGCCCCACCTGACTGCTAACACAAGCTACTGAGCAATTCTTTCAAGAGCTAGTGGACCATAGAATGGAAAGGCTGTTAATAGAACTGAAGGGAAGCAGGAGTGGTCTCTGGGATGACGGAGAATGCGTCACAGTCAGACCCAGGGGCATTGAGTGTTGAGGGGCCATTGGAACCCGTGGGCCAGCACACAGAGTCATGAGCCAGCTTGTACACTAGGGAGCTTGGTGACCTTCCAGATGATAAACTGGTCCTTCTGAAAGGGATCTTCAAGTTGATGCGGGCCAGCCTCCTCCCTCCTCTTCATCACCTTCTTGCCCCATCTTGACCACACAAACACATTTTCTGGATGAGGGAACTAAGACCTAGGGAAGTGACTTGACCTGCTTGAGACCATAGAGTGAGTCAGCAGCATCTAGGGACCAGAACTCAGGACTCCTGACTTCTTTCCAAGAATCCAGTATGTCTGAAAATATGTACTGGGAAAAGCCAGACTTACCATATACTCCAGAATAAAGAAGTGTTCCATGGTTGAAGCAGCGCTTTGGTCAAAGGTTGCACACTGTAATCCTCTCTGAGACTCACAAGTACCTTAGCTTACTAAAGCCTCTGAGAAGGCCTGAAGCAAAGAAACCTATTGAACTTGGTTCAAGGCATTGTTTTCTGAACTTGTGTAGACAAGGAACTCTTTTCTCATTGATCATCTAGTCATGTTTTGAGGAATATACTGGGGGAAAGAGAGGCTGTGTTACACTATACGGCCTGTCCACTTAGGCCAGGAGGGATACCCGAGGACATAAGAAATGTCACACTGGGTCAGAGCCACAGTCTTCCAGCCCAGGAATGTGCTCTGTGATAGGGCCACCAAGAAGAATGTTGCAAGAGCGTGTGGCTGCCCTCTGCTGAGGCCGAGCTTAGAGGCTGGACACTGGGTTTTCTTAATGACCTAATAGCTTAATATGACACTGTTGTCCCCAAATGGATTTATTTATTTATTTATTTATGTTTATTTTTGGCTGCATTGGGTCTTCATTGCTGTGTGCGGGCTTTCTCTAGTTGCAGCGAGCGGGGGCTACTCTTCATTACGGTGAGCGGGCTTCTCATTGCAGTGGCTTCTCTTGTTGCAGAGCACGGGTTCTAGGCACGTGGGCTTCAGTAGTTGTGGCACACGGGCTCAGTAATTGTGGCACATGGGGTTAGTTGCTCCGAGGCATGTGGGATCTTCCCGGACCAGGGCTCGAACCCGTGTCCCCTGCATTGGCAGGCGGATTCTTAACCACTGCGCCACCAGGGAAGTCCCCCAAATGTATTTAAACTTTTGAAAATTTCAAATAGCTTACACTAAATAAGTTCCATGGGAGCAAGTTCTTGTGTGTCTTGTTCTTTTCTGTATCCTTGGTACCTAGAACAGTGCCTGGTACATAGTAGGCATTCAGTAAAGAGTTGCAGAATAAATGGAATTAAATTTCCAATGGCTCTTGAGGGCTGCAGAATTCCACAATTTCCTCTGAGTGACATAAAATCTTTAACTTTCCCCATACAGGCTTGGAGACTTACAACTTATGATTCAGATTTAACAAATACTTATTGAGTGCTCAATGTATGTTAACCCTGGGCTAGACGTGTTCCCATATAAGTAAGCTCTTACTTAATATTTTCAATGACCCTATAAAGTACTATAATCTCGATTTTTCAGGTGGGGAGGCTGAGGCTTGTGGGTATTAGGTGACTTAGCTGAGGTGATGTTTTTAATAAGTGGCAAAGCTGGGATTTCAGCCCAGGTGTTCTTAATAAACGGCAAAGCTGAGATTTATGACCCCATGGCCAGAGCCAGGTGTAGCTTATTCATGGCGCTCACATGCAATGATCGAGGCTGACTTGAGATGAATCAACAAGAGGTAGGCCCCGGATGAAGGCTCCTCCCGATTATAAAGGAAGGCATTTCCTCTTCTGAAAAGTTGTTTGCAGCGAGGCCTGGTCACTATGGCTTTCCTGGGTGCTATGTGGGGACCCCAGGCCAGCTGTCATGTGTCTTTGTGGAAAGTAATTCTGCCTAAGGCAGAGTAACTCTGAGAATTGAGAAACACGAATAGTTCACAGCTGATAGAACAGCTGAAGCCCTAAGCTAAGCCTCCCCAGCCCTGGTTACAGGAACACAGTGGCAGCAACACGCCAGCCTGCCTCGAATCAGCCTGTCCACTCAGCAGGTTGATATTTTCCATCCAACCCTTTGAATGCCCAGGCATTCATCTTATTAGCACTAGAGTAGCTTTTTTCAGTTTAATTTAAAAATTAAAGAAAGACAACCACTGTAACAGCTGGTTGCTCTCTGAAAAGTTCCTCTGAGCTAGAGCACAGAGAGGCTAATTAAACTGGCCTCAAGAGAAAGTGTGTGGTTGGATGGGAGGCCTGGCGGATGGAAGATTATGTCTCAGTAGATTCATGGGATGTCAGAGCTGGGAGAGCCCGGGAGATCATCGGGTTCCTCATCTTACAGAGGAGGAAACTGAGGCTCTGAGGTCGCCCAAGGTCATGTAGCTCTTGCCTGGGAAAGCTGCATTTCAAACTCAAGTCTGTTGATTCTTGGTGCAGCTTTCTTTAATCTACAACATCCTGCTGACTTGAATACGATCTTGGCTTCATCATTCATACTTCATCATTACACAAGTATTTAGCCTCTCTGATCTTTGCTCATCTGTAAAGTACAGGCAATCATAATTACCTACCATGGATTTATGGTAAAGAATAAGTGGGATTTTACCTGTAAAGTGCTTTCCCAAGTGCCTGGCACACATAATTTCTTAGTAAATTAGAATTTTTAAAATTTAACAATATTATCATTATTGTTCTATATTCTAGAATGGCATAATCTCCCTAGTTGGGGGAATTGGCTTGTGAGAAGGAAGAGGTACCTCTGTCTGCCTGCCCCTTGCAGCCTGGTAGTGTGGCAAGGACACATCAAGGATGTTTGTATTGGGGGGGTTTCCTGCATGCTCATTTCCGTGCTTTGCCAGACGTACAATGTTGTTGTGAAATTTGGGCTTTTCCTGCCACTGAGAAAAGTGATCTGATAAACCCACTCATATTAAGGTGACAATGATAATGTTTTACTCCTTTCAGAATGCCTGGGAGATGATACTTAATGCAGAGTAATTCATTTCCAAGGGGAGAATCTCAGGTAATGGGGCCAGGTGAATAGGAGAGGAAAGTTGGCCTTTGGGTCTTGGTCTTCCTGGAGCCCCCTCAGTCAAACTAGAGGAGGTGGTCATCTGCTCGGCCCGTATCCGGGACTCACCTCACCAGCCTCTCCCCATCATCCTGACTATGATATGCCCTCACATCGAGCTTCCTGTCAGGGAAGCTGGTTCTTGGTGGTGGGAGGGGAAGGACTGACCCAAGTCAAAGTGCCTGGGATGCGGGCTGCACTGCACAGGCTTGAATGTGCAGCTTATCTACCATTGTCTCCTAGACTCTGCCTGGGCTCAGGGTTCAAAATCAGAAGCTTCCCACAAGTGAAATTAGCTGAGCGAGAACCTGGTGCACTTTCTAGAACTATTAAGAAACAAAAACAGAGAAAGTATCACTGTAAGCACTATTAGTATAAACAATCCATTTAAATAGCACAAATAGGTTGCGGTTTTATGACACTGTGCTAGTTTAATTCAACATTTGAATAAATGTACTTTCTTTGTAGAAAGCATAACTCTGTGCAAGACAGAAACCCAGGAGTGCTTCTGTGTCCTTCTTCTTCTCCATCCCCATTTCAATCCGGCATTGATGTATCAATACTTCCAAATATCTCTTGAATCCATCTACATCCCTCCATCATCGCTACTGTCACCCCATCATCACTCCATTCCGTACTGGAGTGGCCTCCTGGATGTCCTCACTGGGTCCCTCCTGTCTCCAAAACTTTGCTGTGTCTCCAAAACTTTGCATACAGTATAGTCCACTGGGGTGCAGGCAGAATTTTTATTTTTATTTATTTTTAATAAATAAAAGTTATTAAAAATTTATTTTTAATAAAATTAAGAATAAAGCTTTACTGATACTCATACAAACTACTATATATAGAATGGATAAACAAGGTCCTACTGTATAGCACAGGGAACTATAGTCAATATCCTGTAATAAACCATAATGGAAAAGAATATGAAAAAAATATATGTATAACTGAATCACTTTGCTGTATACCAGAAACTAACACAACATTGTAAATCAACTATACTTCAATTAAAAAAAAAAAGCTTTACTGATATTCAACAAATGGATTGACCTGGGCTCCTCACCCTAATCCTTGTGCCAGACAGATGCATGTCATGTTTGGTTCAAGAGGTATCCTGGAAGCCTCTAGAACATGGCAGGGTTCAGGGGATGCCCTCATGGTTTTCTGCTTGTTGTTGTTTTTTTTCCCCAGCTTTATTGATGGTTACAAGTTGTACATATTTAAGGTGTACAATTTGATGATTTTATATACATATGTATATGATTTTATTTTATTTTATTTTATTTTATTTATTTATTTATTTATTTTTAAACATCTTTATTGAAGTATAATTGCTTTACAATGGTGTGCTAGCCTCTGCCTTACAACAAAGTGAATCAGTTACACATATACATATGTTGCCATATCTCTTCCCTCTTGCATCTCCCTCCCTCCCACCCTCCCTATCCCACCCCTCTAGGTGGTCACAAAGCACCGAGCTGATCTCCCTGTGCTATGCGGCTGCTTCCCACTAGTTATCTATTTTACATTTGGTAGTGTATATATGTCCATGACACTCTCTCACCCTGTCACATCTCACCCCTCCCCCTCCCCATATCCTCAAGTCCATTCTCTAGTAGGTCTGTGTCTTTATTCCCATCTTGCCACTAGGTTCTTCATGACCTCTTTTTTTTTTTTTTTTCCCTTAGATTCCATATATATGTGTTAGCATACTGTATTTGTTTTTCTCTTTCTGACTTACTTCACTCTGTATGACAGACTCTAACTCCATCCACCTCATTACAAACACCTCCATTTCATTTCTTTTTATGGCTGAGTAATATTCCATTGTATATATGTGCCACATCTTCTTTATCCATTCATCCGATGATGGACACCTAGGTTGCTTCCATGTCCTGGCTATTGTAAACAGAGCTGCAATGAATATTTTGGTACATGACTCTTTCTGAATTATGGTTTTCTCAGGGTATATGCCCAGTAGTGGGATTGCTGGGTCATATGGTAGTTCTATTTTTAGTTTTTTAAGGAACCTCCATACTGTTCTCCATAGTGGCTGTATCAATTTACATTCCCACCAACAGTGCAAGAGTGTTCCCTTTTCTCCACACCCTCTCCAGCATTTATTGTTTCTAGATTTTTTGATGATGGCCATTCTGACCGGTGTGAGATGATACCTCATTGTAGTTTTGATTTGCATTTCTCTAATGATTAATGATGTTGAGCATTCTTTCATGTGTCTGTTGGCAATCTGTATCTCTTCTTTGGAGAAATGTCTATTTAGGTCTTCTGCCCATTTTTGGATTGGGTTGTTTGTTTTTTTGTTATTGAGCTGCATGAGCTGCTTGTAAATCTTGGAGATTAATCCTTTGTCCGTTGCTTCATTTGCAAATATTTTCTCCCATTCTGAGGGTTGTCTTTTGGTCTTGTTTATGGTTTCCTTTGCTGTGCAAAAGCTTTTAAGTTTCATTAGGTCCCATTTGTTTATTTGTGTTTTTATTTCCATTTCTCTAGGACCTGGGTCAAAAAGGATCTTGCTGTGACTTATGTCATACAGTGTTCTGCCTATGTTTTCCTCTAAGAGTTTGATAGTGTCTGGCCTTACACTTAGGTCTTTAATCCATTTTGAGTTTATTTTTGTGTATGGTGTTAGGGAGTGTTCTAATTTCATACTTTTACATGTACCTGTCCAATTTTCCCAGCACCACTTATTGAAGAGGCTGTCTTTTCTCCACTGTATATGCTTGCCTCCTTTATCAAAGATAAGGTGACCATATGTGCGTGGGCTTATCTCTGGGCTTTCTATCCTGTTCCATTGATCTATATTTCTGTTTTTGTGCCAGTACCAAACTGTCTTGATGACTGTAGCTTTGTAATATAGTCTGAAGTCAGGGAGCCTGATTCCTCCAGCTCCATTTTTCGTTCTCAAGATTGCTTTGGCTATTCGGGGTCTTTTGTGTTTCCATACAAATTGTGAAATTTTTTGTTCTAGTTCTGTGAAAAATGCCAGTGGTAGTTTGATAGGGATTGCATTGAATCTGTAGATTGCTTTGGGTAGCAGAGTCATTTTCACAATGTTTATTCTTCCAATCCAAGAACATGGTATATCTCTCCATCTATTTGTATCATCTTTAATTTCTTTCATCAGTGTCCTATAATTTTCTGCATACAGGTCTTTTGTCTCCTTAGGTAGGTTTATTCCTAGGTATTTTATTCTTTTTGTTGCAATGGTAAACGGGAGTGTTTTCTTAATTTCACTTTCAGATTTTTCATCATTAGTATACAGGAATGCAAGAGATTTCTGTGCATTAATTTTGTATCCTGCTACTTTACCAAATTCATTGATTAGCTCTAGTAGTTTTCTGGTAGCATCTTTTGGATTCTCTATGTATAGTATCATGTCATCTGCAAACAGTGACAGCTTTACTTCTTCTTTTCCGATTTGGATTCCTTTTATTTCTTTTTCGTCTCTGATTGCTGTGGCTAACACTTCCAAAACTATGTTGAATAATAGTGGTGAGAGTGGGCAACCTTGTCTTGTTCCTGATCTTAGTGGAAATGGTTTCAGTTTTTCACCATTGAGGACAATGTTGGCTGTGGGTTTGTCATATACGGCCTTTATTATGTTGAGGAAAGTTCCCTCTATGCCTACTTTCTGCAGGACTTTTATCATAAATGAGTGTTGAATTTTGTCGAAAGCTTTCTCTGCATCTATTGAGATGATCATATGGTTTTTCTCCTTCAATTTGTTAATATGATGTATCACGTTGATTGATTTGCGTATATTGAAGAATCCTTGCATTCCTGGAATAAACCCCACTTGATCATGGTGTATGATCCTTTTAATGTGCTGTTGGATTCTGTTTGCTAGTATTTTGTTGAGGATTTTTGCATCTATGTTCATCAGTGATATTGGCCTGTAGTTTTCTTTCTTTGTGACATCTTTGCCTGGTTTTGGTATCAGGGTGATGGTGGCCTCGTAGAATGAGTTGGGGAGTGTTCCTCCCTCTGCAATATTTTGGAAGAGTTTGAGAAGGATAGGTGTTAGCTCTTCTCTAAATGTTTGATAGAATTCGCCTGTGAAGCCATCTGGTCCTGGGCTTTTGTGTGTTGGAAGATTTTTAATCACAGTTTCAATTTCAGTGCTTGTGATTGGTCTGTTCATATTTTCTATTTCTTCCTGGTTCAGTCTCGGCAGGTTGTGCATTTCTAAGAATCTGTCCATTTCTTCCAGGTTGTCCATTTTATTAGCATAGAGTTGCTTGTAGTAATCTCTTATGATCATTTGTATTTCTGCAGTGTCAGTGGTTACTTCTCCTTTTTCATTTCTAATTCTATTAATTTGAGTCTTCTCCTTTTTTCTCTTGATGAGTCTGGCTAATGGTTTATCAATTTTGTTTATCTTCTCAAAGAACCAGCTTTTAGTTTCATTGATTTTTGCTATTGTTTCCTTCATTTCTTTTTCATTTATTTCTGATCTGATCTTTATGATTTCTTTCCTTCTGCTAGCTTTGGGGTTTTTTTGTTCTTCTTTCTCTAATTGCTTTAGGTGCAAGGTTAGGTTGTTTATTCGAGATGTTTCCTGTTTCTTGATGTAGGCTTGTATTGCTATAAACTTCCCTCTTAGAACTGCTTTTGCTGCATCCCATAGGTTTTGGATCGTCGTGTCTCCATTGTCATTTGTTTCTAGGTATTTTTTGATTTCCCCTTTGATTTCTTCAGTGATCACTTCGTTATTAAGTAGTGTATTGTGTAGCCTCCATGTGTTTGTATTTTTTACAGATCTTTTCCTGTAATTGATATCTAGTCTCATAGCGTTGTGGTCGGAAAAGATACTTGATACGATTTCAATTTTTTTAAATTTACCAAGGCTTGATTTGTGACCCAAGATATGATCTATCCTGGAGAATGTTCCATGAGCACTTGAGAAAAATGTGTATTCTGTTGTTTTTGGGTGGAATGTCCTATAAATATCAATTAAGTCCATCTTGTTTAATGTATCATTTAGAGCTTGTGTTTCCTTATTTATTTTCATTTTGGATGATCTGTCCATTGGTGAAAGTGGGGTGTTAAAGTCCCCTACTATGATTGTGTTACTGTCGATTTCCCCTTTTATGGCTGTTAGTATTTGCCTTATGTATTGAGGTGCTCCTATGTTGGGTGCATAAATATTTACAATTGTTATACCTTCCTCTTGGATCGATCCCTTGATCATTATATAGTGTCCGTCTTTGTCTCTTGTAATTGTCTTTATTTTAAAGTCTATTTTGTCTGATATGAGAATTGCTACTCCAGCTTTCTTTTGATTTCCATTTGCATGGAATATCTTTTTCCATCCCCTCACTTTCAGTCTGTATGTGTCTCTAGGTCTGAAGTGGGTCTCTTGTAGACAGCATATATATGGGTCTTGTTTTTGTATCCATTCAGCCAGTCTGTGTCTTTTGGTGGGAGCATTTAATCCATTTACATTTAAGGTAATTATCGATATGTATGTTCCTATTCCCATTTTCTTAAATGTTTTGGGTTTGTTATTGTAGGTGTTTTCCTTCTCTTGTGTTTCTTGCCTAGAGAAGTTCCTTTAGCATTTGTTGTAAAGCTGGTTTGGTGGTGCTGAACTCTCTCAGCTTTTGCTTGTCTGTAAAGGTTTTAATTTCTCCATCAAATCTGAATGAGATCCTTGCTGGGTAGAGTAATCTTGGTTGTAGGTTTTCCTCCTTCATCACTTTAAGTATATCCTGCCACTCCCTTCTGGCTTGCAGCGTTTCTGCTGAAAGATCAGCTGTTAACCTTATGGGGATGCCCTTGTGTGTTATCTGTTGTTTTTCCCTTGCTGCTTTTAATATGTTTTCTTTATATTTAATTTTTGATAGTTTGATTAATATGTGTCTTGGTGTGTTTCTCCTTGGATTTATCCTGTATGGGACTCTCTGTGCTTCCAGGACTTGATTAACTATTTCCTTTCCCATATTAGGGAAGTTTTCAACTATAATCTCTTCAAATATTTTCTCAGTCCCTTTCTTTTTCTCTTCTTCTTCTGGGACCCCTATAATTTGAATGTTGGTGCGTTTAATGTTGTCCCAGAGGTCTCTGAGACTGTCCTCAGTTCTTTTCATTCTTTTTTCTTTATTCTGGTCTGCAGTAGTTATTTCCACCATTTTATCTTCCAGGTCACTTATCCGTTCTTCTGCCTCAGTTATTCTGCTATTGATCCCATCTAGAGTATTTTTAATTTCATTTATTGTGCTTGTCATCGTTTCTTGGTTCCTCTTTAGTTCTTCTACGTCCTTGTTAAATGTTTCTTGCATTTTGTCTATTCTATTTCCAAGACTTTGGATCATCCTTACTATCATTATTCTGAATTCTTTTTCAGGTAGACTACCTATTTCCTCTTCATTTGTTAGGTCTGGTGTGTTTTGACCCTGCTCCTTCATCTGCTGTGTGTTTTTCTGTCTTCTCATTTTGCTTATCTTACTGTGTTTGGGGTCTCCTTTTCACAGGCTGCAGGTTCGTAGTTCCCGTTGTTTTTGGTATCTGTCCCCAGTGGCTAAGGTTGGTTCAGTGGGTTGTGTAGGTTTCCTGGTGGAGGGAACTAGTGCCTGTGTTCTGGTGGATGAGGCTGGATGTTGTCTTTCTGGTGGGTTCGTCCACGTCTGGTGGTGTGTTTTGGGGTGTCTGTGGCCTTATTATGATTTTAGGCAGCCTCTCTGTTAATGGATGGGGCTGTGTTCCTCTCTTGCTAGTTGTTTGGCATAGTATGTCCAGCACTGTAGCTTGCTGGTCGTTGAGTGAAGCTGGGTCTTGATGTTGAGATGGAGATCTGTGAGAGATTTTCGCCGTTTGGTATTACGTGGAGCTGGGAGGTCTCTTGTGGACCAGTGTCCTGAAGTTGGCTCTCCCACCTCAGAGGCACAGCCCTGATGCCTGGCTGGAGCACCAAGAGCCTTTCATCCACACGGCTCAGAATAAAAGGGAGAAAAAATGGAAAGAAAGAAAAACAGAGGATAAAATAAAATAAAATAAAGCAATTATAATAAAAAATAAGAAAAAAAATTATTAAGAGTAAATTTATTAAGAAAAAAAGTTTTTTTTAATTTTTAAAAATAGATTTATTAATTTTTTATACTAAAAATAAGAAAAAAATTATTTAGAAAAAATTTATTAAGAAAAAAAATTTTTTAATTTTTTAAAATAAAAAATATGAAAAAACTTATTAAAAATTTTTTTTAAAAAATAGAAAATAAGGAAAAAATTATTAAGAAAACATTTATTAGGGAAAAAAAAAGTTTTTAAGCCAAAAAAACAAACAAAAAAAACGGACGGACCTAACCCTAGGACTAACGGTGAGAGCAAAGCTATACAGACAAAATCTCACCCAGAAGCATACACATCTACACTCACAAAAAAAAGGAAAAGGGGAAAAGTTAATATATCCTGCTCCCAAAGTCCATCTCCTAAATTTGGGATGATTCGTTGTCTATTCAGGTATTCAACAGATGCAGGCACATCAAGTTGTTTGTGGAGCTTTAATCCGCTGCTTCTGAGGCTGCTGGGAGAGATTTCCCTTTCTCTTCTTTGTTCGTACAGCTCCCGGGGTTCAGCTTTGGATTTGGACCCGCCTCTGCATGTAGGTCCCCTGAGGGCGTCTGTTCCCCGCCCAGACAGAACGGGGTTAAAGGAGCAGCTGATTCGGGGGCTCTGGCTCAGTCAGGCCGGGGGGAGGGAGCGGTACGGAGGAGGCGGGGCGAGCCTGCGGCGGCAGAAGCCGGCGTGACCTTGCAGCAGCCTGAGGCGCGCCGTGCGCTCTCCCGGGGAAGTTGTCCCCGGATCACGGGAGCCTGGCCGTGGCGGGCTGCACAGGCTCCCGGGAGGGGCGGTGTGGAGAATGACCCGTGCTCGCCCACAGGCTGTTTGGTGGCGGCAGCAGCAGCCTTAGCGTCTCATGCCCGTCTCTGGGGTCCGCGCTGATAGCCGCGGCTCGCGCCCGTCTCTGGAGTTCGTTTAAGTGGCGCTCTGAATCCCCTCTCCTTGCACGCCGCGAAACAAAGAGGCAAGAAAAAGTCTCCTGCCTCTTCGGCAGCTGCAGACTTTTTCTCGTGCACCCTCCCGGCTAGTTGTGGTGCGCTAGACCCTTCAGGCTGTGTTCACGCAGCCAACCCCAGTCCTCTCCCTGGGATCCGACCGAAGCCCGCGCCTCAGCTCCCAGCCCCCGCCCGCCCCGGCGCTGGTGAGCAGACAAGCCTCTCGGGCTGGTGAGTGCTGCTCAGCGCCGAGCCTCTGTGCGGGAATCTCTCCGTTTTTCCCTCTGCGTCCCTGTTGCTGTGGGATCCGCGCTGATAGCCGCGGCTCGCGCCCGTCTCTGGAGCTCGTTTAGGCGGCGCTCTGAATCCCCTCTCCTTGCGCGCCGCGAAACAAAGAGGCAAGAAAAATTTTCTTGCCTCTTTGGCAGCTGCAGTCTTTTTCCCGGACTCCCTCCCGGCTAGCACCGAAGCCCGAGCCCCAGCTCCCAGGCCCTGCCCGCCCCGGCGGCTGAGCAGACAAGCCTCTCGGGCTGGTGAGTGCTGGTCGGCACCGCTCCTCTGTGCGGGAATCTCCGCTTTGCCCTCCGCACCAATGTGGCTGCGCTCTCCTCCGTGGCTCCGAAGCTTCCCCCCTCTGCTACCCGCAGTCTCTGCCCACGAAGGGGCTTCCTAGTGTGTGGAAACCTCTCCTCCTTCACAGCTCCCTCCCACTGGTGCAGGTCCCGTCCCTATTCTTTTGTCTCTGTTATTTCTTTTTTCTTTTGCCCTACCCAAGTACGTGGGGATTTTCTTGCCTTTTGGGAGGTCTGACGTCTTCTGCCAGCGTTCAGTGGGTGTTCTGTAGGAGCAGTTCCACGTGTAGATGTATTTCTCATGTATCTGTGGGGAGGAAGGTGATCTCCGCGTCTTACTCTTCCGCCATCTTGCCCCTCCCCCCTGTATATGATTTTACACACATATATACATATACATTGTGAAATATTCACAACAATCAAGCTAATTAACATATCCATCACCTCATTTGGTTACCATTTTTTGTGTGTTGAGAACACTTAAAATTTACTCTCTTAGCAATTTCAGGTATACAATATTAACTATAGTCACATTGTTGTACAGTAGATCTCTAGAACTTATTCATCTTGCATAACTGAAACTTTGTACTCCTTGACCAACATCTTCCCATTTCCCTCATTCCTTAGCCCCTGGTAACCACCATTCTACTCTCTGTTTCTATGAGTTTGACTATTTTAGATTCCACATATAATTGAGATCATGCAATATTTGTCTTTCTGCATCTGGCTTATTTCACTTAGCATAATGTTCTCCAGGTCCATTCATGTTGTTGCAAATGGCAGGATTTCCTTCTTTTTAAAGGCTGAATAATATTCCATTGCATATATAGGTACCACATATTCTTTATCCATTCATCCATCAGTGGACATTTAAGTTGTTTCCATGTCTTGGTTATTGGGAATAATGCTGCAGTGAACATGGGACTGCAGGTATCTCTTTGAGATCCTGAATTCATTTCATTTGGATATATACCCAGAAGCGGGATTGCTAGGTCATATGGTAGTTCTATTTTTAATTTTTTGAGGAATCTCCATACTGTTTTTCATAGTAGCTGCACCAGTTTACATTCCCACAAATGGTGCACAAGAGTTTCCTTTTCTCCACATCCTCACCAACACTTGTTCTCTTTCATCTTTCTGATAATAGCCATCCTAACAGGTGTGAGGTGATCTGTCATTATGGTTTTGATTTGCATTTTCCTGATGATTAGTGAAGTTGAGTATCTTTTCATATTCCTGTTGGCCATCTGTATGTCATCTTGGAAAAGCCTGTTCAGGTCCTCTGCCCATTTGTTCTCAGTTTCTTACAAGGTACTGCATTTTGTATCTTCTCCTGGAGAAGCCATTTATGGATTACATTAAGTAGCTTTCATTAAATGAACTTTCAAAAAGTGGACAAGCAACTTAAAAAGATTCCTGCATCACATTTGTAGATTGAAGATAATACTAAAGACAAGCAAGAGGGAATGATAGGCTACTGGCTGAGCCATTACACCTCCTCGAATGAGTAAAGACAATGATGACCTAATCAAGTCAGACTCTAAGTTGGCCCCCGAATTCAGAGTGATCAAAAATATCACATGAGATACGGACAAACATCTACTAGTGTTGGTAACAAACCTCACCCTAAGTGTACATTGTGCTTTGAGATATTAACTAATGATAGTATCTAGTCATCGTCGTAATTTGCAAGATTTAAAGGAAATCTTTTCTTTGTGGTCATTTCCAAACATACACAAGATAGAAAATATAATAATGAAACCCCATGTACCTATTGCTCAGCTTCAACAATTATCAGCATTTTGCCAAGACAAGACTTTAAAAATTATTTCTTAGCTCCCTTTAAAAGCATTTCTATATTTGTACATTTTATAATGTACATGAACTATACAGTATATATGAATATACAAATATACAATACATAAGTTTACATAAAACCTTTTTACTCTTAAGGATGTGTAATCCAATGTTTAGAGAAGGCTGCTCCATGCTGCAGGCAGGAGACCTTTTTGATGTGCAAATCCGATCATACCCCTCAAGGGCTTCTCATTGCTTTTAGGGAAAGTTCTACAAGGATCCACCTAAGTCTCTTGCCTCAGTCCCTTCCAGCCCCCTTTGCTCTCTCTGCTCTGGCCTCAGTGTCAGTCGACAGTGTCAACTTTTGCACAGTGCACATGTTGACCCACCGTTCCTCCTGCCCAGGGCTTTTCCACATTCTTCTTCATCTGCTCCCCGTCTCAGCTCCAGGGCCACTTTCTTAGGGAATCCTTTCCTTCCCTCCAGTCCAGGTTGGATCTCCTAAATGTGATCCATTCTCATTGAACTGAATTATTTTCCTTCATTTTGCCGTCTCAGCCTGTAATATCTAACTATAGACTCATTTGAGTGATGGCTAACGTCTGTCTCTCTCTGTCAACTGAAATCGCCAAGAAGTCTACCCTGTAAATCTCAGTTGGTAGATGAATCATCATTGCATGAGAAGTTCAGCCCTGGAAGAGATAAGGAACAATGCAAGACAACACTTCAAGTTCACGGACAGTGTGTGGTTAATTGCCAAACAAGCACAGTGGATGTCAAATGCCTCAAGTTCAAAGAAAGAACACTGTCTGTGGGGTGGGCTGGGCTAATTTCAGATGGTATTATCTTTTGAAATATAAAAGCCACATGTGAACAAACACATCTTGACATCCTGGAAGCTGAAATCCTTGTGTGTGATACTGAAAGCATAATTTAATATCAATGTACAAGAGTCTCCAATTCGACCCTGAAGTCATAATGATAATGTCATCTTCCCAGGTCATTCCAACGTGAATGAATCTACCCTTTTCTCAGGCTCTGCATCCATTCCTGCCTTGAAGATGAGGCTGTGGTTTATCAGCAATAACATCTTTCCTTAGGTCTTGTAGCCATCCTTCCCAGTTTGACTTTTGACCGGGCTCTCATGTGGTGTTTTCTGTGGTTTTGTAATAAGGGGACTTGTTTTTATATGATCTGGTAAATAGAGAACCAACTTGGTATTAATTTAGAAGATGTGTATTAATTTAGGCTGATTTGTGAAGCTTAGCCTGACATTCATATGATCTGAGCTTGTTTTGCCCAAGAGAAGCTCTGTTTGCATCTGTTTTTGTTTCAACACATGCTTATTTATTTATTTTCCTTGTTTCTTACTTGTCCCCTGCCATTAGAATCTAAGCTTCGTGAGAGCAAGGACCTTAACGGTCCTGTGCCCGTTGTAACCGCAGCACTTAGGACAGGGCTTGACACAGAGCAGGTACTCAATAAACATTTATTGAATGAATGACTGTAGGGCGAAGCTCTGAAGGAGAGTGGAGTTCATGGTTGTGTTTGAAAGCACATTGGCCAGAAGGCCCTTTACCATTATTTCAAAATCTCTCAATCTTGTAACTTGAGGGAAGGGGACAATTTTTTCCCCCATTTCTTTATTTCCTATGACATTGGTTACTACCAGGTACTTGTTCTACTTGGATTCTACTCAGATCTACTTGTATAGTAGATCTGAGGATGTCTTCTAAATGGAATCAACAAGAATTCTGGATAGTCATTCGACCATGGTAATGGAGAAGAAGGAGGAGCAGGTGGGAGAGGATTGGCTTTTGAATGAGTGTACCTGAAGTCCCAGTGTCCCTTCTTGCTCACTGAGCAACCTTGGTGTGAATCACTGGATTGCTCAGCCTCAGTTTATTTACCTGTACAATGGGTATATTAATAGCAGTAGTTCTTGTCCTAGGGCTGTTGTGAGGCTTTCTGTCTGGGGAAGGGCTCTGTAAACAGCGAAATGTCGAGAGATATGAGTTGTGGTGGACTCTGGCCAAGGCAATTAGGAAATGCTGGAGGTTCCCATAGGGCTGTTGGCAGTGCCCTTGGCCTTCAGATGGACACCAGGCTCAGAAGGTGAACCTGCTGGGTCCAGATTTCCAGGTCTTTGCCTCTATAAGCTCCTCTTGTCATCACCTTTTTTTACCCTGCTCTCCCCCGTGGCCTTTTCCTCCCTCCCCCACCTCCAGTCTCTCTTTATGCTGGCTCATCTAGCCCGTCTGTATTGCCAGATGAAATGTAACTTGATAGATAGCCTGAGTTATCTAGAATTACATTCCAAAAACATCTCTGCGTTTCCTTGGGGGGAGGAAGGAAAACAGAGACCAGGGCACAAGAGGGCATAGAGGACAATCTGTAGCCATGTTCTACCTTTTCTTTTATGAAATCTGGCCTTTGGTTTCCTAAAGCAGTTTCCCCAACCAATGCCAGCCCTGTAGGTGGAATAGAGAGTCTCCTGTTGGGTGTAATTTGAGGGGAATTAGAAGACCCTGCCCTGATCTCTTTTATTGGCCTGACATTCTCCCATTTCCTGCACTTTGGGTTCTGAAGCCAATATATTCCCAAATGAAGATCATAATTATTATTATCGCTATTATCATATGAGCTCCAGTTAGGGCTATCTCAGACTCCAAGGGCCTGAAACACAGAAGACAGAAAAGACATGATCTTTTGATAGAAAAGACACGATCAGGAAAGTACAACCTTGAAAGGACCAGATGGAAGGGAGTCCAGAGTAGGGTAGGGCATATGGAGCTTTAAGATCTGAACTGGGGGAAGGATGGAAAAATTGAGATGGGGGAGCAAGGGAAGGGGCTGGAGGTACTTATAAAAGAAACTGATGGTGTCATGGACCTGCACAGAGTAACTCTGCTCTGCCTTTAAAATTTGAAGCCTCAACTAACTGGTTCATTATTGATTAATTATTATGAATTAAGGTTAGTGGGAGTATGGTTATGTTTCCTTCCATTTCAAGGTGCTATTTTGTCAGAATGAAAATAGTCCTGTTGACCTTTCCGATTTTCATGATAATTTTAATCTCTTCATCTCATAGTTAAATTATTTTTATTTATTTTTTTTGAGACTATTTTAATTAAGTTCTTTTTTTTAATAGTAATCTTTATTTATTTATTTATTTATTTAATATTTATTTTTGGCTGTGTTGGGTCTTCGTTTCTGTGCGAGGGCTTTCTCTAGTTGCGGCAAGCGGGGGCCACTCTTCATCGCGGTGCGCGGGCCTCTTCACCATCGCGGCCTCTATTGTTGCGGAGCACAGGCTCCAGACGCGCAGGCTCAGCAGTTGTGGCTCACGGGCCTAGCTGCTCCGCGGCATGTGGGATCTTCCCAGACCAGGGCTCAAACCCGTGTCCCCTGCATTAGCAGGCAGATTCTCAACCACTGCACCACCAGGGAAGCCCCATAGTTAAATTATTATAAAACAATGTGGAGAAGACTGTGAGCTCCCGAGAATAGCATCTGATTTCTGTGCCTCAAGCTTCCTCTTCGTGCTCATGGTGCCACTCTTTACCCTGGTCTGTGCCACCTCTGCACCTCTGCTCGGGCTTTCGCCTCTCCCTGGAGCACCCTCACTCTCCCTACATCTGTGTGTGCTGGAGTACCTCAAAGCCGAGCCCCGACTTCATCAGCCCGTGAAGTTTCTCATGATGCCCGTGCCACGTCCTGAGCTGCACTTATTTGCCTCTCATGCACCCACGTCACTCTCCCCATCACAGAGTTAAGGGTGTACCTGCTTTTCCACCCCACTCCCTGCCCCATCCCTCTGGCTGAGTGAGAGGCATAGAGACTGTCATCCTCATCGGTGTAGCCCTCAAAGGGTGCTTAATAATGTCTGTTGAATTGAATTGTATGCAGCTGGTGCACAGTGCATTTCTGTAGTGATTTCAGGAGCCTCAGGGAGAAAATATCCAACTCCCTGATTGATGACTGAAACCCCCTTTCCCCCTTACAGTCCACGTAAGGCTTTCATTTCACTTCAAAACAATGCTTACCAAAAGGTACATTAGGTTTCCAGCTCTCCTGGGAATATCTGATCAAGCATCCTGACTACAAAGTTCTAAGGTGTTCTATATTGAAATATACCCCGTTTCTCTAAAATGGTACACTGCATGGAATATAGCCAATATTTTATAATAACTTTAAATGGAGTATAATCTACAAAAATATTGAATCACTGTGTTGTATACCTGAAACTAATATAATTTTGTAAATAAACTATACTGCAATAAAAAAATAATAGAACGAATAAAAAAAACTGAAAGAGACACTGTATTCCATCCACTTCACGGAGAGGTCATATAGTATAATGATCAAGCTTGGGCTCTGCCACCAGCCTGTCCGGCTTCAAATCAGTTGCTAATCTGTATAGTTCCTACCGCATAGGGATATTGCAAGATTAAATGGGTTAATATTCATAAAGTGAGTGGAGCAGACACAGGCATGTGGTTGGTGCTCCGCAAGCGGGATTGTTACTGTTATTGTTGTGTTATTATTGTTATTTTCCATCTGATCTGAATGTGACTGTGTCCCTTCGGGCAGCCCCTTCTCTCACTCCATACCCACCTTGAGACCAAACTCAGCACCTTACAGGATCTCTCCTCAAATCAAATTGAACTCCAAAAGTTTTAGTGAAAAAAATGCAGACTTTACTCAAGATTTCTTGGAGAAATCTGGAAGATAATGTTGCGTACTACAAAGCAAAACTTAAAAAGAATTCCCGTTTTAAGCATCTTTGTTCTTTTTCCAGCGTTCCTCTCCCAATAGTAGCAATCTCATCTCTCCCCCCTACCCAAATACCCTCTCATGACTTTTGGCAGCTTCTCCAGCCATCCAGACACATCCTCTTTGGGATTCACGCTCCTTGGGAAGGCAGGGAGAGTAGAGTACAAGTGACCTTTTCCCCTCTCACATATAGAATGTTAATTAACAGAAAGTGCTATTTATTATATATGTCAAAGATTAAGTGTGGGGACTTCCCTGGTGGCGCAGTGGTTAAGAATCCACCTGCCAATGCAGGGGACTTGGGTTTGAGCCCTGGTCCGGGAAGATCCCACATGCCGCGGAGCAACTAAGCCCGTGCGCCACAACTACTGAGCCTGCGCTCTAGAGCCTGTGAGCCACAACTACTGAGCCCAAATGCCACAACTACTGAAGCCTGCGCACCTAAAGGCCATGCTCCACAACAAGAGAAGACACCACAATGCGAAGCCCGTGCACTACAACGAAGAGTAGCCCCTGCTTGCTGCAACTAGAGAAAGCCCGCGCGCAGCAATGAAGACCCAACGCAGCCAGAAATAAAAACAAAACTCATTCAGGTTATCTGCTTGGCCAGGGGGTGAGCTGGGGCTGGTTCAAGAGTGCCAGCTATAAGTGTTTCTTCCCAGATCTGCTTCTGATAACTTGAAATCAGCCATGGTGGGAGTATTTACACCAGAGAAACGGGCAAATGCTACAAACCGGGGCTTTCCCCTGAGGTGTTTGTTAAGCATTGGCCAGGACACCACTGCTGCAGCCATTGACACATATCTTTCTCTGGCACTCATGCAAGACTTTGGGGGTGCCCTTGCTTGTCTTTCTGCCTCCCAAGTTCCTGATATTCTGCATCTAGGTGGCTTAGGAGAATTGTTCTTACTTCTGTAAGTTCTACCCTGGTCCAGCTGTCCTCCCTCCTTCTCTTTCTTTCCCTGGTATATGAGCTCTTCTTCTTCTTTCCTTGTTAATGAGCCTAGGTCATGCTTCAGACTGTTCAGGTCACTCTCCATTTTTTTTGGGGGGGGGGAGGTCTAAGTTCCCAGCATGCTCTATAGCAGAGGCCTCATTAGTTATGACACAGAGTGTGCATGATTTGATCAATGGAATGGGTCGGTAGATGATGCCGGAGAAGTTGCCCGACCTTGAGGATTGAGATTGCTAGAAAGTCACGGTTTTGCTGTCAGCCTGACTCTCATCATGGTCCAGAAGTCAGTGGTTTGCCACTGTAGCTGCAAATTAAAATCACCTGAGGAGTTTAAAAGCTCTCACTGCGCAGGTACAGTCCGACTAAGTAAATCAGATGGGCCTAGGTATCTTAAGAGTAAGATAAGATTGACTTGAATTCCCCTTGCTTGGTCTGTGGAACACCCAGGATCCTCCCTGTTCACTGTTAATTTTATATTCTTAGGCTCACCTCGTTCCTGAAACACTGCTTCTACTGCTTTGGTTTGGTTTAGGAATTATTTTACCATCCTACAGGTGCTTCTCTGTTTCATGAATTCATCCAAATGTCATTCCCTCAAGGAAGCCTTCCTTGATTCTCCAGACTAGGTCAGGTCTTCCTGTTTTTTTTTTTTTTCCCTATCGATCTATCTATCTGTCTATTGATAAAACAACCCTGTACTTTTCTTTTGTAGCAGTTAAACCAGTTTGTGATTACATATTTAGTTTTTTTAAATTATTTGATTAATTAGATTGTATACACTATGAGGACAGGGATTTTGTCTATTATTTTCTAAGCACTTAGACCAAATGCTTAGGTCTTCATGCTCAGCACATAGTAGGTGCTCGATGGATAATTGTTGAATGTTGAAGAGTTATCTATGGGAAGGAATGAGACTGGGCCTCAGAAAGGAGGTGCAACCAGGAATAGAAAAATCAATCCAGATGTCTGAATCTGGTGTCTCTGTTTCCTTCTTCTTTCTCTGCAGACCAGCCTTCTATGCTTCCCAGTCTAGTTAGTGGGTCACCATACAGGTCTTTAGTTTGCATCACCTCCATCTGAGAGACCAACTCAGACTGAACTAGACTCTCTTAGTCCCACATCCTCTGTGAGAGAAGTGATTGGCTCCAGTTGGTTCAGGTGTCCAATCCTGGTCCAGTCAGCACTGGTGAGAGCACAGGGTATGAGGTGTGCTGGTAAGCAGTATGCTTAAGGAGTCATGTAAACTGGGCAGACACCCCAAAAGCTGTTCACCATAGCCTATACATAGAGTCTCCACGAAAAATAAAAAATTAACCTACAAATGGTGCTAAAGAACTGGGAGAATGAGAGAGAGACAGGTGGGCCCAGGTAGCTAAGTGAACGCAAGGAGTTCCCACCAATCAATAGGGGAAAGGGTTGTTAGCTTGTCTCCCTGGATCAGATTTTTATACTCTAATCCCAAGGGCCTAGAAAGGCCAAACATTCCCAAGACTGATTTCCTGGCTGCCTTTGGATCTCTCATGCCAGTAGAGGGGAGAAAATCAGATGGACTGGTGCCCAGTCTGCAGAGAGGAGCTGGCTGGCTCTGGAGTGGGTTGGCATTATCCAGATCTCATCTGACTAACATGGAGTTGTTGACAATGAAGGAGGGTAGAAATTCCTAAAGGAGGGAGAGAGAGAGAGCCATAAGAGGCCTGGGGCTGTCAGGGCGAGTCTGCTGTGGAATAAACATCCTGGGCTGTGAGCTTCCACACTGTGAGCCCTGAGAGGGCAGGGCTCTGCTCTTGTGTGTGATTCTGTAAATGACAACCTATCAAGTGCTTGGTGAGGCCAGGGGATATAACAGCAAATACGACATAGCCTCTGCCATCATGGAACGTAGTCTAACGTAGTACAACAGAAAGACAATCAAGTCATTATAGGACAGTGTGGTTGCTGAATGCTCTAAGCGGAATCAGGTGCCAGGGAGGCACATGAATGGGGCACCAACCCCTGGGTGTCAGAGAAGCGCCTTCCTGGAGGAGGTGATATTTATGTTGGGACAAAATAAATAGGATTAGCCAGGCGAATGAAGTTCATATTGTAGAGAGACATGAGAAACAGGATTTCAGGCAAAGGAAATAGTATTTACAAAGCCTACAGATGAAAAGATCATGGTGTCACCCAGAAATTATAAGTGGTTCAGAAGTCCAGAGCACTGACCAGCAGGTCCTCCTGGGGTGGTCCTGTGCACGTGGTGCTATTCTCTCATTGTTTCATGGATGGGAACCTCGTGTTCCCCACACATGGAAGGCATACTCAAATATCATGGGCTTTGACTTCCATGAGAGCAGAGCATGGGGGAGTCACAACATCTCAGTTAACCTCTTTGGGCTATGGTTGTCTCCTCTGCAAGCCGTCTGGGACAAGGAATGTGAAAGCAATTTTCAAATGGAAGGGGATATCACTACTTCTCTTTCCCTCTGCACTTCTGTGTTTGAGGCTGTACCATTGATACTCTTTGGATGATTGAATTGTTCACTTGACCAGCTCTGTTTTCTAGAGCTGCTCTCCGACGTCCTGCCCTGCTGTGTACGTGGCCTGCTCAATCAGTACCACTGATGGTGATGATACCATGGCCTCCTCTCCATCCCCATGACCTGCCAGAAAATACTTCTGGTAGTTCTTTAAACTAGGTGCACTGGAGCTTCATGCTCTGGATGTGCGGGATATTCCACTGTGGCATCAGTGGCCCCCTGGATCACCAGGGTTGGTTGGCTGGGCAGGTGTCCCCTCTCTCTCCTGCTGCTCTGTGCATGCTACCTCTTGAGCTACAGGACAGACATAGGCGGAGCCAAGGTGGAAAAAGACAACCTCTTGACTGCGGGAGGCACAATCTTCAGTCAAGGTTGAGAGAGGAACTGTGTTCCCTGCTAGAAGCTCGTCACCTCCCCGGGCCCCTGTTTCCTTATCTATAAAACAGGAAAATTAGACAGATGCTCTTTGACCTGTTTGCCCACCTCCTTCCCAAGAGTCCAGGCCAGACAGATCAAAGGCAGCCCAGGTATAGTGAGGGGAGGTATACGTGTAGGGTGAGCTGAAAGTAAAGCTGTGTGCAGACCAGGATGACAAGTCATAGGGATCAGGGTAATTGAGGGAAGTGGAGTGCGCCCCAGCTCCTCCTTCTAGATGGGGCATGAGCTCTCTAGTTCTTCCTGGTCTCCTTCACAGCCCTCCCACGACTCCTTCGTTCCATCTGGCCTCCATGGTTGAGGATATACAGTCAACTCTTCGGCTTCAGTTTCCTCCCTGATGTCCTTGTCATTCCCTTGCCCAGTTTCCTCACAACCTGACTCTGGGAATTTTCCCAAGCCCTCTGAATCATAATGGTTGCCTCCATTTGTTGAGTAACTTCCATTTGTTGTGTCTGGTGCTGCACTAAGATTTTCCATACTTTATCTCACTGAGTCCTTATGAAATACCCTCTGAAGTAGGTTCTGCCCGAATGTGCTCCTCCTCATTTTCACGGGGCTGGTTTGTCTCCATGCTTCATCCATCAGCTCAGTTGTTTCTTCTAATGTTTCACCGCCCTCTTTCTCCCACCACTTTCTATCACACCATCCTGCTTTGTTTTCTTTATAGCATTTGTTACGGAAATCATCCTCTGTTTTTCTGTATTGCTCATCACTCCTCCCTAGGATGTAAACTCCCCAAGAGCCATGAATGAACCATGAATGAACCATGAATGTTTTGCCCTCCATTGCCCACCCACCCCCAGCATCTAGAAGAGTACCTGGCATATACCAGGCATTCATAAACATTTACTGAATGAATCGGTGCAATTATCACCATTTCACATATGAGAAATTGAAGCAGAGAGAGACTAAGTAACTTGTAGTTAATACAGTGGCAGAGCTGGGGTTCGAACCCAAAGTTGCCTGTCTCCAAAATAGACACCCTTAATCCTCATGTGTTTCTGAGCCCATGGTGGTGTGACCTCTTTTCACCTGATTTCTCCTTCTGGGCTGAAGTGGACTGGGTTACTTTTCTGCTCTGACATGCCACCTAATTGGTGCTGGGCCTCACTTTTCTTAACATGGAAGCTGATTTCCCAGAACTGTGCCTCTCATCTCTCCCTGTCTCCTCTCTGTGTAAATAGTCCACAGTGAGGCTGAGTGTTGTCTCCACGGGCCTGGAAACTGCAGGAACCAACATCATGCTTATCTCTCCACAAAGCTAACTTTCAAGAGGGCTTCAAATTTGCCATCACTTTGGGTCTCTCCTCCCTAGATATCGTGACTCCAAGGATGAATAAGAAGATTGAGATTTGAGTCCCTGAAAAATATTCTGGAGGGAAGAAAAGATGAAAAATCCAGGGCCCATTTCTCTCTCTCTCTCTTTTTTTTTTTTTTAAAGTTGAGAATTACGTTTTATTTGACGGTCTTGCTGAGTACTTAAGCCTGGAAGACAGCCTCTCAGATGACTCTGAGGGACTGCTCTAAAGAGGTAAGGGGGAGCCAGGATATATAGGAGTTTTTGCAAGAAACCAGGTAGTAGGAACATCAAAAGATTATTGTTAATTAAAGAAAAACAGGGACTTTCCTGGTGGTCCAGTGGTTAATACTCCAGGCTTCCACTGCAGGGGGTGTGGGTTCGATCCGTGGTTAGGGAACTAAGATCCCACATGCTGTGTGGCACGGCAGGGCCCATTTCTCTTAGTCATTTTTCAAGGAAATTGTAAAAATAGAAAATCTTGTTCTACTAGGAAACTATTTAAGGATGAAAGTACATGAAAATCACATATAGAATTGGGTAAGGAAGGCAACAGCAAAACATGAAATTCCATCCCAGTTCTGGGAAGAATCAGAGGAAAGTGATGTGTCTAGTTCTTTCCTTTCTCGGATTTTGTATTTATGGCACATAAATAAAGAAGGGATTGGACGAGGAGAGATGGGAACAGGAAAAAAATGTAGGCTTCCAAACGATACTGAAATGAGGTTAATGAAATCATGATGCAACCTCAGAAGTGTTTGTCTCAGAACATCCTAGGCCTATCCCAGCACTGTGACTTCAGAACAGACAAGGGAAGCTCAACATTTCTTGAGCAGCTCCCTGCCGTGGTTTTTCTTCATCCAGAAGTCCTCTGTCCCCGCAAAAGTCAGTCTTGACACATGCTTTAAATGAGCCTTGATTGAAATATACTGTATTTAACTGGCCCCCCCCACATTAAAACATGAAATCCCTTAAATAAGAGAAAATAAAATTCCAAGGGAGTCTGATTTAGAAATAGAGCCTCCCGGGACTTCCCTGGTGATCCAATGGTTAAGACTCTGTGCTCCCAATGCAGGGGACCCAGGTTTGATCCCTGGTCAGGGAACTAGATCCCGCACACTGCAACTAAAGATCCCGCATGCCACAACTAAAAATCCCGCGTGCCGCAATGAAGATCCTACGTGCTGCAACTAAGACCCAGTGCAGGGACTTCCATGGTGGCACAGTAGTTAAGAATCCGCCTGCCAATGCAGGGGACACAGGTTCGAGCCCTGGTCCGGGAAGATCCCACATGCCGCGGAGCAACTAAGCCCGTGCACCACAACTAATGAGCCCCTGTGCCACAACTACTGAAGCCCACACACCTGGAGCCCACGCTCCGCAACAAGAGAAGCCACTGCATTGAGAAGCCCCATGCACCATAACGAAGAGTAGCCCCTGCTCGCCGCAACTAGAGAAAGCCTGCGTGCAGCAACAAAGACCCAACGCAGCCAAAAAAAACCAAAAACCAAAAAACAAAACCTGGTGCAGCTAAATAAATAAATAAATAAATAAATATTTAAAAAAAAGAAAGAAATAGTGCCTCCCATGTCCCCCACCCCCAATTTCTTTTCTTTCTTGCTAAGAGAAATTTCTTAAGAAAAAAAATCTCAAGAGGCAATATTGCTTGAAATGAGCCATTTGTTGTCTTTTTTTAAATTGGTTTACAACATTATATAGGTTTAATGTGTACAATATTATATTTCAACTTCTGTATACACTACAGCATGCTCACCATCAAAGGTTTAGTTTCTATCTGTCACCATACAGTTGACCCCCTTTAACCATTCTGCTCTCCCCCCATCTCCCTTCCCCTCTGGTAACCACTACTCTGTTCTCTGTATCTTCGTGTTCATTTTTGCATGGTTTGGTTTGTTCATTTAGCTTGTTAAAACACTTTTTTTATTAAAAAATATTTTAAATTCACAGTGAAATTGTACAGTATTTGTCTTAACTAGAATTCTACTGGAGACAGAGAAGG
This sequence comes from Eubalaena glacialis, assembly GCF_028564815.1. Lineage (NCBI taxonomy): Eukaryota > Metazoa > Chordata > Mammalia > Artiodactyla > Balaenidae > Eubalaena > Eubalaena glacialis. The sequence goes on from NC_083732.1 coordinate 73,254,221, forward strand.
CCTAGCATGTCATTTTCTTGTCTGTGTTGCTACTGGAACTCATCTGGGGCAGGAGCTGTGAGCTACTTATTACAGGCAGCCATGAAAGGGCTTTCCTTGGACCTGGGAGTGTTAACAGTACACTCACGGAGGTCAGATAGATGCACAAGGCACCCTAGAGAAAGAAGACTCCCCAAGTAACTTCAAGCTCATGGAAATATTCTCCTTGGATGAGATGAGGGAAGAGCAGGAAGTTGTGTATTCTTTATACGTTGGCAGGTGCCTGGGAGTGCACGAAGCCACAGGGTAAACTTGTGTACCTTCCCAAAGTTTACTATTTAGGGTTTAGGAAATGTATTTGCTTTTTGTTAAAATAAATATATACATATAATACAGAGCAGAAGGCAAAATCACATAGAGTTTTAAGGTGAAACACAGTTTCAGAGAAATGATGTGTTTGTGGTGGTGCATTTGGGGCTCTGCTGCCCTCAGAGGTCACCTGCTTCTGTGGGTTTATACTCCTCTGCTGTTCAAGGTCAGCAGCTTGTTTAAGGAGCATTAGCAAAATTGATCACATTGGTTTCTCTGGGGGGAAAAAGTGCTGATCAAAAGTGCCCAACCAAGGTACTGTACAGGGACAGAGATTTCCCTGGAGTATGTGTGTGTGTGTGTGTGTGTGTGTGTGTGTGTGTGTGTGTGTGTGTTGGGAGTGGGGAGGGGTGCCTCAGGCTATCCCAGGCTAGAGTCATCAAATATTTAAATCATATATATTTTTTAAAACTGCCTTTGTTCTGACTTCGTGCTCTCCTAGCAGCCTTTCTTTGTAATTGGTTGCCCATGTCATTTTTCTGCAGTGCAGCATCTGGATTTCTTGGCAGTTATATTTCTCACTGTAAATCAGTGGTTCTCAACTGGGGACAATTCTGGCAACATCCCCACAGGGGACATTTGGCACCATCTAGAGACATTTTTAGTCATCACAACTGGGGAAGGAGTGTGATCCTGGCATCTGGAGAGTAGAGGCCAGGGATGCTGCTAAACGTTACACAATGCCCCCGCCACACACAACAGTTATCCAGCCCCCAAAAGTCAACAGTGCGGAGGTTGAGACACCTCAGCTGTAAATGACAAGTCGATATTTCTCTATCAGTCTCTTGTAAGCTAAGCTAGTTTGAATTTGCTGCTGGGAGACTAAACCACTCTCAGGTTTGATATAATAAAGTCTCTTAGCCTGTCAGGCTGAGGACCAGCACCTGGACTGAGACGAATTCACCAGTTAGAGCTCTGGGCAGCCTGCTTATCTCCTGTGACTTAAAAATTCTTTCCACTTTCTCTTGTCATATTTTAAAATACTCTTATTTTTCTTTCACTTTAAAAAATGCAGTAAGTGAAATATGAATACATGTTGTAAAATTTTAGATAACAAGGGACAGGCAACCACTCTCTTTCTTGGACATTTGCATTTACACAAACACATATAGATTTTTAAAAACACAAGATCACACTCTGTACTTTTATCATACTTGCATTCTTCACTAACCATTCTACCCATGACAAGACAAAGAGATCTGCCTGATTCTTTTAAATTGTTGCACATGGTATTCCCTAAGATGGATAGGTTGCAATTGATTTAACCATTTCTTTATTGATTGGCATTTCAGTTGTTTACAGTTTTCTGCTATTATAAGCATCTACGTGAGCATTTTGTCCATATATCCTTGTGCAAGGATGTCCTTGTGGGTTTACATGTGAACTTTGTGTAGATGCTTCCACTTGTCCTCCCAGAGGTTAAGCCAGTTTCTACTACAACCAGCAGTGAATGGGTGTGTCCTTTATCTTGCATCCTCAACAACATAAATTTGCTCAGTCTTTAGAAATTTTGTCAATCTGATGAGTAGAAAATGGAAGCACCAGGTTGCCGTGTCATTGGTTACTAGGGAGGTTTCCACAACTTTTCGTATGCATGGGGCCGTCTGTTTGCATCTTGTTTTTAGAAGCCCTCAGTTCCTGACAAAGACACAGACCTACTAGAGAATGGACTTGAGGATATGGAGAGGGGGAGGGGTAAGATGTGACAGGGTGAAAGAGTGGCATGGACATATATACACTACCAAATGTAAAATAGATAGCTAGTGGGAAGCAGCCGCATAGCACAGGGAGATCAGCTTGGTGCTTTGTGACCACCTAGAGGGGTGGGATAGGGAGTGTGGGAGGGAGGGAGACGCAAGAGGGAAGAGATATGGGAACATATGTATATGTATAACTGATTCACTTTGTTATAAAGCAGAAACTAACACACCATTGTAAAGCAATTATACTCCAATAAAGATGTTAAAAAAAAAAAAAAGAATAGAACTCACTTGTTGGCCCAGATTTCCAGGGATCTAGGCTCTAGGGAGACTAAGAATGTCCTCTAGTTCCCTGGCTCCTAAAATAACCTGGCTCTAGTGAAGCAAAGGCAGGGAAAGGATTTCTCTTTGTGTCTGGATCCCTGGACTCTGCTTTACCTTGATCTGGCTGGAGCAGGATGATGAATGGGGAGAAGTGAGGCGGGTGTCTTTCGGGTCCCGAACCTCTGGACAAGAGGAAGTAACTTCTGGACACCTCCCCGCCAAGGAAGAGCTCACACCTGTGATTGGTGCTTCTTTCGGCATTGTCTTGAGTAATTGCCCTTTGCTTCAGTTTTGCCACTTACTGCATTCGTGTTGTCATCATAGTTAGCCATTTGCATTTTTGACCTTCTTCTTAATCAGAAACCTTTGGAGTTATTCATCCCTGCCTCTCGAGGCCTAGCACCTTGTCTTCTGGTAATTGTAGCTGCTCTATAAATGTTAGTGGAAAGGGTGTTTTTCTTTCTTCATCTAAATAGAAGGATCTTTGACTAGAAGCTCTGAGTCACTCTTCTTTTTTTTTTGTGAAAGCATACAGATCTTGATGAAAAGACAGCATTGGCTGTCTGAAAATAGGTACCCATATGAGCTTTACAAACACCCTTAAGGGAAAAAGAATATTTGAAAGGATAGATGTGTATATATTTATGTGCATGTATTCATGATATGCATGTTTCCATGTACACATGTGTATGTACATGCACATGTATACACGTATGTAGATAGACATATGTATACACACATTTTAATAATTTTTGGTCCTTTTATTTTTCTATTATAGCAATAATACCTATTCCCTATTTAAGATTTCAAATAGTATAGAAGGGTATATGTGAAATTAAAAAGTTTTTGCTCTCCCCTGACCTTACCACCCCACTTCCTAGAAGGGCACATTACCCCATCTTCAAATGTTAATTTTTACAAATTAATGGTATAGTTACAACTATAAACCTAAATGTTGTTATACCTTTATTTTTTGATTTTTCGATATTTTATCAATTGGACAATAGCTCTTGGCATCTTACTATTGTGGCTGAAATTTAGCAATTACATTACCTACTGCCGCTCTTTTCCTCTCCTTTTCCTGTCTCATTCTTCTTTTTTCAGAGTCACTTCTTGATGGTTGCCACCTTTACCACAGCCAGACTCAGGAGGGCAACCCTTTGAAAGCAGACAGAGGAAATTCCTGGCAGGTCAAATCATTAGGTAGAAATTTTAGTGGGTTGCCATTTCCCAAGCCTGGAAAAGCGACAAGAAAACTAGTTTCTGTTTTGATTTGTTTTGCTTTCCCCGGGAAGGTAACTCAAAAATATCTTCTTTAGCAGACTGTCGCCAACAAACCAAATTCCACCATCAGGCGTGCATACTCTCGGTTTCATTAAAACTTTTCCCTTTATTAAAATAACATTTGCTTACCATCTACCCAGCTCCTAGAACGATTCCACTCTGCTTCCTCTAGGTAGGCTTTTTAAAATTTAAAAACATTTTAAGAGAGGGGATTTGGCACTTTAAAATTTTTCTGAAAAAGCAAAAAATAATGCACAAGAATCACATTAGAAAATGAGACAGATACTTAAGTTGAAAAAATAAAAATACCAGGGTTGGAGACATGAAGGTGTAAGGTTTTAGAGCAATTACTTTTGAGTCACAAAACAGGGAGAATCTCAGGATGCCAAGAGCAGAAGTCCAAGAGTGCGATTTGTTGGAGAGTGTTAAGAACCATTTCTCCTTCAGAGACACAGCTGGAGCGATGCGATAGAACCGTATGGAAGGGGAAGGGAGTACACAGGGCACTCTGAGAAAGACTGCCTGGGTTCAAGCCCAGCTCTACTATTATTAGCTGTGTAATTTGGGGCAAGTTATTCAGCCTCTCTGTGCCTCAGTTTCTGTGTGGGTCCTTGTGAATATTAAAGGAAATAATGAGTTTGATACAGTGCTTGGCACATAATGAGCCATTACTATTATAAATGTTATTTTTACTGAGGCGATTAACACCAACAATCTATTTTATGTACAATTCCGAACAAGCTGGAGCAGACCTGAGGAGCAGTTGAATTGGCTGTATAACAGTTTAGTTACAAGGGTATTTCAATTAATTATATGAGCTTTGTTCTAACATTTATTATGTTGTTGCCAGAAGAAACTGAGATTAATAAAAAGGTTACACTGTTTACTGAGTAAAGAGCAACTCTATATTTGGTGAGAAAATGTATTAATTCTGTGACGGGATGCACATACCTGTTTCTCCATGTTAGATGTGCTGAGGTGCTGGACTTATTAGCAAATAAGCCTGTAGCAACTGCTCAGAGTTCAGACAGAGAGTCTAGATGGAATTGATGAGTCTTGGTAAATCATTGGTTGTCATCCCAAAGTTTTCAGGTGGTGGATGATCACAACACACGCCACACATCCTGTTCACTGAATAGGAATTATTTTGTCACATCCTTTCAGAGACACACCTACCTGAGAGAGTAGCTCCTTAGAAGAAGTAGCACCCACGGGTCAGGTGTAATGAATCTGTGCTAAGGAGTCTCTGAGAAGGTGGGCGTGAAGTTGGAGTGAGAGAAAGTGACTGGAACCATGAGGGGAAAGGAAGGGGCTGCATGCCTGGGGCCAGGAGATAGCAGATCTTCCTTCAAACTTCACCCGAGAGAAAGGAGGAAGGTGGAAGGTAAAGCGATTGGGCAGAAGGTAGGGCTTCTTTAGCTTCAGAATCAACCAAAAGGGCTCTGAATTAAAGAAGAAAATATGGCACCGGTTCTCTAATTTTCATTTTTACTCCAGCATTTTGCTGTATTTCCTTTTTCTTCTTCTTCTTCTTTTTTTTTTCCCTTTTTTTTCTGGCCGTGCCATGCGGCATATGGGATCTTAGTTCCCTGACCAGGGATCAAACCCTGCCCCCTGCAGTGGAAACTCAGAGTCTTAACCACTGGACCGCCAGGGAAGTCCCTGCATTTCCTTTTTCTTGATCAACAAATTAATATTGACCCATTGTAGAAAACTATAGAAAAGTTACTGAAAAGTTACATAATTCCATTATGTAGAGACAACCCCTGTTAAGACTTTGATAATTTCTCTTCAGCCTTTGTTCTGATATAGACATTTTTCTTTTCTTTTTTTTTTAAAATGAGTTCTGTTTTTTTGTTTTTTGGTTTTTTTTTTAATTAATTAATTTATTTTTGGCTGTGTTGGGTCTTCGTTTCTGTGCAAGGGCTTTCTCTAGTTGCGGCAAGCGGGGGCCACTCTTCATCGCGGTGCGCGGGCCTCTCACTATTGTGGCCTCTCTTGTTGGGAGCACAGGCTCCAGACGCGCAGGCTCAGTAGTTGTGGCTCACGGGCCTAGTTGCTCTGCGGCATGTGAGATCTTCCCGGACCAGGGCTCGAACCCGTGTCCCCTGCATTGGCAGGCAGATTCTCAACCACTGCGCCACCAGGGAAGCCCAACATTTTTCTTTATTTGTTTGTAACCATGCTCTATATTGATTATTCTACATATATCTTTTCTTTTCTTTTTTAAATTGCATTTTATTAGTTTTAAAATTGAGATATAATTGACATATAACAGTATGTAGTTTCAGGTGTACAATAGGATGATTTGACATTTGTATGTATTGCGAAATGATGAACACAATAAGTCTAGTTAACATCCATCACCATACATAGTTACAATTTTTTTTTTCTTGTGATGAGAACTTTTAAGATCTACTCCCTTAGCAGCTTTCAAATATGCAACACAGTATTATTAACTATAGTCACCACGCTGCACATTACATCCCCGTGACATTTCTTTTATAACTGGAAGTTTGTACTTTTTGACCCCTTCATTCATTTTGCTCCTCACCCTCACCTCTGGCAACCACCAATCTGTTCTCTGTATCTATGAGTTCAGTTTTTTTTTTTTTTTTAATTTCACATGTAAGTAAGATCATATGGTATTTGTCTTTCTCTGTCTGACTTATTTCACTTAGCACAATACCCTCAAGTTTTATCCGTGTTGTCACAAATGGCAAGATTTCCTTCTTTTTATGGCTGAATAATATTCCATTGTAAACATATGGCACATTTTCTTTATCTGTTCATCCAATGATGAACACTTTGGTGGCTTCCACGTCTTGGTTTTGTAAATAATGCTGCAGTGAACATGGGGGTGCTTATATCTTTTCGAGTTAGTGGTTTTGTTTCTCTTGGTTAAATACTCAGAAGTGGAATTGCTGACATATAACATTATAGTAGTTCTATTTTTAGTTTTTTGAGGAATCTGCATAGTGTTTTCCATAGTGGCTGCACCAATTTACATTCCCACCAACAGTGCACAAGAGTTCCCTTTTCTCCAAATCCTCACCAACACTTGTTATTTCTTGTCTTTTTGATAATAGCCATTCCAATAGATGTGATCTATTGGAATAGAGGTGATCTCCTTGTTTTGATTTGCATTTCCCTGATGATTAGTGACATTGAGCACCTTTTCATGTGTCTGTTGGCCATCTGTATGTCTTTGGAAAATGTCTATTCTCTGCCCATTTTTAATGGAATTGTTTGTTTTTACTATTGAGTTGTGTGAGTTCTTTATATATTTTGGATATTAACCCCTTATCAGATATATGATTTGCAAATATTTTCTCCCATTTGATAGGCTACCTTTTCATTTTGGTAATGGCTTCCTTTGCTGTGCAGAAGCTTGTTAGTTTAATGTAGTCCTACTTGTTTATTTTTGCTTTTGTTGCCTGGGGTTTCGGTATCAAATCCAAAAAATCATCACCAAAATTGACATCAAGCTTACCACTTATGTTTTCTTCTGTGAATTTTATGGCTTCAGGTCTTACATTCAAGTCTTTAATTTATTTTGAGTTGATTTTTGTGTGTGGTATAAAATAGTGGTCTAGTTTCATTCTTTTGCACATAGATGTCCAGTTTTCCTAACATTGTTCATTGAAGAGATGCTCCTTTCCCATGTCTTTTCTGCATAACATTATGTCACCACATTTCCTCATAACTTTTAGGACCCCTTTGTGAACATTATTTTTAATGCCTGCCTAATATTCCATTGTATCGAAGAGACATGTATTACTCAGCTATTTCCTTAATGTTGGACATTAAGTTGCTTCCAATTTTTTTTCTAGTTATAAATAACATTAACATGATGGTTCTTATATGTAAATCATTGTCCATATTTCTTTTTGGCCGCGAGGCATGTGGGATCTTAGTTCCCCGACCAGGGATCGAAACTGCGCCCCCTTCACTGCAAGCGTGGAGTCTTAACCACTGAAGTGCCAGGGAAGTCCCTGTTGTTCATATTTCTGATTGCTTTGTTAAGATAGATGCTTAGACGTGGAATTACTGGGTCAAAGGGGATGCCAGTGTGATTTCTGGAAAACTTCCACCAATTTGTACTTTCAGCTGGTTTTTATAAAGCATGGGAATTTTACAAGCTCTATTTACGTGCCTTCCCAGATTCTCAGCTCGTTATTTTATTTCTCCCTCCATAATCATGCAGGTTCTACTCCTTCCTTCCCTTGCTCTCCCTGCTCTGACTGGGAGTCATGTTGGAGTCACCATTTTACTTGGCTGTCAACTTACTGCCTGGAGGATGTTGAATCCTAGTGATTTCTCAGAGTTTGGGATGGTATATTTTTCTCACGCTTCCTAAGGATTCCCAGATACAGCCAGTGAAGAGGGAGGGGAATTCTAGTGCTAAAAATCAATCAATCAGCCAAACAAAACAAACAAACACAAATCCCCCCTGAGGCTCATATACATACAGTCATCCCTAATTTCCCAACCTTTCTCTCCCTACTTCCAGGCTCACCTGAGAAATAGTCAAAGGTTGAGAAAGAATGAGAATGGTTGTCTTTCCTCCTTCCCTCCCTCCCTTCCTTCCTTCCTTCCTTCCTTCCTTCCTTCCTTCCTCTCTTTCTCCTTTCATTCACCCCTTTACACACATTACCTGTTAGATACTAGGCACTCTGCTAGATGCTGGGGTTAAGGGGCAGGTAACACCAGATTTGGCAGTCAGAGTTCTTAGTTACAGCCCAGAAACTGACTCCAGTAAACTTATTAGTAAAAGGGATGTGTCACAAGGATACTGGTCACTTAGAGTGATGGGGAGCTGGAGAGCAGGACTTGGACGACAAGCAGGGCCAAGGGAGCCAGGCTGCAGAGGACACAGCCCAGGGCCCACCCCAGAGGCAGTCTTCTGGTTGGGGCTCACTGCCGGCGCCACCCCGCTGGGGCAGCCACCACGATGGCTAGAGCATGAAAAAGCTCTGAATGAAGCTACCTCTTTGCTTTCCTCCCTCCAGCTTTTTATTCCCGGGTGGAGACCTCTGATTGGGTGAGGCCAGGTCATGTGATCATGAGTACAGGGAGGGTACGTTGGTGCCCTTGGCTTCTGTTGGGGGAGTCGAGGCCCAGCCTCTCACCATCTCTCACTCAGTGGAGGATTTTCCACTGAGTGGAAATAAAGGGGTATTCATCAGTACTCTGTAATGGCCTATATGGGAAAAGAATCTAAAAAAAGAGTGGATATATGTATATGTATAACTGATTCGCTTTGCTGTACACCTGAAACTAACACTGCCTTGTAAATCAACTCTACTCCAATAAAATTTTTAAAAAAAATTTTTAAAAAGTCCCATTAATTGAGAACATCAAGGATAAAGGTGGAGAAAGAGAAAACTGAAGAGATAGGAAATGTTAAGAAGATAGAACTTGGAGACTCATTGAAAGTGGGAGACAATGGAGAGCAAAGGAGATTCAGATGAAGCGCAGATTTCGGGACTTAGCAAGAAAATGGGTGGTGGAGAGAGTCAACAAAATGAAGAACACAGATTTTGAGGGGAAAATCAAGTTTGGTTTTATATATGCTGAGTCCAGGACAGCGCCAGTGGAGATGTCTACAGGCTGCCAAGTTCGGGTTCATTCATCGATTAATCACCAGTTACGTTCCAGGAGCTGTTCCACGTGCTGGAGCTGCAGCAGAGAACAGGAGGTGACCGTCTTTGCTCTCATGAAGCTTCCATTCTCGGGCAGCTCTGGTCAGGAGCACAGGAGAACAGGAGAGCTGGATGTCTAGATTTGGGGTTCACCCACACGGGGGTGAAGCTTTGGGCATGGATGGAGCAACCTGGAAGGGTGTAGAAAGGAAGAGAAGAGGGCCATGGATGGAGCACGTGACACACAGGACTTAAGGAGGAAGAAGAGACAGCAGTGGAGCTTGAGAATGAGCTGCCATCTCCCATCTGTGGCCTCTCTGGTTCCGAAAGCTGTGGCTGGTATCTGCCGGGAGTTGTTAAAGGAGAGCCATGAAATGGTCCCGGAGCATCCAGACAACAGCTGGTGTGGGGCAGGCACTTCTGATGCAGTGGTCCTCAGATGGATTTCAGTATCAGCCTGCTCCCGCTCTCCCTTCTCCTCCTTCTCCCAAATTCTATCTTGCAGAGACAGTCTCCTTGTCTCCTCTGCAGCAGACGCTCTGCTCTATAGCAAAACCTCATCAATCACAGTAAAAAACCTGCTTCCTGCCTCTGGGATAACAGCGTCATAATGCGGCAAGTATCTGGGGAGGTCCTGACAGAAGATGGCAAAACCGGTGGGCTGTGAAGCTGCCTTCGTAACCTCCTATGTTGGATTCCTTTTGGCTGCATTCATATCAATTTATCTCTCTCCATAGCCCCACAGTACGTGGTGTCCCAGTTCTGGAACTACTGGTATTTATTGCTGTGCCAAGGAGGCTCATTGCATAAGTCCTCCTGAAAGAGGACATTGTCCTGATCATTTTGACATCCCTGCCCTGGGGAGCTGCAGCCTGAGAAATGGGCCCCAACTTTCTCCTCTGCTACTAGTCAGACTCCCAGCATCTTAAAACTGGAGAAGAGTTTGGGGGGTGTACAGTCAGGGTTCTGTAGAGAAAGAGAACCAACAGGATGTATACACATACACACATATACATATATATAATATATACACACATACATACATGTATACTTTTTTTTAAAAAAAAGGAATTGGCTCTTACAATTATGGAGGCTTGGAAAGAATCTAAAATAAATCTGCAGGGTAAGCTGGGAGGCTGGAGACCCAGGGAAGAGATGAGTTCGAGTCCTAAGGCCATTTGCTGGCAGAATTCCCTCTTGTTCAGGGGAAGTCAATCTTTGTTTCATTCAGGCCTTCAAGTGATTGGATGAGCCCCACCCTCCCAACTACATTACAGAGGGCAATCTGCTTTACTCAAAGTCCACAGATTCAATGTCAATCTCATCCCAAAACACCCTCACAGAAACATCCAGAATAATGTTTGACCACATACCTGGGCACCATGGCCCAGCCAAGTTGACACATGAAATTAACCATCACAGGAGTCATTGAGTTCAGCCCCTTCACTTGGCAAGTGGGGAGATGGGGGTCCAGGGAGGCTTGGTGATCTGCCTGTAGTTGTGCAGCGATTTAGTGGTGGGGGGGAGGGTGGTTTGCAGATGGAGATACAGGTGTCCTGGCTGCAGTCCTGCCCCCTTTGCACTAACACCACTCACTGGGGTATTTCCCCACTGGGGCTGGGTGGCGACCCAGGGCACGAGGAGATTGCTTATTGCTTTGACACCAAATAAAGGGGAGTCCCACCACATCATCATTTAGTTGCCTTGGATTGGCTTATTTATAGAGCTGCGGTGTACATTTTAGAGGAGAGCTCTTTGGGAAGCTTGGTGTGTATCTTTGGGGATCTTCCAGCTTGGTACCTCAGTTAGAATTCTGGGAAAGTGGGACTTCCCTGGTGGTGCAGGTTAAGAATCCGCCTGCCAATGCAGGGGACACGGGTTCGAGCCCTGGTCCGGGAAGATCCCACATGCCACGGAGCAACAAAGCCCATGTGCCACAACTACTGAGTCTGCGCTCTAGAACCCACGAGCCACAACTACTGAGCCCGCATGCCACAACTACTGAAGCCCACACGCCTAGAGCCTGTGCTCCACAACAAGAGAAGCCACCGTAATGAGAAGCCCGCGCACCGCAACGAAGAGCAGCCCCTGCTCACTGCAACTAGAGAGAGCCCACGCCAGCCAAAAATAAATTTTAAAAAACCCCAAAAAACAAAAAAAAAGAATTCCAGGAAAGTGAATGGCTGAAACCTGAGGGTGTTTTACTGGAATGAATGCCTTTAATCAAGCCATAAATCCCCTCTGCAGTATATATCTTACTGTCTCCCTTGTTTTCCAGGGGAATTTTATAGTACAATTTTGAGCACTTGCCATGTACCTCAATAAATACTTGTTGGGTATTTATGAATAATATAAAATTCATCCTGACTTTCAGTCCAGGTTGGGAAGATAGGGTGTGATTCTTTACCATGGCCCTGACTCATCTCCTGAATGGTCAGTCTAAGTTCTGCCTCTTTCTTCATGTAACCTATCAGGCACCTGCTCACTTACCAGCACCTGGTATTCCCCCCAGCACTAGGAACATACCATGTCAGAAGGAATCCTGATCCCTAAGTCACAGAGGGTGGGTGGACTCAGAAGTATAGGGCTTGTCTATCCCTTTGTGGAAGAGGTGAATTTAGAAGTGACAGCAACCGTGCTATATAGTGATAATGGTCATGATCATGGTAATAACAGTGGCCTTTCATTGAGAGACGACTAGATACCAGCCACTGTGCTAAGTAAGTACTGTGTTAAGTTTCTGTGCATTTGATCACATGTTCAGATCTCTCTGCCCTTATGGGCAATTGTGAAACCTGGTTCTCAGAAGTTTTTCCATTGGAGCAGAGTGGAATGCCCAGGACATGACCCAGAATAGTGTTAATATAACATATGAGACACATGAAGCATGGGATTGGTCAAGGGGGGGTGTGTGCAAATATGGTGTCATATGGGAGGAATCTCTGAGAAGCATTTTTGAGCCATATGGGGCTAAGGGCTGCTCATTTGCTGATTGTGCTGGGATCCTTTGTAGAGGAGGACTTTATGCAAAATAATAGAGGGGCTCAACTTTACTGTGGATGACCTGGTCCAAAGTACTGCCTCTCATAGCCAAAGTACTTGGCTCCCTCCTCCAAGTCAAAGAAGGAACAATGATGGGAGCTTGGAGTAAATGATAATAGACAATATCATTGAATCAATTAGGGATGCTTTAGACTGTGAGTGACAACTGATTAATAGTGGCTTAAATACTCAAGCATTTATTATCTCACTTAAGAACTCTGGAGGAAGGCTTTCAGAGGTTGGTTCATCAGCTCTAGGGTCTAGGGTCATTCTTCATTTCAGTTTCTCTGTCCTTAGCTTTTGACTATTGCCTTCGTGTTTACCACTTCATGGTCACAAGATAGCTACCACAGCTCCAAGCATTGCATCTGAATTCAAGGAAGAAAGATGAAAGAAAATGTGTGTGTGCATGTGCACACGCACACATGTGCATGCACGTGCATGCAGGTTGGGGACACTTATGTGTATTATCTCATATCTGCCTCCTTTATAGGAAAGCAAAAAAATTTCCAGAAGCCTCTCAGATGACTTCTCTTAACTTTCATAGGCCAGAACAAGGTCAAATAGACATTCCCAGGCACAACGGAAGCTGGGAAAGTCAGTATTTAACAGAGGAATAGGATTATTATGACCATATCATATCAATTTTAATTCAGAGTCTGGGGCAGGCACAGTGCTTTCTTGAACAAAATTGGGGTTCTGAAAACAAGGAAGAAGGGTGTCTGTGTGTGAGTATCTCCCATAATAACAGCTAGCATCATCTCACTAAATTCTCTCAATAACTCTTGCATTGGGAGTTATTACTATCCCTGTTTCACACTGAGGAAACTGAAGGTTAGAATGGTGAAGTGATTTGTCTGAGGTCTCATAAGCTATTGGGTGTCTTTAATCGTGTGTCCTTAGGTCCTTAAGGTCCAGACCTCATATTTCCTTTGCACTTCCCTTAGTGCCTATGTAGCTTGGCAAGCATGCCCTTAAAGCTGGCTGGTTGAATGATGGAATGATGGCACATGCACGTAAGGCAGAGGGTCATGTATGGGGATCTTATACTGGGAATATGGGATCAGCAGCCTCTTGTTTCACTGGATGGAGAAGTTGCTTCCCCTGAGGAAGATTCTCTGGACTTCATGGAAACGACTTTAGATGAGAGACCTCCCTTGGGAAGAGGTTTCCAGCAGTAAGTAGAGGCTCTGAGAGGGACTCAGTGGATCCGGAGGCTGAGTTCCCCAACAGCCTCCCGGTGTGATCAACAGCTCTGCAGAATTTGGAGCTCAATTTGGAGGTAACTGTCACATAGAAGAGAAGTTGACTTCCTCGGGGTCCTTCCTGCGAGCTGAATTAGAACAAATCAGAATTAGAACATATTAGAGTTAGAACAGACTGTCAGAAAGAAGTGTTTCATTGGGCCAAAAGTATAGCTTTTGGCAGCAGAAAGATCTGGTTTTGAATCCTGTTGTTGTGCCAGTTAAGTGAAATAATATATATAAGCTGAGAGAACGTAAATGCTTCCTGTCTTGAATCAAATTAAGGTTGTCCAATTATAGAATAGGATGCCAGTGAGATTGAGGCCTCCTTGTCACCCAGGTATTCAAGCATTTAACCCATTATTCGGGGTTAAATAACAGCAATAGCACCACCACCAACAGCCCCAAACAGTCAACGTTTATTGAGAAGTTACTCTAAGAGACTATAATTACCTTCTACTGAATATTTAGTATGTGCCAGGCACCTTGCTGAGCACTTCACATGGATTTTCTCACTTAATCCTCATAGCAATTCTAGGAGGTAGATGCTACTGTTAACCCTATTATATGACTGAGAAGACTAGAGTGAAAAAAGGAAAAGAAACCTGGCCAGAGTCAGCTGGTGATGGAGAGGGGGTTGGAGGCCAGATCCACCTCTTGCTGTGGCCCGAGTTGTTAATCAGCAGAGCACGTGGTTCCTGTGAAATGGACCCTTACTTGGGTGAAGATTGCATGAGATAGTGGTTCCCAGGCTTTCCTATGTCTTATCAGGATTCTGTCAAAAAACCGGAGCCTGTCATGACAGATTCAAAAAGCCCAGTTTTCCCAAGGACTTTCATATCTTTATAGATATTAAAAAATAAGTTTTAAAAGCAGATAACTCTGTCTTGCAGTAAATTCTATTGCTATAGCTTTAAAACACAAATGAAAGTAACAACTGCTCTGGCAGTTGAAGATGGTGGTGATAGTGAACGTGAAGTGTGCTACCGTCTGCATGTCCTTCCTTGCCCAGCCTAGAGCCCCTGGTTGCCGTGTCAACCAGGCCCTTGCCCTCTCTCCCTCTGTTAGATTCAGCTGACAAAATTCCACCTCTCCTCCTATTCTTGATCTGTACCAAGTAGCTGAATAAGGCTGGAGAAAATCACTCAATGATGTTGACTAACCTCACTTTAAGTTGAGGACCATCGTTTTTTTAAGAAGGCTCTCAGGCACACACAGGCTTTCTACTGCATTTCTCTGGTCAATTTCTCTGGTCCCATTCTCCCAGAGGGCTATTTCACTACCTTTCTCCTCCAGTCTCTCACATCTCCTCCCTCATCCTCACTCTCATGGAGAAAATAGAAATAATTGGAAGAGAACTTCCTCTTCCTTCCACTACCAGATCTACAGACTTCCCAGCAATCGTCCCCTACTGCTTCTCCCCCTGTGGTCCTTGCTCCTTGTCAAGGCCCAGCCTTGTACTCACACTCTGAATCCAGCTCCCATCACCTTCTCTAGCACGTAGCCTGTCTAATTATTCTCTCTTCCTTCTGCATCGTCACGTTTCCCGCTTCCTTCTGGATGATTCCCTTCATTGCACAGATCCATCGTCATGTATATTGATACGTACCATCTTAAAAAAAGAAGAGGAAAAGGATCTCCCTTGGCTCCTTGTCCATCTCCTGCTACATTTCTATTCTCCCTCGGAAAAAAAAATTATGGAAGTAGTTGTTTATCGTCTCTGTATCCACTTCTTCAGTTCCCATTCTCCTTTTTTCCTCCATGGAGGAGATAGACTATTACCAAGTAAAACGTGAATGATCACGATGCTTTTGTGTGGTGAGAAGTGCTATGAAGAAATGAAAGTGTTGAGGTTGGGCTAGTGTAGTCTGAGTGGTCCCGAAGGCCTTGTAAGAAAGTGACTTCTGAGCGGGGTCCATCCAGGGATGGCACAGGATGTGGCCAACCATAATCATGCTTAAGAAAAGTTTTTGTTGAATAGCTCTTTCTCATTCTTTTTTTTTAAATGGTAAGATATAGCATATACAAGTCCTTAAAAACAAATACATCCTTTGAACAGTATAGCTTAGCTTTTCCTGTTTCTAAATTTTATATGAGTTGAATAATAGTGTATGCATTCTTTTGTGTCTTATTTCTTTTAAAAGCTCAGCATTATGTTTGTGGTATTTATCCATGTTGTTGTCTCTGAGAGTTTACTTCCATTGATGCCATATTATTCCATTACATCAATATACCCAATTCATGATCTATTCTATTACTGATGGACATTGGGTTGTTTCAATGTCACTAGGAGCGTTTTTTTTTTTTTAAAGTACAAAGATAATTTTCTTTGAAGTATAGTTGATTTACAATGATGTGTTAGTTTCTGGTGTACACCAAAGTTATTCAGTGATATATATATATTGTTTTTCAGATTATTTTCCATTATAGATTATTATAAGATATTGAATATAGTTCCCATTTGTTTTCTTTTTTCCTTTAACATCTTTATTGGAGTATAATTGCTTTACAATATTGTGTTAGTTTCTGCTGTGTAACAAAGTGAACCAACTATATGCATATGTATATCCCCATATCCCCTCCCTCTTGCGTCTCCCTCCCACCCTCCTTACCCCACCCCTCTAGGTGGTCACAAAACACCGAGCTGATCTCCCTGTGCTATGCAGCTGCTTCCCACTAGCTATCTGTTTTACATTTGGTAGTGTATATATGTCAATGTTACTCTCACTTCATCCCAGCTTACCCTTCCCCCTCCCCGTGTCCTCAAGTCCATTCTCTACATCTGTGTCTTTATTCCTGTCCTGCCCCTAGGTTCATCAGAACCATTTTTTTTTAGATTCCATATATATGTGTTAGCATACGGTATTTGTTTTTCTCTTTCTGACTTACTTCACTCTGTATGACCGACTCTAGGTCCATCCACCTCACTACAAATAACTCAATTTCGTTTCTTTTTATGGCTGAGTAATATTCCATTGTATATATGTGCCACATCTTCTTTATCCATTCTGTCGATGGACACTTAGGTTGCTTCCATGTCCTGGCTATTGTAAATAGTGCTGCAATGAACATTGTGGTACATGACTCTTTTTGAATTATGGTTTTCTCAGGGTATATGCCCAGTAGTGGGATTGTTGGGTCGTATGGTAGTTCTATTTTTAGTTTTTTAAGGAGCCTCCATACTGTTCTCCATAGTGGCTGTATCAATTTGCATTCCCACCAACAGTGCAGGAGGGTTCCCTTTTCTCTACACCCTCTCCAGCATTTATTGTTTGTAGATACTTTGATGATGGTCATTCTGACCGGAGTGAGGTGATACCTCATTGTAGTTTTGATTTGCATTTCTCTAATAATTAGTGATGTTGAGCATCTTTTCATGTGTTTGTTGGCAATCTGTATATCTTTTTTGGAGAAATATCTATTTAGGTTGTCTGCCCATTTTTGGATTGGGTTGTTTGTTTCTTTGATATTGAGCTGCATGAGCTGCTTGTATATTTTGGAGATTAATCCTTTGTCAGTTGCTTCGTTTGCAAATATTTTCTCCCATTCTGAGGGTTGTCTTTTCATCTTGTTTATGGTTTCCTTTGCTGTGCAAAAGCTTTTCAGTTTCATTAGGTCCCATTTGTTTATTTTTGTTTTTATTTCCATTTCTCTAGGAGGTGGGTCAGAAAGGATCTTGCTGTGATTTATGTCAATGAGTGTTCTGCCTTGTTTTCCTCTAAGAGTCTGATAGTGTCTGGCCTTACATTTAGGTCTTTAATCCATTTTCAGTTTATTTTTGTGTATGGTGTTAGGAAGTGTTCTAATTTCATTCTTTTACATGTAGCTGTCCAGTTTTCCCAGCACCACTTATTGAAGAGGAAGTCTTTCCTCCATTATATACTCTTGCCTCCTTTATCAAAGATAAGGTGACCATATGTGCGTGGGTATATCTCTGGGCTTTCTATCCTGTTCCATTGATCTATATTTCTGTTTTTGTGCCAGTACCATACTGACTTGATTACTGTAGCTTTGTAGTATAGTCTGAAGTCTGGGAGTCTGATTCCTCCAGCTCTGTTTTTCTTTCTCAAGATTGCTTTGGCTATTCAGGGTCTTTTGTGTTTCCATGCAAATTGTGCAATTTTTTGTTCTAGTTCTGTAAAAAATGCCATTGGTAGTTTGATAGGGATTGCATTGGATCTGTAGATTGCTTTGGGTAGTATAGTCATTTTCACAATGTTGATTCTTCCAATCCAAGAACATGGTATATCTCTCCATCTGTTGGTATCATCTTTAATTTCTTTCATCAGTGTCTTATAGTTTTCTGCATACAGGTCTTTTGTCTCCTCAGGTAGGTTTATTCCTAGGTATTTTATTCTTTTTGTTACAGTGGTAAATGGGAGTGTTTCCTTAATTTCTCTTTCAGATTTTTCATCATTAGTGTGTAGGAATGCAAGAGATTTCTGTGCATTAATTTTGTATCTTGCTACTCTACCAAATTCATTGATTAGCTCTAGTAGTTTTCTGGTAGCATCTTTAGGATTATCTTTGTGTAGTATCATGTCATCTGCAAACAGTGACAGCTTTACTATTTCTTTTCCAATTTGGATTCCTTTTATTTCTTTTTCTTCTCTGACTGCTGTGGCTAAAACTTCCAAAACTATGTTGAATAATAGTGGTGAGAATGGGCAACCTTGTCTTATTCCTGATCTTAGAGGAAATAGTTTCAGTTTCTCACCATTGAGAACGATGTTGGCTGTGGGTTTGTCATATATGGCCTTTATTATGTTGAGGTAGGTTCCCTCTATGCCTACTTTCTGGAGAGTTTTTATCATAAATCGGTGTTGAATTTTGTCAGAAGCTTTTTCTGTATCTATTGAGATCATCATATGGTTTTTATCCTTCATTTTGTTAATATGGTGTATCACATTGATTGATTTGCATATATTGAAGAATCCTTGCATTCCTGGGATAAACCCCACTTGACCATGGTGTGTGATCCTTTTAATGTGCTGTTGGATTCTGTTTGCTAGTATTTTGTTGAGGATTTTTGCATCTATGTTCATCAGTGATATTGGCCTGTAGTTTTCTTTTTTTGTGATATCGCTGTCTGGTTTTGGTATCAGGATGATGGTGGCCTTATAGAATGAGTTTGGGAGTGTTCCTCACTGTGCTATATTTTGGAAGAGCTTGAGAAGGATAGGTGTTAGCTCTTTTCTAAATGTTTGATAGAATTTGCCTGTGAAGCCATCTGGTCCTGGGCTTTTGTGTGTTGGAAGATTTTTAATCACAGTTTCAATTACAGTGCTTGTGATTGGTCTGTTCATATTTTCTATTTCTTCCTGGTTAAGTCTCAGAAGGTTGTGCTTTTCTAAGAATTTGTCCATTTCTTCCAGGTTGTCCATTTTATTGGCATATAGTTGGTTGTAGTAATCTCTCATGATCCTTTGTATTTCTGCAGTGTCAGTTGTTAGGTCTCCTTTTTCATTTCTAATTCTATTGATTTGAGTCTTCTCTCTTTTGTTCTTGATGAGTGTGGCTAATGGTTTATCAATTTTGTTTATCTTCTCAAAGAACCAGCTTTTAGTTTTATTTATCTTTGCTATTGTTTCCTTCATTTCTTTTTCATTTATTCCTTTTTTTAAAAAATAGTAAATTTATTTATTATTTTTGGCTGTGTTGGGTCTTTGTTGCTGCATGCGGGCTTTCTCTAGTTGTGGTGAGCAGGGGCTACTCTTCGTTGTGGTGCGCGGGCTTCTCATTGCAGTGGCTTCTCTTGTTGCGGAGCACAGGCTCTAGGCGCTCAGGCTTCAGTAGTTGTGGCACTTGGGCTCAGTAGTTGTGGCTCGCAGGCTCTAGAGCGCAGGCTCAGTAGTTGTGGCGCACGGGTTTAGTTGCTCCGTGGCATGTGGGATCTTCCCGGACCAGGGATCGAACCCATGTCCCCTGCATTGGCAGGCAGATTCTTAACCACTGCACCACCAGGGAAGTCCCTTTTCATTTATTTCTGATCTGATCTTTATGATTTCTTTCCTTCTGCTAACTTTTGGGTTTTTTTGTTCTTCTTTCTCTAATTGCTTTAGGTGTAAGGTTAGGTTGTTTATTTGAGATTTTTCTTGTTTCTTGAGGTAGGATTGTATTGCTATAAAGTTCCCTCTTAGAACTGCTTTTGCTGCATCCCATAGGTTTTGGGTTGTTGTGTTTTCATTGTCATTTGTCTCTAGGTATTTTTTGATTTCCTCCTTGATTTCTTCAGTGATCTCTTGGTTATTTAGTAGTGTATTGTTTAGCCTCCATGTGTTTGTATTTTTTACAGTTTTTTTCCTGTAATTGATATCTAGTCTCATAGCGTTGTGGTTGGAAAAGATACTTGATATGATTTCAATTTTCTTAAATTTTCCAAGGCTTGATTTGTGACCCAAAATATGGTCTATCCTGGAGAATGTTCCATGAGCACTTATGAAGAAAGTGTATTCTGTTGTGTTTGGATGGAATGTCTTATAAATATCAATTAAGTCTATCTTGTTTAATATGTCATTTAAAGCTTGTGTTTCCTTATTTATTTTCATTTTGGATGATCTGTCCATTGGTGAGAGTGGGGTGTTAAAGTCCCCTAATATTATTGTGTTACTGTTGATTTCCCCTTTTATGGCTGGTAGCATTTGCCTTATGTATTGTGGTGCTCCTGTGTTGGGTGCATAAATAGTTACAATTGTTATATCTTCTTCTTGGATTGATCCCTTGATCATCATGTAGTGTCCTTCTTTGTCTCTTGTAACAGTCTTTGTTTTAAAGTCTATTTTGTCTGATATTAGGATTGCTACTCCAGCTTTCTTTTGATTTCCATTTGCATGGAATATCTTTTTCCATCCCCTCACTTTCAGTCTGTATGTGTCCCTAGGTCTGAAGTGGGTCTCTTGTAGACAGCATATGTACGGATCTTGTTTTCGTATCCATTCAGCCAGTCTATGTCTTTTGGTTGGAGCATTTAATCCATTTACATTTAAGGTAATTATCGATATGTATGTTCCTATTACCATTTTCTTAATTGTTTTGGGTTTGTTTTTGTAGGTCTTTTCCTTCTCTTGCGTTCCCTGCCTAGAGAAGTTCCTTTAGCATTTGTTGTAAAGCTGGTTTGGTGGTGCTGAATTCTCTTAACTTTTGCTTATCTGTAAAGGTTTTAATTTCTCCATCGAATCTGAATGAGATCCTTGCTGGGTAGAGTAACCTTGGTTGTAGGTTTTTCCCTTTGATCACTTTAAATATGTCCTGCTACTCCCTTCTGGCTTGCAGAGTTTCTGCTGAGAAATCAGCTGTTAACCTTATGGGGATTCCCTTGTATGTTATTTGTTGCTTTTCTCTTGTTGCTTTTAATATTTTTTCATTGTTTTTAATTTTTGATCATTTCATTAATGTGTCTTGGCATGTTTCTCTTTGGGTTTATCCTGTATGGGACTCTCTGTGCTTCCTGGACTTGACTGACTCTTTCCTTTCCCATGTTAGGGAAGTTTTCAGCTATAATCTCTTCATATATTTTCTCAGTCCCTTTCTTTTTCTCTTCTTCTTCTGGGACCCCTATAATTCGAATGTTGGTGTGTTTAATGTTGTCCCAGAAGTCTCTGAGACTGTCCTCAATTCTTTCCATTCTTTTTTCTTTATTCTGCTCTCTGGCAGTTATTTCCACCATTTTACCTTCCAGCTCAGTTATCCGTTCTTCTGCCTCAGTTATTCTGCTATTGATTCCTTGTAGAGTATTTTTAATTTCAGTGATTGTGTTGTTCATCACTGTTTGTTTGCTCTTTAGTTCTTCTAGATCCTTGTTAAATGTTTCTTGTATTTTCTCCATTCTGTTTCTGAGATTTTGGATCATCTTTACTATCATTACTCTGAATTCTTTTTCAGGTAGCTTGCCTATTTCATCTTCATTTATTTGGTTTTAGGTTTTTACCTTGCTCCTTCGTCTGTAACATAATTTTTTGTCGTTTCATTTTTTTTCTCTCTTTTTGATGGGTGGTGCTCTATTTCTGTCTTACTGGTTGTTTGGCCTGAGACGTCCAGCACTGGAGTTTGCAGGCAGTTGGATAGAGCTGGGTCTTGGTGCTTAGATGAGGACCTCTGGGAGGCCTCACTGCAATTAATATTCCCTGAGGTCTGAGGTTCTCTGTTAGTCCAGCGGTTTGGATTCAGAGCTCCCACCACAGGAGCTCGGGCCCGATCTCCAGCCTGGGAACCAAGATCTCGCAAGCTTTGTGGCATGTTAAAAAAAAAAAAAAAAAAAGGAAAGAAAGGAAAAAAGGAGCAGTACAATATCAAAGAATAAAAAACAAAATAAAAATAGATAGATAAAAAATATATTAGGAAAAATAAAATTATAATGGAAACAACTGCAACAAGGTAAAATAAAACCACAACAGAAAAAAAGAAAAAAAAAGGGGGGGGTGGGGAACAAGCCAAAAGGAGAGAACAATAACAAAGTATAAAGAATAAAATAAAATTAGAAAAATAAATGATTTATTAGGAAAAATAAAAATATAAAAGTATCAACAACAATGAATCAGCAAGGTAAAACAGAACCCCAATCTAAAAAAGGAAAAAAAAAAAAGTCAGCTATGGGGGCGGGGTTTAGGCGGGGGTGGAACTTAGGCAGGGGCGGGACCTAGATGGCTGGGGGCGTGACGTTCAAACGTGGGGTGGGGCCTCTGCCTAGGACCTGCGCAGAAAGGGAGCGGCAGTACATGGAAAGGAGGGCCTGGAGTGTGAAGTTCCGGAGTTTGGAGGTAGGGCCCTGAGTGAGGGTGTGTGGGCGGGGCTTAGGCCCAGCGCGTTGGAGGGGGTCTCGGAGGGCGTCTCCGAGTGCAGAGGTAGGGCCCTGGGTGGGGGTGTAGGGGTGCGGCTTGGGTTCTGCTCGGCAGGAGGGAGGCTCCGAGGGCAGAGGATTAGGCCCGCGAGGGCAACAGGCTCCCCGGTGCCTAAGTGGACAGGGAAAGCGCTGGCCCCGTTCCCTTCCGTTCCTTTGCACCCCTCCCCCACTGTCTCCCCCAGGGTCTCCCCCGTCTCCGCTGGACCCCTAACCGTGGGTGGATCCCGCTGGGTGTAGGAACTCCTCCCCTCCCCCAGCTTCCCTTCAGGGGTGCCGTCGCGGAGGTCCGGTCTTTACCTTTGCTCCCCCTTCCCTCCCTCCCAGTCCCTCAGGACCCGCGCGGCTGGAGGGGGCCTCGGTGGGCAGAGGATCAGGCTGGGGATCTCAGCAGGCTCCCGGGGGCCCATGTGGGCAGGGGAGACCTGGCCACGCTCCCTTTTGATCCTCTGCCCTCCCAGCGGTTCCCCAATTTCCCCCTTCCGGCGTGGGATCCCGTGCCCTCCCCCAGCCGCCCCTCAGGGGCGTGGTAGGTGCCCTAGTTGTGAGGAGACACGAGTTCCGCGTCCTCCTCGTACCTAGGAGCGTTCTTGTGTGTTTTATGGTGCGAGTGTGCTAGAGTTCCTGCATGGTAGGTACAAGAAATAGAATTGCTGGGTTGTGGGTTACGTGAGTCTACAATTTGCTAGTAATGCAGATTTTTTCCACTTTTTCTGACTTGAAACTGCTCCAATATTTTAAGAGTATATTTGATCTTAAAACACTCTCTTCAAGGTCACCAGCTGCCTCCATGTTGCCAAATCCCGTTGGCTTCATCTTGACCTATTAGCAGCTTTTGACACAACTGTTCCCTCTCTCTTCAAGACACATCCTTCACCTGGATTCTGGTTGATATTTTTGTATGTTTCCTGGACTGGCTTCCTCTTCCCATCCTATAAATTCCCATGTGGGAATGCCAGGCATTTGACCCTCATAATAATCCTGTGAGATGGGTATTATTACTCTTATTTTACAAATGAGGAAACTAAGACTCACAGATTAGGTAACTGATTCAAACTTATAATGAATATGTCTGACGTCAGAAGCCACATTCCTTCACGACCCCCTTAGTGTTTTCTGTCTTGATTACCGTACAAGATCAACGTTTCTTCAGGAATGGTCTGAACTACCTGCCCCAGAATCACCTGGACTGTTGTTTGGAAGAATCACAGAGTCCAGACCTGTGGAATCAGTTTCTGGCAGTGGAGCCCACCCCTTGTCTATGCAGCAAGTTCTACGTGTGATTCTGATGTCATTCGTGCTTAAGACCCTCTCCCCCAGCCCCGCTCCCCATGGCTGATGGGCATCTCTGAGACTGGTCCGATTTCCAGGATTGATCTCAACATTTCTGCCACATGCTCTGCACTCCGTTATAGGGGAAGAATGAAACAGACGAGCCATGGATTGACACTTTCTGGGTGGCTCTTTTAAACTGAGTATAGTCTGAACAGGAGCTGCACGGTCACCCAGACAGGACATTGGCACATCAGTAGATGGGCCCTGTACCATCTGGAGACCACTTTTGCTAACCATTGTCACTGCTTAGAGAAGATATTACACAGTTCAGGTTGGGCTTTGAGGATCATTTCAGAGCAAACTTTGGTCCGTAGATGTGGCTATTGAAATCATTCATTGAAACATTCACTGAGTGTTTTCTATCTGCCAGACACTATGTAGTTGCAAAGTGCTTTGTGTGTAGTATTATCTAACAACGCTATGAGGTGGATAGTAATATTATCATCATTTGGTTGCTACAGAAGCTGAGGCTTGGAGAAAAGGGTGAGTCGGTTGCTCAAGGTCACAGAGTTCCTAAGTGTTGGAGCCAAAACTCAAATCCAGGCCATGGTATGGAATATTCAGTAGCTGTCTGACTGAGCTTCAGGATGCCAAGTCTTGGGCTCAGTGAGGTGAATTGTCTTCTGATAGTTCTGGCTGAATGGATCGACTGACCCTTCAGCCATTCAGCACTTACACGTTATTGAGGCCCATCTAGCGGAATCCCAGGGTGAGAAGAGATACTTGCTTCCAGAAACTCACAGCATAATTAAGGAAACAACTCACATGCAAGAAACTGTAATAACACACAGAATTGCTGGGAGTTTCACTCTGTGGGTTCGTGTGTGAGAGTATGTGTTAGTGTGAGTGTTTATGGGTGTGTGTGTGTGTGTAACAGGAGCAGGGGTGTGGGAAGAGAAGGCAGTGCTTAAGGCGGTGGGGGTAGGAGAAGTGATATGGCTCCAGAACCTGGTTCAGGGCGCCTGGGGACTCAGGGTGCTCCCTGACTGGTGAGACAAGAGGATTCTACGTGGAGGTGACACTCAAAGTCAAGTGACAGCACCTTAGACTATCTGGGGAGCCTTTAAAAATACCAGTGCCTGGGCCCTACCCACAAAAATTCATTTCATTGGGCCAAGGAGGGGATAGGAGAGAGAGACAAGTTATTTTTAGAAGCCCCCTTCATAAGTCTGAATATCTGGACTGAAAACTGCACAAGGGCATGCCTTCCCAGCCTCTTCCAGGCCCCCCTGTTTGGAATCCAAGCCACAGACCTTTCAACAGACTTCTTGGTGCAGGACCTTCTTGTTCTCTCTTTCCTGTGACTGAGAGGTTGGATGACCATGTACATGCCTGCTAGGAGAGGCCACCACCTGTTGCTGTAAATCTGGTGCAGTTTCATCATCGCTTTGCCCGACGTATTCTCAGTATCTTATATCTACATCTGGATGGATGGTCTGTTGTTTTCTGCCTTGTAGAGCTTGTGCAGTCACAAGGGGATGTGTGCTGTGTGCTGTGATGCCACTGGGGTTTTTGCCCTGTAAATATAGGCTGGGTGAGTTTATTTATAGGAAATGAGGATGGTTACCTTTGATTGTTATTAACTGGAGCAGGTTTTCACGTGTCTCATCTTTCTTTAATTCATTGCTGGGAAAGATTTTCAAATAAGTCACTCTTGTGAAGTGAATTCTAAGCACTTCAGGGAAATTCCCCCTATGTGGGAGCTTCCTTGAGGTTTGAGCAAATGATCGGAAATCTCCCCAGAGTAATTAGAAAGATGGGAAACCTGGGGGAGAAGAGCTTTGTAGATGTGCTTGACAATGCCTTAGACAGTGGTTCTCAATTTTGGCTGCAACGTTAGAATCTTCCAGGGAACTTAAAAATGAAAACAAACACAACAAAACCCCCCAATCCCAGGCTGCACCTTGGAACAATTGAATAAGAGTCTCTGGGACACAGGACCCGGCATCAGTACTTTTTAAAGCTCCTTAGATGATTCCATTGTGTAGCCAAGGTTAGGAACCATTGGGTGAAGGGATAAGAGAGGCTTAATAAAGAAGAGGGAGCCCCAGTAATTTGCAAGAAAGAAAAGGAAGAAGGCAAGATTAGGGAACAGTCACATACAGCAGCTTTGGAATGTAATAGTTAAGTCCTGCCAGTTCCAAGAATTCAGCTTAGCCTTAAGAAACTGATGGCCAATCTCCAAACATCCTTGCAATCTTCAGTTCACGAGCCATTTGCATCACGAGGCCCAGGGTACATGTGAGGGCTGATAATGAGAGGAGCATCCTGCTTCTTCTGTGCCCCTTGGCCCAGGGAAGAAGGGAGAAGGGACTTCGAGATCACTCTGATTCTCTACGCAGCCAGCGATCCGAAAAGATCACTGCCAAAGAGGGTTAGGAAAGTGTGAGTGTGGGGAATGTGTGATCGCTCTTCAGGGGTCGGGTCGAGAAAGCCCTGGCTTCTGCCTTTGTGGTTCTGCAAGGGGAGCAGGTGGATAAACTGACACAGACAAGACATGAGTCCATCATCTGAGATCTTAGCTGAACAGGTGTGGTCTGTCTGGTCAGGATGTAAGCAGTCAGCTGGGGACACTTTATTTTTTTATTTTATTTTTTGGGGGGACACTTTAAAAAAACGTTTTATTTGGAGATAATTTCAAACTTACCAAAGAGTTGCAAGACGAGTACAAAGAACTTTCTCACCATTTGCCCAGATTCACTAATTGTTAACTTGTAACCACATTTGCTTTATCACTCCCTCTCTCTCTCTAGATGTATGTATATTTTTCTGAACCACTGATGTTCAGAAAACCCTTTACTCCTAAACACTTCAGCGCATATTTCCCGTGAACAAGGACATTCTCTCACATAACTGCAGAACTGTGGAAATAAAGACCCACCAAATGAAAAAAGCAAAGGTTATTTATTCTGAGCTTGCTATAGCAAGGGAGTCGGCCACCATCACTTGAATTTTGAAAGAGATGCAAAGAAAGGCAGAGGAGTTGGGAAAGCTTTATAGTGGAGAAAAGGGAAGGCTTCAGGTATGCACTGATTGGAGGCTGTTGGCATGGGGATGCTGGAGGCGGGCTAACTAGAAGCGGGGGATCCACGTGATTGGTTAGGGGTGCATGATTGACTTTCTCTGGTTGGTCCTAAGTTGGAAGCAGTAACAAAATTTAGGGAAGTTGTCAGTTATTAATCAAGTCCTGGCCATTTGGGGCCAGTTGTCACAGAACTATTGTTTAGCTTCTCGCATTGTCACTAGAGAGAGCAATCTGACTTCCTGCAAATCTGACTTATAACAGGCTGGGTACCTGGGCTGTTTATTGTAGATAAGGGATTGGTTTCCTGGGCAGGTGGCTACAGGTTGTGGGTTAAAGTTTTTTTAAGATATGGTCTGGCCATTGTCCATTTGCATTTCGCAGTATAACCATCAAGTTCAGATTTAACTTTAGGGTAAAACACTGTTAGCTAACTCCATATTCAAATTTTGCCAGTTGTCCCAATTATATCCTTTGTGGCAATATCCCCCCCAGTCCAAAATGCAGTGGAGGATCATTCATTGCATTTAGTCATCATGCCTCTTTAATCTCCTCTAATCCGGAACAGTTCCTCAGCTTTTTTTTTTTTTTTTTTTTGTCTTTCATGACACCGACTTTTCTGAAGCATACAGGCTAGTTGTTTGTGGTGGGAAAACTCTTGAAGACACACGTATCTCAGCTGACAGTGAACGTGTGTCAACAGCCAGTGCCCCTCCAGGCCTTGCTCCTTGACTCCTGTCCTAGAGACTCCGGGAAATGTTTGGGTTTACGCAGCTCAGGTAAGGAGATAATTTGCCCTTCAGCAAGGACACGGAAAGTCACGTCTCCATGCAGCATGGAGGAGAAGCTTGTAAACAGAGAGTGGTACCCATGGTCACGTCCTTTAGCAGCTAATCCTTTGTAAGGCCGAGAGAGTTTGTGAGACATATTTTGGTTCCATTTGTGGAAATATGTTCTTTCATTAGCTCAGCTTCCCTCTGCATTTTACGTACGTGGACACTGGTTTTTGTTTTGCTTTTTCCACACTTTACCTCTCCTCCCTTTCTCCTCCTCACTCCGATTTCCCATCTTTGCAAAGATGCCAGAACCATTTTCCAGGACAGGGTCAGGGTGCTGTTCCACAGGCTGTGGTACGGTGGCAGCCATTTGTCCGGGACTGTTGAAATTGGCCTGTGTTCTTTAAGAACATCAGGGACACAGAGAAGGTTTTGTTTGGGGCCTGAATAGCTTTGGGGGCAGGGCTGTCACTCTGAAAACATTCACCCCTCAGTCACTCCAAGCTGCTGTCAAAGAGCGATTTCTGGATCTGTCAACAGCCTGGATCGTAGTTCAAATCCCCTCTATATTCATCCCTCTTAATACACTGAGCAGTAACACGTTTTTATTTATGGGGGGGTTGGACTGAGATAAGTTTGCTCTGTGCAGTGGTTAAGATTACGGTCTTCGGTGTCCAGTTGTCTGGCTTCAATCTTTGCTATCTAACCATGTGTCCTTGGGCAAATTGCTTCACCTCGGGTTCCACAGCAGTGAAATGGGCAAATATTAGCCGTTTTATCGGGTCAGAGTGAGGATTAAATGTCATGATAAATGATGGCATTTAGCACAGTGGTTGGCAAATAATGGGCCCTCACTGGATGTTAATCATTAGTACTACTTTGCTTATCACTTAAGTGGAAAGTTAAAACTCACTTGCTAAAACTCATTGTCCGTGGTCATTGTAGAAAGAGTAGAGGTTTTGGTGTCACCCAGGTGTGGGTTTAAATCCTGGCTGTGCCCATCACAGCTGGGTGATGTTGGGCAAGGGGACCTCTTCTGAGCCTCAGTGACCCCTGTGTGTAGAATGGGAATGATAAATCTCGTCTTGGCAGATTTGTCACATCCAGCGAGAGACCCTAGCACGGCGCCTAGTGCAGAGTGGATGCTTGATAAAGGCAACTGCTGGTTATTTTCTTCTTTTCTCCCCCTCCTAACCCCTGCTGACCCCACATCAGCTGGGTCTCATTTCTTGAAAAGGAGAGAAAGCACTTATTTTGACTTGGGTCAGGGCAGTGATGGGACTAGCATTGCTGAGGATCATTATTTCTGGAGTTATTTACCATTTAATAAGCATCCACAAGGGGTCTAAAAAACTTTCACTATGATGGACTTTTTGCAGTTTTTCTTTAGCCCCAGCCAAGGGAAAAAATGTGAAATGGACAAAATTCGTTTTGTTGTGCCTTGTCTATGGCCTCCCTTTCCTTTCGGTGCCTCCACAATGGGGGTCCAGAGCCTTATGCTTTCCCCTGCTCCAGCAGGGCCTCCCACCACATTCCTCTCCTCCCTTGAGAAGCCTCCATATTCTAGAACTTTCCCTTCTCATCATCCTATTTAAATTACTCATCTTCTGTGGCTTCCTTTAGGACCTGTGAGAAGATGAATAAGCTAAGCTGGGAAGCTCATTTGAGCTAAGGGGCAGTGGGTAGTAGATGATTAATGTGTCACTCTTTTCAGGGAGTTAATGTGTATTTTAAACAAAGACCTTCAATCTTGGAATCCTAGATTTTTTAGGGTGAAGAGAATTTCCCAGGTTTGTACTCTTCATTTTTCTCTTAAGTTCAAGACTCCATGTTTAGCAGCAGAACCTGGGTTACAAGTCAGGTCTTCTGATTTCTAGTCTGGATTTTTTTCATGTGAAAATAGAGTTATGATGGAAATCTTGGGATCCAAGGTAGACAAGCTGGGAAATTAGCTTTGGTCAGACAGACTGATCAGTGCCCCCTTCTCCATGCTGAGCCAGGGCTAAGGGCTGTGACGTGCCTTGAATGTAAACTGCCCACAAAAATGTGCCACAGAGTCAGCCAGTAGAACCTTGGGAGGGTGAGTTTCAGATTTCCTTTTTTTTAAATTTAATTTTTGAGTTGGTTTTATTTTCCAGATTTTAAAAATAAGCTTTGTTAATTTGCACAGGGAAGAATAAATAGATTCTAAGTTACAGGAGAGGTCATTTTTATTCCAAAAATCCAAACGTATTCAATTAAACCCTCATTTAAGAATGAACTCTTTTTTCCTCAGTACCCAGGACCCTGCAACTCCCCTGAGCCTCTAAGTTTGCCTGGTACAAAGAAGGAGCCATGCACTGCTTTTTTTTTCTCCTTCAGTGCTTTTTTAAAGAAATTGACGTATACGCTGCTCATTATGTCTGAGATTCACCGACATTGTAGCCTGGAGCAGTTGTTTGTTTCTTCCTTAATGTGGCTAGAACTTCATGATATATGTATATTGTGCTTTATCCATTCTGTTGATGAACATTTGGGTTATTTGTAGTTTTAGGCAACTATGAATAAAGCTGCTATAAACATTTTAAAAAGTGATAATATAGTTGCTGTAAAATATTATGTAAGTATTTATATACTAGATATAATATAATGATTTACAGTTTTAAAAGTTATACCCCATTTATAGTTATTATAAAAAATATTGGTCCTCTTCCCAGTGTTGTACAATGTATCTTTGTAGCTTATTTTATACCTAGAGTTTGTACCTTTTATTCCCCTACCGCTATCTTGCCCCTTCCCCCTCTCCTTTACCCACTTGTAACTACTGGTCTGTTCTCTGTATCTGTGAGTCTGCTTCTTTTTTGTTATATTCACTAGTTGCATTTTTTAGATTCCACAGATAAGTGATATCATGCAGTATTTGTCTTTCTCTGTTTGATTTATTTCACTTAGCATAACGCCCTCCAAGTCTATTCATGTTGCTGCAAATGGCAAAATTTCGTTCTTTTTAATGACTGAGTAGTATTCGAGTATATGTGTGTGTGTGTGTGTGTGTGTGCGCGTGTGCGCGCGCACGCGCGTATCATATCTTCTTTAGCCATGCATTGCTTTAAACCCTATCATCTCACTGCTATGAGCCTGAAGCTTTAACTACTAGTTACCCCAAGGGATTGCTTCTTCCAGTTTCCTATAAATTGCAAAACTGAAAAGTGAAGGATAATAATAAAAATTCTCCCCTACTTAGTGCTGCCAGAAGGATGAATCATCAGATTGATGAGGTGTGAGGAGGGTCCAGAGGGCATGGATATTGGGAAAGGTGTGTTTTGATGGAGGGGTGGGCAGATTGAAGAAAGAGGAGGAAAACACTTCTGGAGCTTAAGTTACTTCCTAAAGAAGCTACTTCTAGGTGGGGAACCTTAGTGTGGGGAAAACTGAGGAACAGAAGGGCAATATGAAGACAGAGGGTAAAGCAAGGAGAGGTATTATGAAACACAGAGTTGGGAGAAGTTTGCTGAAGTAAATGTCACCTGCTTTCCAAGTTTGCTAGCATTGACCCCATATTTGAAAACTCCAGGCTTGTCACTCTGAGTCTTATCAAATACTCATTTACATAGTATTTGCCTCTTTGGACTGGCTGTGGGAAAAAGTGAATAGTCCACCAACTTAACTTACAAAGATTTTTTTTTTCTCTCTTTTTCTTGTTCCCAAATAAACCTTCAAGCAGGAAAGAACGCACAGACCTTGACCCGATTCATGTCTAACTAGAGCAGGACTGTGGGAGTCCAGTGCCTGTAAATCAGCTTTCCTATCTGAGCTCCTCAAAGGAAATCTTCCCCCAAAGCAATCGCCTCACCAGAGTTCACACATACTGACCAGCCCTTTGAAATTCTGTCTGCAGATATTGGCAGTCACAGCCAGCTTGTCTTACTGAGAGAATCCTGTTGTATGTGATATAATCCAGAAGAATCCCCAAGGTGGCTGATGAGATTTGCCTTTTGGAGAAAAAATATAGCAAGGACCAGAACACATTTCACATTGCAGTTTAAAGAGGTCTTTAATCTCGCAATCCTAGATATTTCAGGATTCTAAAATTAGGAAGATGATTAAGTCTTCAAGTTCAATTTAGAGAGAACTGTGGGTTCATGAGGATTCAAGCACCACCATTCCTCTACTGAGTTTTTTTATTGATGTGGGCTTTTCTTAACCTTGAGATCCAACCAGTTTTTAGGCTACAAATAGCTAACACTGGGCTGTCAGGGGCTCAAGTCAAGGCCAGTTTGGCAACACAGGGGGAGGGAAAGTCTAAGTGGATGTGTGTGTGTTGTTTCTCTAAGCTGTGTGTCCAAATCATGGTTTCAGTCCATGACGTCAGAAGCACCTGGGATGCTTGCGTACAATGTTTGCTGAAAATACCCCTAAGCTCTACCCAGTCTGACTGGATCAGAACTTTAGGGGGAGGGTTGTAGCCCAGAACTTTACATTTGACACAGTTTCTCCATGTGATTCTAATGCACACCAAGGGTTGCTTTTAATGAGACTCAGCTCCTAAAATTTCCAATATTTTGTTTATCTCCAACCGAAATTTCAAATTGTTGGGAGAGAAAGACTGTGGTTGGCTCATGTTCCAATGATCTGTTGCTGAGTAACAAAGTACCTCAAAACTTAGTGACTTCAAACGATGATTTTATTTCATCTCATGATCTACAAGTCAGGAATTCGGGCAGGGCTCAGCGACGTAGCTCATGCAGCATCAGCCGGTGCTGCTGAAAGACCCACTTCCAAGACGGCATAGTCACATGATTAGTAGGTGGTTCCTGGTTGTCAGCTGGGATCTCAGCCAGACCATCAATGGGGAGACCTCAGTTTCTCGCCATGTGAGCCTCTTCATGGGGCTGCTTGACTTCCTCACAGCATAGCAGCTGAGTTCCAAGGGCAAATGTTACAAAGGACTAAGGACTAGGTCTTCTGACCTAGCCTTTGATGTCAGACAACATCACTTCTGCCATTACCTTTGGTCAAAAAATTCACTAAGATCAACCCAGATTCAAGCATAGGCGAAATAGACTTCCCTTCTGGGTGTGAGGAGTAGCATGTGCACAGAAGGAGGAAAGGAATCAATGGTGGCCAGCTTTGGAGACTTTCTACTGTACCCTACTTGGGTCAGTTGTCAACCCCTGATCAATCAGTCATGAACACAGGCATCAGAACATAGTATAGATTCAGCCACTGGGAGCTCAACATGACGTATTGAGGAGGACACCCACTGAAGGGGGAATTGTTATAAATCTTGCGGGCACTCCAAGGGATATCTGGTGATTATAGAATCTTACAGAGCTATACAGTCTGAGATTTACCCACATTAGGAATTGGCCTTGGGCATTGGTTATCCCGAAAAGCTGCAGTTCTTCCGACCTGTCCATGAGGCACCCTGTTCCATTTTCAGTCAGTTACAGCTCTTCAAACCTGATTCCAGTTCTCTGTAACACCCATCCATTATCCACTAGAGTAACACTCAACAACTATGGATTATTTTTCTAGACTGTAATTTCTCCACCAGGCTTAAACTCTTTAAGGCCTGGGCCTGTGTATCTAGCCTCAGTCCCTGGCACATAATAGGTGCTCAGTAAATGCATGTTGAATGTTCTTGAGTGAATAAACACATCTGCTTGTCCCCATCTACATGGATAGCGAAGTTGATTTTGAGGTGGATATTGAGTCCCTACCAAATAGTTCATTATTGCTCTTATGTTTTCTCCAAGCCAAAATCACCTGAAGTAATTTATAGTTGAAATGCAGGTGATAAATCAAGTGAACACTGTCCTAAATATTGGCATCTGAAGGTAAATTCTTTAAAACCACAGGAGAAATGTTACTGTTTTGGAGCCAGGATTAAAATAACCACAAACAGAAGCATTTATGCATTTTGTTGTTGTTTGGTTTAAAGACAAAGTCAGGAAAGTATCCCCCCTCCCCAAGACTAAATCCTGCTTGCCACCTGTTTTTGTCAGTAAAGTTTTGTTGGAATACAACCAGGTCCATTTGTTTCCTTATTGTCTCTGAGTACGTTTGTGCTACAACAGCAGAGTTGGGTAGTTGTGGTAGAGAATGGTATCCCCTCAAACCTTAAAATATTTACTGTCTGGTTCTTTACAGAAAATGTTTGCCAACCCCTGGTAAAGGGCTTATCTCAATCTAACAAAATACCATAAACTGGGTGACTAATAAACAATTGAAATTTACTTCTCACAGCTCTGGAGGCTGGAAGTCCAAGATTAGGGTGCCAGCATGGTCAGGTGACGGCCCTCTTCTAGACTGCAAACTTCTCGTCACATCAATTTTCATGTGATGGAAATTGGGCTGGGAAGCAATCTGGGGTCTCTTTTATAAAACCATTAATCCCATTCATGAGGGCTCCACTCTCAGTATTTAATCACCTCCCAAAGGCCCCACCTTCTAATACCATCACATAGGGCATTGAGATTTCAACATATGAATTTGGGCGGGGTGGGGGGGGCACAAACATTCAGACCAGAGCAGGTCTAATCCCTTTGTTCTTGGTTATTTTACTTGGCAAAGTTGAAGGCGTCGTATCTCCACATTTCTACATTTTTAGACTTTTCTCCCAACCAAAGAGAACTCTTCCCTGGCTTGTCCATGGTGGGGACTCCAATGATGCTGAACTTCTTAGGTTAAAAACAAAGTAAAGTTATTTTACTTGACCAATGAATAAAAATAGACAATGAACCAGCATAAGGAGCAGAGAATTTTTAACTTAAGAGCATGGGTTTGGGAGCCATCAAGTTGAACCCTGTAGTAGACATTTATTGCTCTTTATCTGTAAAGGATCCATTCCTTCTTTTGGTAACAGCAATTTACCTACTTCTGGGTAATTACCTCTCCCCCACTAAGTGCTGTCTTGGTTGAGTCAAGGCACCTTGCCTTGCCCTACCCAAGGTGAGTACATGATTCAGGCTTGGGCTCTTTGACCCAAGGATGGCTAGAATGTTGAAATTGACTCATTCCAGTGATTGTGGCCTTTAAGGCCATCCATCCCTTCCTGTTGCCTAGAGCCCTCGGCATGCTCTGGTCTCCTTTTCTTTACAAGCCATATTTTCCAACCTTCCCTTTAATTCCATGAGCCACCTGTATTCTTTCGATACAAAAAACTTTAAATTAGTCAAATTCTATTGCTTACAACCAAAACTCCTAAATGTGCAGATAAATAGTAATAATAACTATATGAAGAAATGCAAATCAATATAAGTATTTATAGTCTATAAAATTAACAGATTTAAACAATGATGATATTCAGTTGTATCAAGGATGTAGTGAGACAGGCATTCACAGGAACTTTCACTGAGTTTGTTAATTGGTGTTTCCTTTCTGGAGATTATTTGTTGTAATATATGTCAAGAGGATTAAAAAAGTTCATACCTTTTGACTTGGCAATTTTGCCTCTAGGCATTTGTCCTAACAAAAGAACAGGAGCTGGAGATATAGATTTATGTGGAAAGTGTTCAGTATGATTTATAGTAACAAGAAATCGGAATTTACTTGAATGTCCAATATATTAGAGGACAGTCAAGTAAATTGAAGGAGATATTATCATGTCACAGTTAAAAGTATGGACTCTGGAACTGGTCAGCCTGGCTTCAAGTCCTATTCTGCATCTGATGAGCTATGCAACCTTGGACCAGTTGCTTAGACTTTATCTGTAAAACATAAACAAAATATTATATAATTGTGGTGGCATTTATGTCCTTATGTAGTTCTTCCTCATATTTGAAAGGCTGACCTTTGTAACCAGTTGAATATTATGAAAATGATGGAATGTGACTTCTGAGTCTAGGTCATAAGAGACATTGTGGCTTCCATCCTGCTCTGTTTTGGGTTACTTGCTCTGGAGGAATCCGGTTGCCATATTGGGAGGGTACTGAAGCAGACTTAGGGAGAGATTCATGTGACAAGAAACCAAAGCCTCCTGCCAACAGCCATGTGAGTGAGCCATCTTGGAAGTGGATCCTTCAGCCTCAGTCAAACCTTCAGATAAAACACGCTGGATAACTGGTCAACATCTTGACTACAATTTCATGAGAGGCCCGTAACCAGAACCGCTCAACTAAGCCACTCTCAAATCCCTGATCCACGGAAACTGTGTGAAGCAATAAATGTTTATTTTTGTTTTAAACCACTAAGTGTTGGAGTAATTTGTTATGCAGTGATAGATAACAGGTCATATAACTTCTCTGAGCCTCAGTTTATTCATTTGTTAAATGAGGACAATACTGTCTACCTAGTTTTTTGTGCAGAACAAATAAGATAAGTGAAGAATTACAGGTCTGCCATGCTTACCTGAAATCTTAGGAGCAAGATGTGTTTTGGTATTAAGAATTTTTCAGTTTTCATTAAAGTAATAAGATGTACAATATACTGTATATTCTGATCACTCCATTGGGGTCTGACTCAGTACCTCAAAATCAAACGGTAATATTTCTACATCAAAATGTATGAGTATGCACCCAAAGTAGGATAAATAAAGGCTAAAAATAGTCTCATGTCAGTTTTCGCTCTCAGGATTTGCTGCCAGATGAATTTGCGCAAATATACAAAACAAAACAATCAAGCAAAAAACCCAGTTTTCAGGGACTTCCCTGGTGGTGCAGTGGTTAAGAATCCGCCTGCCAAGGCAGGGGACACAGGTTCGAGCCCTGGTCCGGGAAGATCCCACATGCCGCGGAGCAACTAAGCCCGTGCGCCACAACTACTGAGCCTGTGCTCTAGAGCCCGCGAGCCACAACTACTGAGTGTGTGTGCCACACTACTGAAGCCCGTGCGCCTAGAGCCTGTGCTCCACAACAAGAGAAGCCACCGCAATGAGAAGCCAGCGCACCGCAACAAAGAGTAGCCACAACTAGAGAAAGCCCGCGTGCCGCAACGAAGACCCAATGCAGCCAAAAATAAATAAATAAATTTATTAAAAAAAGAAAAAAACCCCAGTTTTCAGAGGTTTTTGGATTTTGGAATTGTGATAGGAGGTTGTGGTTTTGTATGTTTTTGTTTTTGTTTTTTAATCATTCCAGGTTGATTTCTTCCTAAACGGTAGCTCCCTATCTTATCTAGTTGGTCTCTGGTTATCTTCCATTTATTTGGATTGATGAGGAAGAGACCAACATGGCCTCTGTCACTGCTTGGAAACCCAAGGAGCAGTAGGTTGAAGCACTGGAAAAACCAGAGTTCCAACTAGTGGGTCTTTCCCTTTATGAATTTAGTTCTCATTCCTGGGTCAGCACCTGATAGTCATGACCCCAGAGGAGACCAGTGAATCATCCAGTCATGGGGTTTGGAGTTGATTCAGCAAGATCGAAGTGGTGTCAGGAGTGTTTTTGGCTGAAGTTCTTGAAGGTACTGATTACATATCCAATTATGCAACTGGCCCTGAGGCTCGCGTTGTGGTACAACCTGATTCTCACCCAAACTAAGCATGTGAGACAGGGCCCTCACCCAGTAGGCCATGATCTCCTGGTAGGGCATGATCTCCTGGTAGATCTCAGGCCCTTGGAGCCCAGGGAAATTATTCCTGCCAAGATGGTTCACTCTCCTTTCTTGAGAGAATGGGAGGTAGACTCAGAGCCACCCTCGTCCATATTTACCCTCTCAGTGTCATCCTCTTCCTCTGAACCAAGGTCAGAGATGATCTGGGGGGAAACCAGAAGTGATTCCTGTGTCATATTCTCTTGATGTGTTGTCTACCTTCATGGTATGAGAGGGGACTTCTCCAGGTTGAATCAGTTCCTAATGTCCAGTATTCAATAATTAGAGACTCATTCAAATGGGATTAGACTTTGTCCCCTGTTCTTGTAGGCAGAATAGTATACTAGAACTAGAAATCATGAGCTTGGATTCAAACTCCATTTCTGCTGCTGACTTGACCAATCCACTTTATCTTTCTGAGCTTCATTTTTATCAGTCAAGTGGGATGGGGGCGGGGAGTAAGATAGAAAAACATAGAAGGGGCTCCATTAGCTTTAATATTCTATGGTTATCTTTGAGAAGGCTATGTGAATTCCTTCCCTTTCATTCTCTGTTCATCCCGTAAATATTTATTGTATAGTTACTGTGTGCACTGTTCTAGTTGAAGATACACTGACTGTCTCTGCTCTTAGTTTATATCCTAGTGTGATAAGGCAGAAATCTTAAAAGAGGAAATGGGAGGTAGTGATAAGTACTAAATGGAAAATAAAGTAAGATAAGGGGCTAGAGAGTGAACGTGGGATGGTGGTAGTGGTGGTGGAGTAATCTTGACTACATTTGATGGTAATCAGGGAAGGATCCTTGGAGGGAGGTGACATTTGAGAAGGAACCTGATAATCACTCAGTAGTATTTGTTGAATGTATGAGTGAGCCAGAAGTAGTTATTCATGGGATGATCTGGAGGAAAACTTCCTAGACAGAGGAAACAGCAAATATAAAGAAGCTGAGTTGGGAATGACCTTGGCATATCTGAAGATTGGAAAGGTGGTGGAGTGGAGGAATAGTGAGTAGAGTGAGTGGTCAGAGAGAAGGTCAGAGGTAACCAAGGCCTTACAGCTCAGGTTGAAGAGTTGGGTTTTATTCTGCTTGCAGAAAGAAACCATTGGCAGAGAAACATAATCTGGTTTACACTTTAAAAATATCATTCTGCAATGTGATGCCACTTCCAACCCACCAGAATGGCTAAAATGAAAAAGACAGACAGTATCAAGTGTTGTTGAGATGTGGAGCAACTGGAACTCTCATACACTGCTGGTGGGAGTAGAGGTTGGTACAACAAGTTTGGGAAACTGATTGGCTGTATCAGTTTTTTATAAAGCTGAACTTAACGCACACCCCGTGACCCAGCGATTTCATTAGTAGATATACACTTAACAGATAGGCACACAAATGTTCACCAAAAGGTATGCACATGGATGTTCATAATAGCCCCAAATGGGAAACTACACAAATGCTCATCAAGAGTAAAACAGATACATGAATTGTGATATTGTCATGTAGTTAAATACTATAGGCAACAAGTATGAACAAGTTATAATTACACATAACAGTGTGAATGAATTTCACAAACTTAATGTTGAGCAGAGGTCATGTAGACGAGTTCAACCTGTCCAGTTCCATTTACATGAAATTCATAAATAGGTACAACTAATATGAGGTTTGGAAGTCGGGATAGTGGTTCCCCCTGGAAAGTCTAATGACTGGAACAAGGTGTGAAGGGGCCTTCTGGGGTGCTATAATATCCTGTTTCTTGATCCAGATGCTGGTTACACATGTGTGTTCCATGGCTTTCTCTAATTATCCCTTTACTCTTGCTTCCCCAGGCCAAATGGGCCTTGAGTCCAGAGAGGTAGAGTGAAGAGTGTGGGAGAATATTTATCCCTGGTCACTATAGAGCACTGTCAGCTTTTCCATTTACTATCACGATTTTCTCAAGCGTGCTGGGCAGATGAGATTCATCTGTTTTACAGGCCAAGACTTGGTTGTTTAGTGACCTGCCCAAGGTCCTATGCCTAGTGCAGGGAGAACTGAACCTCAAATCCAGGTCCTTGGATGCTTCTCATGGGACCCGCCATTGTTTCCCTTTCTCCATGTTGCCTCTCTGGATTGGACCAGCTGGTCTGTCAGGTCTACTTCTGGGTCCATGACTCGGAAATGTTACATTTGCATTTGAGGATTTGAATCTTGAAACTAATCTAAGAAAATACAGTGCTTTGACCACTGTCTTTATTTATAAAGCCTTGTATCTAATTATGATTTTTTTAAAGCAATGTTTTTAAGGGAATAAAATATTATAAGAAAAAAAGAAAAGAGGCTGGAGGCCCTTAAACTCTAGGGGAAGAAACGGTGGTTTTCACTGTCAGATTTTCTCAGCCCCACTGCATGGACATATGGAATCATGTGTGACGTTTTTGCTCTAACCACAAAATTTCATGAATTTTCAGTCACTGAATAACAAAATAAATCATCATTCTAGATAAAAAGAAAGAGGCAGTTTTGAGGGCAAAAATATTTCCTTGAAAACTTCTTGAGAATCTAAGGCTTTGACCACATTCACTGGGACTGAGCCCTTGTAGGAAGCATGTCCTGTGCCTTTGGCATGAAAGAGCAGGTCACTGTGTCCCTATAGGATGGGGAGCCAGTGGCCAAGAATCTGAGGTCTATTTAGTCTCTGTTGCTATGTATTTGCAGCTACAGCTAATAGCTAAGCGTTGTTTGTTAATAGGAAATAAGAGAGTTCTCTTTCTGGCCAGTTGACAAGAGCAGGGAGTGTGGAGGCAGCAAGGAAATTAGCATTCACTGAGTACCTTTTGGGTGGGACCTCCGCTACCATGTTACTTGTTACCTAATCAAGCGGAAGCTGTTTATTCTTTTTCTTTTTTTAAAATTATTTTATTTTATTTAATTTATTTTTGGCCGTGTTGGGTCTTCGTTGCTGCGCGCGGGCTTTCTCTAGTTGCGGCGAGCAGGGGCTACTCTTCGTTGCGGTGCGCTGGCTTCTCACTGCAGTGGCTTCTCTTGTTGCGGAGCACGGGCTCTAGGCGCGCGGGCTTCAGGAGTTGTGGCTCGCGGGCTCTAGAGCACAGGCTCAGTAGTTGTGGCGCACGGGCTTAGTTGCTCCACGGCATGTGGGATCTTCCCGGACCAGGGCTCGAACCCATGTCCCCTGCATTGGCAGGCGGATTCTTAACCACTGCACCACCAGGGAAGCCCCGAGGCTGTTTATTCTTACACATACAAAGGACCTCATGGGTATGGAAGTGGAGTTTGAATTCCTCGAAGGGACTTAAGAAAGGGAGGGATCTGGCCAGATTTATTTTTTAGAAAGATAAATGGATCTATTGCTCCCGCACTTCTGCTAGGAGTGTCCTTCCAATCCTGACTTTGAGTGGCAGGGCAAGAGTGAGAAGAGGAGAGAATGGAGCCAGGGAGAGTAGTTAAGGGGCCTCTTTGCATAGTCTGGTGAGAGGTCCCCATCCAGTACACCCATGAAGCATCGCCATCTCCTTCTTTCCATCCTTTCTGCTATCGTTGTCATTTACAATGTCATTGTAAATTTAAATTTTAAATGTCACTGATATTCTTAATGTCATTGCACATTTTACTTTTATGTCTGTTAGCACTCCCACCATTCGTGGTTACTATTTTTGCTTTAGACATTGATATGGTCGTCTTAAGTGCTTCCTCCTCATCAAGCCCTGAGAAGGAGGAGAATATTATAATTCCTAAAATATAATCTGGGCAGTCATGTCCTAGTGGGGTTGAGTGACTTGCCCAGGATCTTCTTTCATGTTGGAAGATTTGGAGGGTGACTGCTCAGGATTCTGTGGTCTCATCACCACATCCAGTTTGAAGATGAGGATAAGTGCCCACCATCCTCCGTGATGGACACAGAGATGTAAAGACCCGTCATTTGGGGACATTGTCTGTCATGGATCCCTGGAATGAGAGACAGAAGGGAGAAGAAGGGAGATGAGAAATTAACATGGTCCCAACCTCCCTTGTGAGGGAGTTGAGGGGTGAAGGAGCCGGCACAAGGTAGCAAAAACTTGGACATTTTTATCCCATCTAAATTCTGATTTTACAGGTGGGGAGATGAAGGTCCAGAGAAAGGAGGTAAATTATAACAATAATTGTTGTGAATTGTTGATTGCCAGCTACGTTATGGATGTTACCTCTTTTAATTCTTGCAGCAATCCTATGAGGGAGTGTATTAGTTTCCTCTGGCTGCTGAAACAACTTGATGGCCTGAAACAACAGAAGTGTATTCTCTCAAGTTCTGGAGGCCAGAAGTCCAAAATCAAGTTGTTGCCAGGGCTGCCCTCCCTCCAGAGGCTCTGGTGAGGTCTCTTCCTTGTCTCCTCCAGTTTCTGATGGCTTCAGGCATCCTTGGCTTGTGGGCTGCCTACCTCCAGTCTCTGCCTTCGTCTTCACGCAGCCTTCTCCTCTGTGTCTCAAATCTCCCTCAGCCTTTCTCATATAAGGACATTTGCCATTGGATTTACAATTCACCCAGTTAATCCAGGATTATCTCATCCTGAGATGCTTTATGTAACTACATTTGCAAAGACCCTTTTTCCAAATAAGGTTTTATCTTTTGGGGCCATGATTCAACCCACTACAGAGCGATAGCATCATCATCTCCATTTTGCCAAAGGGGATACTGATGCTCAGAGAGGTTAAAAGATGTCCCCAAGGCCACATAGCTACAGATGGCTCTTTGCAGTGCATTATATTTAAGGACAGAAATGGTAATAATGGCTAACCTACAGACAGCACTTATGTATATTGAGTTAATCCTCTCAAAAACTCTATGAGGAGGCCGGTGTATTATCATAATACCCAATTTAGAGATGAGGAAACTGAGAAACAGAGAGGTTGGTTAATTTTCTCGGGGCCACACAGCCAGGCACATTGGCTCCATCTGTGCTCTCGTCCACTCAGAAACTGCCTTATAGGCTCCTCTGCAGATGCGAAAGGTCACCACACAAGCCATTGTCAGAGGTGTTTTCAGTGGTGACTGGGTAGTTTCAAAAGGGGTTCTGAAAGATAGGCTCCTAAGATCTAGTGGGGGAGACAGACTATAGGCAAGATTACAGATCCATGGAGCTTGTGCAAACCCCTGGGCAGGGGACACTGCTCTGGACATGGGATGCCTCTGTACCTGTCTCGGGGCTTTCACCTCCTGGCTGGCAGCCCCATGGCATACTTCCCCTTGCTTTTGTCCTGCACTTCTCTGCTGATGGCACAGGCATCCTGTGGGTCAGCCAGGCTAGCAACTGTGCGCTCTCTCTTCCTTGCTTCCCACCTCTTCCCCTTTCTGCATCCAATTAGTGTCCAGTTCCCCGTGGATTCTGCCATCTTGTTTCACATGTCCTCCCCTCCCTTTATTCCTCACTGGTCATGTTAGTGGCCAGAACTCATCATCCCTCCCAGGGACTGGGAATAGCAGCCCATCTAAACTTCCCTGGTGGTGCAGTGGTTGAGAATCCGCCTGCCAGTGCAGGGGACACGGGTTCGAGCCCTGGTCCGGGAAGATCCCACATGCCGCGGAGCAACTAAGCCCGTGCGCCACAACTATAGAGCCTGCGCTCTAGAGCCCACGAGCCACAGCTACTGAGCCTGCGTGCCACAACTACTGAAGCCCGTGTGCCTAGAGCCCGTGCTCCACAACAAGAGAAGCCACCGCAATTAGAAGCCTGCGCACCGCAAGAAGTGTAGCCCCCGCTCACCGCAGCTAGAGAAAGCCCACATGCAGCAACAAAGACCCAACACAGCCAAAAATAAATATATAAAATAAATAAATAAACTCTCTGGATTTCTCCATCCTTCCACTGGCTGCCTGCAGAATGATCTTCCTATAGCCCTCACCTGGACAAAGAACATGCCTTCCCCAGGGCCAGTTAACTCCTTCCTCATATTGGGTCACCCCCACCATGCTCTTCTAAAAATTTACCTTCTCTCTCCTTTGTGCTGCATCCTAATGCCCAACTGCCATTCGTTCATTCATTCATTCGTTCAGCAAACCTGTTTTGATTGCTCTGTGTCAGGAACCAGGGAAACAGATGTGACCAAGGCAGCCCTGTTCTCCGTCCTCATGGAACTTCCATTTGGGTAAGGGCATCAACTAAGTAAACTCAGGAAAGCAAATAAAACAATAAATAATTATGATAAAAGGTATGAAGGGAAGATACAAGGTGTGAGCAAGAATAATGCAGTGGGTGGGGTGGAGGCTGTTTTGGATAGGGTTGCAGGAAGGGTGCTGAGGAGATGCTGGAAGATTCTTGTGATACCTGAGCCAGGTAATGTGGGTACGGTGCTTAGCAATTGGGCAATAAACATTAGTCATCATCACTCATGGATTCCTTCACTCAGCAAACATGTTCTGAGGGCTAATTGTTGCACCCATGGGCACAGACCCCGGTGGTCTCAGTCTCAAGTGGAGAATTATCTGGGCTCTTTCAAATCCATTAGCATTCTTAGTTTTGCCCTTCAGATAAGTTAAATCAAATAAATCTATAGCCAAAGTGGGGATTAATTCTGTTTTCTTCTCCAATACTCCACAAAAGAGAAGTGTCTCAGAGGCTCTGCTAATGAAAAATTCTACCACTTTCTCCTCGGCCTTATCTTGAGTATAGATGTCTCCACATTGCCTCCCTTCCAGCCCTTTTCAGAGGGTTTTGATTTTGCAGTTGCCGTGAGGTGGCCTCTTGTCTCTGAATGTGAGTAGAGCCAATGGGTCCTTTGGGGAAACTGCAGAGATAGCCTCTGATTTCGAATAGGACCTACCTCTGTGCTTGCGTCTTTCAGACCCCTGGAATTCTTGAATCTCTGTCCTCAAAGCACCATTTTCTGGACCATCAGCTTCTTCTGGGAGTGTTACTGGAGATTTCTGGACCGCA
Source organism: Eubalaena glacialis (assembly GCF_028564815.1). NCBI lineage: Eukaryota > Metazoa > Chordata > Mammalia > Artiodactyla > Balaenidae > Eubalaena > Eubalaena glacialis. The sequence goes on from NC_083732.1 coordinate 73,298,189, forward strand.
GGGCCTGGAATCTTAATTAAACAAGTGAAATGAAGAGGAAAAGAGACTTGTGCCTATCTTTAGGGAAAACAAAACCCCAATTCCCCACATGAAGAGAATGACGTGGTGTTTGAATGGGAGCCTAGAATTCCTATAAGACTGCATGAGAGCTGACATTTCAGAGACCAGACCCCCTCCCTCCAGCGCCCTCAGCATTGGCTTCTGCTTTAAGGTGCAGCCTCTCACGACGTCACCCCAAAGGCTTATGTTGGCAAGACCGAGAATAAGACATTGTGGTAACATTATGCTAACAGATTAGTTCTCTTAGATCATTTCTCATGCCTGACCCTGGACTTCTCCTTATGGACCCTAGCTCCTTCTTGATCGGCATTTGGCAAACGTTGCTCACCTTGGACTTTTGGGAAGCTACTCGGAAGCTGTTTCTCTTATACATTGACCTTGGAATCCATTAAAGAGTTGCTAGTCCCTGTGATATGGTTTAGTTCAGCTCAGTACACATTTACTGAGTATCTTCTCAGACATGGTCCCTGCCACGAGATGCCCCTGATGAAATGGGGAGATGAGGAGGAGTCGGTGTCACGGTGGCCCAGCCTGGGACAGAGGGCGATGAGGGCTCATCAGGATGCCTTCTTGGGGGAGATGTTTTCTGTAGTGGGATGGATAGTGCCTCCTCCCCAAATTCATGTCAACTCAGAACCTCAGAATGGGGCCTTATTTGGAAACAGGGTCTTGCAGATGTGATAAGGTAAGGATCAAGATGAGATCATACTAGATTAGGGTGGGCCCAAAGTCCAATAAGAGACAGAGAAGGACACACAGAGAAGAAGGTCCTGTGATGACAGAGGCAGAGATTGGAGCGATGCAGCCACCAGCCAAGGAATGGCAACGTTTTCCAGGAGCCAGCAGAAGCTGTAAGAGATGAGGAAAGATACTTCTTTAGAGCCTTCAGAGGGAGCCCAGCCCTGCCGATACCTTGATTTTGAATTTCTAGCCTCCAGAACTGGGGGAGAACAAATTTCTGTTGTTTGAAGCCACCAGGTTTGTGGTAGTTTGTTATGGCAGCCTTGGGAACCAACACAGTGTCTGAGCTGAGTCCTAAAGGAAGTGTCAGAGTCTTGCCCTCATTCTCCCATCCTTTCCCTGTTTGAGCACATCTGGTTGGGAAAACTCCATCGGTCTGTGAGGTTGGTGACAGCAGGAGCCTCATTCACCCCCTTGTTCACTCCATGACCTCCATATTTACTACCGTGCCTGGCATGTAGGGGTCTCTGGTCAGTATTTGTTGCATACATAACAGTCTATGAGTGAATGAATGAAGAAGACAAGAGTGCTCTCAGAGGAGGACCAGTTAGCAAGATGCAGGAATCAGATCCTCAGGTGTGAGAAGCTGTGGCAGCCAGAGGGGAGAGGCTGTTTAGGGTTGTCTGAGTCATTTGCTCTTCCTTGGTCAAAGTGGGCTCTTAGGGAAGTTTTTCATTGGGGAAGTGCAGACTAGCCAGTAATGAGGACAGGGAGAAGGACCAAATGGGGAAGAAGTGAAAGGACCTTGGCCGTGTTCACTGCCCACTCAATGTCAGACACTGTACTGTTAACGGTCGTCATCTTTCTTGTCATTCTCCAAATAATTCGTCAGGTAGATAAAAATGCACCCATTTTCCAGGTGTGGAAACTGAAGCTCAGAGAGGTGAAGTAACCTGTCAAAAGTTGCACTGCCAGTGAGTGGCAGAACCCGAATCCAAGCCCAGGTCTCATTTGCTCCCACGTTTGTGTTCTCTGCAGCACAACATGCTGCTTCCACTAATGAACAATTGTTGGCAAGGGAAGGTCATCGGGGGTCCCTGAAGCTGGGAAAGGATTTAATGCCTTCCAAGTCCAGATGACTGGAGAGGGGTGATTCTCTGAAAAATGATCCAAGAGGACAGAAGGAATGCAGGGAGTTCTGGGGACCTGGATCATCTGAAGGCCGTCAACTGTGCCCTTTTGAATAGTGTTCTTGTGGTAAAAATCAGTGTCATTTTCTTCCCCACCATATTACATAATACTCTATGTTTTTCATTCTGCAATAATAATTTTTAAAGCTTAGACACCATCAGGGGTCCTCCCTGACTTAAAGCCCAATGCGTCTGATAATTAAGCCCTTGTTCTCACCCAGAGCAGCATGGACACCCCAGTGGTGTTTAGGACCCGTTCGTTTGTGCAGCCGCTCATTCATTCCACAAATATGTCAGCGTTGTCTGTGTGCCAAGTGCTGATTGAATTTGGCCCGGGGTTTCTAGGGCACTGAGAGTCTGTCTTTGCCTCCATGAAGAGCTCCCCTTTCAGTTCCATTTGCCAGGTCTCTGTGATGCTGCAATGTGAAAGGAGCTGGAATAAAGGGGGGAAGGGAGGTGGGTAGAAAGGTTGGAAAGGGCTCCATGGAGGAGATGAAGGCCAAGTAAGAGTTCAGTAGGTGGCGCTGGGGAAGGCATCATAGCAGGAGAAGTAGCATGTGCAAAGGCACGGGGGCATGTTGGAGCTGGGTGGGGAGGGTGGTGTCAGACATCCTGAGAACGTGTTTGAATAAAGCTAGTTACAGCCCTTGCCTCTGGGACCTTACAGATTTTTGTTGTAGGTGGCAAAGGTAAATTCAGTCTACCTCGGGACTTTGGTTTTAAGATGTGGATACTTGGGACTTGCTCTTGTTCACCAGACAGAATGGATGCAGAAGAGGATGAAGCAGAGTCATAAGGAGATCACCTGGAGGGGAGACTGGAGGCTCCAGGTCGGCTTTCACCTTCGAAGCCACCACTGCTCATGGGGCGAGAGTCAGGGAGGGTTTGCATGGGGCCAAGATGCCAGCAACTCTCTCCCGCTGGGGCCATGTAGCTCTGCCAGGGGACAGCCAGTGCAGCGTCTGCTGGCCCTGTCCTGGTCAGTGCATGGCCTGATGCACTGTGGCCTCAGCACAGCAGACCTTCTTCCAAGATGCCTGCTGGGAGTTGGGGCTGGCAGGGGCATGTTTCAGTGCTGAAGCTAGCAGCCCCTCCAGCACCCCCACTTACCACTCCCCTGCTGCAGTTCCTTTCCTCTGATGCTGTTTTCTCTGCTGGCCCCCCTCCTGCTCACTGGTATGTGTTGGGACATGGTGTTTGATATTTTTGTTAATGTTTTCTTGCTTAGCACTCACTCTGCTTCATTTTCCCCCCTTCCCTTGTTGCCTGTTGAGATGATTAGTCAGGCTAGTTGACATTTTTCTACTTAAAATGTTTCAGTTTAACTGCTGCTGGCTAAATATATTTTGACCTCAGCTCTGGACTGTGACTCTCCCCTCAGCCAGTGAGACCGAGGAAGCTTTGTGCCAAAACCTTCTCTTTCTTTCGTTGGACTGAGGTTCTCCTCAGCAGATTGGAAAGGATCCCTCGTGTCCTGAGGGTTGTTTTGCAGCCCAGTTCAGATACGGGGTTTGGCCCTCAGGATGCCCAGGTGTGTGAATGCACCTGTCACAGATGCATCTGATTCGATGCACGAGCTGGCCTGCGATGTGTGTCCGAACGTGTTTGGCTCTGGTGCCATCTTTCTTTCTAAATCCCAGCAGACAATTTACATAGTTCTTCTGTGCCCCAGGGAGACTTGGACAAGTTCTGAGTAGCCACAAACTCTGGCAGCTTATTAAATATTGGACTGAGACGAAGGGAAAAGAAAGTCAAGGCATTAGCAAGTCTCTGACAGAAGGACTGTTGGAGGCCACAGAAGGAGTTTATAGATGGCAAGACTCCCAGGCAAATAGTGCCCTCTGGACAAAGCCCTTTACCCTGCAGCTTTGACCGAGGTAGGCCGTGCCAACCAGACTCGCCAGACTCAGTTCAAGAGGGGAAAAGGGAGGGAAAGAGGGAAGGACAGACTGTCCCCCTTAGCAGAGGGCCTGAGGGGGCGTAAACTAGTGCCTACACAGACTTACCTCTGAGTTTGAGATGGAGATCCCAGAGACAGTGTTGATTCAGCTTCCATGTTCATATACTAATTCTTTCATCCACTCATCATACGTTTATTGAGGATCTGCAATCCATGTGGCTGACACTGAGCCCAGCTCCGACTCTGGGAATGCAGAGGAAAACAGGACAGATGTAAGACTCTAGAGGGGAAAACGATGATCAAGTCATCACAAATAGGGTGAGGGTCTCAAAGGGGACATATAGGAGAGCTGACCCAGGCTGGGGCGGCAGGGGGCATGGAGGGCCTCCTTGATGCAGTGACTTTTTAAATCTGGAGTGTCAGGTATAAATTGAAATTACATTAGGTGAAGAGGTGAGAGAGGTGTGTATCAGGCAGGGGCAAGAGCAAGTGCAAAGGCCCTGTGGCAAGAGAGGGGAGGGGGACTAATAAAGGATGACTGAAGCAGAGATGACTGCGGGGGTGGGGGGGTGGGGAAGAGGAGTAGCAACAGATGAGGGCAGAGAGATAGGCAGGTGCTGGGTCATGGAAGGCCCTAGAGGCTAGATGAAGGATTGGGGGCTTCGGGCAAATGTCTCTGGAAGACTCAACATCATTTTAAGCAGGAAAGTAACACGATCAGGTCCGTGTTTTAAAAAGAATACCTGTTATTTGGGGAAGGATCAGAGGGACAGGGGTGGAAGCAGCGAGTCTGTTAGGAGGCTGGTAGCAGGTGAGGACGGCTGCACTCAGAGAAGCCGCACTGAAGACAGAGGGACTGGAGGTATTCGGGGTCTATTTAAGGGGTGTCGCGGACAGGACCTGTTGATGGATCAGATGAGGGCCGTCAGGGAAGGCATCTCTGAGCGGGACGTGAGGGAGCGAGCCACGTGGTTATGAACTGGGGCCAGCGTTTTCAGGTGGAGGGCACAGCAAGGGTGGAAACAGAAAGTGGAGACTTGCTGGGAATGTGTGAGCTGGAGGCTAACGCTGAGGGAGAGGGGTACATGGTGGGAGATGAGGCCAGGAGCCGAGAGCAGAGAGGTGGCAGGGCCGGTGGGTGAGCGAGCTTGCAGTTCCCTGCAGGTGGTCTGAGACAGCTGGGAAGGCTTTGGAGGGAACAGGGGAATGACCTATTCTGACTTACTTTTTAGATGTGTGAAAGATCACACAGGCTTCCGTGTTGAGAAGAGGTTCAGGGGCAAAGGTGGAAGCGGAGAGACCAGTGAAGAAATGATGGTGATGGTCCAGCTGAGTCAAGATGGCAGCTGGGACCAGAGACAGAGCTATGGGTGGTGAGACGCGGTCGGTCTCTGCATATTCTTGGAACAAATGGAGTGAAGTGTGAGAGAAAGAGCCAAGAGTGGTGTCCGAGTCTTTGGGCCTGAGAAACTGGGAGAAGGTATTGTTCTGTCCCAGAGTGGAGAAGCCTATGGGAGGAGTTGTCTTGGAGAGGAAAGAGTGATCTTGAACATGTTTAGTTTCAGGTGTCTACTTAACACTGATGTGGAGACGTAGGGCAAGCAGTGGAGTCCAGAGTCAGAGAAAGCTGGAAAGTCAGCAGCGTTGGGACAGTGTGGAAAGCCATGCACTGGGAGAGCTCATGCACCCCGGGAGTGAGAGTAGATACAAAAACGTTCTCAGGGCTGAGCACGGGGGTGAGTCAGCCACCACGTATTTGCCAGGGAAACAAGGAGACGAGAATGAACTGCAGGGAGAAGGAAGAGAAGCAGGAGCAAGGGGGAGTCCCAGAGGCCGAGAGGAAGGTATTTCAGGATGGAGAGAGGGTCAGTGGGTCATATGCTGCTGACTGGTCAAGTCCGACAAGAAGTGAAAATGGGCTGCCGTGTAGGCACTGTCGGAGTCACTGGTCACTTTCACAAGTACAGTTTCAGGGAGAGGTGGGATCGAGAGCCTGAACAAAGAGCTTCAAAGAGAAGAGGCTGAAATCAGGCCAGCCAACAGCTCAGGCGACAGCGTCCAGGATGACCATCTGGGGAGGGTGTCTGGACCACAACCAAGTGGTCTGGGGAGCAGGGCAGAGCTTCAGACCCCAGCAGGAGAAAGAGCGCAAAAAATACAAACTAGGAAGAAAGGAAAAGTCCAGAACATGGACGTGGGGAGCTGGATGGGGAGGAAGGCGTCAGCTTGGGGGCACCGTGGTGCCAGGCTCAGGGCGGCAAGACTCATCCCAGGTGGGGAGAGGACTTCGCCTCCCTTGCTGGGCTGTGGGGGGGGGGGCAGGCCAGGATGGGGATGGGACCAGCAGGTGAGGGTCTTCTGTGCCCGCAGCTGAGCGGGGGGCGGTTCTCGACCTCACTGCACGTACATTACAATAATCTGGGACGCTTTTCAAAAACACAGAGCTCTGGTCCCACCTCTGAGAATCCCTGTCTGTGCATCCCGAATGGGGCATGGCCCCATTTTCAAACATCTTCCCAGGTGATTGTAATGTGCTAGCAGCTTCAGTTAATTCCCGAGTTTGGGACTGAGCCAGTGTGGGAGGCTCTTTGAGACAAAGAGGGCCGTAGGGAAAGTCAGCCCTGGCTTTGGAAGGGCCGTAATTGCGGTAATCTCTGAAGGAATTTGTTGGCTTTCCTCAGAACAGCAATTCTCATAACATTTACCAAATTGAAAATCTTGCTTAATTCTGTAGGTTTACAGCTCCACAGAGGCTAGAGAAAAACATCATTTGGCACCAGAAACACACTTTATTCTGCTGGTGCAGATAATTCTGCAAACACTGGATACAGAGTTTCACATACTCTTCTGGAATTCCAATGCACTACATCCTAGAATGCAGAGAAACACAGTCATGGCAATTGCTCTTGCTGCCACCTGGACCAAGTGCTTCCAGAAACCCTCTTGGGTGTCTTTGCCCTCTCATTCTGAATTTCTGTGATGTTCTGGGAAGGTGTGGTTTTTAATCAGCTCAGCATTTATTTCTTGCTTTGGGGAACCATTTCTATCCCATTATGCGCAGTTCAGATAGGTTGTCAATGACAACCGTTAACCCCACCTCTGCCCGTAGAGACATGACCGAGGACAAGCCAACTCTAGTAGCACAATCTGGAAACAGTGATTGGCTCAAGAGGGAGGCATGGAGTTCAAAAAGGGCCAATCAGCATCGTTTTGGGAGGCAGTTATTATATGGATAATGGTAAAGTTCTTTCCCGAAGATGCCAAGCTAGAGAGTGTGGGTCTGGATTTATCAGTTGCCATTGTTCTCACACTGTGTGGATAAAGAAGCTTATTTGTAGAGTAGAGCCTAACAGAGATGAGGTAGAGAAGGAGGGAGGGAGAGAGGGAAAGGGAGAGAGAAAAGATAGAGAGGCAGAGACAGAGATAGAGACAGAGACAGAGAGACAGTGTTCTGTCAACAGTATGCTTGGTCCCAGGCCTCCAGGCTCTGGAACTTTTAGTTCTGTGAGCTCTCCCTGCACCCTTCCAGGGTTAAGCTTTTTGGAGTTGGGTTCTGTCTCTTGCAACAAGAGCATCTTGACTAGGACAGATGACGTCTCAGTTTCTCGTGGGCCTCAGGGGATGGTGGAGGGGTGAGGGATGCACCGGAGAGTGAGGCAGGCATGGTCAAAGAGCTTATGAGGCAGCTGCCCCTGGGACGTCCAGGTGTCGGTCTCAGGGTCGTAGCAGTCGAAGGAGGCCGAGTCCTCGATGCTACAGTCCGTGGTCAGATGCCGCCCACCTGTCACGTAGAGCTTGTTCCCCATCACCGTGGCCCCGTGGTGCATCCTCCGGTCTTTCATGTCTGCGCATTTGACAAATTTGTTGGACTGAGGGTCATAAGAAAGGATCCTCCTTGTGTAACCTGAAAACCAAATGGCATATACAAGGTCAGCGATGCTTATTTGGGACTGGAGGTCAGCGGTCCGGGGACCTGTCTGATCTCTGTCATCGCCTAACCCTGAGGCTGGCCTCTGAGCTAAAGTGTGGAATGTTTCCGTAACCTGCCCAAGGTCTTGTGCGTGGCAGAGCTGGGATTTGGACCCAGATCCGTCTGACTTCAGTCTCTGCATCTTAACTCGAAGTGAGGGCAACACTTATGTCGTTCGTTCTTAGATTGAGAGCAGAGATTCCAGTGGCCTTCTCAGCCTCGTTAGCTTTTTCATCTTTCTCATATGCTCATCCAAGAGCTTTAACAATTCCAGGACGGAGCCTTTGGGAACTCGGAAGTGGGTCCCCACGACAGCCCTATCTGGTGGGTACTCTTCTGATCCCCATTTTACAGATCAGCACACAGAGGCACAAAGAGATGAACAACTTGCCTAAGAGTGTACAGCCAGTTGGTGACAGAGTCAGGATTTGAACCCAGGTCTATCTGACCCCCAAACCAGCCCTCTTAACCATAGTATTATACTACAATTACAGAGAAATGATCCCTTAGCAGCTAATCTTATTTACAACAGTAAATGTTTTTTTGAGTATTTGCCCCGGGTCAGGGATAGTGCTAAGTGGTTTAGATAGATGAGCACATTTTATGATCACAACTCTGTGAAATGGGTTCATTATTTCATTCCTTGTTTGACAGGGAGAAACTTCTGGATGAGAAAAGAGCTTTGTCAAGTCGTCCACACTCCCCTAGTTGGATGGGTGTACTTTTATTTTATTTTTTTAAATTTATTTTTTATTTTATATTGGGGAATTGTTGATTTACAATGTTGTGTTAGTTTCAGGTGTAGAGCAAAGTGGTTCAGTTATGTGCTTTTAAAAAGACTGTCTTGGGACATCCCTGGTGGTGCAGTGGTTAAGAATCCACCTGCCAATGCAGGGGACATGGGTTCGATCCCTGGTCCAAGAAGATCCCACATGCCACGGAGCAGCTAAGCCCGTGCGCCACAACTATTGAGCCTGCGCTCCAGAGCCCGCGAGCCACAACTACTGAAGCCCGTGTGCCTAGAGCCCGTGCTCCGCAACAAGAGAAGCCACCGCAATGAGAAGCCCGTGCACCGCAACGAAGAGCAGCCCCCGCTCGCCACAACTAGAGAAAACCCACACGCAGCAACGAAGACCCAATGCAGCCAAAAATAAATAAATAAATAAATAAATAAATTTATAAAAAAAGACTGTCTCGTAGAAAAACATCAGTGACCGTTTTCCCATGGGAGTTGCCAAGTTCGTGTCCAGCCTCTCGATCTTCTGTTAAAACTCACCTCCCACGATGACAATCCGCTCCCCAAGTACCACGGCAGGGGCACATACATTCTTGATCATTCTCGTCTCCATTTTGAACCACGTGTTTCTGGAAATGTGATAAACCTGACAGAGAAATATAATCATGGCACTGCATTTTAAAGTGATAACGTTTTTAAAAGATAGAAATAGTAATTAAGAGGGTGAAAGAGCGGTGATTTCTCTTTTCACTTTTTTTCCCAGTTCTTAAAATGTAGTTATCTTACTATCAGTAAACAAAATGTAATTAAATAACAGAAAGAAGAATGTTCCCAGAAATTGGTCTTTATGTGGCCCTGTGAGCTCAGTGGCTGTGTGTCTATGGAATGGACCGAGAGTTAAGTGTTTGTAGTATGTGTTTGCTTACCTTGCTTGGGACATTTCTTTCCTTTCAATGAGAAATGGAGCAACTTGGACATGCGTAAAACCAGTGATTTTTCAATCATTTTTATTTCTGGCTTATGTTTAAATTTCTAAATGTTCCAGTGTATCCGAGAGGCTCTTAGGGCCAAGAATAAATTTGGGGTTAAAGGAGGAAGGCTTTTGAACAGCAGGTCATGCCTTAAAGTCATTAGAATCCTAGAAAAAAGTAAGCATGAGAAAAGGAAGAAAGAGCAAAGAGGTGGAGGCAGGATTCCTTGGCCTTGGTCTGAAATAGAGTAGCAAATCATGATTCCCAGAACACGTGCTCCTGTTAGATCCCTCAGTTTAAAGTTTAAATGTCAAATGCCAATTAGTTCATTACTGGCAGAATTTAGCACAAGAGATATAGGATGGACTTCATATAAGAAACGAAGGAACAAAATATTCCAATATTCTTGACTGGAAATTCTTTCTGTACAAAATATTTTTGCCACCATATTAAAGGCCTTATATTTTATCATTTTACCAAATTTGATCTTCACAACCATCCTATGATGTAGATACCGTTACTTCCCTCTGTTTTCCAGATTAGACCATTGAGGCTGAGAGAGGTGAAATGACATGCTCAAGGTCACACAGCTAGAGTAGTAGAAGAGCTGGTCTGATTGAACCCAGAATCCATGCCTTTATCCACCACACTCATGGCTCTGCTTGGGGCCATGGAGATGTGGCTTTTCTTTCTTTTTTTTTTAATAGATTAAAAAAAAGCATTTACTATTTTAATTTGCTTTTATTTCAGTATTAGTAGTGTTTAAAGATATTTGGTGATGGTTTGTATTTTTGGCTGTGCCCCGCAGCATGTGGGATCTTAATTCCCTGACCAAGGATCAAAACCGTGTCCCCTGCAGTGGAAGCGCGGAGTCTTAACCACTGGACCGCCAGGAAAGTCCCTTTTATAGATTTTTAAAATCGAAGTATAGTTGATTTACAATGTTGTGTTAGTTTCAGGTGAACAGCACAGTGATACAGTTATATATATATATATATAACTGAATTCAGATTCTTTTCCCTTATAGATTATTACAAAATATTGAGTATAGTTCCCTGTGCTATACAGTAGGTCCTGGTTAGTTACCTATTCTATATATGTGTGTATATGTTAATCCCAATCTCCTAATTTATCCCCCTGCCACCCCAGCTTTCCCCTTTGATAACTATAAGTTTGTTTTCTATATCTGTGGGTCTGTTTTTGTTTTGTAAGTCAGTTCATTTGTATCTTTTTTTTTGGTTTTTTTTTTAGATTCCACAGATAAGCAATGTCATATGATATTTGTCTTTCTCTGTCTGGCTTACCTCACTTAGTATGATAATCTCTATGTCCATCCATGTTGTGTGAATGACATTAGTTTATTCTTTTTTATGGCTGAATAATATTCCATTGTATATATATACCACATCTTCTTTATTCATTCATCTATTGATGGACATTTAGGTTGCTTCCATGTCTTGGCTAGTGTTAAGTAGTGCTGCAATAAGCACTGGGGTCATGTATCTTTCTGAATTATGGTTTTCTCCAGATATATGCCCAGGAGTGGGATTGCTGGATCATTTGGTAACTCTATTTTAAGTTTTTTAAGGAACCTCCATACTGTTCTCCATAGTGGCTGTACCAGTTTACATTCCCACCAACAGTGTAGGACGGTTCCTTTTTCTTCGGTGTGGCTTTCTTGATGGAGGCTTTCAAGACTGAAGCCCTCTTGAAGTCTCTGTCAGTCCTTAAAGTTGGTGAAGCATAGAGGAGGCCACAGCTAGAGACAGGGGCAACCACAATGGCTGTCAAGCCTCATGGTTTCATCTGCAAATATGTAGGGAACACTCTTTGGAAACATGAGATCCTTGGAGGAAAAGCAAACACTGTTTGCATTTTACTTGAGTAATTGGCTCCTGGCTTTCTGTTCTCTATGAGCTTTGGGGATGGTTTCAAAAATAGATTAAACATTTGTTCACAATCCTCACCATACTGCCAGAGAGGATGAGGCAAGGACAACAAAGGATGGTCTTTGACCCATGGAGGAAGTGATACTTTGTTATGGTAAAGGATTTGCTTAACGCCATCCAGCAATAGGGGTAGAAAGAAGGCCAGGTAGAAAGGTACAGTACACACACAATTTGCACAGTAACGCCATGGCAGTCTAGTCCTTAAAAAGAATGCTTGCATGCAGATAAACCATCCGATGAAGAAATCTTTGAACCTATACTTGAAAATCCGACCTACCCCATCAAGTAACCCCAAGCATTCATCTTAAACGATATCTGAATGAGTACAATTTCCATTAGAGTTCTGATTTATTCCATTACAAAGCTAATGCTAAGTAGATAAGAAGAGCTTCCAAATTAATACTTTCCCCATTTTCCCCTTCTCATTACTGCAGTGTAAAAGGATCACTCACATGTTAGTGTTTTGGTTTTTGGTTTTTGGCTATTTAAGCTTCTTGTTTAATTGTCCTAAGCATTTCTTGATGAGGTAGCTTAAAAGCTTTTTTGAGCTTTGTATTTATTCTTAGGAATTGGTAACAATTTTGTAATGTGAAATCATCAACATAGTTGTTGACTTTATTTTGAAAAATAGTTTTAAAAAAATGTAGGAGGGGCTCTAGCTTTACACAGAAGCTCTTTATACCTGTGTTGTGTGGCCAGAGCTTGGAGGGGAACAGAACATGTCTCCCTTGGCTCAAGTAAATGAGTGGGATTTGGAACAGACTTAGAATCTGTCTAGATGGTCAGGGAAGAGTCGACAATATGGGCTGGAGAAGTGAAGGAAAGAGAAAAACAAGAAAAGGATTGCATTGAAATTATCACTTTTCTCTGTTTCCACTGGCACCAACTTAGTCTGAGCCGCCATCATCCCTTGCCTGGACTTCTAGAAGAATCTCCCAACTCTCCTTCCTTTGTCCACTCAGGCCTCTTCCAGTGCCTTCTCCACAAAGCGTCCAGAAGGAAATTCTAAAAATGCAAATTTGACTACTTCACCTACCCTGCTACTCTTAGGCTTGAACCCCAATTCCTTGACAAGGCCTGGAAAGCCCTGCCAGATCAGCCTCATCTCCACACTCATCCCCCCAGGAATGTTCTGGAATTTCTGTAGGAGGGTCTCGGGGCAGCAGTCTGGTGGAGGGGGTTGCTTGCGTGGCTTGGGAAGGGGGCTGAGAGAGATTATGGGGGGACTGACCATCCCCAGCTCCGCCTTGGTGCACAGACTTGCTGCGACCTGGTCATGCTTTCGGCTCCTCCAGGTGAAGGGCCGCGCCCCTTTCTGCTTCAGGGTCTTCGTGCCAGCTGTTCCCTTACCCGGGAACGCCACCCCTCCCTCAGCAGATGAGCGTGACTCCTGCTCCAGACGCAGGCCCACCTGCTCAGGGAAGCTGCCCGCCCACCTCTGTCCGCCCTGTGCGTCCTCCTCCTCTTTCACTCTTCATCCTCACCTGCCTTCTCTCTTCCTCTGCCTCTCTGCTCAAGTCAGCTTAAACCAACCTCACAGAGTTCCCTCCAAAGTTCCCTGAACGCTCACACCCTCCCCGATTCCCTCGAGACTGGTTTAGGGCACCCCTTATGCTCTTAGAGCACCCCTCTATTCAGCATCTGAATTGCAGTTGTCTCGTAAGCTCCTGGAGGGTAAGTGGGATTTACTGCCCATGTCCATGTCCCCAGGGCCTTCTCTGTGGTTAGCACCCAATATAACTCCTCTAAATGAACAGAGCAGATCTCAGGGGCCTCCTTGATTATCTTTATATATCACGTAGAGGCTTGAAGTTTTTCATATCTAGGTGAACTGCAGAGATTAGAACTTGTGTCAAGGTGGAAAACACCCAACATTCTGACATTTTGATCTTTATTAATCACACTTCTCAGAGAGCTTGTTAGTGAAATTAGCATCCACCTATCATTTAAGGCAGGGGTTTCACAACCTGACTGTGCCTTAGAATCCCCTGTAAACGTTTGTAAACAGTAAATGTCAAGACCCCATACATAGAGATTTTGATTCAGCAGATCTGAGGTCAGGTTCCAGGGGATTTGGTAACAGACTATGGACCAGTGCTTGGGAGTCTTCTTTTAAAGCCTTACTGATTTTGGTTAGAAGCATCTGCAATACTCCTATAGGACTTCACTATCTGGCATTCGATGTGTTCTAGGTAGAACCTTTAAATGTATTTGATGTACCTCTGTATGTATTAATCTTACACAAAAAGAATTCATAAATGGATAAAATCTGGCTGAAATTAAACTAACTTCCTTCCTTCCTTCCTTCTCTCCCTCTCTCCTTTTTCCTTCCCCTGCAACTGACAAGCATCTATGTATGTATTATATGTATGTGTGTGTATGTGTATGCGTGTATGTATATATATGTATGTGCTTGTGTATGCAGTGTACATGTACGTATGTGTATATGTATGTGTATATGTGTGTATGTGTATATGCATGTATTTGTGTATGTATATATGTGTGTGTGTGCGTGTGTGTGTATGTGTAGCCATGGTGGGAGGGACCATTTACCTGGATAAGGCGCACAGGGTTCTGCATGATGTCCTCTCCCCCAAAAAGGTAGAGTCTTTGGTCTTTCACAGCGACTGCAGGGTGGAGGACCCCCAGTGGCATGCTGGCCATCCTCTCCCAGACGTTGCAGATGCTGTCATATCTCTCCATGGAGCCCATGACCTCGTGTCCTTCTCCAATCCCCCCGATGGAGAAGATGAAGTTCTTGTGGGTGGTGCTTCTGTGGGAGTAGCGGGCTGCCAGCATGGGCTGCCCCAGCCTCCACTGATTGAACTTCAGGGAGAAGATGTAGACCTTGGGACTGGGCACACTGTTCCCCGCGCCCACCGCCATGCCTCCCAGCAGGTAGATGCTGCGGTGCAAGGTGACGGCCGAGGCCTTATACAGCCGGGCCGGGAGTTTGGCAAGGCTCTGCCATTGGCCGGTCTGTCCGTCGTACAGCAGGACGTCCCTGGTGGTCTGCTGGTTGTCCTTCCTTCCACCCAAGAGGATGAGGAAGTCTTGGTAAGAGTTTCTTGGGGGAACATGCCACAGAGGCTGGAGGTCCGGGGCACTGGTCATGCTGTACAAAGAAAACATCTGCCTCTTGGCTGTCTCCAAGATGGTCTGGCAGGGGGGCGAGGACTGAAGGAGGGCGTCGTTGGCGATGAAGTGGTAGAAGAAGGCTGGGTGGACGTACTGCAGCCTGACCTGCTTGAACAGTTCCTGCATGTATTGCTTCCGGGTCTGGAGGTCATGCTTGATCCAAACCATGAGGGCCTCGAACACCTTCTCCTCCTCCGCACAGAGCCCGTCATCTCCCAGGTAGTCTCTCAGTTCCAAGGCATGGAGCTCCTTCAGATCAGCTGATGCAGCCACCTCTGGGAAGTACGTCAGGGCCACCTCCCTGGCTTTCTTCCTGAGGGCCTCACAGCTGAAGATTTCAGAGAGTCTGATCACGCTCAGGCAGTTGCTGGGGGCCAGCTGGCTCTGCAGGAAGGAGGAGCAGGCCTCAAGCAGCCTGGGGTACTGCAGCATGGAGGCGGCCTCCATCAAGGGCAGGACGGTTTCCGCTGTGATGTGTGCCTCGCCCGTGTACACATACAGGATGATCCGCTCCAGAGTTGCAGAGTCGAGGCCTTTCAGCTGGACTTTGGGCTCGCTGCTCTCCCGGAAGTTGCTGCAGAACATGGCCCTGAAGTAGGGGCTGCTGGAGGCCAGCACGTTGCGGTGGCAGGGGACCTCCCAGGCCCCAGCGCAGATGCTCACATCAGTCAGGATCCTGCTTTGCCTCAAGCCATTGAGCTGCCTCAACAAGTCAGAGGAGAAGTCATGGTCTTTGAAGAGCAGCCCATCTGGCGATTCCTCGTCCATCCTACAAAGATGGGGAGAAGTCCCAAGAGGGAGCACGTGCTGGAGGGTTTAGCTGCGGTGGCTCCAAGACTTAGAGCACCTATGTGCATTCACCAAGACGCCTGTGGGTATTGCCAAGAATATGGCTCAGGGAAGATCAGAAAGGGAGACCACCTGTGGCGTGGGCCTCACAGGTGACACCTCTCTTTTTGGTTATGATTACTCTCAAAGGTAACAGGCAAATAGCATCTGCGGACAATCTGAGAAAAACAAAACAAAACAAGAGAAAAACCAAAAAAAAGAGAAGGTGGTTGGATAAGTTGGGCAAGTTGAAGGTGGCAAATGGTCACATGATCTGAAATGTTAACCTGAAGCAAGATGACAGTCTGTGCATTTGACCAGCAGAAGTCTGTGAACCTTTCTCCAGATTCTCAGCATGTCTGTTATTTAGTAAACTCATCTAAACATCTTTCTGGGTGTTAGTCATTCCCCACGTCATTCTGGGGGTGTGGCCTCTGTAACAATACAGAAATGAGGGATGAAAGTGGACCTTTGAGATTTTTTTTTTTCTTTTTTAAAGCATGACTTCACAGAGTCTTGTGGGTTTTGTTTTTAAAATGAGATAAATAGAAAGCAGAGACCAAACAATACCCTGGACAGGTTTATTGGATGACATCTGGCTGTCCGTCTACCTGCAGAAGAATTAAACATTCGAGCTATTTACCTTGTTTTGCTGCAGTGACATCCACCGATACCTGCTCCGGCTGGTCCCTCCGGAGAGTTTCCACCTCTTGCTCCAAATGAAACCATAAACCCAGGCCTTTCCTTCAGTTGGCAAATAATTTGTCCTGGGAGAATTCTGGATTTGTTTATGCTGAAGGCACTTTCACAGTTTTCTAGACCTTTGTGAAAGAACTGCTGGGCAGGGAGACAGTGTATACATTCCAGGGCTAAGAATAGCTGCATATGTACTTTCCACTGTTATGACATGTGACTTTCCAGTTGCCTTTTGCAGCAACCCGAGGGCCTGCAGTGCCGGCGCATGCCCACATGCCTTGTTTCTTTGGCAAGTGTTTACATCGGCAGAAATAGATCTGGAGGAACGGCTTCTCTTAGAGAAGACTTTGCTGCCCACTTGGACACATCCCGAGTCCCTTGTCCTAAAAGTGCCTGGGAATTCTAGATGTCTGTAAACAGGTTGCCGTGACCTGGGGAAAGTCACTGAAGATAGTCCTGGGCAAGTTGAAGGTGGCAGATGGTCACAGGGAAGCCAGAACATGGGCCCAAGGGTGTTGTTTAGTGGGTCTCTATTTCCTACTGTCTGCTGGCAGGATCGTTGCAGAGGGCTGAGAGTTCCTCCTCCAGGCTCCAAGGTGATGGTGTCTGTGATGAAAGTTGTTTTAAATATTTGTGGAGCATCCCAGAGTTTCTAGACTTGGGAAAGACCAAACCTTTATTGATCCTCCTTATCACAGGGGCTGCTGTTTTAAAGTGGCAAGGGCGGTAGTCTTGTGGGTCATACCTGCTTCTCACAAGACCCCTGCTCACTATTCTTCAGTTAGTTTTTTATAGTTCAGATTTGCTTTTCTGTTTTATTTTTCCATTTTCTCCCTTCAGGGAGGCTTGTGCTAGAGGAAGGAGGCAAAATATGTTGCTCCAGGAGAGGGGGGTGGGTGGGAGAGAGAGAGAGAGAATGAAAGGAAGAAGAAGGAGAAGGAGGAGGAGGAGGGGGAGTGAAGGAGGAGGAGGGGGAGAAGAGGGGGAGGAAGAGGAGGGAGAGGAGGGGGAGGAGGAGGGGAGAGGGAGGAGGAGGAGGAAGAGGAGGAAGAGGAGGAGGAGGGGGGAGGAGGAAGAGGGAGAGGAGGGGGGAGGAAGAGGAGGGGAGAGGGGGAGGAGGAGGGGAGAGGGAGGAGGAGGAGGAAGGGGGGAGAGGAGGAGGAGGAGGAGGTGGGGAAGAAGGAGAGGAGAACAATGAAGGTGATGGAGTAGGATGCAGCCTTCAAATGTAAGAGTTAGAACCATGATGGAGGGTTATAGAACAACCAGGATGAGTTAAAGGGACCCCAGGTCTGTCCTGCCCCTGCCTCTGGGGAGGTCCCGATTGAGGGTACCAGCAGTGAATGGCAGGGAAGCCCAGCTTTCTCTCCTGCTCAAGTCTTGCTTGGACTATTGCAACAGCCTCCTGCACTGATTTTCCCCTTGCTCCTGTCTCTCCCTCCAGTACATCCACGCCATCACCGCCAGAGTCACCCTGAAGAAGACAAATCAGAATCTGCCAGTCTCCACGCTCCTCCCGACCACTGCATCATGCCCTTCAGTGGCTCCCCCGTCTGTAGGATCAAGTCCATACTCTTTAGCAGGAACCATATTGGTCTCCTGCCACTTCCCTGTCCCACTTATATTTTTCACTCTAGCTCCTTCAGACAACTTGCAGATCCTTGTATGTGTCTGGTCCCTGTTGGGAAGGCTGGGCTGGGCTGGCCTTTAGGGCACCACAGAGCATGGTGGGAGGGGGAGTGTCTCTCATAGTGGCAGATCACAGAGTAGATCACGCCCAGAAGAAAATCAAGGTCAGGAAAACATAGCCATCCCATGTCACTGGGGCCAGGTGCCTGGAGGCCAGAATTAGGAGCAAAAGATCTGAGCCAAGTGGGTCAGAGACCCTTGGAGGTACAAGCAAGGAGCTGGAGAGAGCAGCTGTTTGTACAGCTCTTAGAGCTGGTGGCTGTTCTTGTGCTCCTGAGCCGCGCTGGGGACGTACGAGCAATGCCAAATTCCTGAAAGGGCCTGAGGTCCCTCTGTTGGCGTTTCTGGGCCTTTGTATGTGCTCTTCCCTTCGCTGTCCTTTCCATTTTCACGTCTGAACTACTAGTCATCCTTAAAAACGTTGTTTGTATATCAGCATCTCTGAAAGTCTTCCTCGACCCTCTCAGTACTCAGTACTCCTCTGTACTGTTTCCACACCCTCTGCACACTTCCAATCGTACATGCCTCATACCCTCATTGCAATTATGTTTGCCTGTTTGTGTCCCTCTTGTTAGAATGGAAGTGTCTGGACAGCAAAAACTTTGTCTTAATTGTCTCTCTATCCCCAGCACCTAGCACAGTGCCTGACACGTAGAGGGTGAATTATATATAGTTCCTGAATTGAGCATAACAGAATGGAGACTAGGGAAAGAGAGGGAGCTCTGCTGGGTGGCCTTCATGCCCCACCTGCTGTATAAGTTTAGCAGGGCTGCCGTGTACAGCTTGGTGCATGTCCATTAGACTGCAATGCAAACTGTGCTCTGGAGCAGCCCTGGATGTCCCTCATTTTGATCAAATCCAATAACATAATGAAGTGAAAAGTAAAATAGTTGCTTTATACCACAGAGCAAGAGTTAAGTTCAAGGTTGGGAACTGAACTGAGGTCTTCTCAACTCCAAAGCTAGTGCTTTAGCCCTTGGCCTCGGAGTCAGCACAAGGAAAAAATAACTTCCTTATTGTTCTGAAATGACTATATTATTTCTCTTCCAGCCGGTGGGCAAGCCAAGAGTTTGTTGTGAGGGCAACTAACATGGCGCCACCCATTGGCAGGAATCTTGAAGTTTCCCCTACGTTTTCTAACTAATTAGATCTTCTGGAATCCAGCCCTGTCAAGTCTTCAGACGAGCCCTGGTGTGCAGCCTCAATGTCTGACCAACTTTAATAAATCCTTTGGATTCTAAAGTTTAAAAAAAACAGGCCCCATTCCATTGGCCTGGCCTACTAGGAGAATTCTGGCTCTACATTAAACATCAGGGAAAGACACAAATAATCTTGGCGTTTACCTCCTAGCAAACACACACATATAACACTAAGCCCAATCCAAAAAACGTATCTATCTATCACCCACAGCATGTAACCCCAGCCGGCTACTTTCAATTCATGAATCTATTTGTCTCCCAAAGTTTTATGTTCTTTGTCTTAACTTTATGTCCTGACCTTCTCTGGGAGATGTCTTAGTTTAGGGTCTGAACATATGGGAACTTAAGACAAATGAGGACATTTAGCTCCTTGCCTCTCCTTGTGATGAAAGTTGGTGTCATAAGGAGTCAAGAGTCAGGCTTTGAGGGCATGAAGACTCGGGAGAATCTTGACACTTCCTCTCAGCATCTATGTGGTCTTGGTCAGGTAGCTTATTTTTTTTATTGAAGTATAATTGGTTTACAATGTCATATTAGTTTACCGCATAGTGATTCAGTATTTTTACAGATTATACTCCGTTTAAAGTTATTACAAGATAATGGCTATAATTCCTTGTTCCATACAATATATCCTTGTTGCTTATCTATTTTATAATATTAGTTTGTATCTCTTAATCCCATACCCCAAATCTATCCCTCTCCCCTTCCCCTTTGGTAACCACTTTTGCAGCCTCAGTTTCTCCATCTAGTAAATGGGGATAACCTTGTCATAGAGAAATAATGTATGAGAAACATCTAGTAAAGTGCTGGCACAGTGTAGGTTCACAGTAAATTGTGGTTAGTATTATACCATTACTCTGAAAATAACCTCATGAGATTCCAATAGGTCCTGGTGCCCAGTTGTCAGCATCTAATTTAGTCTCCTACTCACTCTACCTGTTTCCTTTGCCCTGAGCAATTGCTATGTTCCTCATTACCTATTCAGCTTTCAGGAGTCCTGGATTCCAGTCCAGACTCTGTCATGGACAGGCTGTGTGTCTTTAGACCAGTCACCTAACCTTTCTGTACTTTCTCACCTGGCCACGAAGGTATGGGCAGGTGACTTCTGAGCCGTGCCTCTCTCAGCTCACCCTGTGGTTTGTGCCCTGAAAAGGCCAGAGAAGGGAATGCTAGGGGCTGAGCCTCAGCAAAGGGGCCTCATCAGAGCTTCTGCACATCTCTGGCCCGAAGCCAGAGGCTCTGGTCTGAACACCAGTCAAGCTGCCAGCTGGTACTCTTTATTATTTTGTCCTTTTAAGTAAATTCAGAAAGCCTTCAGTTTCCCCATAGAGTTTTGCATTGATATTACAGGCTGCTTGGACTCGGGAGGCCTCGATTTCTTTCCTGTCTGGGTGAGCTAGGCCTGGATTCCCATGGAAGGGCAGTGCTGCTGGCTCAGGTCAGCCTCACGTCTGACAACTACAGACAAGGAAGCCACAAAATGTGCTATATCACACATGTCCAGTCCTCCTAAGACCCTTCGAGGCAAGGTGTTACTTTCACACTAACCAGTGAACCATGGCTGGGACAGTTCCCAGGACCTGTGTTTCAAAAAGGGGCATATGTACACTTAAAGGCTTTGTGACAGCTCCTTGAGACCTGGAAGACTGTCCTCTGATGGCATCAGAGTATCTCCACTTCCCACAGTCTGCAGGTGCAGGAGAAAGCTGAGGAGCAGACAAATACGGTTTCAGTGATCTGGATCATCAAAAGCTGTAGGAAGGAACTTGCCCCTTGCTATGTGATTTTAAAACTTTTATGTGTCTGTGAGTGCCTGTCTATCGGCGTCTGTACCTATCTGTCTGAGTATGTTTTTTTAACCAGCTTGTGGAAAGCTGAATAAGGACTTTGTGCTCCAGACAATGGCCAAAAGGCGTCCTGCTCCTTGATTCTGGGGTTGCCATGACGACTGTCCTCTGAGAGCTAAAAGCCTAGCTAATTTTACTAGGCCAGTAGTGCAAATGACTGCATTCCCAACTCTTCCTCCATCCTGTCCCACTGCCAGAAAATATCTTCATATTTTCTTTCCCCCAGGGAGGGCAAGGGGGAAAAAAGGCCGACAGAGATGATGTCAGGACTGCTAGGGGATGGTTGGTACATAACCCGGCTGTCTGGTCCCACTTCTCCCCACAAACTAAAGTCTGACTTCATACATCATTTATGCCACAAATCAGCTTTCTGGGCTCTAAATCAAATCAGGAATAAAGAAATAATATGATCAAGGATACATTCTTATTCTCCTGTTTTAGCACTGTGAGTCACAAAGAATAATACAGTGCCTTGGCGTCTCTGCTCCCCCGGGCAGGCACTCCCTGATGGGGAGATAGGAATTTAGACAGGAACATGACTCTCTCTAGGCCACTGAGGCATAGTTTGGCAATCTGCTGCTGTGGTATAGAAAGTGGATGACCTACAGAGGAAGGTCTGTTGGGAGGATGAACTTTAATCCTTTAGAAGTAGGATTAATTAGAATCCCTAGGGGAAATGTGAATTGAGCAAGACCAATTGAATTGGTCTGATTAACTAAGGGTCCATCCATCTGTCTGTCCAACCATCCATCATCCATTTATCCATTCATCCATTCATCATCCATCCATCTATCCATTCATCCATTGAGTAAGACAAGGTCCCTGCTCTTGCGGTGCTCACAATCTGGTAGACAGACAAGTTAATAATTTAAGTGTTCTGAAGGGAAGCCTTCCTCAACCTTTCTCCTTCCCACCTCACTCCCCTCCCACCATGAATTCTGGGTCATCCCCAAAGGGGAATTTTATACACACATCTTTGAAAAGCTCTCACATCAGGCTGAATTTTAATAACGTGTTTTCACCTCTCTTCTGTACTGTAGCTCCTTGAGGGCAGGGATAAGTCTTATTCCCCTGCCCTTATCAGGAAAAGCAGAGAAGAAGAATAATGGAATTTCCTGACAGAGACTGACACTGGAGACTGTTTGCCTTTTCCAGACTGTTTATTTCATTTTATTTTTTTTTAACTGGGAGAAAAGAATGTTATCTTTTTTTTTTTTATACAGCAGGTTCTTATTAGTCATCAGTTTTATACACATCAGTGTATATATGTCAATCCCAATTGCCCAATTCATCCCACCACCACCATCCCCCTGCCACTTTCCCCCCTTGGTGTCCATATGTTTGTTCTCTACATCTGTGCCTCAATTTCTGCCCTGAAAACCGGTTCATCTGTACCATTTTTCTAGGTTCCACATATATGCGTTAATATACGATATTTGTTTTTATCTTTCTGACTTACTTCACTCTGTATGACAGTCTCTAGATCCATCCACAGCTCAACAAATGACCCAGTTTCGTTCCTTTTTATGGCTGAGTAATATTCCGTTGTATATATGTACCACATCTTCTTTATCCATTCGTCTGTTGATGGGCATTTAGGTTGCTTCCATGACCTGGCTATTGTAAATAGTGCTGCAATGAACATTGGGGAGCATGTGTCTTTTTGAATTGTGGTTTTCTCTGGGTATATGCCCAGTAGTGGGATTGCTGGATCATATGGCAATTCTATTTTTAATTTTTTAAGGAACCTCCATACTGTTCTCCATAGTGGCTGTATCAGTTTACATTCCCACCAACAGTGCAAGAGGGTTCCCTTTTCGCCACACCCTCTCCAGCATTTGTTGTTTGTAGATTTTCTGATGAAGCCCATTCTAACTGCTGTGAGATGATATCTCATCGTAGTTTTGAGTTGCATTTCTCTAATAATTAGTGATGTTGAGCACCTTTTCATGTGCTTCTTGGCCATCTGTATGTCTTCTTTGGAGAAATGTCTATTTAGGTCTTCTGCCCATTTTTGGATTGGGTTGTTTGTTTTTTTAATATCGAGCTGCATGAGCTGTTTATATATTTTGGAGATTAATCCTTTGTCCGTTGATTCATTTGCAAATATTTCTCCCATTCTGAGGGTTGTCTTTTCGGCTTGTTTATGGTTTCCTTTGCTGTGCAAAAGCTTTGAAGTTTCATTAGGTCCCATTTGTTTATTTTTGTTTTTATTTCCATTACTCTAAGAGGTGGATCAAAAAGATCTTGCTGTGATTTATGTCAAAGAGTGTTCTTCCTATGTTTTCCTCTAAGAGTTTTATAGTGTCCAGTCTTACATTTAGGTCTCTAATCCATTTTGAGTTTATTTTTGTGTATGGTGTTAGGGAGTGTTCTAATTTCATTCTTTTACATGTAGCTGTCCAGTTTTCCCAGCACCACTTATTGAAGAGACTGTCTTTTCTCCATTGTATATCCTTGCCTCCTTTGTCATAGATTAGTTGACCATAGGTGCGTGGGTTTATCTCTGGGCTTTCTATCTTGTTCCATTGATCTATGTTTCTGTTTTTGTGCCAGTACCATATTGTCTTGATCACTGTAGCTTTGTAGTATAGTCTGAAGTCAGGGAGTCTGATTCCTCCAGCTCTGTTTTTTTCCCTCAAGACTGCTTTGGCTATTCGGGGTCTTTTGTGTCTCCATACAAATTTTAAGATTTTTTTGTTCTAGTTCCGTAAAAAATGCCATTGGTAATTTGATAGGGATTGCAATGAATCTGTAGATTGCTTTGGGTAGTATAGTCATTTTCACAATATTGATTCTTCCAATCCAAGAACATGGTATATCTCTCCGTCTGTTGGTATCATCTTTAATTTCTTTCATCAGTGTCTTATAGTTTTCAGCATACAGGTCTTTTGTCTTCTTAGGTAGATTTATTCCTAGGTATTTTATTCTTTTTGTTGCAACGGTAAATGGGAGTGTTTCCCTAATTTCTCTTTCAGATATTTCATCATTAGTGTATAGGAATGCAAGAGATTTCTGTGCATTAATTTTGTATCCTGCAGCTTTACCAAATTCATTGATCAGCTCTAGTAGTTTTCTGGTGGCATCTTTAGGATTCTCTATGTATAGTATCATATCATCTGCAAACAGTGACAGTTTTACTTCTTCTCTTCCAATTTGTATTCCTTTTATTTCTTTTTCTTCTCTAATTGCCGAGGCTAAGACTTCCAAAACTATGTTGAATAATAGCAGTGAGAGTGGACATCCTTGTCTTGTTCCTGATCTTAGAGAAAATGCTTTCAGTTTTTCACCATTGAGTATGATGTTTGCTGTGGGTTTGTCATATATGGCCTTTATTATGTTGAGGTAGGTTCCCTCTATGCCCACTTTCTGGAGAGTTTTTATCATAAATGGGTGTTGAATTTTGTCACAAGCTTTTTCTGCATCTATTGAGATGATCATATGGTTTTTATTCTTCAATTTGTTAATATGGTGTATCACATTGATTGATTTGCATATATTGAAGAATCCTTGCATCCCTGGGATAAATCCCACTTGATCATGGTGTATGATCCTTTTAATGTGTCGCTGGATTCTGTTTGCTAGTATTCTGTTGAGGATTTTTGCATCTATATTCATCAGTGATATTGGTCTGTAATTTTCTTTTTTTGTAGTATCTTTGTCTGGTTTTGGTATCAGGGTGACGGTGACCTCATAGAATGAGTATGGGAGTGTTCCTTCCTCCACAATTTTTTGGAAGAGTTTGGGAAGGATGGGTGTTAGCTCTTCTTTAAATGTTTGATAGAATTTGCCTGTGAAGCCTTCTGGTCCTGGACTTTTGTTTGTTGGAAGATTCTTAATCACAGTTTCAATTTCATAACTTGTGATTGGTCTGTTCATATTTTCTATTTCTTCCTGGTTCAGTCTTGGAAGGTTATACCTTTCTAAGAATTTGTCCATTTCTTCCAGCTTGTCCATTTTATTGGCATAGAGTTGCTTGTAGTAGTCTCTTAGGATGCTTCGTATTTCTGCGGTGTCAGTTGTTACTTCTCCTTTTTCATTTCTAATTTTATTGATTTGAGTCCTCTCCCTCTTTTTCTTTATGAGTCTCGCTAATGGTTTATCAATTTTGTTTATCTGCTCAAAGAACCAGCTTTTAGTTTTATTGATCTTTGCTATTGTTTTCTTTGTTTCTATTTCATTTATTTCTGCTCTGATCTTTAGGATTTCTTTCCTTCTGCTAACTTTGGGTTTTGTTTGTTCTTCTTTCTCTAGAGATTTTTCTTGTTTCTTGAGGTAGGCTTGTGTAGCTATAAAATTCCCTCTTAGAACTGCTTTTGCTGCATCCCATAGGTTTTGGATTATCATATTTTCATTGTCATTTGTCTCTAGGTATTTCTTGATTTCCTCTTTGATTTCTTCAGTGATCTCTTGGTTATTTAGTAACGTAGTGTTTCGCCTCCATGTGTTTGTGTTTTTTACGTTTTTTCCCCTATAATTCATTTCTAATGTCATAGCGTTGTGGTCAGAAAAGATGCTTGATATGATTTCAATTTTCTTAAATTTACTGAGGCTTGGTTTGTGACCCAAGATGTGATTGTGCTGGAGAATGTTCCGTGCACACTTGAGAAGAAAGTGCAATCTGCTGTTTTTGGATGGAATGTCCTATAAATATCAATTAAATCTATCTGGTCTATTGTGTCATTTAAAGCTTCTGTTTCCTTATTTATTTTCATTTTGGATGATCTGTCCATTGGTGTAAGTGAGGTGTTAAAGTCCCCCACTATTATTGTGTTACTGTCAATTTCCTCTTTTACAGCTGTTGACAGTTGCCTTATGTATTGAGGTGCTCCTATGTTGGGTGCATATATATTTATAATTGTTATATCTTCTTCTTGGATTGATCCCTTGATCATTATGGAGTGTCCTTCCTTGTCTCTTGTAACATTCTTTATTTCAAAGTCTATTTTATCTGATATGAGTATTGCTACTCCAGCTTTCTTTTGATTTCCATTTGCATGGAATATCTTTTTCCATCCCCTGACTTTCAGTCTGTATGTGTCCCTAGGTCTGAGGTGGGTCTCTTGTAGACAGCATATATATGGGTCTTGTTTTTGTATCCATTCAGCAAGCCTGTGTCTTTTGGTTGGAGCATTTAATCCATTCACGTTTAAGATAATTATCGATATGTATGTTCCAATTACCATTTTCTTAATTGTTTTGGGTTTGTTTTTGTAGTTCCTTTTCTTCTCTTGTGTTTCCCACTTAGAGAAGTTCCTTTAGCATTTGTTGTAGAGCTGGTTTGGTGGTGGTGAATTCTCTTAGCTTTTGCTTGTCTGTAAAGCTTTTGATGTCTCCATCGAATCTGAATGAGATCCTTGCTGGGTAGAGTAATCTTGGTTGTAGGTTCTTCCCTTTCATCACTTGAAGTATATCATGCCACTCCCTTGTGGCTTGTAGAGTTTCTGCTGAGAAATCAGCTGTTAACCTTATGGGAGTTCCCTTGTATGTTATTTGTCGTTTTTCCCTTGCTGCTTTCAATAATTTTTCTTTGTCTTTAATTTTTGCCAATTTGATTACTATGTGTCTCGGCGTGTTTCTCCTTGCGTTTATCCTGTATGGGACTCGCTGCGCTTCCTGGACTTGGGTGGCTATTTCCTTTCCCATGTTAGGGAAGTTTTTGACTATAATCTCTTCAAATATTTTCTCGGGTCCTTTCTCTCTCTCTCTTCTCTTTCTGGGACCTCTATAACGCGGATGTTGTTGCGTTTAATGTTGTCCCAGAGGTCTCTTTGGCTGTCTTCACTTCTTTTCATTCTTTTTTCTTTATTCTGTTCTGCAGCAGTGGATTCCACCATTCTGTCTTCCAGGTCACTTATCCGTTCTTCTGCCTCAGTTATTCTGCTTTTGATTCCTTCTAGTGTAGTTTTCATTTCAGTTATTGTATTGTTCATCTCTGTTTGTTTGTTCTTTAATTCTTCTAGGTCTTTGTTAAACATTTCTTGCATCTTCTTGATCTTTGCCTCCATTGTTTTTCCGAGGTCCTGGATCATCTTCACTATCATTATTCTGAATTCTTTTTCTGGAAGGTTGCCTATCTCCACTTCTTTTAGTTGTTTTTCTGGGATTTTATCTTGTTCCTTCATCTGGTACATAGCCCTCTGCCTTTTCATCTTGTCTATCTTTCTGTGAATGTGGTTTTTGTTCCACAGGCTGCAGGATTGTAGTTCTTCTTGCTTCTGCTGTCTGTCCTCTGGTGGATGAGGCTATCTAAGAGACTTGTGCAGGTTTCCTGATGGGAGGGACCGGTGGTGGGTAGAGCTGGGTGTTGCTCTGGTTGGCAGAGCTCAGTAAAACTTTAATCTGCTTGACTGCTGATGGGTGGGGCTGGGTTCCCTCCCTGTTGGTTGTTTGGCCTGAGGCAACCCAACACTGGAGCCTACCTGGGCTCTTTGGTGGGGCTACTGGCAGACTCTGGGAAGGCTGACTCCAAGGAGTACTTCCCAGAGCTTCTGCTGCCAGTGTCCCAGTCCCCACGGTGAGCCACAGCCACCCCCCGCCTCTGCAGGAGACCCTCCAACACTAGCAGGTAGGTCTGGTTCAGTCTCCCCTGGTTTCACTGCTCCTTCCCCTGGGTCCCGACGCGCACACTACTTTGTGTGTGCCCTCCAAGAGTGGAGTCTCTGTTTCCCCCAATCCTGTCAAAGTCCTGCCATCAGATCCCACTAGCCTTCAAAGTCTGATTCTCTAGGAATTCCTCCTCCCAGGTTGGGAAGCCTGACGTGGGGCTCAGAACCTTCACTCCAGTGGGTGGACTTCTGTGGTATAAGTGTTCTCCAGTCTGTGAGTCACCCACCCAGCAGTTATGGGATTTGATTTTGCTGTGATTGCGCCCCTCCAACTGTCTCATTGTGGCTTCTCCTTTGTCTTTGGTTGTGGGGTATCTTATTTGGTGAGTTCCAGTGTCTTCCTGTCGATGATTGTCCAGCACCTAGTTGTGATTCTGGTGCTCTCGCAAGAGGGAGTGAAAGCATGTCCTTCTACTCCTCCATCTTGGTTCAGCAAAGCCCAGACTGTTTATATTTTTACTGGTGGCTTTCTTTTAAGTTTTCCAAAACATTTTTTAATCTGTGTTTTTCTAATGATCAAAAATAAAAGAATATTTTTGACTCCCTGCTAGATAAGAAAAAGAATTGGAAACATTTTACTTATATCTCCCTGGTTTTTGTAAAGGTAACCTGGAATCTAAGGCCCAGATTATTGTCATCAAATTATTTCATATACTATAGCTTGTCTTTTAAGAATGGCTTTATTATTTGCTTTTAAATCATATTTACAACAATTATTTAGACTTAGCTCCATACTTAGCTGATTTACATTTTCACTGCCAGTTCTTTTATGGCACAACTTCCCCATTCTCAAATGCTTAATTCTGACTTATCCTTCTATTAACTGGGGTTCATTGATTTGAATTTTTTTAGGGAGAATATGGGAGAGGTGCATTTTTCTGAATCCTTCCTTATCTAAGATTCTCTTTTTGTTTCCTACCATCTACGGACAACATTCTGGCTAGGTATAATAGTTTAGGTCAAGAATTTTTTTCTTCATAACAAATTTCCAGTTATAAAATAAATGTCATGGGGATGTAATGTACAGCATGATGACTATAGTTAGTAATACTGTACTGCATATTTGAAAGTTGCTAAAAGAATAGATCTTAAAAGTTCTCATCACCAGAAAAAAAATTTGTGACTATGTATGGTGATGGATGTTACCTAGACTTATTGTGGTTATCATTTCACAATACATACAAATATCAGATCATTATTTTGTACACCTGAAACTAATATAAAGTTATATGTCAATTATATATTAACTAAAAATAAATAAATAAAAAATTATTTTCATCAAAACTTTCTGAAAACCACCCATTTTATCTTGGAAAAAGTGCAGTGCTGCAGAGTAGAAGTTTGAGAATTGACTGATTTATATCCTTTTTTGTTTGTTAAAATTTTTTCTCTATTCTTTTAATTAAAAGCATTGCCAGGATATGTCCAGGTGTATGTTCTTTTTATAAATTTTGCCTATAAAACATGGCTGTTGATTTGTATATTCCAGACTTTATTCAGCCCAGGAAATTTTTCTTCAATTATATCTTTATTACTTCTATTGCAGTTTTGTTCCTTCATGAACAACACAGATATATTCTTTTAACTTGGCCTCCTTATTTAAATTATTATCTCTTTTAAAATGTTTACTTGCTTGTCCCTGCATTCTATAATACTCACCCAAATTTACCCTTTATACCACTGGTGTACTTTTCCATATGGTTAGTTTTCCTCTTTGCTGCTTCTAATGCAGAATTGAAATATGTTATTGCATTTTTATCCCTCCAATATAATCCCATAGCTCTTCTAGCTCTCTTTCTGTCTCAGTATGATCATAATGGATTTCTGCCAATTTTACAGAGGGAATGTCATTTTTCTTTCTATTGACGCTGAAGTTTTTGAAAAAATTTCTTCTGGACATACTCTTGAGTCTTCAGAATGGTGTTCTCTTTTCATGTCCTGCAGTATACTTTCAGTCTGTCTCTTTTCTTTATGTATTCATCTTTGAATGAGAAGATTAATCTAGACCCAGGGATGGGCAAATAACGGACTATACAGCTTGCCTTTGGAATGGTTAACTATCCCCTTGGGTGCTACTTGAATATCCTTCTTACATCTATAGTTGGAAGGATGGCTGATTATTCTTCCCACTTCCTAGCTCCATTCCCAGGGTTAGTGACATACACAAAGTTTGGCCCTGTTGGGTTGAGGTGTGATTTTCTTCTATCTGCAATGCAAAAAAACCTATAACCCCCAACTGTCCAAAAAATGCCCCAACAGGCTCTTCTTGTCTTCCCCACATCTTTCAAAACTTGATTTATACCAACTCTATTCCACCTTCAGGATGCAAAGGGTCCCTGGCAGGGACTCTCCCCACCGTCTTCCACATCTTGTACTATTGGTTGCTTGAAAGTTGTAGTCTCTAAAAGGATACAGAAAGATTTTGGGGGGTGCATATGTGTGTGTATAAAGCTGTACTCTGGCTGCCTCAAAAGATGTCACTTGTGTAATAGAGGACAGCTGGTCAGTTTTAAGATTAGTCTAGTCTCTGAGTCAAGGAGCAGGAGTGTAGAAGAAAAGAACTCTCTCTTTATTGACTTTCAAAGAATTGAATCTCCTCTCTTTCATGAGATAAAGCATGAATAGATCACTCACTGTTCCTCACAAGCCAATCGTGTCTGCTTCTGATATTGAGTTGATTCTGATATTGGGTTGTAATCAGTCCTATCTTTCTGAGGTTGTGGTGAGTGTTCACCATTCCTTGTAAATCATTTTTGATGGGAAATAGATGCTACCAGAGAGACACTGTTTTGTATTAGCTTCACATATTGTTCTTGAGGTTCAGTCCTCAGAACCTACCAGGGATTCCAGGAACCCTTTGGATAAAGGCTTCCCTTGTCAGCACTTTACTTTCTCCTACACCTGAATAATCAAAAGATAGAAAAAAAGAGTGAGCAAAGACAGCACAGTTGATCTGGTAACCCCCATTGCTAGGAAAGCTTGCCCAACTCCCCAGGGCTTTGGGTAAGGAAGTAGGAAGTATCTTCTTGTGTTTCCCATTCCAATGGGCAGGCCAGAACAGGCCATGGAGTTTCAGACCTGACCTGGAGGTCGGGGAGTCTGCTATTTAAACTTTTCATAACACCTAGTGCATTGTCGGTCGCCCAAAGGCATTGCAAAATATTGGTGGTAATAATAGCAATCAGAAACCTGCCATTCTACCTGGAAGATGTGCACATCATTCCCACTGTCATCTCCAGAACTTTCTTCAACACAAGTGCCTGAAGGGAAACTTTCTGTGTTCCAAAGTAGAACATTATAGAGACGGGGGATGGGCAACTGATGACACGACTGAGATTCCCAATTGTTAGTGGATCTTCCTCCAGAAATGATTGCATAAGAACAGTAATGAGGATGATCTTTTCTGAAATTAGGAGAGTCACCAGCGCACACTAATTGATTAAATCATACCAACACAAAATTATTGAACACCTACTGCACACCTACTGTCTTCCCTGCTCATGGAATGTATTTGGAGAGACACACAAAGATCTCATTTTTACCAGGCCGCACGGTAACCCTCTCTTCTCCCTAAAAAGCACTCCTTCCGCCAATTAGAGCAGGTAATGAATTAGACAACAATGAGGAGGAAAGTGCAGGGGAGAAGGGAAAAAGATCATTCTAGAAGATGTTACCAAATGTGAGTTATCCCTAGAAAGAATGTTCCAGCCCTGTGGTTAGTTTGTCACATAAGGGTTGGGGTCTGAGAAGGAGCACTTCGGAGAAGTAAACAGAACAGCGCCAAACCTGGGAGGGCGTGGGGAATGAAGGTGGTGCCTTTCTTAGAACAGTGTTTCTGAGATGTGAGGGGATCACTGGGCAGAGGGGTGGCCAGACCTGGAGTTACTGCTGAAAGGGCGGAGGAAAGGGTGTTGAAGACAAACTCGTTTGCCTCGCAGCTGTGCCTGAGGTTGTCTGAGGACCTTTGAGAAACGTTCCCATCCTCCCCATGCCTCATACAAGGCGCCCAGATGTTCTGATTTAGGCGCAACAGGCCTTTCCCACTTGACATTCTCCCACAAATTTTCTTCATGTGTTCTCCCCAGGCCCTGTTCCCCACCTACACCCCTCCCCCTTCCATCTCCCCACCTCATTTTCTCCTCTTGCTTAGCCAAGTTATTTCTGTTTGCAAAACTGCTAACCCTTTATCTCTTCTATTATTGTTTCTCATGAGGAACTTTTCTGGACTTACCAGGTTTGGCCACTGGATTCTACCCTTTCACCCTGTTTTCCCTGGGGGCAAAGACAGAGCAAGAAAGCCTCACCTACTGAAAGGAGCAGTGTCTTCTCCAGGTGAATTTGCTTATTAAACTGTGAGTCGATAATCCATGGTGGCCATTTTTCTATTTTGCATGAGGGTCCAGGGCAGGGTGTGTTGCCAGCTGTTATATAAAGGACAAAAAGCAGTCTTTGAACAGACCTAGTGCTGCCCCTTTGCCATAGTCAGGTACCTATGAGCGCTTTATGTCCTGTGTGTTCTTTAATCCTCACCATAATCCTGGGAGGCAGGTTTCGTTAAGTAGGGTTTTCAGTGTAAGTATGTCCCAAATATTGAGCAAGACATACTTATGCTAAAATATGTTCTCACTGCCTGAAATGCAAATTTAAGTGTGTATCCTGTCTTTTCATTTGCTAACTCTGGCAACCGTTCATTAAGCCCAAACTGCAGATGAGGTCATGTGACTTGCTCGGGGTGCTGGATAATGTTAGCTTCTTACTCCTGTCCTTCCCCATCTCCACCATTCCAGCAGTCCAAACAGAGGAAAAAAAGAAAGAAAATATTATTTAAAGTGAATGAATATTCTCTGGCCCTCTGCCCATGGACCATTTCATTATTTCATCTATTGTCAGCAGCAACCTGACAGCACTGAAATTCAGTAGAGGGCACAGTGATGATCTGATACTTCGGCTGAATCCCAACCAGAATTTTGACTTTTCTGAAGGGATGTGGCAAAGCAGAAGCCCAGAGGCCTTGGCATCCACAGCCATGAATAACTGCCCTGGCTTTGGCACCAACTCAATCTATGAACCAGGCTACCTCTGTTAATTCTTTTATGAGTTTTCGTTTCTTTGTTGAAAAGTTGAGACTGGGACTACTGACCTGCATTCTTCTCAGGACCAGGTCATGCAGTGTGGTTCAGCATCTGGTACCAGATAGACCTGGGTTTGAATCCCAGCTCTGCCACTTACCAACTGTGTGACCTGGGGCAAGTTACTAATCTCTCTGTGCCTTGGCTTTCTCACCTATAAAATGGAGATAATGCTACTACAAAAGAGAATGAAGGTTGTGGTTTGGAGGCAAGGCTTACTAATTAATTCTTTTACTCAAACAAGCACTGAATTGCCAACCTAGTCAAATCCTCCTACAAAGAGCTCTGGTCAGGGGCTATGAATGAATGCCTAGCTCTGTTTGAGGAGCAACTAGGAATACCAAAGGAGCAGAAAACCTGACTTATGCCCAGAAGGACCAACGATCCCATGGAAGGAGACCAGTTGTACCCAGGTGAAACAACAATACCACAAAATCAAGGGTGTGATGATTCAACGCAAATCAGGCAGGAGGCTAAGGAGGTATGAATAGTAATAATCAAGTCTTATGCTTTTATACCCATTGCGATTTATCAAAGGCATCTCCAGGCATTTCAGGTGAGGTAATGAGCGGTCAGAATGAGGAAGGGACTGGATCTGGGAAGCTTCTAGAGGGGAGGGGATTCTTTGAGCAGTCATAGATTTGGATTGGAAGATGGCATTTCTGGTAGGACAAGGCCAAAATGCAAAGGTGGGGGAGTTGGTGACACCCAGTGGGACAGCAGAGGAGTTGAAGTGGGCCTACAAGGAGACTGAAGCTGGGCCTTTGCACTTGCTTTTCCCTCAGGTAGTCGTACGGCTGGCTTCTCAATGTTCAGGACTTGGCTTATGTTACTCCATCACAAGTACCTTTCCTGGCCACCTGAAGTGGCTTGTGTCCCCCCACCTGTCTCTCTATGTCATATCACCCTGTTTTATTTTTTATTACACTTTTTTGTTTAATGAAATTATTCTATTTGTAACAGCTTATTGTTTATTCTGTCTCCCCTAATGGAATGAAATCTTCATGCAAGCAAGAACATTGAGTCCATAGCAGATGCTCAAAGAGTATTTGTTGGAGGAATGCATGAGCAGGTAGATAGATGGCTCAGAATTCTAGTCTAAGGAATTAGGATTTTATGGGAAATTATGAGGACTTCAATGTAGCCTGTATAGAGGTACACTGTATGTCCCCAGAAGGGCCCTTTTGTGACAGGAGTCAGTGAGTGGTCCTTCCCTTTCCTCTTTGCTTAAAATGAGTCCGGAGGGTGATGGGAGTTTGGGGGAGTGTCCATGGGTGAAGGCAGGGGCTGGGTTTCAGAGCCTCTCAATCTGCAGCTGTGTTAGGGCAGTGGTTCTCATCCTGGCTTCCCATTCAAGCCCTGGGGAAATTAAAAAATTCCCAATTCCCAGGCTGCACCCCTAAGGCCAATAAAATCCAAATCTTTGGGGTGAGGCCCAGGCTCAGCATTCTGTAAGCTTCCCTGGCAATTCCACTGTGCAACCAAGGGTGGAAAGCACTGTGCTAGGTACCACTCACGTCTCTTACAAACGTCAGGCATGATTAACTGGCCTATCTTATTCATAATAAGACATAAAGTAGAAACCAGTAACTCTTCTTTTGATCTTCCTTACAGATACCCTGCCCAGAGGTGAAGTGCAGCCAGCTAGGTTCTTGGGTACATTTGTATGTTTGATAACGTGTTTGGAATTAGCCATACATTTCCGTCCACTGGGGTAGACCAGTTCTAGCCAGGTCTCACATGTCATCTTGACCAAACATTATTTTGGGGGCTGGTGGCTGGCAGTCCCGAGCTGGCTTCTGTTCTGCTGGCCCCATCTGCTGGCTCAGCTCCAGCCTCCACTTTCGCTGCCCTTGTGGTGGCCGCATGGCCCAACTTCTGTTTATCGCATCTTCAGCAATGCTGGGGAACCTAGAGTGACTTAATATGGTTGATATTCGTTGTATGTCACATGGAAGATGCCAAGCCGACGTCACCAGCAAATCTCATGTCCCTACTCCCCAGCTGGCCCAGGTTGAGGGGCCTGGAGAAGGCAGGTGACCTGAGGTCTCCCTCTTGGAAAGGGGCTGTTGAAACTCCCTTAAGTCTTCTTAGAACTTGCCTTTGAGACCTGTTTTGCTGAGCGTCACCCCTTCCTCCATCCTCTGTGTGCCAAGATCTATGTTAATCTTCTTGGGCTGCGTATGCCATGTGACCTCTGATGAAATCAAACATCTGGGCAATTAATCTATAGACCTGCTTCTAATTGGACTAATTGGCATAGAATTAATAGAGCTGCAGAGAGACCTGCTGCTCCTGTCTCAATGCCAAACAAAAGAAGCAACCAGTCCGTCATTCAGGCAGCAGATGCCCTGGAGCAGTTCGAGACCCATGTTGCTCATTAGCCAAATGTCTACTTGCCCCGTTCCCCTCTCCTCCCCCCTCTCCTCACAAACATTTGCTTCAGAATGTGATTTTCATGAATCATGTCCATGTGTCTTGTTTTGGAAACCATGAGTAACTGCTGTAAACATAGCATCGAATCTCCCTGTTCTTTGGGTGTCCCGAGATTTATAGTGGTCATGGTGGCTAATCGATTAATTAGTCCTTCATTTAACAAACACATTGAATGAGCCCTTTGTAAACGGATCTTTATTGAGCACCTACTATGTCAGTCACTGTTCTAGTCACTAGGGATACAGTTTGGAAGGCAGGCAATAGATAAGCAGAACAAATAAATGAATAACTAGAGATGAGATGACTTGGGGTGATGATAAGTGCTGTAAAGGCAGCACTGTGATAGAGAAGAGGATGGAGGAAAAGATTAGATATGAAATAATCTAGCGGTCAGGGCTGGCAGGGTGGTGAGAGATACAGAGAATTGCTGTGTGTGTTGGGGCTGGAAGGCTGAGGAAGATGTGGTCCTTCATCTCACAGAGCTCCTGGTCTAGTTGGGGATATGGACAAAGAATGATGAAGAATAATACACTAAGTGCTCTGATGGAACTGTGTAAAAGGGAGTGCTTAGAGGGGGAGACTAGCTACATGAGGGTGGGGCAGGCAAGGCAAGATTGTGATGCTGCAACAGAAAGGAAACTTGGAAGTCAAAGGATAAAGTTGGCTGCAAAAGGGGAAGAAGAAAATGGTGTGTTAGGTGTTCGTTTGTTCAACCACATTTTATTGAGCACCTACAATGTGCCAGACATTGTTCTAGGTGCTGGGGTTACAGTGGTGAATAATAGAGAAAAAGTCCCTGCCCTCCTTGAACTTATATTCTGATGGGGGGTGTAGACAATGAATATGTAAACAAATAAGATAACTATGGATGGTGACAACGGTTATGAAGACAATACAAGACAATGTTAAAGGGAAAGTTTGGGTGTGTTTTGAGGGCAGTGATGGGAATGGGACTAGTTAGGATGGCTGGCGTAAGCCTCTGGAGGGGGAGACATACACTGCGATTGGATCACGGGGCGGTCTGGGAGAAGGGGAGTCCTAGGTGGAGAGAACTACAGGTACAGAAGTCCTGAGGCAGGAAGAAGCATGACAAGTTTGAGGAGCAGATAAAAGGCCAGTGTGACTGGTGCCTGGTGAATGAGGGGGGAGAGTGGAGGTTCCAGAAGGAGTCAGAGATGAAGCAACCAGGGAAGCAGGAAACCCAGATATGAAGCCATTGTAGGGATTCAGGATAGAGAGGCTGGAGGCTTGACCTGGAGTGAGAGCTTTGGAGGTGGTAAAACATGGAAAGTCGAAGATATTTTGAGTAATAGAACTAATAGGACTCTGCTACAAGGTCCTTGAGGATTGAGGGATGAAAGGAAACAAAGAGA
This sequence comes from Eubalaena glacialis, assembly GCF_028564815.1. NCBI lineage: Eukaryota > Metazoa > Chordata > Mammalia > Artiodactyla > Balaenidae > Eubalaena > Eubalaena glacialis. The sequence goes on from NC_083732.1 coordinate 73,334,589, forward strand.
CTTTGGTTTGAGCAACTTGGTAGCGGGGAGTGGTTACTGAGATCAGGAAGACCAGGAAGGGAACTGGTCTTGTGGGAGAAATCAAGATTTTTCTTTGGATGCATTTAGTATGAGATGCTAGTTGGACATCCCCGTGGAGAGGAAACATAAAGGCTTGAGGTATGAGAGTGGCAAACCCTTCTGGGAGCCTGGGGACAGTGTGGGAGAGAGCAGTGAGGAGAACTGCAATGCTGGCTGTGGGGTGGGAAATAGCCTGGACAAGGGACGTGACTGGAGGTGGGGAGACCACCCCGATTTGTCTTGTTAGTCCAGGTGGGAAAATGTGGGGTTCCTGAATCCATCTGGCATGTGCAACTTAGATTTGCTTCCTCGTGCAATAGACTGCTTTGAGATTCCATTTCAGGGATCATGGCCATCTAGCACAGAGAATGGGGGGACTTGGCTAGACAAAAACTTATCCAGTATATAGGGAGCTCTTGGCATGGGTCCATCTCTGTGCTACGGGCTTCTGATACGTAATCTCATTTAACCCTCACCAAGATCCTACTAGGTAGGTTCGGCTCCTCCGCTTATACATGAACAAGGTTGTTGCTGTTGTTTTTGGTAAACTCAAAATGGCACTGAGTAAGTGACCTCTAAAGACATCTCTTATTAGCAGGCAGTCACCTTGTTTGTCCTGGAGGTGTATTGTTCTCATCTATGAAGGCTCTTTTGCTTCTGGTCCTTAAGTAGGGAAGCTTCTGGACTGTTATCACCCCCATTTTACAGATGAGGAAACTGAGTCTCAGGAGAGCAAGGTGGCTTCCCAAAACAGCACAGCCTGTGAATGGAGCCACCTGGAGCCTCTCCCTGGTCTTTCTCTCTCCTCAGCCCCTCCCTACTCTTAATCACTGCACAGAGGGTTAGGTATCCAGAGACAGAGGAGGCAGTGGTGGTGCCTTGGAAGTCTCTGACCAGAAGAAAAGCCTGTGTGATCATCACAGACAAATTAGTGTTTCAGAAGGAAGAAAAGATATGTACAGAATGGAAACCCGCTTATCTGCCACACTGGATAAGGGCAATTGGCCATTTTATTTAAGCCAAAAGCAGAGAATCCTTACAATAAAACATACATAATTTTATTTTTCATATAAAGCATTCAAATGTACACTGATTTACTGAAAACTTTTTCTTTGCAGATGAGCCACTGATGGGCATCAGTGTTGTCGTTCAGTCTTTTTATTTTAAATGCAACACACCTTTATCTAGTCTTTCCGAAGCATTTGATTTAGCTTTCATAGAAACAAGAAGTCTTTCCTTTTGTACTTATAGTTGATCGACTTATTTAATATTGAATTAAATTATGTAATTACAATAGTGAGTACAATAGGTATAGACAGGTTAGGGAACAAATACAACGCACTCTTGCAAAATGCACGATCCACCAGAAGGGAGGGCTTCCTACCCAGCACTCCACAAGCCACCAGCCTTCAGAGCATCCAGGACCTCCACCAATAGACTTTATAGAGAGTATGGGGCATGTTACTTAATCTGGCAAATAGGTTAAGTGAGACTCATTTAAAAGAGCTCCTACTGATAGAAGTACATATACAGTGCATATTTGTATGTGCCAGACACTTGAATGAAATACTTGTATGGAAATGATTTTGCTTTTCTAATTCTTTTTTTCTTCTGGCTCTACCATTTCCAAAGACTGGTTCTAATTTAAACTGGTTTGGTGGGATTTTAAAAACAACAACTTTGATTTTGTTTTCAGTGTAGTTAAAAAAAATTAATACTTGGGTTGGGTTCAGAGTTCAGCCAATTAGTGTGTCCATTTTGGTTTGTGAGTCATATTATCCTGGTCCACATTACTCACAGTGAGGAATGATTCAAAACCAGTGCTTCTTTTCTTCTAGCCCAGAGTCTAAAAATACTTCAGGCCTCTTTTGTTCTGAGACATCCTTGTTCTAAGGAATCCTAAAGTTATACTTATAGGGGAAAAAAATCATTTTCAGGAAGAGACTGACATAAGAACCCACTGTCTCTTCATTCTAACGCTGAAGATGGTCTTTATTTCCCTTTCCTTTGCATGGTATCAGTGTTGGCTGAACACATTTTGAATTCATTGGAAGTTGGTTACCTTAGGAACAGAAGACTTCAGTATTTCTGGTTTGGTCACAAAGGAGCCATGGAGCATTCTCTTCAGAACCTAAGGATATTTCCTTGGGTACCTGGTAGTGGAGGACCATTCAGACATGGACTACCCTTTCTCCCCAGATCTGGGCACAAACTCTGCCATTCAAAATGGAAATACAGTCAGTCAGTGGCACATGCAGGGCACTGTGTAGTTTTCTTTGCTTCTTCCCCCATGGCTCCTTTTTCTAGGAGCTTCCCTCCCACTCTCTTGTCTCATTGTGATGTTTTCAAGATGTCAAATATCCTACTAGCATGAACCGTGTGATACTGAATGAAAGCTGAAGACATTGTATGAACTCATGTCTAACTTAATATAGATACAGGTGGATTTATGTCTATGTCTACATCTACATCTATACCTATACAGCTATATCTATGTCATCTACCTACATATATGTATAAATATAGATACGTGTGTATACATGGGTTAGTATATACACTTATATTTCCTAGCTCTGTCCACTGAGTGGGCCTAGAAGCAATGAGCACACCCAGTGCCCAGATTTTGTTTGCTAATATCATTCTCCCATAAAAGGACCAGGGCTTCTTGGAGAAATGGCAGATTCTAGGGCTGGGGAAGGGAATATGCAAAATGAGCCTGGAGCATCTTATAGTGCCAGAAATAAAAGAAGTACTCAAGAAGCAAAGTGAGGGAGTATGTCAGAGGGACACAGGAGCCAACTGAAAAAGCTCCCAATAGACAAAGCTGGAACAATTTGAGCAACAAAATGAATAGTATAGTCTTGGATTATAACCCAAAGTACAAAATAAGTATTCATAAGTCTATAGTGATATAAATGAATTATTGAATAAATAAATAAATGGGGGAGGACAAACCTGAACAGGAGAATCCCAAATAATGTAGCTACTGCCCCCTCCAGGAGGTAGAACATAGCTCTCTGCCCCTGAAGTATGGGACATGCAGTGACTTCCTTTTAATGAGTACAGTGGAGAAACCTGACAGTCACTACCTGAGCCAGAAGATCAACGTCAGCAGTGTTAAGTCACCTTGATGGCATGTACCCTTGTACCCTTGTATCCTTGATAATGCTGTGATGGGAATAGCACCTTACCTTTGTGATCTTCCAGACAAACCCATAACCCCAGTCTAGCTGTGAGAAAAATATCAGACAAACCCAAATGGAAGGACATTCTACAAAATACCTGCCCAGTACTCCTCAACATTGTCAAGGTCAACAGAAACAAGGAAAGTTTGAGGAACTGTCACAGTCTAGAGGAGCCTGAAGACACATAACAACTAAATGTAATGTGGTATTCTCATGGGACCCTGGCACAGAGAAATGACATTAGGTAAAAACTAAGGAAATGTGAATAAAGTATTGACTTTATTCAATTATAATGTATCCATATTAGTTCATAAGTTGTGACAAATGTACAATATTAGTGCTACATTTGGGAAAGTGGGTGTGGGATATATGGAAACTCTCTGTAATATAATTACAACTTTTCTGTAAACCTAAAATTTACAGAAAGAAAATAAATAAAAAGTTTCTTTTGAAACCCTCTCTCCCTGCCCCCACCCCACCCACTTTTCTTTCTCTTGACCCTCTCTTAACATAGTGGTCATCTCTCTATGCCCTGGTCATGCAAGAAATTGGAGTGGCACAAGCAGGCAGCCTTGACATCTCTCTGAATACAATGTGGCAGTTCTTGCTTGTTGGTATGGAGAGCCGAATACCACTTCTGGTTTCCTGGCACCCTTATTTCTTGACTTATCTAGTTTCTGGGGGCTTATCTGAGGCATTTTTATGGGCTGTAGTGTGCTCTGAGAAATGGCTAGTTTGCAGCCTGGAGGAGTCCTGTGCATCGGTCTTTTGCTGCTGCAGGAGCCAGACTCTGCACTGCTGGGGCAGGGACCCAGTGCCCTCTGGGTGAGGATGGTGGCGTGTTCTGTGGGCTGACACATCTAACTCTGATTGGGCTGACGTCTTCCTGAAGGCGGCCTGGGTATCCCTGTTCTGCTCCACCATCTATCTCCGTATATGTGATATAACCTCTGTCTCCTCTTCTGGACCGTTATTCTCGTCTCCTTTTTCTTTTTAATCTTCACTTTTATACACTCTCCTTAGATTTACAGGGATCGATTATATGGCTATATTGATTATATGCCAAGAGGGGCAGAATCTAAATATTTTTTAGAATAAGAAGCTGGTAACGGGCATTTTGTCCAGGGAAGAGTCTCTTGAATGGCCTCTCACAGGTAAAATAGATTACTTACAGTTCCAGGACCAGTCCATACGGTACCTCGGTGAAAATTAGTGGAAGGCGCCCTCTCTAGGCAGCTGTAGTCCTGCAGGCAAAATCTGATGGAGGGACTAGGGCTGGGTTTCAGGTCCCAAACATCCCCTCCACCAGGCAGCCTTGTGCAGTAGACAACATACACAACCATTCACTGTGCCCCTGAAATGTATGGTAGGTAGCAACACTTTGTCCTGGGGGAACAGTGTTCAGGATAATCACTTCTTATGCAGGTACCTGGGGACAGGGTACAAATCGTCTTCGGAGTCCCCTGGAAGAAATGGGATGGAAACTCACACCAAATAGAGCGCTGGCATCGGCTCCTATGGGTTCATGGGAGCCAGTTGTTAATTGTTCATGAATTTGACCAGCTGGTGTTAATCATAGTCATTATTAAATATTAAATTATGTAAACCTACAATTAAATTATATTGATAAAAATGTAATAGATACTCAAAATTTATTACTTTCTAATTATTTGCTACATTTTACTATCATCTGTGCTCTTGAAGTTATTTACGTCTTTTGTATATGTATGGTGGAAAGACTGTATACGGGTGTGCTACTCTCATCTTTTCTGAACCCTGTGTTCGGTGACATCATATCAGTAGCTTGAAATTGGCTATGGTGGGAGTATTTACACCATGGAAATCCGCAAATGCTACAGATCAGCTACCCCTCCCCCAAGAGAGCTAATTTTTAAACATTTACCAACATACCACAAGCCCTCAATGTGATCCAGTGGAATCCAGTGTTTCTAGAAACTCTCTGATATGTCACATGGTTCTGATTAAGTCACCTTGTGGGAAAGGACACCAAAATCCTCTTAGAAAAGCTCAACCAGGAGAAGAGAGAGGTTGGGCTGATCTGGGACTGTGCATGGGTGATACCACCGCTCCACCACTCCATCCCAGTCATACTGGGAACCATGAGGATAAGAAGAGGTGAAACCTTGGAGCCTGCATGTGGGGCTCCCGCATGGGAAAGGCACTTGGAATAAGACCCAGACACCTTACCATGTGAGGCCGTGCTCCATTTAGGCCCTAACTGCCTTGCTGACCGCCCCTCACTCTGCCTTCGTTCACGCTGACCATCCAGGGGTTCCGAGACCACCCCTGCTCTTTCCCACGTCGTCCCAATTTGTCCTGATCTGTCCTCTAGGCCTGAAATCCCCTCCACCTAATATATGGGTGAGTCCCTGTTATTCCTTAGGTCTTAATGCTCAATTCTCGCTCCCCTGAGAGGCGGGCCCTGGCTGCTACATTTAACGTGGTTCCCTTCTCCCTCCTTCCCATCCAGCCCCCATCACCCTCCATCACAGCACCCACTTCATTCCTTTAATGGTTGGTATTGTAACCTGTGATTCTTTTCTTTCTTTTTTTTTTTTTTACTGCAAAAACTCTTGAGCTTTATTAAGTTAGAAAATTTACAACCAATAGCATAATCAATCAAACATTAACAAACATGTCATGTCAACCTGTGATGATTTTCTAGCTCGGTATGTTTACTTGGTAAATGTCTGTCTCCCCCTGGGCAGGAAGCTCTGTGAGGGCAGGACTAGATGTGATCGGCTCACCTTTGGGTCCTCAACGCCCAGCCCTGCGCCTGGCAGATTCTCAGTTCATGCTCATTGAGTGATTGGAATAAGAATGAGAGAGCTGCCCTCCAGCCCCTTGGATTTGGCGATCCTGAGTCTGGGTGAGGGAAGAGCCTAGAATAAAAAAGAGAAAAATGACAAAGCGCAGTTTGCCTCAAGGCTGAGGCCCCAGAAGTCTGGTTAGGCGGTGTCGCCATGCAGCAGAAGGCAGTCTGTGGGCGGTGGTGGAGGCGGGTATTTTGCCCCTTTGATGTGATTAAGGCCCGTGCAGGGTACCAGCAGCCTGAGCTGGCCCTGATCTCCTGAAAGGAGAAGAAATAGGAGGCCACGGAAGAGTAAGAAGGAAAGTGGTGAGTGCCACTCAAAATGGCGCATGGAAAGGGCTCCCTGCCCTGGGCCTCTCTCTCGGGGATGATGCTATGTCCTCTGCTGGCCGCAGTCCTCCGTGTGGCAGGGGCGGGGGAGAGGGGTGTTCCACGGGGCCGAAGACACACACCGACTTGCAGCTTGAACCCCCTTCTCTAGACCTTGCCCTTGTCAGGGCCCTGAGCTGGCTTCCAGGCAGGTCCTGGCCTCTCCTAAGGGTCCATGACAGGGTTGTGGACAGCACTTGGACGTGTGGGCTGCACTGTCCCCATGGGCCCCTCACAGTTCAGGACAGAGCTAGGAAAGGGAAAGACAGGGAGGCGGGCTGGGACCCACAAATACTGGGGGTGGGCCTGCATGAGGGGAACCACATGGGGCTCCCAGAGCTGCTGGGAGGAGTGAGTAGGGGGCTGGAACGCCCGTGACTGGTCGAGGGACTCCTTTTGCTCCTCAAGGGGAACCTCAGCTTCTGCTGTGGTTCCCACAGGCAAGCGTCCCTAAGTCTGCTTTACCTGCCATGGCCAGGTGAGTCACTGGGGGTGAGCCAGTCAGGGTCCGGAACAGAATTTCATGGGGAAATGGATGGTGAGTTACCACGTGCACCCATAGGACCTGCTCTCCCCATGCAGCCCTGGAGGAGGGATTCAGACCCCCTCCCCACCTACCCGAACACCCGGGTGGCAGGAGCTAGGATTTCCCCAGTGGCCCTGGGGGGAGTGGGTGGGTGGGCTGGGGGACAGGGCTGTGCAGCGGGAGGGTGACAAGGCAGGGTTGCTCTCCCCCCTTCCTTCCACCTTTGTCCTCTCCTCCTTCCCCATCCCCAGGCAGGCCCTGCCCTCTGAGAGTAGGGGCCTGGGGAGAGGGGAGGGGGAGCCTGGGCCGGGCAGGGGTGTATGGAAGGGAAAAGGAGGAAATTCCTAACCATGAGGACGGGGAGGGTGGGACACTCTGGGGACAGACCAGACGGGGGAGTCCTCTTGTGAGGCAGCCCCCAGGTCAAGCGCGGAAACTGGCTTCTGCCTGTGAGTGGTGAGCAACAGAGAGGTGCCTGGAGCAGCAAGGTCTGGAGAAAGCACGCATGCACGTGAGCTAACTGGCCAAGAGCTCAGACATCAGGGCCAGAAGGACTTGCGTTTGAATTCTGGCCCTGATTCTTCCTGGGTGTGACCTTGAGCAAATGACTTTGCTTCTCCATCTTACTCAGCCTGTTTCCTCCCCTGTGAAATCCCTTTCCTCTCTTCGCCATGTCAATCATGGCCTTCAACACTCTCAAAGGATGGCTGTTTTTAATAGATCTCTTTTCAGTCCACTGGTTTGTTTTTCTGTCCTTACTACAAGCTCAGATCCCAAGAACTGGTTGCTTTTGTTTGTTTTTTAAAAGCACGAGGCCAGCTTTGACAAGTGAACATGAGTGTGTTTTGTCACAACCATTTTACATGTTAAAGCTCGTAATGACAGCAGTGTCTGTTAGGTAGATAAACCGGTATGTTGAGGATGCAGATGTTAACATAACTTCTTAATTTGTTGATCACGCTTTTACAGCTACTAGAAAGACACAGCACAGCGTGCTTGGGCTGGTATGCTCTGTGTTGATTACACCACCAAAGTGATTTCCCAAGGCCCAAATCTGATCATGTTCTCACTCATTTAAACGTCTCCAATGACCACCATTGCCCAGAGGACCAAACTCACACTTTGAAGGCAGAACCACGGCTGATGTGACCCAAACATACTCTTCCGCAGCTTCATCACCCGCCTCCCCGGCCCTCTCCTCCCTTTCACCACATCTGTGCCCCAGGAGAATGGATTTCAACGCCTCCTGAACACATCCTGCTCCCTCATGTTTCCAAGCCTCTACACATGTGCTTCTTTCTTTGTTTTTCTGGAAAGTTTCTATGCATTCAAAACCCAGCACAACTGCATCTCTGTAAAGCATAACCCCAGTTCCCTCAGGCAGAGCTCTGTGTTCCCTCTTCTTACTCATGGGTAGAGAGCTTTACATGCCTGTATCAATGTACTTACAGCGTCTGATGAATATTGGAGGCATCTGTCTACACTACTGGCCTGGGAATGAACTGCCTAAGGTGTGGCCAGTGTTCTCTTTATCTTTGTATCCCCAGAGCCCAGCACAGTGATTGGCAAATAGTAGGAACTTAAGCAGGTGAATGAATACAGACCCATTTCCATGTACTTTGTGTTATTTTTCCAAGAAAAGCGGTTACTAGGATGGATTCTGGAGTCCACCAGCCCTGAATTCAAATCTCGGTTCTGTCATTTGTGAATGAATTTAGCCAGGTTACTTAATGTCTCAGTTGCTTCAGCTCATAAATGGGAGTAATATTAACCTCATAGGGATGTTGGGAAAATTAAGTATGAAAGTAAGCTACTTAGCAGTGCCAGGCACAAATAATCATCCAATGAACGATAACTATAATTATTGGACCAAAGTGTCTATGTTCTCATGACAGACCCCTTTATGTGTAGCAGCACATGGCTATGAGACAAACACCTTGGAACAGAGATGCTATTGGTACAGAATCAATCCATTTGAGAGACCATTAACCGTGATCCTGTTGGCACTGTGCCCAGCCTAATTGTATTTGAAGGTCAGAGGGAAGACTCAAGTGGCTCAAATGTCTAGAGAAGCAAGAAAAACCATTTAAACCAGGTAGCAGATCAGGGAATTTTACCTCTCGTTACGTTTCATATAGGCAAGTCAGTTGTTTCCTTGCCGCTGGCCTTGGTGACTGTCCTTGGTGATTATTAATAAATGTAACTGTTTGCATTTTCCAAATATGTTCAAATTTCACAAGTCATTTATTTACAGGACAAACACCAAAGCAAATCAACCCAGTCTTTGGAAAAGCAGCTGATGTAGGTGTAATCCACATCTTCAATTAACATGGAGGATTTGAAATTGAGCACACAGAAGGAAAACGAATGAATTGCTTACTTTGGTCTTTCTTGTACTTTAACCATTTGCTCTTTACCCAGAACATACATATCCCTGCGTGATACATATTCTTTTAAATGTTTTATTCCAAGTGCATAGTTTTTCATCAACTGCAGATTTCCTCTGTGCTCAGAAAGCATTCAGTGACTACCCTCAAGGAAAATTAAGAGGCAGCCCAGATACTCGCTAAACCAGCATTCAGGGTGATCTAGTCAAGCGTCTTGAGGCTGCTGCCCTTAACTTAAACAGTTTGCCCTGGCCGCATGGCTCAAGCTGCCAAGGAAATAAACCAGGACCCCTGAGGGTGTTTCGTGCTGGAGTGGCATTTGCAAATCTGGTTTGGGAGGGGCTTTTGACAAAGGTGGTTCCTCCCTGTGCTCCTGCTGTGCTGGCTCGGTTCAGTGCAAGAGGGCCACCAGCAGTTTCTGGAAGTCCCCAGAGGTGTCTGAGCGAACCATGTCAGAGAGAGACTTCTGATACTTCTCTTGGAACTTGGCTTTTATCCCCTGAAGGTTCACCTGTAGGAGAAACGACAACAGCAACTGGGACATTTATAGCGTTTTCACCATAAACAAAGGCAGCCACTGTTCCGAGCACATCATTCTCACTTGCTCATTAATGCCTCAAAGCAACCCTTAGAGTCGGAGTTATTATTCTTCCTATTTCGTGGCTGAGAATAGGAAAGCTGAGTTCAGTGTCTGTGTGTCTGTTCCAGTAAAACTTTGTTTATGGACACTGAAACTTGAATTTCATATGACTTTATGTGTTACAAAAATATTATTTTTCCTTTGAGTTTTTTACAGTTACTTTAAAATAATCGTTTTCAGGTAACAGGACTGTACAAAAACAGGTGGTGGGCCTGATTTGGCTTGCAGGCCACAGTTTGCTGACTCTTAGTATAAGGTTAAGAAAATTGTCAACACAGTTTGAAATGACACCTTTTTTTTTTCTCTTGTACCCTGATCAGCAAGGATATTAGTGCCAAACAACAAGATTCAATTCATTATCAATTTTTAGGACTTATTTTGAATCTACGGTTGACCCTTGAGCAATAAAGGAATTAGGAACCAGACCCCCGTGCAGTCTAGAATCTGTGTATTGCTATCTCTGCCTCAAAAACAAAGGAATTTGATCAATGACTCACCCAAGGGCAGGAAGCTGAAACAGTTTGCATAGAATCAGGCCTCAAACCCTAGTTCTTTTGATTCTATGTATTGTGATCTCTAATGGAGCACAAACTTTTCCCCACACTTAGTTAATTTAAAGATCCATAAAATGAAAATACAGGTACTGTTATTTACTGAAAAAATCTGCATATGGGTGCACCCACACCATTCAAATCCGTGTTGTTCAGGGATCAACTGTAATTCATTGAAAAGCTTGAAAAACCTAGGTGCTGGAGGTGGGGAAAGGACTCAGAAGAAACACAAATAAAAAGATTGTTCTGCTCTGAAGATTCTGACCACCTAGTAAAGGAGATAATACTTGCACCATGGAAGATATAATTCCAGAAAGAACACAGTAAGTCTCATAAAAGAAGCACAGAGCTCTCTTTAACCAGGAGTTTTTTGTTTGTTTTTTGTTTTTAGCTTTGTTGTTATCGTTGTTTTTAATTTAGACTCTATCTTGCTTTCTTGAGAGACTCACAAACCATTGCTCAAGCTTCTGGTTCTTTTCTTCTCCTGCCCCAATTAGAGGGCCCAACAGGAGAGAGAAAGATGAGAGCAGGAGAGGGTAGGAGAGGGAAGAATTGTTGGAAGTGGATGCTGTGCAAGAGAGAGACTGCATCAGGCAGGTGGGCTGTGATCCCTGCTCCCCTGGCTGGTAGGCTGCTCAGCTGGGGGAGGGGCAGGAAGTGGGGAGGTGGGTCAGGGCAGGGATGGGGTGGGGCTCACGGGGCTCTGTTCTATTACCAGGTGGCTTTGGGGGATTAGGGGATCTGGCCAATATATCTGGCTGGGCCGGAAGCATTCCGAGGGAATGGTCCCCATGTGGAGATGACCCAGGACAGTACTGAGACCCAGTACTGATGACCCAGGACAGTACTGGTCAGTACTGAGATAGGACAGAGCATCTTGGAATAAACACGCTACAGCTCATGCATGCTGGAGTGAATATGGCACCCTGAGGAGCCCTTGGAGTGGTCCAGCCCCCTGGGGTCTTTAGAATCCTTGCTGGGCTTTGTCACCAACCTGCTCCTTGGAGTGTCTTAGGATCTCCAGAGACTCTGGCTGGGGGCGGGGGGTGAGTTACTAAGAGACAGAGAGACAGAGAAGGCTGAGACCTGGAGAGATAAGGGAAAGAGAATCAGAGCAACCAAAATAAAACAAAGAGAGTGGCAGAGAGACTGGGGGAGGGAGAGGGGAGGAGAAAAAAGAAAGGAGCTTTAAGAGAGAGAGGAAAATATGAATTGTGGAGGAGGAGGAGGAGGAGAAAGAGGGGGAGGAGAAATTCCAGGAATAGAAAGAAAAACGAAAGAATGGTTGTGTTGCTAAGTTATATTTCAAAACAGTGTCAGACGTTAAGTATTATTTGTCAAAAAGCTGGGGGCCAGAATTTGGGTTGGTATCTTTTCCCCCTCATTTAACAGGTTTTTGAGGGAAGATGTCTGTGGTTTTCAAGTGCCCAGTTCCACTTCACTTTCCAAGGCCTCTCTGCTGTGGATGAAATGCCATTTCCCATTTATTCTGTAATTCCTCCTCTCTGTGGCCGTGTATTCTGAATATGAGTCTTGACAGCTGCTCCCACGCTTCTGGCCACTCCTCTCCCTGTGCCTTTGTTATACTCATGCATTCTCAAAGGGGGGCGATATTGCTCCCAACGGGGGCAAAAACTGGTTCTTAGAGGGTGAAAAAAAATCTTAATCTTTTTGTGTAAAATTAACTACGTATGTACATAGGGAACATAAACAGATGTACAGTGTATGCCGTGTTAACATTTCTTGGAGGGGAGTGACAGTTAGGAAAAAACTGGGTCTAAGAAGGTTCCCTGGAGGTGAGGGTAGGCGATCGCTAATTTAAAAAAGGTTGAGAAACATTGTCTTGTACTGATGTGGTTTTTTGTGCAAAATTGTGCTTCTGGGGTGTGTTTAAGGAAATAAAGGCTTAGCTCAGGGGTCGGGAAATTACTTGCTCGGGTGATCTAGTCCATTGTTCACCTTTCAGAGTGTCTGTTTTACCTTCCTTAAAATGGAGCTGCCCTATCCGGAACGGCCCCTCCAGGTTCCCTCCACACACTACCCGAAGCTCTCCGGAGCCACAGATGACAGAAATAGAAGCCGCTATCGTTACTGTAGTTTTATAAAAAGGAACAGACTGAAGCACAGCACACTGTCCTCTGCAAAGTCTGGGAAGGCAAGGGCTCTCTCTGTTTTACTCTTTCTGTAAATAGGCTCTTACTAGAAACGACCTGTAGATGACATCAGTGGTGGCAAAACAAGAAGGTGGAGCCCAAGGAGTGCGTCTTACCTCCGCCTGGGTCACAATGATGTCAATGAGGGTCTCCTCGTCGGTCCCCGCACCCTTCATGGCCTTGTACAGACAGTCAGCAAAGTAGCCCTGGAGGTCCCGGGCACTCCTCACTGGGCAGGACAAAGGGAGAGAGAACGTGAGGTGTTCACATTTTGTGGAATGACCCAGAGACCCTCGGAAGGAACAGAGCTGGCTCAGAGTGTCAGCTGGCTGCTCTTGGAGCTGGTGGAATTGTGAGGCGGGTGTTTGAAAGGAGCAGACTTCACACTGTTGCTAATGGGATCTGGAAGATTCCCCTGGGGTCAGGGCATCTGGACTCTTCAACCAAAACCCCTTCAGACACATAAGAACCTCTCCTGTTCCCTGAAGACCCTTGGGAGGAGGAGGAGCACTGTGACCATCCTCAGGCCCTCCCTGTAAAGTTCATGATTCCCACCAGCAGAAATGCCTTCTCATCTCTAAGAGGAATCTCTGATGTCGGAGTTGGGTTTGGAGGGGAAACACGCACTGGCTGGCAACCTTGCCATGATAAAGCTTCGTAATCTTGAAGATACGCTCAGTTGGACCGTGGCCCTCCTGCCCATGCTAAACAACCTTCCTTTCTTTTGTTTTTCCTCACTAGGTTTTATTTTTTATTTAAAAAAAATATTTATTTATTTATTTTGGCTGCCCCGGGTCTTAGTTGCGGCACATGGGATCTTAGTTGAGGCATGCATGCGGGATCTAGTTCCCCGAGCGGGGATGGAACCCAGTCCCCCTGCATTGGGAGCACATAGTCTTACCCACTGGACCACCAGGGAAGTCCCTCGCTGGGTTTTGTTTGTGAGCCTCATCTCTGAATCTTTTCCAAGGTCCCCACAATCATCTTAGTTTTCCATCTGGGATGCGGGCTTGATGCAATGTTTGATCCTGTCTACAGAGCACCTTCCTGTGATGCTGCTAGTTGCTCTTTTCTGGCCCTGCCCCAGCCAGAAATGAATAAAGTATGATCTAATCCCCAAATTAACAAAGTATGGTTTCTATTCACCAATCAGGGGATGGGGTGCATCTCTGCTCCTGGGGATAAATCATGATTGCTCTCCCCTCCTCCAAGGCTCATATGGGTCCATCAGGACTAACACTTTGGGAGAATGAACCCTTTACTGTTTATGTTGCTGACATTTACCTAGAACACTTAACATTTTTGATGTTAGTGATAAATAATAAGTAATACATTCAGCATAAGTGTGGAATGCACATCCTTAGTATGTCCTGCAGTGAGAACTCTTGTCTTCTAGATAATTGCCGATAGAATGCTTACAAGGAAGGGGGAGGAACAGAATTAGGAAAGCAGAGTCTAGGTTGGGGGGGGGGTCTGTCTCCTTATTTTATAGGTCATGTGGCAGCCACCAGAGTGTCAGCGGAGAAGCCCAGACCCAGGAGTCTGAATCCACAAGCTGCTGGATTGGTGGTGGTGGTGATGGGGGGGGCGGGTGAACCTGGCAATTTGGGGAGCAGCGTGTTTGAGACTCGCTGTGACGCACACCCCCAGACGTTCTGAGCTAGTGGCCTCACAAGGTTTTCCCGGGGACCCCGTCCTGTGCACTCGTACTAACTGACGCTGCAGTGATGTCTGCCTAACTTCAGTGCGTTCCGTCCCTACACCAGTGACTTCCCCCTGACATTCCTTCTTCCTGATATTTTGGGGAGAAACTTTTCTACCGTATACAGTCTATGCCTGGTGAACAACCTTTGTTGTTCGCAGCGGCAGGAATACCCCGAAAGTTTGGGTGGGGCCAGCTTGGGAGGATGCGGGAGTAAAGATCTTCGTGCGTGTGAGAGGAAGGGCAGCCAGCCACCCCGCGGTGTCTCTTGCTCCTCCTGGCCTGCAGAACGGGGGTTCGCAAACTCCAGGGAGCATAAGGTGATCACGGGAGGAACTTGTCAGTGTGTGGCTTTGGGCTGCATTCCAGGAAGTTCTAAGTGGGTAACCTGGCATGGGCCTCCAGAAACTGCACTTTCACACGCCTCCCCATGTGAGTCTGATGCAGGGGGTCCACGGACCCCACTTTGAGAAGTGCTGCTCCAGAGGCTGCAAGCGGTGGGAACCGTTTGGTCTCATAACACCTCCTCCTCAATTTTAGTGGCAAACTGGCATCTTTGTGAGTTAGGCGGGAGTAGGGTGGGGAGTGTGTAGAGAATTTAGTCATGAAGTCATGTCCCACTCTTTGTGTGGTTCCTTTTCAAGGTCTTTTCTAATCTCTTTTATATTTGCTACCAGTGGAGTCCACCCAACTCCTGCATTTCATGGTCCCCCAACTGCAGGAATGGGTCCTTTCCTTCCTCTGTACCTGCCTTGCTCTGATTGTTTTTGGTTTTATCTTTACTGTAGCTCAGTCTGTTGATTTGTGAGTATCTGCCACGAGTTTGAAGCTTCTTAAGAACAGGAACTGGACCTATTTACCTCTGATCCCCACGCCTGGGACAACTGCTGGCCCAGGCAGGTGCTAAGTAAATGTTAAAGGGTTGAATGGTTTTATTACCATTAATACTTAATACTAATAAGAATTAGTATTAATCTTCTGACTGAACTCTGGCGTTTTCCTGCTTCTTTACACTGCAGGTACAGAAAGGGTTTGGAGCCTTGTAGCTGGGCCATGAGTAGATCTCTCCGTTTCCTTAAGACACTCATCCTTAAAGCCCTAAGGACAGTCATCTGTGTGTATCCATCGTGGGACAGGAGTGACATTAAGGATGTTCAGGCCTCTATAACAATAGCAGACCTGCTAATCTGAATGCATAATGAGGGTGGAAAAAAAAAAATCACTTGCTGACATTGCCCCCAAAATCCCATCAAAAAAACAAAACAAAAGAGTTTGGCAGCGAGAGCACATTTTTTAGCTTCCAGGGGCTGCTTTTTTGGTTCTTCCTCTTCTTCTGGGGATATTCTCTCCATTTCTCGTGCCATTTGGGTTGCTGCCCTGGCCTCCTCGCCACCGGCGTGTGGAAAATGGACAATGGACAATGCCTTCATTCCGGGGCTTGCAAAAATGAGAAAGGAGCCTGCCAGCCACAGCCCGGTACCCATCTCTCTGCTATTTCCTGTCTACGGGCAACACCTGGAGAGAAATGCCTGGCGTTTGCTTGGCACGGCCTTGATCTAGTCTCCCCCGCCTTGCTTTCTACACAGACCTCATTCATTCCAATGTTGAAGGGAACCAAATGGAAAAGGTCACCCTTGGGCCATCAGGCACCCGCAGAAACTTGTTCCTGGATCCGAACCTGGGTGCTTTTGAGTGTGTGTCACATGAAATGCATGCTGCCCCACGAGACTAGACAATGGTCCCAGGCTGTTGATGGATGCTCTCGGGGCTCCATGATCTTAGTGGGACTGTCGTGGATGCTGTGGTAGTTCCCCCAGCTGCTGTCTTCAGGACAGCAGGCAGTCATGCCAAGTGTTACCTGCTGGCTGCTCAGGGCTGAGTCCCTTCTCAGGAGGGAGGGACTGACTGGGGTCATATCCATTAGGAGTCAAAAGAGGGAGCTATCTTCCCCAAGGTTGCAAATGCTCCCTGGGTGCAGCCAGACGGCTGCTTGATGTTGGGTGTGAAGGCCTGGTCCCCTTGCCTCCACTTGGGACATCCTGACTTCAAGGCTCCTTGGGGGACCAGCACAGCTCCTGTTGCAGCTGCATCACATTCATTCTCTCCCTTCCCAATGCTGCTTAGATGTGTGGTTCCCAAGCTATTCCCTGAAAGCTTCCTGCACACAAACCTCTGTCTCCAAGTCTGGTTCCAGGGAGCCCAACCTAAGTCAGGGGCTTTCCTAGCTTTACTTTACCGAGAGTTAAGTAGGCCTTCTGCAGATCTCCTGACGTTTCTGCTTCGATGGCCTCTTCGATGTCTTTGCCAATGAGCTGGAGAAAGAAAGTGCAGCTGTTAGTCCAGGTTTTGCTTTTGGCCTTGGTGCACTTGAGGCTTGTTCTTCTACAAAAAGCAATAGAAAAAAAAAAAATTTGGTCACACAAGGACCAGATTTGGTCACGCAAGGACCAGAGGAACTCTGGGATTCCTCTCTGGCCTCAGCCCTTGCAGGGCTGGGGATGGTTGCCCGCCATTCGAGTGGGGACTCTCATGGCTTAGGAGTTAGTCCCGATTTGACCCCTAATGGATGTGACCCCCGTCAGGACCACTCCCTCAGCCTCAGTTTCCTCCTCTGTGAAATCAGGGAGTGGAAAAACAATGAATAAATACTGCAACAATATTCTTTATGTTTCTATCGTACTTGAGTTTCCTATGTGTTTATAAAAATTCTTTCCGTTTCCAGTTTTCCAGGAGGCTGTGGTTATAATCATCTCCCACACCTTCCTCCGTTGTGGACCGAGACTGGGAGCTCGGGCACCTACACTTTGGGCGACATGAGTAGAGGTGGTGAGGTTCATGGTAAGGACTTGGTCTAATGTTTCTGATACTGTGGGGCTACTTGGGCTGGCAGCCAGGGGCTGACCGCGTCAAATGCTGCTTTCTTTCCCTCTGGGGAGACTCCAGATGATCTTATATTCACCGCCAGCTCGTTCTGCACAGCATTACACATTAGGTTTCCTTCCAAATATTTATAGAAGCTGAAGTTCGGAGTAAATTGTGACCATGCTTAACACAAGTACCGCCTGGGCCAAGCTCAGGGCAGGCATATGAAGAGAAAAGAGAACTTTTGGTTGGGTTTGGGAAATGCCATTAAGCATTAGAAATACTGAAACTTCTTTCTTAGAAATTATCTCTTGAGGATATGACACAACTGTGAGTCTATAAATAATTGGGGCCTTTGAGGACATGCCAGTGGAGTTTATGTAGTTTATTCTGAAAACACTGGTAAACAACATATTCTTTGTGATACGAGCACAATAGATGTGGGGGGAAGGAGGGTCCAGATTTAATGAAACCCGTCGCTTGATCTCCTCATCATAGTTGGCCCATCTAGAGGTCTGGTGTGGAATCGACCTAGATAAGCAGGGGATTGGACTGGGGGGGCTTTCAGTCCCTTTCTTAGCTGTTCTCAGGTGTTGGGGGCTGGATGTGAGAGCTGGTGTTTCAGAAGAAACTGCTCTCACTTTTCCCGTGAACAGGGTTCTTGCTGTGTAGACTGAGATTGTGTTTCAAGAGGACATTTTCCTCACACAGGTCTGTGTTTAGTAAAAAAAAAAAAAAATCCTCACATTAAACCACTTTCCATTTTTATTGTTAGTACTGGGCTAGAACAGTGATTTTAAATTTTCTGTAGCATCTCAGCCTACACAACAGATAAAAGCAGGAAAGCAGAGCTGTTCTGGGGAGGCGGGAGATGGGCTCCTTAGCGCAGCCCCAGACGGTAATGCCAGGTTCCCGCCCTCTCAGAGTCTCTTCGCTGCCCAACTCCAGGGGGCACTATTCATGAGATACAGTGAGACGGCATTGCCCTTTCTTCTCCACCTACCTCCTCCCCCCATTCCCTCCTGGTAGCTACCAAGGCACCTCCAGGGACTCCATTGAACACAGATGGAAAACAATCCACTGGCCCAAGCTACTGAGATGCTCCTTTGCAAATGGAATGCTTCTCACTTATCGGAACACTTAATTCCTAGGGGGGCTCTTTGGACAAAACCAGATTTTCTGATCTCGGTACAAAAACCCATTGCCAGGGTGGATTCCAGACAAGCCTCAAAGGCTACTAGTTTACCAGGTAGCTTTGCCTGTGGGGAGATTATTAGAAGAATAGGAGACACATTTCTTTCTTTTAAAACCAATGCCCCAAACTGACAGCGTGCCCACGGCAGATCCCTGTGCACTCTGACTTTGGTTATAGCAGTTAAAGGGAAAGGGCTAAAGGTTCTGGAATGGGCTTAGGAACTCTTTAAGGGGAGGGGAGAAGTGGTGAGGGGTGTGGTGGTGAGGCAGTGACCTGGGGCTATGGGTATGTGTACCTACAATTTATACTGAGCCATGTTTGGGGAACTTTATACCTCTACAAGCCTTTCATATTTGGTAGATTTGGGGACGGTAATAATCTTTCATGATGCTGCAGAGTTGGGGAAGCTTTGTTGCTTGGGCTGGGATCTCTGAGAAGTGTCAACAGTTAAGACTCAGGTTTAGAGGGCAGATTAAGGGCAAAAACCTGAGTTTTTGCGCCAAAAATTAAAATTGGACTCTATGCCGGGACAACCTATGCTGTATGATACACTTCACTGATCTGACCCTAGCATCTTAGCGCTTTTAGCCAGAGACCATGAGAAAATTTATGGAGGGAGGTTCCCGAGATCAGGATGAACTCAGAAGATCAATGATAAAGATCAAGATGAACAATGTTCCAACAAGGCTTTCGGAATGATGAATAGGTAGCATTTGAGAGCTGTTTTCATGTAAAGAATTATCAGATCAATTGATTATCTTACTGACCATTTGAGTTTTAGCTCTGTTTTTTGATACTGTCGGTTCACATAAGGTGACTCATGACAACTGCTAATGTTAATTGAGCACCTATTGCATGCCAGGCAATAAATGCTTTAAATCTGTTAATTCATTTAATCCTTACTAACCCTGTGAAGTAGGTACTATTATTATCCCTATTATACGGTTGGGGGAACTGAGGCACAGAACCCTTAATAACTTGCCCAGGGTCATACAGCTAGTAGACTAGAGCAGACTTGTTAAACCTTAACATGTATCAGAATCTGGAAGATTTGTTAAAACACAGACTATAGGACCCTAACTCCAAGGAAGCTGATTCAGTAGGTCCAGGGCAGGCACTAAGAATTCTCATTTTAAACATTGTCTCAAGTGATATGGATTCTGCTGTTTTGGGATTAATTTTGAGAACAATCGGCCTAGGGAGTATGCTTAGATAGTAGTTCATGTACACACACACACACACACACACACCCCCTCACCCTCACACATATGTGTGTTTCTATAGTGATCCCCAATGACAGCCACCCCAGAAACTCCATCCATGGCCCCAGTCTTATGGGAAGAGAGTCTAGGTCATGGAGAAGACTTCCAGCTCAGTCTACACAGCTCCAGGCCCAGGGACCAGGGGAGTACAGGGTCAGCTGCCTTTGATCACGACTCTGGGCAGGATTTGAAAGCAGAGGGCCCTAAGGGCTTATATACAGTAATGATAAAATTCCAAAGCTTTGTTGTCTTTTCATCTGCTGGCAACACATAGGAAATGCTATTTTGAGTGAGGAGCGGCCAGCTCTAGCTGAGGTAGGAGCTCAGGCTGGGGAATCTTGGAGTTCTCATCCACTTTCTGCTACTGACTTGCTGTGTGGTCCTGATAAGTTACAGATGGTTCCTTACTTGTAACAGATTTTCCTCCTCCAGCAGTTGTGGGTAACAATGGCTCTTCAGCCTACATTTGAGTTACAGTATTCTTGTGAAATTGAAATGAGACACAGGGCACAGATGTACTTTGAATAGTTAAAAACATTCCACAAATATAAAATAGGAGACCAAAAAAAAAATCTGATATTCCGCAAAAGTCTTCTTGCAATTAAAGACTGATTTTCAGGGAAGGACTAACCACTAAGTGCCTTGAAATAGCTAACTCACCTCGTTGACTTAAAATTATCATTAGATTAAAAAAAAATAATTGTATAAAAGTAACTGATACACATCTTTCCAAGAGTGTATCTCTGAGGTGTTATCACATCTGTTTTGGGAGCAGTAGGTACTGTTAGCCCAACTGTCAATTGGAATAATAGTAACAGCAAACATTTGTAAGCTTACCACATGCCAGATACTGTCCTGAGCCTTTTATATTCATCTTATTTAACACCTAAAATAACCCCGTGAGGGTGGGATGTTGATGTTCACGGTCTCTGTTTATACAAATGAGGATGGTGACATCAGGTCACTTGTTAGTGGTAGAACCAGGATTTGAACCTGGACCCTCTGACTCTAGGGCTTTGCTCCTAAACTTGACACTCCCCTGCTTCCCTAGCCTCTGTTGCAAAGCGGGGTTTCCCAGCTTCAGCACTGCACTGGGGGCCGAATGACTGTTTGTTGTGGGAGGTGCCCTGTGCACTGTGGGATGTTCAGCAGCGTCCCTGGCCTTGACGCTCTAGATGCCAACTGTGCCGCTCCCCCCAACGCACCTTGTTGTGACAACCCCATGTGTTTCCAGACATTATCAAATATCCCTTGGGGGTGCAAAATCACCCCTGATTGAGAACCATTGTTGTAAAAGACACCCCGCCCCCTGCCGTCCAGTTCCATATCCCAGATCTCGGCTTCTTTTGGAAATAACTTGAGACTCAGTTTCCGTGTGAACTCCTTGCCTTAGTACTGGATCACTTACAACTTGGTAGGCTTGAAAGGTGGCTCGTAACTGTTTGTGATTCCTCTTGGCCAAGACTTCATTGAAGGTAAGCTCGTCCGTGCCCCAGCGGCCTTCCCCTGCCTAGAGGGCCGAGGGCAAACATTTTGAAAAAGCCTTTTGCAGAAAGACTGAATAAACAGAGCTGTGACCAGGCCTCCCTTACAGGAAACAATAAAATATGCACTGAATCTAAGCCACATTGATCGATCTAGCACTTTAAACTTCTAACCCACAAGTATTCCTCACATATTTATATGATTTATATCTTCCCTTGTTCCAGAATGGATCTGAGGTGGTTAACCCCAGAATATAAGAATAGAAAAAGCAATTCTTTTAGGTTCATGAAGACCGTATATATGAAAAATATTTTAAAGATCATACTTATTTCCCAAGTAATTCCAATTCGCATAAAATAAAGTAACAGTTGTTGAAAATAATGTTAATTAAAAAAAAAAAAGGAATTTGCAGAGACTGGCACATCTGCATACTTACGTCATACAGATCTTTGGCATCCTGACCAGCTAGATCTTTGTCTACATTATCTCCTTCATCGCGATTAGCCTAGAAAAATCAACACATTGTTATTAACTTGAGTTCCTGCTTGACCACAGAAAACAAAAAGGGAAAGTCCTAGAAAAGGGGGTGATTTCAGAGGGGTGGCCTGAAGCTAGACAAAACCTGCCAAAGTGGCAATGCTGCTCTTTGCTGCCATCTTTTGGGCACAACTGATAAACAGAGTAGCTTCTGTGACAACACATTTTTCCTTTTTTTTTGGTAGAAACCGGGGTCACTCACAAACCCCACTGACCTCTAAGAAACCTCATGATGTCCCCTAGAATGAGTCTGTTGGGAAGCTATTAGTCTTCCTTCCAAAATATCAAATTTCACTTCTCAGGGTCCCAGCCCTGAAGAGCCCTGAATGCTGGTCATGGAAAGTTTTGGAGGTCTAACCTAAGCCCTTAGTGACAGGTGGAATTCTAAGATGACCTAAGTGGACCACACTCTTGTATAATCCCCTTCTTTTGAGTGTGGGTAAGACCTGTGAATATGGTGAGATACCACTCCTGTGATCATATTATGTTTATATGGCAAAGGGGATGTTTGTAGATGTAATTAAAATCCCTAATCAGTTATCCTGGGTAGGTCTGACCCAATCAGGTGAGCTCTTTAAGGTCAGAGATGGAAGAAGTCAGAGACATGAACTCCTGCTGGCCTGGAAGAAACCAAATAACCATGCTCTGAACTGTCTATGGGGCCACGACAGGGAACTGCAGATGGCCTCTAGGAGCTGAGTGGTCTCTGGTTGACAGCTAGCAGGAAAACAGGGACATCAGTCGTACAACCACAGGGAACCGAAATCTACCAACAGCCAGTGAGCTTGGAAGAGGACCCCAGGCCTCAGATGAGATGGCAGCCCTGGCTGACACCTTGATTTCAGCCTGGCGAGACCCTGGCTAACCCGTAACAGGACCCCTGCCCCATGGAAACCGCTAGATCATGGGTCTGCATAGTTTAGGTTGCTGAGTTTGCGGCAATTTGTTATACAGCAGGAGAACACTTATATACTCTTCGTGCTACAGGTGAAGCCTACTCTGTGTATTCTCTGCTATCAGTCTCTCCACATCGAGAGTAATGAAGCAGAGGAAACACACAAAGCTCACAAAGATGGGTGTGTCAATGAGAGTGCAGATGCCATCTGGCTGGGGGCCACAGGGGCTATGTCCTAGCAGGGCCAATTCTTAAAGCCCTGCTTTCCAGGCCAAGCTCCCTGCAGCAGTTCTTACAGGCCTAGACTTGGGGTGAATCCTGGAAGTAAGTTGTGTCATGAAAAGGGCCCTACTTGGGGTCAGATGGCCTGGTTCTTGCTCCTAAGCTGTGTCTTACTGTGTGTACACCTAGAGGTTCCTCACTGGCAAAGTGAGGTGGTGATGCTTAATGAGATAACTCACTAACAAAAAGGGATTGTAAACTGCAAATGACTAGGCGGATTGTTATGATGGGAAAAATCCCCATTGAATGATTTCACAAGAGCTGGGCTGACAGAACACAGGTTGATGATCCCTCAGTAACATTTTTAATAAAAGAAGGAAATGTTTATCATCTAAATTACCTTTTTCATCATGGTCCCATGCTACCAAGGGCTGTTTCCCAAGATCATAAAGCAGGTTAGACCTTTTTACTTTTACCTGTAGCAGGGAGACCAGAATTTTTTTTAGGCTTCCACTTGTATCACCTTTGACATCTGATTCAAGGCTCCTGTCAAATACTTTTGGGGAAGAAGAAAGGAGGAGAGAAAGCAGATTTAGTCTCCCAGAGGTATTTTGGAAGGAACATTCTTTAAAGTCAGAACAAACGGTCACTTACACCTTTGGTAGGCCTCTTTAATGGCGATGATTTCCTAGGAGAGGTAATAAAAAAAAAATCAATACTCCAAGGTGCGGTTAATCAATAATATAGGCAGAGACAAGCAAAGGGAAGAGGCAGGAGCTTGTCTCTGGATACAGGATGCCTTTATGACTTCCTACAAAGGGGGTTGTCCCTACAAGTCAAGGTCTAGGCCTAGAGCAAGTCCCTAGCTGTGTGGAATCCTTTAGCATATGTCATCCTTAGTTAAAAGTGAAAACATTACAGCTAAGCTAACATCTTCTTTCACTACCCCCTCACCCCATCTCACTCCCCCTTCCCCACCCAGGTAGCCAGTGTTAGAAGTTCAGTGCATATTTTCTCTTTACATTCGTATACATATGTTTGTGCTGGTGCAAATATATAGAACTGTTTTGTGTATGTGTTTAAAAAGTGGAATACTGTTCATATTGTTTGTTTTTTGTCTTATTTTTTCACTCAGTAATAGGTTTTGGAGGTCCAGCTATGCTTGTACATTAGTTAGTCACCTAGTGTTTTTTTTTAAATGGATACAAAATATTCCATCCTACAGTAAGCCCCTGTTTATTTAACCAGCCTCTGATTGATGGACATTTAGGCTGTTTTCAATTTTTCTCTACTTCAGACAAGACTGCACTCAGTAAACAATTTGCTGTGTACAGGAGTGCAAGTCTCTCTCTAGGGTGTGTGCCAGGAAGAACTGCTTTACAGGCACACCTTGGAGATACTGTGGGTTTGGTTCCAGACCACCCCTATAAAATGAGTATCATAATAAAGTGAGTCACATGAATCTTTTGGTTTCCCAGTACATACAAAAGTTATGATTATACTCTACTGTGGTCTGTTAAGTGTGCAATAGCATTATATCTAAAAAAAACAATGCATATACCTTAATTTAAAAATACTTTATTGCTAAAAAATTCTAACCATCACCTGAGCCTTCAACAAGTCGTCATCTTTCTGCCAGTGGAGGGTCTGAAATATTGTGAGAATTACCAAAATATGACACAGAGACAGGAAGTGAGCAAACGCTTTTGGAAAAATGGTGCTGATAGGCTTGCTCGATGAAGGGTTGCCACAAACATGCTATTTGTAAAATCGCGATAAAGCGAAGCGCAATAAAACAAGGTATGGCTGTATATTGCAATGGCTTGACCCACTTGGGAGCTGCCTAAGTTTACACTTGAGCCAGCAGCGGATAAGAGCAGGCGTTTCCCTACAGCATCTCTCATAAACTATTTAAAATGAGAGTCATGGGGCAGTGATGGGAAGAAGGGAGTGGGAGCTATAGAAGATGAGGGCCAGGCCGATGTTGCTTTGGTGGGTGGGAGAGAGGAGGAAGCAGGTGGGGGCCGAACACCTGTGACTCTGCAGCCCCCTCCCCTTTCTCCTCCCTCCAGCCCACTCTCAGGCTCTGCCTGAACCCAGGGCCTGCTCTCTCCCTGCTTTTCTTCTTTTTACTGTCAGATCTATTTGATTGAAAAAAAAAGAAAAGATCTTGCTCATTGTTTGAGACCAGGACCTGAAAGAAATTAGGCTGAGGGTGAGCCACGTGTAGGCAAGTGTGATTAGAAAAGTAACGACCAAATTAACCTTCTTGCCAAGGCAGGCTGCCCAAATATTGGCTTCCTGGTCGCTAGGACTTTGGTGCTTCTGGAAAGGATAGGAATATTGAGTAAGGAGAGCTGTGTGGTTATTGGACTGAATTGATGCTGCCCTCCTGTGCTAACCCTCCCTTAAGGCACAATCCTAACCTGAAACTCCCCAAATGGAGGGGTTTTATTATCCTTTGGGAAGAAGTCCAGGGATGTTCAGGAAAGGGGTTTGCAGCTGTAGCGTGGAGCCTGCTGGTGCTTCAGGAAACGTGGATGGACGGCACAGGCTGAGCGGGAGGAACCAGCCCAGGTGGTAGGCACTCGGGGGCTTAAATGGCACTTCAGTGTCCCAGCACTGTGGCGGTTTTCCTCGCCGTCTTCTCCAAGTGCTGTTTCTGTTTCCTACCCGGAGACCTCAAGAATGTTGGATTTTCCTGGCATTTCCTCGCTGGACCTCCCCATCCTATGTGATGGGTGTTGTGGAAGAGGCAGGGGGTCTCCAAATAATGACCTGTGGGCCCTCTTTTCTCCTGATGAAGTCCTTGGCCCTTATGGGTTCTGGAACCAAAGATGAATGGGCTTCTGCAAGGGCCTTAACAAACGTCCTTTTCAGCTCCTGAAATGGTGGCATGTGCCCAAGGGACCAGGGGAGGACAGGATAGAGGACATGGAAACCTCTGGGGAAGTGGTGGTGGCCCCGGGGGTGTTCACTGGGACCCCCCTGGCACCACCCACCCCCCAGCCTGTTCTTGTGCTCTCTGCTAGATGCAGCCATGCTTGGACTGTTATTGTATTATTTGTGCCAGGAGACCCGCAAAGTCAGGCTGGGAGGGTAAAGTAGAACTTTCCTCCTTCATGTAAAACTGTGCATCTCTTTAGAAAAATGAAAGCTGGATTGACACTGTGCTTCTGGAAGGATCTATCCTGTCAAGCCAGGAGCAGCCACACCAAGACTGACCATCAGAAGATTGGAAGAGGGATCTCTCCAGTGTGAACCAAGTGGACGCGTTTCTGCCCAGACACTTGCTCACCCCGTGGGTGGAATGCAGGGAGGACTTTCCCTTCCGGCTGCTGTAACCATCTCTGATGGGCATATGGACGTTCCCTTGGGAGTTGGTCCCGGGCTCAGCTGGGACTCACCTTATTGGTTCTCGTGCACAGGACCTTGATGAGCACTGCCTCGTTCGTGCCCAGGCCCTTCATGGCCTTCTTCAGCTGCCGGGCGGCATACCCGCTGGGGTGGTCCAGAAGGGCCAAGGCTGTCTTCTCGAAGTTTCCACTCAGCTCACTCTTGAGCACCTCCTCCAGGTCCTGTGGGAAGACAGCGAGAGTCTTGTTGGGGAACGTCCTGAGAGCAGAGGGACAGGTGTCTGCTCTCCCCACCGCAGGACACCTGCTGTGGACACACGGGGCACAATCTAGACTGGAGCTCTGCAGGCATGAGTGACCTGCTCTGGAGGACAGTCGTCACCCAAGTGCCCATCCATCTTCTGCCAAGGCTGGCAGAGAGGCAGAGGGAAGATCCCCTGCTCAGGGCTGGGGACCCCAAAGATGAATCACAATAACAACCAGCATTTGCAGAATATTTTAGGGTTCAGAGAGCTTCCTCACTGATCCCTAAAACAGCCCTGGCAGGAGAGGTATTGCATTATCCCCATGGACTGAACCTCAATAAGATAAAGGACTCATCTCCAAATACTTGGCTAGAGAAGACTGAAATACAGGTTTGTCATCTCTAGGAGACCAGATCATTCATTGTCCAAGTTGGGATGCTTTTGACAGTGAAAGGGGGGGGGCACTATTAATAATTGCAGGGGGACAACAGGAATAAAGAGGGACTGTCCTGGGCAAACCTGATATACAGTCACTTTGGCATTTTGTTAAATTCTGAAAGGGACACACGTGGGAAAGAACTCAGGTGGGGGAAGGGAAGTACATGAAATTCTCACTGGCATCCTGTTTTGGGCATGCCCCCTCTAATCACAGGTGAACTGCCTACGCCTACCTGTCTCCCTCCGACCTGATGGTTTAATGAGAAAAGCGTCAAGAATGGGCGTTCAGTCCAACTAGAGTCATCAATGTTCCAAGTTAAATGAAGGACCTCAAAGCAGGACCTTCACACAGAGACAGCCCCGTGTGGGTCAGACTGGAAGCCGATAGACCAAATTACAGCATGGGGTGGACCTGGCTACTCAGCACCATGGCAAGATGTCTAACAACACAGTCATGTAGCTCTGTGACCTAGGAAGTGTGCTTAATTTCACCAACTGTCAGTTTCCTTCTCTGAAAAATGGGAAGAATAATAAGACTTACTTCTTAAGGTTGTTGGGAGAATTAAATAAGACAATCCTTGTAAACACTGAACACAGTGCCTGGCACATTTTCAATGTTCAATAAGTGATTATTATTATTATTATTATTTCATGTTGAAAGGAACTTTCAGAGAGAAGGCAAATCAACTATTTCTCAAATGAACCTCTGAGCTCCGGGCCTGGGAGGAAAATCCCAGAAGATTTTTGTCCAAGGCCCTGGGATCTGCAGTCTTAATAGCAGGTTGTGATATTACTGGCTCCATCCCATGGCAGTTGCTGCATCTAACCCTGATCTTGTGAAGACAGGCCTTTGGTCAGTACTCTGTTGTGGATCCACCTGAAGACTGGAAATATTTTTTCAAGTCAGATGGGCATTATATAGAACTGTAGAGAAGAGAAATCCCAGCTGCCTGTTCTCGTACGTCACACGGATGAAAACAAATCCTTGTGTGTTTACATTCTGTTTGGACCTAGGAGCCAGCTCAGGATTCTTCGGCTCTAATCCTGGTTTCCTGCTAACTAGCTGTGTCACCTTGGGATACTTATTCTCTTTGGAGCTCAGCTGACTTTAGATTTGATTGTCTCTAATGTCTTCTAGCTTTGTGGTA
The DNA here is from genome assembly GCF_028564815.1 of Eubalaena glacialis. Taxonomy (NCBI): domain Eukaryota; kingdom Metazoa; phylum Chordata; class Mammalia; order Artiodactyla; family Balaenidae; genus Eubalaena; species Eubalaena glacialis. The sequence goes on from NC_083732.1 coordinate 73,362,640, forward strand.
TGATTCTCGATCACCTCTTTGGCAGTCTCAGCTGTTTGAAACACAGCTGAGAATTGGAAAGTAAGCAAATGATTGGCAGATATAGGTATTGCAGAGTTTTGTGCTAGAGCGTGCCCACTTTAGCAGAGCCCCTGAGTCCTCACTTTGAACCCATTTACACTTATTTTACACCAAAGCTTAAGATGCCTGTATCTGACTTTCCATATCAGTAGGATATGAGTAGACACAGCACTTGAGAGGATGCTATAGTCAGGCACGCTGACAAGGATGAAAGTTCAGTGTCATTCAATTCAATTAAATGCAGCTAAACTGAAGCTTCACTTATTTTCACCAATGTCATCAATGAGTGACATTGACAAGCCTGATTGTGAAGAGGGAAGCAGAAAAACTACAAAAGCACAGCTGTCTGGACTGTTTAATGTATAAATCAATAGCTCCTCTCATGGCAATGGATTCTTCAGGAGTGGAGGCTGGCCCTGGAGATGGAAGACTTAGATTTGAGTGCTGGTTCTTTTTCTTACTAAGTGTGTGGTTTTGCATGAGTCATTTAAACATATGAGCTCCACTTTTTCTCTCTGTAAGGTGGAAACAATCATACCTATCACAGCCTCCCTTTACTGGTAGGTGCCAGCATTACCCTGCTTGATTCTCACAGCAACCTGAGAAGGGAGGCAAATTACCATTTTCATTTTATTTGTGAGGAGACCAAGGCCTAGAGAGATTGTTGCTTGCCCAGTGACAAATAAGTAAGAAAATCCACCTCTATCTCTATATCTATTTATACATAGAGTTATTGAAACTGTAAAGGAAGTATAAATTTGGATTAGAATGCAGCATAATAATTCATATTTATTTGGCAAACTGATAATTCTAATGACATTAAGAAAATGTTAAATCATGTTCATGCTATATTAATAAAGAAAACAGAAAGCCTAATGCATCCTTAAAGATTTCTAAATGTAACACCATCAACAAGAAGAATGAAAGAAAAGATACGCAAAGAAAGAAAAAGGCATTGATGCTTAACAAAATGGAGGGTTTTTTGGTTTTTTAGTTTTTGTAACAATCACTTATGAAGAATATATCATTCTTGAAGACACCTGAATAAATGAAGAATTCTTACATAAAGACCCACCTGTGAAAACTGGTTTTCAAATCTCTGGCCTATCTATAAGTTAATATGTGGAATTAATCCAAATGAGTGGGAAAAAAAGACTGAGGAATCAATTTAAAAAGAAGTCAATTGGAAAAATAATGAGTTAACCAATATTGATTTTACAGGCTGTTAACAAGGCCATTTCAGTTTTTCTGAAGTCAATTAAAGTTTTAAATAGTTGTTTCATTTTGTTTCTCTTGCGCTAACTCAATAAAGCTTTAAGGATAGTCCTCACTGTCTTGGGAAGATCAAAGAAGCAGAAGAGACAGTCAAGACCAAGGCCGTGTGCACACGGCCGAGGACCCTCGGCATCACCTTGCCATACGTTGTCTTGTACTTTTGTTTTATTTGTTGCCTCTCATTCGATGTCCTGCTTGATAGGATTTCAATGATGGTGGCTTCATCAGTACCTGAAGTGCAGGAGAAAGAGACAAAATCACAATGAGCAAGAAACAAGATGGACATTATTTTAGTCAATCTGGGGAAGCCAGGGTGGTGGTCACAGGCTTTGGTGGAACCTAGGTGGACCCTTTGGCTTTAATATCTTATGCTGAGAACTGTATTCTTTTCACTCACTTGACAAATATCCACTGAGACCTCACACTGCATGAAGCACAATGCTAGGCATTGTAGTGGAAAGAGGAACGAATATGGTCTATTCCTTAATTTCACTCCTTGGCATAAATGCAAGAGAAATGAAAACTTATGTCTACACAAAACTTGTATTCAAATGTTCATAGCAGCATCATTCATAATAGTCAAAATGTGCAAACCACCTGAATGTCCATCAGTGGACAATGGATAATTAAAAGATGCTATATCCATACAGTGGAATATTACTTGGCCAGAAAAAGGAATGAAGTACTGACGCATTCTACAGTATGAATGGGACGGACCTTAAACACATTATGCTAAGTGAAAGAAACCAATCACAGAAGAGCGCATATTATGATTCCATTCATATGGAAGTCCGGAATAGGGAAATCTATAGAGACAGAAAGTAGAATAGTGGCTGGGGAGGGGGTGGGCAGAGGTGTGATAGCTAAAGTGTAGGAAGTTTCTTTTTAAAGTGATGAAAATGTTCTAAATTGTGGTGATGCTTTCATATTTCTGTGAATACATTAAAAACAACTGAATTGAACACTTTAAATGGGTGAATTGTATGGTGTGTGACTTATACCTCAAAAAAAGTAAAAAAAAAAAAAAAATATGGTACGTTCCTTGGTCTGCAGGTACTTAAAATGGAGTGGAAGAGATTAAGATATAGACCCAAATTGCTATAGTATCAAGCCCATCCATAAACTTGTTAATCTCAGGAGAAAAGTCCTGATTGGGAGCATGAGGGGCAGTTACCCTTTAAACTCTTTTGAATCACACTCTTTCTAAAACGATTTTTTCCCTGATGCTCATAGTAATACTTGTTCATTGTAGGTATTTGATCAGTACTGAAACGATAATGACTAAGAAAGAAGGGGAGCGTATCATTTTTTGAACCTGGAGACAGGATTGGAAAGATGACCCAGGTGTTGCAGGTGTGAGAGTGAGAAAGACTATTTGATCAGCGAACCCTGAATTCAATTTCTTTGGACTGGATTCAAATCCCTTAAACCGTATGACATCAGGCAAATAATTAGCCTCACCAAGCCTCAGTTTTCCCACCTATAAGATCGGGGTGATAATAGACAAGGCTATTGTGAGAATGAAATCCAAGTAGGGGTCCATGGTTGCCCTGAGGTGCACATGGGTCCTGGGACACCGGGGAGCATAAATGACCAAGTGCCCCAGGACTGCCTCAGATCCAGGCAAGGCTTGTGCTGAGGCCACTGTCCCTGGGCTGTCACCCCAGTGACTGAGCTGGAAGGAGCATCAGAAGCCTTCTGGCTCAAACTCGTATTTACAGAGGAGGAAACTGAGGCACAGCTCGGACCCTCTTCTTAGTTCTCGCATGTACCTTACTGTTTGGCAGTATTGGAATTTGTTGACTGTTCTCTGCTTGAGGGCTTTACCTCTGTCCTCCGTTCCTTCCTTCAGCCCCTCCACCATCTCCCTCTCAGCATCCTCCATCAGCCCTTCTTCTTCTACCTGCCCTCTACACTCAGCTGCCAGTTCTCCTTGCTAATTGCCATCACTCCCCCCACCCCAACCCGTGACCATTGCCCTTTGGCTGATGAATCCTAAACTAGCACCTCTAGCCCTTACCCTTCATGAGTTTAGATCTTATTTCCAGCTGCCTGTGGCCAGCTTCCCATGGAGATCCCAAGGCCTTTCAATTCCCCGTGTAGCTAAAGCTGAGCTCATCCTGTCTATCCTTGAATCCACTCCCCACCCTGTTAATTTCATCTCAGTGTGTGGCATCACCTGAATTAGAAAATCCAAAGTCACTTTTGAGGGCCCACCTTCCGTTTCTTTTATTTTCCGACACCGCCAAGTCCCATCTGTCTCACCTACGAGATGACTCTTCCCTCTTCATTCCTCCTGCCACTGCCTAACAGGCCCTGCTTGTTTTCAGTCTCCCTGACACGAGGCTGTGGTCTCTGCAGCCTGCCCTCCACACTGTCATCAGAATCATCATTTGGAAGTACGCGTGTGCTCATTTCACTCCCTAATTTTAAAACCTCTATTGATTCTTCATGATTTCCAGAATTAAATCATTGTTCCTTAATGTGGCATTGAGACTTCCTGCAGTACGGTCTCAAACTGCTCTTCTAGACCCATCTCTGCACACACACACCCCCAGGCTCACTCACCTTACCTGAACCACGTTTGTCAGTAGGTCAGGCACTTTCCGAAATCCCGAAACATTAAGTTTCTGCTCCCGCTGTTCCTCTAAAGAACATTGCTTATATACCTCTAGAGCCATTGCGTGTTATATAAGATTTTATCAGATTATATATATATAATATATAAGATTGCATGTATGTGACATTCTAAGCCTGGTACCTAGGCCATAGCGAGTGGTCACTGAGAGGTAGTGTGTACTATTAGGTGCCAGTTACTGCCGTCTTCCTTGGGTGAGTGGGGCTGTTGGGTCCGTCTTGCCTGTCAGATCTGCTCTTCTAGGGTGTGGTACTATGCATACCACTGAAGGAATGAAAGATCATTTTAGGACCGTTTAAGGTTTTAATAGTTATGTGTTTTTGTGAAATGCATACTGGATTTCAAAGACTTGGTGTAAAAAAAGTGTAGAATATCTCAATAATTTTTTTTTTAATTTTTAAAAAATTTATTTGTTTTATTTATTTAGTTTTGGCTGCATTGGATCTTCTTTGCGGTGCGCGGGCTTCTCATTGCAGTGGCTTCTCTTGTAGAGCACGGGCTCTAGGCACGCGGGTTTCAGTAGTTGTGGCTGGCGGGCTCTAGAGCGCAGGCTCAGTAGTTGTGGCGCACGGGCTTAGTGGCTCCGCCGCATGTGGGATCTTCCCGGACCAGGGCTTGAACCCGTGTCCCCTGCATTGGCAGATGGATTCTTAACCACTGCGCCACCAGGGAAGCACTATCTCAATAATTTTTATATTGATTACCTGTTAGAATGTTAATGTCTTTAGTTAAACAAAATATATTATTAAAATTAATTTCACTTGTTTCTTTTTACTTTTTAAAAAAATGTGGCTTCTGGATATTTGGAAATTCCATGTGTGGCTTGCATTATGTTTCTATTGGGCAGTGCTGCACCGAGTCTCACTTTTACTCTCTGGGAGAAGGAAGTTATGACAATCTGATCGCATAGGGGCTGTGAGAGGATGAGACAGAGACTCTGAAAATTCGTATCTAGACAATAATAAAGCTCTGTTCGAATATTATCACTTTTTCCATCCTGGCACTGGCAGACCTCCCATCCGACTCCTCTCTTGTAACCTGGCTGTCGCGGGACACCTACTATTATGTGTTAAATTGTGTCTCCCCCAAATACATTGAAGTCCTAACCCCCAGTACCTTAGAATGTGACCTTATTTGGAAATAGGGTCATTACAGAAGTAATCGAGTGAAAATGAAATCATTAGGGTGGGACCTAATCCAATATAACTGGTGTCTTTATAAAAAGTGGAAATTCGGGCACAGAGAGAGACTTACACAGAGGGAAGATGGTGTGAAGGGACACAGGAGAGCTCCTTGTGAGTTCGGAGGATTGGAGTGATGCATCTACAAGCCAAGGAACGCCTGCGGCTACCAGAAGCTAGAAGAGAGGCATAGAACGGTCCTTCCCTAGCACCTTGCGGGAGGATGGCCTGCTGACTTCTTGGTTTCAGACTCCTGGCCTCCAGAATTGAGAGACAATAAGTGTCTGTTTAAAGCCACCCAGTGTGTGGTGCTTTGTTATGGCAGCCCTAGGAAGCCAGTCCATCCACTGTCCTCAGCAGTATCTCAAGACTTCAAGAAAGGAATAAAAAACCCCCTCTTCACAGCCCAAAGTCTGGAGATTTCCTGCATTCGCCTGTTCCTAGCCCTCCTCTCAATGTCTGCTCCCTGTAAATAGCATGCTTGGCAATTTTTCAGTGGAACTGAATTAGTTGGACTTGTACGATGGCTCCTGTTCCGCTGAGAGATCAGGATCCTGAAGGAACAAAATATGGGGCAGATGCATTTTGATAGATGGGTTGGGAACAGGAAAAATCTGGGTCAAGGGTGTGGGAAGGGATGAAGGGGGACCTGGCTGGAGACGGGGAAGGGAAGAAAAAGGGGTGTTGGCAAAGACTTCAAGTGTTTGACTCTGGCCCCGACTCTGGCCCCAGCCCTCAATGCCACGTTTGGAAAGCCAGTGCTGGGACTTAGAAAGACTGCTCTGACCCAGGGGTGAGAGAGCTGTGCGCTGCTCCTAGGACAGCCACCAGCTCTGTGTCCGTGGCCTGTTCACCTAGTCTCAAGGACTAGTTCCACCTTTACGGTTCCGGGAAGATCTAGCTCTCTGATTCCAGTTGGAGAAACAGAAAATTCTAGGATGAGTTCACTTGCAACAATAGTCAGCGTTCGTTGCCTGCCTCATTCCGGCTCACTTCCAGCACTTATTTCGGTCCTTCCTCTTCATTTCCTCCTGTAGCCTCACCTGCGTACTGTGTATCCAGTTACTTCCTCTGTGACATTGTTTCTTTTTAACCACGGAGTGCCACAAATGTCACCTCAAAAGGGATTTCTTTTTCTCATAAAAAGTCTCTGAATCCAGCCCCCCAACTTTTTTTTTTCACATGGGCTGCTCCAGCCCAGGTCTAGGGCCTCCGCATCTCAGACCTTTATCCTTACAGTTGTCATCTCTGGAAGGAGCCTTCCTGCCTCCCAGGTGGCCCATTCGCTGTATTGTGCCAGCCGGGAATGGAGGGGTGCGGGTGCTCACCCCTGGCTCTCTCTTTCCCCTCGCCCCACATCTAATTTGTCACCACGAAGACCTCACCATTCACCTCCTTGGTAGCCCTCATCTCTCTCCATCCTCACCTCTGTCGTATCATTCACCAGCGCTGATCCCCAGATGGCGTTCCTGTCTTACTCTCACCTTTTCCAATCAGCACTCACAGTCTCCAGAGTGACCTTTCTGTGGAGCAGATCAGCCTGCTCACTCTTCTGCTTCAAACCTTTCCATCTAGGCCCCTTCAAATCCAGAATAATAGCCCGGGGTCTTCCCTCTGCCTGCAAGACCTCTAAGCTTTGTCCCTCACCTTTATTCCCATTCTTCTTTCAGGACTCAACTCGCTGGGCTTTTCTGGGACACCTGCCGTTATCTGTCCTACTCCTCTGTCCTGTCTCTGCCACCCCACACTGCAAGTTCCACAGGAGCAGGGGGCTTTGCTCATTGCAATATCCACAGAGAAGGCTCTCAGTCTTCATCAGACTTGACTTGCTGAGTGAACGAATGTGTAAATGCATGCATGGAGAGGTTTGCACTGCATTATGATGGAGCTGGTCTCTGCATGCGTGTAAGCTGTGTGTGCTACTCAGGTGGCCTGTATGTAGCAGGGACCAATAGGAAATCCTCTACTCTGTTGCTATAGTCAACCCATATCTGCATAATTCTGGAAAATTGAGTTAAAATTTTAAAAATAAGGTTTTTTAGACTTTCCTTCCTGAATGTTCTTTTAAAAGGAGAGCAGAGAGCAAAGCAGTCTGGGGATGTCCCAGCAGCAGCCTGGAGGTGGGGGAGAGCCTGGAACTGACTGGATTTCTCTTGAGCCCTTTGAGTCCGGGTGTCAGGTTCATCCAGGGAGCTGTTCCCACTACCCGGCCGAGAGGCGATTTACCGGACGGTGACCTCACTTTACATTTCACAGTATGTGTGTCATATAAGCAGTCTGTGCAGTGGAACAATTTCCTGTAAACATTTACAGTGATTTGAGGCACTGGGGCCAGTCCCCAGTGGTTCTGGGAAAGACTTTTTCAAAAAATGAGAAAAGAAGGAACCTCAGCTCTGACTGTTCATCTGACGCAGTAATTACACAGTAGAGGTCAGAACTGGGTGACCGTCAGCCCCGGGAGTGCCGGAGGGCCTCCTGGCTTTGGCTCTTCCAGCCATTTTCTGGGAACACACAGAGCTGAGTTTCAGCAGGGTGGGGACCTCTGGGTTTGAAGTCCCCTCCCCGTTACCCCTGGGACTCTGGTGCCTAGTGAGTGAGCCACTTCCCAGCAGGCCCCAAAGCCAGCCACAGCCGTCTCTCCCCATAGCAGCTCCATAGCAGCTTTTCCCTCTAAGCCCCTGTTTCTGTGTTTCTCGGAGGGAGAATGACAAACATCCTCTTACGTTTCAGAGAGGATAATGAATGTTGGGGTCCACACACTATCGGATTAAGACGTCGTCTTCAGAAGGGCCTTGCTGGGATGGGGGCAACAGGGTGGGCATGGAGCCCTGAGAGGAAGGCCTGACAGTGTCAGCGTCGGGGGTTCTGGGTTAACCAAGACCCAGACCAGGGAGCCAGGTCTTAGGAGCCAGGAAAGCAGGGGCACCAAAGAAACCACAAACAAGGAAATTTGTCAGTTTTATGTTATTTGTAAGAATCAAATATTATTTTATGGTACAGCATTCTTATTACTTTGACTTGCATAGGTGGGTGAACGGGTGAGGAGCACACATAATCTTTTTGATGCGTAGGGCCTCTGACCTCACTCTACCTGATACAGTGCGTGCATTTGGCTATTGAGAACTCAAGCGTGGCTGGTCAAGTTGAAATGTTCTGTAAGTGTAGAATACATACGGTCTTTTGAAGACTTAATTCAAAAAACGGGACGTCAAGTATCTCATGAATAACTTTGATACTGACTATCTGTTGAAATGATATTCTTGATACAGTATTGAGTTAGCTAAAGTATAATTAAAATTAATTTCACCTGCATTTAAAAAAATTTGGCTTCTCAAAAATTAAAAATGGGGACTTCCCTGGTAGTCCAGTGGTGAAGACTCAGCTTCCAATGCAGGGGGTGTGGGTATGATCCCTGGTCGGGGAACAAAGATCCCACGTGCCTCGCGGCCAAAAAAAAAAAAAAAAAAAAAGCGGTTTGAGAGAAAAATATTAAAATTATTAAAATATTAAATATTAAATCATTTAATTAATATTAAATATTTAATATTAATATTAAAATATTAAAATATTAAAAATATTAAAAGTGACCTGTATGCCTCACCTTGGTGGCTATTGGACAGCATGGCCCTAGACATTTAAATCCAGACCTTGCAGCCTTGGGCTGGTATAGCAACAAGATAGGTGCACGGTCTTGCAGACGAATTTTGCCAATGGTACGATTTTGCTTGGGCTTGCTCTTATTAGTAGTGGTGGGAGTTCTAGACCTTCATCCAAATGATATCTTTTCGAGATGGCCCTCGGTTGCAATCACCCTACCCTCATCTCATATCTTGTTGACCTTGGGCAAGTATTTAACCTCTGAGCCTCGGCATTCTCATCTGTTGTCATTATAGTACAACTTTACAGGGTTGTTGGTAGGGTTACACAAGGTGATGTGTGTGTGGTACCCAGCATAGAGCTTGGCACCTAGAAGGGGCTCTCCAACAGTCACCAGCACAAGAATGGCCTCACATTGTGGCCACACCCGAAGGAGGGGAAGGAGAACACTGCATGACTTCGGCATTCAGTAGGTGCTCCATCTGTGCTTAGTGAACTAAACTTGTGTGGTGGCTAAGAGCTTGGGGATTTATCATAAACCACAGCTGACTCATTCCCACACCCACTTCAGCTCCCGTCTCCAACCCACATCCAGATGCCAGGCCCTCACTCGAGAGGCAGCAGGGAAACACCTGTGAGGCTGGCTCAGCCGCTCAGCACAGCTCAGAACTATAAACATCCTGACACTTGCAGGCAAACATACCTCCCAACAGCTGTTGTCCGAATACAGGATTAGCCAGGATGTGAGCAAGGACCAGCTCCCCTCTGCTGAGCTTTCCTCTGATGCCCCCAAACCAAGCAACCTGCTTGTCATCCTTCATTTCCAGCCCCACCCCGCCCATTTATTCAACAATACTTACTATGTAGAAATCCCTTCTACCACTTTCCTACCAGATTGTCTCCCACCCCAGCTCCTTTGGGACTTCAGCATTTCTTGGGCAAGGCAGACTGTTCTATAGTTAGATAGTTCCTTATACAGAAGCAGAAGATGTCTTCCTAGAACTTCCACTGTGGATCCCAGTTCTTCTCTCTGGAGTCACACAAAGAGTTTATGGCCGTCTTTATTCTACCACAGTACCCATTCCTAGGAAAGTAAATCTGCTAATTTACCTCTAAGTAAAAATCTGGCACTTGTCTTCATAAAACATTATGCCAAGTGAAAGAAGCCAGACACAAAAGGCCACCTATTGTATCATTCCAGGTGCATGAAACGCCCAGAATAGGCAAATCCATAGAGACAGAAAGTGGACCAGTGGTTGACTGGACCTGAAGGGAGGATAAAGTGGGAGTGGCTGTGAATCTATGTGGGGTTTGTTTTAGGTGATGAAAATGTTCTGGAATTAGAGGTGATGATTACACAATCCTGTGAATATACTAAACGCCACTAAACTATACGCTGTCAAAGGGTGGATTTTATGATATGTGAATTATAGCACAATAAGAAAAAGGAAAATTTAATAAAACAGACTGTGGACTGAGATGGCTCCTACCAGCCATGTCTTCTCAGCCCTGTCCCCACCCACTGCCTCTGTGTGGCCGAGGCGGCTTAGCTGTGGTGTCTAAATTGGTGGCGTTTCAGACAATGATAGGAATTGGTTCGATCCCAGTGTTCACCACTTACAGGGTTGTGGCTTTTGGTATGTTACTTAACTTGTCACAGCCTCTTTCCTCATCTGAAAAGTGGATTTTTGTGAGAATAACTTAATGGGATTTTATATATAAAGTGCTTGGCTCAATGCCTAGAATATTAAAAGTTCCCCAGTAGATATAAGAAAATAAATTTGAGGAAATTAATCAACCTTGCCCCTTGGTCCCTCTATCTTTTTTCTCCTAAGCTACTGCCCCCTCAAATGCCCTCACTTTCTTGTTCTTCTGGAACCCCTGATCAGCAAACCCGGGGTCAACTTAACATCCATTTCCCCTGTCCTGCCTTCAGGCTGCAGGAGAAAATCACAGAGCCGTGTGGGCTGAGCCAATGTGAAATCGTGGTCTCTCTAGTCAACGGAGACCTCACAGGGGATCAGCAGTCATTTCCTGGTCATCTCTACTCAACGTCTATTCCAAAGCACCACTCAAACCTCATACTACATCGTCAAACCCAACACTTTGAGCAGATAACTTCGCCTCCCACCTTACTGAGCAATGTCACGTTGCCAGGCCAGAGCTCCTTCAACGTTCTGCCCCTGTTACCCCCATGAATGTATCAATTCCAGCTCTCAGTCGCACCTCCTCTTTCCATTCAAGGTCAATCCTGCTATCTGTGTTTTGGATTTCCCCCTCCTCCAGGCTTTCTAAAATCTTGTTTTTGTCAGCAACCCCCTTTCCCTCCTGTATTTACAAGCTCTCCCCTTCAGTGGACTCCTTCTTTATGTGTCTAGTCTCCCCTCACCTCAACATTCCATCAGCTGTGAGCCTCTCTCTTCTCTGATGGGATAGAACCTCATCCCCATTCTCACCCCAGTGAAGGGCAATGAGCCTTCTGCTTCCAGCTGTCCGCTGAGAACCACTCTGGCAGAGATGGTCAGTTTATTCTTAGCTGCAAAATCCAACTCTCACTCCTCATCTTACTTGACCTCAGGGTGGATAGGGTTTTATACTGTTTCCCACTCCTTTCTTCTGGGAACTCTCTTTTCCCTTTACTTCTGGAGACACATTCTCTCCTGTTTCCCATCTTGTCTCTTTGGCCACTCCTTCCCAGTCTTACTTTTACATTTGCTTTAAATGCTGGGATTTCCTGCATCTCTCCTCTCTTTACACAGACATCCTGGGTGAGCGCATCCTCACCCATAGCTTCAACCACCACCCACGTGTTGGTGTCTCCCAAGTCTACCGTCTCTGTCCACATCTCTCTCCCGGGTTCTAGACATATTTCTACTAATGTGGATCATTCCCTTGGATTTTCTCAGACACTAGAATTCAACATGTCTGAAGTAAGACCTACACTTTTACCAGAACACTGGAGGCTCCTTTTATATTCCTTTTCTTGATGAATGATAACACCTATCTCATTCCCTGAGACAGAAACCTGGGGGTTCTTTCTGACTTCTCACTTTACCTCGCACGCTGACTGGTCTGTGACCAACCCCTGTGGTGTCTGCCCATTAATGCCTCAAATCTTTTCCTTCTTGTCTGTACTCACTGCCCAGCAGCCTCATCATCTGTCCCCTGGTCACCTCCTAACTTGTCCCCCTATCTCCCTTCCCACCGTCCTCCAGTCAACTCTCTATGTTGCTTTCCAGATGAATTCTTGCTTGATTCCACCTTGTTTCAGAATAAAGTGCAGGTCCCTAAACATGTCACACATGACCCTCCAGAGAAGGTGCTTAATAAGTGTTTGTTGGTTTGTTGAGTGAATGTGAGATGTGTGTTAAAGAGCCCTGAAGGCCCCCATGGAGATGAAAGCTGCCCTAAGCTAGGAAGGTCATCAGCTGGTGGTCAAGAGCAGGAAATTAATTCCTGCCTGGGCTTAATGCTGGCTTGACCACTTACTCACGAGATGTGTGAGTCTGGACAAGTCATTTAGCCCCTCTGAGCCTCACTTTAACCATTTGGAAAATTAGGATTAAATGAGGTTTGCTATTGTCAAATGAAGTAATGCATGCAAAATATATGGCAAAAGAGTTCAATAAACATTACCTATTATTGTAAAGCTGCTTTTTCTGTACAGTTCCAGAACTTAAGATACCATTGAAGGCAGGTAAGTTTGTTCTTTGACCTCCTCCTCCACCTCCTCCTCCTCCGCCTCCTCCTTTTTCTTCTCTTATTCAGTAGTGCTCTCAGCATGAGAAGTCGATACTGGCCACCTCTGCCTTCTTTTCTACTCAAGAGCTAGTATTCCAAATTATCACCCAAACTCCATACTCCATTGTCAAACCCATGTCTTTAGCAGATATCTTTGCCTCACATTCATGGAGCCATGTCCCATTACTAGGCATGACCACCTTCAGCCTTCTCCTCTTACAACACCCATGAATGTATCTATTTCTACTCTCAGTCTTCCCTCCCTCCCCTCCCCCCCTCCCACTCAAGGTAAATCCTTCTATCTGAGCTTCGAATTCCACCTTCTTCCAAGCTTCTGGGACTAGAACCTTGTTTTATCAGTGACTTCCTTGGGTTCCAGAGCCTCTTTTCATGGTCCTAGCCCTAGATGGTCCCTCCCTCATCTCCCCTTGTTCCTGGGCCTACCTTACTCCTGATCTCTTGCTTAGCCTCCCATCCTTGGCCGTGCACTTAGGCCTGGATGTAAATAGTTGCTCCAGTGTTGCCCCTTGATTCTCAACCTTGGCCACAGTTTTATCTCCACTTGCTCTGCTCGTAGATACAGCTTCCAGGTCCCTAATCCAGTTCTCATCAGCCCTGATTCCCTACCACCTCCCATAAAAGGCATCAGAGGGTTTAGATGACATTAGAATCATATGAATGACACTTCTCATGAAGTTTCCCCCATCTCAAGTTCAAATTAAATGTCATAATATTAAATTTCTAGCTATTATGTTGAATCCTGACAAGTAATAGGATCTGCTTATAACTTTGAGAACTTTTATAAAGGGAACCTTAAAAGTGATCAACTTAGCTTGGAAGATACGAGATAAGTGGGAGGTCATCTTCCTAAGATCGTGGGAAAGTTGGACATGAGATCAAGTTTAATCAAGTTCAGTAGTAAATTAGCAAACAAAATATCTTTCATACCCATTCCTTTGCAGGCTTTGTTCAGCTTTTTGGCATCTCGATCAACATCAAAAACCTGATGACTTCTCTCTTTGGCCTAGAAAAAAATAATTGAAAAGGTTGAGTGGACAATACAGGCATTTAATAATTATCTCTGGCTGAAGTTGGCAGCTAACGGGAAGACCAAGCAGACATCCAAACGAGGGACCAGCTGCCGCTTTACACATGGGTGCATGTGGAAATCAGCTGGGGAAACTCTGGCCCCAGAGAGATGGCTGGTACTCCCTGGAGCCAGCTGGACTTGGATGACCACGGAGAATGGCCCCCTCTGTTCTCAAGGACAATCAGCCCAGCCAGCTCTGGGAGAAGTGATTTTCATATCAACCCCACCTTTGTGTGTCTGTCTCTGAAACAGAGAGTAATACAGTGGGCCAACGTCCTGGAATGCTGGTTTTCAACCTTCGCCATGAGACACAGTATGTCTAGAGAATAGGTGTTGTCGGCCAGAAGCTGAGGATTCTAGGATCTTATTACAGATCCATTTGACAATCTGGGCTAAAAGCTTTACCATTCACACAATGAGAGACATAATATTTAGTTTGTCAGAGATAACCCTATGGACCAGCAATAGCAGAGTTATTGGTTTTTCCCGCTCCTTGGGGAGAAAAAGTTCTGTATATACATTAATGTTTCCCATACTTCAGTCATTGGCATAATACATGCACTGAATGTCCACAGCTATCTATGTCTACATTATTATTATTTGCTTATTATTTTTCTTTCAATTGACCTACTTTGTTTTTGCTTAAAGTTATTTTTCAAAAAGAAACTTTCTATTAGCACTGAAGTGGAAAACCAGTGTTGCTTGCCTAAACAAAAGGTAAGCATAAAAATCAATGCATGGCTATTAAAAATTTAAAGATGTGAGGTTAGTTGCAGTCATGCAACGAGTAGCTTTGAACACACCCTGTGTTTTCTCAGTTCTTTGTCTTTCCTCACAGAGATGGTCTTTGATGACATATGTCACTTATTTCCCATCCTTCAGTGAAGGCTGGTTTAAGTGCTACTGTCTACACTCCCCGATTTCCCTGTCCCTCCTTTCATTTCTTTGGGTACCTATTGGGAATGAGCAGTAAACCACATAAAGCACAGAGGACGAGTTGCATTTATCTGCCTGGTATCCCTATGTCCTTTGGGGGACTTCCCCTCCCATTTCACGTGGTCTCACGGGAGATGTCAGTCATGAAGCTTGAGCCCCATCGTCCTGCCCTTGGGTGGACACACACCCTGTCACTCTGGCACTAGTGACTGGTTCAGGAGTGGGGATGTAATCCAAGCAGGGTCAATTAGAGTTTTCCCTGGGTTGATACATAAATATTGAGAGAGAGATGTCTCTCCCTGCTGGGTTTGCTAAGCCAACAGAGTGTGAGTCTAGGGCTGTTGGCAGCCATGTTGTCCACTACATGAAGGAAGCATGGGTTCAGAATGAAGCAAAGCAAAGACAAGAAGGGTGGAAATATGGAGAGAGAGAGAGAGAGACAGAAAGAGAGAGGGAAAGATAGAGGTTGAATAACTATGGACTGGAGGAAGGCTGGCTTGTAGGTTTTGGTTAATGGAGAATCATATAATCTTAAGAGCCAAAGGGATCTCAGGGCCCCCTATCACCCCACTGCCTTTTGGAATGTAGTCCATTGGCCCGTCTTGAAGTATCTATTCCCGAAACAAGCTGGGAGAAGGACTCATATTTGTTGAGCACCCGCCATGTGCTAGACAACTTCTTCATTGACAGACCTTTCTTCATTATTCACAGGGAAGAGTAGGCATTTGTCATCTGCTTTACAGAGGAGGAAGCCTGGATTCAGGCAGGTGAGGGAATTTGTCTGTGGTCTTGCAGGATGCAGGTTTGCACCAGCTCAATCTGCCTCCTAAAGCTCATGCTCTTGGATCCCGTGCACCATCCTGCCTCACACTCTAATTATGACTGGGGCCTTCATGTTCGGCAGAGCGATGGCGTGTCCCATGTTCCTTTCCCAATCTTTTGTGGGCTGTAAGAAGGCTATCTGGTGCTTCTGAAGGCTTGTTGGGAGGACCAGAGACATAATTTGTGGGGCTCAGTGGAAAATGAAAGTGTAGGGCTCCGTGTTCAAAAATGATTAAGAATTTCAGGATGGTGACATCAGAGCATTAAACGAAGAGCAGGGCCTTTCTGAGCGTGGGGCCCTGTGCAGCTGCACAGGCTGCACACTGACCAAGCCCACCCTGCCTTTTGATCACATTCTAAAAGGGCTGGTTCTCTAGTTGTGGGAGTGTGGGAAGTAGCAACCTCAAAGAAGTAAATTGTGTCTTTGCTTTTCATCAGGAGTATTAGGTGCGACTCAGGAAGTGAGGTAGAGTTAAACCGGAGCAGCAGAAATCTCGTGACAGGCTTCATAAACTATTCTGTGTGTCATTTTAGCCTCATCGGTGCAAGAGTTTGGTGGACTTATTATCTATCCCACTTCACAACTGACGAGTTGGAACAGAGAATGGCTGTGAACTTGTGAATGGCTGTTCAGGTTATGCCCAGCCTGAGGGCAGTGGGAGCTGGGTCCTGCTGGGGATACACTTGCCGAGCTCTGTGCTGACAGGGCTGCTTCTCCCCCAGAGGAATACTTTTTCCTCGTTTGCACAAAGATGCTGTCAGGGCTTGCAGAAGCCATGAGGAGACTTGGTTAAGATCACCTGGCCAGGTAACGGCTGAAATGGAGCCAGGGCTCGAACCAGGACTGTCTGACTGACAGGTATGAAATGACATTCCCTCTCTGTTTTAGCAAGATGGTTCCATGATACAAATATCATAGAGTTATAAGAGCGGAGGGATGGGAAAAGGACCCTCCGAACATGTCCAGTTTGTTTATCCAAGGCCAAAAAATGAGTAAAAATAAATGTCTTTTAGTCCAAAATAATAGTAATGTCTGGTGGGGTGGCGTGGGGTGCAGTGGGAGAGTGTTGAACCCCATGTTAGGAATAAAGATGATATTGAGACTTAATATTTTCCTTTTTTGCTTTACAAATAATGCAGCGTAAAAGTCTATATCAGATGCATGACCCTCAGCAAGGCAGGTTGAAGTCACCGTCCCCTTCTAGGAATGAATGACTCTTAGCCATGTTGGTTAGCTTTCCTTATCAGAAGAGAATTCCATCTTGTTCCTAGTAACAGCAGGATATTTGATGTCAGAGGGAAGGAATCATGTGATGTGATTTAAAAAGGAAAGAAAAAGAAGACGGTCTGTGCGGAAGGAATCGTCCCCTTGGCATGGCTGGGACTGTGTCTACAATGGATGCATTCATCAGCGATGGCCAGTGTTGATGCAAGGGGTGTCCTTGGCTTGTTCCGATGATCTGGGTAACGAATTTCTCGGGAATATACACAGAGAGGACATTCCACCTCCATTGTTCATTGTTAGTGGGCCAGGCAGCTGACTTCGGGGCCTCTGGCCTGTTTGCCTATCAGGAGATTTTGTGTTTGAAACCTGAGGCCACTGAGCAGAACTTCCATATAAAGCAGGTCTGCGGGAATGTGAGTCAGACACAAAATGGGGGTGCAGGGGACTCCAGGATGGGGACAGAGGGTTGAGTTTGTGAGGGTTGAGGCAAATACATGGATAGTCCACCTGCTTTCAACTACAAGACGTAAAAGAGGTGGGGCAACATTCCTTTTTTTGGTTTTGTTTTTTTTTTTTTTTTAAACAGCATTTGCTTTGACACTCAGAAGACACATTAAAAAAGACATGATGTTAGATGTTAATAAAAATGATTACAGAGTCTGGGTTTGAGCCCATGTGGATCTAAGTTTGAATGTGATCCTGCCCCTCAGCAGTCATGTAAAGTTGGGCCATTTAAACTCTAAGCCACCATTTCCTCATCTGTAAAATGGGGGCAGTGTCTGCCTTCTGAGATCTGAGGCTTGCATGAGATAACATTTCCAGTGCCAGATATTTAGAGGAACCACAGGCATGCTAGTCCTGCCTCTGCTGCTTTGGCCCAACTCTTGGGTTTTGTCTTGTAGTGATATTTAGGTTTTTGATTCTGCATATTTTGACTTGACACATTTGGAAGGTATACATATAGAAATATACAGACATCTTCCAAACTTGATATTGCGAGATTCTATTATCTATCTATGTATCATCTATCTATTTATCTATCTATCTATCCATCTATTCATCTGTTATCTGTCTCGCAATGCCCCAGACATCATGTTTATAATAGGTAGCCACAGAGGATATAATAGTCAACTTTAAGAACATAGGTTTCTAGTCAGACTAGACTTGAATCCCAGCGGTACTGCTTATTACTTCTGTGACCTTGAGCAAGTTTGGGAATCTTTCTGTGCTGTGGTTGCCTCATGGCAAAATGCGGATAATAATATCCCCTATCTCATAGGTCTCTTGTGAGAGTTTCAATGAAGTCATTCATGCAAAACATCTAAAATGAAGCCTAGCAGAGGGCACGTGCTCAATAAATGTAAACATTATTTGTTGAAGGCAGATCAGTAATGACCTTTCCAGAATATTGCTTGAGGGGTTTTCAGCTTGTAAATGGCACTCTGAGGATCAGTTTTTCATTCATCACCTGCAGTTGGGATCCAGGCATGCATTTCACCCAGGGCAGTAAAATGGTTAAAAATTCAGGCTCTGTGGAGTCCAGGTGATCTGGGCTGACACCACAACACCACATTCTGGCCAGTGTGCTAATTGGCACCCCAGGGTGTGAGGGTCCCATTGAGATACAAGGCGGGTGCAGTGCTGGCCATCGTGCTGGTGTGTCAGGCTCAAGATGAAACGAATACTCCTGACTCTACAAAGGGCACTGCCTGGTGCACGACTACGCTGGGAGCTTTGCTGTTGTTTTCCTCCTTCTAGTGCGTCTACATGTCACTTTTCTGTGTTTTCGTGTTCTTGCATTTAAAACAAGGAAACGAATGAACGATTTTTTTCTGGAGGGAGGATGCAGAGAAAATAAACTGAAATTTTAGGAGCCTAGGAAGCAGTGTCACCTGGGCAGAAAGAATGTTGAAAACACCCACTCCGAAATGACTCAGGGATGTGCCAGCTTCAGCCCATCAACGGCCCAGGAAGCAGCGTGGCTCTGTGTCTGATGCCCCCAGGCAGAAGGGCCAGCGTGCAGCAACAGACACCTGCTCAAAGGCTGCTGACCCAGTACAGTTCAAGGAAGGCTTAACTCTTATGATCGAAAGGGGGTTTCAAGAAATCTGCCTCCAACTCACAGCAAACTCTGGGGATGGCGTGTGTGAAAAAGTTAGCTGAGGGATGTGTTTGCAGACTTGTGGCTCTATACATTATGTAGTAACCAAAATTCTCCAGGTGGGTCACCCAGCCTGAGGACACCCGTATTTAAATACACTCCTGCTCATCAGTAGCTAAGACCTGATCAGGTGACCTGATCTTCTATTTGGATAACATCAAGACTGGAAAATAAGAATATACTCTCTCACGAGAGACATGTGAATTCATTAAAAAGCAATACACAGGGCTTCCCTGGTGGCGCAGTGGTTGAGAGTCTGCCTGCTAATGCGGGGGTCACGGGTTCGCGCCCTGGTCTGGGAAGATCCCACATGCCGCGGAGCAACTAGGCCCGTGAGCCACAACGACTGAGCCTGCGCGTCTGGAGCCTGTGCTGCGCAACAAGAGACGCCGCGATAGTGAGAGGCCCGCGCATCGCGATGAAGAGTGGCCCCCACTTGCCGCAACTAGAGAAAGCCCTCGCACAGAAACGAAGACCCAACACAGCCATAAATTTAAAAAAAAAAAAAAAAAAAAAAAACTCCTCTTGAACTGATTTAAAAAAAAAAAAGCAATACACAGCAGGCAAATTAGACCATCCTCTGAACAGTTCCTCCCTTTTCCCCTGCTTCCTCTCCTCCCTTCTCTTTTTCCTTTTCTTTCTTCCCTTTTCTCCTTCCACCTCCTTTTTTTCTTCCCTCCTCTTCCTTCAACAAACAAGTACTGAACATCTCTTGTGTGGCAAGCACTACCCCAGGTGAGGCGGGGGGACTCAATGTCTATGAATCGTAGTCCTCAGAGAAATTAACATGGAAATAGATCAATGAATTGCGTTATGATATGGTAAGCACTTTGGCTGCCAATAGCTGAGAGGAGAAAGAGGAATTTTTATGGAGAAGTTGACATGTGTGCTGGTTCTTGAAAGATGAGTAGGAGTTAGGCAAGCAGAAAAAACAGGGGAAGAGGAGGGGCAGAGGTGGGGGAAAGGATATTCCAGGGAGAGACTACAGCATGATGCTTTCTGGGTCTGTGTACATGTGTGCTTACTATGACCTGTCACAGCGCCGCTGCAGAACAAACATGATTGATCTAAATGTGACATAAAGATACAATGTGGTCTTGGGAGTCAGACCTACTGTGTTCAATTACGCTTTGCCTCTTGCTGGCCGTAGGACCTCGGGCAAGCTGACCCATCTCTCCGAGCCTTTGTTGTCTCCTCTTCACAGGGGAGGTGCACCAGCTCATGGGTAGCGTGAAGTTTGGATGCAGTCGTGTCCGGGATGCAGTAGCACAGTGCCGGATTACAGTAAGCACACGGTGGGTGGCACGTGGGCGGTGGGATGCTGGGTGATATAAGGATGTAAAGGTCATTTGTAAACTCTGAAATAATATCAAATTGTAATGGGAGTGGCATTTGGATTGTTTGTTCCCCAGAAGGCTTGTCTGGCTGCAGTCTCCTCGGTAAATATTTAAAAGTGGTTGCTTAGTATCCAGACTCTGAGACAGGAAGTCTCCGAGGAAATGCTGGGGAGCAGAGGGCAGAGGGCTCGCTGTACACTGATCTAAAGAGGGCTACTGTTTGAGCTGACATGGAATCAGGAGGGGGGCTGGGGAGACTAGAAAGAGGGCCAGGATTAGAACTAGGCGATGGCCTGGTCTTATTAAACAGGAGCAAAATGAAGGCCGTGCTGGGGAGAGGCTCGGACATGCCTGTATTCTCCTCAGCATTCGCAATGACCGTCCCCACGCTAGTTAATGGTACTTGAGTTAACATTGGCCGTTTGGGCTAAACTTGCCTTGTATGGAGTTGGGGATACTGAGGTTCCTTTTGGGAGAGAGACTTCTTTCTGATCACATAGGTAACCCCCCTGTTCCAGGATATCTACCCTTGAATCTGGCGTGATGCTATTTCTCTCCTTATCGTTTCTAAGTCTCTGTTTTCCCATCTGAAAGATAGTAATAATAGTATCTATCTCCTGTGGGTTGTTATAAGGATATGGATCAAAAGTGCGTAGCAGGATGCTGGCATGTGGTGAGGGCTCAGCGTTATTTTTATTACTTCCTTCCCTCTTGACCTGATTCCTGCTGAGTGTTGAATGAGCGCCTGACATGGTGCCTTGTGTGGAACTTTAAAATAGCTGATTACATAATTCTGTCCTAAATCAGAAAGGATTTTGTACTTGTAGAGAAGTAGTAGCAGGAACTAAGAGTTTAAGAGAAATTTATGGGAGAAACACTACACATTGAGAATGACAGCTGAATACAACGCACTTACTAAGTGCCAGGCACTGGTCCAGACAATTTACGTATAGTCACTCAGTCCTCGCAACAACCCTATGAAGTAGGTATTATTACCTCCTATTTTGCAGATGAGGAAATCAAAGCACAGAGAGGTTAATTAATTGCCTGAGGTCACACAGCTAGTAAGTAATGGAATTCAAACCTACACAGTCTGGATACAGAAACTCTACTATTGACTTCTCATCAACCATTTTTTTGTTCCTGTCAAAATTATTTATTAAAAAAAATTTAATGATAGAAAGCTCATTTCAACTATTAGAATGCTGTTTTTCTTAGTAGAAACACCAGTCGAGACCTGTGACTTGTCTGCTGACCAGGGAAGCTGAGGACCACTTGCATGACCATGGGATCAATAAATGTTCTTGATGATGAGAAAATAGGAAGTGAAATGAAAAATGAAGGCCAGTTATCACTATTTGCAAGGCAAAAGGGACAGCCTCTCTCAGGGCAAAGTGTGTGTGCGGGAGAGGCGTTATTGTCAAACTCTGCTCCCAATATTCCTTCTGAGTCAAATAGAATCATATTTTCTGCTTCTTTTCTGTAAACTGGGACTAATACCTGCTGTACCCAGCAGAATCTCAGGAAGAAAAAATAAGACAATGTGATTCACTGCAGCATCATTCACAATAGCCAAGATATGGAAACAACATATGTGTCTGTCAATGGATGAATATATAAAGAGGATGTGGTAGAAGGAAAGAAAGAAAGAAAGAAAGAAAGGGAGAAAGAGAGAGAGAGAGAGAGGGAGGGAGGAAGAAAGGAAGGAAGGAAGGGAGGGAGGAAGGGAGAAAGGGAATATTATATATAATGGAATATTACTCAGCCACGAGAAAGAAGGAAATCCTGTTATTTGTGACAACATGGATGGACCTTGAGGACATTCTGCTATGTGAAGTAAGTCAGAGAAAGACAAATACTGTATGATATCACTTATATGTGGAAGCTGAACTCATAGAGACAGAGACTAGGATGGTGGTTACCAAGGACTAGGGGAAAGGAGGAGAGGTTGGCCAGAGAGTACGAA
Source organism: Eubalaena glacialis (assembly GCF_028564815.1). Lineage (NCBI taxonomy): Eukaryota > Metazoa > Chordata > Mammalia > Artiodactyla > Balaenidae > Eubalaena > Eubalaena glacialis. The sequence goes on from NC_083732.1 coordinate 73,384,669, forward strand.
CTTGCAGTTGTAAGATGAATAAGTTCTGGTGATCTAATGTACAGCATAGTGATGATAGTTAAATAATATGGTATTATATGCTTGAAAGTTGCTAAGAAAGCATCTTAAATGTTCTCACCACAAAAAAGAAATGGTAACTAAGTGCCATGCTGCAGGTGTTAGCTAATGCTATGCTGGTAATCATTTTGCAATATGTAAGTGTATCAAATCGACACATTGTACACCTTAAACTTACATAATGTTATGTGTCAATTGTAGTTCAATAAAGCTGGGGAAAAGAAAGACAACGAGAGTACTGGGCAGAGAGATCTCATGATGGTGATCAGAGCTGGCCAGGGAGGGATTGGCTTTTCTGACCTTCTCCAACAGGCTCTCAGGACTCTTCCTCCTTCTCTCCCCATCTCATCCCAAATCTTTCAGTTACCCCTTTCCTAAAGCATCTTGCCCTTAGTTCATAGGGATCGTCATTCGAGGACCAGAGTGTGCCAGGGAGTTGCATTTTAGCGGAGGCATTTTGAAGACTGAAGAGGCATGAGGCCAGCAGGATGGCCAATTTCTGATGTTTGCTCCTTTTGGGTGACTGCTTTCCAGCCTGATAAACTGTCAGACATTTTCACAGGTAAAAGGTCACTTCTCCCTACCTGACAGAATCTATGCAAAATGACTGCCGGTTTGTCTTATTAGCAAGGGGCCTATCAGTGTGAGGTAGGGGAGGCAGAGGACAGATGCTGTGCTGGATTCCTCACTGTCCTACCTGAGTCCTCAGAGGGCCAAAGAAGCTTGGGGACTGACAGCACGGAGCCTCGTGCCCGTCCAATTTTTAAACACCTGGTTGCCCACCATTGATTCTGGGGGCAACAGTGGAGAATGGATCTACTCAAGGAAATTTGCTGACGCCTCATCTCCTCTCTGAAACTGTTTCTGACCCTCTTGGAGAGAGTCGAGGACTTTCTGCCAGTGGTGGGCTGGCACTAAGGTGAACAACTGTCTGACTGCCGAAGGTTGAGGATTTCCCAGGACATCCTGGATTTTCAGTGCTAACACTGGGCCAGTTCCAGGGAAACCGGGATAGTTGGTCACCCTGGCTGGGACTGACTTTGCAAGTTTGCCACAGCCAATTGTGAGCATACAGAAATGACTGAGTCACATCCTGGGCCTATTAGATCAGAATCATTAAGATATAGGTATATACTAGGTATAGGAATTTTTAAAACTCTCCAGATAATTCTAATGTGCAACCAGGGTTGAGAACCATTGGTCTGATAAAAATTAGGAACTTTCCCATTGACATCCCAGTGAATGAGAAAGACAACTTAAAAAATATATACACTGAGAGCTGTACAAGTAAGAAATCCTAGACTTTATCCAAGGAGCAAAAGATAAAGGGAAGAGGTTTATCATAGATTCTTAGGGTAGAAATTCAACCAAGCGTTTTTCAAAGTGAGTGACATGGAACACTGAAGGTATTAAAGCCCATTAGATTCCAACTGGGAAAGGAGTTCTTTTTAATGGATAAAGAAGATGTGGCACATATATACAATGGAATATTACTCAGCCATAAAAAGAAACGAAATTGAGTTATTTGTAGTGAGGTGGATGGACCTAGAGTCTGTCATACAGCATGAAGTAAGTCAGAAGGAGAAAAACAAATACCGTATGCTTACACATATATATGGAATCTAAAAAAAAAAAAAAAAAAAAAAAAAAGATGGTTCTGAAGAACCTAGGGGCAGGACAGGAATAAAGACACAGACGTAGAGAATGGACTTGAGGACACGGGGATGGGGAAGGGTAAGCTGGGACAAAGTGAGAGAGTGGCATGGACATACATACACTACCAAACGTAAAATAGATAGCTAGTGGGAAGCAGCCACATAGCACAGGGAGATCAGCTCGGTGCTTTGTGACCACCTAGAGGGGTGGGATAGGAAGGGTGGGAGGGAGACGCAAGAGGGAGGAGATATGAGGATATATGTATATGTATAGCTGATTCACTTTGTTATAAAGCAGAAACTAACACACCATTGTAAAGCAATTATACTCCAATAAAGATGTTAAAAAAATAAAATAAAATAAAATTCTCTCTAGATTCTTCTGAGTAGTCAGTCTTTGCCAGGTAATAGTATGTCTTTCATACTCCTCCAATCTAGGGGTTGACAAACGGTAGGCTGAGGCCAAATCCAGCCCATCACCTGTTTTTGTAAATAAAGTTTTATTGGAACATAGCCAACCCACTCATATACATTTGGTCAGTGGTTGCTTCCACACTACAATGGCAGAATTGAGTAGTTGCAACAAAGGCTGTGTGGTCCAGAAAGCCTCAAATAGTTACTTTGCAAACACCTTCTCTATTTCATGCAAAAGGTCTTTTTATCAGAAAACAGGTGACAGGATCTGAGCCTTTGGCTGGCAATAGTATTTAGTTCGAATGTAATACACTCACTTTCTGTATTAACATCGAATGATATTGGTTTTCCATTTATGGTACTAATACAAAGTTTCTTTTTAAGCTAAATTTGTGTCAAAAAGATGAGTGGATTTAAAGAAAATAGTTACTAGAACTATTAGTACAACATGTGGCACATGTATCTGGCAATGTTCAAGAAGGTCACACTTAAGTCTGAAGTCTGGGAAACATTATTCAATGTATCCAATTCCGTCATTTTACAGATAAACTGAGGCTTGGTGGTTAAGTCATCTGCCCAGGGTCACTTACTTGCTTATGGAAAAAACTGGACTCCTCTCTCTCAGGACAATGTTCTTTCACCTCTAACTGGTCACTCATTTGTACTTTGAACCCAGTTAGCACGAATGCAAAGTATTGTACTATTTAAAGTCAATGAACTGAATTCAGCCAGAAAATATCCTGGTGACATTTCCACAGATACATTTAGTAGACACTGATGGGCAATTTGAAACACAATAGAGGGGTCATTCACATCTTTAAACATGAATCTTGGGTAATTAGTGGCATATTGTTTAATTAAGTTGATTGCTTCTTGGGCATGGTTTCCTTGAAACAATAAATTTGATTAAAAGTCTTGTTTTTTTTGGTTTTAAATCAAAATCTACGTAAATGCTGGTCAGAGCAAAAAGTTAATGGTCACCATGGTCTCACTGACTGATAACAAAGCTGATTCCTCCATTCTTAGATCCTATTCTCACTTGGATCAGCTTTTGAAGTTTGTTAGCCAAGGATGTAGACAAGATAGCTAGGAAAGTGTGTTAGGAAACCTTTGAAGGGTGCTGAGAACACAGGGAGTTCTTCGCTGCTGTTTATTCACCCTTTCAGAGATGCAGTTATAAAGTGACAGGTATGACTATTAATAGTTTGGCCATCATTCTAAATGGGTACAAATATTTGCATCATTCGTCAACTAAGGCTGAAAATAGAAAAAACATCCCCTTGGATCAGATCTCAATATGATATATGCTTACATATGCTGTGTGTTCTGAAAATTAAGTGAAACTTTTTAGATTAAAAAAGTGATCTTTCTCCTAAATTTGGGGTTATTTTTATGTTGGCATTTTAAGAACACCTTTTAATGAAGATTGGTATAGTTAGGTCATTTTCCAGAAGGACAAGCTTCCTTAGGCTATGTTGTCTGGGTTATACATGTCAATGTGATATTTACCATCAAAGGTGACTATGGGGTTGAGACCTGACCTTAACGAGATGTGAACTTAAGACTCTTCGAGGTGGTGGGTACCATTGTTTCCAAAGTTACTGGCAGTATACTCAGAAACGCAAACAATGCGATGGGCCTACCATGCCCTGAGCTCTGGTAGAGGAAGATTTATTGGGGCAGCCCTTTTGGGGGCTACACCCAGAGGAGAGGTGAGCAAATTGACTCCTGATTATTTCACTCATGATTATGTCTTTCCAGATGAGCACTGTTCATCTAGGCAGGAAAACCAGTAGCTTAGCAGCCTTGTTACTGGGTATTTCTGCAGGGAGGCCCTTTGCATTCTGGCCATCAGAACTTAACTTATGAGCTAACAGCCTTTTGGGGGAAAACCACCACCTCTCAGCTGCCATTGTCATCAACAAGGTGAGTTGGCTTTTACCCTGTGATAAGAGAGGCAAATCAGTGTGAGGGAGAGCCTAGACCAGAGGGGCAGGAATGCATCATCGCTGGTGGAAATTCAGCCAGATAAAGACATTATGGGGACATCTGCCCACTAGCCCAGCTTTCCCATTTAAGGTCTGTGTCTCATGAAGTGGTTCTCAACCAACCAGGAGCTATTTGCCCCCCTGAGGACATTTGGCAATGTCCAGAGACATTTTTGCTTGTCACAAATAGGGGAGTGTTAGTGGTGTCTAGTCATAGAGGCCAGGGATTCTGCTAAACATCCCACAGGGCACAGAACGGCCCCTCACAGCAAAGAATATCTGGTTGCAAGTGGCAGTAGTGCTAAAATCTGATATGTGAAGGGTCTACAGCCCTGATCTAATGGCTATAACAGTTCTGTCTACATGTTACTTTAAGGTGTTGAGAAGGCTGAGCTTCAAGTGGTAAATGGTACATAGGTACTGACTAAAGCAAGGTCCCCAGTCACAAAGAATGCATTGCTGTGGTTACCTAAAAGGGAGGATTAGAAGTGGACTATGGTGACTTTCTCTCTTTGATTTGATTTCAAAGGAACCCAGATGACAAATCTGAAAGATGAGTACTGGGATAAGGTAACTAGGAGGAAGAATTTGAGTTAAAGTGGGTCCAAAGGGAGAAGTCTGTCATCACCCCCTGCATCTTTGTCTGCATCACATCCTCACTGGCAGCCCCAGTTGGCTCATTCTTGGGGGCCCTTCAGTACTGTGTTGGGCTGGACAACTCAGAGTTTCTTCTAGAGGCAGAATAACATGCATTGTCTTGAAACCAGATTTTGTGTCCTGGGGAAAATGTCTGCTTTGAGGTTGTCCACTGATTGTTTGGGGCGTTAGAGACCTCTGAAGAGGGTTACACCTCTAGATATCCAATGACTGCTGTACTGCCTCAACAAAAGTTGAGGGAAAGGTGGTGATGGGGAGGTGACGACTATTTCTCAACTGTGAAAGGAACCATGCCTTCAAGTGTTATGAAAAATGAAGCACTTTTCTCATTAGAAAAGAATTATCCATCTCCTTCTTCTATTGCCAAAGGCTGTTTTTTTTTTTTTCTTTTCTTTTGTTTTTTGCCAATTCAGTGAGAGTATGAACTTGGGATTCATTGCTTACAGGAAAAAAGGAAGCTAGTGTACTCTGGCATCCTCCAGAGTCAATGATAACTGGGCAGATGGAATTGAAAATGAAAATATTGGGGGCTGAGCTGAGCCGTTACAGCATGGAATAGTGCTGTGTAGTAGGGCATAACCAACAGTATGTGAACAAGTTCAGATTTGCTGAAAAGGAAACAAGGTGAAAGAGCTAAATTTGCTTTGAGCAAGTTTTTGTCTCCTCCAGAATCAAAACAATGAATGTTATTCTTCCCCCTGGTAAGAGAGTTGCAATATGCATTGGATCCAAACTTATTATTTCTTTAAAATTCTTCTTAACATTTTTATCTTCCTTTTCATTCCCACCACAATCCAAACCTCCATCACTGAAAGGGTGAATTATTTTACTGCCTTCCCATCTGATCTTCAAATCTTCATTCTCTTTCTATTTCAGTCTATCCAATAGTAGGCATAGTCATTGAAGTAGTAGTAGTAATATTAATAAAAACAATAGTTATAAGAAAGCAATACTGATAAAGCAATGTTGCCCATCCCTAATGATAGGTAAGGCCAACCTTGACCACAGTGATATTCAAAGAGGTAGGCACATACCTCAACCAATCAGAATTTTCCCTGGCATTGTATGTATAGATGCTTAGAGAAAACTCTTTTCCTTGGGGTAGTTAATCTGGGGTTATGTGAGGCCATGGAACTCTCTGTGGTGCCTGAACTATCTGTGGCTGGGCCTCCCTCTCATCAACTCCTTTTGCCTCCCCCATCATTGAAAAGAAAAAGTTCATTTTCAGTAGGAGAGAATGAGGCTAAGACATGGAAATAAAAAGAGTGTGTGAAAGAGAGAAAGAGAGGGAAAGAACACTAGCTAACAAGATGATTTCCCCAGCCCTGGGGATGAATCATGATCCATCACTATCCTCTTCACCTTTGCCAGTGATTGGTCTAGGATGGGCTTTTGACCAATTCTGGCCAATGAGATAGAAAGGGATGTCTGCCTGGGCATTCCCAAAAGATTTTCCTCACTGATAGGGGACTGGTACAAGAGGAGAAAGACATTTTTTTTCCTCCATCCCCTTCCTTCCTGCTTGTGACCCTATCATGTGAGATTACTAACTTGAACACACACATGGCCATTGTCTTGCAGGAGGGGAGATGTTGCCAGTACCTCAAGGGTGGCAGAATGGAAAGGCAGACATAGCCTGAGTCCTTAACGACGTGACTGAACTGCTGAACCAGCCCTAGAGTCCCCTCCTTTCAGACTTCCTGTTAGGGTTAATCATTAAAGGTCTTTGTTATTTAAGCCACTGTGAGCCCCGTAGTCTGTGAACAAATACATACTAACTTAAAAACAAAACAAACAGACAAAAAAACAGAATTTATACACACAAATTACCTCAATCCCAGACTTCTCTCTTGAGTTCCAGATCCAGCTACCTGCTAGGCATTAAACCCAGGTGGAACACAGAAATCTCAAACTCAACAGATCCCCAAACCAAACTCATCCTCTCACCTTGCAGACTTTGCCTCATCCCCCGGGTGCATCACCATCATCCACCTGCGTGCACAAGCCCGTTACCTTGGAGTCCCTCTGTAGTCTTTCTTGTTCCTCACCTCCCATATCCTGTCAGCAAGTTTTGTCGATTTGACCCTCCAATCTGTCCTCGTCTCTCCAATTCCATCGTCACTGTTTTAGTTGGGGGCAGGGGTTCATCATCTTTCTCCAGGCTTTCAAGTGCTTTACTTGGAAGTGCTGACTTTCAAGTGCTTTACTTGCCTTTGGTCATGTTTCTCTCCAGACCTTTCTCCACCAGCTTCCAGCATGGTCCATCCAAAAGGCAGTGCTTACCTTGTCATTCCCTTGTCTGAGATCGATTAGGGCTTCTCTATTGCCTAAGGTAGTGGTTCTCAAAGTGTGGTGCCTAGACCGGCAGCATCAGCATCACCAGGGAACTTGTCAGAAATACAGATTCTCAGGCCCCACCATAGAGTGTCTACTGAATCAGACGCTCTGCTGATGGGGCCCAGCTCTCTGTTTAAACAAGCCTTCCAAAGGAATCTGTTGTGCAAAGTTTAAAAACCACTACTAGCTTAAGGCAATAAAGCGCAATTTCCTTGGTGTAATGGGCTGAATAGTGTCCCCCCAGTTCATGCCTACTCAGAACCTCAGAATGTGACCTTATTTGGAAATAGAGCCTTTGCAGATGTAATTAGTTAAGGATCTCAAGATGAGCTCAGGACTTCCCTGGTGGCACAGTGGTTAAGAATCCACCTGCCAATGCAGGGGTCACGGGTTCGAGCCCTGGTGCAGGAAGATCTCACATGCCACAGAGCAACTAAGCCCATGCGCCACAACTACTGAGCCTCCGAGCCACAACTATTGAGCCCACGTACCACAACTACTGAAGCCCGTGCGCCTAGAGCCTGTGCTCTGCAACAAGAGAAGCCACTGCAATGAGAAGCCCATGCACTGCAACGAAGAGTAGCCCCCGCTAGAGACAACTAGAGAAAGCCCACGCACAGCAACAAAGACCCAATGCAGCCAAAGATAAATAAATAAATAAATAAATAAATAAATAAATAAATAAATAAATAAATAAATAAATAAATAAATAAATAAGGAAAGAACGCCAAACCTCTATAGGTGGTTTAAAAAAAAAGAAAGATGAGCTCATTCTGGACTTAGGGAGGGTCCTAATTCCAATGACTGGTGTCCTTAGAAGAAGAGGAGAAAGCATAGAGACACATAGGGAAGAAGGCCCTGTGAAGATGGAGGCAGAAATTAGGGTTATCCTGCCAGGAGCCAAGGAATGCAGTGCCCCAGGGCCACCAGAGTCTGAAAGAGGCAAGAAAGGATTCTTCCCTAGAGCCTTCGGAGGGAGTGTGGCCCTGCTAACATGCTGATTTCAAAGTCCCTAGACTCTAGAACTTTGAGAGAATAAATTTCCATTGTTTGAAGCCCCCCAGTTTGTGGTAGTTTGCACAGCAGCCCTAGGAAACCAATACACATTGCATGGCATGCAAGGGACTTCGGGCCTCAACCCTGTGCACCTGTCTAGTCTTGTCTCCTGTCTCTGTCCCTGCTCATCAATCTTTCTATCAAAAATATGTATGGAACGCCTGTTATGTGTCAAGCCCCAGAGCTACAGCAGTGAGTAAGACACAGCGTCTGCCCTCAGAAGCTCACAGCCCGGGGGACAGGGTAGCAGCTGCCCAGGCAATTGCTGTAGGATGTGCTGAGTGCTTTGGCAGGGCTAGAGCTCAACTCACCAGCAGCACCAGCCTTCCTGGACCTCTCTGTGCTCCTGCATTACAAAGAATGCCTTTCTCCACTCTAGAAACCCTATTCTACTCTCACTTCTCCCACAGGGCGTCATTCCCTCCTCTGTCCAACTTTTGAACCTTGTTACTATGGACATGTTTCTATTAGTGTATCCACCACACGTCATTATAATTATTTATTTGTTTGCCTCCTGACCAGACTGTGAGCTATTTTGAAGGCATGGACTGTGGTCGTTTATCTTATTCCTCTTTTTATCTCCAGAGCCTCAAACAGTACCTGGATTCTGGTAGTTTCTCTAAAAGAATATGTTGAGCTGGCTGAGAGGATGGAGAGTGGCTTCCTGCCTTTCTGCCACCAGTTCACTGCGCAGCTCTAAGCTGGGAGGCAGGAGAGTGTGAGGCCTGGTTCGGGGTGGAGGAAGGCGCAGAAGGGGGTAGTTCTCTGGGTTGCATTTGGCGTGAGAAGCCCAGAAGGAGGGCATGGGGCTAAGAAGGCTTGAAATGCCATGGTCAGGGCACCTGGGCAGGCTGAGTGGTGGGGATGGTTAGTGGTCAGAGCAAGGGCACAGCTCTAGTGAGGCCCGTGAGAGGCTTTTGCTTCAACACTGGTTCTCAAACATGAACGAACATCAGAATCTCCTGGAGGGCTTTTTCAGCGGCAATTGCTGGGCACCACCCCCAGGGTTTCTCAGTGGATCTGGGGGTAGGCAGCTGATCATTTGCATTCCTAACAAGAGCCTAGGTGATACTAATGATGCTGGTCTGGGGGCCACATTTGAGACTATTGCACTGAGGAATACCTGATAGTAGACCCATGCGTCTACATTAGGACCACAGCTCTCAGAACTGCTCACAGTCTAGCAAGCACTTGAAAAATGTCTGTTATTATCATCATCCTCATCATGTCAGAAGGCCCCTTTAAACCTTCAGTGATGCCCATCATTGCTGGGCGTTTGGATTCATGTCGCTGTGCTGTAGAGCAGAGTTGCCCAGGTGCGCTGGGATACGCTGGAGTCCATCCCCTACACGAAGTGACCCTGCGTTCCTACAACTTTAGAGTTCTTGGGTCAAGTTTTCAGTTTGCATGTTCTTCCTTCTGTCAGTGGTTTTGTCCTTCTCAACCTTTTCCCCCACCTCTTTAAAATGACTGCTTTTAATCTATTATAGCCGAGAAACCTCCACAGCCCAGATTGTGTAATTGTGCCAAAAATGTAGCTAGACTTTAAGTGGGTGAGTTGTCATTAAATAGAGAAGGTATGCTTTAGTGCATGTCATGTTTTCGCATCAGAAGCCATTTTTGTTTCCTCTTATGGATGGTGGTGATACGAAGGACTAACTTTCTGGGACAAAAGGTTTCCTGATAGGAGAGATACTACTGCATGGTCTAGGCTGGTTTCTGCTTGGGGTTCACTGCGATTCTTTGAGTTTGAGGATCACAGTTGAATGTACACTCTTGGTTAAAGCCGTGCTTACTTTTGTCTCAAATTCCCAAACACATTCTCACCTGTCTCTAGAGCCTCCCTTCTTTTCTCAGGAATCTGGACCTAGTCCCCACCTGTCAAGTAGCTCCCAGGTGTTCCCGATCCACCTGCATCTGAACTTGCTGGTTCGGAACTCCTGCTACAAGTCCCAAACTAGTCTCTATTTCAGACAATATTTGTGTTGGCTAAATATTAGCACAAGTGAGTCATAAACGTGGCATTTTGACAAACACTGTGGCAGATCGCTGAGCAGATGTCCTAACATTTACAAGTTGGTTTTCATTTACCGACACTCAGAATGACACTTTGTTCATCAGCGGTGTGCTGAGCTAGTCTTGTCAGGATCGTGGCGTGCAGTTCACTGTTTCTCAAGCTCTGTGCTCATTAGCATCACCTGGGGAGCATTTAGAAATCCCAAAGCCCAGGCCAGCCACCAGACTAATTAATTCAGACTCTCTGGGGGTGGGACTCAGGCATCAGTGGTTTTTAGAACTCCCCAGGTGACTCCAACACCCAGCCAAGTTTAAGAACTTGTTCCCCAGTCCATTGCTTCTCAGACTTTAACGTGCATGGGAATCACTTGAGGATCTTGTTAAAATGTAGATTCTGATTCAGTAGGTCTGAGTGGGCCTGAGACTCTGCATTTCTAAAAGCACCCAGGCCATGTGGATGTTGCTGCTAGCCCAGGGTCCATACTATGAGTAAATAACAAGGCAGCAGTCCTTTCTAGCGCCTGTTCATTAGTCTGGAAAAAAAATTCCAGAAATCAATAGTCCTCTTGAGTTTGTGATTATTTCCACATTTATCCATGGCACCCCTAGATCTTGCTCCCTGTCTATGACTCTGCCACCTATAGCCACACTCTTATGGCAAAGTCATCTCACTCTTTGTGTCAATATTCTATTTTCCTCTAGATGGTGATTCTCTTGAAAACAATTCACACAGTAGAATAGAAGAGTTATCTGGCTGAACCTAAGCTTTTTCCTGTGGATCTATTTTTCTGTCTCTGCACAGAGCTCACTGAGCACAGGGACATGGCCTCCAGGCTAAGCAAACTCTGAACACGGTGTTTCAGCAAATGATAATATCCAAGTGTCCGTTATTACTGCTCCAAATAGGTTAGGCACAAACACTATGTCTTGAGTTCAAAAAATGATGGCAAAAGGATTGGAGGAAAGCACAAAGAAAAGTAATTTTTCAGTTTTCAGAATTGGCTAGGATTCCATATCAGAGTACCTTGGAAAATGTAATTTCCTGGCCAACATTCTATTGGCTTTAGAGCAATATTTGTCAAACAGATATCTGTGGACTCTTGTTTGTGGACATATTTTTGGGAATTCAACCTTCCTAGTAGGCTTTTTATATAGTGTCTTTAGTGCTGATAATAACTAATATATAAAAACAAATATAAAGCATACTGGATCATCAGGGTGAGCAGGGGCTAGCACATGATTTCAATGCCTGCATTTGTGTTTCTATTTAAAAAGCATGCCAAATAGCCATACTTTAATTGTCACAAGCTCATCGTAAAAGAACAGAGAACAGAGGGAGGTTTAATATAAAAAGCCTGCATTTTAGCCAAGAGAAGGCCCAATTGTCTTACAGGGAGTCTTACAAACAAAAGTTTCTCAGTAGTTTGGATAGAGAAACGTGACAGGAGAACTAAGAAGTCACACACTGCATCATATTTTAGACATGCTGCAACTCAGAAAAACCACATTATAGCAATCTGCGCCATTTTTACATTTAATCTCAGCAAAATAACATTATCTATTACACTAAATCAATAACATACTTTTGCACATCATGGACTTGAATTTTACTAGCATTTAGTTTGCAAATTTGTTTTGGTTGCGTAGTTGCTTTAAAACTATAAGCATCGTAGTTTTAAGTTTGTACATATTCAAATCATTGTCTAATGCAGTAATTTGTCCTTTAAAAAGGTTTTGCATTTACTCATCTAGAAACACAGTCTTAGAACATATTCATTCCTTATGCACATGTTAAATTCCACTAATATTTTCTACAGTGTCACAGGGGCATAGTGTAGGATCATGTACTCTGTTCCAGGACACCATTAAGGGGACACTGTTGGGAAGGGAAGCTGAGTTCCTAAATTATATTTTTACCTTAGCTGCAAATATTATAACAAACATTTTCTAGGGAAAAATTTCCCTGCTTGGAAGTAATGCCTGATGGTGACATTTTCCGACGAGAGGATTGTAGAGGGTCCAGTATAATAAGTCACTGGTGAGTAATATGGGCCCATGAGAAAGCCTGGTCATACCTATGATTTGGAGGGAAAATAAAGTGCTTACAGGCTGATGGAACTCTGGCTCTCCACTCCCTGATGGGTGGCTGAGAGGCTGCACGGCTGCCGAGGGTTGGGCCTGCCCTTCGTACAACTGTTGACTGCCTTCTGACAGGGAGTAAGATTGGCTCTGGGGATTCAAAAAAGAAATACATAAAATGCTAGACCACTCACACAAGCCAGCTGCCCCTTTCAAGGGGTGATTTTCAAGGGGTGAAAACATCCTCTTAAGCTGCTAAAGCAGGAGCCAATGATTTTTCCTGAGGTCCTCTGCATGGTTCACAAGTATTTTATTTTATTTATTAAAAAAAATTTTTTTTCTTTTGGCTGCGCTGCACGGCTTGTGGAATCTTAGTTCCCTGACCTGGGATCAAACCCATGACCCCTGCACTGGAAGCTTGGAGTGCAAACCACTGGACCACCAGGGAGCCCGGGATCAGAAGTATTTTATTTTATTATTTAAAAATTTTTTTCCAGGATCAGAAGTATTTTAAAAGTCGGTTTCAGTTTCTCTGAAAGATAATCTAAATGGAAGCCTCATAACCTTGGCTAGTATGAAAATGCTACTTACAGATGATTTTAAAAATAATGCCTCTTTGAAGAAAACGCTTATAGGTTTGCAATCATCTGAGCACAAGTTTGATTTAGAGCAAAGGAGAAAATCTTATTAACAAAGTTCTAGTTTGCAGAAAATTTGGAGTTTTATTCTCTTCACTCCTAGTGTACACAAAATAAATCCGTCTTCCTGTGGGAAGCCACATTAGGTGCAGCAAAACCTTATTAAAATTCTTATTGCCATAGCTTTAAGTATACATTTTTCACTGTAAAAAACCCCAAAAATCAAGACTTAACTCTGACCTGCCTTGTGCATAGTTAGCTCCAAATGGTAGTATTTTTGTCAGTTTTTAGCCATTAATAATTTGTAGACATGCTATTCACATGAGCCTAGACATTTCAGAAAAAGTAAAATATTAAATCCATTCCGTGAGTATTTGCAAATATCTGGTCATTTGGTGCTGTTTAGAAAAAATACTGGGATATTTTCAACTTTCAATCCAAGTTGTATAGGTTTGTGAGAGTACTTGTATCTTTATCTACTGATATTTGCAACATGAACCTGTATTCCCAAAACACCGATGGGCACAGTCTATGAAGCTTTGTGCAGCTTTGCTGCAAACTAACATCTTTAGTCATACATTCCTTAAATACTATTTTAACTGCTTGCTCTCTGCAAGGCACTGTTTACCACCTTGTTTTAAATACTTCTCTTTCACGCCTCCAAAGAGATTTCTGACTAATGGAGAAAAAATATTTTCCAAATGCATTTTGAAAGCATGGTTTGCTGTTGTGAAAACCAACAATTAGGAGTGATCACAATGATAAAGTATAAAAGTATCAATCATGATTTCATAGTTTAAATTTCTCCACATGCTAACCAAAATTAGAACTTGGTTTGATTCCCGAAAGCAATAAGTACTTACATGGTGATTGCCCATTTTCTTTTTTTCAGAGATAGTTGTTCTGTATTTCATTAAGAGATCAGTTCTCCTACAGGCCAAGTTTATAATGGTTTTCCCAGGGCATAATATCTCTTGAGTTTAATAAGTAACCATTGGCATTGCATTTGAATACATTGTTGGGGTTGGGTAGGGAGTGGCAGCAGCTACAAATGATCTTAACCTGCCCACGCTGCCTTGGTTGGCCATCTTTTAAAACTAAAATATGTATTAATAAATCGAGTGTTGGCTTTTCAAGTTGAATATCTTATTCACAACTAAAGGGCTAAACCTTTCTCACTCCTGGATTATTGAAAGAGTTACTCTTTTTTATTTTAGGTGTTCATTTAAAATTTTATACCTTTAGGAGCTTCCCTGGTGGTCCAGTGGTTAAGACTCCGTACTCCCAAAGCAGGGGATATGGGTTCGAACCCTGGTCGGGGAACTAAGATCCCGCAAGCCGCATGGTGTGGCCAAAAAAAAAAAAAAAAAAGTGTACATTTTCACTAAGATTTTATACCTTGGAGTGATAAAAGCATTAACCAAACAAGACTGAAAAATCTTCGTATTTTACTAACATCACCCTTATTATTACAAAGGATCTTTTTGAAGGCTACATTGAGTTATGCTAACATCATTTTTATAATTTAGCTAGTTTCTAAATTTAAAAAGTAATATGTGCAGATGGTACATTTTTCCCCCTAATAATATGAAGAGGTACCATGAAAAGTATGCTGACCACTCAGTCCCTGCCCTCTGAGGTTTGAGTCCTTCCAGAAATGGTATGCATACACAGCCATGTTTATCTGTCTGTTTATCTGCCTAGCTATCTTTGGTATGCTTTTTTTCAACAAATGAGTTGGTACATTGCCTTCTGTTCCGTGCCTTCTGGGCTTCATATACTAAATAGATACAAGACATTGGCACATTTCTTTTTCGGTGGCCGCATGTTCGTCTACTATGGGTATGAACCAAACCTTATTTAATCAGTCCACTATTCAAGGTCATTTAGGTTATTTTGGTCTTTTGAATGACTATCTTCATTTATGCATCTTTGCATATGTGTGCATGTTTATCTGTAGAATAAAATCTAAGAATGCAATAGCTGGCCAAAGTGTATATGCTTTAAAATTCTGAGAGATGTTGCCAAGTTGTCCTATGCACAGACATAAAAATGCTGAACGACTTTCAAAGACCAGCTGACCCACGAGGCTGACTTTCAAAAGACAAAGCGTATACCTTCCTACAGTAATATGCCAGTGCTCCTTTCTCCACATAATGGCCAACACTGAAGATTTTCAAACTTTTTCATTTCTGCCAATTTCAAAGATAAAAAATGGTTATCTCACTGTTTAATTTACATTCCTTTCCTTTGATATTCTTAAAATTATATATCCCGATCCTAAAAAGCTATTTGTATGAATTCTACTGTGGTCTGCTTGTTTATGTCCTTTAGTTTGTTGTTTTTTTTTTTAAATTAATTTATTTATTTTTATTTATTTATTTTGACTGTGTTGGGTCTGTGTTGCTGCGCGGGCTTTCTCTAATTGCGGCAAGAGGGGGCCACTCGTCATTGCAGTGTGCGGGCTTCTCATTGCGGTGGCCTCTCTTGCTGCAGAGCACGGGCTCTAGGCGCGTGGGCTTCAGTAGTTGCAGCATGTGGGCTCAGTAGTTGTGGCTCAGGGGCTCTAGAGCACAGGCTCAGTAGTTGTGGCACACGAGCTTAGTTGCTCCGTGGCATGTGGGATCCTCCCGGACCAGGGATCGAACCCGTGTTCCCTGCACTGGCAGGTGGATTCTCAACCACTGCGCCACCAGGGAAGCCCCTGTCCTTTAGTTTTGAGTTATTAGTTTTTTCATTATATACTTGTAATAATATATATAATAAAATCCAGGCCTTTGTCAAGCATAACAGTTATAATTCCCCAATTTATCTTTTGTCTCTGTTGATGTTTTGAGTGCATATATGTGTGTGAAGAAAGTGTTAGTTTTTATGTATTTAAATATATCTATCTTTTCTTCTTTGGCTTGCTTAGAAAAAGTCTCTGCATTAAGATGATTAAGACTTCTTGTACATTTTCTTCAAGTTTTTTTTTTTTTTAACGACTTCATTTTTTAAGGTTTACATCTTTGATTCATTTGGAATTGATTTTGATGTAGAATAAAGAAGAAATAGATTCAGCTTTAGTTTTGGTTATTCAATCGATCCTAGATAGTTATTAATTAATCCATCTTTCCTCTTCTGGTCTAAGATGCCCTCCTTATTTTATGCTACCTTCCCATGTAACATAGTATGAAAATTCTTATAGGTTTATTACCTTCTGCTTATATATTCATTCTTTTGTTCTTTAACCTTTATCTGTTGCGTCTCTTGGATGGGCTAATTGCTGGGACTACAACAGTGAACAAAAGGGATATGAATTTTCTCTTTCTGGAATGTACAGCCAAGTGGAGGAGATATACAAAGAACAAATCATTACGAATTGTTGTACGGGCTATGGAGAAACCAAACAGGATGCTGTGATGGAAGCTAAAGTGTGTGTGCACGAGCACGCTCGTGTGCATGAGAGGGTGTATAATTTACTTTAAATAGAGATAGAACTCTTCAAGGAGCTAACATTTAGGCTGTGAACCAAGGGATGAGAAGAAGGGCATCATTTGAAAAGAGAAAGTGTTCCAGGTCAGATGTTTTAGTTTGTGCTACACCTCAGAAATAGGACAGGGCTTTGCAAATTACAGGAAATGAAAGGTGGCCAAAGAGATTGGAGTCCATTGTGTGCCAGGTGGGATGCTGGGTGCTGGAGATACAGTGGTAAACAAGACACAGCTGTCCTCTGGGTACTGACAGTGGAATGGGGCAGAAGGCAAGAAGATATAAGTTGGACTTAATTGATATTTATAGGACATTCCACCCAAAAACAACAGAATACACATTTTTCTCAAGTGCTCATGGAACATTCTCCAGGATAGATCATATCTTGGGTCACAAATCAAGCCTTGGTAAATTTAAGAAAATTGAAATCGTATCAAGTATCTTTTCCGACCACAACACTATGAGACTAGATATCAATTACAGGAAAAGATCTGTAAAAAATACAAACACATGGAGGCTACACAATACACTACTTAATAACAAAGTGATCACTGAAGAAATCAAAGGGGAAATCAAAAAATACCTAGAAACAAATGACAATGGAGACATGACGACCCAAAACCTATGGGATGCAGCAAAAGCAGTGCTAAGAGGGAAGTTTATAGCAATACAAGCCTACCTCAAGAAACAGGAAACATCTCAAATAAACAACCTAACCTTGCACCTAAAGCAATTAGAGAAAGAAGAACAAAAAAAACCCCAAAGCTAGCAGAAGGAAAGAAATCATAAAGATCAGATCAGAAATAAATAAAAAAGAAATGAAGGAGACAGTAGCAAAGATCAATAAAACTAAAAGCTGGTTCTTTGAGAAGATAAACAAAATTGATAAACCATTAGCCAGACTCATCAAGAGAAAAAGGGAGAAGACTCAAATCAATAGAATTAGAAATGAAAAAGGAGAAGTAACCACTGACACTGCAGAAATACAAATGATCATGAGAGATTACTACAAGCAACTCTATGCCAATAAAATGGACAACCTGGAAGAAATGGGCAGATTCTTAGAAATGCACAACCTGCCGAGACTGAACCAGGAAGAAATAGAAAATATGAACAGACCAATCACAAGCACTGAAATTGAAACTGTGATTAAAAATCTTCCAACAAACAAAAGCCCAGGACCAGATGGCTTCACAGGCGAATTCTATCAAACATTTAGAGAAGAGCTAACACCTATCCTTCTCAAACTCTTCCAAAATATTGCAGAGGGAGGAACACTCCCCAACTCATTCTATGAGACCACCATCACCCTGATACCAAAACCAGACAAAGATTTCACAAAGAAAGAAAGCTACAGGCCAATATCACTGATGAACATAGATGCAAAAATCCTCAACAAAATACTAGCAAACAGAATCCAACAGCACATGAAAAGGATCATACACCATGATCAAGTGGGGTTTATCCCAGGAATGCAAGGATTCTTCAATATATGCAAATCAATCAATGTGATAAACCACATTAACAAATTAAAGGAGAAAAACCATACGATCGTCTCAATAGATGCAGAGAAAGCTTTTGACAAAATTCAACACCCATTTATGATAAAAGCCCTCCAGAAAGTAGGCATAGAGGGAACTTACCTTAACATAATAAAGGCCATATATGACAAACCCACAGCCATCATCGTTCTCAGTGGTAAAAAATGGAAACCATTTCCACTAAGATCAGGAACAAGACAAGGTTGCCCACTCTCACCACTATTATTCAACATAGTTTTGGAAATTTTAGCCATAGCAATCAGAGAAGAAAAAGAAATAAAAGGAATCCAAATTGGAAAAGAAGAAGTAAAGCTGTCACTGTTTGCAGATGACATGATACTATACATAGAGAATCCTAAAGATGCTACCAGAAAACTACTAGAGCTAATCAATGAATTTGGTAAAGTAGCAGGATACAAAATTAATGCACAGAAATCTCTTGCATTTCTATACACTAATGATGAAAAATCTGAAAGTGAAATTAAGAAAACACTCCCGTTTACCATTGCAACAAAAAGAATAAAATATCTAGGAATAAACCTACCTAAGGAGATGAAAGGCCTGTATGCAGAAAATTATAAGACACTGATGAAAGAAATTAAAGATGATACAAATAGATGGAGAGATATACCATGTTCTTGGATTGGAAGAATCAACATTGTGAAAATGACTCTACTACCCAAAGCAATCTACAGATTCAATGCAATCCCTATCAAACTACCACTGGCATTTTTCACAGAACTAGAACAAAAAATTTCACAATTTGTATGGAAACACAAAAGACCCCGAATAGCCAAAGCAATCTTGAGAACGAAAAATGGAGCTGGAGGAATCAGGCTCCCTGACTTCAGACTATATTACAAAGCTACAGTAATCAAGACAGTTTGGTACTGGCACAAAAACAGAAATATAGATCAACGGAACAGGATAGAAAGCCCAGAGATAAGCCCACACACATATGGTCACCTTATCTTTGATAAAGGAGGCAAGCATATACAGTGGAGAAAAGACAGCCTCTTCAATAAGTGGTGCTGGGAAAATTGGACAGGTACATGTAAAAGTATGAAATTAGAACACTCCCTGACACCATACACAAAAATAAACTCAAAATGGATTAAAGACCTAAGTGTAAGGCCAGACACTATCAAACTCTTAGAGGAAAACATAGGCAGAACACTCTATGACATAAATCACAGCAAGATCCTTTTTGACCCAGCTCCTAGAGAAATGGAAATAAAAACACAAATAAACAAATGGGACCTAATGAAACTTAAAAGCTTTTGCACAGCAAAGGAAACCATAAACAAGACCAAAAGACAACACTCAGAATGGGAGAAAATATTTGCAAATGAAGCAACTGACAAAGGATTAATCTCCAAGATTTACAAGCAGCTCATGCAGCTCAATAACAAAAAAACAAACAACCCAATCCAAAAATGGGCAGAAGACCTAAATAGACATTTCTCCAAAGAAGATATACAGATTGCCAACAGACACATGAAAGAATGCTCAACATCATTAATCATTAGAGAAATGCAAATCAAAACTACAATGAGATATCATCTCACACCGGTCAGAATGGCCATCATCAAAAAAATCTAGAAACAATAAATGCTGGAGAGGGTGTGGAGAAACGGGAACACTCTTGCACTGTTGGTGGGAATGTAAATTGATACAGCCACTATGGAGAACAGTATGGAGGTTCCTTAAAAAACTACACATAGAACTACCATACGACCCAGCAATCCCACTACTGGGCATATACCCTGAGAAAACCATAATTCAAAAAGAGTCATGTACCAAAATGTTCATTGCAGCTCTATTTACAATAGCCAGGACATGGAAGCAACCTAAGTGTCCATCATCAGATGAATGGATAAAGAAGATGTGGCACATATATACAATGGAATATTACTCAGCCATAAAAAGAAATGAAATGGAGGTATTTGTAGTGAGGTGGATGGAGTTAGAGTCTGTCATACAGAGTGAAGTAAGTCAGAAAGAGAAAAACAAATACAGTATGCTAACACATATATATGGAATCTAAGGGAAAATAAAGGTCATGAAGAACCTAGTGGCAAGACGGGAATAAAGACACAGACCTACTAGAGAATGGACTTGAGGATATGGGGAGGGGGAGGGGTAAGATGTGACAGGGTGAGAGAGTGGCATAGACATATATACACTACCAAACGTAAAATAGATAGCTAGTGGGAAGCAGCCGCATAGCACAGGGAGATCAGCTCGGTGCTTTGTGACCACCTAGAGGGGTGGGATAGGGAGGGTGGGAGGGAGGGAGATGCAAGAGGGAAGAGATATGGGAACATATGTATATGTATAACTGATTCACTTTGTTATAAAGCAGAAACTAACACACCATTGTAAAGCAATTATACTCCAATAAAGATGTTTAAAAAAAAAAAAAAGAAGATATAAGTTAAAAACTAACGCTTTGACCATTCATGATTACTTTGCCTTTAGTGTCTAGTTTGCGTTCTATAGTTCACTACCTCCTTTTCCCAGCCCCAGACTTCTCAGGGCCAAGTCTTCCCTGCCCTACCTCCGTGCTGGCTTTGGAATCTATCTCTGTGTCACTAATCCCTCCTAGAACCCTTGATCAGTGACAGTTTTCCTCCCTCCCTTCCTCTCCCACCCCAGGCTGTTGAAGCTCAAAGTTCAGGAGGAACAAGGGCAATCTGACGTGCAGTGCTCAGTGTGGAGATAAGTTCTGCCCAGTTACTGAACACCGGAAATTCATCAAGAAGAGATATGGTTTATGGCTCCAGGGAGGTGAAAGATAGAAAGCTTAGAGGCCAAGGAAGAAGCTGACACACCTTCTTATTTTTCTAGATCACCACCACTACAGCCACCTCTTGATGATTTAAATGTACCCACAGTCAAGTTTGGATTTGACTGAAACAGAACTATTTCTGGTATCATCTCATCCTTTTCTCCTTCCCCATGGGGGTGTGAGGAGGTGGCTGGGATAATTCCAAGCAACAGCAGCAAGGGGGAATTCCTATGACCCCAGGCCATTACTGGAAGGATGTCATAGCTGGAGGTCCCGAGGGCAGAAAAAGAACTGCCTAGGAAAGAAGAGTGAGCAGACTTGATGGGGGAAAAGAGGGCACAAGAGGGGTGATGGGAGGGGTTTGGGGATTTTATTTTTTTGGTATCTTTATAAATATTTAATGATTCTAAATTATTACAGGTGCTGCATCTTTCTTTATTAGACTGGGCCTGTTTATTTACATCTCTTGGATTTTGGTGGTTCTCAAAGTGGTGATGCCAGCCAAAGTTCTAATCTCCTAACTTTATGTGTCTCAATAGCAAGTCAGAAATCAATCTTGCCAGAGAGTCTTTCCTTCTTAGCCCACCAAGGTTAAGTTTCTAACACTTCTTAAAAATGTTATTTACATATCTGTTATGGGTTAAATTGTATCTCACCCCCCCCCAAAAAAAAGACACACTGAGGTCCTAACCCTCAGCACCTCTGAATGTGACTTTATTTGGAAATAGGGTCTTTGCAGATGTAACCAAGCTAAGAGGAGGTACTTAGGATGGGCCAGAACCCACTATAACTGGTGTTTTTATAAGAAGAGGAAAATGCCATATGAAGACTCCATCACACAGGGGAAGGCCTTGCAATGACAGAGACAGAAATTGGAGTGATTTAGCTGCAAGCCAAGGAACACCAGGGACTGATAGCCACCATCGGATGCCAGGAAGAGGCAGGGCAGGATTCTCCCCTACAGATTTCAGAAGGAGAACAGCCCTGCCAACATGTTGATTTTGAACTTCTAGCCTCCAGAGCCATGAAAGAATAAATTTCTGTTGTTTCAAGCTGCTCAGTTTGTGGCACTTTGTCATGGCAGCCCTAGGAAACTAATGCAACATCTCAAAAAACAAACAAGAGAATCTCATCAGTTGCTATGATTCTCAGAGCAAATACATTACGCTGGATAATTTGTATTTAATAAAACATCCATTTAGAAATACCCTGGTGAAAGCTCATATGATAATAATACAAACAAGTATTTCAGATTATATTGTAGCCATACAGTATTAAAAATAACAAAAATACACAGATGCTGATTTTCTAAATATAACCATCAAGTTGAACACTTGCCTAATATCTATTTCTGCAGGGAGAATTAATAGTATTTTCTTTATTTAGTGTAATTTAATTAGAACCCAAAAATTATAGTTGATTTTTGGACTGATTTTTTTTTTTTTTTTTTTTTTTGGCTGCGTTGGGTCTTCGCTGCTGCGTGAGGGCTTTCTCTAGTTGTGGTAAGTGGGGGCTTCTGTTTGTTGCGGTGTACGGGCCTCTCATTGTGGTGGCTTCTCTTGCTGTGGAGCACGGACTCTAGGCGCGAGGGCTTCGGTAGTTGTGGCTCGCGGGCTCTAGAGCGCAGGCTCAGTAGTTGTGGCGCACGGGCTTAGTTGCTCCGCGGCATGTGGGATCTTCCCAGACCAGGATTGAACCCGTGTCCCCTGCATTGGCAGGAGGATTCTCAACCACTGCGCCACCAGGGAAGTCCCTGGACTGCTATTTTCTTCCATATAAACAAAAGCAAAAAAGTTAATATTTTGTCATGTTTGTTTATACTTTTTTTCTCTACATTAAATAATAAATGTAGATGCTAATAAATCTTGCTTGATTAAGACAAAAAGACTAAAATCTGCAGGAAATGATTATAGTTGCTGAAAACAACTGTATTTTCATACTCCAAATTTTTTTCAGTAGTAAAAACCCTGAAAGTAACACATTTCATCTTGTAAGCATAAAAGCAAAACTCTCACAGATCAAAATACCTTCTTAACTCACTGATTGGTTAACAAGGACTTATTGCATATTTGCCACATGTAAGACATCATGCTAAGCTGCAGGGCGTGTGAAAAATTTAGGACACAGCTCCCTCAGCCAGATGCTTATGTTCTGGTTGGAGAAATAAAGCATCTACATAAGAGAAAACACCTTGATTTAATGTAGCATTTTGTGGCAAAAAAAAAAAATCCAAAACCAAAAAATAAACCATAGCTCTGGGAGAGCAAAGACCTGAATTTTAGGCTGGTCTCTGGTACAACTATCAGAGTCACAGTCTCCAGTTCTTGGGTTTCAACTAAGTAAATGTAAGAGGTGGACTTCCTCTCTACATTTACTTCCAGACCTAAAATACTACGAACAGTTGGATTTAGGAAGGTATGTTGGGACTCTTTTGGTTGCAAGTGACTAAAAATCTGATTCACAAAAGCTTAAACAAACAAGGAATTTAATGGCTCGTATAACTGGAAAAAGTAGTTAGCTTCAGGCATAGCTGGATCCAGCTACTCAAACTATATCCCCAGGATCCACTGTCTCTCTCCATTTCTCAGTTCTGCTTTCTCCCTGTTTAAAGGGATCCCCCCTCTCACAGGCAAAATGGCTGCCAGCAGATTCATATTTTCATCCTCACAATTCCAAAGCTATAGAAAAGAACATGAGAGCTTTTCCTTTCCTGTAAGTTTCACTGTATGTCCTGGTCCGATTCTCTGGCCCAAATTGGGACTCAACACGCATCTGTGAACTGACCACCATAGCTGGAGGGAGGTTGTGAGGAGTGGGTTTCACGTCACCTCTGGAGCTGAGAGAGGAGCCAACCCCACCCAAACCATGAGGTCTGAGGGTGGGGGAGGGCTGGTCACCCAGAGAAAATTGGAGTGCTCTTAATAAAAAGAGGGTGAATGGATGGTAGGCTGGCCAAAGCAAGAGATGTCCACTGCAGAAGGGCAAAAGGGAAGGCATAATGGGAGTAAGAGAAGAGAAAGAAAGGGGAAAAAGGAGAAATTGTGAGAATGGGAGGAGGAGGTGGAAATAGTAGCCCAGAGTGTTTTGAACCCTCTCAGAGGCTGAGAATTGACTGGAGCCCCCAAAAGGGGAGCAGAGTGCCCTTCCCTTGGAACTTTCTCTTCCGGTACAGCTTTCTGTGCATCCCCTTGGGTTGATCTGCCTGTGGTTGGCCACTGCCACCGGCACCTTCAACAGCTGCCCGGGTACCCGCGCAGCATGCCTCTTCTGATGGCTCCATCCTGTAGCCTCTGCCCCTGTGAGCTCTGCCTCAGTGCTGACTGGTTGACAGGGCTCCATTGTCAGTGCTTCTCTGAAGATGAAACACCTTCGGTCTACACTGCAGGATTTCAGAACCCAGCACTCACTCATCAACACATATGTATCAGTCGCTAAGTGAGGAGTGTAATAGTGCTGTGCTGGGCACCACGGGGCAAAAGAAAGGAAGGTAAAAAACAGAGTGGTTGACCTCCTGGAACTTAAAATTTATCTGCAGAGGATAGATATTAAAAAGTACAGTTGGAAGCCAAGATATACTTGAGGTAGTAAATGACTATCCCAAAGGGATGAGGAAGACTTCCTGGGGGCATGAGCCTTACTCTGGGGGTTGTGACGTGGCAAGAATTTGAAAGGGGTGGGGGAAGGGCACGGGGGACAGCACTGGAGGTGGTGAATGCTGTTTGGGGAATGATCAGGAGGCGACCGGGAGTGCAATACGTGGAGGGGACGGGGAGAGTTGAGGCGACCTTGGAAAGCTGATGTGGATGAGAATGGCTGCACTCAAACAGTAGCAAACGGAAAACTTGAAACCAAGGTTTCAAACGGGAGTGACTGGGACTTGGTGGCGACCTTTAGCAATAGGGCAACCAAGGAAGGAGCTACTCTAGCAGGGAAACGTGGAAGCCAAGGTTCCAGAAGACCCCCAAAGAGAGGAGTTCAGAGGGCAGGTGGAGGAAGAAGAGCTTGGCTTGGCTGAGAAGACAGGGATGGAGCCAGGTCAGGGAGCCATCCACCCAGGGGGTGTTAGCGTCTTGAGATGTGCAGAGGCCGAGCACAGAGAAAGGGAATAGAAGGCTGAAGATGGGGCTCAGAAAGCATATTTGGTGGGTGGTAAAAAGAAAGAGCCCATCAGAGAAGTCAGACGGTTCATCAGAGAAAGTGATAAAAAAGAAACGAGATAAAACAAATGCATGTGTAGCATCGTGGGATGCAGGCTGTCTCCTCCAGGTCAGCCCTCGCCCCACTGGATTGTTTTTATTTGTTTCTCTGTTTGCATGTTCTCGCCCTGGAATAGGGCAGCGAATATCTCCTCTTCACTCTTCTATATCCGGAGCTTGTATGGCACCTGTCATGTGGAAATAACGGCAGCTGACTTACAACATGTATTTGGTGAGTCAGTGAGTGAGAGGAAGGAATTCCTTAGAAAGCTGTCTGTCACAGACCAGATTTTGTTATGACAAACCCCAAGGGATGGAAAAATTTCTTGAGCAGGAATTTAATTCGTGCAAATATTCCTTTAATAAATGGATGATTTGGCTGGAAATGTGTGTGTGTGTGTGTGTGTGCGCGCGCGCACATGTTTTTCTCACTTTAAACCAGTGCAGGTTAGAAAGGCTGGGATTCTCACCTACATACCCACAGATGAAGTATGTGCATGTGAGTGATTCTGTAATTCTTAAATTGTTTCCCATGACCGTTCTTGTAAGTGTGGTGAATTAGCACATACGAATCCACTACTTAGTTCATGAGTGAAATAGATAATCTATTGAGTATCTACTACATGCCAGTGGCTCTGCCTCACACTGGGGGTTGGTGGTGACGAGACCAAGTCCCGGCCCTGGTGGAATTCACATTCTATTGGAGAAAACATAAAGACTAGACAGTGACACAAACAACATAGTTACAGATTGTGAAAAGTGCGAGGCTGTGAGGAAAGAAACAGGGTGCTATGAGGGTGAGCAGTTGGGGAGGCCACCTGTCAGGGGGCAGGAAGAAGAGGCAAGTAGGAGGAGGGGGCTGGGGGGTGAGCCCTGAAGAACAGACAGCGTTTGAAGGACAAAGGGAGGCGATTTCAGGCCAAAAGAGGTCTTGAGGTCAAAAGGCTTTGGTGCCTTTGAATAACAGAGGAAAGATGTCCTGTGGCAGCTGGAGGGGAGGGTGGGGAGAGTGGGCTGAGTGGAGAGAAGGGAGAAGCAGACCAGGTGGAGCAGGGCCTCGAGGGCTGTGGGGAGGGATTTGGAATTTACTCGTAGAGAATTGCAAAATCCCTAAAGAATTTTAGACAAGAGAGCAGCACGATCCGATTTAGCGTTTAAAAGATAGCCCTTGCTGTGTGTACATGATGGATCCCAGGGAGGTAGAGCAGAAGAGATAGGTGAAGAGGCTTTTGCAGCTGAGCAGGTGAGCGGTGGAGCTGGCCTGGATGCAAAGGCGGAGTTTAGAGGTGGGCTCGGGTTTGGAGGTGGAGCCAAGAGGATTTGCTGATGGATTGGATGTGGGGACAGAGGGCAAAGGAAAATCAAGGATGTCTCTCCCAGATGTGAGGTGAGGAAGGCTGGGGTGGATTGAAGAGATCTCCCAGCAGGGCATCAAGATTTTTGGCTTTGGTCATGTTGAGTTTGAGATGCTTATTAGACACCCAGGTGACGATGGCAGACTGACAATTGGGCATGAATGATGCCTGGGTTAGAGAAAACTTTGGGAATCGTTGGCATATGTGAAGTCATAAGCTGGAGGGAGATTATTATTTTTTTAGATTGATTAATTCAATTTTATTTTATTTTATTTATTTTTGGCTGTGTTGGGTCTTCGTTGCTGTGTGTGGGCTTTCTCTAGTTGTGGTGAGCCGGGGCTACTCTTCGTTGCGGTGCGCGGGCTTCTCATTGCAGTGGCTTCTCTTGTTGCAGAGCACGGGCTCTATGCACGTGGGCTTCAGTAGTTGGGCTCAGTAGTTGTGGCGCATGGGCTTAGTTGCTCCGCGGCATGTGGGATCTTCCCGGACCAGGGCTCGAACCCGTGTCCCCTGCATTGGCAGGCGGATTCTTAACCACTGCACCACCAGGGAAGACCCAGAGGGAGATTACTGATAGAGAGTGTAAGGAGAGAGAAGGAAAGAGAAATGAGGCCCAAGACTGAGCCTTACCTGTGCCAATGCTCATCTGCTGGACAGAGGAAGAGCGCGTGGCAGAGAAGGTGCCTCCATGACTGTGAGCAGAGGAGAACTGGAGGAATGTGGTGGCTGGAAAGGCAAGATAAGAGAGTGTTTCAAGAAAGAAAGCAGTTAACTATGCTGAGTACCCCTGGGAGTCATGTGAAGTGAGCACAAGTATCTAGACTGTATTTGATTGTGAACATTAACCTTGCAGGTTTTCAGGAATATACATATCACATGAACAGAAGCAATCTTTTCTCAGATGGTTTTATTTTCTCATTACAAATTAATAATAAACTTTAATTAATTTAACGTTTTTAATTAGTAAATATAATTTCATTTGTGTAAAGAGGTCTGATTAGAATCAGAGTTGGCCTGATTGCAGTGAGTTAGAGCAGGTGGCAGTGTACAAGGTCATGCAGGACATGTGGGTCTCCTTGGTCACCTCGGCCACAAGATACTCCACACCATCCCGTGTCTCTGTAATTATCTGATGACCACACCCAAGTTCCTTCCTCTTTATGTGCGTCCATTTTTATAATTCTAAAGCCAAGGGGGTTAGGCCAAGTACCTTGTAAAGTTCCTTCTGTTTTAAGACGACTTTGATTCTGTGATTCCACCTAGGTCCATTTATGGAGACCTTTCTTATTAAAACGTATTAACACCAATGAAAGACTTTTTTCGTCGTTGTTCCAAAAATTTGCCCAAGGCTAACATTGCCTGTGTCGATGTGCAAAAGAATATTTTTATTTCTGACTCTTCATTTCATGATTCTGGGCAAAGCAGTGTCAGTAGCAAGATGCAAAATCCCCACTTTCAAACTCCTGTTACTTTTATGGCATCTTAAAGCCTGACTCACGTTATAAATTAAATTTTACTTTTTAAGGGTACACTATGACTACGATGCCTGAGATAAGAGTTCCAAGCCTTTTGAACTCCCCCATATTTTGGCTCTATATTACTGGCTGACTTCAAGGCCTGAACTTTCTATAAAGAAGGTACATGTTGAAAGTTATTTGTTCTGAGGCCCTTTGCTTTCCCAAGGACCACAGCCTGTGTGGGCTCCTCTTAGCAGTCTGATTAAGCTTTATTTGATGAACTACACATGGCAAAAGGTAGACTAAGTCATGCAGTTCCATAAAAATCTTTCTTTTCAGCCTGCATTTCAGATCTCATGAATATTCCCAAACTATCTTTAAAGAAAGGCTGTAGCAAATTGTAACATGTCATGCATAGTGATAACAGATAAGTAATTAATACAACAGAAAGTTAATAAATCACCTGCTGACCAATATGCCATTCAAAATGTAGTTGCCAAAAGGGTGAAGTGGTGAACTTTGTGCATCACTTTTTAACAGATAACTAGGTTTCTTTATCTTTCCTGATAGTCAAGACTACTTTTAGAGATAGGACTCTTAAAGTAATAAGTGGAATCAAGCATTACTAAGAGTTTAATTCATAATTTAGATACAGTAACTTATTTTATTTTCCATAATTTATGTTTTAAAATCCACCTTTTAATCCCACTCGTATATTTATTAGCCCCTGGAGAAGAGAAAATTGAAAATTTTGCAGTTTACTTTTGGGGTACATGTTAAATGGCTAGAAAACATGAAGCCTTTTAAAGTATCAGTGAGTGAAGAGATCTAGCCAGGTGCTATGTAGCCAGATGTCTAGTAAATAGCTGAGAAAACAAACAAACACACAAAGAATAATTATGTGCTAAGTGGATGCACAAAATGAAACGTGAAAAGAATTGCAAAAGGCACTTTTTACCCCCTAATAAATACAAAAATTCCATATGGGTGGAGACTCCTTTTCTATGTAAAAATGCTCATTTGTTGTTGGTTCTGTGTCATCAGGGGAATTCTGGGGGTGGAGAGAAACTCTACTGAGGGCAAGTGTTTAAAACTAATTAGTACGATAGAGACCATTAAAAGGAACATTTTTATTTGGTTGAAAAAATACACAAAAACCTTCTTGTAGAAAAGTCAACTGCATTGTATAGGCGTGTGAACATCACTCAACATCAACAAGAGTAAAACCCCAGGTGCCTAATGGTAGATATTGTATACACTGAAGATTTTTTTAATTTGGTGGCATTTTATCCAGAGCCACCACCCAAGGTAAGATTGTCCTGTGGTACCTGAAGAGAATCTAGATGCCTGAGAG
Organism: Eubalaena glacialis; assembly: GCF_028564815.1. Classification (NCBI taxonomy): domain Eukaryota; kingdom Metazoa; phylum Chordata; class Mammalia; order Artiodactyla; family Balaenidae; genus Eubalaena; species Eubalaena glacialis. Next base: position 73,413,731 of record NC_083732.1, read on the forward strand.
GCCAGAGGGGGTGGGAGAGGCAGGGGGGGAAGGTGTAGGAATGGAGAGCAAGGCCAGAAGCCCATGCACCTTGGATTGCTAGGTGTGCTGGTTAATTCTGTGTCAACTTGACTGGGGAAAGGGATGCCCAGATAGCTGGTAAAACATTCTTTCTGGGTGTGTCTGTGAGGGTGTTTTAGGAAGAGATCAGTATTTGGTTCAGTAGACTGAGTAGAGAAGATCCAATCTCACCAATGTGGGCAAGCATCATCCAATCCTCTGGAGGCCCTAATAGAACAAAAAAGGTGAAGGAAGAACCAATTCCTGCTCTCCTTCATCTCCTCCGGCCCTGGGATTTCGGAGCTCCTGGTTCTCAGGCCTTTGGACTCAGACTGAATTATACCACGGGCTTTCCCGCTTCTCCTACTTGCAGATGGCAGATTGTGGGACATCTTGGCCTCCGTAACCGTGTGAACCAATTGCTATAATAAATCTCCTCGTATATATAGTGATCCAATTTTTATAATAAATCTCCTCTTATATATAACTATCTATATATCCTATTGGTTCTGTTTCTCTGGAGAACGCTGACTAATACAAGGCCTGTTAAAGCTGCGGTATTGGGAATTCCCTGGCAGCCGGCCGGTTAGGACTCCGAGCTTTCACTGCTGAGGGTCCGGGTTTGATCCCGGGTCAGGGCACCAGGATCCCATAAGCCGCACAGCCAAAAAAATGGATTTTTGTATTTCAACATGGTTATCACCCACCTCTGGGTTTCATTCCACTTGACGACCTCTAGATATTCTACAGATATCTGCCGACCTAAACCAAACTCACCTCCCTCCCTCCTGTGTGCTGGGCAATATGTAAATGCTAAAGACGTAAGTGATAAGGATGCTATTGGTGTCATTGGTCATGTAATTGTTGAAAAAAGCACATACACATCATTTCATATGATGGGGAAGTGCCACGGGAGAGGCAGGACCACTGTTAGATCTTTGTGCACATGGCCACTCATTCTGGTGTGGGGACATCACCAGCCCACGGCTCACATTTTGACCAATGGGAGGCTGAAGACAGGAAGGAGCTAAAATATGGATTCCTCACCCCTCCTATCACCCAAACAACTGCTTTGAGGTACAGCAGTTTCATACTGCATCTGAGAGGTATCACACAGGACTTAGCAACCAGCTGTGTTTTCTTGAGAAGTGGTGGCCTGCTTAGGAACATAGTATCTTACATTTGTTTTTTGTCCTTTCCCAACTCCGATTATTTCCCCCTTACTCTTGCTGCCCTGGGATTATACCCTCTGATAAACTGTTAGGAGGTAAGCTTTGTCTAGCTGTTTTCTAGAGCATTGGTACAAAGACATTGTTTTTTTAAAATGTTTGGAACATTATCCTTGTTCCTATTATGGGTTACCTAACCTAAGGTGGATGAGTGGGGGAGGAAGAAGTGGGAGAGGAAACCAGGAGAGGCTTCCAGGAGGAGGTGAGCCTTGAATAGGGTCTAGAAGGAAAAGGAGTCAGGCAAAGTGGGGCTGATAAAGGAAGATGAAACCACATGAACAAAATACAGACATGGAACTGTGTTGTATTCAGGGAATAAGGCTTCTGCGTGGAAGGCTAGTAGAAAATATGGAAGTCTTGAAGTCTTACTAATATTACAGTTATTATTACTGCTTAATAATATTAATAAGTAATAAGTGATACTACTACTTATTAGTATTATTACTAATGTTTTTACTTAGTATTATCAGCTACTTGAAGTCTTACAAATATTACAGGGGCATAGAGAGGCTGCTTTAACTTCTCTCTTCATTAACCCTTCCACTGAAGGCGAGATAAGAAGTGAGAGGATTTAGGAATACCCCGGCCGGCTCACAGGCACGTGCCCATCAATGATGCCCTACATGGTGAGTGTTTATTTGTGTGTTTGAATTAGTTGCCCATCAAGTCCACATAAAATTCAGAGTTTCTGTTTCTCTCAAAAAATCAGACCTGATTTTTTAGTAGTACCGGGCTTCTATCTCCACTTGTAAACCAATGGCTGGAACCGAGCAGTAGATGCCCATGTTAGAAGAGGATACGAGACCTCAAGATTGCACCGTCCCCCCTACCCCCTGACCTGGCTCGTGTTGCTCATTTACTTGCCTTGGTCCCTCTAGCATTTGAGTTTGCAGTTCTGGGAATTCACTCAATACTGGGTAATCTTGGGTCAGCGAGAGAATCTCTGCCACCTCAGCCTCCCAGGGCTGCATGCCACTATAGCCACTGAAGCTCATCTTGCTGAGACTGAGAAGATTGACACATGCCTGCTTCTTTTGGTCAGCAGCTCCTGATTCACACTCCGGCCCGAGCACGTCTGATTGGTGAGGCTGAGGTCACGTGCTCATGCCTCGGCTGCAAAGGCAGCTGGGAAAGGGAATATTGGCATTTATAACTTCTTTGATGGGAGGTGGACTCTGCCTCCAGCAAGATTAATAAAATGTTTTGCTGTTGAGCAGCCAAATGAATGACAAAAGTCCATTAGAAAGGGGTTGGCTGTCTAACTGTGGCATGTTTACCAGTGGGGCACAGGACACATGAGATGATTTTATGTCAAACACAAAATCTTTGCTTTGATAGCATGGCATTATGTTATGTGCATTAGGAAGATACAGTTAAGATATCAAACCTGCGAAGGACAGGAAAAGTTTATGAAGAGTGCGAAGTGTGACAATTTAAAGAAAAATCTTAAGTAAATAGTAGTTTAGATGATATTGGAAATAATAAAATTATTATTCAAATGACTGAATTTTTGGAAATTAGTCTAGGTAAATGAAAATCTTTACATTTCTCTTTATGCCAAGTAATGATGATGATGATGATAATGATGATAAAATTAACACTAATAATACAAAATTTTACATTTATTTAGTGTTATGGGCAAGACCGTGTTCTAAGAATTTTACATTTGTTTATTTACTTAAACATCACATCAACTTTATGAGATAGTTACTATTATTTCCCCCATTTTACGGATAGGGACCTAAGGTCCAAAGGGGTTAAACGAGAGTTCACTCAATAAATAGTCAAGTGAGGATTTGAATTCATGCCACTACTCTCTACCTGACAACTGCATATATTAGGGTGGATATGGATTCCTGTACAATGATTGCACCAAAAATCTGCAGAACTGATTTAGGATTTGGTGTCAGAAATTTGGGGGTGAATGCTTTTCGAGTACTCATTTTCATGCCAAGGAGAGTTCTCAACTTCGGCACTATTGATATTTTGAGCAGGTAATTCTTTTTTGTGTGTTATGTGTGGGACTATCCTATGCATTTTAGGGCAGCCTTTCTGGCTTCTACCCACTGGATGCCAGTATATCTTCTCCAGTTGTGACCACCAAACATGTCTCCAGACATTGTCAGATGTCCCCTGGAGACAACATTGCCCCCAGTTGAGAACTCCTGGCCTAGAGAATTCTGAAGTCTCTCAGTGAGAAGCCCAGAAATAATTACCAGCAAGAGTAAATGATATGACTAAGCCACTCTGGTATGCTTTCCTAGGTAGTCTTCCACAGTATCATGTCATTATTCGTTAATAGCAGGCGTGTCTCGTTTCTCATATCACAAGTAAATACACAGTACCAGCTTGTACCAGCCATTGGTTTTTAATGCAGTATGTGGTGAATCTTTAACTTTGTGGCTTACTTATAAAATGAACAACCAGCGTCTCATTTTTCTAGAATCCAGTGGCTGTACACTTGGCAAGAAATGACAGGTGACCTCAGTCTCTTTAGATTTTTAAGCCAGTACATGTTTCTTTCCCTGACTTGGTGTTTGATCACATCAAGAATTTTTTTTTCTTTTCTTTTCTTTCTTTTTTTTTTGCGGGTGGTGTTCTATGTAAAAATAGGACAGATTATAAATTACGTCCATTCTCTATATTTGAATATGGTTGTTAGGATTTTGAACACAGTGATCAATATTATGTTCATGATGTATTAATACATCATAAAACATTGAAGAGCTATGAAAGGACAAATCCTCTCTCAGGTAGGGCTTTCTGGTCATTAAATCATTAAATTTTACTAGACACCAGAGTCTAGCAAGAGCATCACCTAATCCTTTTTATTTTAGTGTGCCCTGGCCTTCATGGCATCTCCCATACCATTCTTTGCCAGCCAAAACCTTCCCTCCAATCCCTTCAGATCTATCTGAGCATTAAAGCCCAACAAAAAAGTCACCTCCTTCACGATTGCTTCCAGAAGTCATAATCGGAAGAACCACTTCTTTCCACTGGCCCCACTTATCATCTTGTACCCATCCTTGTATTCCTCTTTATATTGCATCGAATTAAGTGAGGGACTAGCCCTCCAGTTCAGTCTTGCTCCTTATCTTTTCTGTGCAGAAAAGAAGTCTTAGCTCCGATTAAAGCTGGCAGTTGTTTTGGGGTTGAGAATGTTCATACACGACCATTCACATTGACAAATAATATTATAGCTGCTTTATTTTTGAAGGTGAATCAGTTTGTCCTCACACTCTCACCCCACAGGGTAGTGTGTGTGCAGGGGGTGGGGCCTTAAATCTATCAGTTAAGACACTCTTCTTTAAAAAACTTAGAGTTGGTTTACAATAGTGTTAATTGCAGGTATACATTACTCTTAATTTGGTCTCTTCCTGTTTAAATACAGCCATCTCATTGGGGCAATGGTTTCTACTCAGCTATGCTCCACCTTGAAGATTTCATCTTTCTCCCCTGTTTCTCCTCAAGATATGCCAGTGGGAACTAAAATAAACTAATTCAGAAAACTGTTTCTCAACAAAGCCTGGCTTTCAAGACTACTGTCTTAGACTCAAAAATCCTATTTTTTTATTTCAAAAGATGAACCTTGACTTTGTCTTTCTCTGTAATAATCCTTATCTGCTCAAAGGCAAGTGGATGATACTGGCTTTTTAATTAATTTTTCCTGACTTTTGCTTTCCTGGGCTTACCTTTTACCAGGTACATGATTCAGTTGGCTTTTAATATCCTTTAAAAGAGAAAGAAAGGAAAGAAAGAAAGAAAGAGAGAAAGAGAGAAAGAGAGAAAGAAAGAAAGAAAGGAAGGAAGGAAGGAAGGAAGAAGGAGAAAAGAAGGAAGGAAGAAAGAGAAAGGAAGCAAGGAAGAAAGAAAGAAAGAAATTACTGTGCATTGAGGCTATATAAATTCTAAAAAGATATGGTCACTAATGACATTGAATTCAATCTTTGCAAATTCTAAAAGAAAGAGAATTTACTTCTGTAAAGTGAGAGAACAAATGCTTACGTAGACCTGGGCCAAGAAAGAGCCAATTTCCATTTTCCTGGAATCAGTTGTAATGGGAGCCAAGAAAATATCCTGTCTCTCACTGAGATCTCATTTACAGAGGTCATGAAACAGTCCTATTATACTTCATTTAATCCTTGATCACAGATTATACTAGTAGACAAACTTGTATTTCTTGTTGGACAGTTAGATTACCTGTTGCTAAAGGTGTAAAGTTTGAGTGACACAATGTAGAAGGAAACAAAAAATATTTCATTTCAGCCAAGTTCTAAGCCACTGTGACAATATACCCAAATGAGCTAAAAAGATCTGAGATGGACCCATACCATATGTGTAACACAAACTCAGATAATTTGCATATTAGTCCAATAGCATGTAATTCTTTATTTATCTCATGGCTCTCCCAACGGTTACCAAGGGGTAGAGAAATTACTTCCTCGGTCTACACCAGTGTTGAATAGATGCCTGCTTATTTGTCGTACAGAAAAGTCTAGATTGGGGGGATTATTTTGAATACGAAAAAAATTATATTAGAGTTGGCCGTGGAATTATTGAGCTGTAGAGTTAGAATGGACAGTAGCAGTCGTCTTTGCTAACCTCCTCATTTTACAAATTCATTTCAACAAGTGCTCATTGAGTACCTGAGGCCCAAAGAGGCCTGAGAAGTGGTTGCCAGCACTGTGCTTTGAGTCACCTGGGAATATTTTAAAAACATGCATTACCTGGGCTCCAACTGAAGAATTCTGATATAATTGCTCTGGTGTGAGGTTTGGATGTTGGTAAGTTTAAAAAACTTCTCAGGTGATTCTCATGCTCCTAGAACTACCCTCTCCCCCCAGTAAAAAAAAATGGCATTAAAATTTTTATTCTGTATCTTATCCACTTACTTAAGTTAACTGATTTGATGAGGTAAAGGGGGAGAAATGAGAGAAACTCTCCAGATACCTCCTCACTTCTCTGGGCTTTCATAACCTTGTCCCTTTTACCTCTATAGTTATTTTTCCAGCTACTCCAACCTCTTTTTAAAAAATTAAGTTGCATACCTACTGTAGAATTCACAAATCCTATTCACTCAAAATGTGATTTTACTCCCCATGATGGATATTGTGAAAATATGTTCAGTTAAGGATAAACCATGCCTTGTAGCTGACTGACTTATCCTGTCTACCAGAGCTACCAAGGAGCGCAAACTCGAGGCTTAATGGTGACCTTGAGATTGTACAAACCTCAGTTGGACCACTGCTCAGCTGTCCTAACTCCATCAGTTTCCAAGGAAGTATTTGGTGCTATCAGATACTGGAGACAAATTAGGGAAAGAATTTCAAGGACTTTGAGGCTTCAGAGAATGGTTTGGATAAAAGTCAATAAATGAGGAAGTGTAGAACTTAGGTTGTAGGTATAGAAATGTTGTGTGAGATCAGCCCCTAGTGGGCACTGTAACGATTACAATTGTTCAGCCTTTGTGTTGAGGTGACGTGGCTTGCTATTGGAACAGTCAGTATTCATTGCCACGTCAGACCACAAATGTTCTAAACACAGACTGACTTCAGATGGCAGAAACATAACATTCTCTTTATTATATAAATATATAATATTCATATTTCCCAGGCTACGTGGCAAAGGATCTCTCAGCTTCTCTCTAAAACAGACAGCTCTTACGTTGTTTTCTATCACTTGTAGAAGAAAATCCTAGAAACTCCCTAATGTAGAGGACAATGGTCCCATATGTTCGTGCTTCTTCCCACCTCTCCATTGTCACCTCCTGATTCTTCAGTGTTCCATTCACAGTGTCAGGATGAGAAGGTTTTCAGGTGGAGAAGGAGGAAAAGCATTCCAGACGGGTATTCTGCATGCAAAGACCCAAAGGGATTAAGGAGTGTGGCACGTTTAGGGAATTCTAAATGTCTTGGTATTTCTGAAGTCTATAATGTGAGTGAGACTAGACGGCTGGGTCTTCCAGTCTAGCGTTCATTTCCTTCAGTTTCGACAGAGACAAGGTTAGAGAAATATTTCTCTACCCTGAGATAAACAAAGTACAAGTGAGATGGGTTTTGCAACTGACAGCTTCTTAACAGAGGTAGGGGTGGTGGAGAACGTGGCCCTGAGAAAGCCCACGTTCTGTCTAAGCCGGGTAGCCTGTCCTCAGCTCCACTGACTGGTGTGGGGAAGGGGGTCCAATGCTGTGGGATTTCCCACATTTTCAAGAAGATCCCCAAATCTGGATTTTTAGGAGAATTCTGCTCCCTATGCAACATCTATTCATTCATTCAATACTATGTGTTGTTCTAAGCCTGAGGGCAAGGCTGAGAACAAAGCAGACAGAAGTTCCTACATTTGGGGTGCTTCATGTCTGATAGGGGAGACAATTTTAAAACTAAGTAAATTATTAAATATATTAGATGGTAATAAGTGTTACAAAGAAAAGTAATGTAGGGGAGGTGGCTGAGAAGGACTGGAGATGTGTTACAATTTTAAATAACGTGGTTGGGGAAGACTTAACCAAGAAGGTGACATGGAAGAGCTCAGGTGTCACATAACTGATTCACTCATTCAATACGTTCAATGGCATTTATTGAGCACTTACTATGTGTGAGGCATGATTCTAGGTACTGGGGATAGACTGATGATGAGACAAAGTTCTTTCTTCCATGGAGATTGTATTTTTGCTGGGGAGACAGATAATAAACAAGAAATCAAGCAGGATAATGTCCATTAGTGATTCTTTGCAACAAAGGAAATAAACCAAGATAATGTGTTGCAGAGAGGTGGTGGAGAAGTGGCTAGGTGGGACAGAGAATTTGGCGAAGGCCGCTCTAAGTGACAATGGGTGGAATGAAGGGAGCCTGCTTTGCAAAGGTCTGGGGAAAGGCATTCAAAGCCAAGGGAACAGCAAGGGCAAAAGCCGTGAGGTGATAACAAGCTAGGTCATGGTGCTGAGCATCAGGGGTGATGCCTTGGTTCATGGAACAGAACAAAGCACATTCAGGAGGGAAAACCATGGCCAAGGTCAGGCCCAGGCAAAACTGTGAAACAGAAAATGTTCTCAGTGACTTCCTCTTTCTTCTCTCTAGACACCCCTTCCTCCTCTACAGATCCTTCCTTGGCCTCATTTAATCCCCAAGCTCTTTCTCTTTCAAACTTCCTCTCAGAAAAAGATGTGACAGCTTGTACATACTAAAAAATGATAAGGCTAAAAAGCTATTATTCCTCCTAAGGGTATTTATACTTCAACTATAATGGTTTAATTATGAAATTTGATTTAATTATGAAATTATGAATTTGATCAGCTGTTTGGGTGTTGGAGTATTTGATTGTTGTGGGAGTATATTAATTTCCTATGGATGCGGTAACAGATTACTGCAAATTTAGTGGCCTAAAACAACACAAATTTATTATCTTAGAGTTCTGGAGATCAGAAGTCCAAAATGAGTTGGCAGGGCTATGATCTTTTTGGAAGCTTTGGGGGAGAATCTGTTTTCCTTTTCCAGATCCAAGAAGCTGCCCATGTTCTTTACCCTGGGGCCCTGTGTCACTTCAACCTCTGCTTCAATTGTCCCATCTCCGTCTCTGACTGACTTTCCTGCCTCCCTCTCCTAAGAACCCTGTGATTACATTGAGCCCACTTGGATAATCCAGGCTATACCCCCATCTCAAGATCCTTCACTTACTCACACCAGCAAAGCCCCTTCTGCCATATCAGGCAACATATTCTCAGGTTCCAGGGAATGAGATGGGGACATCTTTGGGGGCCATTATTCTATCTACCACAGGGAGTGATATTCTGGAGTCTGTGAAATTAGTCCACCAGATAGCGCCCTACTTCCGGGTTGTTTCTGCTCCTTATTTTTGTTGGAATTGTGGGAATGAAATGGTTCTGTAGTCTTTCTGAAGGGCAGCTGCTCAAGACAACTGAGTAATTTTCCTTAGTCCAAGTTGGTAAAGCCAGATAAGATGGAATCTCATTGCCCTTGTATTCCTGAACACATTGTTAATCCATAAGGTTAATTTGAATGGTAGCTTCTGGAATGGGGTTTCTAACACTCTGCAGTTTCTGACCTCTCTGGAATTTGAATAGCAAAGGTCTACTGAAGCAGAAATAGTAGGGGGTCTGAGTCAAGGACCTAAAAGAATGGACATTACCGTTTACCAGAGAGGCTCCATGATGTAATGAGTGCTACATGTGGAGCCCAATGAGTTGTTTTTGCTTCCTGCTGTTTGAGGGAGCAGTCCTGTTCCTGAACTTCCCAGCAGAGGGGTCTTTGAGCCCTATGGATTAACCTATGGTCTCTCTGAACTGCTTTGTTTCCCGTCTCTCAAAGACTGGCACCTTGGGGGAAATGAGGCAGATCAGTATTTTAATTAGCACCTGTGTTTCATAAGCCAAACTCTGTCATCAGTTCCTCCTTAGAAGGGCTTGCTGTTTGGATTTTTCCCATACGTAGCTTTGACCCATTACCATTTCCTCCTTCAAATTTCTTTCTCAGCTACTTGCTGCATTAGGATCTTTTCTATACTAATCTTTCCTATTCTACTTACTGAGTTAGATTCTTTTCTTTTGATGGTCAAGTTTCCAAAGGTTCGTGTCTTATTGATTTAGCAGGTGTAAGTTCACTTCCACCATCCCCTGTCTACTTCTGTAGTTTCAGATGTGTCTACACCATGGTCAATAATTGTTGATAAACAAAAAAGATGAATTTAGCAGGTGCTCATGTTTGCTATAATTCCCTAAACAATGGTTTACAAAGATTTAAAAATTATGTTGACTTTAATTTTCATTGTTACATTGCATTAAATCAAAGTTAGACTTTGGAAGAATTTGAGTTCTTCTACACTTAATTATTCAAAAAATATTTTTGAGGGGGATTTATGTTGTTGACTTTAAATGAACATTATCTGAATTGGAACAGCAGGCAGAACAGTTCAGTGAGAGCCTGAATCAAGGAACTGAAAGGATGGCTCTGGCAGGAGAGAGTCTTAGGCTCCAGTTTGGCGCTGTCTCTACCACCTGTGTGATCTTATGAGTAAGTCAGGCAGCCCTGCCAAGCCTCGGTTTCCTCCTCTGTTAAATTGGGATTTTAAGAGTGGGATTCTTTCATAAGGTTGTGAGAAATAACCTGTTGTAAGTCAAGGGCTTAATACATAGCAGGCAGGCAATCAATACTTGTTGAATAAACATCTCATGGTCAGAGTTCTTTTAATTTTAGCTATGATGTCGAGGGTCTATAGACATAGAATTCAAAGTACTTAGTTATGGGCTCTTATAGTTGGATAACACGAGACCAATATATCTATGCAAGGGCAGCGTGGGTCCTATTTGTTTCAACTCATCAGAGATAAAAAGGTCTCTGCCATGCGTCAGGCTGCTGCTGAGCTGTGCCCTAGGTGTCACAAAAAGTTCTAAGTATACATCTGTCAGGTGTGGAATAAAATATTTAAAACCGTTGTTTTCTTTTTTAAAATTTATTTATTTTCCTTGTTTTCTTGGCTGCGTCGGGTCTTATTTGCGGTACACGGGATCTTCGTTGAGGTGTGCGGGATCTCTTGTCGCGGCGCTCGGGCTTTTCTCTAGTTGTGGAGTGCGGATTTATCTTTCTACTTGTGGCGCGAGGGCTCCAGGGCGCATGGGCTCTTTCGTTGAGGAGTGCGAGCTCAGCAGTTGTGGTGCTGGGGCTTCGTTGCCCCGCGGCATGCGGGATCTTAGTTCCCCTCTTAGTTCCCCGGGACCAGGGATTGTCCCCTGCATTGGAAGGCGGATTCTTTACCGCTGGACCACCAGGGAAGGCCCCTAAAACCATGGTTTAAAACTGAAACAAATACTATGGTTGCTTGCCAGTAACAAGGGTCATGGGTTTGCTAAGCCAGTGTAACAAATTCTGGAAGAAAGTGTCCCCAAAGACCTTCTCACTAGAACTGAAATTAAGAGTGTCTGAATTTCTGCCTTTAAAAAGCGACTCTGGAGCCATCTGTAAGGAGCAGAGCAGCAACAGGCTGCACGCAAGAATCTTATCTCCTAGATTCCTTCTGGACCTCCCCGACGTCAGCACCGGCTGTTTACCATTTCAACTCCCTGAATCCCTACATTTTAAGAATTTGGACCTTTGTGGGAATTCCCTGGCCGTCCAATGGTTAGGACTCTGCGCTTGCACTGCGGAGGGCCGGGGGGTTCAATCCCTGGTGGGAGAACTAAGATCCCGCCAGCCGGGTCGCAACAAAACAAGAATTTGGAGCTCTGAAGGAGAGCCCAACTGTTTCTCTTCCACAAGATGTAGCAACTACCAGGAGGGGATGAAGGATCACTAGACCTTTGCTCTACCACTCCACTGGGGGGAAAGCTCTGACTTACACATATCCTTCATCAGCCTGGACCCCTTCCACCTGGCCTCGGTTCGGGGTTGGCTCTTAAGAGCCCCCGGGACCTCACCGTTCTTGCCCTTTTTTAAGTCAACTATGGCCCCCTTCCCAAGTCGCTGCTTCTTGGCCGGCCCCACCCCAGTGCCTGTAACCGCCTGCTACAGGGCCACCCGGGCTCTCATTTGGGGGAAAGTGGGTCATCCAGCAATGGCAATACAAACCCAATTGACTCATCCAGAGACTAACAGAAGGACACGGAGCGCGCGAGCAAGGCGCCGCTACCCGGGTCCCTCCCGGCGCTACCTCGCTGCCCCGCCCCACAGCCTGCAGGGGGCGGGCAGGAAGGCTGGTCCCGGGCTCCGCCCCCCGGCCTCGCGCCGGCGAGCGGAAGTGACGCACGGCCGAAGCCGTTTCCGGCGGGCCGAAACTAGGAAGAAACTTGGAGCCGCCGAGGCGTCCGGCCCCCTGTGTCCGGTGCTCCCGTGGCCCGGGCCGCACCGAGCTGTCGGGAGCCCAGGCCATGGGGCAGCCCGGGCCGTCCGCAGTGTGAGGCGTGGGGCCTCCCGCGGGCTCCTCGGACGGGCCAAGGGCGGGCAGGCGGGAGGCGTCGTTGCAGCTGCGGTCCCGGCCGCCGCCGCCCTCCCGGGCTCCCGGCATCATGAACATAGACGTGGAGTTCCACATCCGGCACAACTACCCCTGGAGCAAGCTGCCGGCCAACGTGAGGCAGGTATGGAACCTGGGGCCGGGGTCCCGCCCCGCCGTCACCTGCTCGCCGAGCCCGCGGGGCCGGGGCTGGCGCCTCTGGGCTGACTCCCGGCCTTCCCCCGCCCAGGGTCTTGAGATAACCTACCCGCAGCCCCCGGGTGAGGAGGGGACGGTCCTGGGGCCACAGGGGCAGGACGGGGCCGTTTCGAAATGGGATGGAATGGTGTCCAGTGGGCTCGCTTGGCGCCTTCGCACGCAGACTCCCTTCAGCCGGGCACTGGGCTAGGCACCTTCGAAACAAATTTAAAACACGGCTCTTGACCTCCAGAACTGCGGGATGGTGGGAAAGGGACGGGAAACAAATGAATCCGTTACAGGCTGATAGCAGCTCACACGAACCTGCATGATAGTATATGCGAGCGCGCAGAGGAGGGCGTCAGAAAGCGTCCAGGGAGTGTCAGGACGTTGTGTAGGGGAGGCATTTAAATTGGGCCTTAAAGGACGAATAAGAGATAGATAGTTAAGAGGGATTCAAGATTTTCCAGCGAGAGGGAAAGTCATTTTAAGAAGCTTGGACGAGTGAAAGCGTGCTTTGAGAGTAGTGAGGGACCTCCTCCATCACCGGAATCCGGAGGTGTAAATGTATTGGTGTGTTTGGCTGTGCGGCTTGGTGAGTGCGTGGGGAGTGGTAGCGGTCAGGGCCGGATTTTGAAGGGCTTTCGGACTTTGTTTTGTTGGACTTCAGTCTGTCAACAAGATGGGTTTATTAGAGATGTTGCAACAAGAGAGCGAGGTATGTGGAGGTTTTTGTCCGAGAGGTAGTTCTCAAATGCTTGAGTGTTATTTTTACTCAGTTGTTTTACAGATATTTATTGAACACCTACTATGTGCTGTGCCTTGTTTTAGGTGCGGGTCATTTGCAACAGTCAACACGGGAAAGCCCTGTCTTCATGGAGCTTACGTTTTAGTAAAGAAAGACAGTTAACAAATAAATGAATAAATACATAATATGGTGGGCGGTGGTAAAGATTATGAAGGAGTGATATGTGCTGTATAGAAGGCACTGTTTCTCTCTGGTCATAGATTAACCTTCAAGTTCCTGCCATGTTGCTTGGTTGAGAGTGAAATTCTGTTTTCCATTGGTGCTGGACACTGGCATATTTGGAAAGATTGGGTTGGTGGTGGTGATGGTATAAGGATTATTACTTTGCCTCCTCTCCCAGCTTGGAGTCTTAGTTCCAGGAAATGAATAATTTAAGGTTCTGGCGGTGCGTCGTGTGGCAGAGAAAACACTTTCACTTCAAGATACCAAAAACACAAGAAAGTGGAAAAGTAAATTTAAGGAACTCAGAATTCTTGGGTGGCAGTGGCTGCCCATGTGACGTTAATCTTGAATGGGAAGAAGAAAGCTCTAAACCTGAAAGACTAAGTTTCTCTTGTTAAGCTGGAATGAGGGCTTTGATGGACACTTTTTGTTTTTAGGGTTTTGTGGCATATGGCAAGACAGCTGGAAGAACCAACAATTCTTTGTTGCCATGTTTTCTCTACTCTTCCTTTCACAAAAATAAATGTAACATAATAGAAGAAAGATGGATGATTCAATTATGTCCAACAGAAATAATTGATCTTAATTAGTATTGGGAAAAGCCTTTTTTTTTGAATTTTATTTTATTTATTTTTTTATACAGCAGGTTCTTATTAGTTATCTATTTTGTACATACGGCAAAAGCCTTTCCAAACCTTAGTCATGACTATTAAAAATCTCAGAACAGTGTTATACTTAAGTACAAGCATGACATTAAATTAAAACTTTTTTTGGTGAGATCACTTACAAGAATTGGTGTTTTAGCTTAGGATAAGCTTCCGCTTGTAGAAGGTGTTGCAAAACCCATCTGTACAAGTTACTTCATGGATTTTCTCTAGCCTTGCTCTTTTTCCCTAGGTCTACCTTGGATTAGTACATTAGCTTTCTGTCTGGTGTCTAGCACTCAGAAAAGTACCCTCCTATCCATTCTTCATACTGTACTGTGGTGAGGTTTCTAAATTGCAAACCCAGTCCTATTTCTATTTGTCTCCATAGAGTACATGTTGCTTCTTTTTGAATTGAGGTGTTAACTCCTCTAGAAAGGTTTTCCTGACCTATCTCTGGAGTAGTTGACCCTCAGGTGTGCTGCCCCAGCACTGTATTTCTCACCCATAGCACTTACCCCACTGTGTTATATTTTCTGGTTACAGTACTTGTTTTTGCTTTTGTATTTTGAGCACCTATCTCGTAGTTGGCTTTTAGTAAATACTTTTGCAGTGAATGAGTGATAGTATCAGTCTGAGATTTTTTTCCAGGAGCTAAAGCTTAGTCAGTTTAAAAGTGGGGAGTAGCCCTTGTGTGGAAAGAATTTGGTTTTTGGTGTTACAGGTACTAAGTACTTTGATAAGAGTTTCTGGTGAGTTTTGATGAGTTTAATTTGAAAGTGACTCATATTTCCCAGTTTTGAAAGCTGGTGGAAGGTGATTCAGATTTTTTTTAATGTGTTTTTTTAAAAAATGTGTTTGAAAAAATAGTTTTTATATAAATGAGATGAAAATTTTTTACATCGTGTGAGCTATACTAGACTTTCAGAAATACATTAAAAAGTTATGGATCAGGCCGTTATTTCAGGATCTTTCTATAGTTTACCAGTATTCATTGTTCAAAACAATTCATAGTTGTTTTATTTGAAGGGAAATTTTATGATGAGGTTCCAAGGAGGGTCAATGAAAAAAAACTATTGTGTATTTTGGGGGAGGTGGTGCACATTGGGGTTTGTAGGAGCAAAAGCTTTAGAAAGAATTCTTTATGCTTTTAGCATCATCTGATGCACAGTGGGTGTTTTACAGCCAGTTTCTATGTCACTCCGTCTGTTTTAGTTCCTTTTATCTGCAGCCCAGCTTCATTTGTCAGACCTGGTGGGAATTTCTGCAGGGTCTGCACTGTCTCCCAGTAAAATGACCTTTCTTTCGTTGCCTCCTGTAGTGGCAGCAGTGTTTTAAAATGTGGATGGTGGGAAATTGGGGTGGGCGTGGAAGAGAAGCCAAAGAATCTTTGTGAACAAAGCAATTATATTTTACATACGAGGGTAGTGAAGAATAAAATCAGCTGTTAATGCAGTTTTTAGTTATTTGTGTGTATGCACATGTATTGATCAGGACCAGTCATTACTTAATGACTAGCGCAAAGACTTAGATGTTTAGTAGATACTGTATTCTCTAATTAGCTTATAAATAACGGGGACCTTATATTTTGTGTAAGTGGCTTGATTTACACTTTTTATCCTGGAGTTACTGGGAAGAGTTTTAAAGGGAGAAAACGGTTGTAAGTTAGAATAAATTAAGGGACTTATTTTGAAACAGAAGAGTAAATCCTCAAGTTTGGAAGTTGCTAAGATTTTAGCAAATTGTCTGCTGTGTGAGTGAGTGTGTGTGTTCTCTGTTCCTTGAGAAAGAGACTTTTATTTGGCAGTAGAGCTAGAGGAGATCCTTTAAAAGTTTTACAGAAAGCCTAATATTTTGAATCCCCTAAATATCTTCAATACTGGCCCTGGTTTTGGTGCCACATAAAAGATAGGAGAGCAGTCTCTCTACAATGAACTTTACTCTTGATTTCTTGTAATGTTAAAATGGATGAAAATAATGTCAGCACATAACATTTCAGCAGTAGTGTGGGTTATGGTTCAACCTGTGATAAATCAATTAATCTAGATGCAGGAAGAAAGATTTTGTTTTCTCACGTTATGTCCCTTTTTTCTTAAAATGCTACCCACCAGTAGTTCCAGTTTTGTTCCAGTTTATTTAGATGTGAGTTTCATCTGTTTTGTGAAGATGGCCTTAAGTGAAAGTATGTGCATGGACATTTACCTTGGCTTTCAGAAACCTATGGGTGAGAAGTATAATAACTGAGTCCTCTGTTCCTTCTGTCATTAATCTCTTAAGATGTCTTATTTTATAGTGTGTTGGAAAGATCATAGCTAGTAATTAGAAGGGGGATAGCAGTCACATATTAAATTAAGTTTATGGTCTCACATTGAATATCATGTTAACTATAATCAGACAAACTTATTCTTTACTTTCATGAGAACCCAATTTTGAACTTAAAACACTAAATTCACAGCTAGAAAGCATTTTGCTCACTAAAAAATATATCGGAAATTCTAAAATTGTCTAAGTGTTTTCTAATGAGGCCATAAGATGACGTTTTTAAGAAATAATCGTATTTAGAGGTACATTTTAAGTGTACATTCTCCAGGAATCTTAATTTTTAATAATCATAGCCCTCAACTGTAAGTAGTCATCAGACGGGGATCTGTCCTTAGTGGCCATTCTTAAATTTAAATAAATGTAGGTTCAAGAATCCATCCATCCACACAAATTGGAGATGGTCGAGAAGGAAATCTTTTGGTGATGGCCATTCTGACCGCTGTGAGATGATATCTCATTGTAGTTTTGATTTGCATTTCTCTAATGATTAATGATGTTGATCATTCTTTCATGTATTTGTTGGCAATCTGTATATCTTCTTTGGAGAAATGTCTACTTAGGTCTTCTGCACATTTTTAGATTGGGTTGTTTGTTTTTTTGATACTGAGCTGCATGAGCTGCTTGTAAATTTTAGAGGTTAATCCTTTGTCAGTTGCTTCATTTGCAAATATTTTCTCCCTTTCTGAGGGTTGTCTTTTGGTCTTGTTTATGGTTTCCTTTGCTGTGCAAAAGCTTTTAAGTTTCATTAGGTCCCATTTGTTTATTTTTGTTTTTATTTCCATTTCTCTAGGAGCTGGGTCAAAAAGGATCTTGCTGTGCTTTATGTCATAGAGTGTTCTGCCTATGTTTTCCTCTAAGAGTTTGATAGTGTCTGGCCTTACACTTAGGTCTTTAATCCATTTTGAGTTTATTTTTGTGTATGGTGTCAGGGAGTGTTCTAATTTCATACTTTTACATGTACCTGTCCAATTTTCCCAGCACCACTTATTGAAGAGGCTGTCTTTTCTCCACTGTATATGCTTGCCTCCTTTATCAAAGATAAGGTGACCATATGTGCGTGGGCTTATCTCTGGGCTTTCTATCCTGTTCCGTTGATCTATATTTCTGTTTTTGTGCCAGTACCAAACTGTCTTGATTACTGTAGCTTTGTAATATAGTCTGAAGTCAGGGAGCCTGATTCCTCCAGCTCCATTTTTCGTTCTCAAGATTGCTTTGGCTATTCGGGGTCTTTTGTGTTTCCATACAAATTGTGAAATTTTTTGTTCTAGTTCTGTGAAAAATTCCAGTGGTAGTTTGATAGGGATTGCATCAAAAAAGTCTACAAACAATAAATGCTGGAGAGGGTGTGGAGAAAAGGGAACCCTCTTGCACTGTTGGTGGGAATGTAAATTGATACAGCCACTGTGGAGAACAGTATGGAGGTTCCTTAAAAAACTAAAAATAGAACTACCATATGACCCAGCAATCCCACTACTGGGCATATACCCTGAGAAAACCATAATTCAAAAAGAGTCATGTAGCACAATGTTCATTGCAGCTCTATTTACAATAACCAGGACATGGAAGCAACCTAAGCGTCCATCAACAGATGAATGGATAAAGAAGATGTGGCACATATATGCAATGGACTATTACTCAGCCATAAAAAGAAACGAAACTGAGTTATTTGTAGTGAGGTGGATGGACCTAGAGTCTGTCATACAGAGTGAAGTAAGTCAGAAAGAGAAAAACAAATACCGTATGCTAACACATATATATGGAACTGAAAAAAAAAATGGTCATGAAGAACCTAGGGGCAAGACGGGAATAAAGACACAGACCTACTAGAGAATGGACTTGAGGATACAGGGAGGGGGAAGGGTAAGCCTGGACAAAGTGAGAGAGTGGCATGGGCATATATACACTACCAAATGTAAAATAGATAGCTAGTGGGAAGCAGCCGCATAGCACAGGGAGATCAGCTAGGTGCTTTGTGACCACCTAGAGGGGTGGGATGGGGAGGGAGACGCAAGAGGGAAGAGATATGGGGACATATGTATATGTATAACTGATTTACTTTGTTACAAAGCAGAAACTCACACACCATTGTAAAGCAATTATGCTCCAATAAAGATGTTTAAAAAAAAAAGGAAATCTTTATTAGTAGAACTTAGTTTTTTGTTAACTTAAGTGAAGTTATGCTCTCAGACTGCTCTTTTATTTGATATTCAATACTTCAGATAATTTCAGTAAGTCCTTTTAGAAAGGGAGACTGAAGATAAACACATTGAATTTTTGCTCTAATACCATAGCAGGAAAGTTTGTATGATAAAATTTAAGAAAATCTTTACTCAGTTCTGGAAATTAGAGATTCCAGGATAAAATTAGGGGGCATGGTATTGAAATTTTATGGGGTAAAAGTACTGTTGTTTAGTTTAGAAACTATTTTAAATCTATTTGAAACTTTTTTTAGAGTCTTGGAAATTCACAGAGAGAATATGAGAAGCAGGTTGTCCTGTACAGTATCCGCAATCAGTTACGATACAGAAATAACTTAGGTAAGTAGAGACATTTTTACATTGAGGTAGAAATGACTGTTGCTGAATTACATTTTCATAAATCTCTCCTATCTTTTCATTATATATTTCATGGTACTGAAATTTTTCCATGTACAGCCTTTAATAATTCTGTAATGACCCATCACACCTAACAATAATTTGCATTAGCAAGTAGATTTTTCTTTCTAATTCCAATGAAAATTATTTTTTAGAATACTGTTTATAGATTCATTTTACCTATAGAATATTAATTTTGATTCAGTTGTCCTCTTTTTAGTTTACTGAGAAAATATGCCAGAAAAGAAGTACATTCCTTCTTAATGATTTTTGACTTTGAGTTTTGTTTTGGTCTCTATAAATTTTCCAAATAATATAACTTTAATGAAGACTTTTTCTATAATAATTGGAACAAATTTTAAACATAATTGGCTCCATTTTTTTTAAAAAACTTTTTTAAAAAAATTATTTATTTATTTATTTATTTTTGGCTGTGTTGGGTCTTCGTTTCTGTGCGAGGGCTTTCTCTAGTTGCGGCAAGTGGGGGCCACTCTTCATCGCGGTGCGCGGGCCTCTCACTATCGCGGCCTCTCTTGTTGCGGAGCACAGGCTCCAGACGCGCAGGCTCAGTAGCTGTGGCTCACGGGCCTAGTTGCTCCGAGGCATGTGGGATCTTCCCAGACCAGGGCTCGAACCCGTGTCCCCTGCATTGGCAGGCAGATTCTCAACCACTGCGCCACCAGGGAAGCCCTAAATGTTCGCTTTTTATTTGTCAGATTACTTTGATTATTCTGTTGCCCTGCTAGTCTTCCCTCCCATTTGTTACTCTTATTTTAAGCGTAGTATTTCAGAGATAGGTTTTCTATGAAAACGTATTCCATGGAAGTCAGAGGTTTTTTTACATTTAAAACACAGAAAACAGCAAATAATTTTTAAAAATAGACTTGATTTCATAGAAAACTGCCATTCAGATTGGCTGTCTTGTAAAGTATCATAGGGATTGGATGGATTATAGCTTATGGTTTTTGGGGGAGACATCTCATGCTCACTTTCTTTGCTTTTTGATTTGTTAAGAATTATTTCTCTACTTTTCTGTCCCATTATACATTTTACTTATGTACTCTGAAGTCTGTTTCTTGTGGTGTAATTGTTTCTTTGTTCCAACTTAGATTGTTTTATTTGTTCTCTTCCAATTTACATACTTTTCTTTTTAATTAATATTAGTTTGTAAAGTGTTTCTCCTTGCATTTATAATTATATGTAAGTGTAAGATCTGAAAAACAACTGGAGAATTTCCCTTTCTTTCCCAGTTAAACATGTCAAGAAAGATGAACGCAAGTACTATGAGGAACTGTTAAAGTACAGTCGAGATCATCTCATGCTGTACCCTTACCATTTATCAGATATCATGGTAAAGGGCCTGAGGATAACACCATTTTTATATTATACTGGGATTATGGAGGTGAGTTTACAGTGTACGTGAATCTTCAGGGATGGGATGGGACTTCATGTCGGGGACGCTTTGTGAATGATGACCAGCACTCAGCCACAGTGGACATTGTTTCTGAGTTTATAGTGTAAAAAAGACGGTTGCTTACAAGTTAACTGTTGTAGCCACACTTGTGCAAGTAGTTGTCCTTATCAGTGTTTTCTCAGTGGGAAAGTATCTATCTTTATTCTGTGTTCTTGAAGATGTTGTTGACCCTTTGTACTGTTGTAGCATTGATCAGTCATTTATGTTAGCACAGTTTGTATAAAATTTATTGCTTTTAATACACGGTTGAAAATGTGGCTGACGGAATTGAACATTAAGCTCAGAGAAGCTTAATATATTTGGCTGTTTTCTAACTGTAGGAAGAATAAATGATGATATAGACCCAACATTATATAATGCATGTTTCAGAAGAATAGAATTGTATTAGTAGTCCTGGTTGCGGATCTTTCTGTGATTACTGACTTTTAGATGTTAGCCTTTTTCCAAAGGCAGTTTTTAGGCCTGTGTTGAATAGCTTTAAATAGTAGTTATATACTGTTTTTAAGAGAGCTTTATGTAAAGATTGGCAGTATTTATCTAGTATTCATTTGCTGTTAATTCTGTTTGAGTGCTGCTGTTCTGGGCTCACCAGCCACTTGAAGAGCAGAGGGCAGCCTAGGACTGAAGGAGTTGGGCGCCTGCAGTAGCAGTGAGGTTAGCTCCCTTTAGGACGTGGCTGCCTTCACAGGAGCTCCCTTTGCCTGTCTCCTTAAGCCCCTTCTTCACAGGTACTTCTGTAGTCCCATGTCTCCTGTGTCCCTGTTTTGGAGGAAATACAAAGTAAAGCTTGAGGCCTGGCCGCCCAGGTTTCTGTCAGTCCCTTTCCCTAGAACCAAGGTAGCATGATGAAGGTGGCAGCTAAGCAGTGCGTAGAATAGTTTTGTTGCTGTCTCTCTGATTATTTTTCTGGTGTTGTCCACAGGTTTGGGGGAGATAATAGAGTGAGGTTTTGTCCCATTTACCAGCTTTCAGTTGCATCCATGTGCTTGCTGTTCTCTGGTTTCTGTTTTTATACCATTGGGTATAACTCCTGGGTTAAAAATGGGTATTATCCCCACAGTAAACAGCTGGTTTATTACTGGAGAAACAGATGAGGGTTGCAAGAAGCTGGATACTGAGTTTGACTCTGTTGCTGGTTGGGATTTGGAGGAGCAAAGGCTGCTGAGCGGTTAAGGTCTTTGTCGGCAGTGCTTGTCTTGGACGCTTGTTGATGGAGCTATGACACACTGTTGGGCCTTCTCTCGGGATTCTCTCTAATCCTAGGGTAGGAGTCTAGGATTAGGTATGAAGTGTGGAGAGCCTGGAACCCTGAACTCTGAGAGGGTATTCCTTGCATAGCTTACACAGGGCAGAGGTTACTGGGCAACTGTCTGGGCTTCATAGAGCGCTCTGAGGAACCCAGACCTGAAAGCCTGACCTTCATTTGCTAGGTTGGGACCTCGTGGTACATGCCACACTGTGACATGCATGCTCCAGGTTGCCAGGCTCTGATCTCAGTGCTTCCTGTGACAAGGACATTTTGCGTTTAACATTTACGTTTTTTTCTTTTTAAAAGGACATTATGAACAGTGAGAAAAGTTATGATTCATTGCCCAATTTCACTGCTGCTGACTGTAAGTATTTAATTATGCTGAACGAGGCAGCGTTTAGAGTGTCTTTGTGCATGCGTGCTCTTGTCTTTCAGTATTGTGCTTTTAACCTGAAAGACTCGAAAGATGAGAACAGCAAGCAACATTATTGATAGGAATTTTATCAGGTGATACAAGTCAAGTATAAGATTTAGTCTAAACGTCTAAGAGGAATATTTTGGAGTGGTAGAATCAGAAAAATGGGACTAGTCTCTGTATTTCTAGAGAATGAAGTACTTTCTGATACTTGGGCTGTGGTGTATACCAAATGAGGAAAGAAAATTTGTGCACAGTATTTTTGCAGCATGATATATGGTTGTTACTAACATAATTTGCTGGTGTTTTATTATGCTTATTTTAATGAAGTGTATATTTGAAATGTGACATAGTTCTGCTGTGTTAAGAAGAAACTTTCGCTGAGAAGTACATTTTGACTTCCTGGAATTGGGAGGACTTCTGCTTTTTAAAAATTTTCTCAGTTAGCATTGTCAAAAGTGTCAGCTTGAATTCACCTCTCCCAGTTGCTTGTCTTTTATACTTTGTTTGAAGAATTCTTTTTAATTTGATATTGATCATCTGTCAGTAATCAAAAGAGGAATGAAAGTCAAAGGTTTTTTCCTAGTAGGCTTGTGAGTGTACTGACATTTCAAGATGTATTAAATGTTTTTAAAGGAAAGGCTCTTTCTTTTAGGTCTAAGGCTTCTTGGCATAGGAAGGAACCAGTACATTGATCTGATGAATCAGTGTAGGTCATCAAAAGTAAGTTAGTTGTTTCCCTTCCCTTCTAATTTCTTGTCCTCCTTATCACACAATCTGATTAAATTTTTAAGTAGTAGGAATAATGAATTATGATTTCTTTGATCAAATAAAATATGCTTCATACAGAAACAACTCATCAGTATCTCTAGGTTATAGCTTAAGTGATTATTGGATTAAAAATATCTAAGGCATAAGACATTTCATTTATTTTTAAAAATTAACTTTGCTCTGCTCATTCCACTCCCAGGGTTCACTTCATGGGTGAAATCAGTACACATTTTCCAAATGCATTTTCACCTGGGTTTCCTTTGAATTTCTGGATTTAGATCCAGATTTAATGATAGTGTTTGGAAGTAATTTACTTTGAAATAATTTAAGAATGACTTTCTCCATTCAGTGTATCTAGAATACTTCAGATTTTAAAACATGAGAATTTTAAAAGATATTTGTTTAGTCCTCTGGAAACTGTCTTGTTATACTATTATCAATAAAAAAAGAAAGTAGTAGTTTTAGATTGATTGCAAATTCTCAGATGTTTGTACCATTGCAGAAATTTTTCAGACGGAAAACGGCCCGTGATCTTCTACCAGTAAAGCCGGTGGAAATTGCCATAGAGGCATGGTGGGTGGTGCAGGCTGCATATATCACAGAAGATGACATAAAGGTAGATACCTTTAAAAGTTAAACATAGGATTTTTATTTTAAAAATGATTTTATAATTTTTAACTATAGTTACATAACTTTTTTTTAAAAAAGTAACACTAGTTGGTTTTCCTGAAGGAAATTATACTTAAATTCAAAATTGTAAATGATCTTAGTAGGCTAGAATATTGGTAGTTTTCGAAAATACTCTTTAATAATCAGGGAGACTTGACTTGGTTCATGTACAGTCATCTGGGGATTTTACTTACATGTTTCATGTAAAGTGACGTGATGCCACAGCTACCAGCAATAGTATTGCCAACGGTTTTTGAGCACTTGCTGTGTGCTCAGTGTGCCAGGCACTATTCCAGCTGCTTTTTATATTGTCTCATTTGAGTCTCATCACAACCCCAGAGCTGTGTATTATTTGTAGCCTCTTTCACATGTGAGGAAAGTGAGTGCAGAGAAATGAAGTAATGGCTCCAGTCACAGTTCTAGTAAAGGTCTGGGATTTTAACCCAGGCAGTTTGCTGTGCTCTTAATCACTGTGCTGAACTGCTGTACTGAAGTGGTAAGTGCTTGATAGGGAATAGTGTCAAGATCAAGGGAAATACTATTCCCAGTGGTCAGACCACATTTGCTGTAAGCTTTATACATTTTAGAAGGGATGTTGATTTAGGGGAAAGAGGTGGAATAGCAGACGAGGTGCCTAGAGACAAGTCATATCCCTGTGGCTGAAGGAATTAAGTGAGCGTGTGGATTTTTCTTTAGTTGGCATTTTGTTTTACTTCCGAGGACAGAGTAAATCCAGTGAGTGCAAGGCTTAGAAATTCTGCTTCAGTGCATTTACTTCCGAGCAGAGATGTCAGACTGTGTCATAAGATAGTGATCTTCTTGTCAGTGATAATAATCCTGTGGCATGTGAATAAACTTCTGATTTGAGAGATCCAGAATCAGCAAATGGATCAGATTCCAATGCAGAGAAGATGGGTAAATATTAGTATTTATTAGTGAGCACATTACTTGCCAGCAAGTATTGGCACTTAAAATTGCTTTGTTGTATGAGTTCTGTTGGTAGCATATTTGGCACCTTAATTGATGGTTGTGTGTGGCTTTTTTTGTTTGAATTCTAGAGTAAAAAATGAAAAAAATATGTAGTTCATTCAACTAATGACATATAATCATTGGTTTAAACATGAATAGATTTCAGGAAACTTATCAGTTAATTTGGACAGAACCTAATTGAAAATATTTTGCTTTTCCTAGATATGCACTTTGCCCGAGAAATGCGCTATTGATAAGATCATTGATGCAGGCCCTCAACTCTCTGGATCACTAGATTACAATGTAGTACATAGTAAGTGGTTAGTAGAAATGGTCTTTTGTCAACATGAAAAATTATTTTAAGCCATCAACAATTTATAGCAATTATTTATCAATTAGGTAAGAACAGTAATATTTCCTAAGGCATGTTATTGTTTGAAATGTGACCTTAGTCCATTGTTTTCCAGTGTGGCTATAATTAGTCACATAGATTAGAAATTTATACAGGTGAATCATACGAAAAATTTTACAGTTCTGAGCATTTGAGGGAAACCAAGATTTGAAAGCTTTGATATAATTTTTTTTTCTTCTGTCTTAACTTTTTTCCTTTTCATATACCATTAAGTTGTAAGAATCTTTACAGAAAATCAGGAATAAAGTTTTTATTTTATTTTATTTTTTTAAATTACAGTGTTTACTGGTTCATCTAAAATAAGATACTTTTGCTTCTGTAGGTTTATATAACAAAGGATTTATTTATTTGGATGTACCAATATCTGATGACAGTTGTATAGCAGGTAAATATGTGCTAATATTTCTCAATGTTTTTTGAATGGCTGCTAGGTGCTGGGCACTGTGTGTCACCCTATTAAGTTAGACACCTATCATTCTGGGATCTTTGATGTTAGAATGTTTCAAAGAAAAACATTTCTTCCTCATTACGTTGCAACTCATGAGGTGGTTTTAGTTAAATTCCTTTCATTTTTATCTTTTGTTGGTGTAAGCACTGTATTAAAATAGTAGAAATCTGAGATAAATTTCTCACAATCCTAAATCAAACCAGTGTTTTTATAAATTTATGTCACCTTTTAAACCTTGTTCAGTGCATAAGTTTCTACATATATTCAGTAATATCATAGAATTATATGTTCTTCATTTTACATTATTTATTTATTTATTTGTTTATTCATTTATGGCTGCGTTGGGTCTTCGTTGCTGCGCGTGGGCTTTCTCTAGTTGCGGCGAGCAGGGGCTACTCTTTGTTGCGGTGCGTGGGCTTCTCATTGTGGTGGCTTCTCTTTGTTGTGGAGCACGGGCTCTAGGCGCGCGGGCTTCAGTAGTTGTAGCACACGGGCTCAGTAGTTGTGGCTCGTGGGCTCTAGAGCACAGGCTCAGTAGTTGTGGCGCACGGGCTTAGTTGCTCTGCAGCATGTGGGATCTTCCCAGACCAGGGCTCGAACCCGTGTCCCCTGCATTGGCAGGTGGATTCTTAACCACTGAACCACCAGGGAAGTCCTTGTTCTTCATTTTTACCTGACATATCTGTGTCTTATATTTTCATGTCACTACCATCTTTTTTATCTTTATCTCTTCCTCCCTTCCTCTTCACCCACCTCTCCAAGTTAAATCAATATTAAGACCCTTGTATATTTCAATTTAGTAAACCATTCCCCTATTGCTGGTTGTTTAGATCATTTCCTTTTTTAAATATTTTATTCTTTTTTATTTTATTTATTTATTTTTTTGCCTCAGTGGTGATGTGGTTAACATTCTTGGACACATCCTTGGCTTTTTTTCCCCTCTAGATTAGATTTCTCACCAATTTGTAGAAGCACTTGTTATATTAAGGTTATGTATTATAAGTGTGTTTTGCATCATATCTTTTAGGTATTATTCTTGTTTGTGATATCTTTTACCATTCTAAAATATTGTGTAATCAAATATGAAGTGTCAAAAAATTCCAGGGACCTTACTGTTAACAAATGAGTGTTAGGGCTTTTTACAAAAATACTCCCACATACCAGGTTATCATAGTCTAGTGTGTCCTGACCTTTATTTTTTATTTGTGTTACCATGTGTTTATGGCCAGGCCTTCCTTGTCTTTTTTTTTTCTATAACTTTCTTTGCTATTTCCAGGTATTTTTCTTTATTTTTATTTTTGTTAATGTATTTTTTGAGTAGGCAGTAATTATGATTATAAAATACTAAATCTACAGAAGAGTACAAAAAGTCTGCTTCCCATGCCTGCCCCTAACCACTCAGTTCCTCTCTCAGCCGCCACTAAGTTTCCTGTATATTCTTCCAAAAACATACTATGCACATAGGCTTATATGTATATATCCTTTTTTGTGTGGTTTTATTCTTACGCAGATGGTGTATCCAGCTCATACTTTGCTTTTTTAACTTAATATATTATACATTGAGACTATTCCATATCTCTTTATGTAGAGTTGCCTCATTCTTTTTGCCTAGATGTAAATTGTGTATTTCTAACCTTTTAGTGCTTTGGTTTCTTCATCTCTAAGATAGGGTATAGTTTTGAACAACTCTTAACATTAAGAGGATTAAGTGAAATTGTATATATAAAGTAGCTAGTCGTATAGTCTGGCACTTAGTAAGCGTTCAGTAAATGTTTACACTTCTTATTCACACAGCTGATAGTGTAGGAAAAGAATTATATAAAAAAATGGGATTACTAAAGTATTTCTAAAAAGAAACCTTTGATCCTTAACAGTCCTTGGATGATTGGAAATATGGGTAGCACTAAATCAGAAAATGACATGAGCCAGAGCTGTGAAGTAGATAGCCTATCCTGATGTATACATTGTGGTTCTTCACAGTGCCTTCGTTTTGACCACTTGAGTTTTGTCTTATAACTCTCTGTTGGGAATAATTTAGGTTTTGGGTGCAATTAGGTGGTGTTAGGGTTAGAGGACACAGGGACACCCAAATCCTGCTATGGCCTAGGCACACGCCTCTTCCCACGATGTTTTCAAGGGAAGTGTGCCCACAGGGGAGAATGGCAGAGGAAAACATAGTGCTTCTTTATTGTTGGTCAGGCAGAGCACTCTAGTAAAGTGGGTTAGAGCATCTGGACCAAAGAGATGGAGAGAAGTGAGTATGAATAAACAAGTGGGGAGCATCGATCGGGCAGCCTCTTGTGCGGAAGGTCTTGACCCTCTTCCCATCGAGGAGGTTACGGAATAGAAAGCCCCAAAGAGCAAATTATACCAGTGATAAACGTGGCAGTCACGCAGATGAATTTCCCCTTTTCTCAGGATGGAGCAGGGATGATGGGAGAGGGCAGAGAGTCAATACCTTCTGTCCACCTGGTTTTGGATAGCATGGTAACTTGCAGTTCTTGCTTCTCTGCTTTAGACCAGCCACCTGCTGCCTAAGACGCATCAGAAACACACCCTTGGCAGGCTTCCCCATTCTGAAGCAGCGCCGGCACCCCTGCCTTTCTACCAAGTCCATGCCTCTAGCACTTCTCTGCCTCAGTAATGCTGAGAGGTCCATGGGGATGAAATTACTCTTTGTAGGATTTATGCTCTGCCATAAGAGTCCACTCTGTGTAGACAGCATTGCATATGACCTTACTTTGGGAGTTTTAGGAAAACTTGCTATGGAGTTGGTAAAATGAATCAAAAGCTGAATTCAGTCCCTAAGTTGGAGGTCTCTTTTCAGTTAGATATTTGAATTAAACTTTCTTGTTTTGCAAAATTATGTCACTGAGAAAAGTCTGTTTTGTTTATTTTAGTTCCTCCTCTTGAAGGTTTTGTAATGAATCGAGTGCAAGGTGATTATTTTGAAACTCTCCTCTATAAGATATTTGTTTCAATAGATGAGCACACTAATGTTGCAGAGGTAAGTATGACAGCATCTTGTGAAAGAACTTAACCTCGAGATTATAAAATAAGTTTGTGTGCAGTAGATAAAATTATTTAATGATAAAATATTTTCAAAATCCACCCATGGTTAGATCTTGGACCATTAATATACTTAAGTTCACTATTCTTAAGTTACTTCCTGCATATGTATATTAAAATTTTTTTAGTTAATAGCTTATGAATGGGTTAAGTAACTTTATATGACTTTATAATAAAAGCATTGTAGACAATAGACTGATCTAGAAATTTTTTTATTTTGAATGAGACGAAATTAAAGGCTAAGTAATTCAGTTGTTATGGTCACTGCCTGGATTTGTACTCCTCTAAGTGTCTTAGAGATATGGAAAGAAAAAAATTCTGATTACAAAATTTATTCAGACTCAGTTATTAATAATTTAAATTTTTCTGATTATGGTTAAATTGTCTATTACAAGTGTGTAATATGCTTATGATTCTTAGAATGTAAAATATTTTTAAAATTTTATTTTCCAGCTTGCAAATGTTCTTGAGATAGACCTATCCCTGGTTAAGGTATGTAATTTTTATACTCTTTTCACTTGTGATAGGAATACTGAATGGATTATAGATTTTTGTCTTGATGCTGAGAAACGGAAGCAGTGAGATTCCTATTAGCTGTCAGAGGAAGTGTGCACAGTCGGGGTGCTTACAGAGATAGAGAAGAGCAAAATAAGAACCCTGAACCAGTATTCCATCCCAGGGAGTGAAAGCTGTACTCACACATCTGTGCCCAGCAGGAAGCAGCCTGACCGGTGTCTTGTAGTGAAGTCACAGTATCTTGTAATGAAGTCAGATAAAGCAACAACTACCGCTTCTTTGGGGGTGGATCTAGGGAGGCCCTGGCCAGACAGTTGGGAGCATTCCCTCTCCTACATATGTGAAGACCTTAGGGGAAGACCAGGCCTACTGAAAATTTTTTCTTCTCTTTATGGGATGAAAATGTTTGAGGCTCACTGTAAGCATAGTCCATAACAATTTTTTCTCTACAAACATTCTGAAGTCTAGTTTATTTCAAATGTTCATTTCCTTTATATTCCTTTCAGAATGCTGTGTCAATGTACTGCCGATTGGGGTTTGCCCATAAGAAGGGACAAGTAATAAATTTGGATCAACTTCATTCATCGTGGAAGAATGTTCCATCCGTAAACAGATTAAAGTAACTCATTTATTTAGTAGGAGAGTTTCTTTTTGAAAAAAACATTGTTTTACATACAAAAATTTTACTTATTCAACCTGTCAACTGAGGTGAACCATATATTAGTGGTTGTTAATCTTGTGTGTGTGGTAATCTTTTTTAGAATCTGATGAAAACTAAAATGCTTTCCCCAGAGAAAAGCTCGTACAATATTTTACATATAATTTTTAAATGTTCTCAAATTTCCTGAAGCCTATCCATGGGTTTAGTTAAGAACCTTTTCTGTGTGTGCAGAGTATTTTGGGACTGTCTCTCAATTTTGGGCTTGAATGTAAGAGTGGATTTAGGTGGATGTTCATAATTTAAGTACTGACTTCAGTAGCTGTTTTTATATATGATCATTTATATGATTTTTAAAAAGTGAATGTATTCTTCATTAATAGGAATACTTTAGATCCACAAAAGATGCTCCTATCATGGGATGGTGGGGAAAGTAGGAGTCCTGTACAAGAAGCTTCATCGGCTACTGACACTGATACAAATAGTCAAGAAGATCCAGGTTAGCAGTAACTCAGTTTGAGTCTGTCTGTAGATAAGCCATGTGTCTGCACATACACTCATAAAGCAAACTCTACGGGCTTACAGTTATTTTGTAGTTTGTTCCGGATTTCAGTCATTCAAAAGTAGTCTTTGAGTACTTACCCATACGGTGGGCCTTGTGGTAGATCTTAGGGGTATAAAACTGACAAGAATATGGTAGTTTCCTTCTAAAAACTAAGTCTGGAGAGTATAACCATAAAAACCACAGTGTGAGAAGCATTATGGTGCTTGTGGAGAGCAAAGAGAAAGAGCCCTCTTTCTCCCTAGAGAGGTTTAGGAGCCTTCATGGAGAAGATGATTTTTGGGCTGAGAATGAATAAGAGCATGCCAGCTGGCGAGTGCAGGAAGGCCAGTGCTTGGGCTAAGCACAGAGGGAGGCAAAGCATAGTGGATGAGGGGGCTGCACATGGTTTTGTGTTGGGAGGGGAGAGGGGCACACAA
The DNA here is from genome assembly GCF_028564815.1 of Eubalaena glacialis. Lineage (NCBI taxonomy): Eukaryota > Metazoa > Chordata > Mammalia > Artiodactyla > Balaenidae > Eubalaena > Eubalaena glacialis. The sequence continues at coordinate 73,444,299 of NC_083732.1, forward strand.
CATGGGCTTCTACTCCTACCCTAAGTAGCTCTGTTACCTGAGCCAGGTGACTTGTCTGTAGAGGTTAGGCTAGGTAGTCTTATTGATCTGACAGTGATCAAGTCTTGGTTTATTATTGGTTTTCAAAAAAATTTACTACAAAAGTGAGTGCCTTTAAAAAAAAATTTTTTTTTAACTTTAACTTTTTTTATCTCTATGTTGGAGATAGGTAGGATTGGGACTTCTTATGACTACAGTGTTGCCTATATTATGTACTTTCTGATTATTAAATAAAGCTGAAATGAAATACTTTCTCATTCCAAATGATAAGCAAAGAACAGTTTTCATTTACTTGATTTTTAAACTATGATTTTTTTTTCCCCCAACAGACACAGCCAGCATAAGCAGTTTGAGTTTGTCTACAGGATATACAAAGCGTATTGCATTCCTGTTTGACTCAACTCTTACTGCCTTTTTAATGATGGGAAACCTTTCACCAGTAAGTCAGATTCTTGTTTAAATATGAAAATGTTTAAAATAAAGATTAGATAAAAAATAATTCAGTGCTTTTATATCTTTTTTTAAGTACTAGATTTTTTCCGGAAAATGCAACTGCCTTTGTTTTATATTCCTTAGAGGAATGTCGGAACTTTTTAGTGAGGGCTACTTTTGTAATTAGAAAAATCAGCTCCTCACCCACCCTTAAGTTTAAATGTATTGGAAAGCATAATATAAATCTAAGATGTTTAGCATTCAAAGGGAAAACTACAACTTATTAATAATAGGCTCAAATAAGGTACATTTAGTTTTGTTTTTGTTTCTTTAATGCAGAACTTGAAAAGCCATGCAGTCACAATGTTCGAAGTTGGCAAACTCTCAGATGAGTCTCTGGACAGCTTTCTTATAGAACTAGAAAAGGTAAATCTAGATAGCTTATTATGGGATGTCAAGGCATTTGGAATCTTTTCTTGCTTGATAAAACATCAGTTATTGATTATGTAGATTTTTCGTATATTCTTTGTTCACTCCTACCTCATTCGTGCTTTAATACCGTGGCAGTCATTTAGGCTTAAACATATTGAGTGGATGAATGAATTTTGTGATTTAAAAACAGTGATTTGTCTACCTCATCTAAGCTGTTAGCATAATTTGATATAATGAAGAAACGGGGTACAGAAATCTTAAGTCTGTGTAATTTTTTAAATTGCACTTTTCTAAAATAGCCTTTAACTTTTTTTTTCAGTATGACTCTAAGATCTATTCTTAAGCAATTTTATTTGAAGTTTTTGTTCCACTTATCTTAAATCTGGAACAGTGTCCCTGGGTATCATATTTATGTCCACTCTCACTACCCCTTTTACCATCTTGAAGACTTCAGCCATATTTGTTCTTAACCATCTTTTTCCTCATGAGTACAGCCTAGTTTTCCTTAGCTCTAAATCTTGATTGCCCTTTTGGTGTTTTTCATTCCCTGTATATTTTATTCTGTCCTCTGCACTTCGTTATGCAAACAGTTTGTGTGCCTAATCTATTCTTTGACTAATAATTTTGGTAACTTTTGTGCTTTAGTGATTAACTCGTGTATGTTTAGAGAATTTTTTATGATTTTGTACTTCCTTTACATCTCAGAAAAAAAAAAGACTTACCATAACATTTTTTTCCACTCCTCCTTCTCCACAGGATTTTTACTTTTTTAGTGCCTGAGATAATCCTTGTTATTAATTTGTCTCTTTAACTTTTATCTTTATATTTTTATTATTTCCTCAATACTTTTAATATCATGTTTAACCCTATTTCTTATTGTGTATCATCTTTTGCCAGTAAATTTTTTATATTTAGCACATTTTAACATGTTTTCCTGATTTTTATTTTTTCTCACCTTAACTAGTGTTTTATCGTGTATAGCAAATTGGAAGATCCCTTTTACACTTTATATATCTGTATTCTTTTTTACCACGTAGTCATTCTTGGGAAAGCCCTTTAGTCTGAAGTTTAGTTTTTAAAAATAGTTTCTTAGCTATTTTTTAAGCTTCATCTTGATTAAACTTAATCAGTTGATCTTACTAATTTCATGCAAATCTAATTTAGTTATTTCCCCCTGTAGACCTTTCCTTCTGTTTTCTGTGTTGCTTCTGGAATGTGTATGTTTTTACATATTAAACAGGTGACTGACTCAGTGTCAGAAGAGCATACATGTAAACCCAGTGAAGGCAGGAGTTTTGTCCACCACTCTCTCCTTACATCCTAGAGAGGTCATAGCACATAATAGGGACTCAGTGAATCCTTGTTGAGTGATTTTAAGCTGTATGTTCAGCAGTGTTGAACAGCTGTGTTGAATCACGTACTCCATTGTTCCTTGCAAAATTGTGAACAGGGTGATAAGATAGTGGCATAATTGGTGACCATGGATTGGAGTACTTTTCTGGATAAAACAGAATATATAGATTGTAGAGTTTTTAAAGCACCTTATTTGAATCATATATGGAACATACAACGTATAATGGTACAATTTAGCATTACTTGGTTGCTGAAGTTGTTGGTTTTACATGCTGGGGTAATTTCTGTCATCTTCAAAGGTATAGTCACATGGAAGTCCAACCACGATTGGGGTTAATATTTGTTTCAAAATCGCCTGGGCAAATTTTTGATTTACTGATTTTAAATATCTTAATATCTCTACTGTATGGTTATATACTAGAATGAATGGCATGAGAGTGGTTTTTGTTGCAAAATTTGTTTTCTCTTGGTTTAGGTTCAGAGCACTGGTGAAGGAGAAGCACAGAGATACTTTGATCATGCACTCACTCTGAGAAACACAATATTGTTTCTGCGTCATAATAAAGATCTAGTTGCGCAAACTGCACAGCCAGACCAACCCAATTATGGTATGATAAAAATACTTGATTTTGAAGACATGATCCTGTGGAACTTCTTTCTAAGAAATTAAACAGGTCATGCTCACTTATTTAATCATCACTTATTTAGAACATTTTGTGTAGATAGCACATTGAATTTATAACTGTTGGCTTGTTCTGTGAATTTCTTTACTCGTCAGCTGTTCCTTATCTTACTTTACTGTTTCTCCTCTTTTATGTGCCACTGACTTTTGTAGTATCTAAATTTGTTTAGTTACCTACAAAAAGAGTTGGAGTGTTAATTTGTTTAAGTAGCTGGATGGGATATAGAATAGGCATCTGTTTTGAGAGATGGACAAATTCCAAAATTTATTTAGGAAGCATGAAATATCAAGAATGAAAGAGTCGTTATATAAAGATAATAAACAGGGTCTTCCTATTCAAATGCTGCTATAATATTTACTAAAGTATTTTACTTTAAAGAATAAAAAAGGGAACAGATAACCTCATTTCAAAGAGTTAAGGAAAGAAATGGAAGCGGTTTTAATCTATTGATGAACTCTAATGTGGCTCTTGCCCTAGTGTGCTCTCTCAGTTTCGTGATAGAAAGGGGTTCCTGAACTTTAGTTGAACTGATGGTATTAGCTCCTAAATTGTGGAATGACATGCAGGAATGTGTGTTTTTAAAAAGATGCAACAGCTTGGGCACCAGTGTAAGAGCATTACACTGTGAATGTAATTACATTGTGAAGTCTTTGGACATTCACAGGAGTTGCATTTTGGGACACTGTGAATTCTTAGCACCAGTATCACATTTAATTTCACTCATTCTTTCATTTACCTAAAAGTTCTATTTTCTGGCCAAGAACCATCATTTTCTTAGTCATATCCATTTTCGTTCTACTGCTTTCATCAGCATCTGGCTTTCTTTTCGGCTCAATTAAAAAAAATTTAGGGCAGAATCACATGTCACTTCACAAGAGTTGTTGCAGAGGAGAGGACAAAGATGCTGGGTAGTTTAGCTGAGTGAGGCTAGACACACTTAGTACCTAGTGACTCACTTCTTCAGCCTTGGGGTGTCTGGTTCAGAGTTGTGCTTTAGCAGTATTACAGATGCTTCCATGCTGGAGCTCTTTCTGAGGTTATTCATAAACATTTGAAACTGAGAATATTAGATCACCAGACACCAAGAGTCTAAAGCACTTATTGATAAGCATTTGTTGATAGTAACCATTTTTTGGTTACCAAATATTAGATCATGTGACCTAACAGTGAGTGGCACAGTCTTAAATATGTCTCTGGATGTACAAATCCTGGAATTTCTGGGACTTTTTAGTGACTTATAGAGATAATGGGTTAGAATATTTGAACTATTCTGTTATAGCCATCTTTTACTGCCCATCATAGAATCCAAGAATGTTAGTGCTAGTGACCAGCCAGGGGTAACTCAATTTATAGATAAAGAAATTGAAGCTTATCTTGGTTAAATCTCCTGCCCATTTAGTCATTAAAGCCCATATAATTAGTAAATGGAAAAGCTGGGGCTTGAATCCATGTCTCTTGAATTTTTTTCCTTTGCTCTGTTCCTTACATCATCTTCTCTTGAACACTAAGGTTTTTATTGATTTATTCATCAACAATTCGTTGTTTAATAGGTTGGGCTAAACTTTGTTTTTCACCATGAATAGTCTGTGTTTCATCAACTAAGTTAAATGGTAAACCTAAACCTATTCTGTGTGAAAGTAAAGTATAATTCTAACCTTTAAGGTATATTTAATAGTTGACTATTTCTGGAGCTTAGAATAATTGATGTGGCTCCAAAGTTAAAATGTGATTAACTCCTCCCTCCCCATGAGACCAAATGGGCAATTGTTTATGAAGTTTCATTCTTTTAACCAGACTTTCTTAACTGGGGCTCCTCATTAGAACCACAGAACACAGAAGATGATTTAAGTGACTATTTCTCAATTTTTCTTATAATGGTGTATAACTAGTACCATTCTAGATTCATAGAAAAGAAAGTCATTATTCCAGATAAAGAATAACTTTTTAGGGCATTAGGGCTTAATACTCTCCATGTTGAGAAAGGTAACTTTCTGTAGGTGCCAGGAGTGATAACTTAACCTTACTCCTTTTTAAACAAGAAATTCTATAGTATTGGTGTTCAAGCATCTTTTTTTGAGTAGCAAGAATTTTTTTTTTTATGTCACTAGTAATTTGTAGTTTGAGTGTATCATGTAGTACTTGGTACTCACTGTAAAGCAAAAAGCCTTCTGATACTGTCATAGAAGCAAACCTCTGATATGTGTGAAAAAGACTAGTTTCGTAGTAATCTTTTGGTTCTAGACAGCATGAGGCACTGCTTAAAAAACAGAAACAATGTGTGGTCTAACTTGTTTTCATTTTATAAGCATAATTTTTTTTTTCCAGGTATCTTTGTCTTTAAAAAGATATCTTTTCCCTAGGATCAGTACAAGTGAGACCTTAAAGCCACTGTTTGTAATTCGGCAGTCTCGTACTATGAAATGTTTAGAAATTAAACCTCATTTGTAGAAAAGCTATCACAGTTGTAAAAACCTTGTTCTAACTACCATCAACTCTTTAGACTTCCTTCCATATCCTAGTATTCATTAAATATTTTCTATACTTGGCATTGACAATGTCGAATTTTACCTGAAGCTTCTCACCCTTTTTGTATTTCAAAAAGGGGCTTACTGCAAGGACCCACCCTTTCTCATATAACTTAGCTAAGATCACAGGCACTCCCCTTGTTTATCTGTGAGAGGCCAGACACGGACAGACCCTCCAAATCCCCTTTATCTTTTTAGAGAGCAGTAGGACTGGTATTTTCCAGAAGGATTAAGAATGGGGACACTTAAAATCAGTTGCATGCTAAGTGAGTTCATGCTTTATGGACTAGTTTAGGCACATGTTTCTAAATGAGGAATTCTTGCCCCTCTGGTCAATTCAGAACTTGGCTGCAAAGTTTGTATAGAGATTGAAAATTGGGGGAGGGAAGGATACAGCTTTCCCAGGGCACTTAGGTTTTCATAAGATGCCACTGCCATGATGGAGAGGAAGTAAGATAAAGCAAACATATTTTTAAAGTATAAGGTTAGCCTGAAGAAACACCAGTAGACAGTTATCTTCCTGGACCAGAGAATAAAGACTTTTAGCTTTAAGTCTTAGAGAGTCTTATTGGTCTCCTAGGAAATAAAGTGCTTTTTAATAGAGATATTCTACCTTATTAAAAAAATTTAAATCTCAAGGCAGTTATCAGTGTTTCATCTTAGACTCTTTTTTTTCACATTGTCAGTCTTTCATTCTATGTATGTGGTTGATCATAATTCAGGTTTTCCTCTGGATCTCTTGCGCTGTGAAAGCCTTCTTGGGTTGGACCCTGCAACTTGCAGCAGAGTTCTAAACAAAAATTACACACTGCTTGTTTCCATGGCTCCTCTCACCAACGAAATCCGGCCTGTCAGCAGCTGCACGCCTCAGGTAAAGACTCACTGGGAAGCTCGCTCTGCCGCCATTTCATCCTTCCTCATGGCGACGTGAAGGAGAGGTTTATCAGTCTTACTGTATTACTTCTCAATTTGTAGATAACCAGATATTAAAATCATCAACTCAGAAAGCAGTTTTGTATTTTTTGCTGTTGTAAGATGTTATGTTCAGTTTGTGAGGTATAATTGGTACATTTTATGTATGTATTATCTAGTGACTAGTGACACAATTAGGAAAAATGAAATATTTTTGGAAGTGGGGCTGTGATGCTAAATAAGCTGAAAAGAAAAGATTATGCTTGAAAGCTAGAACTCTAGTTATCTTTAAAATCGTGAAAATGACTTCTGGTCTTTTAGTTTTTAAAAATAGATCAGTTGCGTTTGTATACTTAGCAAGGCCATTGTGACATGTACCGTTTTCAAAGAGTGAGGTTTGTGCTCTATTCTTCAGTGCTGCATCCTTCCTGGTTCCCTAGATGTGCTAGGTTTAATGGTGTAGAACAAAGGAAGGGATTCTTGTACCAGGATGATTTTGTTGCCTGTGCTGATCTAGCTGCCTCAGTGCGCCCACTCCCCCCTTACCCCAGTTTTGTCCTCTGTTTGTCCTCTGTTCATTCAGGAATGATTGTAGATTTGCAGCCCCCCCAACACACACACGCGCTCACACACTCACACACACACGCGCACACACACACACTTCCTTCTGTTCTTTAACACAGCCTCTGGTCATAGCAGGAATCCATGAACTGAATGAATGGATGAATGGTAAGATGGATGGAAGGATAGATAGTCCCTTTTGAGAAAAATTATTAATGATTGTAACAACTAACACTTTGATACAGAGCTTGTTATGTGCTGCCAGGTACTATTTTAAACCTTTAACAATGTCCTTAAGAGATAAGTATTTTGTTGCCATGTTACAGATGAGCAAAATGAGGCACAAGAGCGCTTCAGTAACCTTAGGTGATAGGGCTGAGGGGGTGAAGCCAAGATTCAGACTTAGGCCACCTACTCCAGAGTCCATTCTCTTAATTACAGTGATAAGACCTGCTTTCTCAATTCCAGTGTAAGTTTGAAACTGTTTGAATGGATCCTTTAAAATTTATCTTCATAAGGATAATAGCAGTTAACACTTACATGAGGCATTAGCTTTAAGAATATACTTGGTCATTTGTGAAATTTGGCTTCAGATAAGTATTTACAACTTTATCTTACCTGTTTTATGATTTTAGCATATTGGACCAGCTATCCCAGAAGTCAGTTCTGTCTGGTTTAAACTGTACATTTACCATATCACCAGGCAAGGACCACCATCTCTTTTGCTGTCCAAAGGTACAAGACTTCGAAAACTGCCAGATATATTCCAGGTATGTTGATTGAGGTTTTTTTAAAAATCATTTTTAAGGAGGATAGAAACTGGTAAGCAGTATTATAGATAACTTTCTTAAATTTTTTTTTGTTAGTTTCTAAATGCCATGCTGTGTTTTATTCATTTCTTTCCCATAGGGTTATGATCGATTACTAATAACTTCTTGGGGTCATGATCCTGGGGTTGTTCCTACATCAAATGTGCTCACGATGTTGAACGATGCCCTAACACATTCGGCGGTTTTGATTCAGGTACAGTTAGCTTATTTGAAACAGTCAGTTTTGGATTTTTATTTTAAAGATCATAATTTGTCTAGCTTTCTGCTGAGTCGCAATCAGACATCAGTAATTTGACATTTGTAAAACTGAAATGTAAGGAAACAGAGATCTGCGTTTTAGTCCTGGCCTTTGTCTAGCAGCTTGGAAGTGGTGGAAACAGCATAGGCTTTGAAGTTAGACCGAACTTTGAGTTTCAGCCTCATCTTTTGCTGCCTGTGTGGCCCTATTTTTTTTTTTAATAGTAGCCTTGAAATAGAGATGCAGTTCACATACTTTATTCCCCAATTGAATTCTGTGATTCAGTGGTTTTAGTGTATTCACAGATGTCTACAGTCAGCACCACACTCAATTTTACAACATTTTCCTGGACCTTTAGTTCTCACTCCCCTATTCCACTTTCACCCCCCCGCCCCAGCTCTAACAACACTAATGTACTTGCTGCCTCCCTAGAATGCCTATTTGGGGCATTTCAGATACATGGAATCATATAATATGTAGTCTTTTGTGACTGGCTTCTTTCCTGTTGTCAAGGTTCATCATGTAGCATGAGTACTGCATTCCTTTTTATGGCCAAATAATATCCCCTTGTATGATGAAACGCATTTTGTTTATCCGTTCATCAGTTGATGGACATTTGGATTGCTTCTACCTTTTGGCTATTATGAATAATAATAATCACTGTTATAAACATTTATGTACAGGTTTTTGTGTGGACATGTTGTCATTTCTTTTGAGTATATCCCTAGGAGTGGAAATGCTGAGTCATATGGTAACTCTGTTTAACTATTTAAGGAACTGCACCATTTTACAGTCCCTCCAGCACTTGGTATTATCTGATTTTTTTTATTATAGCCACCCCAGCAGGTGTGAAGTGGTGTGTAACATTTTAGAGATACTCCTCTTATACTTAGTTTCCCATCTGCAAAATGGAGATGGTAATATCTACTGTGTAACAACAAAAAATAATAGTGACAGCTAATGCCAAGGTAAGCATTTTTAGCCTTAGGATTGTTGAGAGAATGAAATGAGAAGGTGTGTATGAAGTGTGTAGCACACTTTCTGGTATGTAATAGGTTCTTTGTAAAGATTTCTTTAATTCATTGAACTAACAATTGTACTCGCCATATTCTGTACTAATTAATGTGCATATACAAATAAGATGTGGTCCCTGTCTTCAAGAAACTTAAAGTCTGGTGGGTAAAGTTGCATAAGCAGTCACTTCCATTTTTTTGCTGAGTGCTGAAGAGAGTTATACATATACAGTGCAAGCATTAAAGAGAAGTAGTATCCTTCTAGCCTTGGGGCAAGGACAAAGGCTTAGGGAAAGCTCCTTAGAGAAAATGAGACCCAGGCTAAATAGAAAAGGCTGATTTAGAGGAGAGTGAGGCCAGGCAGAGTGGTCAGCATGAATAAATCTCTGGGTAGAGATTTTTTTTCTTTTTCTTCGTAACTATTTCCCTGGTGCCCAAAAATAGTGCCTGACTCGTAGAAGTTGCTCAGTGAGTGTTTGTTGAATAAATAGGAATACGAAGTGGGAGCGTGTGCTAGGGCCTGTAAGCTGTTATGTAATTTTGAGGGGTGAGCTGAAGTATGATGGGATGGTGGTCAGAGATGAGTCTGGAGAAGTAGGCAGGCCCAGAGGGCAGTGGACCTTAACTGTCCCACTGTAGTGCTTAGAATTTCCCCTTTAGATTGATGGCAGCCAGTAAAGGGTGCTGAGCAGGGGATTAACATGGTCAGTTTTGATTTGGAAGATCAGCCTGAAGACTGTTGAGAATGGCTGGGTGGGAGAAGACAGGATTAGGAGTCAGTGTTGGAGACCAGATAAGAGATGAGGACAGCGTAGGTCACGGAAGTGGTAATAAGAATGAAAAGGAAGAATTATTACAAATATAAAATAAATAGAATTGATCAGATGTCTGAGATGGATGTGGGAAGAGGAAGAATGATTCCTGAGGTACTTGGCTTTTGAAAGTGGAAGAGTGATGATATCACACAGAGCCGGTTTATGGGGGCAGATGAGGTGGTGTGTTTTGGGCCTGTGGGACGTTTGGGTGGTGGAGATATTTAGGAGGTAATTGAAAATATTCTGAAATTTGAATGAGAGGTTGAACAGGAGAGATTGACTTGAGTGTCAGCATCAGCACGTGGATGGTAGTAGAAACCGTGAGACGATGCATTAGCCAGCCAGGGCAGACATGAAGTAGGGGTTGGGGGAAGATACACAGTAGAATGGGTTAGATGTGGACTGAAGGGTCAGTCTGCCTGAATTCACATCTTGATTCCACTACTTATTGGCAACGTTGGGCAAGATAAATAACCTCCTTGAACTTCAGTGACTTCACCTGCAAATTGGAGATAATAAAATTTCTTATCTTTATACGGTTGTTGAAAAGAATGACTGAAATGGATGATCTACGTAAAAATGCTTTATACCTTTGTTTAGCGCACCGGAAGATCTCAAAAAATGTTCGCTGTGGTGGCAGTGGTGGTGGGAGTTGAGTGATAGGAGTTTTAAAGTGTTGTTAAGGAGTTCTGCCTTTGCTAAAAAAGAATGCCTCTTTTATTACATTTTATGGAAAAATTCACCTTGCTGGAACTTAAAACACAACAAAATTAAGATTTTGATTAGGGCTTCCCTGGTGGCGCAGTGGTTGAGAATCTGCCTGCCAATGCGGGGGACACGGGTTCGAGCCCTGGTCTGGGAAGATCCCACATGCCGCGGAGCGACTAAGCCCGTGAGCCATAACTACTGAGCCTGCGCGTCTGGAGCCTGTGCTCCACAACGGGAGAGGCCGCGACAGTGAGAGGCCCGCGCACGGCGATGAAGAGTGGCCCCCGCTCGCCACAACTGGAGAAAGCCCTCGCACAGAAACGAAGACCCAACACAGCCAAAAATAAATATAAATAAATAAATTAATTTAAAAAAAAAAAGAAAGGTTTAAAAAAAAAAAAAAGATTTTGATTAAAACCATGCTTTTATAATAGCCATCTTGTTTAGGGTTGAAATCATAAATGTATCAATGGAATAGAAGCAAGATGTCAGAAATATACTCAAGTTGTTATATGAACCAAATAAATGCATGTGATTTTTTTCCCTGAAATTATTTTTTTTCTTTTATGTCATGGTATCTTGAATTTGAATAATGTATGGGTCTCTTTTAAAGGGAAAAAATGTATAGATCCCCAGTGTTAAATTTTCTATTATAACAATTCGAAATACATATAAACATAAAATTAAATTCCTCATGCTTATCATTCTTACACAACTGTAAAACCAAAATGAATTTAGGAATTAAATACAAAAGACTAACAAAATTTAAATGAACAACATTAATTGAGTGTGATGGATGAAAGTAAATTATTATTTGTAATGTGGGACTGACGTGGTTAGACTCATAGACTTTTTTCAATTTAACTTTTGATAGAAATTCACATGATTCAAAAATAAAACACTATTAAAAGATGCACAGAGAAAAGTATCACTGCCCTTCTAACACTCTACCCAGTGCCCACTCCCTAACTCTCCTCCAAATCAGACAACCACATTAGTTTTTGCTGTACCCTTCTAGAATTTCTTTATGCATATGCAAGCGGTTACACACTGAGATGCCCCATGCTTTTTCCACTTAGCAGTTGTAACTTTCACTTTATAGAGAGCTTGCTCTTTTTTGCAGCTGCATTGAAAATACATACATTAATTTATTTAATCAGTCCCCTGACAGGCATTTTGGTTGTTTCCAATCGTATATAATTACGATGTTGCAGCAAGTAATTTTCAATATGTGTCATTCAGTGCAGGTTTTTGAGATTTACATTCCTAGTCCATGGCATGCCAGGTGATCATGGGGATCCTCCCACCACTTTTCTCTCTCAGCACTACAGCTAACCCTTGTGTGAGTGCACTTGATCTCATTCAGGCTTCACTTGGCTGACACCAGATTTACCTGTTTTTTCATTAGCCCATACACTCAATTTGAGACACATTGCCTTAATAGGTTAATATAGACTTAAGATTGTCTTTACTTGCTGGAGAAAAATAGAAAATTGTTGAGAGCATTTTGATGGAGTATTAATGTGGAATACACCATCACGAGGCACAGTCTTGTTTATCGTTTGAGTATCTACTATTGGAAATACAGGTTTTGCGTATACCTTTCAACTTGTGTTTTTTCGTGTTTAGGGACATGGTTTGCATGGGATAGGAGAAACTGTCCACATACCTTTCCCATTTGATGAGACAGAACTACGAGGAGGTACCTTAATTTTGAGTTGTATCCATTTGACTTCTTTATGATTAATCTTGTCCACAATTTGGTGGAAACATAGCAGGAAGTAAATTCTTAAAATTTTTAAGTTCTAGGGTCTTAAAACTATTCTGCTTTTAAAGAGTATTGGCAAAAGGTAGTTTTCTGTCATGTGCCTGTTCCTACAAAGAACTAATAGAATAAGACTCATTTAGAACCCAGGCCTAGAAGGAATACTAGTCTGTCTTGGAGATGAAGAGACTAAGTAGGTAGCTACGTAGATGGAAGACTAGGTTTTCTGTATGTTTGGCCTTTTAGTTTCCTTTTATTGTTTATTTATTTGGAGGTTGGGGGAGAAGACAAGTCATAGGGAAGATTTTATGCTTAGAAAGTTGATGTTTTTTCCCCCAAGTGTTACATACTGGTTTTTTTCAGGGGCTTTTATGGACACTAATGAACATTTGTATACTAACTTACAGTTTACAGAGAACTTGCATGTATTTCCTGTTTCAGCATTTTTTTTTTTTTTACAGAAGCAAATTTAAAAAAAAAAACTTTTATTAATGGTCAATGTGTTTTGATTTAAGTTTGTGGTATAGTATTAGAAGTCCCGAATCTAGAGTCATTGTGTAGAGAAAATGAGAAAGCACTAATTTGCTTTTTAATTAATTAATTAAAATTTTTTTTACATTTTATTTTTCCTATTAGAGAGGACTTGAGTGAATAGCAAAGTTTGAGCTAAATTTAGCGGGTTGGAATGAAGGGTGAAAAGCCTGTTTAATGTTATCTCTTTTTAGAATTGTGAGCTACAATACATTTGGTGAAAGATGCTCGGAGAATTTCTATAAACGCAAATTCATTCTTCCTTTTGTTTAATATAAAAATACCTTTCCTCTATTGAATATTAAGAAAGTATGTATATTCAAAAGAAAAATACTCTCTGATTAAAACTTACGTATATTTATATAGCACTTGTGTTTCCTGCTCCATGCAAAACTTTCATTCTCTAATCTATTTTTCTTGTTCTTAGAATATTGCTTGGAATTTTAGAGAGCAGTGAATCGTTCAAGTAATTTAACTTAATTCATATAAGAACTTTTCTTCTAAAATGTTAGTCACCATTGCCCCTCCTCGCCCAAAGCAGGGAAAAGGAAGAAGATTTTTATAAGTATTTTTTCCTTTCCACATGGCTAGGCTGCAAAAGCCTCACATTTGAAATTGTGCTGTCTTTTGGCTGTTGTGAATAAATGTGTACAAAATTTGGAGAAGAGAGTTTTCTCTTCCAAAAAATAGCCCCTATTCAGAAATAAGTATTTCTCTGCAACTAAACTTTGCTAGTTAATTCTCTGATACTTTATAAATTCTATGGAAAAATTTATTGTTCACCAGAAGATACAGGATAGTGACAGCAGGATCTTAAAAATCACAAAATCTCAAGAACTGATTAAGAAATCTCTTGCCTTTGGAGATTACTGTGAATATTCTAAAAAAGAGGAATATTCATATTTGGTTATAGAGCATCTTTCTCTTTTGTAAGTTCACATATTTGTGAGAACGAGCTGATATTTAAATAATTTATTAGGGATATAATTTCAAGTACTTTGTTAGCTTTAGTTTCAATAAGAATACTTTTTACTTTTCTTAAATTAAAAAAAATATATGATGTGTATTTGATGCATTTCCTGGTAGAAACCCACTAAGTAAGTATTTGAGGCAGAATAGAACTACAAAGAGAAGCCTAGAGAATTTGCCACGGACTGACCCTATTTGATTACTTAGCAGGTCAGTTGTTTTGCTACATCAGTTGCCTTCTGAAGTCTGTAAATATGTTGTATGTGTACAGCATCCTTTTTCATCCACAGATATTTCTTCATTGGAATCAATCTTGATAAAATATAAAAGTAGTTCTAGAATTGTTTAATAAAAGGAAAGTATATTTAAGTTTTTGGTGTTTTGTTGTAAAACTGTTTACTTATAATGTGATGTCAACTCTTTGTTCTTAGAGTTTACGCGTGTCAGTATGGGTGTTCATAAAGCATTGCAGATGTTGAGGAACAAAGTGGACTTGCAGCATTTTTGTGGATATGTCACCATGTTGAATGCTTCTAGCCAACTTGCAAACAGAAAACTCAGTGATGCTTCTGATGAGAGAGGTTAGCCAATAGCTGGGGTCTTTGAATTAGGATAATTGGTACTGAGTTTATCACAAGCTTAATATTTAAAAAGCATGGGTACCTTTGTGGGGATGTTGACTTATTTAATACTTAATGTTTTTCCACTGAAAGATGAGAAAATATTCTGTGACATCATTGGGACAAATATCAATTGTTCAAATGGAGAAAATACTAAGAGCATAAGTAAAGAAGTGATGACCTGGGGTTGGAATACAGAATGGTTATTGGGTTTTAGCCCTTTACTGTCGTATTTATGTTTATAGGCTTTAAATTAAGTTCCTTTATGGGGTGATGGTTTCAAAACTTTAGTCTCTTTGTAAAATTGTTTTCAAACTAGAATGAGTAGTTTTTTCCTTTCAGCTTTCCTCTTTCTATCAAGGCACCATTGTCTTGTTATGCAGGCCTTAAAAATCATATCTTTATCTCATCCTTCTCCTTTCCCACTCAACCCAGTTAGTTTCCAAGTTCTGTGAATTAGTCTTTAGAAATGTCTCTTATATCCATTTCTTTCCCTCTCTCTTTAATTCTCTGTAACTGCCATTCTAGTCTGAGTTTTGATACTTTATACATGTTTTATTGCGACCATTTCCTGCTTAGCCTTCCTGGCCTCATTCTCTTCTTTCTGTCTCCAGCCTGTCCTGCATATTGACAACAGCTAATTTTCCTTAGATACGTTTTTCTTTCTAATTTAAAAATTCATTTTCAAATCACCTTCTCATAATTACTAATTGTTTCTGTTCTGGCATAATTTTGGCTTGTATGTGGCTTTGGTTGCCATGATGTCACCTCTGGTCCATGACTCTATGGAACCTTTTAATTCAAGTCTCTATCATTGATTGACTATATTCGCTGAACCTCTTAGTTTGAAATCCTGAGAAAATATGATTGATTGCTAAGCCATCCAGTGGATTGAATTAGTCTCCACTCCTGGTCCATTTACCTTTGGCCAGAGGAGTTGGGTAACTTTCAACAGTTGACTGCCAGGTATCACAGGAGCATTTTTAGAGAAGAGGGCTGTCATTTCAATGAATGTCTACTGTAGCTGTCATGTTTTATTCCATTCATTCTATAAACATTTACAAAATACCTCCTTAGGTGTTGGAGATATTTCTGTTACTAAGTCCTAGGGAATAAAACCCTGGAAGGAGAGACAAGCAAGTGAATCAGCCTACTGTGTAGTGTTAAAAGACTGAGATATAGGGGTCTGCTTCTTGAAGTGCTAAAGTAGGACAGAGAAGGCATATCCCAGCCCAATTGAGCTATCAGAGAGGCCTCTTAGAGAAGGTAAAGTTTGAACTAAATTTTGAAAAGCGAGGAGTTCGCTACACACAGATAGTTGTTTATTTGGAGGGTAGCAGCCTTTAGGGAATCGGGCAATAAAGTAGCTCATCTTGGCCG
Source organism: Eubalaena glacialis (assembly GCF_028564815.1). Taxonomy (NCBI): domain Eukaryota; kingdom Metazoa; phylum Chordata; class Mammalia; order Artiodactyla; family Balaenidae; genus Eubalaena; species Eubalaena glacialis. The sequence goes on from NC_083732.1 coordinate 73,460,105, forward strand.
AAAGAAGAGTTTGTGGGGCAGTAGTAGATGAGAGTAGAGAAGTAATAGGTGAGATCTAGAAGATCTTGGAGGATCTTTCATGCTGAAAGATACAGGGAGTCAAAAAAAATATTTTGAGAAGGAATGATGTAATCAGACTGCATGTTTCCATGGGGATAGAAATGACTTTAGTAATTCTCTAAAAGGTCTAAACTTGTGTTCTGCCTTTTTAATCCTTGCTTTTTTAGGTCAGGGCTTTACAAGCTCAGTACTGTTTATGTTTGGAGCTGGATGATTCCTTGTTGCGGGGGGCTGTCCTGTGCACTGTTGGATGTTTAGGATCTCTAGACATCAGCAGCATCCCTGTCCCCATGCATGGCGACCAAACCGTGTCTTCAAACGTTGCCAAGTGTTTCTTGGGGGACAAAATTGTCCCCCTTTTAAGAACTACTGCTTTAGTCTAAAGACTGTTCATTGTTTTCCGTTGTCATTTCTGTTGCCTGAAGTCTTCTTTTATGTTAGGACTGACTTATTGACAACCTGTGCCAACTACTAGAATCCTAATATTGTGTATGCCCTTTAATTATAAGGAGAACCTGATTTGGCTTCTGGCTCAGATGTAAATGGGAGTACAGAGTCATTTGAAATGGTCATTGAGGAAGCAACTATAGATTCGGCCACAAAGCAAAACTCTGGTAAGGCTTTAAAAATTATTTGCAATCTTGGACTAATTTCTGAGGTTTGACTCTTTTGTTAAGTCATTTGGATATCGTTTTTCTGCTCTTATTATAATGGACTTTTTCATAAGTATTTTCTAGGAAAGAATTTTATATGTTTAGAATAATAATTAAAGTTAGTTAAAATATTATAAAACTATGACCTGAGAATAAAAATGTTTTATTTTTCCTATGTTGATTCTCTCATCTTGTAGATGTCCTGCACTACTTTTTTTTTTGGGTAAAAGACCACTTTGAGCATCTGTTGAAAGCTGTGTGCCTTCTTCCCAGAAGCATGTACATACTCAAAAAACATTCTTTCCTGTTTCAGAGATTCACTGATCCCCTCTCTGAGTCTTCTCCCCTGCTAAGCCCTTTGGTGGATGTCAGTGGGGGGTGGGAGGAATCTATGAAAATCTCTGGAGCTCAGTTAAGAAACCCTGGTCGGTCATAATATATATAAATATATATATGATTAATAACTTTATATATCCTTTTGTAGTTGCCACAACAGAAGCAGATTGGGTTCCTCTCGAGCTGTGCTTTGGAATTCCACTGTTTAGTTCTGAATTAAACCAGAAAGTTTGCAGAAAAATTGCTACACATGGCCTTTGCAGAAAAGAGAGGTGAGGGTTTATGTTTGTTGTCATCCTTTCATCTATGAGACTTCTTAAGCTCTCAGTATTAGTTGCTATATCCTACTTTGTCTTATTTCACACATGATCATAGTACTTGCCTTGTGTTTATTTGTTGATTGAATAAAAATGGCTAGTTTAAGAGTTTGCTATGTATTTTAAAATTAAAGTTCAGTACCTCAGAAATTAGGCACATGCAAGTCTTTTGGACACATGTTTTGGTTAATTATATTTACTTAGTTACCCAGATTTGGCGAGAGTACGGTTAAAATGGGCATGCTTATATGACGGTATGAACCTAGTTTTTTTAATATGTAAATATCTATAGAAATTCTCTCTTTCTTAACATACACACACTCAAGTTATGTTAATAGTGATTATCTCCTATAGTGGAATTATGGCTGACTTTCTAAATTTTCTTCAGTTTCCACATTTTCTAAAATGAGCACATAATACTTATCAGAAATGACATGTAGGTTTTATCTCATATGCCAACTCTGATCCATTGGGAATGGCTGCTAAGAGTCAGCGTTGTAAAAGTTCTGAGACTGTCTAGTTTAGCCGAAAAGAATATCTTTGAATCTGATTGTCATGGTGGGTGGCTTGGAGAGATGATATCCACAGATCTTGACATCTTTATTTAGGAAAACAAAGTTGGATAATAATTTAATTGGCCCAATGTAGCTTATATCAGAAAATTAAAAGTACTTAACTGACAAATAATTTTAATAGCTATCCTGAAAATAAAATAACATACATGAATAAAAGAAAGAAATACTGTATAGTTTTAATGATTGCCACTATAATTGTTACCAATTTACATATTTGAAAGATATGTGCCTAAATTTTTATTTTAGAAGTTTTCTTGTATTTAACATTTATATTTGGTAGTAGTTTAAACTTTTAACAATAATTTTCCAATTTTGGTTATACATGATGTTTTATTTCAAAATGGTCTTTTTATGCACTGTTACTCTGTATTATTAAAACAAGCAGAAATTTCATTGATGAGAACCATTGAAATTGTTTTTTTAAAATTTTTATGTAATTAACCAAGATGTATATACATACATAAATGCGTTTAAATTGTTAAAAATTAAACTCTTTTGAGATATTAGTTCTTGTCATATTTGTTTTAAACTTTTCCCCTTTTTTTCAGCCTTCAAAACCTCTTACATTCCAGTAGAAAACTGTCTCTACAAGTCCTTAACTTTGTTCACTCATTCCAGGTAACAAAAACCAAAAAAATCCAAATGGTATTTGCATAGAGCTTTTATAGTATGCAAAACACTTCCATGTTTGTTCTGAGTCTCCACAGCAGTAAGACATGAAATAAGCATTATTTCATGCTTATTTATGCATTTTAATTTATAAACGAAGATGCTGCAATTCAGGAAGTTAACTGACATACATGATTTCACTGGCCAGGTGTTTAGGAAGCTTGGACTGTTTGTTCTGTGCTAGTGCTTCATTAAACGGAAATGTGTTAAGCATCTGCCATGGGCCATGCACCATGCTAGGTGCTGGTTCTTGGGTCAGTACACTTCCATTAATAACTGCAGTGATTCTCCATTACTGAGAGGGGGTTGTCTGTTATGGTAGTGAATGCCAGTGCTCTAGACCTTTTATCTTCCCCCCAAGGAAAGAAAGGATGCTCTAGACTTGATTTGTAGATAAACTTTTAGAATGGAATATTTTTGTTTGGTATATCTGTTCTAATATTATGAAATCAGTATTTTGGAGTTTGGTTTCATTCATTCTTTCAATAAATGCTTGAGTTGACTCTATGCCAGACCCTTTACCAGGTGCTGGGGAAACAGTGATATCTAAGACACTAATGGAGCTTAAGTGTTGTATGAGACCATAGTCGAGTAAACATCAAAATATGTGAAGTAATTACAGATTTCAGTAAGTGCTTTGAAGGAGCCAAGCTCCTTCAAATCTGATGGAATCCAAAGGTAGACCTAATTTAAATAGGTAGAGATGACGCATAAGCTGAAACCTAAAGGATGGGAAAGAGTATTCCAGGCCGAGGTTAGTAGGTGCAAAAGTCCTGTGTCAGGAAGGCATTCGGCCTGCAAGGAAGCGAGAAGGCCCAGTGTGGCAGAAGCCTCTTGAAAGAGGGATGGTGGGAAGAGGTGAGGTTGAAGAAGAACAGAGAGCCTTCTGGAGTATGTTAAAGAATATGTATTTTATGCTGAGTGCAAAGAGAAACTATTAAAGACTTTTAACAGAGAATGACATTATTTTTAATTGACTCTTTTAAAAGATTAGTTACTGTTTAGAGAATAGATTAAAAACAGACAAGCACAGAAACAAGATAAGTTCGGAGACTGCTCTAATAGCCCAAGTAAGAGATGTTGGTGGCCCAACACCCTTTTTCGTTTAAAAAAAATTTGCATGTATCCATAATAAAGGTTTGTTTATTACATGTATATACTGTTAAACATGTAATAATATAATAAATTATGTATATTATAAAAGATACACAAAACCAGGAATTTTATCGGATACAATAAGTAGATACAGGATTTTAAAAATTTTCACGGTACTGCACCCCACTTTAGAGTGAGTACCCCACTTTGGAGACCACTGGCCTAGACTACAGTGGTGGCTATGGTGAGTGAGTCAAGTAAACTCATTTGGGATACACGTTGGAGGGAGACTGATGGAACTTGGTGATTAAATGTGAGGAAAGATTGAGGCTGTGGTGAGGAAGGGAAGGATAAAGAATGATTTTCATATTTCTTGACTAGCTGGAGCAGGGAAGGCTGGGGAGGAACCAGCGGGGGAAAATTTGAGAGTTTGCTTATGGACATGCTAAGTGTGGAATTTATGGTGAAACATCCAAGAACAGATGTTGCATAGGTGGAGGTTTGAGCCTGGAGTTCTGGGGAGAAGTCTGCTGAATGTGTGAATCTGAGAGCCCTGGGAGTGGATGGATTGTTCCAGTGCTTAATGTTGTGTGAGGGTTTTTGTCTAAGAATTAACTTTTTCTCATCCCATATTCTCATAGCGTGTTATTTCTGTTTATTTCAAAGCACTTGTCATCATCTGAGTGTATTAGTCATTCCTGCACGTTAATACCTAGCATCGATTATTTTAGGTTTGTGAGGTACAACTTGGCATCTCCTATAGTGCTTTGCCATTCCATAAACATTTCTTAGGTAATCAAGGTCTCTATTTCTCATTAGCTACATTAAGTGGTTTGGTAAAGTGTTGAATAGAATTTTTTTTCTCTTGTTTCTTGATCTTTTAGGAAGGTGCTTCAACACTGGATATTCACAATGAGGCCAGTTTTCCCAGTTTGCTTTCACAGTCATCCTGTGCTGACCTGGGAGTTCCACTTCCTGCAAAGAACTTAATATTTAAAGATGGCATCTTAACAGAGTGGAGTGGACGTTCACCTTCCTCACTTCTTATTGCTAATCTCCATTTGCAGTAATTTGGTTACATCATTTGTTGCTCACACTTTCTGCCATTTTTCTTTCTTAACATTAGCTTTATATTGCCAGCCACTAAAAAGCATCCAGCTGCTGCAGTGCAATTCATGCTTAACTGATGTTAAAGTTAAAGTTTGGGGAACATGTTCATGTTTTCTGAAGTTTTCCTCATTATTGCACCTCCTGATGCAACGAAGAGCTTTTTAGCAGCCTGCACTGTATTTTTTACCTTGAGACAATCTGCGTTTCTTTTATAAAACTGAGGATATACTTTATAGGCTTTATGATGACTGTTATGTTTATAAGCAGTCACTATGAATATTGCAGTGGTAATTTTATATGTTAGTTTATCAAACATAAATCTTGTTTAATTTTATATTTTGTTACCTACTCTTTAGGGGATCGTGGGAAGAGGTAGAACTCTTCCTCTGAAAAGGCTTCTTGGTATTTAAAGTAGCAAAACTATAAAACGATAAACATCCATTATTGAGAGATGATCTGATGGGGCATTAAGAATTGCTGTGGATGTTTGTAAATTATGTATATCGGTTGAACATTGTTGAAGGTATGTACATCAGCATAGTTATGTATGGCTTAACCTTGATTTAGAAGGTCTTACCTCAGACTATGACTATACATCGACATCTCATAAGAAGCTTTGGAAAACATTCTATTTTTAAACAACATTTATATGTGGACTTCCGTTGTCGCTCATTTTGGGCTTTATATTTTCATAGAGTCTTTATGGAAAAATAGAATTTATTTTCCACTCTTGTAGCTGTGGCTGCTGCACATTTTCTCCCTGATTTATTTTTTGTTTAGTAGCTCTGCCCATGAATGTTATGGAATTGGATTTGATGTTTTCAAACCAAGGATTTTGATTTCAGCTTAGAATTGCATATTAGAGGCATTAAGGCTATGTCTTCTGATCAGAACACTTTAGTGATAAACCTACTGTGAGGACATAAGCAATCCGGATCTTAAATTTATGTGACTAGTTTTAGAGGAAATGATAAAGAAAAATTGAGTAATTTCAAAATGTTTCTTGAGTCATTGATTCTTTTAGTATCTCAAATGTTAATTAGGATAATTGGAATCACTTTTTAGATTTTTCAAGTTACCTTCCTTGGGAAGTTTGTGCAGTGTTATATAGTTTAGTTTAGCTTTTCTCATAGGATAATGGTTTGCTAGTTTAAAACTGTAACCAAACTAACTGGTCAAACAACATATATCTAAAATATTTAAAGCATTAGAAAATTTGGGAAGGTTAAACCTAAACATTTTTGCTGATAATTTTTGTTATTTATAGAACTGACATTTGTGTATTTAACATACTTCTGGAAGTATGTGTCTTTCTTCAAACTGTTAACCATGCATTCAGTACTGTCGCCTACCTGTTGAATATTTTGGAGCAGGTTACCTGTGGCACAGTCAGTGCTGTGTTTTGGGTAAATGCAGTAATGTTTAGTATTCTACTTTGTCTTAATATGAGGTAGAAACCAAGTGTATGTTATAAATGTTTGTGTATAAAAGGAAAAATACTAATATTAAAATAATTTCTTATAACTGTGAATCACTCATTTATTTTTCCAATAATTGATATTGTACATTCCTAGTGCTATTAGGTATGTATGTAACTTTTACAGTTTTTCAACTGAAAGTTGTAAGTATTTCATTTGATCAGGGCTCTTTAATCTCATTTTCATTTGCTTTGTTCAGATTAACTGTAGTTATTTTATTTATTTCTGTTATTAACAACTTAGCCTACAGTAATGACATGTACACTAATAAAGCACTGAATGTTTGTAGTTGTTGGTAGTGAACCCAGTTGTTGGTGAATTTAAAACTTAAAATATGGGAGTGATTTGCTGCTATATTTCCTTTGAGAGCTAACAGAGGAGGAAATAGAGCCTAATAAATGATCATGAATTTTAGGGAAAGTACTGAAAAAACATGTAGTCAACTCCGGTTTCTCATGTGAATGAGGAAAGATTCTGATTCCCAGCTGAAGACCTCTCATACTTTTAAGGACGGAGAATCTGCACTTTTAAAGCTGTTATTAGCAAAATGTGAAAGCCACTTTTATGCTTTACTTTGTGAATTTGGCTTTGTTTCATTCATACATTAACTCATGTAAAGGTGCATCTCTTAAATCTTATGTGTTGATCCTATTCAACAAAAAGGTAATAAATACAGAATTTATTATTTGCCAAAGAAAATTTGTGAAAGAATTTTTATCCAGTTTTTCTGCAAATGTTTAAAGTAATTTCATTTGGCTTTGTGCTGCCTCCCCTCTTTTCTGCCCTTAAAGTAGCTTAAACCATTGGCAAACTTCAGAAACCAAGAGAAAAAAAGAAATATAAAAAAGGACATAGAGTTTAGTATGGTACAATTTCACCTCTCACATAGGTCTAAAGAAATGTAACTTTATGTTGTTAAAAAAATATATGATCGTCTGGTTTTCTTGATTCCTTATTTTCTTTTAAAGTGTGTAATCAGATATTTTATTTGTTTTTTGTGGGGAATATTGGTTTCTTTTAGTTGTTTCCAGTTTTCTTTGCCATTTGTGTTTCTCTTTTATGTTCAGTGTTTCAAATACGGTTTGTATTTAAAGATTTTAAAATACCAAAACTGTAACTGAGCACAGTGGATTTTTTTCTGGTATGCTGTTAATATTATACAGTGAAATGTATAAAGTGTTGTCAATTTGATTATTGACACATATAATATGTTTACAAATAAACTGTGGTGTTGGTCAAGTTGCTGTGAAAATGTGTATAATCTTCTGTAAGCCCCTCCCTTAATTTTAAATACAGGCATGCTTTCAGTGCTGACGTTTTCCTATACTTTTTTAAAAAAAATAACCTTTTTATTTTATAGTAATTTCAGATTAGCAGAAAAATTGCAAAGGTGGTCCGGAGATATTCCCTATATCCTTCCACGAGCTTCCACTAATGTTTACAACTTATGTAAACTATGGCACATCTGTCAAAACTCAGAAATTAACATTGGTACAATAGTATTTACTAAACTACAGACTTTATTTGGTTTTCACCCATTTTCCTCTCATGTTCTCCTGTTCCAGGACCCCCTCCAGGATACCACGTTGCGTTTATTTAGTCATCACTGCCTCCTTGGTCATCACCGATCTGTGACAGTTTCTCAGTCTTTCATGACCATGACACTGTGAAGAGCACTAGTTGGTGATTTGGTAGTATGTCCCTCAATGTGGGTTTGTCTGGTGTTTTATCATGATTAAACTTGAGGTTGTGCTTTATCAGGAAGGATATAGCACAGCGGTTGTGTGCCCTTCCACGCTGTATTATATCATGGGGTGCAAAATGTAAATAGGCATTATTGGTGATGTTCCTTCATTGGTTAAGGTGGTGTCTGCTAGGTTTTTCCACTGTAAAGTACCATTTTTCCACTTTCCATACTCTTTTTTTTTTTTGAAGTGAATTACTAAGTCTAGTCCACACTCAAAGGGAAGGAGAATATCTATATATATTCTTTACAAATTTTCTTAAAGATTTGTTCCTTTCCCCTATTTATTTGATCATTTATTTATATTAGTATGCAATCATGGCTATTTATTTTATACTGTGGGTTAAAATCCAGTACAGTTGTTATTTATTTTGTTGTGCAAATTGTTTTAGCTTTGCCTATTGGGAACTCTTTGAAGTTGGCTCCTAAATCCTTTTGGTGTACCCTCATCTTTTTTTTTTTTTTTGACCATAGTTTTACTTTCTAGCACTGCAGGTATTATCTGGATGCCAGCCCTAGGATTAGCCTATTTCTCCAAGGAGCCCTGGTTCCTTTCATTGCGGAATGGTACTTAGAAACCAAGATTGTGGTTTAGGTGTGCTTGCTGCTACTGCATCTGCACCTTTCCAGTGAAATGACCTAAGAGATATAAATATGTATACTAACAAATAATATAGGCACACATCTCTATAATTATTTTTAGATCCATCTATCTGTATGTATATTAAACTGATTCTCGTCTAGCGCCACAAGGTTCATTCTAGTTATGCCTCTTTGCTTGTTCATAACTTCTTTCTGAGGGTGAGAAACCTGGCTCTTTTTATCTACAATTTATTTGCTTATTTGTTCAACCCTAGAATACTTATAAAGTGGTTTCAGAATAGTTAACATTGTACCCCTGTGAGAAACAAATTGACCAACTAGGGTATAGTGTTTAAGTACTTTTTTTTGTCTCTAGCCTTATAGTATTCACTCATTTTCCAAAGTAATTTAGTTCAGCTCATTTTATTCCCCACTCCCTTCATTGAGGTTATGTCATACATTTGTAAAACAGATTTATTTGTCACATTCTGAATTCCATCTGGGATCTCTTGACATCCCAGCTGATTTTTCACTGGGAAAATTTACTCTGCGTCGTCTTTGACAAACGCAGTCATGTGTCCACTGTCTCAGTACTACACAGAACGGTTCGATCACCCTAAAAATTCCCCTTTGTACTCAACCCCTCACCCCACCCCTCACAACCACTTACCTGTTCCATTCCTATAGTTTTGCTTTTCCCAGAATGTCATACACATGGTGGAACTGTACAGTTTGTAGCCTTTGAGTCTAGCCTCTTGCATAGCAAAATGCATTTTAAATTGATACATGTTGTGTGAATCGATAGCTCTGTTTCTTTCTATTGCTGAGTATTTCATTGTATGGATGTATCAAGGTTTGTTTATCATTTAACATTCATGTTCAGGTTTTAATACAAACAATTCATTTTGCTTGGGTAAATAGCGACGAGTGGGATTGCTGAGTCATTGGTAAGTGTGTATTTAACTTTATAAAAACTGCCAAACTGTCTTCCAAAGTGAGTGACTGCCATTTTGCATTCCCACTAGCAATGAATGAGGGTTCCCACTGCAATGGTATCTCATTGTAGTTGAAATAACTAATTTTCCCAGTGAAAAATTATGTTGGGCATCTTTTCATGCGCTTATTTGCCATTCATATATCTTCTTTGGTGAAGTATCTGTTCGGATTTGTTGCTCATATTTTAAAAACTAGGTGTTACTGAGTTTTAAGAGTTCAGTAAGTATTTGAGTACAAGTCTTTTATCAGATATGTGTTTTGCAGATATTTTTTCCCAGTCTAGCTTTTCTTTTCATTCTCTTAATAGTGTCTTTTAAAGTAAAGAGCAAAAGTTTTTAATTTTGACAGTGTCTGGTTTCTTGGTTTGGGGTTTTTTTTTTAACGGATTGTGCTTTTGATGCTGTTATCAAAAAACTCATCACCAAACCCAAGGTGCAGAGTTTTCATTTTCTTCTGAAAGTGTTATAGTTTTATGTTTAGGTCTTTGACCCATTTGAGCTAATTTTAATATGCGGTATGAGATACATGTTTATATTTTCTTCACTGAATTGCCATTACACCTTTGTCAAAAATCAGCTGATGATCCTATAGAGACAAAGTAGATCAGTAGTTGCCTGGGGTGGAAATGGGGGGGTGACTGCAAATGGGTATAAGGCATCTTCTTGGAGTGCTGGAAATGTAAAATTGGATTGCGGTGATTGATGTTGTGCAAATCTAAGTTTACCAAAATAATTGCATTGTACACTTAAGTAAATTTTATCATATGTAAATTATACTTCAATAAAATGGTTTGAAAAAATCAATTGGCATTTTTTTGTGTGGGTCTGTTTCCGGGCTGTCAGTTCTGTTTCATTGATCAATGTGTCTGTCCTTTTAATACCATGCTGAAATTGGATACTGTTAGTCATCCAACTTTGTTGTTTTTAGAATTGATGTTGGCTCTTTTAGTTCCTTTGCCTTTCCATATAAATTTTAGAATCAACTTTTCAACATCTACACACAAGCCTGCAAAGATTTTAATCAAAATTATATTGAATCTATACATCAAATGGAGGAGAATTGATATCCTAACAAATATCTCTCCATTTATTTATAACTTCTTTGGTTTTTGTTGGTCACTGTTTTGCAGATTTCTTTTTTTTTTCTTTTTTGAAAGGTTTTGAACTACAAATTAAATTTCTTTAATAGCTCTATTCCTATTAGCTATTTCTTCTTGAGTGAGTTTTGGTAGTTTGTATCTTTCAAGGAATTGGTCTGTTTCCTCTAGATTACTGAGTTTATGGGCATTTATTTTTCATAGTGTACTCTTACCGTCCTTTTATTTAGTTGGATTAGAATAGGAAGATAAAAAGATGAAGTGAGATAAATCCCAAAGAGAAAGTGGCTAAGAATGATCCAGAACAGATGAAAGATGGGAATCCAGAGATACAGGAATCCAATGCATAGTATGTATCAATAATGTTCATCAGTAATGAACTCAGAAAACAATTCAATTACATCATCAAAGTACTTGGAGAAAATGACTGTTGACCTAACAATTGTGAATCTGGCAAAACTATCTTTCAGGAACAAATGTGAAAAAGACATTTTCAAATATAAAAAACCGAGTTTATCATTAGACTGACCTCAAAAAAAAATTTCAAATAAAGAAGTTTTTCCACAAGGGAGGTCTGTTATATGAGAAGGAATGCTGAGCAAAGATGTTGATTAATCTTAAACTTCTTTTCTGAATGAAAATAATATGATATTTAATTTGGGAAAGTAAAGAAATAGGGCTAAAATCCTAAAAAGTAAAGTCATGTGAGTCAGGAGAAGATTACATAGAGTTAAAGCACTCTAAGCTCATGTTCAGAGGGTGAATAGTATTCTTTCATCTGTACATTCAGTACTAATTGTACATTTACTAAATGGTAGACATGATACTATTTTAGTAAAGGGGCAGATCAGTGAATAAGACATTCTGGTCTTCATGGAGTTCACATTCTAGTTAGTGGAGACAGTAAGCAAAATAAGGAAATTGTATAGCAGGTTAGAAGGTGATAATTGCTACGGGAAAAAAAATGGTGAGAAGGATGGGAACACTAGGAATTGGAATTACACTTTATCGGTAGCTGGCCAGAGAAGACCTCAATGAGACGGTGACATGTAAGCAAAGACTTAAAGAGAATGTGGGCCATGTAGACATCGGGGGAAGAGTGTTCCAGGGAGAGGAAACAGTATGCAAAGGCTCACAGGTAGAAGCATGCCTGGCATGTCCAAGGAACTTCCAAGATTTGATGAGACTGGGGTAAAGGGAGCTAGGGTAAATTGTGTTGGATAGATAATGGTGGCCGTCTGCTTTGAAATGGTTTGTTGATTTTGTATGTTTTGCTCATGAGAAAAAAGTATGAATGGCTTTCATTTTCCAAGCAGGCATCTGCTGAATCCCAGGCAGGACAGTGAAGTCAAAACCTACCTTTAGGCCATTCCTGCTCTCTGTCTTTTGAACACCATTGAAAATCCAGAATGCCAAAAGGGCACAGCTGCCGGATTAAACTTTTAACTTCATCTCTTAGTGTTTTTATTGCTGGTGTTTCAAAAATCACTGTCCAGGTCCCTGGAGTGTTGGCATTAGGACTCAGGCAAAGCGCAGAAGTTGTGTTGAAAGCTCAGAGTCCAGACTGCTGAGGACCTGAGTTGTTTCAGCAGCTTCTATTAATATTTGTTAGCAGGCTTTTCTCTTCCGGTGGGTGGCAGTATTTCACTTTTTAATCCTCCTTTCTCTGAGGGAATTAACTTGCATGAGGACAGCACAGAGTAAGCACCTCTTCACCCATCACCCCCAGTCCTGTTAACTGTGGGTTGAGTTCGTTTGCAAAACTACTCTGAGAACTGGAGGACTTACTCCTCCAGGTTGATTATGAATAAATTTCCAGGGGAAAGTGTCTCACTGCAGGAGCGTCTGACTCAGCCCGGGCATTACAGAGTGAGAACAGAAGGGTGGATTTGGGGCTTAGAGACAACAGTTTAACAGCATGGTGGTGGCAGGGGTGTTACTGAGCCTCAAAGATGAACACGTATTCCATCATTTTTAAAATTCATTTAATAAAATGTTTCAGATGTATTCGATTTCTATTGCTATGTATTAATTACCACAAATGTAGTGGCTTAAAACAGCATCCATTTATTTATTCCCCCTTCCGGGGGTCTGCAGTCCTAGCATGGCGTGGCTGGGTTCTCTGCTCAAGAGTCCCAGGTGCAGAGTCAGGGTGGCAGGAATCCTCTGGGGCTCCGGGCCTCCGCTAAGCTCACACAGTTACGGCAGGATTCAGATCCTTGCCCTCCCTGTTTTCCTTGACCATCTGCCTGCCGTCTGGAGCTACTTTCAGCTCCTAAAGCCTGCCTGCTTTCCCAGACACAGTCCCCTTCTAGCTCTAAAGCCCTGGGGAATCTTCCCTGTGTTGAATCCTTCTCACCCTGTGACTCTCTGACTTCCCTGTCTGACCTCCAGACCGGATTGAAAGGTTCCTGTGCTTAGGTCAGGCCCCAAATCTCCTTATTTTACCTTAACTGCATCTGCAAAAAGGTAAGCAGATAAGGTAGGGGATCCCCAGAGAAGGAGAAACAGGCATGGCTTTCTTGACATAAGAGAAGCCATTTTTGGCCTAAGCCATTTTGTGATCTAAGCCTGGCCACAATGCTTATCCTTGAACAGGTGTCAGCAATAATGATCTTAAGAGAACAAAAGGGCAAACTTATCAGGCAAGAGAAGTAACAATAGCAAAGATAATATAACAGTGGTGAAGAGTCCCAGTTCTGTTTCAATAGTAAAGATTAGCCTGAAGCCTCAACCACCAGAACTGGAACCTAAAGGATGATGTTGATCTTTTCTAACCCTCCTGACTTCAATCAACTACAGCTTGGACTCTGTCCATCGCCCAAGCCCATTCATGAATATGCTCATACCTTTAGCTTAAAACGTTCCCAATTTTGCTACTCTAGGAGACACTGCTGCTTTGAGAAAGATTCTCGGTGTTTTCCTTACTTGCTGCAAATGATAAGTCCTTTCTTCTGCTGCTCTTTGGCTTGGTTGTGTCCTTTGGCTTGACACCCACCAAGAGGCGAACCCAGTTTTCAGGTAGCATTTTGACCTGCCCTGACAGTGGGCTGAGCATACTTCCGGGGCTGAGGATACATTTAGGGAGAGAGACATCGGTACTTGGGGTGGGAAGGCAGCAGAGTTCACAGGAGCTGAGGCTGCAGGTGGCCTTAGGGTCGGCCAAGGGAATATCACCGGGGCTTGTGACACTGGGTTTGTCTGGGGAAAAGTGTGCTGTGATTTTCACTTGGCCCTTGCACAGGGCCCCCTGGTTGGGAGCTTCATGAGAGGGAGTGTCCTGGGCTATGTCTACAAGTTGGCTGTCTTCTTGGTCTGCCCTGGATTAAACCAAGTCATGCTTGGAGCAGCAGACCCTGTCCACAACCCATGGTCTACCCTTCTGGTGGTCCCCCTTCTTTGCCAATGTGTTCATGGAGGCACTTGGGGAAGGGATCTCAGCATGAGTTAGCCCCTACTTCAACCCAAGGGAATTGGTTTGATCATGTCATCTCTGTCCTTTAATTGGTCTAAGAGTGGCCATGTGATCCAATTCTGGCTGATGAAATATTAGGGAAGGTCTGCTGGGGAGGGCACCCCTCCCAAAGGACAAACAAAGCCTTGTGAGTGAGAAGATTTTTGTCCCTCCCCTTCTTCCTACCTGGAACTTGGATGTAATGTCTGGAGGTGCAGCAGCCTTCTTATGACCGTGAGTGTCAAGCATACAACAAAAACCAACAAGTAAGGATGGTAGTGCAGAAAATAGAGCCAGGATCACTGGTATTATCCTTAAGCAGCTGAGCCAATGTCAGCAACTTCTGGATTCTGTGTTATGTGACAAAAATTACCCCCATTTAAGTCATTCTGAATTAGATTGTTATTTGCAGTGAAAGTATTCTTTTTTTTTAAAATCATTTTCTCCTTTATGTTTCCTGACATTTTCTATAAAGAGATAAAGATTCTCTTGTCAAATTGTTTTTTTTTTTTTTTCGGAGTCCATCTCTTATCCCTCTGAAATGTAAACTTCTATGCTTAATGGATAATCTAGGTCTGTGGAGAATAATTCAGATATTAAAACTCGTAAAACAAGGCTAGTGTAAGAGAGAACAATCGTGACTATATTCTACCCATTGTCAATCACTTCAGTTGTAGCTAAACAATGAAACCGGGCATTTGGTAACAAGGTAACAATAATGAACTAATTTTCTTTTTTTACATTTTTTTTTCTGTTTAGAGTTAAGTCATTTGTTTTTTGTGCTTAATAAAACCTCTGGTCTTCAAGAGAGATATTTATAATTGCTGCCTCATCCTGCAGAAGTTTTCAACAAATTTAAATTATATGAAAGTGTTTTGGACAGTTTCTAAGTTTAAACATATTGCCAGTTGTCATTCATCTACAGTACTCAAAACATGCTGATTTTGTATTTGTCTAGATTCTGTCATAGGAGCTACAAGAAAGAAAATTTAAAAATCTGATGCTTGTGGTTCAACCATAGAAGGGGCTGACCGGGCAAATATAAAACAGCCAGTGAAAAAGAAAGTTAGGCATTTAGTGTTTTTCTAAGACTCATAAAGAAAACAAAGCAGCAATACCAATACAGACTCTGGTTGTCACGGTGATGATTTTGACAATTTTTTCAAATCTAGAACATATAGAAGCCTAAGGACTGCTTCACAAGACATATGATCCAAGGACTCCAGGCTCTCTGAGGCAGTAAAATTTATGTTTAGGAATTTTGGTTCAGGTGAGACAAGTCTTGTTTCTGTTTGCACCATTGTCCCTGAATCTCCATGTGTTTACCCACTGGAAACGTGTCCTTTTGGGTTTTTTTTTTTTAATGGAGTTTTCATTACACAAGCATGATTGATTAAATCCTTGGTCATTGGTGGTTAAATGCAATCTCCAGCCCCTCTTCCCTCCCAGGAGGTGGGGGGCCGGCGGTGTGAGGAGACTGAAAGTTCTCTAATCACGTGAATGCTTCTCCTGGCCACCAGCCCCCATCCTTAGGTGACCTAGAGGCTTTCCAAAAATTGCCTCATTAACATAACAAAAGACACCTTTATCACTCTCATCACTTAGAAAATTCCAAGGATTTTAGGAGCTCTGTGCCAGAAAACGACTTGATCAGAATGAAGAAAGAACAGAGATAAGAATCTATAAAAGACACCAGTTGTGCCTTAGACCTTCTGCTTTCACATTTTTGTTTGTATTTTTATAAAAGCCCTGTTATTCTTTTCACCAAATTTAAACCAGGACCCAGGGCCATTTCTACCAGAAGATGAAATTTTACTCCCCACACATTTCTCTCCTCTTAGTCTTCTTGGTAAATTCTAGAAGTAGGTTTGCCAGATTGAGCAAATAAAAATACAAGGTGTCCAGTTAAGTTTGATTTTAAATAGATAACAAATAAATTTTTTGTAAAAGTATACGTTCCATTTATCTGACACTCAGGCATCATGTTATCCTATCCAATAAACTTTTTCTTTGCTGGCAGTGAATGACTTGATTTTGTTTGGGAATCTACCCTTTCTTAGGTGGATTTACTTCAGAAGTTAATCCTGATTGGTCTAAGTGAACCATAGTAGTTCCATTCTCCTCCACAGAGACTGGTTTAAGCATGGTATATGGTTCAATTCTTGACAATGTGATTTGAGAACAAATCTACTGGTGTAGAGATTCTGGGAAAGGCTTCTTTGCTAGTTGAATAAAACACATAAGAAGAGCTGGCCTCTCTCATTCCTCTGGATTTTGTACTGTCTAAATGTGACACCTGCAACTGTGGCAGCCATCTTGAGGCCATGAGGGCAGCTAGACTGTGGGACAAAGCTAACTTTTTGAAGACGGCAGAGCAGAGAATTGGGAAGAACCTGGATCTCTAATGATGTCACTGATCCACTGAATTAGTTAAGCCTGAAGATACCTGACCCTGGAACTTCTTACTTGATGAGATAATAAAATTTCCTTATTGGGAGTTCCCCAGTGGTCTAGGGGTTAGGATTCGGCACTTTCACTGCCGTGGCCGGGGTTCAATCCCTGGTGGTTGGGGAACTGAGATCCCGCAAGCTGCAGGGTGCAACCCCCCCCCAAAAAAATTCCTTATTGTTTAAGGCATTTTGATTTGAGTTTTCTATTACATGTAATCCAAAGCACCCTAAATGATAAATTATTTATTAGACCAGAAAACTGAAGCTCAAATAGGTGAGGTAAGTTATCCAATGTCTCCAAACAAGGAATTACTGGGGTTAAATTTGCCCACAGGGCTGTCTGACTTCTCTCTGTTATACCAATTCAACCATTTCCTTATAGTTTGACTTTGGACAAATTCTACCACTTCTCTGAACTTTGACTTCCTTACCTGTAAAGTAAGGATGTACCTCTTCCCTCACCGTGATGCATTAAAGATTTAAAGAAAGAGTGTAAACAGAAAGGTCTGCATGAAGATGCCTAGTAAATTTCCTCCTTTCTTGCCCAGTTTGTGCCTTTATTCTTAGGAATATTCCTTTACTCCTTACTGTGAGAGGAGATGAATAGTCTTCTCATTTTAAAAAGGGCTGGCATAATTTAAGGACTTATAAAAAATAAGTAAAATTTCCCATTCCATGGAATTACTTAGACCCTTGAGTGTCTCACTGTTCATCGGACTTAATGAAGCTCATCAACTCAGTGAGTTCTTCAGACTATGGGGATCACTCACAAATATGTCTACATGCTGAGTGTTTTCTTCCATCTTGTTACAGTTTTTCAGTCCAGCCATCACTCATCTCTAGTCTTCACACTGTGGATGACAGTCACAGTGGGGAACAGCACCCACCAGCAGCCTAGATGTAATGGTCCTCAGAACCATATATATACATTTTTTTTAAACAACAAAAATTTATTCTCTTATCGTCCTGGAGGCCAGAAGTTGTAAATCAAGGTATCGGCAGGGCCATGCTCCCTCCAGAGGTTCTAGGGGAGAATCCTTCCTTGCCTTTTATACTGTTTCGGGTGGCTCCAAGCAATTCCTTGGCTCGTAGCTGCATCACTCCAATCTGTGCCTCCATCTTCACGTGGCCTTCACCTCTGTGTGTCTCTCCCCGGTGTGTCTCTTGTAAGGACACGTGTCAGAACCATACTTTCTAAAAACAGAGGCTGGGACATCAGTTTTGAGGATACTGGTTAAGTGACCTTGGACAGGTTGCTTAATCATTCTGAGCTTCACTTTCCTTATCAAGAAAATGGGAATAATAAGACTTAACCTCACAGATTGACACAAGGATTACACAAGGTCAAGTGAGAGCTTCTGATGCCTAGAAAGTGAACAGAACATGGTCACTTTCAGTGAGTCCTACACAGCTCAACACTCTGTTAATATCACCTCTGCAGCAGCAGCGTCAACTGCCAAACTATTCCTTTTTACAAAAAAAAAAAAAATTCATCAAGAAGGGTTTTAGCTTTTCAGTCACACATCATTTCTCTTTAGAGATTGAGCAGTAATCAGATTTCCAGACCTCGTGTGTCCTGCAGGGGCGTGAATCGGTCACAACTCAGACAGATCCTCCAGCAGCTTGCTGGCCCCTCACCAGCATCTCCAGTTTGATAAAAACAGGAAAACCTCTGGGACTCTCCAAAAGCCCATGTTTGGCGTTTGAGTTAACTCGAAACCTGGGCACGTGATTATAGTCCCTCCGACGTAGCCCTCTAAATTAACTTACCCCAGTTGAGATCACTCAATCCATTTCAAAGGTTAAGAAAAATGACAAAATAAATTGTTTTCCTAGAATCGATATAAAATGTGCTTCTAATGAGATGTTACAGAAGATAGACTAAAAGAATCCTGGCTAGTCACTCAGTCTAGATTCTCTTACCCCTAAATCATTGCTCCAGCTGGGCTATATTTATGGAATAGCCCCTCAACCCTTCCCTCTCTCTGCCCTCTTTATGAAATCAGAAGATTCAAATACAGTGTGTGTGTGTGTGTGTGTGTGTGTGTGTGATCTAAAATAAACATTCGCCGAACCCCAGGAAACTCTCTTGCACTCTTTCTGAATTACTGCCGCCCTCTAGAGGTAACTAGTATTCTGACCTCTATTACTTTACCTTTGTGTATCTTTGAACTTCACATACATGGGATCGTGCAGTTTGTACTCTTTTGTATTTGGCTTCTTTTGCTCATCAATATGTTTGTTAGAAATGATCCACATTTTTGCTTGTAGTCATAGTTTTGGTTTTTGTTTTGTTTTTTAAATAGAATTGATTAGTGGTTTTAAGCTCACAGCAAAATTGAGTAGCTGGTACAGAGGAGCCCCATATTGCCCCTCCCTCCCTCCCACCCCACGCATAGCTTCCCCCATTATCCACATCCCCCCCCCCACCGGTATTTTGTTACAATTGTCATGTAGCACAATGGTTTTCAATCAGGGCAGTACTGTTCTCTTAGGGACCACACAGATGGAAAAGTGTGGTGCTGTCTTAATTGTGACAATCACTGGCTCACTACTGGGCAGGCAGTGGGCAGGGGCCAGGAATGGTAAAGGTCCTGGATTGTGCAGTGCGGTCCCACAAGAGAACAACTAGCTCAAACTGTTCATTTTACAGGGGAGTTAAAGCCCAGGCGGAGAGATGCTTGTCTGAGGTCACACAGGATGACCTGGGACAGGACACTGGCCCCAGGGTCCTCACTTCTCCAACACAAGATGCAGCAGTTAAGAGCGCGGGCTCTGGAGTCAGATAACCTGGGTTCAAATCCAGAGTCCAGTGTGTCCTGTTTGCGTGACACTGTGCTAATTACTCATCTAAGCTTCCGTTTCTTCATCTGTATAATGGGAATAAGCTTAGTATTTGCCTTGTAGAGCAGTTTTTTGAGGATAAAAATGAATTAATTTACCAGCAGAGTGCTCAGAACAGCACTGGTACAAAGGGAATGCTCCTTAAATGTTGGGTGTTACTATTTCTCACAATATTTGCGTGTGGTTGTTTTTGTGAAGATGGCTAGTATTAAAACTATAAAGAATAGTTTTAATGCAGTATAATGTATTTATTAAAAAGCTCACATATCGTAAGTGTGCAGATTAATGAATTTCTGCCAGCTGGACCGATCTCATAACCAGCATCCTGATTAATATATGGGACATCGCCAGTACCCACGCAGCCCTTTCGCCTCCCTGCTTGTCACTACTCCCCACAAAGAGTAAACCATGATTCTAACAGCATAGATTCTTTTACGCCCATTTCATACTTTATATAACAGAATCATATAACGTGTACTTTTTATGTGTGTCTGGCTTCATTCACTCCACGTTATATGTGTGAGTTCCATCCCTCCCTCTTCCCCCTCCCCTGTCCCTCTCTCTTTGTTCATTGGAAAGGGATAAAGTGCCAGCCCAGGGGGAAAATATATGGGTGGGTGACTTAATAGGAATTTTTAAAAAGGAAAATATGCTACTTAAGATTAATTAATGGAATTTGGTGAACTTTGCTGCCTTATTAAAATCCTGACACGGAAGAATCCCAAGTGTGGTAAGAAGAGCCAATTAGTGATTTGGGCTTTGAGGAAGGGATAAAAGAAAGAGAGTAATAATAAATAAAAATGTACTTAGCATCTATTCCGGGGCAATGACTCAAAGCAGGCCAGTTGCTAGCTGAGATATCTGTTCAGCAGAGCCCTTTCTAGAATTTGTCTCCCAGTGATTTTATTTATCATAACTGATATTCATTTCTTTATATAATGAAAACACATTCTGAGTACAAGATGTTTTCCATTCCCAGAAAAATGATCTCTGCTGCCTGCAAACATTTTGTGAGGTGGCCCCAAGTCAGCCCACTACTTCTTTCCCCAAGCACACCGCCCTGCAAACTTGTTGGCATGTTTGTGCAATACATAAGTAAAAGTCTGTTGACTTGATGTTCATCTTTATTTTTATACTCCAGTAGGAGTCATTGTCTGCTTAATTGCAGGATATAGAGGTAATCATTTTTCTCTATCTTTCACCAGAGTTGCAAAACAAATTCTGAGCTAATGGTTCCACGAGGCAGGAAGTCACCAAAGAGTTGCCAGACATTTCAAGAGAGGTATAATAGGAAGAAATAAAGAGCATAGCCCTACAGAGAGATTCATAAGTGATTTAATCAACACTTCATACAGGCAGGGAGAGTTGCCAGCTGTAACCTGCCAGGTGAGCCTGAGTGATGCAGTTACAATTAGATCCAATTTATGGCAGAGTTGGGGATTGCTTCTAGGTGGGATTGAATGGAGTTCAATGTGACTAAGATAGAGTAATAGGGGGGAATATTTTTCCTAAAGAAACAATGAAGGAAGTTGCTGTTGGATAAGGTCTGAAAGTAGGAAAAGCAAAGGTTTCGACAAGTTTCTTCTTCACTTTTACAAGACTGAATTTATTTTACTGTCAGTAGAGTTAGACATTTTTAGAATTCTTAATAATTGCCTATATAGGATCTCCCTTGTTTCCTGTACACACCCATGGCTTTAACCATCACCTTGTGTAGGTGACTCCCAAATCTGTATCTTGACCACATCCCATCCTCTGGCAATCTTCAATTAATCCCATACTCCTAATTTATCCCTCCCCCCCTTCCCTTTTGGTAACCATAAGTTTGTTTTCTGTGTCTGTGTGTCTGTTCTGTTTTGTATATAGATTTATTTGTATTATTTTTTAGACTCCACATATAAGTGATATCATATAATATTTGTCTTTGTCTGACTTACTTCACTAAGTATGATATTCTCTAGATCTATCCATGTTGCTGCAAATGGCAGTATTTAATTCTTTTTTATGCCTGAGTTATATTCCATATTATATATATATATTCCATATATATATATAATCACATCTTCTTAAGCCAGTTGCTGCTGATGGGCACTTGGGTTGTTTCCATTTCTTGGCTATTGTAAATAGTGCTGCTATGAACATTGAGGCACATATATCTTTTTGAACTAGAGTTTTTGTCTTTTTTGGATATATACCCAGGAGTTGCATATACCCAGGGTCATATGGTAGCTCTATTTTTAGTTCTTTAAGGAACCTCCATACTGTTTGCAATAGTGGCTTAAGTACGTGTTTTGATATTTCTTCCCCAACCAGAATATAAGCTGCATGAGGGCAGGGACTGTGTCTTTTTGTTCACTGATTTAGCCTTAGAATCTAGAAGAGTCCTTGCTAATGTTTGTATGGACGAAAGTTCTCTGTATCCTTTAGGACTCAGATTACATGTCACTTTCTAGGGAATATTTAACCAACCCTATGTTCCCTAGGACCTTAGGATGGGTTGGCCATTCCTTCCTCTCTGCTCCCAAGTGCCCTACACTCAGGGCTTTGTAACAGCATATTTGTCTTTCTGTCCCAGCCCCTCCCAAACCCCACCCCAATACTGATTTGTAAGACTTTCTTAAGTACGGACCAATTCTTCCTTCTCCTCCTCATAGCCCTGGTACCTACCACAACACTTGGCACATAGAAATGCTTACTGAGGGACAAAATGCTGTAATTTATATGAAAACACTTGGCGTACACTCACCCAAGAGTCATGCTTTCACATAATTTTTAATTATAGTTGATTTATTGGACTTGTCTGGCATTGCTAACCTTCTTTTTGTTCACTGCCATGAGTTTATCCAACCTCTGTCTATTTAGCATATTTTTCCATATCTCAGTTCCTCTGTGCTCCCAAAATAGCAATATAATTTTCTCTGATTGATGCTGTTTCTCCGTATAAAATGGTGAAGGTCCTGGGTTCACACACCTGAGTTCTCTGGCTCAGGTGGGTTTCAGAAGGACTCTTGGGAGTTCAGTTCAGCTGGACGTGCTTGGTATCAAATGAGATGAAGAGAGGAGAAATAGCAAAGCACTTTGGAATGGCAGGCATGATAAGGGCCATTGTCATGCTGCTGCTGTGACAGGCAGTTTCTAGACCTGTTCTGTGAGTGTGCTCACTGGTAGCCTCATCTTGTTCGAGCCTAAATTGCTCAGGATTTGAATTAGCATTTTCATAAGATTGTTCCAATGACAGAAAACTCCATCATATATTATGCAAAAAATCCTCTAGCGTATGCATGTGAAAAAAGCCTCCTATGACTTTATTTTCTTTACCTGTCCCTGCAAAGAAAATGAAATTATTATCTGTAGTAAGATTGATTCTTTCCTAAAAAAGTTGTTACCATTATGAAAAAGAATTACCAGACATAATAGAGGCTGACAAACTATTATTATTATTGTTGTTTTGCTTAAGCACATTTATCATTATAAGTATAAGAAAGAGAGAAAGAGCGAGCTCTGCATAAATCTTTTTGGTATTGTAAAGAATCTAATGCTCTAATTGTTTTAACCTATTTTATTATTATTTTTTTAAATAAAGTGGAGGGTGTCCTAAAAGAAATCAGGTTTAAGATTGTTGAGCCGTCTTGTGTCAGTTTCCCAGAGAGAGCGCAAGTCTTAGAATTAAAAACAGCTGGGAGAATGGGGGGGTGGGGATACAGTAACATTATATGTTCCAGAAGGGGAAAGATGAAAGACAGGAAGAAGCTGGCTGTGCTGAAGACTGCTGAGAATTAGAGCAGGGCAACTTAGGGGACCTGAGTGCTTTTTAATGTGCTTTTGCTTTTGCTCCCAAATGTGCTTTTTAACTCTTTAATGGCCAAGGATAGCTGGAGTTCCTAGAGTCAAAGTCATAAGGAGAAGCTGGAGCAGCCTTTGGGTGGGAATAAGTTAAACACAGGACAATTGAGCAAGACCTGGATTTCATCATTATGGCCCAAGCTTCTACCCACCACCTCCCAGAGAGCCACCATCCTCCCCTGCAATGTTTCCTGACTTCTTTTATGTATTTATTTATTTGGTTGCACCAGGTCTTAGTTGCGGCAGGCAGGCTCCTTAGTTGTGGCACATGGGCTCCTTAGCTGTGGCATGCATGTGGGATCTAGTTCCCCAATCGAACCCAAGCCCCTTGCACTGGGAGCGCGGACTCTTATCCACTGCACCACCAGGGAAGTCCCAATGTTTCCTGACTTCTGTCCTTGGGACAGAGATCCTGGGAGAGGCAGGGGGTAGGAGCCACGTCTCAGGACCCCACCCTGAGTGCTTAATTCCAGGCCCTGCCCACACTAGCTACGTGACTGTAAGTTTCTTCATCCATCAGGCTTATTCTGGGGATAAACAAATTAATATTTGTGAAACATTTAGAATAGTGCTTGGCGCATAGCAAGAACTATGTGTATGTTAAATTACTTTTTTTTTTTTTTTTGCTTTGTCCAAATACTTTTTTCCTATTTCTTTCCTATAAACTTTTACGTGTAACTATATCTGTTTTAAAAGGAAACTTTATGTTACTAATGAAAACGGAAAATGTGTTTTTAAAGAGAAGGTAACTAAAAATAAAAATGAGGAAAACAAAACAATGTTGTTAAATTCTAGCTATATTCTGTGCGCTGTGTCAGGCTCTGAGCTTGAGGCCTCCTTCTCTCTGTTAAAAAGTGAGATTTGTCAAGGCTTGGTCATTAAAGATACAGTAGCACCAAAATGAGACTTTCCCTTTGTTGTAATCACAAGGATCAAGGAAGAAAGAGAGTTATAATAATTTTATTATAAGTTTCAATAATATATAATCTCACCTAATATAATCTCAGGACCACCAGGGAAACACACACACACACACACACACACACACACACACACACACACACTGTCTCTCTCAAATATGTATTTGGCAAAATGGAGGTTTAACCTCATTTCTCTCCTGCCTCGGCCACTTGTAAATTGCTTCATGATTCCCAGCTCTGCGGGAAGCACATATTGTTGGTTGTCACTTGGGTTTCCCGGATGCTCTCTCTCATTGGATGCTGCTTCTCCTCCGTGGGTGCCAGTGGAAGTTAAAGGCTACTGTGGGGCAGGCTGTACTTCTCTTTATTATGCTGTCCTTCTACCCATCACTACATTGCCACCGAGACCAGGGGTATATCAGACTCTGCTGAAGCATATGTGAGTCTGACCTGGGTCCTTTGGCTGTCAAGGACAGCCCTGACACAACTGGTGAAAGTTCAATATGGCCTAAGGATTAGGTCATGGTAATTCCCTTTCTATCTGTCTTTTCTGTATGTCATACACATATTAACTCATTTTCTTTTTACAACAACCCCATGAGTTAGTAAATATTAATTTACAGATAAGGCAGCTGAGGCTCAGAGAGGTTAAGTAACTTGCCCAAGATCACACAGCTAGTAGGTAGCAGAGCTGGGATTGTCCAGATTCTAGACTCTGGGATTTTGCCACTGCACTGTACTGCCTCTCAATAAACAAACAAGCAATAAACAAACAAATAAGATAAGTACATCGTGGATCAGAGAGTGACCTATGCTAACGAAGAAGACCAAAGCTGGGCATGCAGGGGGCTGGCTTTTGATTGAAATGAGGTGGTCAGGGACAATCTCACTGAGCAAGTAAGGATTTGAACATAGGCCCGATGGGGCTGAGGGAGGAGCCTTGAAAAATCATTCATTTCACTCCTGAAATCAGTCTTAGAAAAATTACAGGATGTATTAGATCTGGTCTTGCCCATTGCTCAGCTCAATGTAATAAGATATGCAGAATCAAATTTACAAAGAACATTATTGATGTTTGGTGCTGGGAAATAGACATGAGAAGATCAGAACAAACAGGATGGGAATAAGGATGGATTCTTAGTCTTCTCGATGCCTGGTTCAAAGTGAGGGCAGGATTACACCATACACAGTGCAGGCTCCTGGGGGTGCAGTTCACAGAGTAAGGGTTCCAGGGCCAAATAAAAAGCTGGGATGAAGTGAGAGAGTGGCATGGACATATATACTCTACCAAATGTAAAATAGATAGCTAGTGGGAAGCAGCCGCATAGCACAGGGAGATCAGCTCGGTGCTTTGTGACCACCTAGAGGGGTGGGATAGGGAGGGTGGGAGGGAGACGCAAGAGGGAGGGGATATGGGGATACATGTATATGTACAGCTGATTCACTTTGTTATACAGCAGAAACTAACACACCATTGTAAAGCAATTATACTCCAATAAAGATGTTAAAAAAAAAAAAAAGAGGGCTTGTTCTGGAGGCAGCAGCTCTAGAAAGAACAAGTGCTGTCCTGGGAGGGGGGAGGCAAGGGGTGTGGGCACAGAGCATCGTCCTGGGTGGTGGCAAATGAGTGAAGCCAGCCAGGGGTACCACGGAGAGCTGGGGGGCTGTGGGTAAAAAAGGGGAGCACGCTCAGCTCAAAGGCCTCCAGATTCCAGTTCTAACAACATTCTCTCACCTTTGTGTGTTATTCCTTCCAAGTAGGATTTTAAGTCCTTTTTGAAGCAAAGGTACCTAGGTGTTGTATATGCTGCTAATTTGAACATCTGAGAAAGTCTGGCTTCTTTCTTACTTCTGCTCTGCAGAAAGGTAAAATCAGGCCGAACACATGGAATTTTTTTTCATTATTGTGGTTACATATTGTGTTATTCACGAGAACTCTGAAACTGTGCTGATTTGACTCTTCTGCAAGGAATCTGCCTTTCTGCTTTGAACCTGGAAAGATTTTTGGAAGGATGTGTCCTGGCAGTGGTTTGTAACTTTTCTTTTTTGCCTGAACAGTCATGAGTCTCTCATTTAAAATTTCTATTTTTTTTCTTTTATCTTGATGTCTTTCCCCCCTTCCCCATTTTGCTTTTGAATATTGCTCTGATTTGTTTTTCCTTTTTAAAGACATAAATTATATTCATGGTTCTCACTGTGTAACATAGTATCTGTATTAGGTAGAAAATAATGGCTTTAAACACCATCTATCTGCTGATGACTTTCAAGTTTCTGTCTCCAATCCCAGCCATTCCCTGAGCTCTGGGGTCAAGAGAAGTTGGAAATCTTAAATGTGGTCAATGAATTAGATAAAACAACCACGGTAACATCATGTGATCCAAACCTATCGAAATCTAGTCTGCAGAGGATGATTTATATAAAGATGTAGAGGGAGAAAGATGCAAGCCATGCTTGGGGAAAAAGCACTGCTGGAAAGTATGTGGATGTGAGTGGTTGCAAGTTGGGGGCAATAAGAAAAAGAGCTGGGTAGAGCTGTATCTCCCCAGACCTGAATATACTTGTAGGAGTTCAGATCTTATTCTGGGCTGTGGGGAGCCTGTGATTATGGAGATGGTGTGTTGAAAACTCTGTTTTTATAAAGACTTATTTGGTTGCTTATGGAGGAAGAAATGGAAAAGGTTGTTGAGTTGAGGACAGGGAATGAGTTAGGAGGTTGCTGCAGAGATCCAGGGTGAGAACTGATGAGGGTTTGAACCTAGACTAAAGGGGACTAGTGAGATATATGAATGGTCAAAAAAATATTCATGATTGGCTAAAAATAAAGGTTGCTTTCTATTTCTTCAGAGGTTGATTTAGGAAACTGAGGTCTAAGTCACAGACAGACCACTAACTAGTTTTGTGGCCCAAGGCCAATCATTCCTCTTAAACTTTAGCTTTCCTTCTGTCAAGTGGTGACAATGATAACTGTTCTGTCAACTCGGGATGCTGCAGCAATCGAGAGGAGCAGAGAGCATGAAAGAACAGCCACCACTATGAAGGACTGTATCCATGGAAGTGATTTTTTTGGGGGGTGTGGTAGTTAGCATGCTAATTTTATTTGAAACGAGGACAGCAAGTATGGGCCGTGTTGGAAAGGACAAGCTTTCCATAGAAGTGATTTTTATTGGTGTTATTGTAGCCAGCTCCTGGATTCTGCATCAGTTAGGACTTTAAAAACATAAGGAGACATGAAAAATTATTATTAAAAAAATGACAACTTTTTCTTTTTTTTTAGATTTATGTGAAACAATAGCTGCATCTGGAGAGGAAAAATTTACTCTGTTGCTATGAGCAGTGACAATCATGGCACACAGTGTGGTTTACAGCCATTTCTAAGTAAAATGGACCCACCCACTACCCTAGCCGAGGGCTCAATCCAAGACAGCCACATTTGACACCTCAAGCCACGCCACGTCTGACTCAGCAGCAGCAGATGAATCTGCTCATCAGTGGTCTAAGATGCGTCCTCATGTCAAAAAGACTCTTGCAAATGGGAATAATGGTAATTAGTTGAGCCAGGGATGTAATTTCTGTAGGGAATTTGCGGAAGTAAAGAGTAAAGCATCCGGTCTATGGCATGAGGACAATGGGATAGATGAGTAACATGGCAGACCACTAGGGAGAAGACGATATGGTGGTAGAAGGAAAATGGTAAGATGGTAGGATGGTAGAACACTAGGGAGAAGATCCAGGACCTTTGGCATCCAGCCATTTTTGACCTAAAGCCACTCCATTGCTGGAGTGGCTTTAGGTCAAAAACCACTCTTCAGTTGCATCCTCCACAAGGCCACGTCAGCTTTCTTTACCTTGTTCAATATAATTTCATTCAGTGGGAATCCTTAAAATAATCTTCACCCTTCACTTGAGTTAGCCAAGTCTCTTGAAACCAAAAGGCTATATAAAAACACTACCCTTATTCACCTGAACTGAGAATAATCTTTTTTGAGGTGCTTGAATTTAAAACAGAGGTCATCTAAAATTTGTTTGGAGAGGGAGGGGCAAGATGGCGGAAGAGTAAGACGCGGAGATCACCTTCCTCCCCACAGATACATGAGAAATACATCTACACGTGGAACTGCTCCTACAGAACACCCACTGAACGCTGGCAGAAGACGTCAGACCTCCCAAAAGGCAAGAAAATCCCCACGTACTTGGGTAGGGCAAAAGAAAAAAGAAATAACAGAGACAAAAGAATAGGGACGAGACCTGCACCAGTGGGAGGGAGCTGTGAAGGAGGAAAGGTTTCCACACACTAGGAAGCCCCTTCGTGGGCAGAGACTGCGGGTAGCAGAGGGGGGAAGCTTCGGAGCCACGGAGGAGAGCGCAGCCACAGTGGTGCGGAGGGCAAAGCGGAGATTCCCGCACAGAGGAGCGGTGCCGAGCAGCACTCACCAGCCCGAGAGGCTTGTCTGCTCAGCCGCCGGGGCGGGCGGGGCCTGGGAGCTGGGGCTCGGGCTTCGGTGCTAGCCGGGAGGGAGTCCGGGAAAAAGACTGCAGCTGCCAAAGAGGCAAGAGAATTTTTCTTGCCTCTTTGTTTCGCGGCGCGCAAGGAGAGGGGATTCAGAGCGCCGCCTAAACGAGCTCCAGAGACGGGCGCGAGCCGCGGCTATCAGCGCGGATCCCACAGCAACAGGGACGCAGAGGGAAAAACGGAGAGATTCCCGCACAGAGGCTCGGCGCCGAGCAGCACTCACCAGCCCGAGAGGCTTGTCTGCTCACCCGCCGGGGCGGGCGGGGGCTGGGAGCTGAGGCGCGGGCTTCGGTCGGATCCCAGGGAGAGGACTGGGGTTGGCTGCGGGAACACAGCCTGAAGGGTCTAGCGCACCACGACTGGCCGGGAGGGTGCACGAGAGGAAGTCTGCGGCTGCCGAAGAGGCAGGAGACTTTTTCTTGCCTCTTTGTTTCGCGGCGCGCAGGGAGAGGGGATTCGGAGCGCCACTTAAACGAACTCCGGAGACGGGCGCGAGCCGCGGCTATCAGCGCGGACCCCAGAGACGGGCATGAGACGCTAAGGCTGCTGCTGCCGCCACCAAACAGCCTGTGGGCGAGCACGGGTCATTCTCCACACCGCCCCTCCCGGGAGCCTGTGCAGCCCGCCACGGCCAGGCTCCCGTAATCCGGGGACAACTTCCCCGGGAGAGCGCACGGCGCGCCTCAGGCTGCTGCAACGTCACGCCGGCTTCTGCCGCCGCAGGCTCGCCCCGCCTCCTCCGTACCGCTCCCTCCCCCCGGCCTGACTGAGCCGGAGCCCCCGAATCAGCTGCTCCTTTAACCCCGTTCTGTCTGGGCGGGGAACAGACGCCCTCAGGGGACCTACATGCAGAGGAGGGTCCAAATCCAAAGCTGAACCCCGGGAGCTGTACGAACAAAGAAGAGAAAGGGAAATCTCTCCCAGCAGCCTCAGAAGCAGCGGATTAAAGCTCCACAAACAACTTGATGTGCCTGCATCTGTTGAATACCTGAATAGACAACGAATCATCCCAAATTTAGGAGATGGACTTTGGGAGCAGGATATATTAACTTTTCCCCTTCTCCTTTTTTTTGTGAGTGTAGATGTGTATGCTTCTGGGTGAGATTTTGTCTGTATAGCTTTGCTCTCACCGTTAGTCCTAGGGTTAGGTCCGTCCGTTTTTTTTTTTTTTTTTTTTTGGCTTAAAAATTTTTTTTTTTCTTTTTTCTTTTCCCTAATAAATGTTTTCTTAATAATTTTTTCCTTATTTTCTATTTTTAAAAAAATTTTTAATAAGTTTTTTCATATTTTTTATTTTAAAAAATTAAAAAATTTTTTTTCTTAATAAATTTTTTCTAAATAATTTTTTTCTTATTTTTAGTATAAAAAATTAATAAATCTATTTTTAAAAATTAAAAAAAAATTTTTTTTTCTTAATAAATTTACTCTTAATAATTTTTTTTCTTATTTTTTATTATAATTGCTTTATTTTATTTTATTTTATCCTCTGTTTTTCTTTCTTTCCATTTTTTCTCCCTTTTATTCTGAGCCGTGTGGATGAAAGGCTCTTGGTGCTCCAGCCAGGCATCAGGGCTGTGCCTCTGAGGTGGGAGAGCCAACTTCAGGACACTGGTCCACAAGAGACCTCCCAGCTCCACGTAATACCAAACGGCGAAAATCTCTCACAGATCTCCATCTCAACATCAAGACCCAGCTTCACTCAACGACCAGCAAGCTACAGTGCTGGACACCCTATGCCAAACAACTAGCAAGAGAGGAACACAGCCCCATCCATTAACAGAGAGGCTGCCTAAAATCATAATAAGGCCACAGACACCCCAAAACACACCACCAGACGTGGACGAACCCACCAGAAAGACAACATCCAGCCTCATCCACCAGAACACAGGCACTAGTTCCCTCCACCAGGAAACCTACACAACCCACGGAACCAACCTTAGCCACTGGGGACAGATACCAAAAACAACGGGAACTACGAACCTGCAGCCTGTGAAAAGGAGACCCCAAACACAGTAAGATAAGCAAAATGAGAAGACAGAAAAACACACAGCAGATGAAGGAGCAGGGTCAAAACACACCAGACCTAACAAATGAAGAGGAAATAGGTAGTCTACCTGAAAAAGAATTCAGAATAATGATAGTAAGGATGATCCAAAGTCTTGGAAATAGAATAGACAAAATGCAAGAAACATTTAACAAGGACGTAGAAGAACTAAAGAGGAACCAAGAAACGATGACAAGCACAATAAATGAAATTAAAAATACTCTAGATGGGATCAATAGCAGAATAACTGAGGCAGAAGAACGGATAAGTGACCTGGAAGATAAAATGGCGGAAATAACTACTGCAGACCAGAATAAAGAAAAAAGAATGAAAAGAACTGAGGACAGTCTCAGAGACCTCTGGGACAACATTAAACGCACCAACATTCGAATTATAGGGGTCCCAGAAGAAGAAGAGAAAAAGAAAGGGACTGAGAAAATATTTGAAGAGATTATAGTTGAAAACTTCCCTAATATGGGAAAGGAAATAGTTAATCAAGTCCTGGAAGCACAGAGAGTCCCATACAGGATAAATCCAAGGAGAAACACACCAAGACACATATTAATCAAACTATCAAAAATTAAATATAAAGAAAACATATTAAAAGCAGCAAGGGAAAAACAACAGATAACACACAAGGGCATCCCCATAAGGTTAACAGCTGATCTTTCAGCAGAAACGCTGCAAGCCAGAAGGGAGTGGCAGGATATACTTAAAGTGATGAAGGAGAAAAACCTACAACCAAGATTACTCTACCCAGCAAGGATCTCATTCAGATTTGATGGAGAAATTAAAACCTTTACAGACAAGCAAAAGCTGAGAGAGTTCAGCACCACCAAACCAGCTTTACAACAAATGCTAAAGGAACTTCTCTAGGCAAGAAACACAAGAGAAGGAAAACACCTACAATAACAAACCCAAAACATTTAAGAAAATGGGAATAGGAACATACATATCGATAATTACCTTAAATGTAAATGGATTAAATGCTCCCACCAAAAGACACAGACTGGCTGAATGGATACAAAAACAAGACCCATATATATGCTGTCTACAAGAGACCCACTTCAGACCTAGAGACACATACAGACTGAAAGTGAGGGGATGGAAAAAGATATTCCATGCAAATGGAAATCAAAAGAAAGCTGGAGTAGCAATTCTCATATCAGACAAAATAGACTTTAAAATAAAGACAATTACAAGAGACAAAGACGGACACTATATAATGATCAAGGGATCGATCCAAGAGGAAGGTATAACAATTGTAAATATTTATGCACCCAACATAGGAGCACCTCAATACATAAGGCAAATACTAACAGCCATAAAAGGGGAAATCGACAGTAACACAATCATAGTAGGGGACTTTAACACCCCACTTTCACCAATGGACAGATCATCCAAAATGAAAATAAATAAGGAAACACAAGCTTTAAATGATACATTAAACAAGATGGACTTAATTGATATTTATAGGACATTCCACCCAAAAACAACAGAATACACATTCTTCTCAAGTGCTCATGGAACATTCTCCAGGATAGATCATATCTTGGGTCACAAATCAAGCCTTGGTAAATTTAAAAAAATTGAAATCGTATCAAGTATCTTTTCCGACCACAACGCTATGAGACTAGATATCAATTACAGGAAAAGATCTGTAAAAAATACAAACACATGGAGGCTACACAATACACTACTTAATAACGAAGTGATCACTGAAGAAATCAAAGGGGAAATCAAAAAATACCTAGAAACAAATGACAATGGAGACACGACGATCCAAAACCTATGGGATGCAGCAAAAGCAGTGCTAAGAGGGAAGTTTATAGCAATACAAGCCTACATCAAGAAACAGGAAACATCTCGAATAAACAACCTAACCTTGCACCTAAAGCAATTAGAGAAAGAAGAACAAAAAAACCCCAAAGCTAGCAGAAGGAAAGAAATCATAAAGATCAGATCAGAAATAAATGAAAAAGAAATGAAGGAAACAATAGCAAAAATCAATGAAACTAAAAGCTGGTTCTTTGAGAAGATAAACAAAATTGATAAACCATTAGCCAGACTCATCAAGAGAAAAAAGGAGAAGACTCAAATTAATAGAATTAGAAATGAAAAAGGAGAAGTAACCACTGACACTGCAGAAATACAAACGATCATAAGAGATTACTACAAGGAACTCTATGCTAATAAAATGGACAACCTGGAAGAAATGGACAGATTCTTAGAAATGCACAACCTGCCGAGACTGAACCAGGAAGAAATAGAAAATATGAACAGACCAATCACAAGCACTGAAATTGAAACTGTGATTAAAAATCTTCCAACACACAAAAGCCCAGGACCAGATGGCTTCACAGGCGAATTCTATCAAACATTTAGAGAAGAGCTAACACCTATCCTTCTCAAACTCTTTCAAAATATTGCAGAGGGAGGAACACTCCCCAACTCATTCTACGAGGCCACCATCACCCCGATACCAAAACCAGGCAAAGATGTCACAAAGAAAGAAAACTACAGGCCAATATCACTGATGAACATAGATGCAAAAATCCTCAACAAAATACTAGCAAACAGAATCCAACAGCACATTAAAAGGATCATACACCATGATCAAGTGGGGTTTATTCCAGGAATGCAAGGATTCTTCAATATACGCAAATCAATCAACGTGATACATCATATTAACAAATTGAAGGAGAAAAACCATATGATCATCTCAATAGATGCAGAGAAAGCTTTCGACAAAATTCAACACCCATTTATGATAAAAGTCCTGCAGAAAGTAGGCATAGAGGGAACTTTCCTCAACATAATAAAGGCCGTATATGACAAACCCACAGCCAACATTGTCCTCAATGGTGAAAAACTGAAACCATTTCCACTAAGATCAGGAACAAGACAAGGTTGCCCACTCTCACCACTATTATTCAACATAGTTTTGGAAGTGTTAGCCACAGCAATCAGAGACGAAAAAGAAATAAAAGGAATCCAAATCGGAAAAGAAGAAGTAAAGCTGTCACTGTTTGCAGATGACATGATACTATACATAGAGAATCCAAAAGATGCTACCAGAAAACTACTAGAGCTAATCAATGAATTTGGTAAAGTAGCAGGATACAAAATTAATGCACAGAAATCTCTTGCATTCCTGTATACTAATGATGAAAAATCTGAAAGTGAAATTAAGAAAACACTCCCGTTTACCATTGCAACAAAAAGAATAAAATACCTAGGAATAAACCTACCTAAGGAGACAAAAGACCTATATGCAGAAAATTATAGGACACTGATGAAAGAAATTAAAGATGATACAAATAGATGGAGAGATATACCATGTTCTTGGATTGGAAGAATAAACATTGTGAAAATGACTCTGCTACCCAAAGCAATCTACAGATTCAATGCAATCCCTATCAAACTACCACTGGCATTTTTCACAGAACTAGAACAAAAAATTTCACAATTTGTATGGAAACACAAAAGACCCCGAATAGCCAAAGCAATCTTGAGAACGAAAAATGGAGCTGGAGGAATCAGGCTCCCTGACTTCAGACTATATTACAAAGCTACAGTAATCAAGACAGTTTGGTACTGGCACAAAAACAGAAATATAGATCAATGGAACAGGATAGAAAGCCCAGAGATAAGCCCACGCACATATGGTCACCTTATCTTTGATAAAGGAGGCAAGAATATACAGTGGAGAAAAGACAGCCTCTTCAATAAGTGGTGCTGGGAAAATTGGACAGGTACATGTAAAAGTATGAAATTAGAACACTCCCTAACACCATACACAAAAATAAACTCAAAATGGATTAAAGACCTAAGTGTAAGGCCAGACACTATCAAACTCTTAGAGGAAAACATAGGCAGAACACTGTATGACATAAGTCACAGCAAGATCCTTTTTGACCCAGGTCCTAGAGAAATGGAAATAAAAACACAAATAAACAAATGGGACCTAATGAAACTTAAAAGCTTTTGCACAGCAAAGGAAACCATAAACAAGACCAAAAGACAACCCTCAGAATGGGAGAAAATATTTGCAAATGAAGCAACTGACAAAGGATTAATCTCCAAGATTTACAAGCAGCTCATGCAGCTCAATAACAAAAAAACAAACAACCCAATCCAAAAATGGGCAGAAGACCTAAATAGACATTTCTCCAAAGAAGAGATACAGATTGCCAACAGACACATGAAAGAATGCTCAACATCATTAATCATTAGAGAAATGCAAAGCAAAACTACAATGAGGTATCATCTCACACCGGTCAGAATGGCCATCATCAAAAAATCTAGAAACAATAAATGCTGGAGAGGGTGTGGAGAAAAGGGAACACTCTTGCACTGTTGGTGGGAATGTAAATTGATACAGCCACTATGGAGAACAGTATGGAGGTTCCTTAAAAAACTACAAATAGAACTACCATATGACCCAGCAATCCCACTACTGGGCATATACCCTGAGAAAACCATAATTCAGAAAGAGTCATGTACCAAAATATTCATTGCAGCTCTGTTTACAATAGCCAGGACATGGAAGCAACCTAGGTGTCCATCATCGGATGAATGGATAAAGAAGATGTGGCACATATATACAATGGAATATTACTCAGCCATAAAAAGAAATGAAATGGAGGTGTTTGTAATGAGGTGGATGGAGTTAGAGTCTGTCATACAGAGTGAAGTAAGTCAGAAAGAGAAAAACAAATACAGTATGCTAACACATATATATGGAATCTAAGGGAAAAAAAAAAAAAAAAAAAGAGGTCATGAAGAACCTAGTGGCAAGATGGGAATAAAGACACAGACCTACTAGAGAATGGACTTGAGGATATGGGGAGGGGGAGGGGTGAGATGTGACAGGGTGAGAGAGTGTCATGGACATATATACACTACCAAATGTAAAATAGATAACTAGTGGGAAGCAGCCGCATAGCACAGGGAGATCAGCTCGGTGCTTTGTGACCACCTAGAGGGGTGGGACAGGGAGGGTGGGAGGGAGGGAGATGCAAGAGGGAAGAGATATGGCAACATATGTATATGTGTAACTGATTCACTTTGTTGTAAAGCAGAAGCTAGCACACCACTGTAAAGCAATTATACTTCAATAAAGATGTTTTAAAAAAAAAAAAAAAAATTTGTTTAAATGGTTAAGTGAGATGGCATATGACTGGATAGACTCAGGAGTTTAAGTTAAACATTAGAAAAATACTACATTTCAAATTCCTCATTTATAGAAGGGCCATCACTTTAAAAAAAGGAAGATATCTTAAGACTAGTCAAGTCAATGACGGTGAGGACAAAGTTGAATTAATTCATGAAGTTGACGGTGGAGTGGAATAATCCTGGGCTTCAGAGTCAGAAACCTTAACTCGAAGTCCAGGCCCTGTGACTTCCTTGTTGGGTGGGCATTGAGGTAAGTCGCTCAGCCATGCAGGACCCTAGGTGTTGAAAAATGGAGGTGTGATGGTGATGGTGATGGTGACAACGATGATGATGATGATGGTGGTGGCCCAGGAGTCCATGGGATAATGTATGTGAAATACCTCATAAACAAAACTAATCTGTATTGTTTGCTATTATTAAGAAATTAAAGGGACTTCCCTGGTGGTCTAGTGGTAAAGAATCTGCCTTACAATGCAGGGGACACGGGCTCAATCCCTGGTCAGGGAACTAAAATCCCATATGCCGCAGGGCAACTAAGCTCGTGTACCACAACAACTGAGCTCATGTGCCTCAACTAGAGAGCCTGTGTGCCGCAAACTACAGAGGCCACATGCTCTGGAACCCGCGTGCCACAGCTACAGAGCCCACGTGCCCTGGAGCCTGCGTACCACAACTAGAGAGAGAAAACCCTCACGCCACAACTAGAGAGAAGCCCGTGCACCGCAACGAAGAGCCTGCACACCGCAGCGAAAGATCCCGCAAGCCTCAACGAAGATCCTGCATGCCGCAACTAAGACCTGACGCAGCCAAAAATAAATTTAAAAAAAAAAGAAATTAAAGTGTCAAAAATTAAAATGTTTACGGTGAAAAATTTAAAAAGCAATAGCAATTATACACAGGAGAAGGGAATTGACTAGTTTCAGACAAATCACTAGTGAAGAGTTAATATTCCTATTCGATGCCACATGACAGTAGAATGTTTTGGGGACTTAACTTTTTTAAAGAAAGGTGATACTATTAATAATGATGATGATGACAATCAGAATGTTGCTAATAATCGTCACAGCAGCCGCCACTTACTGAACATCTCCAGTGACCCAGGCACAATGTAGTATTTGATATTCACTCTTGAATCCTCCAATAGCCATGTTTATTCTCCCTACTTTACCCATGAGAAAACCAAGGCCCAGAAAGATTAAGAAGCTTGATCAAAGTAGAACAGCTTGGGATTCAAACCCAGGTCTTTTTGGCTCTTCATTCTGTGCCCATTTCCTGTTGACCTGATTAGCTCTTCCTAGGAGGCTGAAACAGAGGGGCTGCAATGATCCTTGCAGATTGGCCACTCTAGGCCCTTCTTTTGAGAGAAAAGGAATCTGAGGTCCAGAGCCGTGAAGTGGCCTGCCCAAGGGCACACAGCTAGTTACTGTTGAGATCAAATTCTCAAACTCAGGGCTCCGACTCTCAAAGCAGTAGCCTGTCTTCTATATTAGGCTGCATCTCTGGTGTGCAGCTATTTTGAATTTCCATGCAATCCTGCAAATAGGCTGTTGGTTTCATTCCAGAAAATTACAGGGCAAATTTAGCCTTCCCAAGGGAACAGCTGGTATGTGTGCTGTGCTGTGATGTCTGGAATTGCCCCACACCCTGCGTTTATGGTGGTTTGCCTCTGGCTTCTCTTGGAAGCAGAAAGCTGTGGCATAGAGTAAACAAATAAGGGAGTTCACTGAAAATCAACCCCTCGATTCTTGTGTATTAGCCACTTCCGGCATGAATGTCACATGGTACCACACCTGGATGGGAGCAGAGATAACACATTAATATGCTCACAACAGTCAGCTTTTATGGAGTTCTCATCACATACCAAGGTCTTTTAATTCTCACAATTAAGCTACAAGTTAGTGGATTAAACCGATTTAACAGATGAGGAAATTGAGACCCAGGGACGTTAAGAAACTTGTCAGTGTTAAAAAAAAAAAAAAAGAGAAGCTTAATGAGTACTGGAGTCAGGCTGTAGCCTTCATGCCAAAGCTGACATTTGTAACCATCACACGTACCTGCGCTGTACTTAGAGCGCTCTGCACCCATGGGGATGCTGGGTGGTTAGGAAACAAAGGCAAAGTTTTGCTTTCATGAAATTGATAGTTTCACATGGGACACACATGTGTACAAGCATAATTAATTTGAACATTTGTTATCTCAGAGAGAGCTTTGACTTTTTCTGCTGGGCACTCTTTGAAGAGATTTCTGGGAATCATCTTTAATTTTTTTAACGTGGCTATACAGTGAATTTTTATCCCCATTTTACAGATGAGAAAACAGACTGAGAGAGGTGAAGCAAATTACCAAACTTTCCGTAGTTAATAAGTATTAGGGTCTTGATTCAGTCCAGGCTTGTAGTTACTATGGTCAAGTCTAAAAAAAACATTCAAATGCTATGGAAATCCAAAAGGAGAAGCCTATGGAGTTGAAAGCCTATTACACTAAACACTTAGAACTGACTTTGATGAATTTCCCTGCCAACCTCCGTGATCTGGAAGAGCAGTGCAGTGCATGGTTTTGGAGGCAGTGTGTTGTAATCAAAATAGGAAGAGAATGGGCATCAGAGCTCCGGTTCTGAGACCACTCTCTTCCTCCAAGTTCAACGGCCATGAACTTGGCGGCCGTTGTAACTTGGCTGTTGTTAAGCCAAGAACACCTTGGGTCTTTCTTCTGTGTCTTGCTTGCTGTCACGGAAAGGAGCTCATAAACCTGGTTTATCTTATTTTATTTTATTTATTTTTAAAAATTTATTTATTTATTTGTTTTTTGGCTGTGTTGGGTCTTCGTTGCTGTGCGTGGGCTTTCTCTAGTTGCAGTGAGCAGGGGCTACTCTTCCTTGTGGTGCGCGGGCTTCTCATTGCTGTGGCTTCTCTTGTCACGGAGCACAGGCTCTAGGCACGCAGGCTTCAGTAGTTGTGGCACGTGGGCTCAGTAGTTGCGGTTCACGGGCTGTAGAGTGCAGTCTCGGTAGTTGTGGCGCACGGACTTAGTTGCTCCGCACATGTGGGATCTTCCCGGACCAGGGCTCAAACCCGTGTCCCCTGAATTGGCAGGTGGATTCTTAACCACTGCACCACCAGGGAAGTCCCTAAATTAATTTTTTAAAATGTATTCAGTTGCACTAGCCACACTTCAAATGCTCAATAGTCACATGGGTTAGTGGCTACCATATTGGTCAGTGTTGATAATAAAATATTTCATCGTTGAAGAAATAGCCCTTTTCTAGGAGAACTGAGTGATCTTTTTTTTTCTTTTTTTGGGCTCGCTGCACAGCTTATGGGATTTTAGTTCCCTGACCAGGGATCGAACCTGAGCCCTCAGCAGTGAGAGCACAGAGTCCTAACTGCTGGACCTCCGGAGAATTCCCTGAGTGATCTTTAAAATATATATATATATTTATTCATTTATTTGGTTGCACCAGGTCTTAGTTTCAGCAGGCGGGCTCCTTAGTTGCGACATGTGAACTCTTAGTTGTGGCATGCATGCGGGATCTAGTTCCCTGACCAGGGATCGAACCTGGGTCTCCTGCATTGGGATTGTGGAGTCTTATCCACTGCGTCACCAGGGAAGTCCCGCTGAGTGATCTTAAGAGTGTGTTTTCCTTGAGATGAGGTGATCTTATCACATAATTCTTAGAAGAATATGAGTTTGAGGCTTGAAGGCATTTAGCTTTTGATTCTGTTGTTGAAGGGAATTAAGACACATGCCACTGGGTGGGAGTGGTTAAGAAGCCTGACAGACGGGGCAGTTGCCTTTTGCACCTTTGATTACACTGGGTAACAGGATGCTCAGGAACAGCCATGCGCATCAATGAGTGCTGATTCAGCCACACCCCCAATAGTCTCACCCACCAGATGACTCTGAAACTCAGAAACTTGTGCCCAGGAGCTGGATAAAGCCAGACACCAGGACTTTGCCAATTCCTAGCCCAGAGGAGCCACCAAGAAGAGGAAGAATGGAGAAGCCATCCAAAGCCAAGTAACATATTTCCTTCTCCTAAAGTGAAGACTTCCGGGTGTGGCCAGAGCCAAAGGGCTGGGAGCTGGGGGTGAGGGTTTCTCTTCAAAAAACTCTTAAATGTTAATTAAGACTTAAGGCTTAGGAGGCAAAGGTCATGGGCCAGGTGGGACATTTGGGCCTGATCATGCACTTAAAAGACACATTTTTCCCTATCTGATGAGAAAATATATAATTTTCATTGTAGAGAATCAGGAAAATATAGAAGCCATGAGGATTTTAAAAATCACTCACAATATCACTGGAGATAACCATTGTTAACATTTTGAACATTAAAAAATTTCCTTTAATTCTTTCAACTGGACTACAAAGGGTTAATATTAAATGCTGTTATTTTTGGAAAGCAGGATCTTTCCTTATGTAATTTCACTATCCTGTAAAGCCAGTTTAAGCCTGCGGTTTCTTTTCTCGCTCTGGCCTTCTCCTCCTGCCTCAAAATCTCTTCTCTCAGTTCGTGAATAAGAGGTGGTGTCTTTTTAGTCCTATGGTCTCATTTTTGGACTTGCCAGGGGAGCTTTGCTGGGGCTCAATCTGTACCCCTGTGGCCAGAAGGGCCTTGGGGGAGATAGTCGTGTGTTCAGAACAATCCTTGGATCTTCATTTTGCTTGGGGCTGGTTAAAAGGGATGTAAGGACATTTGTATCTTTTCATCTACAAAGCAACTTGGTAGAATTACACGGGCAGCCCTCAGCTCTGCTTGGGGATGGGATTGGGGTAACAGTACATGATTGGGCTGCTGAATCATTTTTGAAAACTCAATCATTTATTAAATATATCTGTTATGAGTACAGCACTTTACCAGGCACTGGGTCCACAAAAATGGATCACCCAGATTCTTCTCTCAGAGCACTTACAGATAAGTGATATTGATGAATAACAAAATAGATGACCGTGATTTGGGTGTTGTGAGATTATGATGGGGTAGACGCCTGGGTGGGAAGAGAAATTTCATCCATTTTGAAGGATCAAGGAAGGCTTCTTGGAAAAAAGGGCATCTAAGCTGAGAAGTGGAGGATGAATGGTAAACAACATTCTTGAATGTGGAAGTGGAGGTGAAGGTGAGAGAGAATGCTCCAGGTAGAAGGCACAGCACAAGTAAAGGCTGGGAGGTAAGAAAGCATGATGTCTTTGGGAATGACAAGCTCAGTTAAGTATATACGATGTCCATTCTGTGTATTTTGCTGGTAAATGCTTGGACAATGATGTTTGCTTCCACACTGGCTTGTGTTAATCTCTGACGGCACATTTTCCTTCCTTCCGAAGTGTAACTGCCACTGTTTCTAAAGAAGACTTGGGTCAAGGTCACCTTCCTCAGGCAGCCTTCCTAGATTTCCTCTGGTGGAAAGAAACTCTCTCCTCTGAAATCCCATAGTGCTCTTCTCCTCTCTAAACTTTCCATTTATACAACAGCTACTTCCAATGTGTCTCTTGCTGCCTTCCAGGACTCTGAACAGATTGAGGTCAGGGACAGTCTGTCTTCCAGAATCTTACCTGGTGCCTAGAACAAAGCTGCACTTACACAGCATGTGTGTGTCCAGGGAGTACTGGGTTCATGGTGAGGACTGGTCTTCTGTGCTGCTGTCTTGTATTTTTTGAGATTTTAGCTCATCCTCTCCCACATTGTAATCATTCTTTCCCTCCCAGTGCCTGCCCTTATCCCCTGTCATGGTCAGGCTCAGGATAATTTTCAGAAGAGGATAATGGCATCTGATTTCATTTATGCATGCAGATTGGATGTGTCAGGATGAAGGTTTTAAGTGGCATTATAAATAGTGCCTGGGGTAAGGTCTGTGCTGTGAGTGGAGAGAGAGCAGAACTTCTCACATTGGGACCAACAATTTAGTGTTGCGGAGGGTTTGGGGCAGGGCTTATATCCAACCGTTATGCACTTGTATG
This sequence comes from Eubalaena glacialis, assembly GCF_028564815.1. Lineage (NCBI taxonomy): Eukaryota > Metazoa > Chordata > Mammalia > Artiodactyla > Balaenidae > Eubalaena > Eubalaena glacialis. The sequence continues at coordinate 73,502,011 of NC_083732.1, forward strand.
GCTGCATTCATTGGTAAAATAATGAAATTGTTCCATACCAGTGGCTGACTAGCTCCATACCAGTGGCTGAGTGGGCTCCTGTCTTGAGCCCACTGAACGTCCTTCTGACACCCAGGACCACCTATATCCAGCAATTAATAGGTTAATGCCTGGCATGGCAGGAGGTCTCCAAGAACCAGTGCCATTTTGACAGGTCAATACCCATGCCACCGATATTTTGACTATCACCCCTGATTATCAAGTATATGTCTGTCAGTGATAGTGAAGAGTTTCCTCCCAAAGAAAACAGATTTGGTGGGTGCATTTTGATAAAAGAGGGCTGATAAGAAACCATATACAAGAATGATTCCAACCCCTGAGTTAATCATTTACTAACTGTATCACCCTAGACATGTTGCTTCACCTCTGCTTCTCTGTTTTCTTGTCTGTGAAAGAGGGAAAAGAATTCACTCCTTTAGTATCCATCCATCCATCCATCCATCCATCCACCCATTCGTCCAACCAACAAGCAACTGTGCCATCGCCAGCCTGGAAATGTTGCCTAACAGTGGCTGGACAGACATTTAGGGAATTTAGTTTGGGGAATAGTCACAAATCTAGTTTTGAAGGTCAAATGAGACATTTAAAGCAAAAGCCTTTCAAAACTGTGAAGGATTTCACTGATGTTGGGGTCCTCGCCACACCAATAGCAACATTACTACCGTGGGGTTTACTCAGGGAACAGACTAGGGCATTTTGGTGCAATATAACATGAGGAAGGCCCTTCAGCTCTTTATTTATTCATGACATTTGTATAATCCTGCTGGTGCCCAAAGGACTACGGGTCACTTTCCATTTAACTAGTATTTGGTAAGAGCCTCCTTGTTCCAGATACTATTTTTTTTTTCCAAAACAAAAAGAGCTTTACAAGTTTTGCTGATTGTAAACATAATACACAGCCTTTATTAAAATGTAAAACAACACAGAAAAATGTATAAAGATGAAAGTAAAATTAACCCAAATCCTACTCCGAGAGATTAATACTCATCTTTTATTTTTTTTATTTTTTTTAAACGTCTTTATTGGAGTATAATTGCTTTACAATGGTGTGTTAGTTTCTGCTTTATAACAAAGTGAATCAGTTATACATATACATATGTTCCCATATCTCTTCCCTCTTGCATCTCCCTCCCTCCCACCCTCCCTATCCCACCCCTCTAGGTGGTCACAAAGCACCGAGCTGATCTCCCTGTGCTATGCGGCTGCTTCCCACTAGCTATCTATTTTACGTTTGGTAGTGTATATATGTCCATGCCACTCTCTCACCCTGTCACATCTTACCCCTCCCCCTCCCCATATCCTCAAGTCCATTCTCTAGTAGGTCTGTGTCTTTATTCCCATCTTGCCACTAGGTTCTTCATGACCTTTTTTTTTTTTTTTTTCCCTTAGATTCCATATATATGTGTTAGCATACTGTATTTGTTTTTCTCTTTCTGACTTCACTCTGTATGACAGACTCTAACTCCATCCACCTCACTACAAATACCTCCATTTCATTTCTTTTTATGGCTGAGTAATATTCCATTGTATATATGTGCCACATCTTCTTTATCCATTCATCTGATGATGGACACTTAGGTTGCTTCCATGTCCTGGCTATTGTAAATAGAGCTGCAGTGAACATTTTGGTACATGACTCTTTTTGAATTATGGTTTTCTCAGGGTATATGCCCAGTAGTGGGATTGCTGGGTCGTAATTACTCATCTTTTTTGATCAAAATTTCTTTAGGCATCTTTCTATGGTTATATGCATTTTTAAAAACATAGACTACATTGTATTACACATGCTGTTCTGTAACCTACTTTTCCTCTGAATATTATCAACATACACTGAAAAATTCTATTATCTGGTAGGTGATTGAAAAGAAGTGTTTAATATTAAAAAGCACTGAGATTTTTATGGTTTCTTTCATCACATCATGCCAGGATTCTGTGAGAGTTGAATTCCTTTCTTGCATTTTCTCCTTGAACTAATCAAGTATGTGCTGAGGTCTTGTATGGTGGTTCTTTTTCAATTCAATAAATACATATTGCACTGCCATTGTTAATGACTACATGGTATTCCACAGTATATACAAAATACATTTATTTAATTAGTCCCTAGCTGAGTTATTTGAGTTATTTCCCATTTTTGGCTGATGTAATCATTCCGTAATAAACATCCTTGGGTATTCAACTTGGCCCATTTGTAAAGTTGTACGATCACATCATCAGGATAAATTTCTAGAAGTGAGAATCTGGCTGAGGTCAAAGGTTTTTAAAATTTAATTCGTATTTGTATCAGTGGCTATTATGGGACAAGAGAAGTTGTGGAAGCTTGAGGCTTAGCTGGGGCGATGGGACTTAAAACTCATGGCACAATCATAGAACAGTGCAGAAAGTGTTTAGTAGATAGCCGAAGAGTGAATGCTTTTAGGTGAAATGGTCACTGAGTGTTGGAAGCAGTTTCAGAGAAAGCGGGTGAAGTGACCTCACTTTGGAGTCTTTAAAAATAGCTGGACCTTCATCTCTGAGGCTACCTCTTAGAGAGCCCTGCTTAAAGGCAGAGAGAGGAATAGATTCTTTTCAGTTCAACAAATACTTCGTGAGTGCCCCTTCAGTGCCAGGCATGGGACAAGGCCAGGGCATCAAGGGGCTGTCAGTCCGTGGGGGACGCATGGTGGCCAACAAGAGCTGCAACTCAGAGTGGATGTGCTCTGGCCAGTCCTTGCACCCTTCTGTGACTCTGCTGCTTCCTGTAAATTGGTGGCCACGCTGTCTAGCCCCCGGGGGGTGTAGTCCACACCAAAACTGGGGATTCTGAGAGTAATGCTGTGCCGTCATGAAGAACGAAGACTAGACTGATTCTGTGGCTCCCAGAGTTGGGAGGAGAGATGGTGGCACGGCGGCTCATTCATAGCGCGTCTGGGCCATCACGTAGCAGGGCTGCTGTTGGGTAGAGGATATTCAAGCTTTGTACAGGAAGATACACTGATTGACCTTTGGGGTTTCTTCATACTCTGGGACTTCGTGATTTCATAGTAAAGTTTTAGGCAAGGTAATATTCATTCATTTACTCATTCAACAAACTCAAATGCCAGGTACTCTTCTAGGTATTGGAGACAAAAGATCAGGCTAGGTGTCTGCCACTAAGGGACTGTACTCTTAAAAATTAAAAAAATTTAAAAATTGTGACAGAAAAAGCATAGTATAAGATTTACCATCGTAACCATTTTTAAGAGTATTCAGTGGTGTTAAGTATATGCACATTGTTGTGCAACAGATCTCCAGAACTCTTTCGTCTTTTGAAACAAACTCTGTACCATTAAAACACCAGCTCCGCATTTCCCCCTCCCCCTGCCATGATAACCACCATTCTGAGTTTGACTACTTTTGATATTTCATAGGAGTGGAATCACATAGGATTTGTCTTTTTGTGACTGGTTTATTTCACTCAGGATAATGTCCTCAAGGTTCATTCATTCTTTTATAAGGCTGAATGATAGTCCATTTTGGGGGTATATATAGCACATTTTGTAAATCCATTCATTCATCCATTGATGGACATTTGGGTTGCTTCCACCTCTTGGCTATTGTGACTAGTACTGCTATGAACATGGATGTGCAAATATCTCTTTGAGACCCTGCTTTCAAGTCTTTTAGATAAATACCCAGAAGCAGATTTTCTGGATCATATGCTAATTCTGTTTTTAATTTTTTTGAGGAAGCTCTGTACTGTTTCCTTGTAGCAGTTGCACCATTTTACAATCCCACCAATGGCACACGAGTTTTCCAATTTCTTTATATCCTCACCAACACTTGTTATTTTCTGTTTTTTGGTTTTGGTTTTGTTTTTGACAGTAGCCCTTCTAACAGGTGTGAGGATTATACTCTCGCAGTGGGCCAGGCATGTCAACAGATGAAGCAGTAGGGTGGATCTGAAGCTGGGAGAGGGCAGCAGAGGGCACCGTGGGGTAAACAGAGGCAGGGCTCAGAGCTAACTAGCGATGATGCTATCAGGAAAGCCTTCAGGGAGGAGGTGACCCTTGGGCTGAGACCTGAAACATGAGTGCAGGTCACACCCCTTGTTGCATGCCACTGATTTGCTGTGAGACCTTGGCCAAGTCAAGTCATCTGTTTGAGGCTCTGTTTCTCCATTGGTGACACTCCCTGCTGGGCCGGGCAGCAGAATGAGGGAGGCATAGAATGTGCAGCAGCCTCGTCAGTTTATTTACCTCCTTGTGACTCAGGTACTTTGACTGCTGAGTAAGGAAGGTCAAGGGCGTTTCTAGCCTAGGTCCCTCAGAACTGCTGCCTTCAGGCCCCTTGCATAGAGGATTTTTCGCGGCCGGCCAGTTCCTTCCTACTTCCTCATGTGCCCTGTGCACTCGCCACCTCGGCAGCCTTTGCTCCCAGTGGTTGCCACCTGTGTACAGTGGCTGGTGGTTCCCGTCACCTCACCTGCAGGTGTGGGAAGCTGTGGGATCTTGGCTCTCAGGGCTGGCTGCCAGTTGCGGGTAGGGGTCATTTGTCCTCCATGACAGAGAGAAACATCTGTGGCTGGAGAGAGAAGCGGGGTTTCTGTCTGAGTCACTGGGGCGCAGGTGAGCTTGAAGGAAACGGGGAAAAAAGGGAAAACTGCTGACTGAGGAGACAATTTTCAGGTCAGAAACACGCTTAGGCTCTCTGAATAGTGACGGGACCCGGCCTTTGTGCAGGGTCCTAGCCGCCCATGGGACCCAGAGGAGACAACTAGTATGGGGAAGGTGGCGCCCTCTACCGGCACTGGATGAACTGCAGCAGAGTCAAGGGCACACAGCGCCACCAGCCTGGAATCCTTCCTATGCCCTTCCCCCACCTCCCGCTCCCCGTTGCCAAGAGAAATGGCCACGCTTCTAGATTGCAAGGGTCACCTTTGGATCTACATGTTGAACTTGCGTTGTATCTTATAATTGATGTGTCTGGTTTCTGTGCTAGTGTCCCCCTACAATTCCCCCGCCCCCCGAAAAACTATTTGTAAATTGGTGATTACCTTACTATCTTCTACTTGATCCCATTGACTCTCACAGCAGCCCAGGGAGAAAGATATTAAGGGATGTTGGTGAAGATTCTGTAGCTAAGAAGTGATGAAGCCAGGATTTGAGCCCAGACTGACTCATCCAAATCTCCTCCTTTCCTCTGAATCATATTTCCTGGTTCTGGTTTCCAAAAACACAAGAGCTGAGATCTCTTGCCCCCTCTTTCTGTCTCACCCTCTCTGTCTGCAGTCTGGCCACATCGTCTCCTGTCCTGTGGAGGGGCGCTGCTTAGTGCGTTTCTGCCCTATGAGCCGATGTGCAGAACGGTGAGGGAGGAAAACTTATCCGAGCTAGAGGTCTGAGCAGGTGTCTTTTGCCCTTGAGGTTTGTTCCAAAGCTGGAGAGAAAATGTCTGGTAAGAAAGCAGAAGCCCAGAGAAGTTTTGCAATTGGCCTAGGGTCATAGACAATCAGTAAATGGCAAGAAGTGAAAAAGGCAGGCGTCTTGGGAGCCTAGTTTTATATCATGGAAGCGAGTCAGACATCAATAACGAGACATCAACAACCAATCTCACTTTGGGGGAAAAAAAAGATTCAAACTCATGGCGTGGCTGAAATGAATGAGCAAGTCAGTCAAGATAGTGAATGTAGTTGTTGGGTGAGGTAAGAGGATGATGAAAAAAGTTTTCTAGGTCTCTAGTGGAACTGTTTAGCAGCAGTGGAATCTGTACTATCCTTTGGGGAAACCAAGTGAACTTTGAGTGGTAAGGATCCAATGGTAGAAGTCACACTTCTTTATTCAAATATCCAAAGGGCAACCCAGTTTTTATTTGTTAAATTGAATTTTTGGCTTTGATTGTAATAAACATACTATATTTTGAAAATCTTCACATTGGCTTTTGTGGAAGTACCATTCATTTTAGTAGCGATCTTATTTTTTTTTTTTTTAAGGGAACTTTATTTTTATTTATTTATTTATTTATTTATTTATTTTTGGCTGCTTTGGGTCTTCCTTGCTGCGCGGGCTTTCTCTAGCTGCAGCGAGCGGGGGCCACCCCTCGCTGCGGTGTGCAGGCTTCTCATTGCGGTGGCCTCTCTTGTTGTGGAGCACAGGTTCCAAGCGCGCGGGCTTCAGTCATTGTGGCGCACGGGCTTAGTTGCTTCGCGGCATGTGGGATCTTCCTGGACCAGGGCTCAAACCCGTGTCCCCCGCATTGGCAGGCAGATTCCCAACCACTGTGCCACCAGGGAAGCCCGTGATCTTATTTTAATGCTTTTTCAAAAGTTGTACTTCTGGTTGGTGGCTGGGTAGGCTGGCTGATATTATCTTACTTTATTGATGCCTGCATTATTCAAGGCAGAATCCCAAACCCTGACAAAATAAAAGTAGATCACATTTATTGTTTCTTCTCCATGTTCTACACTTGCCTTGGTTAGAGAGCTGAATTAGATTAGTTTGACAGGATTTGTTCTTTATGAAGCTTTACTGACTGCTGTCTTACACTTTTATATATCACTGTTTCTAAAGTTGTTGTCTGATGATTTCTTGTCACTGTTTTTTTTTTTTCTTTCTGGAAATGTATGCAATGTGCATATTATGAATAATGAAGGGCTTTATTTATGTACTTATTACAAATGACGATAAGGGTTAGAGAGGAATATTAATTTCTCTATTAGTACTTGAATATGAATCGAGGGTTCATTGATTTGTAAATTACCTTTTAATGGAATTTGGAAAAAAGTGTTCTCATCATATTTTCTCTATAAATTCTTATTAAATGCTTAACTTTGCATACAAAGGATACAATGGTATCACAGATGAATATTCCAACATGTTCAATTTTTTAGAGCAAGAATGATATTTGGATTAACTAATATCACAGCAGTCTGGTAGAGATTTATTGAAGTTGTTTATTGTTGGTGGAATGAAACCTTTTCTTTTTGACTTCTCTACCCTTTAAGCTTCTTTTCCCATTTGTAAATTCTTCCCAACGTAAAAGTCATAAACTTGCTTCCCTTGCAGCTAGGACGCGGGCACTTGACTCGGGCTGCACCAGTCAGATGCTTGCGTTTGAGATTTTTTAATTGAAAGCTAGTGACACAAATAAACAGGTGTAGCATAGAACCATTCTGGTGAGGGGAAGGGCAAATCGCCTATATTGGGGACTTCCCTGGCAGTCCAGTGGTTAAGACTGCACTTCCACTGCAGGGGGCATGGGTTTGATCCCTGGTCGGGGAACTAAGATCCCCCATGCCGTGCGGGGCTGCCAGAACAAAAACAAAAACAAAAAAACCCACATAAGCAAACAGCCTATTTTCTCAGAGAGAGCAGTACCAGAGGTTCTGGCAGTACCCTCTGGTTTCCAATGTGGTAGATAAGCTAAAGTATCTGTACCCAGAAGTGGAGTCTACCCAGGGGATATCTGTGGTGTGAGATGGGCATTGCTCCTGGCTTTGTAGTCTTCAAGCTTGGTTTTCCCAGTCTCCTTGAAAATCTGAAATTGTCTCATATCCTTTAACACATTCCTTTTCTATTTAATCTAGCCAGGGAGTTTCTGTAGTTTACAACTAAGAAATCCAATTGATACAACTGGAATATGAGGATAATGACAAGGAAATAGGATTCTTTCATATGTATCTCATTTTAGCTGCTGAAAGAGATCAGTAGAAAAAGACTCTTTGCCAAGTTTTTCTTACAGCAGCCATCACTTACTTAAACTGAGTCATGTTTTAAAACAGCAATCTAGAGGGAGTGATGCACACCCAGACAGAGTGTTTCTAAGGGAAATGGAGGGTGTTTTAATACTGGTGCAATAAATGGCTATGAGTTTGGGATTCACCACTGACCTTAGGAAAGGGCTTTAAAAGATGAGCTATGAAGAGGTCCAGGATAGAGCTCTTCTGGAAAGTTTCCAGGTTCTTAGCTTGTGAGGTATTAGGAGCGGGTTGGACTAAAGAGTACAGTTTCACTAAAGGCCCATGATTTAATTCTTCCAACCATTCATACAACCATATTTATGAAGTGCCCATTCTGTACCATGCACATACAAAATATGAAGGAGACGGTGGTGAACTAGGCAGAGCTACACAGACCTTTATTTGGTGCTCTGGGGTTTCAAAGTGTTTCCATATACACATGAGGGAAGGGTGATGGGTTTTAGTGTAAGTGAAGATGCTGAACATTGGAGAGGTTATGTGATTTACCCACAAACACATAGCCAGTAAGTAGTAGAACTGAGAATCAAATTCAATTCTTCTAGTTCCAGAATCTTATACTCTTTCCAGGATGCCAGCCCTTCTTACCTGTCGGAGCTCATATCAACAGTGAGAGATAGGCGTGAAAATATTACTTTTTCTTCCCTTTCCTAGGAAGGGAGCCTGAGTCCAGGAAAGGTTAAATTGGTAAATATAGAGGCAGGGCTTCACTTTGTAGGGCTTGTGGTGTTAGTACCACTCTGCAATTTTGCTACCCCAGGCTGCCTCTGTCATTTATATCTTGATTATAAACATGATATTGAGAGTTGCCCTTGATGGATGATATTCAGGGAAGGGAAAATATCAGACATCTTTGGGATGAGGGTTAGGTACCATCGAATATAGTCAAGTGTGAGAACTAGAGAGAGAGGGAGTACAAGAAAGGGAACTCTACCTACTTAGCCATTTCCTCCTAGGGCTGTGGTTTTATAAAAGACATGGTCCCCACCCTTACTGATACCACAATCTAGTGGGCAAGATAAGCATGTACTGTACCACAACGTTCATTGCAGCACTATTTACGATAGCCGGGACATGGAAGCAACCTAAATGTCCATCGACAGAGGAATGGATAAAGAAGATGTAGCACATATATACAATAGAATATTACTCAGCCATAAAAAGAAACGAAATTTAGTTATTTGTAATGAGGTGGATGGACCTAGAGTCTGTCATACAGAGTGAAGTAAGTCAGAAAGAGAAAAACAAATACCGTATGCTAACACATATATATGGAATCTAAAAAAAAAAAAGAAAGAAAAAATGGTTCTAATGAACCTAGGGGTAGGACAGGAATAAAGATGCAGACATAGAGAACGGACTTGAGGACACGGAGAGGAAGGGGAAGCTGGGACGAAGTGAGAGAGTAGCACTGACATATATACACTACCAAATGTAAAACAATGGCTAGTGGGAAGCTGCTGCATAGCACAGGGAGATCAGCTCGATGCTTTGTGACGACCTAGAGGGGTGGGATAGGGAGGGTGGGAGGGAGGCTCAAGAGGGAGGGGATATGGGGATATATGTATACATATAGCTAATTCACTTTGTTATACAGCAGAAACTAACACAACATTGTAAAGCAATTATACTCCAATAAAGATATTTAAAAAAAAAAGATAAGCATGTACAAAACTGAGTCATGTGCGTTATATTTATCCTTCTAGATGGCATTAATTTCTTTCTTTTTGTAACTGAAATTTTTATTGAGTCAATTGTAGATTGTTGAGAAGTGAAGATAACGTGCAATTATAAGAAATAGTACAGAGAGGTCTTGTGTATCCTTTACCCAGTTCCCCCAATGGTAACATCTTGCAAAACTATGGTACGATATCACAGCCAGTATATTGACATTGAAACAATCCACTGATCTTACTCAGATTTCCCACGTTTTACTTGTACTCATTTGTGTGTGTGTGTAGATGTGTGTGTTTGGTTCTATACAGTTGTATTACCTGTGCTAGTTTGTGATCCGACACCACAGTTAAGATACAGAACTGTTCCATCACTACGAGAATCCCATGTGCTGACCTTTTATATTTTTATAACCATATTTCCCCCCCTTCCCTGGTTTTATCTTTTGTGTCTCATGTATCCTTGCTATCTATAAAGAATAAATGAACTAACAGTGCCATAAGAGACTATATTATATTATTTTTATATTTGTATTTATATGAATATATTTGCTCTGGAGGCAGAGGACGAAGCCATTCATTATAGCTGGGCCTTAGTCAGAGAAGGAGGAGAAGCAGAGCTTAACAGTGAGTGTTATGGGACACCCATGACTTGGGCTGGAGGGCACAGTGACTAATCTCACGGACTCCAAGAAGGACTGGCTGCCTCCGTGTGAATTCCCTTTCCACCACTTACTGTTTGAGTGGTCTTACCTAGGCACCTCTCTAGGTCCCCTCAGTTTTCTCATCTTTAAAATAGGAAGGACATTGTACCCACTTCAGGGGTCACCTTGGGACAAACTACGATGGGGCATGTCTAACACTCAGCAGAGTGCCAGGCACATGGTAAGACTCACCTCAACGAACAGGTGCCATTCTTATTAGTCTTGGTTTTAGCAATTTGCGAAGGGCCTCCAAAGACCGAGACGGGAGGTCCTGTCTCAATCTGCCTTTGTGAGGAGGCGTGGATTGGGCTTCCTCCCGGAGGCTGGTGTGGGAAATGGTTCTCAGCGGGTGGCTGAGCAAGGCCAACACCTGGCCCCCAGCCCACTGTGGTTCTGTTGTTCTCGCCCTGCTGGTCACTCCCACTGAGGCTCCGGAGACCTTGCTGGCATTTTTTACATCTTTTCTTAAATCCTATGAGGAAAATGATTTGTTGATGGGCATTTCTGAATCTGGGGGTTCATGAACCTCCTGGCAGGCTGCCCTCCTGAATAACCAGTCTTGTGTACCAAAAGCCTCACCAAAACTTTGCAGGGTCAGTGGGTGAGTTTTATCCCAGCCTGGCCTCCTTCCTAAGAAAGAGGCTTGTAGGAAATCATTCCCAAGAATCAGCTCCCTTTTCATCCACTTCCTCTTCATGTGATCGAGGAGGGGTGTTTACTGCAGGTCTGACTTGCAGTTAGTGTGTCTGGACCTCTCTTGGTTCCATTGGAATTCCCTTGCTGTGTACACACCTGTATGAGAAAGTAAATCTTCTTGGGTTACAAAGACAAAAGGCGGTAAGTAGAGCAGGATTCCAGTTAAGAACCCCTTACAAATCCTTTTGCCAACTGTCAAACCCACTGTGAGAGGCCACCATAGAAAAGGCCTGTCTGGGGAGCTGCAGAGACTTCTTTTTTTTTTTTCAAGGATGAAATTGAACAGAACCTGGGAAGGTTCTTTCCATCCACAAATTTCAAATGGCATCCTCAACAATTCATTGTGGGCTATCAAATATTACTGTCTCTGTCTCTCCTTGGAGATTCTTATAATCCCAGCAGACCAGGGACTTAACACACTAAGTATGGGCAGTTGTGAAGAGGAGGGTAGTGAACTGTTTCCCAGTTACAGACACAAGGCGCATACGGCTGGGGAATAAGCAATGATTTTAGGGGATACAGGGACAGGTTTTAGCCTCCACTGATGATTCTTAGTGATAATTAGTGATCACTCTAGGGACGGTAAAATGGTGATCTAAAATCTTATTTTCCTTTATTACCTCTGAGTATAAAAAGAGGTTTCCCCTCTCTCTTCCTCTCCCAACACTTCCCCCTTTTCAGTATCAATATGGGTTTTTGGATTATTATTTAATGTGTTATAATCCCTTCCTTTTGTTATTGATTTTGATACTCAAATTGTTTCATAATTTGCCAGAGGGAGCCCCTTCAGGTTGGCTCCTGTGTCCTTTCGACATGTCCCCACAGGTTTTTGAGCATTTCCTTACTCTCTGGAATAAGACTTTCCAGGTTATATCTAACCTCTTATGATTAAAGTGTTAGAAAAAGCAGGAAGGTGAAAATCTTTTCCCAACTTCAGCACTGGCAAACACATCCCAGAACTTTGGCAAAAAAACAGCACGTTCTGGACTGGACTTATTGATCACTGAAGCTCCAGAAACGGGTCATGGGGAAGTCACTGTTGTCTGGGAGAGGCTGTGGGTGCAGACCCTGCTGGTGATGAGCATACGTGTGGGCTCAGGCAAGTGCAGGCTCGTGAACACCTGGTCAACCTGACTCCTGGCACGTATCCATGGTGATGGAAGATGGGAAGCATATGGTAATTAAAACCACAAGTAAAATGATTTCAACCAGTGATTTTAACTCGTTTCCTGAATGACATGATGAGAGCAATTGATAAAATTATCCATTTGCTTTGCACCAATGTAAATGTCTTCTGCTCTCACATCTGTAGAGATGAGGGTGCTCAGGAAAGGGGGCCAGTAAAAGGAAAATAGAGATGATGAGGTGAAAAATCCCGCAAACTGGCTGATGCAAAAAAAAAAAGTCAAATGTGAAAATGTTTCACCAAGGCAGAGACATTTTGGGTCAGCGACTTCTAGATAGTTTGTGTGTCACTTGGTAAGTGACCCTTAAACATAACTGTGCGATGCCAGCTGAGTGTGTGGAAAGAAAGAAATAGACCTGTGTATTAGGATGGGAAGGAGAATAGCCTCTTGGTTGGAGGTGGCCATTGGCCGTGTCACCAGGGACCTGATATTATTGATATACTAGGATGCACGCCAATAGGGATGTCCCACGTGAACAGCCCACATGATTTAAAATTGCTCTGAATCCTCCCAGTTGTTTCAAGCACAGAACCCCAGAAGACAGCCCACACTCCTCAGGAGGCAAGTTCAATGAGAAGGCCAGGTCCTGGGGAAGAGATGAAGACCAGCTTGTTCCTAGCCCACGGTGTGGTGTCCTACTTTTTCACCATAGATGTTCAAGGCCCTTTAGTATTATCTACTGAGTTAATTACAATGTTGCCCTTTGAGTTTGGAAATTGCATTGATATTTTTAGATAAAAGATGATTTCAGCCTGATCTTTTCAATAAACAGTGGTAAATTTTCTAAGGCCAAATAAGGGTACCGTGACATCTCATCCACTTGGACCCAACCACCTAGCATTTTCTGGTCTTCCAGTTGTTAAGAGAAGAGGGTGACTATTAATAAAACAGATATGTAGTATTCAAGCTTTAAAAAGTCAGCTTCCCGGGGATATTCATGTGTTGAGTCAGCTAATACACACACTACTGTTCTCTTTTGCCATGCCTATTGCAGGCATAGATAATCTATCAGAGCTTCAAAACCTTCTGTATAACATTAATTGGATGCCTACACTGGATGGGATGCTGAGGGCAAGAAAAGTGGAATATATCTTGTCTCTGTCCTTTAAGAGCTTTCAGTACGCTTGGGAAGAAATCAAGGGTGACGGTAACCGTTCTCAAATGCACTTTCCATCTATCAGAATTTTACAGTTACATGGAATCAAAGTCATCCCCTTTTCATTGTACAACGATAGTAGAACGAGGATGGCCTATTTCTCCTGGATCTTTTACAACATGATAGTACTTTCCAGAAAGAGACTTGCCCTGTAGACGGTTTTGGTGATGATTCCCCTGTGCTGTGCGGTATAAGTGTGATTTGGGGTTTTTTTGTTGTTGTTGCACAGAACAAAATAACATGCAGGTTACCTCCAATAATGGAACTTGTCCTATGGATACGTTGAATATGGGATAGTGAAGCAGTGAAGTGTGGAAGTTAAGAGCAAAGGTGTCAGAGACAAGAATTGGCTCTGCTAACCTTCAGGATGGTTGATCCTGGGCGAATCAACTTAAGCTCTCTGGGTATCTGTTTCCTTATCTGTAAAACAGGAAACAATAGTAGATACTTTACAGAGTCGTTTTGAGGATGAAATGAGATAAGAATATAAAAGTGTTTGCCACAGTTCCTGGCATATCATTAATGCTCACATTAATAATTGCCATTATTATTATTATTATTACCATGATCATTATTATTACATGTGGAATTGATTCCAGCAGCAGCCTTGAGGGCCAGCAGAAGCCTAGGCAGAGCCCCCCTCTTAGGGACGGAAACATTGCTCAGGAGCTGGTATGCTGTTCAGGTTCGCATCAGCCCCTAGACATCAGGTTTCCTTTGGCTATTTATTGCTCCATCATTATGTAGACTCAGCTACTCCGTCTCTGCTTTGACTGATTGCTGCTACCATGAACTACTTTCTCTCTGCTCCTTCTCCACCTGGTGACTTCTGCTGACTCGTCGCTTTTGAAATTCTCTTCCTATTTCTCATTCCCACGGTGGGTGATCAAAGGCAATCAGCTGGTTTCCCCTTTCCTTCTTGCCAAGAACATCTTCTTTCCATTACTGTACATCTCAGGGAGGGAGAAGAAGGAACACCAGTGGAATTCAAGGAAACCGAATCCCATGTAGACTCATTTTAGGTCTCTTGTCCCACCAGTGGAATTCAAGGAAACCGAATCCCATGTAGACTCATTTTAGGTCCCTTGTCCCACCAGTGGAATTCAAGGAAACCGAATCCCATGTAGACTCATTTTAGGTCTCTTGTCCCACCAGTGGAATTCAAGGAAACCGAATCCCATGTAGACTCATTTTAGGTCTCTTGTCCCACCAGTGGAATTCAAGGAAACTGAATCCCACGTAGACTCATTTTAGGTCTCTTGTCCCACCAGTGGAATTCAAGGAAACCGAATCCCATGTAGACTCATTTTAGGTCTCTTGTCCCACCAGTGGAATTCAAGGAAACTGAATCCCATGTAGACTCATTTTAGGTCTCTTGTCCCTTAAGTGACCCTAGTTTGCCCTTTCAGATGACTCTCACCTAACTGTGTACAGGGGGAACACCTCCTTGGTATATAGAAATGCCTTTTCCCACTAAGCTTCAAATGTGCTTAGCTTCTGCATCTCCGGGAAGTTTACAGAAAAGCTGTAGCACAATTTGTATCAGTGGATTTATTCCCTTTTCATTCAATTGTTGAATCATGAAGGAGAGTTGAGGTACAACCACTGACTTTCAACATTGAGTAGAAACATTTTAATATCAGTTAAAACAACAGAGTAATGCCCGTAATAATAGGTCCAGTATTAAGACCTATAGACGATTTAGAATCCACTGTTTACGTTTCATATCTTATTCAGTTCACCTGTCTCTTAAAGATGACACCTATTTTAAATAATCAAAATCAAACCATTTGCTAAAAATAGGAGCAAAGCTTTAATGTAAAGGATAATTAATTTCCTATTCTTCCAGGGAAGATGACATTGAGGGTTGCCTGGGTCCCTTGCTTTTTCAGTCTGCTTTTGGCAGTATTTATTGCACATCCATTTGGGCATAGCAAGAGAAGGGAGTATCAAACCATCCTTTTGAGGCTTTTTAGCAAGGCTGAGGAAAGGATAGGTGTCCACTTGTTGGAGGGTGTCTACCTGTTAGCAGGATTTCTCAGATTGTGATCTGCATTCCAGTCTGCCCGTCTCCAATTCAGGGAAACGGAATTAAAAAGTTTTGCTGTCAAATCAGGTTGGGAGCCACTCGATTCTGTGGTACTTTCATGCTTTTGAGGAGTCTTATTTCATGTAAGCGTACTGTTGAATCTAAGAAGCCCTGTAAAACTGGGGTAACTCCAGCATTTTCCAAATATATTTCAAAATGGAATCTCTTTATTTGTGGAAGGTCCATTTGTGAATGATGAAGTCTGGATTTAGAGTTCTGTTGGGGTGGTACCTCCAAAGAGCAGATTCCAAGATGGGATTGACGTGCTCAAGATTTATTTGGGGAAACACGTGGGAAGGACAAAGAGGAAGGAGTAGGAGAAAGCAGAGAGTCTTCAGACCACGATGCAAATTTGACCCCTGTGATGGAGAGCAGGAAGGAAGGGAAACTGGGTAGGAAGATTCTTCTAAAACAGTTTCCTCCAGGTCAAGAGGGAGCCTTGTGGCTTAAGTTATCCATTAGAGGCGTCCCATGTCTTGCAGGATTAGTTCACTTGCTGTGGTTAGTCATTTGCTGGGAGCAGCCCATGGGCAGCATGGCCTCGTGTGACACAGTAGTGAATTGAGAGTTATAGGAGCTGGGGCCATCAGTCAGCTATGCTTCGTGCAGCCAGAGATCTGAATGGCACTTTTTCATGACTGCCACAATTTCCAGCTTTGGCTCTTTTTTAGCCATGCAGACTTGAGTAAGTCATTCCAGGTTCTGGAACCTAAATTGTTAATCTACCAAGTAGCAGGGAAACCTTTCTATGTCACATAGCTGCCATGACACATAGCGGTACATGAAAGTTCTTTGTAATCTACAAAGCATTCTAGAAATAGGAAAGAATATTATGATGGAGTGACTGAAGCCTTTTCAAGTGTATTAGCTGCTAGAAAGCCATTGTGCTCCTTGACCACATCACACTGTCTTTTCCCTCATTGCTCTGAATTTCCCACAGGCCCACTGCAGTGCTGGGCATCTAATAGGTAATGAGTAAGTGTTTGTTGAATCATGATAACAACTGTTATGAGTTCTCCAGAGAAACACTCCATGACTAAGACGGTAAGTGGGATAAAGATTGTAGACACTGAAATTTATTCCCTCTGGCAGAGGCCACATGGCAGGAGGCAAAGCATGGGGGAGGGTGGAGGATGGTTTCTGCTGATGTGATCTGCACTTGTATCTGGAATGGACATAGCAGCTTCATGCAAAGGGTTATTACTCTTCCCAGAGCGCGGAAGGTTGGAGGAGAGTTTCATAACCTTCTTGCTTTGCAATATAGTCTCTCTTTTGAGAATTTCTAAAATAATTCTGAAGCTAACTGAATTGTTAAGACAATTCCCAATCTGCATTCTAGATAATTGTACAGCAACACTCCTCTGAAGTTCATTTTCCAGAGCTGTATATCAGTTACCTTATTGGCCCCTTTGAGTTTTACCAACTCATCCTTTCCCGCTTTTGGAGAAGTATCAGTTGGGGCCAAAATGGTTAAGGGGCAAGCACAGGAAAGAGGGTAAGTGGAGTAGCAGGGATGATGTGTGACTGGGTAATTTCTTAAAGAGTTGACTGTCGCTCATCTATTTGGTTCTACTTTCCTGAGAGGTGGCAGTGTTGTCTATTCCTTCTTTGTACCTTTCTTTGCACCAGCTCAGCATTTTGTTCAATTAATGTTTGTGCAGGGTGCACAATTAATGCTGGGTGCAGGGAAGACAGTGGTGAATCAGCTAGAGAGAGTTCCTACCCTAATGGAACTTTTGGTCTAATGGACACTCGTGAAAAAAACCATGTAAAAATAAAATAACAAACTTTGATAAGTGATGAAAAGAAAAAGCACAGGGAATGTGAGGACCTGCTGAGCCTGCGGGAGGGGATGGGGGAGGGGGAGCTTTAGGGAAGGCCTTGTGATTTTTTTATTTTATTTTATTTTATTTATTTTTTTATACAGCAGGTTCTTATTAGTCATCAATTTTATACACATCAGTGTCCTTGTGATGTTAAGTGACATCTTTCTAAGGGATGGGATGGAGTTAATGGGGCAAAGAGATGCGGGAGGGCATATGGATTCTAGGCACAGAGGAGAGCATGTGCAAAGGCCCTGAGGGAAGGGCATGTTTCAGTCAAGTTGCTGAAGGAAGGTGGTGTGGTCGGAGCAGAGAGAGCAAGCAGCACGAGATGAAGCAGAGAAATAAGGCTGCGGGGTTGTCCATTTGGTTTTTCCCTATGATGAGCAATCAGCAAACATTTATGATTGAATGTGTACTGTGCAGCCAGACGACTTCTGTTGTTACGATGTGTACTTGTATCTGAGCCAGACATAGCAGCCACGTGGTAAGGCTGTCATTCTGCAAACAAGGAGAAATAAACTTAAATCCTAGGAGGAGGGATTTGAGCTTTAGCTAGAGAACACTTGGGGCCCCCTGGGGCTGTTGAGCTCAGAAAAGAGTTGCCACAGGATCTTCTTTTGTGAAGAACAGATCAGACAAGGGGAGGAGGTTTGGTTCCCTTGACTGGCTCAGGAATCAGGAGACAAGGTTGCAGCTCTGACGGTTCCATGATTGGCTATGTGACCTCAGACCACATCACCTTTTTAGTCATCATTTTCCCCTTTTGTAACGTGTAAGGTTGGGGCTCAGTAATCTCTGACATCTTTACTTCTGATTGAAGTCAAATCTACGATGACCAAAAACGGGAGGTGGGATGCTTCAGAAAGCCTGTGCCCCATCTGTGAACCCCTGAGCCAAGGCCCATTTCCCTGGAGACAATGAGGACTCAGTTGCGGATGTTGAACGAGGCTGCCTTGTGAGCTACTCTGTAACCTGCTCAGTCCTCACTTGCAAAACCTTCTCGCCACCCCCCTGCCTTCCTGCCTTGCTGTCCTGCCCCTTGGAGGCTCTTACACCACTGCCTGGCCCACAGGCATCAACTTCCCATTCTTCTCCATGAGGGGCTCAGTGGAGTGAACCCACTTTCTTTCCTTTCCTGTGGTGCCATTAAGAAGTGCAAGAGGGGGACTTCCCTGGTGGCGCAGCAGTTAAGAATCCACCTGCCAATGCAGGGGACATGGGTTCGATCCCTGGTCCAGGAAGATCCCACATGCCGCAGAGCAACTAAGCCCGCAAGTCACAACTACTGAGCCCGCGTGCCACAACTACTGAAGCCCACGCACCTAGAGCCTGTGCTCCGCAGCAAGAGAAGCCACCACAATGAGAAGCCCGCGCACCTCAACGAAGAGTAGCCCCTGCTCGCCACAACTAGAGAAAGCCAGCGAGCAGCAACGAGGACCCAACACAGCCAAAATTAATTAATTAATTAATTAAAATAAACAGCACAAGAGGAAGTAACAAAGGGCAGTGGATCAGTTCCTTCCTTGGTGCTGGCATACAAATGACCACAAACTGGGAGGCTTAGAACAACAGAAATGTATCCTCTCCCAGTTCTGGAGGCCAGAAGTCTGAAACCAAGGTGCTGAGAGGACTCTGCTCCCTCTGAAGGCTCTGGGAGAGAATCCTTCCTTGCCTCTTTCAGCTTCTGGTGGCTCCAGGCATTTCTTGGCTTGTGGTCACATCATTCCGATCTCTGCCTCTGTCTTCACATGGCCTTCTCTGTGTGTCTTCTTTTCTGTTTCTTGTAAGAACACTTGTCTTTGGGTTTAACACCCACTCATGTAACCCAGAATGATCTCATCTTGAGATCTTTAACTTAATTACATTTGCAAAGACTCTTTTTTGCAAATAAGGGCACATTCACAGTTTCCAAAATGTGAATATATATTTTGGGCAGCCACCATTCAACCCACTCCAGGCAATGACTTCTGAAGCATCTGATCCACCAAAATGCCTTCTTTTTATTTGTCTCCTTTCTAAACTTGACGTCTTTGAAATAACCTCAGACTACAAGTCCCAATGAAATGCCACAGAGAGCAGGCTGGAGGGCCTGAGAGCACAGGCTCTGAGGGCAGGTGGCCTTGGTTCAAATCCCAGCACTTACCAGCCCCTCTGTGGCTCAGTTTCACCATCTGTACATTGGGCACAATGATAGTACCTACCTCTGAGGGCTGTTGTGGGACTTAAATAGGATAATACTTGTAAAAGTATCTAGAACTGGCCCCAAGTAAAGTGAAAACATATTCAATATTGCAAATGAGTAGGGGATGGTGAAAATAATTAAAAATCCAACTTCGATGGCTAGATGGTGGCTAGAAAGTATCCAGGGCTTTGGCATTGTCTGGAGCTGGGGTTTCTTTGAGCCTTGACCTACCTGTGGCTACCTGACTTGGAATAAAACACCCTGGAGGCCCCTCCTCTCAGGATCTGCTCTGAGCTGCTGTGTTTGCAGATCAGAGTCTTGGGCTCTGGATTTCAAACAGAGATAGGGAGCTGCCGGGCAGACACAGCAGAAAGGGCATTTCCTGGGAGACGCCTGCCCCTCTGGAGGAGATAGCCTTGTGCCCGAGACAGTCTCCATTCTAGAGGGGAGACTTTTTCCTCCCAAGACCAGTGCTGGACACTGCACCTCCTACCCTGCTGACCTACCTTGAGGTCAAGAAGTTAGTTATCGTGAGTATTTCTGGACAAGGTCAGGAGCCTTCACTGGTCAAGGTGAGACTGGTTGCTCTTTTTCTTATTACTGAGCTGGACTCTGTTGCTGTCTAGGCTGCTGGGAGCCCTTGGGGATGCTGCTCTTCTGTTTGTTCTTAGAGACCTGGGTCATGATGAGTGGTGTCGCAGAGTGCAAAGAGGCTGGGCTTCAGCAATGGATGCTGTGTGGCTGTAGTCAAGTTTCCAAACCTCTCTGAGCTGTGGTGTTTACCATCTGGGAAGTGAGGATTGCCCAGTACCTGACTCTGGTTAGGTGCTTGAAAAATTGTGGCTCTGATTGGTATTTGGGAGGTGGTATGGAGTGGAGGTTGGATAGAGTTTTGTTGCAGCTTAGAGCTGTGGGATCTTAGACAGGTTACTTAACCTCCTAGGCTTTAATTTTTGCATTTGTAAAAGAGATTGAACCTTTCCATCAGATGGTTATTGGGATGATTAGATGAAAAAAATGTATGCAGGACCTTAAGCCAATTCCTGGCTTATCCTACGTGCTTAATGAACAGCAGCTATTGATTGCCCCAGAGCACTTTGAATCATGATACTAAATAATAAAATGGATGACTATATAGAATAAATTATCCATCCCAGCATGGTCTAGAAGGAAAAGCATTCAGCTGGCTGTGAGGAGACCGGGCTCTGTCCCCAGCTTGGCCAATTTGTAGCTGGGTGACTTTGAGCAAGTTGCTTTTGCTTTTAACAGTTGTGAAATTTCTTTCACTTGGCTTTTTTAACCATCCAGAAGAAAGTGATTAGATTATCATATTTAACCCCTTGGAGCATTTTCTGTAATGCACAGGGGTTCTGAAGTAGAGCTCTATGGAAGGAAAAAGTCCATTTTTGAATGAACGGGATTCGAGGTGTGTCTGTTATCAGAGTTCCCCCGGCCTGGGTTTGGAGAGGGGGGGCTGTGGAGGTCCATGCTTGCTGAGGTCTTAGCATTTCTGGGGGGTGAACACAGGATAAGTGGGCAGCCAGAAGTCCCAGCAGTTTCAATAAACAGGTATATGATCTTGATTTGGTTCCTAGTTTCTTTCTGGGTCTCAGTTTCCCTACTGGCCAAACAAGTAGGTTAGTCTTGATGAGTGGTTTTCAAACTTTACAACTTAATATATAAAACAGATAAAAATGGAGCCCCTCAGATTGAAGGGATGGGGGAGAGTTCTCGGTGAATTTGAGGTCCTTGATGTCTCGTCTCAGAAAGAATTTAGTGAGAGACAAAGTGATAGGTAAGAAGTGGACTTATTTAGAGAGAAAGACACTCCACAGACAGAGTGTGGGCCATCTCAGAAGGCAAGAGGTGAGATAGGGAGCTCCTCATCACTCGAGGCTATAAGGCAAGGGCTGGCTTGACAGCTGAGAGTTTTATTTATTTTATCAAACAAATACCTCTTGCGCACCTGCTACATGTATAGCACTCACGTGCACCCCACACATTGCCTAATGAGGTGGAAAGACATACACACAAGTGGTTCGGGAGGGGATGACCTGCTTTACCAGCTTAGGTTACAAATAAGTCACATTGTCTTTTATCATTCAAAGTCATTGCTTAAGCAAGTTAGAAGAGTGGTCAGCTTTGCCTTCCTACTCTTAAGTTTCCCTGGAAGCATAAAGTGCAGTTTTGCTTTTAAATATTAAACAAGGAGGTAAGATCAGTCTACTCACAGTCACAGATTTTACTCCCATCACTCCGAATTGTATCCCTATTGAAAAGGAGTCCTTCTTTGGTAAAGGACGTCCCAAGGCTTCCTGAGGCTGTAACACCCTGGTTTTTACTTGGATGCTTGCTCATTTCAGACCAAGGCCATTGAGTTGGGAGGGGCTTCCAGCCTCAGCCATGCCCTGGACCAGCACCGGCCTTCCCCATGACTCTCTAGTCTTGGTATTGGGCACCGGTCAACAATCTAGATTCATTTACCCTCAGGATGAACACCCCTCTCTCACAATCCCCACCACCTTGGGGTTCTTTGTTTTCTTTCCAGCCAGTGAACCTCAGTCAGAGACAACCATAACCCCTCAGAATATTTCTAATAACATTGGACCTCAAAAGGGTCTCCCTCCCTTTCCTCCAGGTAACTCCCCAGGCCCCATGCAGATTTGCCTGTTCCTCCCAAACAGCCTCTGAAATCTAAGTACACAAGAGCATGTGGAAGCAGAGTGTTGGTTAAGACACAAAAAAGAGGGACTTCCCTGGAGGTCCTGTGGCTAGGACTCCGTGCTTCCACCACAGGGGGCACAGGTTCGATCCCTGGCTGGGGAACTAAGATTTCGCATGCCACATGGCGTGGCCAAAATTAAAACCCCCAAAAACAAGACACAAAAAAGAGCCTCATCCCCTGAGACCTCTGACCTTATAGCTACAGAACTAAGAGGCACTGGTCAAGCCATGCATCCTTAAAGAGGATCTACTGGGGGGGCCTTGCTGATCCCATCTGCTCAGAGAAGCAACTGGCAAAATATAACTGGCAGTTTAGTAATGATTCACCTGGCTGAGTACCCAGTCACGACTACGAGGGAGTGGTCCAAGGTGTGAATATTGGGTGGGAGTGGTAGGATTGTCCAGAGGAGAAGATCAAGTGGCCTTCCTATTGCTCTCAGGACAAAATCGAAGTCCATTCCCCATGGCTTGAGTTCCTGCGTGATCTGCTTCCTGCCCACCTCTCTGGCCCCCTCGCTCTCCTCTCCTTTCTTTCACTCTGCTCCAGGCTTGCAGGGAGGGGCACTTTTTTAACACTGCATCCGCATTTGCCTCCAGGCCTTCAGACTTGCTGCTGCCTCCTCCCTCCTTGAACTCCGACAGTGTGGAAAGAGATGCTTTAAAAAGAGATGCTTTAAATGTGGACAGGAGAGCAGAATTGCTGAAGGCTCACGTGGACCTCCTGCCTGAGCGTAGGCTACATGGCTGAGACCTTCTCGAACAGAGCCGAGTGCCATTTGGAACACTGCCAACGCCAAGGCTCACAAAGCCCCTTTCAAGCCTGTCACTCACTGTTGCTCCAAGCCTCGCTGTCCCTCTCCATCCCACTGTCAGCCTTTTGCTGAAGAAACGTCCTCTAGTTTATCCTCCTACAACTTCAGGTGGAATGCTGAAACATTAGAGCTTCCTGTTGGTTGAGTGTCAAACATCCAACCAAAGTTACCCCTGAACCTCTAGATACTTTGAAAAGTACTGTGACTGAAATAGCTGGGTGGTTTGGAAGGTGGTGAATTCCTCATCCTCAGAGATACTCAAGGAATATTGTAGGTTGAAGTCAATGGGGTTGGGTGTAAAGGAATTTAAACATCAGGTCAAGAGATGGATGACTTTTAAGAGCCCTTCTAACTCTGAGTTGCTGTGAATTTCCAGAAGATTAGGCAGAGTGCATGGATTTTTATAATGTGGTGTATCTTGTCCTGTTTTAGAATCTCAGAGAAACCGGAAAGATATAGAAGAAACCACCCACTAGATTAGGGCATTTACTGCAGCCAGGGGGGTTATTTTCTCAGATCTGACTTTGTATCTCTTGATTGGAGGCTTGTTGGGATATGTTAGTTCCAGGAAAGACCCTTAAGGAAGGTCTTATATTATGAAAGTAGAGAGAAGGGCTTGGAGTGCTGGTTTGCAAATGGTAAATAAAAGAGAACACTTTTGTATGGTTTACAGAAAGGATATTATTGAATGCAGGCATGAGATGCTACTCTGAGGGATACAGAGCTGAGAACCAGTCAAAGGGACTGAAACAGAGATTGACCATGAGCCAGCTAAAGAGAGGGGACCTCCCTGACCCTCCTCCTCCTCCTTCTCCAGGTGCTCAGTGCAGATTCCTTGAGGCATCTCTGTATGTATTGTTCTCCTTGCCTGGCTTGCCCAGTCTGAACCCTGCTTGTATTCACTGTTTACCACAACCTTGGGCAAGTGGCCTGTCTCAGTCAGTCCAGGCTGCTAGAACAATAATACCATAGACTGGATGGTTTAAACAATAAACATTTATTTCTCACAGTTTCGAAAGATGGAAAGTCCAAGAACAAGGCACTGGAAGACCTGTTGTCCATGAGGGCTTGCTTTTTGACTTGTAGACAGCTGCCTTCTCACTGGGTCCTCATGTGGCCGAGAGAGAGAGAGAGAGAGAGAGAGAAAGAGAGAGAACTCCAGTCCCTTCATCCTCATATAAGGGCAAAACTCCCATCACTCGGGCTCCATATCCATGACCTTATCCAAACCTGATTACCTCCCAAAGGCCCCACCTCCAAATACTATCACATTGGGGATACAGCTTCAACATACGGATTTGGACATTCAATCTATAGCATGACCTAACCACTCCTGGTCAGTTTCTCCTCTTGAAACTGAGACTAATCTCCTCTAAAGGTTGTTGTAGTCATTCAGTGAATTATCACATGTGAAGGAATCTGACACCTAGTAGGTGTTCAATACACATTCACCTTCTTACTCATCTCTTCTCTACTTCCTGGATCCTAGTCCTTTTTCTAAGGCCAAACTAGAGTGTCACCTCTTCCGGACGCCTTCCTTGACTCTTCTTGGCCCATTTAAGTCATTCTTCCCTGCATTCTCCAAAAGCACTTGGTACCTACCCATGATAGCACTGCTTGTACTGTACTTACAACAATGCAGGCATCTGCATTTCCAACCATACTATGAGTGCCTCTAAGGCTAAGGACCCTGTTGGATTTATCTTTGTACACCAGGGCCTAGCACAGTGCTTGGGCCACAAACAGGCTTCATATCATTTTGTTGACTCATCCCCTAAGGGACTGGTGGTAGAGAAAGAACCAACCAATAAAAGATGTTCAGACATGATAAAGAGAAAGAAAAACGAGGATGCATTCAAAAAGGGAGTGATTTTCAGAAATGGATGGAGACCAAGACTGGGTGACAGCCAAAAGTGATACACCATTTCACAGAGTACAAATGGTTTATCAGGTACTAGCATGAATAATTTCTTCTTTCTCCCCAGCTCCAAGGTGATTATTAGGATAAGGCTTAGCAACTGACATATGAGATGGTTCTCTTCTCTGATTATGCTCTGCTCTGATGATGGCCTTAACTCTTTTCTGTCTGATACGATACATTTTTGAATAGAGGCAGAGAACTTCTAGTGAATTCATGGGCACCTTTCTCTATGTATGTTCTATCTGTCCATCTATCTGTCCATGTGTTCAACAGTCATTGAGCCCTACTATGTGCCAGGCACCGTGTTAGATACTGAAGGTACAGACATAAACTAGGCATGGTTATTGCCTTCAAAAGCTCAGCATCTAACAAAGGAGAATGATAGTTTTCAAGTAACTGTTATGTTCCATGTAATAAATGCTATAATAGAAATAAAGACAAAGGGCCAGTGGAATCCAAAGGAATGAGTGATTTGTTTCCTCCTTATAAAACTGGAGAACCCATCACATGAAAGGAGATAGTTGAACTTGCCTAGAAGAAAGTTGTGGGTGTTGACAAGTAGAGATGGGAGCAGTCACCTTCAGTGGAGGGCCTGGAGTGAGATAAGGTTCATGGACAAAAGTGTGATGAATTTGGGAGGAGCTGTCCTCTGGGCTGGAGTACAGAGTTTGGGAGGTCAAGTGCTAGGTTGGTGGGCTGAGCCTATAGTGTGGAGAGCACAAAGGGATGTTCATAGAATGTCAATCCTATTTTTTCATTTAATTAACATGTGAAGGATACAGCACTTTAATGTTTACAAACAGAATGTTGTATCTTTTATCTCATTTGGTCTTCATGACAGCCCTCTAAGAGAGGCACAACTTATCCTCCATTTTACAAATGAACAAACTGAGGTGCAGAAAGGTTAAGGATTTGCTCAAGGTTACATAATTAGCAGGTGGCTGAGCTGATACTCAAAGCCAGGACTTTGGATCCGAAAATCTACGCTTTTAAAAAGTGAAGCGTAGTGGGAAGCAGCCACATAACACAGGGAGATCAGCTCGGTGATTTGTGACCACCTAGAGGAGTGGGATAGGGAGGGTGGGAGGAGGATGCAAGAGGGAGAAGATATGGAGATATATGTATATGTATAGCTGATTCACTTTGTTATAAAGCAGAAACTAACACACCATTGTAAAGCAATTATACTCCAATAAAAAAAATACAAAATAAAAAAATAAAATGGCATAGAACAAGTCAGGAAGAGAGTTCTCACCAGAAATCAACCCTGATATCACCTTGATCTTGGACTTCAAGTCTCCAGAAGCATAAGAAAATAAATTTCTGTTATATTAAAAAAAAAAAAAAAGTGAAGCGTTTTGTTGAAGCATGACATATACACATAAAATACACACACAAATTATGAATATATGACTGAAAAATTTTCACAGGTGGGCGGAGTAAATAATAATCTCTATTACGTTGGAGAGGTTTTATATCTTTCCAATACTGCATTTTCCCATCCATGAGCATGGAATATCCCTTCCCTAATCTTATTTTGTAATTTCTAGTGTAGAGGTCTTGCTCATATTTCTTAGATTTATTCCTAGGTTTTTAAATTTTTTGATGCTATTATGATATCTTTTATTTACAATTTTAGTTAATACTTTGTTTTTGGTATAGAAAGGTACAATTGATTTTTGTATACTGGCCTTGTTTCTAGATGATCTACTAAATTCACTTATTAATTCAACTAATCAAACTTTATTGAACTGTTAAGGGAGGGCCTCAAGTACAGTGTTGAATAGAAGGGCTGATAGCAAACATCTTTGTATCATTTTTTTTTAATCCTAGGGGCAGTCTTTTAATATTTACCATAGATAAGATATTAACTCTAGGGTTTAGGTAGATATTCTTTATCATATTAAGGAAGTTCGCTGCTCTTCTAGTGTGTAAAGATGGCTTCAGAATGGAGACTAGTTTGCAGGAAGGGGAAAGAATGGAAGCAGAAAGACCAGTTAGAGTAGAGGAGGAGCAGTGTGGATGCAAGGAGGGAATGCAGGGGAGAGATGTCCCGGGTTCTCTACTTCCTCAATCGCTCTTACTTGGAAACTGCTCATCTCATAAAAGTTTCAAAAGAGGAAAGAACACTAAAAGGTGCCAGGGTTCTCTTTCTCTGGGTATCCCAAATGGTGCTGTTTATTACTAGATGTTTCGTGATAAGGATGTGGTCAAATTCATTTAGAAAAATCTGAATACTTCACCTTCCTCTTGGAGAGTCATAATGAATGTCAGCTTATTAAAGGCTCTAAGAATCCTACAGCAAATTATTTAATTTAATAATTAAATTATTAACAACACCAAAAAATGAGGTTCAGAAGGAATCGTATAGATCCTCTCTACCCATTATGGAGTTGAATGATTCTCACTTATAACAAAATTTTATATGTCAGTATATTGGTGTTCCTGAGGTTATAACTATATCCTTCTCTTTCCCCGTTATGTTCAAAACCCATGGAGAAACAGACTTATGCATCAAATTGGGATCAACATATCACCTTTATTGCTGGCAAAGGTAGATTGGAGGAAGCTGTATGGATCGGAGTCCGGATTGGTTTTCATATACTTCACTGTAAATCAAATGGGCTTGCTCACACAGCTGCAGGGAGAAGAAACCCTGCCTCAGTGACTTACTTCCACTTGGCAGTTGCAGCAGGAAGTAGAATACAAATGTTCTGTGGGAAGGTGGACCCAAAGAAGGGAAGACCACATGGGAATAGGAGTCTTGGACCTTAACCCTATCCGAGAGTCATGTTAACCAATGGATGCCATATCCTTTGGATGTCTTTTCATTCTGCCAAAAGATAATCAGAGAATATATGGGGAAAGGACGTTTTGGAGAGTAAACAAAAACAGAAAGCCTATAAAGGGTGGAAGTTTGAAGACCCATTTATGCTGGGACATAGGGAGAGAGCACTGCTTGTTCCAAATAAGTCTATTTTTGGCTTAGAGGTTGATCCTTTTATCTTTAGGAGAACAGAGACCAGGGCTCTGATTAGCCTGGATATAAAGAGGATGAAATAAGAAAAATGAACATTTTCTTAGGGACCCAGGAAAGAGAAAGTTTGGGGCTGGGGGATCCAGCAGCCCTAACTATCCTGAGTCAATGACATGACCTGCCGATATTTGTTTCTCTATTTTCCTTGCTCTCCAGCCAACCTGGTCATGTGCTGATCTTAGCTCCTTAGAGGAGGAGAAGCAGGAGAGGATGCAGGCCAGTGGCCACAGGTTGAAAAGTCTCCTCCAACCCTTGGAAGATGGCATCAGTAGTGGGCACTGTTGGTGTGCTGCAGGATGGGTGAGATGCATGCGAGGCAAAAGTCTCCATTTTCCTGGAACAGTCCTACAGCAGCACCCTCCTACCAAGTTGCCCTTGAATTTTTGGATGGATCTCTGAATGGCTGTCAGAGGCTGGCTTCACCTGGGCTGGCTCTACACGATGTGACTCCACCCTTGTTTCAGAAAAACCACAGGAAGTGGGATTCATTAGCATCCTTGGAGGTGCATTTCCTAGACTCTTGCAGGTGAAGTATCAAGGTTTTCAGTGATAGTCTTTGAGTTGGTGATATTTGAATCTCATTATCATGACTGATGGGGCTGGAATGTACAAAAGAGGACCTACCAGAGAAACATCCATTTACCTCAAAGAGGTGGGAGAGTCCATATTACAGTAGGCAAGAATGAACTGGTTCCCACAAGATTGGGGGTCAGTACTCCATCTACTCAGGTCATTGCCTGGGATGCTTTGGACCTAATAGAGGACTGATCCTTCTTTCTTAAACTGAAGGACTCAGTTCCATCAAGACTGAGCTGATCCCATGCAGAATTAGAGAAGGCTGGCCAATTCTGTGGCCTAATTGCTGGGATGAGGGTTGAGTGGAAGAAGAGTTGAAGTTGGACAATAAAATTCATCCAGCCTACCCAAATATATTCACCAATAACTCTGAATTTCCTAAATTTTATTGTTCCTCTGGTTAAAAAATTATCTTTGAACTTCCTTTAAAAAATATGAACCTTGTCTTTGAGAACACAGTTCATTGGCACTGATTACTTAGCCACAGGGGTTTGCAACCCTGCTGCGCTTTAGAATCACCTGGGGAACTTAAAAAACTACTGCAGCTTGGCCCCAGTGTTGACCAATGAAATCAGACTCTCTGGGATGGGATCTGGCCATAGTGTGGGAGATATAGTTTTAGAATGCTCCTTCACATGCATCTGATGTACAGCCAAAGTTGACCATCATTGCCCTAAATAAATAGGATATGATCAGGAGAGCAGTAATGGGAAGATCACGGGGAGAGAGGAAAAAAAGTTTCTGAGTCTTGACAAGGCAAGATGTCACATAGATTTATATTTTAACAATCTTCTGTCAAAGCCCACATTATGGCTGTTTCTATGTTTGCTGGTTTGCCTTTAATAAATATATGCTAGTCCTAGAAGTAAGATGAGTACACTGATAGCATATACCCAAGAAGGTATTTCCTAGCAGGCAATGGGAAATTTACCCAAGGCTCTCTGGATAACCTCAAAATGGTGATAAAGCTTGATTTTGTTTTGTTTTTTAAGATAGACTTGATTACCTGCAAATCCATTCTTCTGATAAAGGAATTTTATTAAATATAATATAGTTTTAAAAGTTTTAAAGAGTTCCCGTATAAAGAAA
Source organism: Eubalaena glacialis (assembly GCF_028564815.1). Classification (NCBI taxonomy): domain Eukaryota; kingdom Metazoa; phylum Chordata; class Mammalia; order Artiodactyla; family Balaenidae; genus Eubalaena; species Eubalaena glacialis. The sequence continues at coordinate 73,531,433 of NC_083732.1, forward strand.
TTCACAAATCAAAGTGGTTGGGTTTTTTTTAATATAAATTTATTTTATTTATCTATCTATTTTGGCTGTGTTGGGTCTTTGTTGCTGCGCGCTGGCTTTCTCTAGTTGTGGTGAGCAGGGGCTACTCTTTGTTGCAGTGCGTGGGCTTCTCATTGTGGTGGGTTCTCTTGTTGCGGAGCACGGGCTCTAGGCGCGCAGGCTTCAGTAGTTGTGGCATGGGTTCTAGAGCACAGGTTCAGTAGTTGTGGCGCACAGGCATTGCTGCTCCGAGGCATGTGGGATCTTCCCGGACCGGGGCTCGAACCCGTGTCCCCTGCATTGGCAGGCGGACTCTTAACCACTGTGCCACCAGGGAAGCCCCAAAGTGGTTCTTTTTTCCGCACTGGATGTTATGAGTGGATCTGGAGGGTGAGGTGCAGAGGTGACCTGAGTCTTCTTATCTGGGAAGGAGAGCAGCAGGGGCCAGTACTGGTCACGCCCATTGATGCAATTAACTTAGTGTTTGGCATCTTGGCCTGAGCTGCTTCTCTTCTGCAATGAAGGTAGAAAAGGTGATTCCAGAAGGGGAATCTGGTGACACAAGTAGAAAACCACAAGGAGACCGTGGTTGTGAGCGATTTCCTGATCTCGGCTCCCCTGAGCTGTGGACATGACAGTAAAGTTGCTATTTGTAGAGCTTAGAGCAGTTCAGCATGAGGGTTCAATGAGGTGACATACACAATATCCCAGTGGGAAAAGCAGTGTTAACTTTACCACCACTTCCTGCAGAAGAGGAGCCTGGAGGTCCGAGAAGTCCTGTGGCCAGCTGCAGTGACATAGAAAGTGTCATAGATGAGACCCAAACTCCAGTTGCTGGGCTCCTCTTTCTGTGTGCCAGGCTGGCAGCCTCCCTGGCAATGCGAGCCCTGGGCTCAAAGTGGAGCAACGCCGCCTTGAACAGATGTGCGCAAGCAAGTTAAACACGGGCACTGTTTAATGCTCTCGCTGTTTGGATGCAGGTATCGGAGTCATGGTAGCTTTCACCCTGAGGAGACCAAGGTGGTATGGGGTTTGCTGTGTGCCTCTTGACTTATCTTGGGGTGGCCCTGGGAGGAGATTCAGTAGACCCTAAACCGGAGAATTCCATCCTTTTTTTGAAGTGGGGCAGGAGGTTCCCATGCCGGAATCCTCGGCAAACTGGAGAGGGGGGGCCGGTATGATGGCAACTGCCTTGAAGACTTACCAGGTAAGTCTTCCTGCTTTACTGGTTGATCCCAAAATATTGGCTGGAAACCCCGACAAACTGTTGTTTGTAAAAGTGGATAATAATAGCATTCTCCTCGTGGTACGTGGTGGGGATCCTAGGAGCTTATGTATGTAACATGGTATTCCTGGTACCTGGTGAGTGTCAAAGCATGTTTAAAAAATTCAAAACTCACTCAGGGGAATATTGTAGCATGTTTTCTTGTCATCAACATTGTAATAATTTATAGCATGTTTTACATTGTATAAGCATTGTTTCCTTTTTTAACATCAGCCTGTGGATTTGATAAGAAATATTGTGTCATGTGAGAATGAAACATGTTCATCTGATTTAAGCATCCAGCCCCAAATTCTGGAGCTAACAGGTGGATTCAAGCAGGGCCCTGAGCCGAGTCTTGTGTCTCCAATTTACCCTGGGCTGTGCAATCTGCCAGTGGCAAGGTCTTTCAGGGCTGGCGAGCTGTGCCCTCTCTCTACTGTGGATGTCACGGGGCTGAGGAGAAGAAATCAATTTTCATCAAGAAACCTTTTCACGCTGGGAGTCATGCTGGGAGTGCCCTTGATAACTGACTCAGGGTTTCAGGCAAACAACCTTGTGTGTTTGTGAAACAAACATCAATCCACCCCAGAGAGCAGAGCTGGTTGTAAATTCTTTGGGCATTACTGGAAGGTTTCTGGCTTCCTCTGTAGGGGGTCTGAGCTGTGTCTAGAGCAGACCTCCTGAGAACTGGTTCTTCCCCCAAATCAATTAAAAATCTCTGAAGGTGGTTCCGGACATTGGTATATTTTAAACTCCTTAGGTGGGTCTAATGGACAGTAGGGTTAGGAGCTCTTGGTGTTGGAGGGGCAGGGGTGCCTGACTCTGAGAGGTGGCACATCTCTCCGTCCTCCCGTGCCCACAACAGTAGCCTGTGGCATGCCCCGATGCCTCAGTCACTGCCCTGTGGGAGGGCTCAGAATGCTGAGGCCATCCATGATGAACTGTCAGCTTCCGAAAGGAGTGTTAAGTCTCCCTCTGGTAGCTACTGTCATTTATTGGTAGCAACTTCCTGTTTCCAGATGGAAGTTACTCAGTCTTCTCAAGTACTCTGTCGAGCCTGCTTGCCAATTTCCCAGGAACATCAGATTCTGCCTCTGTGAAATGATCACGGCAGGGAGCCCTTGGGGACCACAGTGGCAATTCAGGGTCTGGACGGGACTGGCCTTGGACTCTCAGCATGGTAACCCTCCTTTGAAAACAGGAAAGCAAAAACTATTATTGGAAATTTCCTTTAAGAAATTTCAGAAACAAAGGGAATTTCCCTTGTGTATTTGAGATTCCTGGGTGACTTAGAAGGATGTTCTTATCACAGCTTTGCTTTGTCCTAGGTGCTTTGCTTACTTACCTCATTATATTCTCACAACAATCCTGTAAAGTATGCACCTTGTCGTTTATCTCCGTTGTACTCAGGGGGAAACTGGCTCAGAGAAGTGCTGTGACTTACCCAATCCAACCATGTCTGGGTGGTTCCAGAACCCATTCTTTCCATCATTCTACTGTATTTCAGGATCTCAAAGGACCCCCGGAGTCCCCTAGGCCAGTACCCCCTGCTTTTGATGTTTGTCCTCTCTACAACATCTTTTACCAGTGGTCCTTAGGTCTCTGCTTGCACACCTCCAGGAACAGGGAACTCACTTCCACCCAGTGCAGTCCATTCCACTGTTCAGGCAGCACCAATGAGGAGGGCTCCTTAATTCCTCATCTGGATCAAGGCAGGACATGAAAAGAATAAATAAACAAATAAGGAAATAAATAAATAAGTGAATGGAGGGGACATATGTCTCCTAGTAGCTTCCTCTCATTAGTTCTAACCTTATCCCTTCAAATAATAACAAGAATAGCTAACATTTATTGAACAACTAGTATGTTCCAGGTACTGGGCTAAATGCGTTACATTTGTTATCTCATTTACACACGAGGACCCTGGAGTTTTGAGAGGTTAAGTGACCTGTTCAAGGTTGCAAAGATGATGCTGGGATTAGCTCCCAGGCAGTCTGGCTGTGGAGGCCCTGATCTTGGCCACTGCAGTCCACCCACTCTTGAGTCCTAAATATGTAAGCAAAATGGAAAACTTCAGTGGTTCTGCCACTGTCCTCACATTGCTCAGGGCTGCAGGATGCTCCCTGAGAGGGTCCGAGCCTTTGCTGCTCTCGCCTCCCTTCTCCTCCATTCCGTCTCTGTTCCTCTTCTTCCCTTCTCCAAAGGCCACCCCATCAGCCTGCCCGACTCAAAGCCAGGACTTTTTCTGACCTTCCATCCTTCCGCGCAGCTCCAGAAAGGGATTCTCTCAGCAGTCTGGCAGAGGGTTGGGATGCTCCTGGTGTCAGTTAGAAACAACAGACTGGGCCCCTTTCCAGGGTTGAGAAGGAGGCCCCCAAATGGCTTCCTGCTCATGGCTAATAATAACAATAATAATAATAGCTGACATTCTGGGCATATACTACATGTCAGCTGAACTGTGCACTTGTGGAGTGACCTTCGTAAATCCCAGAGCCTCTTGACCTTAGAAATGGTCTGGAGCTCAGCTGTGGAGAGGGCGTTCATTCTGCTCAGGTGACCCAGTGGTTAGAGCCTGGGCTCTAAAATCAGACAGGCCTGGTTCCAGGGGTAGCTCTGACACTTAAGAGCTGTGTGACCTTGGAAACTTTACTTACCCTCTCTGGGCCTTGGCCCCTCATCTGCAAGATGGGTAGAAGAGGGTTTCTGTGATGATTAAATGATATCATTTGTTTTGAGTAAAGAGAAATGGAGAAAAAAACAGCTAGTGTTATTAGTATTTGTATTATGCCTAATTTAAGTGTGGTTCTAGGTGGACCTCATGATTTCTGTTCAGGCGGGGTTTTTGTGGTTTCTGTAAGAGTCTGGAGAGCATGTTGGGTCATCCTGATACTTGTCTTTTGATGCCCATCCTGGGTGGTTGAGGAGGATGGTCAGCTTCCAGAAGAACTCAGTGTGTGTGTGTGTGTGTGTGTGTGTGTGTGTGTGTGTGTGTGTATTTTCTCTTAACATGTCTGAATGAGTCAAAGTTATTATCACTGTATTTTTTAGTTTTTCTTTTTTTTCAGAAAGGAGATGTTTGGGCTGAAGCTGAAGAAGAAGAAGAAGAAAGCAGAGAAGGGGTTAATCCTAGCCAACAAGGGTGCCCAAGGTGAGTCTTTTGAGGGGTTGGGAGGGACCACCACCCTGGGGCCTGCAGGTCTCCAGGGTTGACCCCTCCTTGGCTGAGAATGGGATTCATTCTCTGAGGAGTGAGGTGGGAACTGTGCTGCCTTCTAGGTCTTCAGACCCTGCCAACCCCAAGTGTGGGCCCAAAGTGATCCCCCCTGTGCCACTGGTCATCTGGTCCCTTGGCCAAACAAGGGTGGGTGGACACCTGCTGGACCCCGGAAGGATTCCCCCCAAGGAGGCAGTGACAGGGTTCAAGCTCCCATTTCTGTTCTGATTTGCTCTGTGGCCCAGGATAAGTCACTCAGCAGCTCCAAGTCCCAGCTTCTCCCTTTGTTAAGTGGGCATGACGTGGGCTACTGAGCTGACCGCGTGGTCATGGGGAGAAGCAAGTGAGATTTTGAAAATCAGAGGGAGGGTAGCAGCTGCTCTGGGGGAGGCTTTACATATACTGTCTCATTTAACCCCTCCGTCATCCTACCAGAAGGTGTGGTTATCCCAGTTTCACAAATGAGGTTACAGAGATGCAGAGAGAGTAAGTAAAGTGTGGAAAAGACCAGCTGCAGAATTGCAGGGCTCAGTGAAAAACAAAAATGCAAAGCCATTGTTAAGAATTTATTACGAATATCTGGATGGTGACTGCAGAGCATTAGGCCCAGGGCAATGAGTTCCTGCTGATCACAGGACCCTACAGGGCTGCACAGACCCGTGAAGCCAGCCTTGAGGATGGGAGGTGCAGAGCCAGGAAGCAATGGCATTGGGACATATTGATAAATCCAGGCTCTCAGACTTTCTGCGCTTAGAATGGGCGATTCCTTCTCCAGAAGAGCAAAGTTCCAAGTTACAGTGTGACCTGTGCCAGTGGAGGCCAGGCCCCATATCAGGGAGACACACATGTGTATTGAATCAAATATGATCAACTGATTCCAATGGACAGGTCTGGGGTGGTGTCTGGAAACTTATGTTGGGTGGTCCTGACAGCAACTGGTCCAAGGCTAGCTTTCTGGACCATTTCTAAACCAAAATGGTACAGTGAGTCTGCTTTATTTTCACCCCTCTCGTCTCCTTGGAGGGGGCGTCCTTCACCCTTCACTGCCGTACCCTGCGGGTGCCCAGTAGCCTAACCTCCTCCACCCAACTCCACTCCTCACCCTCAGGTAAAACCTAATCTTACAATGGGAAAACACAGAGACTCATTCATACTAAAGTGTTGATAGTAATGATTAAGTCATTCTTGGATGGGACAGGAGAGGCATTACATTTTAGGTGGAGACAAGGCTTAAAGCTTAATAGAAGTACTTGTCTCTTCACTCAAGTTGAAGGTATCAGGGATTGGGTAGAAAAGACTCTGGGGTCTTTCCTGGTGTCCTTGAAATTATGACCCTGCAGAAGGTCCTGGAGATACAAGGTTGAATAAGACAGAGTTCCTTCCTTCAAGGACCTTATGAAAAATAATATCTATGACACATTGAATAAGCCTCTGCTGTTTTTTACTTTACATACATCATTCATGACTCTGAAATGTAGTTTCCTTTGCCCCTGTTTTATAAGAGGTTCAGAGAGGATAAATGTTTGCTAAAAGTCACACAACCAATAGGTGAAGAAGCTGGCTTCTGAGGCTAGGTCAGTCTTACACCAGAGCCCAGGCTTTCCTACCCCATGGGTCAGCCTCCAGTTAGGAGCTCTTACTGACTGCGCAGCAGGGAAAGAACAAGCTGGTGGAGATTTAGGGCAGCCGACCATAGGTGTTTCAGAGGAGCTGGCTCCCCGGGGCTCCTTTTAATTAGAGTCTTCAGCCCACAGAGCAAACAGGGCGGAGAGGAGTCAGGCGCCTCCTAAAAGTAAATAGCATCCATCCTGCTGGCCAGGGGCTGAGCCTGTGGGAGATGGCAAAAACAAAGTCTACAGAACTTAGTGCAAATTGGTCTTTCCCTCTTGGCCTGACTGGGGAAGTTAGGACTTTTCTGGGTGAAATGTTTAGAGATTCTCATAGTCTGTGGCTCTTATATCTGTGTATTTTGAGACATAATGGCTATGCCTTAATTTCATAAAATTCCAATGACCCTGACCCATCCATTAATTAGCTACCCAATGAGTAGTTGTTGGGTACCTCCCATGATCATCATTCATTCATTTATTTAACAAATATTAATAGAATGTCTGTTGAGCGTAGGGTCCTGTGCTCGGTTCTGGGTATGTAGTGGTGACACTGGATAGTTTAGAGGGAAGACAGCCCTGTGGAGGATTCTTCCGTTTGTCCCTCCAGATCTATCTTCCACCCTTGTCCACCTCTTCTCTGTCCCAGGAGGCTGATCTCTATGGATGCACAACCCAGGTCCCTTCCCCAAGGGGGTGCCCCAGCAGGAGGTCTGGGGGAGGGAGGAGTGTGAGGTCGGGACCCAGTGGTTGGATGTGTCCCTCAACTGGAGGATGGGTGTCCCTCCTCCTAGGAAAGCCGACTAGACCTGACTTCCTCTCCTTGCACGTTCTGGTAACTGTTCTCTCTCCTCATTTTGGGGGCCTCCAAGTGGTATCAGCTTGGCTGCCATAGCCAAAGATAGCTGTACGACCCTTTGTGGTTTTCCTACACCCACGCCTTTGTAAAAAGTCCTCAAGTCATCCTGCTCTGGACGGGCCATCTGTTATCCATGGGGACCCTGATGCAGTAACTGCATTACAAGTGGAGAAAAGTGCCGTAAAGAAAATAGACAATGTGCTCACATGGAGACTATTGGGGGATCTCTTTTAGTGTGGTCTGAGAGGGGCTCCCTGAGTGGAGAGGTAATATTTAAGTTACAGCATCGAGGGTGAGCCCCCCAGGGGTGGGCAGGGAGAGCAGCTCAGGCGGAGGGCTGCCTGTGAAGAAAGACTCCAAGCAGGAGAGAGCTTGTTAGAAGGGATGGAAGTCAGCCTGTGTGACTAGAAAGCACTGAGGGTAAGGCCGGGGGGGAAGGTAGGCCAGGAGGAGGAGATGGCAGTCAGGTAGGACAGGGAATTAGAGTTGTGTGTGGACTTCGGATTTATTCTAAGTGCAGTGGAAAGCCATGGAGGGGTTTTCAAAAGAGAAACATGATTTTTTTTTTTTTTTTTTTTAAAGAAGGTTGCAGTGGAGCTCCTTGGTGAATAGATTGGAGGGAAAAGAATGAATGAATCAATCAATGAATGCGTGAATGTTAGCTATGGATGACGCTTTAGCTGACTGCCTTCCTGCCTCCAGGCCTGTCTCACCCTCCAGCATGTAAACCCCTAGAGGGAGGGGTCCACGTTTTGTTAATTCCTCCATCCTGAACATCTAACCTAGCCCAGTTTCTGGCATGTATAAGGTACCTAAGAATGTTCACTGTAAAGCTGATTCCCTAACAATTGCTCCTCATTCTTGAGGCCCTTGTGGTCAAGGCTGGGAGCAAGGCTTCAGTTCATCCTCATGCTTCAAGGCGCGCAGTCGGGCGCTGGCATTCCTTCTGGGCTCTTTGCAAGCTGGCCTTTTCTTTTGTTTCCCGAGTGAGAGAAGAGTCAGAGCAGGCTGCACGCATTCAGTCATCCTTTCTGTGACTACTGAACACCTATGAGCCCCATGTCCACGAGCTCCTGTGGCATCATGGGCTGCGTTATTCCGCCTGTCTTCTGACTCAGTTCTGTTTAGCTTGGTTCACTGATTAATACCAGAGAACCAAAATATATCAAGGCTGGAAGGGGTTTAGAGCTTATTAAATTGACAAGTTTACCAGTTGAGTCCCGTGGATCCCAGGGTTCTAAGAAATGGCTTTAGGGGTGCCCGAAGAGGGTGGTGGTGAGGTTGGCAGGAGGTCCCCAGCCCTGCATTCCACACACTTGTGTCAACACACTTGTGTTGTATATTGAAGTTCAGTATAAAATTAGATTTATGAAAAGGGATTAGGATCTGATCTCTTTGGGGAACATTATTCAACCTATGACACATTGCTACTCAAAACTAGCCCTCAGACAGCCAAAATGGCCTCACCTGGGACCTTGCTTTTAGAAATGCAGAATCTTGGGCCCCAACCCAGACCTACTGAATCATAATCTGCATTTTAACAGCTTCCCAGGTGATTCACACTACATTTTGCTAATGAGGTTCAGAGGGAAAAAATTAGTTGTCTAAAGTCAATGTGACAAGGTCATGACTTGAAAGCATATCTTTAAATTCATAATCCATAATTCCACAATACCAGGCATACAGATCTACTCTCTCTGTTTTTTGGAAACAGAAGATACATAGTATGTGTCTGGCTTTTCTGTCAATAAGATGTTAAGGTCCATGCGGTCAAGGACTGTCTTTGACCAGTCCTTGTACGCCTTAACGGTGACTGGCATAGCCTGGACACAGAGTTGAGGCTCAGATTGCCACAGTGTGTCATATTTAGTAGATCTGTTCCTTTTGTTTGCTTTTCTAGATGGTCAAGGTGAAGCAGAAGCACCACAGGAGGGGCTTTCTCACCAGGAAGGCCTGGGAGGAGATTTGATATCTGACAATGCTTCCATCACTCCTGTCCCCTCAGCTCCTCCAAAGAGAAGGTACAGTATTGATACAAGCCATCAGCACACATTTGCTGAGCACCTCCCCTCTGCCAGGTACTCCTGCAGGCTCTGGGAGAACAGAGAATAACACCTAGTCACCGTCTACAGGAGCTGAAGGTCTGAGGCAGGAAGACTGAGTGTTTTGTCTCCTCTACTTTCTCTATGGCAGTGATGGCCAGGGTCCTGGCTCTACCAATGTCTAGTCTTAAATTTCCTGAGTTAAGGTACTCATGTCCCTCATTGTTCAGGAATGACAGCAGCAACAGGAGACAGAATCAGGTGCTGCCCCTCACCTGCTCTTTAATTCGTCAAGATGCTAGATGTCTTGGCTTTGTGTTTGTCCCAAATGAGAAAGTGGTTCTTATACTATCCAACAAAAAGTCAGAACAAACTGGCCTTCTGCATGTAATTTGTTGTATCAGTTAGGTATATGTGTGTAACAAATAACCCCTAAGCTCAGTGGCTTAATATAAGCACTTATCATTGTTCATGAGTCTGTGGGTTAGTTTGGATAGTATTACTGGTTCCAGATAGTCACAGGTATATGACTGATGTGTCTGTTGTCATTTGGCAGTTCTGCTAATTTTAGTTTGAGTGTTGTTTGGTGGTGGGCTGGTCCAGTATTGCTTTACCTGGGACCACTGGCCTCTCCTCCATATGGTATTAGATCCTCCAGCAGGCTATTCCAAGCTTATTCCAATGGTGGTGATGGCAGGGTCCCAGGAGAGAAAGTGGAAGTACACAAGGTCTCTTGAGCCCAGGCTTGGAATTGGCAAAAGTCATTTCTGCTGCATTCTGTTGGCCAATGCACATCACAAGTCTAGCCCATGTCACAGCAAGAGGAGACTACAAGTTACAGGGTAAAAATCCTGGATACAAGGAAGCCAATAATTGGGGCTATCAATGCTTTCAGTTTACCATATTTGTTTATGTCAATTTCTTACTAATGATAATTCCTCATGCCATCCCTTCCTTTTCCATTCAGAGTTGTTATTATCAGTAGAGCAAATTAGTGCTTCCTTGTGTGGCAGATCCTGAGTTGGTATTACTGGGCTGTGACAGGATGCTACACAGTATATGTGTGTAAGGGGAGGGGGGCAGGGGGCGGGAGACAGATGGAAATCAGAAAAGGTGATAGCTCAGAGGTTGACCCTTAAAAGAAGATGTGAAGTCTGTACGCTCATACTCACTGCAATGTCTCCTTCCCACTACACGGCACCATGACAACTACCACCTCCCAAACCCCAGAATCAGGACTTCAGTTATTTTTTAATATCCTTTAACGGATCCTTTGCCATTTATTTCACTAAGGTAATAGCATAGAATTAGTGGAGGAAGGCAGGAGAAAGAGAAGGAAGAAGTACTAGCCTTTTTCTTTCTCCTGGCCAGTGCATCCTCCATCAATTAAAATTCTACCCACCTACCGATGTTCAATTCATATCTGACCTCTGTAGTGATGTCTTTGATGCTTACTTCGGCTCTCACAAATTTCTCTCTTCTCTGAAGTTCTATCACATTTTTTTCTGTGACATGTTTTACACGTAATAGTTCTCCCTTTATCTGCTTTGGTCCTCTCTCCCTTGGATAGCTTGCTAGCTCTGCAAGGACCAAGATGATGGCTTGTTCATGTTTGTTTTTCCTCTGAGACTAGCACAGAGCTTTCACATGGTAAATGATCAGTACTGATTTGCCATTTTATTAATGAACAGATACCCTTTGATATCTACCCTTTCCTACATGCAATATTTCTTTTAATCCTCAGAGCAACCCTATGCGGTAGAAATTATTATTTCTATTTTTAGATGAAGAAATTAAGGCTAATATCACAAAATTGGGGAAAACAAATATTCTAATTCAGATTGGCCTGACTCCAAAGCCTTGAGACTTTTACTAGTTTACTCTGTTCTCTACTGGACTCAATTATAATCAGCAGAAATGGAATGAAGTCAAATGCAGCAGTGTTGCTAGAAGGCAAGAGAATGGAATTCAATAGGAACTCGAGCTCAGTTTATATCCCACCCATTGCTGCTTCTTTGGCAACAGGGATTCTTCACCTCTTTATGTTATTATCCAATCTCTAGATGCCCAGGTGTTGCACATCTGTTTTCAATTACCCATGACAGTCCAGATAAATGAAATCCCCTGGAATGTGAAAAATTGCTGAGATGACATCTTGGTCATTCTTTGCAATTTTCTTTTTTACCAATTTTTTTTTTTTTTCAAAAGCAATCACAAAACTCAGAATTGCTATATTTACCAGAAATGGCAAATTGGTCTTCTGGATAGGATCAGACAGCAGATTAGGGAGATCCTTATTTAGACCCAGCTCTGCCACTGATTTGCTGAGGCATCTCAGTTTCTCCTTCTGTAAAATAAAAAATAAATGATACTGATAATCATACTCACAATAAGAATTGACATTTAGTCTTGCCAGGAGCTGGGTTAAACCTTTATATGCCTTACATCTTTTAATTGTAGCAATCACTCCTTGTGGTAAGGGCTATTATTAGTGCCATTTTTTAGGATGGGAAAACTGAGTCATAGAGAGGTTAAGTCATGTGTCCATCTATACTTATCTCCTCCAGAGAGGGAGAGAAAATATGTGATATAAATAAAAGCATGTGGAAATACCTGGGAAAATATTATCATGGCTTATGGATCTAAGGTAGGTTCTTACTTAATGAAACAAATATGTTAAACTTTCTTTCAATAGATCGAAACTGTTGACTAAAATCCACGATGGGGAGGTCAGATCCCGAAATTACCAAGTAAGTGATGAGCTCTTCCTACCAAGCCTCCCCCAGCTCTTCTTGTGTGAATGAACAGCTAGACCCAGAGCGTGTACGCGCTGCTTTGTGTTGTAGATTGCCATAAACATCACTGAGGCCCGCCAGCTGGTGGGTGAGAACATCGACCCAGTTGTGATCATTGAAATTGGGGATGAGAAGAAGCAAAGCACAGTGAAGGAAGGAACCAACAGCCCATTTTACAATGAAGTAAGTCACGGAGGTCACCAACTTCCTCTCCACCAGCACACACTTCACCACCACTCTGCAGCATTCTTCAGTCAGATGGAAAAGCCGTGCTCCTCGTGACTGCTACTTGCTGAGCCTCCTTACAAAATTTAACAGACAATGGAAAGGAGAGGCAAGGAATTCCTCCTGATTTTAAACTCATTGCTGTGTTTTCAATAGACCCATTTTCTTATTTCTTTTTTAAAAAAATATTTACTGGGGTATAACTGACTTACAATATCATATTAGTTTTAGGTGTACAGCATAGTAATGCAATTTTATAATACATTATGAAATGATCACCGCAGTAAGTCTGATTACCATCTGTCACCATACAAAGTTATTACAATATTATTGACTAAATTTTCTGTGCTGTACTTTGCATCCCTGTGACTTATTTACTTTATAACTGGTAGTTTATACCTCTTAGTCCCCTTCACCTATTTCATACATCCCCCCAACACCCCTCCCCTCTGGCAAACACCAATTTGTTCTCTGTGAGTCCATTTCTGTTTTGTAAGTTGTTCCTTTGTTTTGTTTTTTAGATTCCACATATAAGTGAAATCATATGGTATTTCTCTTTCTCTGTCTGACTTATTTCACTTAGCATATTACCCTCCAGGTCCGCCCATGCTGTCGCAAATGGCAAGATTTCATTATTTTCTATGATTGAGAAATATTCTATTGTGTGTATATACCCCATCTTCTTTATCCATTCATCTGCTGATGGACACTTAGGTTGCTTCCATATCTTGGCTATTGTAAATAATGCTGCAATGAACATAGGGATGCATACACCTTTTCAAATTAGTGTATTTGTTTTATTCAGATAAATACTCAGAAGTAGAATTGCTGGATCCTATGGTAGTTCTGTTTTTAATTTTTTAAGGAACCTCCATGCTGTTTTCCGTAGTGCTTGTACCAATTTCTTATAAACACATCTTGATCTGTCATAAGCTCTGAGTTTATATTCAATAAATGTGCTGGTTAGTGAGAAGATATACATTCTTTTGCATAGCAGAAACATTGAAAATTTAATTATTAATTTTGAAATAGGCATGCTGTGTTGAAAAGTACAACAGTGGTATTTTTCTAAGCAGCGCAAAAATTGTAAAGGAAAGCATCAAAGAGAGACACAAAGCTTCTAAATTTATACACACTAAATTCTTGTTTTTAAATAAAAAGATTAAACAGTTTTTAAAAATGGTCAGAGATACAGAGTTTAAAATGATATATGTGAAAATATATACGATATATGTGTTTCCGCCTGATCTTTGATCTCTATCTAATCCCTTAGTGCCCCTCCCTGGAGACAGCCATTCTCCGCAGGCGTTTGTGTATCCTTTGTAGAGATATTCCAGGCCTGCATAAGAATACAAACAGATACTGTAGCCAAATGGTAGCATTCTATACACACTGTCCTGGACCTCGGTCTTTTCACAAAACAATGTATCTTGGAGATTAGTCTGTATGGAGACATATAGTTCAGGGCTTCCCTGGTGGCGCAGTGGTTGAGACTCCTCCTGCCAATGCAGGGGACACGGGTTCGAGCCCTGGTCCGGGAAGATCCCACATGCAGCGGAGCAACTAAGCCCATGCGCCACAACTACGGAGCCTGAGCTCTAGAGCCCGCGAACCACAACTACTGAAGCCTGCATGCCTAGAGCCTGTGCTCCACAACAAGAGAAGCCACCGCAATGAAAAGCCCATACACCGCAATGAAGAGTAGACCCCGCTCACCGCAACTAGAGAAAGCCCACACGCAGCAACAAAGACCCAACACAGCACCACCCCAAAAAAGTAAATAAATAAATTTATATATATATAAAAAAAAGACATATAGTTCAATCTCATTTTCCCTTCTTTGCTGTAGAGTTTTCCATTGCATTGATATATTATAATTTACTAAACCAATTTCTCATTGATGGATATTAAAATTTTTTTCAGCCTTTGGGTACTACTTATAATGATATTTAAATGGCATAACTACGGTGAAGAGTATATGCATTTAAAATTTGATATGACCACATTGCCCTCCAAAAAGGTAACAATTTGTACTCCAACTAACAGTTCGCAAGAGTACTTGTTCCCCCCTAGGCACTTCAACACCATGAATGTCAAAAACTGCAGTAAACTCTTAATTAATTTTTTAATGAGAGTGGTAATTGAAAAGGCAGGCAGAGAGAGTATGCATAATAAAATATATAGAAAATTCCCAAATCACATTTGCACTGTTAACCCCTTTCCTCTTTATCATTCTTGCCTCTGAGACTTTTACGATGTGTTTAAATGACAGTTTTCTCCTTTCTGTTCTACGACTCACCTCCATAACATCTTTCAGCTTGAATGTGATATGAAATAACGTGCATGAAAATGCTTTAAAACTGCAAAGCTCTACAGATTTGTTGACGATTATATTAATGTTTGCTTTGTGCATACAAGTCCTGTATCTAAATGACATTCAACTAGGCTAAGTGTAATCATTGGGAAATCAAGTAAAAACAAAGAAGTTGAATTAAAAATCTTTGTTACAGATTTGAACTCTAATTTTTCAAGCCCAAAGGTCATCAGATGTTGAAGGAACCAGTTAGTAGAGGCTGGGGAATATTTCCCAGCTAGAAAAATGTATGTGGGTTCAGAGGTCCAGGGAACATATGTGAGGCAGCTAAGTCTGAAATACTGTATGTGAAACTCAGTGGAAGGCAATAAACATTAGAACTAATTTATTGGTCCAAAGGAACCCCCAGCATCTCATATACCAGAGAATGAAGAACTTCATGCAAGTGTTTTGCACATAAAAGAAATTCTGAACACTGAAGCTCTTAAAACTTCCTGATATGTTATACATAGTTTCCTGTTCTCTTAAACAGGAGGCACTGAATATAATGTAACTTTTCATTGATATTGAAGGATGGCCATTTTGAAGGTCTCTTATTATGGTATATGATGACATCTTTCAGCTTTCACGTTTTGGTTTTTCTGTGTTGTCTTTAACAGCAGGCTGTTAGTGGTCACTTCTCCCTTTCCTACTGCTGTCATTTTCATCTCTAATGTCCTCGTGTCATTTCTCCATCCTGCAGCTCAAACACAAAACAATCCATGAAACAACTTCCTACCGGCCTCCCCCAACCCCATCAGTCCTCAAAACCCACAACCCACAGCAAAGCACTACACCAGTTTTCTACATGAGGAGCCTCCTACCTGACATTTGGGAGGCATTCAATAAAGTTCCAGTGGTGAAACATCTAGCACTTGAATTCCTTTTATGAAAACTTCAGGAGAACTCAGCTTTGGTCCCCAGCCCAGCGATAACTAGCTATATGACTCCAGGCATGTCTTTTAAATTCTTTCATCTTCAGTCTTTTTAACTGTAGAATATGGAGAGCAGTCTATATATTTTCTTCAACTCTAGAATTCAATTGCTTTCCTCAAATTAGAAGTCTCCCTTACCCATAATTTCTTTTCATTCCTTCCCTGGTCAATCTTGGGAATTTCGCAGGGATGTTTGAAGCTGAAAAATCCTGAGAAAATCAAATTTTAATCAAGTTCACTCCAAATTAAAACCACACTGTGATATACTTTCACTCATCATTATATATAGGCAACAAATAAATAGATAGATAGGTAGATAGATAGATAGATAAATGTAAAAGAATTGAAAATTCAATGGTTGGCAAGGGAATGGCTATTTTCATATGCTGCCAGTGGGAATGTAAAATGGCTTAGCTCCTTCGGAAAAACAATTTATGCTAGCTACTAAAAATTTACAGGCACACAAGCCATGACCCAACAATTCTAATTCTCATGTCCATTTTAGAGGAAAACTTAAAAAATATGTTGTGTAAAGATGTAATTGGTGATAGTCTTTCTTTTTCTATTTGAAAAAAATTGAAAACAAATTAAATGACTTTCAGTAGGGGAGGGCCAATCAATTGATGATACAGTTATGTCATTGAGAACCTTGCAGCAATTTGTAAGACAAATGCAGATCTAAATCTATTCCAAGAACAGAGTTCTTACATGCAAGCCAGGAATTTATGGTCAGAATGAACTTTATGTTTTCCAGTACTTTGTCTTCGACTTCATTGGGCCCCAATTGCATCTTTTTGACAAGATCATCAAAATCTCAGTAAGTATATCATTGCTGGTGGGGGTGAGGGGAGGTGGAAGAGATTCTAGGCTTTGGGAACTCTCTAGGGCAGCTCTGTCTGTTTAGGGGTGAATAGATTCAGGAGTGTGAGTGTGGGTTGTTGAGTTTGAAACCAACAGGATAGAACTTGAAATAATCAGTGCAGAGGCATCTGGGAAGGAAAACAGTCTCAAGAAAGGTTCTATACTTGCTGGAAGCAAGTTGTAAGCTACCATCAAGCCATTGTGTAGCTTACTAATGTGGGAATGTGAAATATATATGTGAAGTATAAATGACATCTTAATAGATTGCCATTTTGAGTTGATTTCTTTCTTTTTATCAAGCAAATGTTAGTATTTCTCTCTTGGGGTGATAGCCACACTAATAATAATTAGTCACACCCCCCATTCCCCTCCTATTTGGTAATAAATAGAGAAATAGGAACAAGAAGCAGGAAGCAACCCAATATATCAATAATGCTGAGTCGGAAAATGTGATTTGGAGCAAGTGGTTGCCATTTGGAGTCTTAATAGTTGCCTCTGAGTGTAAACATCAGGACCTGCCCACGGGGAGTTGGGTCTGCTACGAAGAGCCTTCCTCAGCCCTGCCGGGTGATTTCCTGTCTCCACAGATCAAGTCTGAGGAGTAGAGATGGAGAGAGCTTCCTGGTCACACAGGTGCCTTACTAGGTTGGCCCACCATGTAGAGGGCAGGAATGAGAAGGAAAGTGCCCGTGTTGAAGCCGTATTAGTCCAAGTGAGGGTAGGGCAGGCCAACCGGGATCACTGCCAACTTCACACCACTCAGTAAAGGAACAGAGAGCTGTGGATGGCTCACTGCATCCATCTCACCAGTCTGAGAAATCTCTGCTTCTCCCATGAAGAGGACAGTGGGAGTGTGTATGCCTTAAAGTGGTGGGGATGGGCAGGGGGGTTGAAGGGTAGGTGCTCTCTTCCCAATAAATTCTGAAAGAACAGAATTCCTACTTTATGTGACAACGTAAGACGTGTGGAGAATGAGGAAATGTTTTGAACAGTGACACCAACCCTGATCAGAGTTATGAAGATGGCAAAACTTGTCTTGAAGACTTCCTTGCCTGTCATTATCACCCACTCGATCTCTATTATATAAATTATATTATATTATATTACATTACATTATATGTATGCATATGATATATAAGTCGTACATTAAAGCTTAGGTAATAGTGGAATCATGATATTCTCTTTCCCGCGGGTACTTGAAGAATGTGACTCTTGAGGAATGAAAAGTCACTAGGAGCCAAACATTCTTCACACGTGAATTTCAGGCGTGATGACAGGTGGTGAGAAGATATTTCAGGACCTGGGACATTGCCCAGGGTGTCTTAGTACATCACTCAGGCAACCACCTGTTTGTGGGATCGGCTTTATAACAGGCTCCTAGGGGACTGTCTAGAGTGCAGATGAATAGTTAATAGCTAGGGTTTTTTAAAAATTAATTAATTTATTTATTTTTGGCTGCGTTGGGTCTTTGTTGCTGCGTGTGGGGTTTCTCTAGTTGCAGCGAGCGGGGGCTACTCTTCGTTGAGGTGCGCGGGCTTCTCATCGCGGTGGGTTCTCTTGCTGCAGAGCACAGGCTCTAGGTGCGTGTGCTTCAGTAGTTGTGGCATGTGGGCTCAGTAGTTGTGGCTCGCAGGCTCTGGAGCGCAGGCTCAGTAGCTGTGGAGTATGGGATTAGTTGCTCCGCGGCATGTGGGATCTTCCTGGACCAGGGATGGAACCCACGTCCCCTGCATTGGTAGGAGGATTCTTAACCACTGCGCCACCAGGGAAGTCCAATAGCTAGGTTTTATATGGCATCATAGACAAGCGTCATGACTCTCTGCAGGGCAAGTGGATTTTTAGCAGAGGATCAAAGCTGGTATTGCCTATCTCTGTTCTTCTCACTTGGAAGAAAAGAATACTTTGGTCTCCCTAAAAGACACTTGGGGATAGAGACTGAAGATTTTAAAGGGAAAACTACCCTTGAAAAGGGAGTGTTTAATATAAGTTTTCTGTTAGTCCATGAACCAAAAGTTAGCATGTCCAGAAAAAATTCCATGTGGGAGAAGGGGTCCAGTGCTGCAAGCAAATGCTGCTGGGACAGCCAGGCTGTAGCAGACCCTGGTGATGCCGAAGACCATCTTCCCTTGACAGTGGCCCCAGGCATGCAGGGCCCCCTTCTGTCTGTGTGTGAGAGGCCCTTGTTCTTGTAACTTGATGCTTGACCACACCAGCGCTGCCTGGTGCTCACACTGGGTGGGTGATTTGAGGAGGCCTCCTGTTATTTCAAGATCCATCTGGGGCTCTGGCTCATTATGCCCATAGGGACCGAGATGCCTTTGATCTGAGAAGAGAGCTTGAGTTAGGCTCGTGTTCTTGCTCAGGGCTTTGGGAAGCTGCAGTAGCAACTCTAAGCATGAGGGGTTTGAGGTGAGTTTTGTGCCCATGGACTTAAATAGCTCCTCAACTGAAGCCAAACTGTCCTTACTTCCCCTTTGTTCTCTAACACCCTCGCAAACTTTGGACAAGGGAGGAAGAGTGGGAAAGGAGCTGGGAAGGGCTCTCATTTTCTTCATTTTTTGAAATCAATTGAATTTATTGTTTCTTACTGCCTCTTTCAAAAGGATCGGTTCAGAAGCTACAAAAGTCTCTCACTCATCCGTCATTCAATTAGTCAATCACTCATTAACTCACTGAATGTTTACTGAGTGTTTATTATGAACAAGGCCATGTGGTGGGTAGAAGAAGGTAGGAAACTGTACTTGAATCAAGGAACTCATAGAATTTTACAGTTAGAAGGAAGCCTCAGAGACCATCTAGTCCAACTTCCAGCTGGCGTAGGAATCCCTCTCCACCACCTCCATGACACATGACATGGGGTTCTTGGGCACTACTTGATTATATCCAGAGATGGGGAGGTCACTACTTCTAGAGTAGCCCATTCCATTGCTGGGAAGTTCTGTTATAAAAATTGCCTTTACAGTGAGCTGAAATCTCTCTTCCTGTAGCTTGGGAACCACACAGGGATCCTACTCCCTCTTCTAGATGGCAGTATTTTCAAGTGTTGAAGACACTTGAGTTACCATTGCTCTTCTTCCACACTCTCAATTTTCTCTTTTCTGGGTTAAAAGTTAAACTACTCCTGATTCTTCAGCAATTTTTCATGCAATGTGACTTCTGGACCCAGGCCCAGCTCTCCCAGCTTCCTTTAGAACTTCCTAATCTTAATAGCATTAACATAAAAATGTGCTACTGTAACCAGCCAGGCACTCTACTGACTTCTAATCAGACAAAATATTGAGGATGACAGCCTCCTTTGTTCTGACTACTGTACACGTCCAAAACTTCTCAAGGCAATAAGGATGAGTTCTCTGAGAAAGTTGTGAGCAAAGTGTGGGATTTTAGGAGAGAAAGGGAATACTTTCATTTGCGGAGGATCAGGGAGGGCTGCTTGGAGGAGGCAGCATTTGCTCTAGGCATTTAAAGATGGATAGCATTTCAAAAGGCAGAGATGGGTTTGAAGAGTGGGCTGCCCTAGAGTTCATTTTGGCTACAAACAAACAAACAAACAGACAAACAAGCAAAAAACACGTTTTAGGCAGTGAGATTTGATAGGTGTCCTTCAATAGAAAATTAGCTGAAATCCTGCTAGGAGATGAGGTACAGCTGCGATACTTTGGACGCCCTGTACAGCCAGCCCTGAGGTTTGATAACCAAATGTCACTGTGCTCCAGATAAGTGTGAAGGCCAGACAAGGTTCAAGGCCTAGAATCCTCTTTGAATGGGTTTGTCATGAACCCATTTCACAGATTTATCCTCAAAGAGAAATCTAGTGTTGCTGGACTCACCGCTCCATCTCTCCCCAGGTCTTTCACCACAAGCTGATAGGAGGTGTACTGATCGGCTCCTTCAAAGTGGACCTGGGGACCGTGTACAGCCAACCTGGTGAGAAAGCATTGCCTCCCAATCTCTCTCTGTTACTCTTCTCTTACTGTGACACCTGAAGGTCAGTTAGTTTATGCGTTCTTCCATGTATCCATTTATTCAATAACACTGAGCACCAGTTTTACAAAGTGGAGCAAGACATGGCTCTTTTACTCAAAGTTCACAATCTAATGATAAAAATATCTTATATGTTCATACGTCTGAGCAGTTTAAAAATTTTTTTTCACAAATTCTGTCCAATTTACTGCTGCGAGACACAAGAAGGAAAGTTGGAAGGGTGTAGAAGTTAAGAATATGGACTCTGGGGCCAGATTGCCTGGCTTCAAATTCCACTCTGCTGTTTCCTAGCTGTGCAACCCTGGGTTAATAACTTGACTTCTCTGTGCTGCAGTTTCCTCATCTGTAAAAATGGGGATAAATAGCACCTCCTTATAGGGTTGTTGGAGGATTAAGTGAATATATACGTAAGTGGATATATGCATAAGAATATATACGTAAGCACTTTATAGGATCTAGCACAGAATAATGACTGTGACATGCCATATGTGGGTTTGCTGTAATTATTATTATCCCTGATTTGTCAGAGGAGCTAGGTAGTTTGTCCAAGGTCAAGAGCTAATAAGTAACAGAACCAACAACACACATAGATCTTCTCATGAAAGGCCCCTTCTCTTCAACAGTGATTCCAACTCACATGACCCCAAGGGGGCCAGGCAGTGAGCATCGCTGAGTGCAGTGGGCTGGGTTTAATGCAGTCAGGGGTGACGGAGGCTATGGGAAATGGGGGGCGGGGCTCACAACCCCTGTGGAAGGAGTAGGATCTACTCAGCTCCTTACCACCTACAGTCGTGTGGAAATGTGGGCTCCGTGTGGCCAGATCTAACAGTTTTTAAAAAGATAAGCCTGAAGTCTAGATTTTGTAAGAGTTTTGAAGTTTGGGCTCACCATGTAGGTCAAACAAAAAGATCCATGAGCAGCATTTATGGCCTGTGAAATCATGTGTGGCTTCTATACTGCATTAATGTCCTCCTCTCCGGTCAAAGCTAGACTCCCGTCCAGGCAATTTCCACTACGTTGAAGGCTTCCCAAATCCCTGTGGCAGTTTGGAAAAAAAGATGGAGAAGTGGGTAGGAAGAGAGGAGAGGAGGGAAAGGAGGAGAGAGAGGCAGCACGAGACTTGGAAAGAACTGTGATGAGCTGGCCCCTCCTGGGGAGTAGAGGGTGGGGAGGCTTTGGGTTGGAAGAGAAATGGGTGGAGCGTCGCGGTGCATCAGTGCCGGATATCTGAGCTGTCAGGACGTTTTGCAGGTCATCAGTTCTCTGACAAGTGGGCCCTGCTCATGGACCCTGGCAACATCAGGACTGGCACGAAGGGGTACCTGAAGTGTGACATCAGCGTGACTGGGAAAGGAGATGTCTTAAAGCGCAATCCCAAAACCTCTGATGCCAAGGAGCAAATAGAAAAGTGAGACAGGTCCATCGAGGACCATGCAAGAGAAATGATATGTCCCAATTTCCATGTCTCTTTCTTCTCCCTTTCCTTACGGGTTCACGAGAACTTCCAAGTTCAAGGCCTGTCCACTGGGGATTCTGCTCTATCAGAGGCACCA
The DNA here is from genome assembly GCF_028564815.1 of Eubalaena glacialis. Lineage (NCBI taxonomy): Eukaryota > Metazoa > Chordata > Mammalia > Artiodactyla > Balaenidae > Eubalaena > Eubalaena glacialis. Next base: position 73,553,140 of record NC_083732.1, read on the forward strand.
CGATGTGTCTTATCAAAGGCGTCACTATCCTTTGGGAGGTCAGCTTCTAGGACAAGAACAGCCTGTCTTCCTGTAATAACCCATAATAAATAAGCTATTCCTGAGCCTATCCTATTAATCTGAGTTTAGTTGATTTTTCTTTGAAGGAAGAATAATTTCAGCCACTAGCTTGTAAAATGGGAAGACTTTATGCGCCTCTTTTAAGTGTTTATTCTTTAATTCCAGGACCTGAACGAGTTTGCATTCACTCTATTTTTTTTAAATTAATTTTTATTGGAGTACTGCATTCACTCTATTCATACCCTGTGCTGTCATTTACACTAGAAAGAAAACTCATTTTAGTGATGAATCCTATCTTTTCAGATTTTTCTCCTGTATCAGAATTCTTTCTGCCTCCAAATTGCCTCTACCTTTTCTCTCTACTCTTTCAAGTGAGAAAGCTTTTTTATGTCTTATTTTTGTCCCCCCCAAGGAACCTTTTGATCCCACAAGGGTTTCCATCAGAGAGACCCTGGGCCAGATTCTACGTGAGACTCTACAAAGCCGAGGGGTTGCCCAAAATGAACTCCAGCATCATGGCGAACATCACCAAAGCATTTGTGGGTGACAGTAAGGACCTCGTGGATCCCTTTGTGGAGGTCTCCTTTGCTGGGCAGACGGTGAGGAAGGGTCATCACCAATCCTGGCAGACCTGGACTGGAATCCTGTTCTTCACCCAGGACACTGCTGGTCAAATGACATTAAGTTAAATTCAAAATTAGGAAGTGCCCAGAGAGAGGACGCCTGTCACAAAAAGGCTTTACATCACATGGCAGGAAAATAGTGGAGGGTCACCCACTCCCTCACCATTGGAGCTCGTGGAGAGAAGTGAGGGGGGGATCACAGTTCAGCACCCAGGCAGGCAGGCCTCCTTCCTCACCTCTGGCTGCTTCTCTGAGCTGTTGCCCAGTCCCCAGTCCCCAGAGGATTCCCACCTCCCTTTCAATCTGCTCTACAATCTACCCAGCTAGTCCTTGTCCTGTGTAAGCCTGGACATCTCTGTTCCCAGCTGTTCCTTGCTCAAGAGCCATTGGAAGTGCTAGGGCCTGGGCACATGGTCAGAGCTTAATCCTGGTTGGCTGGACTTGGAAGCTTCAGCTGACACACATGTTGTCTCCACCCGGCCCCTCCCCTTGGCAGGGTGAACCTTGGACTATTTCTATCTTGGACCCCATTGGCATATATAGGACATATATAACCCCCATATAGGACACCACCTCCATTGTATGACGAGGAAACTGAGGTCCAGACTAGGGAAGGGATTTGCACCAGGTCCAACTTTTATAAAACATGAAGTCAGGCTCTAACTATATCTGCTGCATTCCTGGAGATGCATGGAACTCCTTCATAACACAGGTGTCAATTTCACCCCAACCCAGTGGATGATGAGAACTTCCTGAGGGCAGGACCTGTGACAACTCACCTTTGTCTCAGATGCCCAGCACAGTGTCTGGCACAGAATAGAACATCAATAATGTTCATGGAGTGTAACTGATTTTCATGGGTGTCGGTGAAAGCAGGTTCATTATTTTTGGCAACTCACTTTATATTTCCAGCTGGTGTGAAGAGTTTTCTTTAGTCGGTCAAGGGCCTCTTTCATTTCCTTCTGTGGCTCACATTTTCCTGGCTTTGTTTTTAGGGGCGAACCACGGTGCAGAAGAACTGTGCCGATCCTGTGTGGCACGAACAGGTGGTCTTCAAGGAAATGTTCCCTCCCTTGTGTCGGAGGGTGAAAATCCAGGTATGGGATGAAGGCAGCATGAATGATATAGTGCTGGCAACCCATTTCATCGACTTGAAGAAAATCTCCAATGAACAGGATGGAGATAAAGGTAAGGTCTCACATGTCTGACTTGGAGATAGGGTCTCCAAATGATTGATTTAGAGCCTTCATCTTCAAAAAGAGAGGGTTGGAGCAGGCAATGTCTTAGGCACCTTCTGTGGCTTGGGTTGGTTCAGGGTGGTGAACAGAGCCAGACTCTGGGAACCACGAGGCTTGTTCCCTGTCCCATGTCTTCCAGGAACATTGCTGTGTGTCCTTGAGGAAGTCACTCCCTCTCTCTGGGCCTTAGGTTTCTTAATTGAAAAATGAAGAGTTTAGATTAGATAAGAGGTTGGCAAACTGTGATCCATGGACCACATCTGGACTACCACGTATTTTTGTATGGCTCACAAGCTAAGAATGGTTTTTACGTGTTTATTTATTTATTTTAAAAAATTAATTAATTTATTTATTTTCACTTTTGGCTGCGTTGGGTCTTCGTTGCTGCGCGCGGTCTTTCTCTGGTTGCGGCGAGCAGAGGCTACTCTTTGTTGCGGTGCACGGGCTTCTCATTGCGGTGGCTTCTCTTGCTGCGGAGCGCGGGCTCTAGGCGTGCGGGCTTCAGTAGTTGTGACACGTGGGCTCAGTAGTTGTGGCTCGCGGGCTCTAGAGTGCAGGCTCTGTAGTTGTGGCGCACGGGCTTACTTGCTCCATGGCATGTGGGACGTTCCCAGACCAGGGCTCGAACCCGTGTCTCCTGCATTGGCAGGCAGATTCTTAACCCCTGCGCCACCAGGGAAGTCCTGGTTTTTACGTGTTTAAATGGTCCAAAAAATATGGTGCCCTCAACTCACAATGGGAACTCAAGAGCATGAGTATTTCAGGGAGGTCCTGCTGACTCTGCACTCAGAGAGCCAGGGCCAGAATAGAGAGTCCAGCTAATCCACTGAGTCAGGCAAAGGAGCTTTCACCCAAGATAAAGCTCTTTATTTATAAAACCTAAATTCATAGCTGATAATTCTCTAAATACCCCAATCTACCTTCCCTTTTTAAAATCCCAATGCAGTCTTCCTCTGCACTACAAATTTGCATTGATCAATGTATATATTTGTGTATATGTGTGTATGTTTGTGTGTATATATATATATATATATGTATACATATATATATACACATACACATTATACTGAAGGCTTGGCTTAAGCAGAGAGCGAGATGTACACATTTTTGTGCCCTGCACAGAGTGACACCATAGAAGGGCCTTAATAAATATCAACTGTTTAAATATTCATGATGTGGGAGGATTTGCCACAGGATTTCTTTATGCAGAAAGCACACTCTGTCCACCTACAGGATTTCTCAGCCAGACATAAACATGTTACCCACAGACTTCCCTGGTGGCACAGTGGTTAAGTATCCACCTGCCAATGCAGGGGACATGGGTTCGAGCCCTGTTCCGGGTAGATTCACATGTCGCGGAGCAGCTAAGCCTGCGAGCCACAACTACTGAGCCTGCGTGCTGCAACTACTGAAGCCCATGCACCTAGAGCCCGTGCTCCGCAACAAGAGAAGCCACTGCAATGAGAAGCACGCGCACCACAACGAAGAGTAGCCCTCGCTCGCCGCAACCAGAGAAAGCCTGCGCGCAGCAAAGAAGACCCAATGCAGCCAAAAATAAATAAATTTAAAAAAAAGACACAACACGTTACCCACAACTTTTCAGAAACATCTTGATGGGTTCAGGGAGATGTATAACAATGGTTTAAAAAGTAGACATCGGGGGCCATGGGAGGGGGACGGAGGGGGGAATGGAGAGAGGAAGTTTTCAGGCATAAAACTATTGATAACAATAATGCATACGGAAACTTTTCCTCGTCAAAAAGCGGGGGGATTGTTAAGCAAATTATGATATGTATACTTATTAAGAGTAATGGCTAATATTCTAGACATCTCTTAAAGACTTGTGTGAAGCACTTAATATTATCTCTTTTAATCCTGATAGGTGAGATAGGTACTTTTATCACCCCCATTTTACAGTTGAGGAAACCGTGGCATTGGGAAGTTTAAAAACTTCCACAGCTTGAAAATGGCAGACCTGAGAGTTGAGATTTGAACCCAGGCAGTCAAGCTCAGGACCACCATGCTATATACTGCCTGTCAAAATGGAATATTCTGTTGTCAAAGAGATGTTTGCATAGACACTGTATATTTTCCCAGGTGCTCTGTATTAAGAAGGGAAACTACTTATGCTAAGAGTAAGTTAATTAAGATCACCAGGTCTTTTCAGTTCTACATTTAGAACATATCTCAGAATATTTACTTCTCTCAATCTCCACTACCATCGCCCTGGTCCAAGCCAGCCCTGTCTTCAGGGTTTTTTTTTAATATAAATTTTTAAAAATTTATTTATTTTATTTATTTATGGCTGTGTTGGGTCTTCGTTGCTGTGCACGAGGTTTGTCTAGTTGCGGTGAGCAGGGGCTACTCTTCATTGCGGTGCGTGGGCTTCTCATTGTGGTGGCTTCTCTTGTTGCTGAGCAGGGGCTCTAGGCGCAGGGGCTTCAGTAGTTGTGGCTCGCGGGCTCTAGAGCGCAGGCTCAGTAGTTGTGGTGCACGGGCTTAGTTGCTCCACAGCATGTGGGATCTTCCCGGACCAGGGCTCGAACCCGTGTCCCCTGCATTGGCAGGCAGATTTTTAACCACTGCGCCACCAGGGAAGCCCATGTCTTAAGTTTTGATGAAGTAGTGCTTGAACCAGTGTGCCCACATCCATTCTTTTTTTTTTTTTAATTTTTATTTATTTATTCATTTATTTATTTACTTATTTATTTCTATTTTAGGGGAAAAGCTAAAGTCTTGACAAAAACATGGTACTAAAACAGGAAACTAAACAAATGCAAAACAAAACACAAAACAAAACGAAATCAAACCAGCATGGACTTCTGTTTCCACCTAAGGAAGATAACTGATTCGGGACTTGCCCTAGCACTATATTTAGCTGATTTTTAACTTTTTTTTTTTTTTTTTCAAATGAAAGGAGAAACTCAAGTTGAAGAATTTTTTTTTTTTAATTTTTATTATTTATTTATTTTTGGCTATGTTGGGTCTTCGTTTCTGTGCGAGGGCTTTCTCCAGTTGCGGAGAGCAGGGGCCACTCTTCATCGTGGTGCGCGAGCCTCTCACTGTCGCGGCCTCTCATTGCGGAGCACAGGCTCCAGACGCGCAGGCTCAGTAGTTGTGGCTCACGGGCCTAGTTGCTCCGCTGCATGTGGGATCTTCCCAGACCAGGGCTCGAACCCGTGTTCCCTGCATTGGCAGGCAGATTCTCAACCACTGCGCCACCAGGGAAGCCCTAACTTTTTATTTTGTATCGGAGTGTAGTTAATTAACAATGTTGGGTTAGTTTCAGGTGTACTACAAAGTGATTCAGTTATACATATACATGTACCTATTCTTTTTCAAATTCTTTTCCCATTTAGGTTGTTACATGGTATTGAGCAGCGTTCCCTGTGTGATACAGTAGGTCCTTGTTGGTTACCCATTTTATATACAGCAGCCCACATCCGTTCTTAGAACCCGTCACATAGCAAACAGGGTGATCTTAAAAACACACAACCGGTTAGGACTCATCTTTGCTTAAACTCCTCTAAAATATTCCCATAATTTCTAGGATAAAGTCCAAAATCCTTATCAAGCCTCCTGAGACCCGCTCACCTCTCCAAACTCTTCTCACCCTCTCACTCTCTGGACTCCAGCCACATTGGCTTTCTCTTCCAGTTCCTTCTATCTCCAAGCCCCTTTCCAACTGCCATGTGCTCGTCCCTCTGCCCAGAATTCTCTCTCCTCTCTCTCTGCCTAACTCCTCTCTCCACGTCACACCAGCCTGTTTTTTGTCCTTGCTGCCCGAGATATATCTCCTTCATAGCATTTGTAATGTGATGTGAATATTTATTTGTTTAATGTTTGTATCTGCTTTATTCTCTACTGGGCTCTGTGTTTTGTATCTAGCATGATGCCTGGCACATGTTAGGAGTCAATAAACGTTTGATCAATGAGTGAACAGATGAGGATGCAAGTTGGCATTCATAGTCTTACTACGATTGTAGACAAGCGTAGACATGCATGGGAGAAAGACTAGAAAGGATTATAGCAAAATGGTGGTTGTGGCTTTTGGTGATGGGATATTCTTTTTTTAATTAATTAATTAATTAATTTTTGGGGGGCCGCATTGGGTCTTTGTTGCTGTGCGCGGGCTTTCTCTAGTTGTGGCAAGCGAGGGCTACTCTTTGTTGCGGTGCACAGGCTTCTCACTGCGGTGGCTTCTCTTGTTGCAGAGCACTGGCTCTAGGCACACGGGCTTCAGTAGTTGAGGCACGTGGGCTTCAGTAGTTGTGGCATGCGGGCTCAGTAGTTGTGGCTCGCGGGCTCTAGAGCACAGGCTCAGTAGTTGTGGCGCACGGGCTTAGTTGCTCCGCTGCATGTGGGATCTTCCCGGACCAGGGATTGAACCACTGTGCCACCAAGGAAGTCCGGGATATTCTTTTTGGTTTTGTTTTGTTTTGTTTTTTGGCCACGCCCAAAACTTGCAGGATCTCAGTTTCCCAACCAGGGATTGAACCTGGGCCATGGCAGTGAAAGCCCAGAATCCTAACCACTAGGCCACCAGGGAACTCCCCGTGACGGGATATTCTGTAAATATTTTCTCTTGTCTTTTCTTTATATTTTACATTTCTAAATGAATGTGCCCAATTTTCATAAAGCAAAAAATAGCCAGCTTGAAAGCATAACTAGGCAACTAAAGCTTGGTATCTTTACAGGCTTTCTACCCACATTTGGACCTGCCTGGATCAACCTGTATGGCTCACCCAGGAACCAAAGTCTGATGGATGACTACCAGGAATTGAATGAAGGTTTCGGAGAAGGCGTGTCATTCAGGGGCAGAATTCTGGTAGAGATTGCTGTGGAGATCCTCTCGGGAGGGGCACAGGAGTTTAAATTCTCCAAGGCACCCAAGGAGCTCAAGCTGTCTTCAAAGGACAAAGACTCCAAATCTTCCAAAGGCTCAAGTAAAGATAAGGGTGACAAAACTGATGATGGAAAAGCCCAGCAGGCTTCAGACAAAACCAACTCAACAGAGGTCGAGGTGGAGCCTTTCGATGTGCCCCTGGAGGTAGGTCTGAGCACTGCTCCACCGTGTCTGTGATTTGAGCCCAGAGCAGGGACAACACCTGCCACAGGCTTCCAAAGACCCGCAGAGGTGACACTGCCCCTGCAAAACATGTGTTGGCTCAGCCCTGTATTCCGGGGCTGGTCCTCTGCCTCTTCCTGCTCACATCACAGCCATCTGCTCACGATACATTCCATCCGCGTCCCCCCCAAATACAGATTCCCATGGCAACCAAAGTAAAAGAGAAATAAAAGTGCTCTGGGGGAGCTGGTGGGAGTGGGTGGTGGGGTGATGGGCTGCAGTCTATCCGTGGCCTAATTTTGTTTAGTTTTGTGAGCTTAGCGTACGCCCTGGATGTGAGATAATGTGGGATGAGGGAGGAAGAGGAGGAAGAGTGGGTGACAAGCTGTGGGATGAAAGAAATTGAGAAACCTATTCTCCTGCCCTGATGGCTGTGGGGAAATCACAACTGGAAGGAATGGTTATCTTTGCTTGTGATTCAACATAATGCACAGCAGCATCTTTTAGCCCAGTTCTGTGTTATGGTAGAGAGATCTGGGGCTCCAAGAGGAATACAAACCATGAATATCCTCTCAATTGTTTAGTTCAGCAATAGTACTTTGTAGTTGCAAATGAAAGAATTTTATGTTTTGGTGGGTAGATTATAGCTTGGATGATTCTGCCTCTGGGAGTGTGTTTCTCAGGTCGTCCAGGCAATAATTTCAGATGGGGAAGGGAGGTAATGGCCAGTCTCCCTGAGCTGTCCATTCCTAGTAGAGACTAGACAGATGGAAGGATTTTTAGTATGTCGGTCACCTTAGCTTTGGAAGAGCCACTTAATTTTACTGCTGGGAGCTAATAAATCTTAAGAAACAGTGTGGGGGAGAGGTTGTAGCTCAGGGTTGGAAATCTTGGGGATTGGTCCTATTCATGGCTCTGATACTAACACCTCTCCGTGTTTCAGTTTACTCATCAACAAAATGGGGTGGTAATGGTCCCTCTGTCGTAGGCACCTCCTGGAGTGAATGAGGGAATAGTTGTAAAATGGTCCGCAGAGTTCTTAGCACATCCATGGTGAGCAGGCAATACCTTGGCTGTTGCTGTAGTTACCAGTGTGTTTCTATGGTTTACTCCCACCAACAGGGGAAGGTTATTCAGAGCTCTCCACCCTGCTTGACTTTTTTTGGACTTTGCCAAAAATTGTGGGTAGGTTGCTTAGTGGCCACCTAAACTGATATCCCCTGTATCTGTCCCTGTTGAGACCAACCATTCTTTTCTAAACAGAGATTGCAAAGTGGAAAGGGGCTAGTTGAAGATTTCTTTAACCTGTCAATATCTTCAAGATATTTTGCTGAGGCCATCTGAAAAAGTAAAGTCTAGCAGAAAGCCAGGGTGACTGGGAACTTATGTGGGGTAGAGCGTCCATTTTTCTACAAGGCCAGGGGGCCATCTTGGCTATTGCGTGGTACGAGAGGGCAAAATTCAGACCCTTATTTCATTCAAACCCTTATTTCTCCTCCCTCCTCTCTTAATCTTGGCTTCTGGTTTGCGGTCAGTTCCTTGCTGTGTTTATTAGTTATCTATTGCTGTATAACAAATTACCCCCAACTTTAGCAGCACAAAATAAACAAATGTTTATTTCCTCTGTGGGTGAGGAACTTGGGAATACCTTAGCTTGGTGGGTCTGGCTCAGAATCTCTCATGAGGTTCCCATTTAGATGTTGGTAGGGGCAGCAGTTATCTGAAGGCTTGACTCAAGCTGTAGGATCTAATTCCAACGTGGCGCACTCACATGGCTGTGGGCAGGAGGCCTCAGTTCCTCATTACACGGACCCTTCCATAGGCTGCTTGAGTGTCATCATGGAAGATGACTTCCCCCAGAGTGGGTGATCCAAGAGAGAGCAAGGCAGAAACTGCTGTCTTTTATGACCAAATCCATGGAAGGCACACCCTGACATTTAGGCCACATTCTAATTGTTAGAAATGAGCAGCAAGTCCAGGCCATGCTGAAAGGGGTGGGGCAGGGAATTAGTCTTCACCTTTTAAGGCGAAGATTTTCCAAGAATTTGTGTACATATTTTAAAACCACCACACTGGGCTTCTACCTTTCTCAGAGCCTCAACAGCTCAGAGTTCACCCTTACCAACATGGTAACATCCTTTTTTTGCAGCATCTTCTTCTTTTTTAGCTCTCCAGGGTCCTCCAGCTCTAATCTCCTTTGCTGCAGCCTTACTCTCATTGCATATCTGGACAAATGAAATCCCATGTTGCTGGCTTTCAAAACTCACCCTCATCACCACCATCAAAGCTTTTCTCCCTTAGGTCAAACTTTGTATTCATTTTTAAATCCTCAACATTGGAAGGAATAAAAATAGAGTCTGACTCCATGAAATTTATGGTTATAGAAAGGGAGATAAGACATACAAAATAAATATACAGGAAGTGGAAAGTGATAAGTGCGATAAGTAGGGACAGAGAAAGTGCTATTATTTCCTGGAGTGAGTGCAGTATAATGATTAAAATGTTGGGCTCCCAAGTAAGACAGCTGGGTTTAAGATGTGGCAGTATGGTGCAGTGGTTACTGCCCCAGCCTCTGGACAAACATTCCCTCTGTTTGAATCTTTGAGCAAGTGACATAAGCTCCTTAGGTTTATTTCCAATAATAACCTCTACTTCATCGGCTCACAGTGAGGATTTAATGAATTAATACAACAAAGTGCTTATTAGAACAGAGCCTGGCACATAGTAAGTGCTCAATAAATATTAGTCATGTTTAGCAACTTTGGACAGATATCTTAATCTTTCATGGAATTGCAGTGTCTTCATCTTTAAATGGGTATAATAGAAAGATCCCCCTCCTAGGATAGTTATGAGAATTACATGAGGTAATGTAGGTAAAATTCTTAATACCACATCTGACACATAGTAAGAGTTCTGTAAACATTACCATCATCATTTTTCTAACTCAGGGAGTCAATGGATGCTTCCAGAAGAAGAGGCATTTGGGTTGGACCTTGAAGGGTGGGTGGGATTAAGACATGAATTATAGTTGAAGTATAGTCACCATATACTTATGGTGACTGCCACTTGCAGCATTGATATGAGTAGGCTTTATAATAGGTATTGCACATGGATGATCTCATTTCTTCCCCGTGTAGGTCCTACTATGATGTTTATTTCACAGACAAGGAAAATGACACCCAGACAATGGACACAGCTTGCCCAAAGTCAACAGCTAGGAAGTAGCAGAGTTGGGATTTGAAGAGGGGATTGCCTGGCCTTGGAACCTGCTGTCCCTCTTCCAGGCTCTATGGCCTCCATTCCTTTCAGGTCTCTGAGCGGTTTTTAACCTCCTCCCAGATAGTAAACTTGGCCCCAGGAAGGCGCGATAAGGGGCTGGCTTACAGCCAAGGGACACAGTGGTGGCAGGTGGGAGTGGTGTGTGCTCTGTGACTAAGAGCCAGCACTGGGTCCCCACCCTGTCCCACACTTTCTGGTCAATAGAAACATTTCCTGCTGATGGCAACAGCACAGGAGGCTCGTGTGTGAAGGAAGGGTCTCAAAAAAGAGAGAGGAACAGAGGTCAGGGCTCTTGATTGAAGGGAGCTCTTAATCTATGAAGCCACGACTGCTTTATTTCCTTAAATGAACCGTATTGCTTTTTCTGTTGAGTTTAATAAGTCCAAGGGTAAAACCAGAAAGCACAGACTATAAATCCAGCTCATTCAGCCTCTTCGTTCAGAAATGTGATGCTGTGTCATGTGGTGTCCCAGCTACACATGCTCCTTGAATGATCAACCTCCTAGAAAGATACGTATACCAAGCTGATCTTTAAAATAAAAGGAAATTTGATTGTCAGGTGCCATTCCAGGCTGACACCAAGACTCAAGTTTCTATAAATTACCTTGGACGGGGTTGGCATCACTAATTCAGCTTCCTCCTGCTAAAAAAAAGAGCCAGCCCTGTCTAATGTATTTTTTTCTTTCTATAGATTGTACCAGAAAAACAAGAGGAATTTTTACTCTTTGGAGCATTTTTTGAAGCTACCATGATTGACCGGAGGATTGGAGATAAACCCATTAGCTTTGAAGTTTCTATTGGTAAGTGCAGACAAGCACGGTGCCTGGCACATGGCATGAACTTTATACCTACCTCTTAAATAAATGAATTAGTGTGTTACGTGACGATGGTAGCACTCTGCTGGAGGTTTGCACCTCAGGAAGAAATGAATAAATCCTTGTCCACTCTGGTGTTAATATGTAAGGGATAGATTTATTTTCATACTTAAAAAAAAGGATTAAGAGTATAATTTGCATTCAGACAGACTTGGACTACTAATTCTGATTCCCTTACCCTAGGCTCACTTAATTTCTCTGGGTCTCAGTTTCTTCGTCTATAAAATGGGGATAATGATAATTCCTCATGGAGCTGTTGCAAGGGTTTAATGAGTTAATGCACGCAACATGCCACACATATAATAGGTGCTGTTATTATAACTCCCAGCAATCTTCCTGGACTGATGTACATCTGGGAAAACCACTCCAAGAAAGAGCATTCCATCAGAGAAGGTCTTGATTTATATTTGGGAAGTTCTCCATCAGTGGAGCAAAAGGAAATGGAGATGGAATCCAGTTAATTTGTAACTTAGTAATTTTTACAAAAAAGAACCTAAGATGTATGTTGATGATGGCTTAGTATCATTGTTAATCTTATTTCTTTGGTCTGACCATCACTCTACCTTCATACTGAGAGCTTATTTCCCTGCCCTGGGAAGACATAAACTTGGATTCCTTCTGCCAAGCAGCCTGATTCTGCTTATTGACACCTGGCCCTTCTCCCCTTGCTACTGGCTCTTCAGGTAACTTTGGGAACTTGATTGATGGGGGATCGCATCATGGGAATAGGAAGAAGTCAGGTGACCAAGCTGAAGAAGATGCCCTTCCACTGCTGCATGAAGGAGAAGGGGACGCAGCCATGCCCATGGTCTCCACCACTCACCCCGAGAAGCCACTCGTGACAGAAGGGAACAGGTAGGAGACACAGCAGGTGAGAGTAGCCGGGGTTTCTGATAGTAGAAGCTTGACCAATTTCTGGGACTGTTTGATTCAGTTCTTCCCTAAAACTGGAAACACTCTTTATTTTAGTTATAAGAACAAGGTGCAAACAAGGGCAACATAGTAAATGCCACTCTCCTGAATTCTTAGTAACATGTTGACAACTCTCCAAACGACACATCCAGGGAAATCATTTAAGGGCAGAGCAATGATGATGGTTATTATTATCATATCTGAAGCTCCATTCATTCTATAACTTTGAAGCATAACAAGGTAGGAAGGTCAGATGTTAAAATTTCAATCCAAAATCCTATTAACAGTTGTTATAGTCATCTGAATATAATGTAAACTCAAGTTGGTAGAATTATTAGATACATGATTTATTATCTTATTTTTGCCCACAATCAAACTGAAGAACTCAAAAAATGAGTGTCAGCCACCAGAAAAGACCGTTTCAGAGAACTGCTGGGGCACCTACATGTACCCTCACCGATCTTTAATCCAAGTAACATTTCAACATGCAAAGAGAAGTGAAACTATAGAACTGTCTTAAGAAAGTGATGTCAACCAAATGGTTTATGAGAAGGGAAAGCCACAAGTAGAGAGATTCTTCTGTGTTCTGAGCTTTATGCTATGAGTAAAAAAATATGATCTCACTGGATTGTCATAAGAGAGCATTGCTCTCCCTGTTCACATGTGAGGGGATTGGAACCACATCGCTAGTTCTCTTCAATCTTTGCTCTTCTCTCTCTGGGCACGAACCCATGGCTTACTGACCACCGTTAGAATAATGACTCTCACATCTATTTCCCCAGATGGGCTTCTTTCCTGAGCAGCAGGTCCAAACACCTCCATTTGGGTGTCCCCGGATTATTCACCAGACTCATTGTCTTCACAGACAACTTTGCCCCTTTTCCTATCTTTCCCATCTCAGAGACTGGTCATACCGTTGTCTGCATCCTCCAAGCCACAAATCAGAAAGTTGGCAATTGTTCTCTTTTCCCTTCCTACCCGTATCCAATTAGTGATGAAGTCTGGTCAATTCGAGTTCTCAAGTGCGTTCTCTATTGCCATTTCTTTAATCTGGCCTGTCAGTACCTTTGGCCTAAATTATTTTAAACACCTCTTACCTGGCTTGGATCTGTTTCAAGAAATTCACCAAACTATCTATCTATCTGAACTCCCCAGTCCCCTGATTGACATCATACAATGACATTGCCATTGACATCTGTCTGTGGCTTTCCGAATTAATTTCAGAGGACATATTTTGTTGATTTGATCCCTACCCACTTCTCTACGGTAATCTCTGGGTATTCCCCAAACTCCACCATCCCTGCGGCGCCATCCCCCAAGTGGATTCCGTTGTTTGCTGTGTCTGGGCCTGTGAACACCTCTTCCTTCTGCCAGGCAACCACCGCCCTCCTCAGAACTGCTAGCTTCCGTTACCTTTCGAGACTAAGTTCAAGTTCCCTTCCCTGAGTCCCAGGTCTTATTTGGACTTCTCTACTCCCCTCCATCAAACACTAATCGCACTGCATTAAGACGTTTTTACTAGTCTGTCTCCCTATTAGACTGTGAGCACCCTGAGGGCGAAGGACTGTGTCTGGTTCACCTTTGGATCTGCTCATCTCCACGCCAGGCACATAGTAGACGCTCATAACTGTTTCTGAATGAGTTGAGGACACGCTGTAACTGGGCTGGGCACAGGGTACTATGTGGGTAGAGAGGGGGAGCGGAGGAGGTGAAGAGTTGGGAAAAGTCACAACCAAGGTGACATCCTGAAGGGCGAGAATGAGCTTAAGGGATAGAAAGCGATTGTCTGGGACAAAGTAGGAAACAGTAAGTGAAAATAATCCTAGCTGCTTGTCCTCTCATTTTTGAGCATGGCCTACGTTTTCTAAATTCTGTCTCTCCCACGGACCACCCTCCCCCTCCCACGGACCACCTTCTTTGGGGTCTTTTTTATGGGTCCCTGGCAGCCATACTTGGCCACCCTCCTTTACACGCACCAAAAAGGACCCCAAACTTCCCAGTCCTTTAATGGCTTCTCTGTCCATTCTCGAAACTGAGGACCTCAATGAACAGGATCTGCAGCTCTGGGAGGCTTTTATGAGACTCAGTGGTACTCTACATCCTTTCGCCAGGATCCTTTTCGCAGTGAAAACATCCCCACCTTGTTAGACTAGCCCGTTGTTGACTGTTGGCGGGGATGTCAGGGGATGTAGTGTGGGAAGGGTTTGAGAGGAAATGAGAGCTCTCAGGAACCCTCAGATGGACCTCACATTAGTACTGACAGGCTGGCTCGAAGAGACCAAAATGTCATGCTGCTGTTTTGGGGCTTTATATTCCTGTCACTATATCGAGGCTCTGTCCACATAGTGGCAAGCCAGGGTGGCAGCAGCCGAATTGGAAGATTCTCTAATAGACCACCACACACACATGCATGCATGTGCACACACAGCATCTACACACATGCACATACACACACAATTTTTCTGTTGCCTCCATTGAAATACCACTGTATAAGGGGTGGTTTAGGACACTTAAAACATCACCCTGCATTTGTTCTGGGCTTTCCAGTTTTACAAAGCCTGTGCATTCACATACAACTCAGATACGGGGCCGGAGCCCAAGAATGAGATTGGAGCACAAGACATCCAGAGTTGGGTCATCATTTGCTTCTTAGCGTTCCAGGCCCACGCTTGCCCAAAGTCACACGGCTGGTCGTACGTCAGGGCAGCCATTCAAACTGACAGGCTTCTCTTCCCACTGGCAACATGGTGCCCTCCCATCTGCTGTCCTCCATCTCACTGTCATTTGCCTGAAAGACCACCGCATCCCGGACCATGCAGACCCAGTAAGACCTGGAGGACCCTGGGCACCAAAGACAGAGGCTCTAAACATCATTAGCACAAAATCATCCAAACCAAAGAAACCTTGGAACAAAGTGCAACAATGAGTGGGAATTTATTTAGGTGCAGGATTCTCAGTGCCATAATTTTTCACAAGATAAAGGAAAGAGCAGTTTCTGAACTTCTTTATTTTTAATTTTTATTTTGTTCTCCTGCTGTAATAATAACCACAGTTTCTGCCAAGAATTTATTTGGCTTCTCTTCTGAATGGACGCCTGCTGGTTTATTTTCTGCAGAACAGACCATGGGGCACCTTTGCTAACTTTATGGCCTCTAGAAGAAATCTGGAGGTTGGAGAGCTAAAAAGAACAACATGCATTCTTTCAGGCTGAAGTTCTCGGTAGCTTTTTGGAATGGAAACAAAGCTCTCTCTTTCACCTCACCACCCCAGCCCAGCCTCTATAAGCGCGCGTGACTCCAAACACTGTTCACATTTATTAGGGCCACCTGTCCAACCACGCCCATGACAAGAAATGTGGTCTGGCCTGCCTTCCGCGTTTCTCTTCACACAGACCCAGGTGTTTGTGGGACAATTACAGGCGGCTGGGGGCAAACCTAGTTAAGAATATAGCTGTTTTTAGGCAGGGAGCTTCAGCTTTTTGCTACACCTCTCCCATCTTCCCTGCTTTCACATCCATCCCTTTCCTCCTTGGGAACTGAATTCTACCAGTTAGTTCCTTCTTTTCTGTCTTCAGTCTCATCCTCTTAACTTTTTTCTTATCATCATTTAAGCATATCCAACCATCACCATCAGCCATTCTCTTTGGCTCCACAGCTCCCCTTCCAGCTACTTTGCCATCCCTCTCGTCCCTTCTTAGTCAAGCAGGTCATCTGCATTACTGGCACCAATGCCCAGCAACAATAAATTTTGTATGGATGGATGAATGGACGGCAAGCCATGGAATGCTGAAGTTTAGTTTAGAGCACATGACTTCATCTTCATTAATATTATTACCCTCTTAGATTTCTCTAGCGATTTCAGTTTATAAAATACATTCACATCTGTTCTCTCAATTGATCCTTACACAGTCAGGGCCTAGCATATAGACATTAAAAGGAAAAATATGTTAGTTTTTCTCCTTTCTCTCTTCTCTCAATTGGAAAGAGAATTTCTCCTTGAAGAGGGCTTGCCTTCGCTCTGGTGATCATTTCTAAACTTGGCCCTGGGTCAGAGGGTGGTAGCTGTTATTACCTCACCATTGTAGCCATATAACAGTTCGTCACTTATTGTCCATGGATCCCCAAGTAAAGGCTAAGGATGGAATTAATAGTTTGACTATTTTGTCATCACCCTTCCCCCAACCCACCCAGAACATACAAACATGAACAGGTTACTGGGATTGTCTGAAAAACACTGATCACCAACTAACTTCCAGACCTAATGTGTTTTCCCAGGAATTACAACTATTTGCCATTCGAGGCCAAGAAGCCCTGTGTCTATTTCATCAGTTCTTGGGGAGACCAGACGTTTAGGCTGCATTGGTCCAACATGCTGGAGAAAATGGCGGACCTCCTGGTAGGTGACTCTGACAGGTGATGGATTTGAATATTGGGAAGCTGGAGGCAAAGGGGATTTTTTTCCACCCAGTAGAGGGTCTTGACCTCAGTTTAAATACAAGTGAATTGAGACTGCTGCGTTTGGAGGACACCTGGCTCCTGCCACGTGGACGCAGGGGAATGAGAATACATTTTGTAAAATCCCTTGACTTTAAATCAAATTATCCAGTTCAAACCCCTGCTCTGCTTCTAACTGTTATAGGACCTAGGGATAGGCCACTTTCCCAATCTCCAAAGGCAAGGGATGGACAGCTTTCTCACAAAATTGATAGATCTTAGCTTCAACTAATATAAAATCCTAAATCCTTAACAAGGTGGACAATTTCTTCCAAGTTCAAGCCCTGACACCTCTCCAGTCCTATATCTCACGTGCTCTTCCTCCTTACTGTATTCCAAGCATGCTGGTCTCCTTTCAAGTGTCTCAAAGAAACCAAGCTCCTTTGTGCCTCCTAGCTACCTGCATGCTGTTCCCTCTGCCAGGGCTGCTTTTCCCCTTCACGTTTCTCCTGTGAAGCCCAGTCAACCTCTAGGGCTCATATTTAAGCCCTTCCTCAGAGAAACCTTCTTACTCGCTCCCTCTTACCCTCTTCCATCATGTCCTGTTCTTTTCCTTCAGAATTATTTGAGGAATTGAATGTGTGAAAGTATTTAAAACAGCACCTATATGCAAAAAATGCTAGGCTGTCCCACCCAACCCCTGGGGGGTGGAGGGGGGAAGAAAACCTGGGAACACTGCTTCTTTGGTATCTCCTTCCCTTTGTGATTCCTTTTCGTTTACTCTCACATTTCTCTTTCCAGCCCACACATCTCATGGGCAGTGTCCTCTCCTCTCTGTCCCACTGTGCCTCACCAGGGGACCCTGGTCTGATCCCTCTCATTCCATGAAAACCCACACTAAGGAAAGCACACATTTCTCTCTCCCGTTTGCTTTATAATTCTGTCTTCAATTGTGTAAAACACGGTATTGGGGGCTTCCCTGGTGGCGCAGTGGTTGAGAATCCGCCTGCTAATGCAGGGGACACGGGTTCGAGCCCTGGTCCGGGAAGATCCCACATGCCGCAGAGCAACTAAGCCCGTTAAACCCGTGAGCCACAACTACTGAGCCTGCTATCTAGAGCCCGCAAGCCACAACTACTGAGCCCATGCGGCTAGAGCCTGTGCTACACAAACAAGAGAAGCCACGGCAATGAAAAGGCCATGCACCGCAACAAAGAGTAGCCCCCGCTCGCCGCAACTAGAGAAAGCCCGCGCGCAGTAACGAAGACCCAACGCAGCCAAAAATAAAATTAATTAATTAATTAATTAAAACAAAACAAAAAAAACACAGTATTGCCTCTGGCCATGAAGATTCCAGGCATCATGGAGACAGAGTCTGAAAGTGGTCATGGAGGCCGGGTTTGGAGTCATGCCATGGGGAGGCCATGGACTCGCTTTTTACAGCTGGTCTTGCTTCTCCTTCAGACAAAATAGTTTATTTCTAAAAGGCTTGACCAAACAAATCAGAATATTTTTATCCCTAGAGGCCATAGTAGCCTTGAGCACTTGTTTCTAATTCTTTCTCAGAGCCAGGATCCCTGCCGTGCGCGGCATATCATGGCTAACCTGACTGAATGTTTACTAAGCACCAAGCACGGTTTGAAGAAGTTCACATCTCCCTATGGGGCTATAGGTGGGTACCATTATTACCAGATTTTACAGATGAGGAAACTGGGCAGAAGTGGGTGAGGTCACCTGATAAAGCCTGGATTTGGATGTCGTAGGTAGTCTGACTCCCAAGCCTAAATCTTTAACCGCTCCACGATGTTGCCTGTACTTATAGTGAAGGGGGAAAGAGGGAAATATATGTCCCTAGGCATGTGATGGAGGATGTCGTTTTTGTAGATTCTAGCAAAGCAGTGGTGACATGTACATTGCCCCTTGGGTGCCATTTTCCTCCAAGCCATGAAATGGAACCCTAGAATTTAGGACCCAATGGAAAAGTACAATGATTAAGTACACAAGCATATAGCCATTGTCATATACAACCTGTCTTCTTTTCCCTCAACACCCCACCCCTGACAAAACCCCCATAATCAGAAGAATTGATAGCCTGTTAGTTTCAGGGATTGTTCAGTGTGGTTTTACTCCTATATAACAAACTGGCATGAACATTGCTTTTGAAATTTCTTTTTGTTTGTTTTTTTGTTTGTTTTTTTGTTTTTTAAAAATTTATTTATTTATTTATTTATGGCTGTGTTGGGTCTTCGTTTCTGTGCAAGGGCTTTCTCTACTTGCGGCAAGTGGGGGCCACTCTTCATCGCGGTGCACGGGCTTCTCACTATCATGGCCTCTCCCGTTGCGGAGCACAGGCTCCAGACGCGCAGGCTCAGTAATTGTGGCTCACGGGCCTAGTTGCTCCGTGGCATGTGGGATCTTCCCAGACCAGGGCTCGAACCCGTGTCCCCTGCATTAGCAGGCAGATTCTCAACCACTGCGCCACCAGGGAAGCCCTGAAGTTTTTGATAATTCTATCTAATTTACTCTTCTTTGTTGGGTATTTCCCATGACATTAGGTTTCCCTCACAAGGTAGATTCTAAATAAATGGAACTCAGTTCAGGAATAAATCTGGGACAGAAACAATGAGTTTGAGCAACACAGGAGAAGACTTGAATCTGGACCAATTCCAGTTAAGAAAGGAAGGTTCGAAGTTAGAATGCAGTAGCATTTCCCGGTTCAGACATACACGAAAAAACAAGAGATATGTTCCTTCATTTTCAAAACAAAATATTAGCTCAATATTATTTCTGTGGGTGTTAGAATCAGTATCTCCACTATGGTGTCTCATTCCCACCTCTCATCCCCCCATCTCTGTGGTTTGTTTTCAGGAAGAAGGTATAGAGGAAGTGAAAGAACTGATTAAGATTTCAGAGGAAGCCCCAGAAGAGAAAATGAAGATGGTGCTCAGTGACTTCATCAGTCAAAGCAGGTACTGCAGAGACAGCTGTCATCTGGGCAGCTCAGCTGATATGGAATCAGCTTTTAATTACCTTAGAAAATGGTCGATTTTACATGCATTCATATGGGCATTGAATAGTGTTATATCCATCTTAATTTTGTTCAGTAATTTAGCTGCAACTGTGGGCTCACTACTGCTTCCTGACACTTAACTAAAACATAAAGCAAAGGGGGAAAAAAAAAAAGGAAAAGAGAAGAAAAGAAAGACTGCAGAGACATTTTATGAAACGAGAAAAATGCTGGTAGTGTTAGTGTCCAGCATGGCTCTTTGCATCTGGTAGGTACTCAACAACTATTTGGCAATTAGATGGATAAGTTATATCAAATGCTATTTAGTAG
The DNA here is from genome assembly GCF_028564815.1 of Eubalaena glacialis. Classification (NCBI taxonomy): domain Eukaryota; kingdom Metazoa; phylum Chordata; class Mammalia; order Artiodactyla; family Balaenidae; genus Eubalaena; species Eubalaena glacialis. The sequence goes on from NC_083732.1 coordinate 73,572,965, forward strand.
AATTTTTTATACACCACATTAATAAGCACCAATTAATGACTCTTATTCCAGGAGGTAGACAATATAATAAAAGACGAAAAAATAGGGTGTATTAGTTATCTATTACAGACTAACAATAACTCTCAAATTTAGTGGCTTACACATATTTATTATTTCACAGTTTCTTGGGTCATGAATGCAGGTGTGGCTTAGCTGGGTCCTTTTCTCGGGACCTCTCCCAGGCTGCAATCAAGGCATTGACTAAGGCTACAGTTACCTCAGGGCTCAACTGGGAAGGACTCACTTCCAAGATGACTCATACGGACATTTGCAGAATTCAGTTCTTCATGAACTGTTGGATTGAGGATGATTGAGGGCTTCAGTTCCGGACTAGCTGTTGTTTGGAGGTCATTCTCAATTCCTTGCCACGTGAGCCTCTCCAAGCTACCTCTCACAACGTGGCAGCTGACTGCATCGGAGTGAGCAAGAAAGAAGAGTCAGAGAGAACATGCCCATAAGATGGACGTCACGGTCTTTTATAACCTAATCTTGGACGTGACATCCCATCAGTCTTGATGTCTTCTGTTAGAAGGAAGTCACTAGGACCAGTGCACATTCAAAGGGGATGAATTGCACCATGGCAAGAAGAGCAGGAGGTGGGGATCATTGGGGCCATCTTAGAGGCTGCCTTCCCTATAAGAAAACAACTTGATGAATTAGGTCAAGACTTGACCAACAATGAGAATTTGTTATAATAGAATCAATGGAAAAGGAGTGGCTATTCATGTGATGGAAAGAAAAAATTAATAGATTCTCGTGTTCAGCTTTGTAAGTTTTGTCTTTCCTAATCTCTCAACTACCCAAGCCTTTTTTACTTAAAAAAAGAAAGCAAAGAAATAAATATGTAGTTTTTTCTCTCTTTATTTCTTTTCTGTTTTTCATATAGAAGCAATATATATCAGTGCTACTCCTGCTGTGAGCTAAGCGTCACCTGCAAATCCCTTGAAGCATCTTTAAAAGCTTCATGGTCATATATTTAGAAATTGTGGGCAAATTAATAGCTCAATAACTTTTCTCTATTAGGGGGTTACTTGGAGGTGATAATTATTCCCTTTTCTCTTCAAGTTTAAAGCCAACTGAAAAAAATATTCATGAGGGTCAGACAGAGATCAAACGTTCATTTTATATTTGGTAAATCTGGATTTGAGAAAAAAGTTTGTACCTGAGGTCAAGGAGACTTTGTGGTCCCCCCACCTGTTTGAGGTTGAGTAGCTGGACTTTGGGGCTTCCCCCCAGAAGGGACAGACCACCTGCTGTGTATAGGTGAGGAGGCTGCCCACAGCTGGCAGTGGGCTGGGTCTGAAAGATGAGGAATGAACAGAATCATGTGCCAAAGTCACCTACCCCCATTCTGGTGGGGAAATAAGTTATTTCTCCCCCTGTGAGGAAGGGAGAGAGATTAGAAGCATCCATAATGTTTCCTAGAGCTGATCCATCCTGGGAGTGGAATGGATTCCTTCTGCCTCTAGGAAAGCAAGGTAGACAGGTGGCACCAAGATTCCCTCCTCAAAATAGACTCCTTTTTATTCTTTTTAAAAATGAAGAGAAAATGCAATGACTAGTATGTCCAAAGAGAATTTCTGATTGAAGTTTCCAATTACCAGCAGGCAGAGCCCTGGTGTGGGACCCCTCCCTGGGAGGTATGGCATCTTAGATCCCCCTTTTGTTCTTTTGTAATTGATTCTTTTCATCACAGAAATACTAGATGCTCATCTTCAACAACAACAAAATGCAGGATGTATAAAGGAAAAGTGTTCTCAACTCTCTCTCCAATCCCACTCAGAGAGAAGAGTTTGATTTGTCTTCCTTTTTTTCTGTGCATTTGCAAACACACACATTCATAAAAATACTCTGTTTCTTCATAAATATCACACACTTTGTTCAGTAGATTGCTTTTTCACTCAGCAATGTATCACTGGCATCTTTCTACAGTAGTACCTAATAGTCATCCCCAATGTTCAATCACGTGATATGTACCATGTAGTATTTAATTAGACCCTTATATTTAAGTTGTTCTGATTTATTTTGCTACTGTAAACAATGCTACAATAAATGTTACTATGTAAACATATTTTTGCAAGAATTTTCAGTTATTTTTGAAGGATAGAATTCTAGTATAATTTTTGGGTCAAATTATATGGACATTTAAATTTTGATAGATGCTGTCAAATAACCTCTTAAACATTATAATAATTAACACTCTCCTATCGTAATAGAGGAGAGTGACTATTTCCCTTTGAATATTATCAACCTTGAATATTACCTGGTTTTTAGTAAGTGAAAATGGTATCGATTTTAATTTAAGTTACTGCTGATGAGGGAATATCTTATTTCCCCAAATTTAAAGTCATTTCTGTTTCTTCTTCAATTGCATTACCATTACCATTTCCCTATTGAACACATTTTTAACTTCATCCCTCAAAATGTTATTATTCAGTCCTTTGCATGGTTTTAAAAATGTGAAGACATAGCCTAGTTTTGAGTCTAAAATACTTGCTCTACATACAATTTTCAGGAACATTTTGGGGTGTGTTAAATTTGTAAGATAAAGGAAAACTGCATTATGTTGTGTTTGCTGTTATGAACTTGGATAGGAATCACAATAGGTATATACTGAAAGAAAGTAGAAAAACAAACATCCCCAAAACTAATGTGAGGTCTGGCACTATTTCCCATTCTCATTTTGTCTCGTAGAAAAGTTAGTGCCTTATTGCTTAATCCAAAATGAAAAATCTTGGTTCTGTGGCTTCATCAACTTTCCCATTGTATTGCAGAAAGTATACTTGCAAATCTCTGGAATTATATAAATGAATTTTCACTAAGTAGGTTTCAAAATTGTTATTCTTTTATAGTGCCTTTGTCTCTGAAGTGGAAAAGAAACCCAAGATGTTGAACCAAACCAATTTAGATAAGAAACGACTTACGCTCTGTTGGCAGGAGCTGGTATGTGAAAATCTATTTATACTTGCAAAGAACTAAAACGTGTGCTTTAAAAATAAACCTCATGGATGAAGCATAGGTCATAGACCACATGAGGATAAAGTTCTAAAAGTTATACAGTTGTGTGATATAGAAGAATGAGAAGGGAATAAATAGGTGAGTGAGTTGGAGAGGAACTAGCATTTACTGAATGTTTACAAGAATGAGCTAGAAGCCCACCAGCCCTATATTCTATTCTGATGTAGGACTTGTTCATTTTCTTGACGTTTGTATTTTGTCAAAGGCTGTGGACTCTTTCACTTAACCTTCTGCCTCCTAAGCTGAGAGACAAAAAGAAATAACTAAACTACCTCTCCTTGGTGTCCTCCCATTATGAATTGTGTGAGAAGTTGTGAGCATACCTGAGGGCAGGGCAGTGGCTGGTACCTCTCTGTGCCCTGGAGACCCTGCACAGTGCTGAGTGCCTTAGAGATGTTCGGTCCCTATTGAATGAGTGACGACTGCGAAACGCCAGACCAAGTCAGACCCTGATTATCTCTCCTTGAAACTTCAGTTCCAGCAATGGCAACAAGGGACGTCTTGTATGAGGCCATGATAATTCTGCAAAAATAAAATTACTCAGTGTTTGGCCAGGGACATTTTAAAGATGTGAGTGAGGCCCACAGAGGTTAAATGATTTTATTTAAGGGTCACAGCTAGTTAATCACACTCCAGAGACTAAAGCCTGAGTCTCTGAACGCTTGACTCATCCTTCTTTCCAGAAAATAAATGAAGTTTTTTGTCCTCCTCTACTCCAAGGAGGCTAGATTCCCACCATATGTAAGATTGGCTTCCTACTCCATGTCTTTCTCAGCACCTCTGACTGTCTCTGCAATACCCATCCTCTACAGATAGCCCACAGAGCGCTCTCATTTTCTGTGTCCAACAGTCTTTGTCCTGAACAAGCCCAAGATTTCAGTACTTTGCATGGCCCAGCTCTCTCTCCGCATTTCCAGCCTCTGGGTGGACACGTTCACTGCTTGCCTCATAGTACCTCTGACTCAGTGTATCCCACTCAGCCCATCATCTTCCCACCGAAGCTTGTTCCCTGTCCTGTATCGGTACCACCAGCCTCACCTGTTGCTCCAATCAGAAGCTTAAGAATCAACTTTGAATCCTGTACCTCAGCGGTCCCCAAACTTTTTGGCACCAGGGATCAGTTTCGTGGAGACGATTTTTCCACGGACTGGCGCGGGAGCGGGGGCAGTGGGAATGGTTCAGGCAGTAATGTGAGCGATGGGGGACGATGGGGAGAAGCAGAGGGAGCTTCACTCGTTCGCCTGCTACTCACCTCCTGCTGTGCGGCCTGGCTCCTAACAGGCCGCGGACCGGTACCGGTCCACAGCCCGGGGGTTGGGGACCCCTGCTATACCTCACACTAAACGGTCATTTTGACCCCAGGCCAGGTTGAGACCCCGGCCCTTAAAGACTCTGGCACTCACTCCATTCTTCACCCCCAGGACCACTGCCTAACCCGAGTGCTGTAGCGTCTCTGGCCTGGGCTCTCACAGTCATCTTCCTACGGTCCGCCTTCCATACCACAGCCGGAATGGTCTCCAAAACACAAATCTGCTGAGATCTCTCTTGATTAAAAAAATCACTGGAGGGACTTCCCTGGTGGTGCAGTGGTTAAGAATCCGCCTGCCCATGCAGGGGACACGGGTTTGAGCCCTGGTCTGGGAAGATCCCACATGCCGAGGAGCAGCTAAGCCCGTGTGCCACAACTACTGAGCCTGTGCTCTAGAGCCCGTGCTCTGCAGTGAGAAGCCCACGCACCGCAACGAAGAGTAGCCCCCGCTCGCCGCAACTAGAGAAAGCCTGCGCGCAGCAACGAAGACTCAACACAGCCATAAATAAATAAATAAATAAATTTATTAAAAAAAAAATAAATCACTGGAGTCTCCCAATTGTTCATAAGATAAAGGCCAAATTCCTTTGTACATGATATACAGGGGTGTTCACCGTCTTGTCCCAGCCTAGTCTCCCAGCCTTGTCTCTCGTTGCTCCCTTCCCATGTATCTATGTGCCAACGATTCTGAACCCTCGCTGATTATGTGCCTTCATATGTAATTGTTCCTTCCAACTGGACTGTACTTTTTCTTCTTATCATCTGATGAATTCAATGCATTTTTTGCTCAGCACAAATATCATATTATCCGTAAAACCTGGCTTTGGCCCCTCTGGTCCCATGATGCTTTACACATTTTAGTTATTTGCATATATTGCTTTCACCTCACCAACTGTCAAAGTCTCAAGGAAAGGAAGCTTGAGTCCTCCTCTTGTCCCAGGCCCTGGCTCCTAGGATAGTGATTGGGAAAAGTGGGAGAATGTATGTTTTGTACAAAACAAAACTCTTGTTTTGTTTTAGGAGGCCATAGCCAAGGAGGCCAAGGGGCTCACTCAGCAGCAGAAGAAAAAGTTATCTCTTGATGAAATGATCCAGGCAGCCCAAAACTTTGTGGAAAAAATCCGCTTTCTTGTGGATGAGGTAATCAACTGTAAAGGCAAAGCTCATTTGGAAGATTAGACCGAATATCTTCCCAGTGGGGTTTGAATGTTTGATAAGAATGAAAGATGAGCAGTGTTTTCTCTCAAGCCCTGCTGAGCTGAGCAGGCACTATTCGTTTGAAGGGTGAAGGAGGGTGTTTTTTAATTAAGCCAAACATGTACAGCTTTATCGATTTTTTCACGAAGCCTGAGTATTCAGCCGAAATAAAAAGCATGTTCCTAAATAATAATAATAATAATAATAAAGCACACTCCTTAATAGGCTCAAGAAAAGTCAAAATAAACATGGGACCTTTGATAGGTTTTTTTTTTTTTTTAATTTTTTAAATTTATTTTTGGCTGTGTTGGGTCTTCGTCTCTGTGCGAGGGGTTTTCTCCAGTTGCAGCAAGCGGGGGCCACTCTTCATCACGGTGCGCGGGCCTCTCACTGTCGCGGCCTCTCTTGCTGCGGTGCACAGGCTCCAGACACGCAGGCTCAGTAATTGTGGCTCACGGGCTTAGTTGCTCCGCGGCATGTGGGATCCTCCCAGACCAGGGCTCGAACCCGTGTCCCCCGCATTGGCAGGCAGACTCTCAACCACTGCGCCACCAGGGAAGCCCCTTTGATAGGTTTTTAACTGTAAGGAAATTGAAACTCATGTCCAGTAAAAGTTAAAACAGCTTCTCATTTTAAAGTTAATTGTAAGCAATATCTTCCGGTGACTACTAGAATGATCTAAAAAAAGTCCTCGTATTTGCTTCTGTTAAATACTAGGTTTTGTGGCGGAAGTTTTCAGGGAGAGGTACAGATTTACTGCTTCTGTTCTTGAAAGTTTTTTTTCTTGTTGCAAATTTATCATTCCCTGGAGGCATAACAAGCGTGAGATAGTCACTTTGGAATGCAGGAATTTTAATGAGCACCCAGAAGGTTCAAACCAGGTCTGTGACTGACTGACCGTGTGGCCAGAAAACCTCCACAAGGATGTCTCTGTTTCCATGTCAAGAGAGAGGGGATGCCTTCTTAGGGTACCAATTACACTAGAGGATTACGGGGTTAGAAAAAGTATCTGCTTCCAGTCCGAAAATGTCAAAGCCTAGTTGATGACAATATGCCTCCCTTTTGTTTTAGAAGCTATATTGGCTCAGCAATGTGCATTTCAAACACTCACAACATAATGGGCCTCTTGGCAGGGAATTCTGCAATTCTTATCTTGATTAGCTCAACTTTAAAGTCTAATTTTCTGTGCAATTTAGTGCAGTTTCTCCCGAATAAACTCCTAAAATGGAGCGAAAATACTTAGCAATTATATTTTAGGTATAAAATCCCTTGTAAAATTGGTTTTCCTTCCTTAAGAGCAGATGGAAAGACATCCAAAGACATTCACGGATTTTTGTTTTTGGTGTTTCATTTGAATGTTCTGGAAATGTTACCTGGCTCTTAGGAGGTCCAATGCTGGAAGCTAAATCATGATTACAAGATTGCAAAGAAAAAATCCATGGGAAGGTGGAGCAAACGTTTGTTCTGCAGATGGAGAAAAATAGGCCACCAAAGATGCCAAGTCACGGGTCCGACTTGCATATTGTCAAAGCATGATAAGTAGTTTGGCGTATGGGGCTTCCGTGACCTAAGACTTTCTCAAAGAAGCCACGCTTAACTTGCTTGGTTGCATAGGTGTTTCAGTACCCAGAAAGTTTAAGTCACAGAACTTGTTGTGCAGAAGGGGTGCTGTTGCAGGATAGGAGAACCCTGGAGGTGCCGTGTAAACACCCACCTATCAAATCTGTCCCCTCTGCCTCCACAGCCACAGCACACCATCCCTGACGTCTTCATCTGGATGCTGAGCAACAACAAGAGGGTGGCATATGCCCGCATCGCCGCCAAGGACCTGCTCTATTCCCCCATCAGGAAGCAGATGGGTCAACACTGCAGGAAGATCAAAACTCACTTCCTCAAAGTAAGTCTGTACTATTTTTGACTCAAGGATGGGAATCTCTGTTTTTCCTGGGTTGCACGGCATTCCTAGTGTGTGTGCAGATCTCTGAGTTGACCCTAAGACTTTCAAAAGTCTGAGGACAACTAGAACATCTTGCCCCCTCTTGATTCAAGTTGTGTTTTAGGAGACCATCCTGGGGCTGAATATTTTCCAATTTTCCAATAACTATGTCACCAGACACATATAAGGTGTTTTTTTTTTAAATCTGGTGGAGGTACCTTAAGGTTATTTTAATTTTTACTTCTTTGATTACTAAGAAGAATGAACATTTTTCTATTAGTTTCCTCTCTACTTTTCTCTTGAGTAATTTATCTATGGCATCATTTTACGCGAGTTCATCTATGTTTTAAAAATAGACTTCAAAGAAAATCACAAGAGGAGAGGTTGCTATTCCACAGAACTGCTAGTTTAGGATCCCTGGTGGTTTTACACTGTAAAAATATGATAGTCTTTTCATCTTGGGTCCCTGCACCATTCATGAACACAGGGTCATAGGCACAATCTCTGGATAGATCCTACTGTCTTTAAATCAAGATTTGAGCCTTTCCTGGAGACCCTGGGTATTCTACCTCTACTACAAAGACATTTCTATCCCAGGAGTGAACTTGAGCAAACATGGAGAAAGACTGGTCCGAAAGCTTAACACTCACCAATGGCTGGCGACAAGAGTGTGTGATGTGACTGATTAACTTTCCCAACTCACAGTGGGCTGTCCTGCCAATCTGAGTTCTGATTATTTGCTATAACATAATTATTCTTCCACTGCTTTAGAAGGGGGATGAGAAGGCTCAAAACCATGCCATGTGAAGAATAGGTGAGGATATGACAATGTTTAACTGAGAAGAGAGATTTGGCGGCATGATAGAGGTTTTGTGTTCGTAGGGCTTCCACATGGATGGGGGGGTGATTGTGTGTGTGTGTGCACACGCACGTGTGTGTTTCCAGAGGCTAGAGCTGGGCCCCACGAGAGCCATTACAGGAAAATAGTTCCCTAAATGGAGGTCTACAATGTGTCCTTTGTCCCCTTGATATGAATATGGCAGTGGGCAGCTAGATTAGACAGCCTCAAAGCGCATCCAATGGCTAGATTCTACTGTTGATGTGATTGTTATGGGGGGCAGACAGAAGAGGCATTACAGGGTACTGGTTTAATACTTGAGCTTTGAAATAAGGTGAATCTGGGTTGGAATTTGTATTAGTTTACTAGGGTTGTTGTAACAAAGTGCTACCGTGTGGCTTAAACCACAGAAGTTTATTATCTCCCAGTTACGAAGGCTGGAAAGCTGACACGAAGGGATTGGCAGGGCCGTGCTCCCTCTGAAGGTGCTAGAGAAGCATCTCTTCTAGCTTCTGGCAGCTCCTTGGCTTGTGGGAGCATAAGTCCAATCTTTATATCATGTTCTCCCTGTGTGCATGTCTCTTTTCCTATGATGTCCTTTTTATAAGAATCCTACTCCAGATTGACCTCATGTTAACTCTATCTGTAATGACCCTATTTCCAAATAAGGTCATATTCTAAGGTACTAGAGGTTGGGGCTTCAACATGTGCATTTGAGCGGAATACTATTTTACCTCTTAGTGAATTCCAGGGCTAATACTTAGGAGCTGTATGATTTGGGAAATGTTACTTAACATCTCTGTGTCTCCTGTTCTTCATCCTTCAAATGGGGATGATGTTGAGGATTAAGTGGATAACTGCACGTAAAAGAACACAGAGTGTACGTCCCCCGGAGTCATCACGCAATAAATGTTGGCATTCAAACAAATGGGAATCCAACATCTAGGGGACATTTCTGGAATTGTGTGCCCCCTTCACATCCAGGGAAGTGTTTGTGGTTCTGTATGTTAGATGTTATGGAAAAACCCGAATGAACTTTTTGGCCAACCCAATATTTTCTGTCATGTGTACAAAAGGATTTTTAAACCCACCTCTGTAAAACTGTAACTGAAAAAGAAAAATTCACCCTAGTTATTCACCACAAATATTTCTTCAGCTTTCTCATTCCAAGGAATTCTGGGGTCGAAAGAAACACCTGTCTTAAAAATAGCAAATCATTTCAGAAAGCCCTGTGCTAAAAATAAGAGAAAACCAGCGTAAAGTTATTCCTTCCTAAATATTTTGATGTATCCCAGAATTATTTAAAATTAGAACAGAGAACAACTGTCAACCAAAGCCAGAGAATAGACCTAACTGGGAATTCAGGACCTTTGCCCTGTGACCTTGGCTTACTTCTTTATCTGGATTTTCCTTTTGTCATTGGGATTGCTTTGGGTGACAGCTTTGTAAATGTTGAACATGTTGTTCAATTGTCCTGACATGATGAGACATCTTGATAAGATGAAAACTATTTTCATTCCTGTTTTAATTGTTACCCCTGCTTTTTACTCCCTCCCGCCACCTCCCTTTAGCCTCTGTTTCTCTTCACTGAATTGGTAAATCTGAAAAAAGCAAGAGCTGCTCCAGGGAGACAAAGGATTCACCCACCTGCTGCTCACTCTGGTTTCTTCACTGGGAGTTAGAAAGTGCAGTGAGACAAAGCATAGAATGTAAATCTCTCAGATCTCTAGATTTTTTCCAGAGTCGCCTCAAAGTTTGTTCCACGGAACAGCTGTCCTTTGAGTGGTGCCATAAACATCCTGTGTTCAAACACATTTAGAGGTTGCCGTTGTATCCCCCTCTTGGAGTTTCACAGTGCCCGTCAACCAGTAGAAAAGTCAAAGTCCTGCAGTCAGGAATCATCTTTTACAACCCATGCTTGTCAACCTTATTCATCTAGAATAGCTATTTACAAATTTTAGGAAACTGCTATGCCTAGGGGGCCCAGGTTGAGGGAATATTAATCTAAAGGAAACAAAACTGCCTCACCTGAAGTCACATGGCTAGGTAATCTGGAACGGCAATCAGGTTTTCATGGTCCCTGTTGCATGATCTTTCTTTCTCTCTAATGTCTTCTCTACGAGTCCAACTCCAAAGTACCTATTAAAGCCTACTGGAATATGTGAGTATTAAAGAAAGGATGGATATACCTGCTTCTTCTCCTCTGGTCCTATGGCATCTTCTCTCTTACACTTGACTTTGCATTTGAGTAAGTGAATGCAAGTCGGTCTCCCTGTCTAGATGTGAGCTCTTGGAGGGGAAGCCCAGGACTGTGTCGCAGTCATTGTGATGCCCTTCTGGCCCCACTCCCTCAGCAAGGTCTGGTGGCACCTGGTAGTAGTTGCTGAACTGAGTTGCTCACAATCCTCTTGGGGAACTCACAGAGCAAGACAGGAAGGCAGGCAAACAACCAGGCACAATTTGGGGTTCTGGGGCTTTCCACGGGTGCCTGGGAAATTGTCAGAGCAAGTGGTAGCCTCTCCTAGTGGGATTTTGTGATTCTCCATGGAAAAGAAGTGGTGCAGAAGAAAGGGGAATTGTGCATTGATGGGAAATCCTAAGAAACACTAAGAGGCACTTAGAAGAGTCAACAAAATCTGGAGAGGTGGCCACTTTCAGAGCGAAAGCCTTGCCAGAAATCCTGCACCCAGCCAAGTCTGGGGCCTGAGGTTCCTTAGATGGGGGTGAGAAGTCCCCTAATCCTGGTGACGGAGAAATAAAGGAGCTGCTCTGCATTGAGTTGTGTCCTTCACATGTTGAGAACGCACGTACCCACACACCACACACACACTACTACACATATAAACACAAATTCAAACAAACATAAATATAAATACAAATCCGAGTACATTCAAAGGAGGGAAAGCAGGGTAGTAAGGGAATTTGAAACCACATTGCGTGAGGAAGGGGTGAAGGGATGAGAGGTGTCTAGCAGGAAGAAACAACGTGGTAGGGCAGGTAGATGCCTTCAAGCCCATGGGGGCCTGACCTATGGAAGAAGAATTCGAGTTCCTCTGAACAAAGCAAAGAGGCAGAGGCTGTGGTTGGAACTCAAGGCAATTGGAAGTTCTGGGAAGGGGGATTTCAACTCAGTGTGGGGAGAAGCAGGCTGTGGGCGTTCAGAGTCCAGAGCCCAGATCTGGTATCATCTCCCCTGGTTCGAGTCCTGGCTCCGTCACTTAAAAGCTGAGTGATCTTAGGAACTTATTTAGCCTCTCTGAGCCTGAGTTTTCTCATCTATAAAACAGGGGTAATAACCATACCTACCTGTTAGGTTTAAATGATCGCACAGGGCCTGTTGAAGCTTCAGGCCCCATTAAACCTGGATCCTCCTCTAAAACTGTGCATCGTGGCAATTGGGGTCATTGGTCTCATTTTAATATGAGCCCCAGGGAAGGACCTCTTTTCTCAAAGAGTGAGGCCCACAATGGCTCCTACTAATGAGGTGGTCTTCCTTGTAACCTTTCCCCAGCTTCCTGGAAAACATCCGGCTGGTTGGTCGGTGCAAGCGAAAATTGACCTGTACATGTGGCTGGGCTCCACCAGACACTCTAGTGCCATTTTGAACAACTTACCAGCAGGCTATGAAGCAGAAATGTCCTCCAAAGGGGCTGACACCAGTAAACCCCCAGCTAACCTGCTCTACCAAGGTATGATGCCCACGGGGCAAAGAGGGTCATAAGATGTCTCTGGTGGGCTTCTGAGGGGTGACATTTATGAGCTGTTTGCATATGATTTTAGGATCAACTTATTTGCCTCTTTTAATACAGTTTCTAAATTTTCTTTCTGACCTTCCAATGTCCCATCTAAAGAATAAAGTGAAGTTATTAAACATATCTGGAATAAATATTTATATTTTTCTGTTAATGGAGAGAATGCAATATGAGTTTCTTTGTTGGCAGACTATATAGACTGAGTTTGCATTTAAAGCAAAAGATGTCTTTTTCGGGCCTTCCCCGGTGGTGCAGTGGTTAAGAATCCACCTGCCAATGCAGGGGACACGGGTTCAATCCTTGGTCCGGGAAGATCCCACATGCCGCAGAGCAACTAAGCCTGTGCGCCACAACTACTGAGCCCACGTGCCACAATTACTGAACCCCGAGCGCCTAGAGCCTGTGCTGTGCAACAAGAGAAGCCACCACGATGAGAAGCCTGTGCACCGCAATGAAGAGTAGCCCCCACTCGCCACAACTAGAGAAAGCCCGCGCACAGCAACGAAGACCCAATGCAGCCAAAAATAAATAAAATTTAAAAAATAATAAAGCAAAAGATGTCTTTTAAAGAGACATCAGTAAGTTCTTGTGCTCATAGGACCTGTGGAATTAAAGCAGATTTCCTTTTACATGGCACTGGGGTTTTGACCCATAAACAGCAGTCATTTACATTTCCCAGTAATGACCCGATAGAAACTGGTATCATTGGGGTCACTCATGTTTCTCTAGCTTGGTTCTTGAGTTGGCTACTTTTAGCAATTCAGCATGGTTTATGTAATCCTCTCTTCTATGTAGGTATTTTCTATGAGTGCCATCATATTTACATTTCCATATAATTTTGAACTTTATTCTAAGCATTAATGCCTTACAGTTGCATTTTGCTTTCTGTTTCCAAATTGCTTCAATTTGCAGGATCCTTGCTGCTGAATTCAGATAGGGTAGAACACAGTTTTACCTTCACTTCAAATGAAGTTGAGTTTTTTTTTTTAACATCTTTATTGGAGTATAATTGCTTTACAATGGTGTGTTAGTTTCTGCTTTATAACAAAGTGAATCAGTTATACATATACATATGTTCCCATATCTCTTCCCTCTTGCGTCTCCCTCCCTCCCACCCTCCCTATCCCACCCCTTTAGGTGGTCACAAACCACCGAGCTGATCTCCCTGTGCTATGCGGCTGCTTCCCACTAGCTATCTATTTTATGTTTGGTAGTGTATATATGTCTATGACACTCTCTCACTGAGTTTTGAATTGAGCCAGTGTCTGAAACACTGGAGGACTGTCTACAAATCCAGGTTTCCAGTGTTGCACACGGCTCCTCTGATACTGACTGAACTTGACTGCCAGTGGAACCTAAATGGCTCAATAGTTAGAGAAGACAGAGTTCTAGAGATATTTATCCAATGGTTCAGCTCGTGGTTTCCATGCCCAATATCAATGCGTAAGAGCAAGGAAAGCTCAGCTCTGTCTTTTTGAAAAACGCACAACCCCTACCATATGCCAAGCATTGTGCCCTACACTTTACACATAGGATTTGATTTATTTCTCACACCAACCTTGGGTGGTTTCTTCATTCTATAGGTGGAGAAAGGATGTATTGGAAATGTTTAGAAATTGCCCAAGATCACACAGCTAGTAAATGATGGAACAAACTGTCTCCAAACTCTTCTTTATTTCCACTGCTTTCCATCCTGTCTTTAGAGTTTTCATCTTTGGGTGAAAACACCCACATCAAATTACCTTTTTATTTCTATAGACACTATCTCTAGAGACCCAAGGTACCTGGACATATCTGCTGTCCCAGCTACTAACGATTCAGAGGAGAGAAAAGGCTTTTTCCAAAGCTTTCTGATCCTCTGCAGCATGTTCTTTTCAAGGAATGACCTAATAAACTTTCTCGGCTGTGCCCTGACATTAATGGCTTTGGCTGCCTTCCACAACTCCTGGAGAATTTCCTTTCTTCGTTCATTTTATGCTTCAGAACATAGCTATTCAACCAATAATTAGTTTGCACCTGCATATGGAAGGTACAGTGGGAAAACTAGTGGGGAATGAGGAGCCGAGGGAGAGGTGATCCTGGCCCTCCAATGGGGGCAATCAGACGTATCTCTAATAACCACACGTGGAAAGTGAGCCAGAGCACAGAGATGGGCCAAAGTATGAGAGCAAAGAGGAAGCTGACTTTACTAGTCTAAGGAACAGAGCTGGTAAGACTCAAGGTTTCAGAAAAACAAAAACCTAGACTAAGTCAATGGTGACCCTTGGAGTTGTGCAGTGTCCTGCCTATGTGGTTGTATTGGGAGCTCTGCTAAAATTCTGGGGTGACTCACTTCAGGGACAGCTGGTGGATGATCTCAGGGAATGAGCTATTCTCAAGTTCACTCCCAGCTGAGAAATTTGCCCACTTATGTAGCGTGTTAAGGAACGCTTAGAGAGCGTGGGTTCTCTCTTAACATACCCTGGTCAGGAAATTCCTTAACCCTCTGCTGAATGTTCCTTTGTCAACTGTCACCCTTTTAAGGAGCTCTCTTGGGTAAGAGGGTAAAAGGGAAAAACACTTTTAACAGTTTTTGTTAAGGTATTTATCTCCCTTTATTCTACATGATATGTTTATATCACTATTTCTTGATTTTACATTTAACACATAACTACTCATTGTGAAAGACGAGGATTTACCTCTGTAACTTATCCAAGCTTTTATCTCCTTGTTCCAATTTTAAATACATAGTTCTGTTGCTTAGTGTTTTTCTTGATTCAATGCAATCTCAATTAAAATCCCAGCAAGTTGTTTTGTGGATATCAACAAACTGATTCTAAAGTTCATGTGGAGAGGCAGAAACCCAGAAGAGTCAACACAATATTAAGAAGAACAAAGTTGGAAGACTGACACTACCCGACATCAGGACTTACTATAAAGCTACAGTCATCAAGACAGTGCAGTATTAGCAAAAGAAGAGACAAATAGGTCAGTGGAACACAATAGAGAGCCCAGAAATAAACCTACATAAATATATTCAGTTGATCTTTGACAAACAAGCAAAGGCAATACAATGGAGCGAGCATAGTCTTTTCAACAAATGGTGCTGGAACAACTGGACATCCACATGCAAAAATATAAATCTAGACATCGAACTTATGACATTTGCAAAAATTAACTCAAAATGGATCATAAACCTAAATACAAAATGCAAAACTATAAGGCTCCTAGAAGATAATATAGGAGAAAACCAAGATGATTTTAAGTATGGCAATGATTTTTTAGATACAACACCAAAGGCATGATCCATGAACGAAATAATTTTTTTTAAAAGAGGGTAAAAGGGAACAAATGAATATAAAAAGCAAGAGGGGCCAGGCAAGGGCCAAGGATCATAAAGTCCATGAAACAAGGAATATGATTAACTCAACTCTTCCTTGGGGTTCCCCCACTGAACCCTGGTCTGCCCCACCTGCTGCCCTCTCTCTGCCTCCCATCCCGTCAAGCAGATGTGCTCACTCCTGCCTTTAACCTCCCATGCCCTCTGCCAGTATCTCCTGCAGGACACTTAGCTCTGGCTCCTGTCACTGGGATTGGGGCACCTGCTTATCTTCTGCCCCGTCCCTGGAGCTCCCCAAGGTCAGGGGCTGTCTTAGCTGCCTCAGAATCCTCAGAGGCCAGAACTGTGCCTGGTATACTGTAGGTGCTCAAAATGACATTGGCTGGCTGAATGGCAGAATGGATGGATGGATGACTCAAGACTTTACTGAGTTTATGGAAGCAAAAATGAAGAAATGTCCCCCTTTCTTATACACACACACCATTGGAAACAGGAGGTTTTACTAAGAGGTGAAATGTGGTATTTTAAAATTTTTTTATTGAAGTATTATTGACTTACAATATGATATCATTTTCAGGTGTACAGCACAGTGATTCAGTATTTTTGCAGATTATACTCTATTATAAGTTATTACAAAATAATGGCTATAATTCCTTGTGCTGTACAGTATATCCTGTTGCTTATCTATTTCATACATAGTAGTCTGTACCGTTCATCACATACCCCTAATTTATCCCTCCCCCCCCATTCCTCTCCCCTTTGGTAACACAAGTTTGTTTTCTATGTCTGTCTGTGAGTCTGTTGCTGTTTTGCATATAGATTTAAAAAATGTGGTATTTTAGGAAGAGATTTGGATTTTGGAATCTGACGGAAATGAAATCCAGGCTCTGGAATTAGTTAGCTCTGCAAATTTGGAAATGTATTTTAGCCTTTTTATGAACCATTTCCGTCATCTATAAAATGAAGATAATGATATATATTTCACGGGGTTGTTTTGTTATGAAGAGTAAATCCCACAGTGTGGTGAATGCACCAAGGAGAATGCCTGGCTCCAAAGTACCCATGAACATGACCTCTTCCCCCATCTTCCCTGTGTCCATTTTGGTCTAAGAGGCCTTCAGTGCCCGTGGTCTCCTTTGTCTGTCTCCGGAAACACCCACAGGTGGGCATCACACACAGACACCCACTCGCACTCACTGTTCCTCAGAAGCCCGCTAATGCCACCCCTTCCCATTATTTGTCCACAGACCGGCATGTCTTCCAGCTGAGAGCTCACATGTACCAAGCCCGGGGCCTCATTGCAGCCGACAGCAACGGACTTTCAGACCCTTTTGCCAAGGTCACATTCCTTTCCCACTGCCAGACCACGAAGGTAACCAGGGGAGCCCACTTGCTTTCTCCCCGCAGCCCACAGCCAAGCCACAGCAGAACCCCAGGAAAGAAAAAAACAGGGGCACATTGCAAATACTTGTGTCCCTGGGTGTGCAGGTGTTTCAGTGTTTCAGACTCAAAAGCATGGGCACAAGGCAGGCCAGACATTGGGAAGGTCTACTGATCCGATGTGATCTGTTGTCGTGAAGCCAAGAGAGCAAGTAACAGAGTTGAAGGAAGGGAGGGAGGAAAAGAGGGATGAGGAAGAAAGGGATCTGGCACCCAGAGCACCTGCCGGAGTGATGGGCACAATGCCAAGTTCAGTGGGATGAACAAACAACTCAGACAACTTGCATGAGGCTTCTGGTGCAGTCTTTGCTGAGGGGTCTTGGTGGGGAGGAAAGCTTTCCTGCTCTGCAGTCAGGAAGCCCTAGACTTTGTACTTCTAGCTGGGGGACTTTGCACACTTTTAACACCTGTGTGATTCAGTGTCTCTCTCTGGAAAATACTACTTCCAGACAGACGCTGTGAGGATTAAAGGAGGTGGATCTATACCTGTTTCCTTGGCTTTCTCCCTTTCCTGTACACTGAGTGCGGACATGTGAAAAGGGGCCCTAATCAGCGCACATCCAATAGGCTGCTTTTCTCATTAGATCGTATTCTCTAAGGATTTACTCTGTTCTCTGAGGATTCACTGTTCTGAGGGAGGGAAGCTCCATAAAGGATTTGCCCACCTCTGGGAGTTAGAGTTAAGACACAAAGAGACCTGAGCTCACGTTCTACCTCATCTACTCTCTAGCTGCCTTTACTCACTAAACCTCAGTTCGTCTTCTTAAAATAGGGCTGTTGAGAAGAAGCAAAAAGTTAAGTGTACAAAGAGATTGATGACTAGTGGCCATTACATTGGCTGATGTTAAGAGGGCTGACATTTCTCCCCAAAGTGAGGCCGTGACCTGGGAGATGGCGTTTTGATTGATGACACTCAGGTTGAGAGCATAACATGAGCTAGCATCTTGTCAATTTCACCAGCACAGGTGGAGCGCTTGCTCTGTGCCAGGTCCCATGCTGGGCTCGGGGGAGCCGGGGGACCAGACTCTGCTCTTTTTTTTTTTTAATAGAACTTTATTGGAGTATAATTGCTTCACAATACCATGTTAGCTTCTGTTGCACAACAAAGTGAATCAGCCATATGCATACACATGTCCACATATCTCCTCCCTCTTGAGCCTTCCTCCCATCCTCCCTATCCCACCCCTCTAGGTCATCGCAAAGCTCCAAGCTGATCTCCCTGTTCTATGCTGCTGCTTCCCACCAGCCAACTATTTTACATTCGGTAGTGTACATATGTCGATGTTACTCTCACTTCGCCCCAGCTTCACCCTCCCACCCCATGTCATCAAGTCCATTCTCTATGTTTTCTTCTTTATTCCTGCCCTGCAATTAGGTTCATCAGTACCTTTTTTTTTTTTTTTCCATATATATGTGTTAGCATACAGTATTTGTTTTTCTCTTTCTGACTTACTTCACTCTGTATGACAGACTCTAGGTCCATCCACTTCACTACAAATAACTCAATTTCGTTTCTTTTTATGGCTGAGTAATATTCCATTGTATAAATGTGCCACATCTTCTTTATCCATTCATCTGTCAGTGGACATTTAGGTTGGTTCCATGTCCTGGTTATTGTAAATAGTGCTGCAGTGAACATTGTGGTGCATGTCTCTTTATGGTTTTCTCAGGGTATATGCCCAGTATTGGGATTGCTGGGTCATATGGTAGTTCTATTTTCAGTTTTTTAAGGAACCTCCATACTGTTCTCCATAGTGGCTGTATCAATTTACATTCCCACCAACAGTGCAGGAGGGTTCCCTTTTCACCACATCCTTTCCAGCATTTATTGTTTTTTGATAATGACCATTCTGACTGGTGTGAGGTGATACCTCACTGTAGTTTTGATTTGCATTTCTCTAATAATTAGTGATGTTGAGCAGCTTTTCATGTGCCTCTTGGCCATCTGTGTGTCTTCCTTGGTGAAATGTCTATTTAGGTCTTCTGCCCATTTTTTAACTGGATATTTTGGTTTTTTGATATTGAGCTCCATGAGCTGTTTGTATATTTTGGAGATTAATCCTTTGTCTGTTGTTTCATTTGCAAATATTTTCTCCCATTCTGAGGGTTGTCTTTTTGTCTTGTTTATGGTTTCCTTTGCTGTGCAAAAGCTTTTAAGTTTAATTAAGTCCCATTTGTTTATTTTTGTTTTTATTTCTGTTACTCTAGGAGGTGGGTCAAAAAAGATCTTGCTGTGGTTTATGTCAAAGAGTGTTTTTCCTATGTTTTCCTCTAAAAGTTTTATAGTGTCTGGTCTTACATTTAAGTCTTTAATCCATTTTGAGTTTATTTTTGTGTATGGTGTTAGGGAGTGTTCTAATTTCATTCTTTTACATGTAGCTGTCCAGTTTTTCCAGCAACACTTATTGAAGAGGCTGTCTTTCCTGCATTGTACGTTCTTGCCTCCTTTGTCGTAAATTAGGTGCCCATATGTGCGTGGGTTTATCTCTGGGCATTCTATCCTGTACCATTGATCTATATTCTTATTTTTGTGCCAGTACCATACTGTCTTGATTACTGTAGCTTTGAGGTATAGTTTGAAGTTGGGGAGCCTGATTCCTCCAACTCCGTTTTTCTTTCTCAAGATTGCTTTGGCTATTCGGGGTCTTTTGTGCTTCCATATGAATTGTAAGATTTTTTTTTCTAATTCTGTGAAGAATGCCATTGGTAGTTTGATAGGGATTGCACTGAATCTGTAGATTGCTTTGGGTAGTATAGTCATTTTCACAATATTGATTCTTCCAATCCAAGAACATGGTATATCTCTCCATCTGTTTGTGTCATCTTTGATTCTTTCATCAGTGTTTTACAGTTTTCTGAGTACAAGTCTTTTGGCTCCTTAGGCAGGTTTATTCCTAGGTATTTTATTCTTTTTGTTGCAGTGGTAAATGGGACTGTTTCCTTAATTCCTCTTTCTGATTTTTCATCATTGGTGTGTAAGAATGCAAGAGATTTCTGTGCATTAATTTTGTATCCTGCAACTTTACCAAATTCATTGATTAGCTCTAGTAGTTTTCTGGTGGCATCTTTAGGATTTCCTATGTAGAGCATCATGTCATCTGCAAACAGTGACAGTTTTACTTCTTCTTTTCCAATTTGAGTTCCTTTTATTTCTTTTTCTTCTCTGATTGCTGTGGCTAGGACTTCCAAAACTATGTTGAATAAGAGTGGAGAGAGTGGACATCCTTGTCTTGTTCCTGATCCTAGTGGAAATGCTTTCAGTTTTTCACCATTGAGTATGATGCTTGCTGTGGGTTTGTCATATATGGCCTTTATTATGTTGAGGTAGGTTCCCTCTTTGCCCATTTTCTGGAGAGTTTTTATCATAAATGGGTGTTGAATTTTTGTCAAAAGCTTTTTCTGCATCTATTGAGATGATCATATGGTTTTTATTCCTTAATTTGTTAATATGGTGTATCACATTGATTGCTTTGTGTATATTGGAGAATCCTTGCATCCCTGGGATAAATCTCATTTGATCATGGTGTATGATCTTTTAATGTGCTGTTGGATTCTGTTTGCTAGTGTTTTGTTCAGGATTTTTGCATCTATGTTCATCAGTGATATTGGTCTATAATTTTCTTTTTTTGTAATATCTTTTTCTGGTTTTGGCATCAGGATGATGGTGGCTTCATAGAATGAATTTGGGAATGTTTCTCCCTCTGCAATTTTTTGGAAACGTTTGAGAAGGATGGGTGTTAACTCTTCTCTAAATATTTGATAGAATTCACCTGTGAAGCCATCTGGTCCTGGACTTTTGCTTGTTGGAAGATTTTTAATTACGGTTTCAATTTCATTACTTGGATAGGTCTGTTTATATTTTCTAATTCTTCCTGGTTCAGTCTTGCAAAATTGTACATTTCCAAGAATTTGTCCCATTTCTTTGTGGTTGTCCATTTTATTGGCATATAGTTGTTTGTAGCAGTCTCTTATAATCCTTTGTATTTCTGCAGTGTCAGTTGTGATTTCTCCTTTTTCATTTCTAATTTTATTGATTTGCATCCTCTCCCTTTTTTTCTTGATGAGTCTGGCTAAGGGTTTATCAATTTTGTTTATCTTCTCAAAGAACCACCTTTTAATTTTATTGATCTTTGCTATTATTTTCTTCGTTTCTATTTCATTTATTTCTGCTCTGATCTTTATGCTTTCTTTCCTTCTACTGACTGGGTTTTCTTTGTTCTTCTTTCTCTAGTTGTTTTAAGTGTAGGTTTAGATTGTTTATTTGAGATTTTTCTTGTTTCTTGAGGTGAGATTGTATTGCTATAAACTTCCCTCTTAGAACTGCTTTTGCTGCGTCCCATAGGATTTGGGTTGTCGTGTTTTCATTTTCATTTGTTTCATGTATTTTTTTATTTCTTCTTTGATTTCTTCAGTGATCTCTTGGTTATTTAGTAGTGCACTGTTTAGCCTCCATGTATTTGTGTTTTTTACAATTTTTTTCCTGTAGTTGATTTCCAGTCTCATAGCATTGTGGTCAGAAAAGATGTTTGATATGATTTCAATTTTCTTAAATTTTCCAAGGCTTGATTGTTACCCAAGATGTGATCTATCCTGGAGAATGTTCCATGTGCACTTGAGAAGAAAGTGTATTCTGCCACTTTTGGGTGGAATGTTCTATAAATATCAATTAGATCTATCTGGTCTATTGTGCCATTTAAAGCTTGTGTTTCCTTATTAATTTTCTGTTTGGATGATCTGTCCATTGGTGTAAGTGGGGTGTTAAAGTCCCCTACTATTATTGTGTTACTGTCGATTTCTCCTTTCATGGTTGTTAGCATTTGCCTTATGTATTGAGGTGCTCCTATGTTGGATGCATAAACATTTATAATTGTTATATCTTCTTCTTGGATTGATCCTTTGATCATCATGTAGTGTCCCCAAGGACCCACGCAGCCTGGAGGGGCCTTGGAGCAGGGGAAACCAGCTTGGGAGCTCAGCAGGCTCCCCAGGTCCTCCGCTCCTCTCCCACTCCTGTCCTGCCTCTCCTGATCTCCCTGGCCTCAGGGGCACTGATCTTGTCTGGCCTCCACTTCTCCTCCCCCCTCGGTCCCCCTCCATCCTACTGGTTCACTCTGGGGTCCCTCCTGTCTCCTTGGGGGTCAGAGTTTCCCACCAGCAGCCGGCAGGCGCCCTAGTTGTGTGGAGACGCTAACTCCACGTCTTCCCACACCGCCATCTTCCAGACTCTGCTCTTGCACGGTGTATGATCCAGTGGAGCTAGGCAGTGCTCTGTGCAGACGAGTCAGCCATGCTGTGATAAACCCCATAGTACTGAACCTCCAAGAGCCACAGGGAGAGAGGGGTTAGCTCTGCCTGGGAGGGAAGTCGGGAGAGACCTCAGAGGGAAGGTGACTGAGCATGAAAATGAGAAGACTTCAGACTCCCTTCTCCTCCCTGTGTTTTGAGAGGTAGTACATAGCCCGGTGGTTAAGAGTATAGACTCTAGAGCCATAGTGCCTGGGTTCAGGTCTGAGCCCTTCCATTTATTGGCTATGTGACAGCAAAATCCTCTTTGTCCTCTATTTCTTCATCTGTAAAAATAAGGATGGTGCTATTGTATATACCTCCCAGAGGGTGAAACACCCAGTACAGTGCCTTGTTTATAACAGCTCCTGTGTGACTGTGTTATTATTGCCATTGAGGCTTCCCACCAAAAACAAAGGGGATTCTCAAAGGGGGATCCCTGGGACTTCCCTGGCAGTCCAGTGGTTAAGACCTCGAGCTTCCAGTTCAGGGGGCACAGGTTTGACCCTTGGTCGCGGAACGAAGATCCTGCATGCCACACAGTGTGGTTAAAAAAATAGGTGGGGGGGTGCGGAATCCCTGGAGGCCTCCTCTACCTGCATAGCTGGGGAGTTCCAAGCCCTCAGAGGTGATCTCAGGGCTCTGGGTGGGGTAGGAGGTTTGAGTGAGCTCCCTTGGTTGCTATGTAATTCTCCTTCTATTTTGCATCTCCATACAGTATATTCATTTGATTTAGATGCATATCTCAAAGGAACAGATGACATTTGTTTATCAAATAATCATTTGAAAGGGAAAACAAGTTCTGTTGAACCCTGGACTTTGCCTCCATACTTTTGAACCAAGTACTTAGTTTTTGCTAATAATAATAGCTGTCCTTTATTAAAAACTCCCTCTGTGACAGGCATGATGTTAAGCATTTTATATGCATTTTTGGTTACGTCTAACTGCAGCCCAAAGGTGAGTATTATTAGTGTCCTCATTCTGCAGATGAGGAAGGTATGGCTTGGAGACTCTTTATTTAGAAGATGGTAGAGCCAAGATGGATACCCAGGTTGGTCCAATTCCCAAGTCATTTTGCTTAACCACTCTGCTTCCGTTTTGGTAAGAAAGGGTTCTGGTTTCTCTCTCCTGTTTCAGTGTGTGCTGCCTCGGTGGGACTGATCTGTGTGTGACATGCCCCACTCGTGCATTCTTCAAGGTGGGGAAGGCTGAGCCTGGGGGCCCTGCAGTCATAGCTGAGCTGGTCTACCGTACACCTGGTAGCACTTCTCTGAATGGACCACGTGTTGCTCAAGGAGAACTATCTCTGAAGGGAGGGTCCTGCAGCCAGTCCTTTATAAGTGACTTAATGGTACGAAATCTTTCAGGAGGGGAATCCGGCTATGCCACTGAGGACGTAGAACTTGGAAATCTTGTGATGATAGGATAAAGAGAAAGGGAGACAGCTCCCAAAGAGAAAGGTTTTGGGGATAGAAAGGGAGAAGGACTATGTGGCTGAGAAGGAGGCTTAGAAGAGAAGGACAGGGGATCTTAGAGGGTGGGGGGCATGGAAGCTGAGATTTCAAACAGTCAGACTGACGCTGAGTCCTGAGGACAACGGTGGTCTCTTGTTAGATACGAGTTACCCTGGTGACCAACGCTGGCACATGGTAGGTATTCAGTAAATGTTTACTCATTTATAAATGAGTGTGGCTGGGGTGGGGGGGGACAGCAAGTCCTTACTGAGCACCTACTGTATGCCAGGCACTTAATACGCTTTATCTTAGACAGTGGTCATAACAACTTTACAAGGTGGGTGCTAACCCCATTGAAATGAGTAAGACTAAGGATCAGAGAGGTTAAATCACCTGCCCAAGTTGGACATAGGCAGGTGGTGAAACTAGGGTTCCATTACAGGGGGTCTCTGATTCTAAAGCCACGCTCCATCCATGGTATCTCACTCCTTCTTCAAAGTGTTAAATTTAAGTGTTACCATAATCTCTCCAGCAATGTCACCGAACAAGTTTATAAAGCACAACTCCTTAAGGAAGCCCCGAGGAAGTGAGGTGAGCTGTGCTCACCTTGGCAGAGAAGTGGGAGAATGTATTTTGTTTGGGTGAACCTTTCAGTACCTCTCGAGGGTGGCCACATCGTCCTTTTAATCATGGGACAGGCCAAAATCCACTCATTTATTCATGCAAGTAGCTATTGAATACCTGCTAAGCACAGGATGCTGTGTTAGTGCCTAATACTGAGCCTAGCACTTTGAAGGGATAAATATATGATGAATGAAAGAATGAATGCTGGCCTCTGGAATCTTATCAAGTGGCAATTATAGCCCAAAGTGCCAAGGAAGCCATCAGAATATTTCTATAGGAAAGATGCTGTGAGAATCATAAATTGCTTTGGTGTCACACTGTTGGGTGCAGGTTGCAAAAAAGATCACATTTCTATTTTCAAAAGCAACATAAAAACACATAGTTCTTTGTGACGTCAGTCACCGACACAGGGGAACTTTGCATCGCAATGCCTTAACTGCTGTTCATAGGTTGGTTGAAGCCATTCTTTTCCTGTCCAAAAAATTAAGATTTTCTCTGAAACGTTATGTTCAAAACCTCACTGTGTCTGAGGCATAAAATACTCTAAAGGCAAAAAGCAAAGAAGGAAGGAAATTGTGGAATGCATATTTTTATGACTCATAAAAAAGAGCAATACAAATATTCTTTCGCAACCACAGTGCAAATGATTTAGTGCCATGACTAGAAATGGCTCTTGATGTAAAACTCTGAGATGACAGTTTTATTTGGGCTTTGGAATCTAAGCAGTAGTTAGTTCAGGCCAGATCTCTCTCCAATCCCTCCTGGAGAGAATGGTGAGAGGTAAGAGTGGAGTGCAGAGGTGGTGCGGAAATTTCCTCAGGACCCAGCAGGCTCTGTGCAGTCTGTGCTAACCTGAGAAATCACTCATTTGCCTGCACAGGAGACTGTGACTGTGGCCTCTTTCCAGAACTGGCCTCACATATGAATGCGGCAGTTTCTGCCTAGGTACAGGCACCCATACTGCAAGCAACCTTAGCCTTTAGCTCTATGAAAGTGGCATGTTTCCAAACATCCAATTAAATAGAGGATGCAAGCTCATTACACCCTACCTTCTGAAGGTACCACCTGAATGGCCTGGCAGGGGGCTCTGAGTCACTTCTGGGTGAGACACTCATGGTTCTGAGCCAGTTATGCGGGCTGTTGTCCTTCTTTGTCCTTTGGTTTCTCCATCTGCATAATGGGTGCAGCCAACTTCCAATGTCACAATTTGCTATGGAAGAAAGAATGACGTCATGCAAAATGGTGAAGGTTATTTTGAAGACCCTGGTCAGTTCAATGCAGTCAAATAAATATCCACAAAACAGTACAATTCCATGTAAGGAATATTAAATTGAAAATCCACTTTCGAGTATTTGATGACAAAATTTTATTTGTTCACAGTGAAGAATCACTAGATCTTCCCCATCCTCAGTTTGCCCTTTCATAAAATGGAGATAATATGAGCATCTACTTGGTGAGGATGGTTGAAGTTAGCAGCCTGGGCTTTGGTGCCAGATGATCTGGGTTGAATCGCAGTTCTGCCACGTGCCGGCTCTGGGCAAGTGGGCCTTGGTTTACATTTCTACCTCCCAGAATTGTTGGGAAGTTTCAGCAAGACAGTGTATGTGAAGTACCGCAGCCAGTACACAGTACATGCTCAATAAAGGGTAGCTGGTGTTATCATCACAGCACCACTGGGAGGATTGAGTTGGAATTATGCTTGCAAACAGGGTGGTAATCAGGTGGGAGTTCTACTCATGAAGCTTATATAAGCTCCTCCAGGGTAGGGAACCTGCATCCCTAGCATCTGATACTCAGTAGTACATCAGTTTCCGTTGTTGCTTGAATGTTGAATAAGTGAGCAATGATGATGAGGATGTGTCCTCTTTACCTTTCATGGAGCCCCCTCCAACCCAGTCGAGTGATGGTTTTGCTTTTCTTTTGGCCCCAACTTCCAGGTGATTCCCCAGACCCTCTCCCCGACCTGGAACCAGATGCTGCTGTTCAATGACCTGGTGCTGCACGGAGACCAGAAGGAGCTGGCAGAATCCCCGCCGTTAGTGGTGGTGGAGCTGTATGACAGTGACGCAGTGGTGAGTGTCCCAGGGCTGCACTAACTGTGCCTTGCTAAAAACTCCCTGTTCAACTAACTTCCTTTATTTAACCAGCCTGTGACTATGCCCAGAGGCAGTCCTCACCAGGGAAAACACTGATTTACAGAATCTGGGAAATTGATGATGATCATTTGCTTTACTAAAGGGTTTTTTGCTTAGATTTCCCTTTGGATTGCAATTAAAATAGAATCTGGTTCACAAAAGTTCAGTCCACATATACTTCTTCAGGAATATAATTATTATACCCAGCCCCCAGCTAGTTCTATACCCTATTGTTGCTTAATAAAAATGTCCATGCCTTTTGAAAATAGAAGGTCTTTACTGATTTCGCCTGGTTGGAAGGAATGGATATAGTGTCACTGATTCAGCATTTGTAACTGGGCCTTTTTTTTTTTTTTTTTTTCTTTGCTTGTTGCTTCCGAGCCCTGAAACAATGCATTCAGCTCTGTCTCATTTCTGTTATGATGTTAGCCAAACCTCTTTCTCTCCAAAGATGTCTGTGTCCTGAAACAGCAGATTCAAAAGCTTACTGGAGGGTTTTTCTTTAAATGAAATTTATTTATTTATTTATTTTTGGCTGCATTGGGTCTTCTTTGCTGCGCGCAGGCTTTCTCTGGTTGCGGCGAGCGAGGGCTACTCTTCGTTGTGGTGCGCGTGCTTCTCATTGCAGTGGCTTCTCTTGTTGCGGAGCACGGGCTCTAAGCGCGTGGGCTTCAGTAGTTACGGCTCGTGGGCTCTACAGCGCAGGCTCAGTAGTTGTGGCGCACGGGCTTAGGTGCTCCCTGGCATGTGGGATCTTCCCGGACCAGGGCTCGAACCCGTGTCCCCTGCATTGGCAGGCAGGTTCTTAACCACTGGGCCACCAGGGAAGCCCCGCTTTGTTTGTTTTTAAGTGTGACTGAGCTAAACTCATTTCCACCTTAACCAAGCTTCCTTCTACAGCCGGGAATGCAAATGCTTGTTCGTGAGTCCAAAGGCAATGAAGTAGTGCAGGTACTAAAACCCAGCCTCAGCCAAAGAAAATGTGGGCACTGCCCTTGGACTTGGAGGTCATTTATCCAAGAGTTTTCACTCAATAAATATGTAATGAGTGCCTGCCCTGTGCCAGGGGATACAGCAGTGAATAAACAGGCAATCCTGACTGCATGGCGCTTACATTGCAGCAGTTCCTGAGACAAATAGCAAAGCAACCCCACGCTCCAGCCCCACACTGCTCGTGGGGGAATGTGGACTTAGGCTCCTGGGAGCAGGGATGAGGAAGAGGAAGGAGGTGACCTCATCAAATAGTTCTTAGAGAAACTTACCTCCTATACATACATACAAAGCTATTCTAATACCCTCTTTTACTACCGAGAACAATAGGGCAGAATTGCTCTATTACTTAAACATGCTGACCTTAGTCACCATCGCCATCATCACCATCATCACCACCATCTTCATCACAGTACTATGGATTGAGCACTTATTGTATACCAGTCATTGTGGAAAGCACATACATCATTACATTAATCGTCATGGCCCTATGAACAAGGCCCTATGCTCTTTTTAAGCATGAGGTTCAAAAAAGGTTGAGTAACTGACCCAAGACCATAGCTCTCCAAAGCAGTAGATTAGGGAACTCCAACTCACGTTTGCCTGGACTCCAAACTTGTGTTCCCAGCCACAATGGTTCCCTGCTCTGGAGATCTTTTGGAATATTTGGTGCCACCTTATTTCTCCTTTTCCCCTTCAAGTCTACCCTGGGTGATTATTTTTACTTTATTCCACTGAACTCAATACACTGAGGAAAGGGATAACCCCTAAGATAGCCTTGAGCCAAGAAGCCCCTAAGATGACCCTCTTAGAGTTTTCCCTGAGAGCCCAGATGGATTCTGCTGCTCCCCAAGGCTGTGGGAAGAGGTGAGAGGGGCTTAGCAGAAGAAGAGAGTGAGATAGTAGCAGGAGGGAGACACTGAGGCTGACAGTTTTGTGAAGATTAATTACAGAATCACACTGACGCAGATCAGAACCAGGTAGATGACCACCAGGGACAAAAATTCATTTCTTTTCTGCCCTAGGGGAAGCCAGAATATTTGGGTGCCACCGTGGCTGCTCCTGTTGTGAAGCTAGCCGACCAGGGCTATGAGCCCCCCAGGCTGTGTTACCACCCCATCTTTTGCGGGAACCTTTCTGGAGGGGACCTTCTTGCTGTATTTGAACTGCTGCAGGTAAGTGAACCAGAAGTGATATCTGCACTAGCCGTCTATCTAGTGTACCTGGCCAGAGAAGCAGCCTCATGGGAAGTGCATGTCCATCACATTATGCCTGGTCCCTCCCTGCTGTCCTGTGTCTGGAGATGGCTCCTTCTGGGGATCTGGGAGATGCCATTTAAGAACTCAAGTGACGGGTTGTTCCCAGAGCCTCTATGCTGCAAGTCAGCGTCCCAGGATGAAAGGTCCGTATGGATTTGGCCAGCAATGCTTGAGCAGCCCTACGCGTCAGACCCTGAGCTCCATACAGACCACAGGAGGATATAAAAGGGGAAGGGAGCAAACGTTTGTGGACACTCCCATGTGCCCCGTGTTGTGTTTGCTGCCTCACATACCTCTCATCACACTGAAACCTCCCTCAATCCTATTGAGGTAGGGATTATGATTCCCATTTTGCGGATAGTAAACTGAGGATTAATGTAATTGACTGACTTACCTTGTCATGCTGCTAGTCGGTGGTTGAGCTGAGAGCTGAACTTAGACCTTTAAAGCCTTCCGCTCCTTACGCTGTATCACAAAGTTTCCCAAAGACATCGAGTTCTCAGTCTGTCCCACTAAGACATCGGGGAATTTATGAACATATGTCTAGGAAGACTTTTTCAGAAAGCAAAGGCAGGATACTTAGGGAGGGAAGCTGAGCCTCTCAAGTCTGGCTGTCCAGTCAAGGACCAAATGGGACAGAGTGATGACCTGGAAAGAAATGACCAGGTGGGCCTGTATCAGAGAGATTTCTCTCCCTGACCATTCCAGTCACTGAGGGCAGGTGGCACTTACCCTTTGGGTCAGATCAATCCCTCTCTAGGAAAGCCCATTTTCCAGAAATCCCAATTTTAAAAGATCTCTAGTAGAGAAACTAGAAGACAAACATTCCCAAGACGTACCAAATGAGTAAGATGGAGGTGCTGGGGTAGGATCCCATGAATATGGATCTCATTCCCCCCACTTACTGGTGTGCGACCGTGGGTAAGCTACTTTATCTCTCTCTGTTTGACCTGCAAAATGGAGATGATAATTAACCTGCCTAAAGTGCCTGGCGTGGAATCAACACTCAACAAATGCTACCTATTTTATTATTATTAATATTATTATACCATGGAATATTAAAGCAAAATATCTAGTCCCATCTATTTATTCAGGTGAAGAAATTGAGCTGGATAGAACGGTAATGGCTTGCTGGATATGGCAGGTCGGAGCCTAGAATCCAGGTACACAGATTCCCCCGGGGAGCTGAAGAGGCTGAAGAGCGTTAGAGGACAGGAACAAGTAGCTCCGGGGTTAGACGCACTTGTACTCAAATCCAAACTGCCCAGGTGTGCAGCCTGGGAGTTGCATACGACTACAGAGATGAATTCTGAAGTGCACCCAATCAGCCTTTGACTGTCGTCTGGTTTTTGCTCCACTTAAGGAAGAACTTTTTAAGGCTGGAGTGGCTGCCTTGGAGAAAGAGCAACCTCTCTCAGGGGAACTGAAGCTGGATGAGCTCTTAAAGGGACAGAGTAGCAGGATCGCAGGCTCAGCTCCAGCTCTATGATGGTTGTAGTCTAGGAGGGGAGGAGAGAAGGACTAGGGAAATCTTTGTCTTACAAGTCTTAGCTTCTAAGATTCCAGGATGATCAACCAAGTGAGAGTCTAATAGAACCAGCTCTCACCAGATAGATGTGTGTTGCACAGAAACATGGATTGTCAGCCCTGAAAGAGATCTTCAAAATCAGCTGGTCCAGTCTTTCCTTAAGTGAGAGTCCAGGTGATTTTAGGCTGTCAACGAGTCAAAAATCTTAGGTTGAAAAATCTTAGGTTGTCAAAATCTTAGGTTGAAACCAGGTAGAGCATTAAATAACAGTGAATTAATGTCGAGGGAGTGTTGCCTTTTTTCCCTCAGGTTTATTGAGATATAATTGACATATAACGTTGTGTAAGTTTAAGGTGGGCAACATGATAATTTGATATATGTATATATTGCAAAATGATTACCACAATAAGGTTAATGAACACATCCATCCATCACCTCACATAGTTAACCTTGTGTGTGTGTGTGTGTGGTGTGAGAACTTTTAAGATCTACTTTCATAGCAACTTTTAAGTGTACAATACAGTATTGTACCTGTAGTCACCATGCTATGCATTAGATTCCCAGAATTTATTCATCTTCTAACTGGAAGTTTGTACCCTTTGACCACCTTCACCCATTTTCCTCACCTCCCTACCCCTGGCAGCCACCAATCTACTCTCTGTTTCTGTGTTTGTTTTCTTTTTTTAGATTCCACATATAACTGAGATCATATTGTCTTTCTCTTTGACTTATCTCACTTAGCGTAATGCCCTCAAGGCCCATCCATATTGTTGTAAATGGGATTTTGCCTTTTTGGATCCTTCTAACTACTTTTAGAAGAAAGTTTCATGCCCATCTGTGTATAATACATTTCTTGACCTGCAACCTTTCTTTTTAAGAAAGCATAGGCTTCAGCTTCAATGCCTCTAAAGAAACATCAATGTTATCTACAAGAACATTTCTCAAAGTCTGCTTCTTGGAACACTGGCCCCTCCAAACATAGTGAAAAGACATTTTAAGAAATGCTACACATGACATATTCCAATAACATTATTTTGTTTTCGTTGGTTTTCTTTTTAAAGTTACTTTCCATTGATGGCCAGTGGTATTTGTTTTACTTAGCAACTTGAAGTTTCCTTTCTAAAAATGAAATTATATCTAATGAAAATGTTTACTAGATAATAACACAGATGGTAAAAGTGGTAGAAGAATGACTGATTTGGGAAAACCAGCTTGAGTACAATGCTTTCATTTTACATGTCAGAAAGCTGAGGGTCCAGGTTAACTGGATGGGATTCAGTCAACTGCTCTTTTCATTGCATGAAGCTTCCTGAAGGGAGTCCCCTAATCCATCAATGAGGGGCTGGACCAGCTGATCCGAACAGGCCCTCTGAGGTCCTGGCTTTCTCCCAGTTCCACTGTCCCACCTCTGATCCACCCTCCCTCCTTCCACAATGAGCTGGGCAGACTAGTCCGAGATACTGCTGCTTCCTGACAGCGGGGTGTCAGAGGCAAGCACCCTAAGAGACACAATTCAGTAGGGTTTCATTAGGACTTCCTCTCAGTTGATTACGTGTGCAAAAATTAATTTGATCATCAACGCCACTGTCTCAGCATGTGGATCTCCTACACTCCGGGAAGGCGGGAGCTGGAAAACGCCTTCATTTGTCACCAGCGGCTTTCAGTTTCCATCTGTGGGTGGTTTACCTTCAGCCCGTCTGTCTCCATTACTGAAAGGCTTCCCTGTCTCAGAAGAAGGGTGTAGTACCTGGGTTCTTCAGTGCCCCAGACTGAATTCCTTACCTCCATTTTCCTCCTCTACCCAGCTAGCTGACCCTGTTTTCCCAGTCCTGGCCCACTGCCCCCCTGTTCTCCTAGACTCTCTGCCTTGAGAATTCAGACTCAGCTGTAATTCTTCACTCTGGGTTTGTATCCACGAGCAAGCCAATCGTTCCAGCCAGGTGACTGTCCCTTGTTCCCATAGACCCTCGTTCTCATCAGGATTGTTCCACTGGCCTCTTTCCTGGTCTCCTAGCTTCCTCCTCTTTCTTGTTTGTTTCATCCTTCGCATTCCTTCCAGAACACAAGTCCACCATACCACTCTCCTCTTTAGACATCATCAGTGGCTGTCTGTTTCTTATCTCCAGGAGCATTTCCTGAAATCTGTATCTTTGGAACACGAGTCCCTCTAAATACAGTAAAAAGAAAGTTTGGGAAATTCTTCATAGTATGTCCCTCTTGGGACTTTGAAATGCCCATTACCATAGTAAAGACTCTGAGAAGTCAGCTATAAAGAAACTTTTGAAATTTCTTTCTTTTTTGAAATTCAACATTTCCCAAATGTTTGTGAGTACAAATATTTTCTTTTTGCAGGGTAACTCTTAATATTTCATGAAAAGAAAATCTAGCCCATAGGAGAATGTCAGATTTCCATAGCTTAGCATTTAAGCTCTCCCCAAATTAATTTGTCTTCAAGCTGCCTTTTCAGGCTCACATTGCAGCACAATTACTCTGCACATACTGTGGCCTCTTTACAGCAGACTATTCTGAATTCTCAGACCTCACCGCACAAATGTGCTCCTCTGCTTTTAGCCATGCTGTCACCCAATTTTGAAATGTCTCCCTGCTCTGCCGACTCCACCCCCTGCACTCTATTTACCTAGTTAGGAAACTGATCATCCTCACAGTTCAGGACAAGAGTTGCCTCTTCCAGGCAGCTTCCCCTCCCCCACCTCAGTCAAATGTTTTCTCCTCTTCCATCCTACGTCACTTTGCCTCTTTTTCCATTTAATCCAGGCTTTTTTTTTTTTTTAGGATTTATTTATTTATGTATTTATTTTAATTTTTGGCTGCATTGGGTCATAGTTGCAGCACGCGGGATCTTCGTTGTGGTGCCTGGGCTTCTCTCTAGTTGTGGCGTGCGGGTTTGCGCTTCTCTAGTTGAGGTGCACGAGCTCAGTAGTTGCGGCGTGCAGGCTTAGTTGCCCCGCGGCACGTGGGATCTTTCTTCCCTGACCAGGGATCGAACCAACGTCCCCTGCATTGTAAGGCAGATTCTTTGCCACTGGACCACCAGGGAAGTCCCAAATCTAGGCTTTGATAAAGGCAATTGTTTACAGCTTGTCTCCCTTAATCTGTAAATTTTTTGAAGGCAAAGGCCCCAAGACGAGCAAAACGTATGGTACTTGTAAAAGCACATCCAGAGGCACCATCCCATCCTGTGCCACCATCACAGCTGGTTTTGTGGCTTTACGTTTGGAGCCACAGGAGCAATTGGCTTTCTCAGGGAGGTGCTGTTTTGCAGCCTGGATCGCTCACCTCCTCACCGCCCCGCAGTGTTCACCTCACCTTTTCCCAGCTCCTTTATCTGGTTTGGTTCGTTCTGCAGCTTCATTATCTTGAGCCTACTTGGCATTCGCAGTGACTGCTGTCTTCTTTTTCTGGGCTTTCTTATAATTAACTGAACCACATCTGCCGTTGCCAGCTAGAATATGTCTGTGAAAAAGAAATGGTGATATGTTTGTGCTTTGCAGGTTTTGATGAGCAATTAGGCTTTTTCGAGCATAGAGAGCTAATGTGTGTCAGCCAATAAACATTTATCAAGAACTCACTGGTTTTGTAACATTACTTGAGAGTCTGAGAATAATGAAGTAAACAAAGGCTTCCTCTTGGCCAAGTCAGGCAAACTCCCCCAGCGAGGAAAACCTCCTGCTCCCAAGCAATGTGTAATAGAACATCTGGCTCCTGAGGGACTTGAAGGGTCAGCTGGCCCAATATCTGAAGCCCAGAGAGGGAAAGGGACTCATGCAGGGTCACACAGCAGAGCCTGGTTTCCGGGCTCAGTCCACTAGTTTCTGCACTAAGCCTCCAGAGAGGACACACTGTGTTCCAAGGACTGAAGATTAGGAGAATGGCCACAGTGGCTGGGACCAAATCAGGGTAGCTTCTTGAAAGACGTACGTGTTGAGCCAGGTCTTGAAGGTAATGTGGGGTGGCTCACAAATGAGAAAGGCCCTCTCCTTAGGAGACTTTCTAAGTCCTTTGTGTGAGATTTCAATAAAGCATAGCAATTGTCCTCTTGCGGTTTTGTTAACTCCAAATGCACAGGAAATAACACCTTTTCCTGGAGGTCTGCCTTCAAAAGACTTCATTTTCTGTTTCACTGATTATGACTAGTCTCTATGTGATTAAATCAATCTCTTGTAGTGCACAGTGGGGGGATAGTTAAGTCTCAGAGATTTGGAATCTGATCAGAGCCCCTTCTCTATTCTACGGCTGTAATTCCCCTGTCATTTTTTTTTTTTTTGACTGAATATGTATACTTTAATGACAGAAAAAAATTAGATTTCAGCCATTTGTAAAATACTTGCATTTATCCTACATACTCAGAACATTCAACCATTACTTTACCACTCATAATCTTTCAGTTATTATTTAATGTCTATAGGTTTACTTATTTCCTATTTCTATGATATCTGCAAACATTTAGATACCAGAGATATTTTTTAAATGTTTTTTCCTATATATTTACTGCTTATATTCTTTAATGAATAAATCATCTGCAAAGGTGTTACTAGAATTTTTTGCTTCCAGTAATGTCAGATAACATTCAAAACACTTCAAAGGTTTAAAATCCTACAGAGTATATTTTTCTGACCACTCTGTAAATCACGCAATACTTCTACAACAACACCATAAATTCAGAAATTAAGGAGACTACTTCTAAATTACCCACAGGGTAAAGAATAAGTATGAAGGATATTAGAAAATATTATGAACTGAAAACTTGCTTTTCCAAAATTTTAATATGAAGCTTTAAAATTAATTTATTGTTCTTTTTAAACTTTAGAAAAGTGTTTATGTAATTAATTTTCAAGAAAAAATGAAAAGAATGAAATACAATGAGGTTATGAGGATCTATCTGTCTTTTTTTCCTCTCCTCTGTACTGTGAGCTCGCTGAAAGCTTATGAAACTATTAATTTGTGACACATTGTGAGTGCTCACTAAATGTTGATTACCCTTGTGAACGAATGCATTTGTAAATTAAGAAATTATTCACTGTGATAAAATGTACCATCTTGATTTACATTTTAAGCTGGAAACATTCCTTTGGTTAAAACAGTGACAGTCTTTCCAATGAGGTCATTGTGTGGCAGCGTTCATTTTCCTTACCTCTCCCAATGTCTAACCAGCGCTTGATCTGTGTGGTAGGTCCCTGCGTCTGGGCTGCAAGGGCTCCCTCCCCTCGACCCACCCGATGTCACCCAGATCTACCCTGTTCCTGCCAGCATCCAGCCAGTGCTGAGTAAATACCAAGTGGAGGTATGGGGCCGGGAAGGACTGGGTTGTTCTTTGGGACTAAAGGGCACTGGTGCATTGCAATCATGCCTGCACTGTGTCAGGGGACTTGAGGGGTGGGAAGGATACATAGCTGATGGGACGGAGCCACAAGGAGCCGCCCCATCCTTTCCTGGAAGAACATCCTGCGGTTCTCAGGCTGGCACGGCTGACCTTCCCACACCTGAGCCACACCTGCTGGCTCCTCCCTGGGCCTTTGTGTGACAGCCCTGCCATCCTCTCCTCAGGTTCTCTTCTGGGGAGTCCGAGAAATGAAGAAGGTGCAGCTCCTCTCGGTGGATCGTCCCCAGGTCCTCATCGAGTGTGGGGGGCATGGAGTCAAGTCCTGTGTGATCCAGAGCTACCAGAACAACCCAAACTTCAGCGTCCAGGCAGATGCTTTCGAAGTGGTGCGGGTCTCTCCCCTCCCCTCCCCCACCCGCTCATTCCCTTCATCTCCATAGGTGCGGCCCACTCCTTCCTGAACCTGACTTGGGGAGATGTTTCAGAGTTTCAGGTGCCCCACTACTCACAAGAAAGAACAGTTTAATTCAGTAAAAAGCCAGAATTTCAGAATGGGATAAAACAGATTTTTGTTGTTGTTTTGTTTTTAAAGGTTCTGGGTGTAGATCATATAGTAAATCAAAGAAGGTTGACAGTGGTTCCCAAAGTGTGGCCCCCAGTTTATCAGCATCACCTGGGAACGTATTAGAAATGCAGATTCTCAGGCCCTGCCCCAGAACTACTGAACCAGAGACTGTTGGGACTGGGGGGTAGGGCCCAGACACCTCTGGTTTAACAAGCCCTGCAGGTGACTCTGATACACACTGGAGTTTGGGAACCACTGGCCTGGAAGATACTGTCACGGAACTTACTACAATGGTTAGAGTTTTAAAAAATTATTTGTACATAACGTGTCAAAAGCAATGTTTGACACCTGTGCTTTTGTTCATTTCAACACTTTTTTGTGCTCTGATTTGGAACCAACTGTGAAGTCAAAGTTTGCTTTGTCTAACCCAGTCAGCTCCAATGGACACAGATTCTGAATCAAGAAAGACTAGCATTAAAGAATGCGTACTGCGTTTGCAAACCTTCCACATCAGACTTTGTTGAGCCTCGGGGTCCACCAGGGTAAAGAAATGGATGGGGCGCTGGCCCCTCACGCTCAGCTCCATCTTAAATGGCTCAAATCTCATCTGCTTTGTATCTTGGGTCTGGATTAATGTTCATCTGAGATGAAAGTTCGGATAAATACAGTAATGACAAAGTAAGAGGATTGAAGACTACTGCCATAGAGAATTTGGGAGTATGTGATTTTTGCGATTTACACCTGGGGTGAATTGTTAGTGCCATCCCTCCTATGTTGGGTAATGACTCCCTGGCTTGAGAAGGCATTGCTCCAGACTCTGGCAAGCTGCAGGGGTGACCTGTAGGGAAAGACAGGCAGGGACAGAGGAAGGATGGGTGCCTGGCTTGCTTTGGTCCTACCCCCAGACAGGTCAGCCCAGGCAGTGCCCCACTTCACCCCGGCCTCTCCCTGCAGGAGCTGCCTGAGAACGAGCTTCTGCACCCACCCCTGAGCATCTGCGTGGTGGACTGGAGAGCCTTTGGGAGAAGCACCCTCGTGGGCACCTACACCATCAACTGCTTGAAACAGTTTTTGTATAAATCCAGGGAGCCCCTTGCCCTCACCTCACAGGCGGATGGAGCCCAAGTTGCGCAAGGTAGGAAACTCCTTCTAGATTCTCACGCTGTGGGCTACAAAACCGTGGTGCCTGCAGGATCTTTCTGAAGAATTTCCTGCGGTCCCCTCTACTTCTTAGCTGCCTCGTTCTGACTTTAAGCTTGACATAAGGGTCAACTCCTCTAAGAAGGCTTCTTTGAATGTGACTTAAGCTCCCTCCTGCCCCTATACCCTGACATTTTTCCTTGCCTGATGTTACTGTAATTTCTTCTGTTTTGGATTTCAGGTTGAGTTAATTACGCTTCTCACTTCATGCTGTACAATCATCACTCGTCTGTGCAAGGCTTCCGTCTCATTATATCCACTGCCCCCCATGCCTTATTCCCAGTCTCCTCCCCACTGTGGGCCCCGCCTCTGCTGATGCTTGTAAAATTTAAATCTATTTAATTGACATATTGGTATGTGATATGATACGATAATCTTCATTTGGTTTTCTGCTACTCAAAGCTATGTTTTAAGATCTATGCATGTTGCCATGGGTAATTTCCCTTGTCACCATGACCTGCTGCATCTACCCCACTTTGCTTTTGTTTGCCCCTCATATTGGACCACTGGGCTGCCACCAACTCCCCACTTCCACAAAAAATGTTGTGATGAACATGCTGTGTTTGTTTGCTGAGGGAGAATATGTGTGGGATTTTCTTTGGAATATACACCCAGGAGTGAGATTACTGGCTTGCAGGGAATGTGTATATGTAATTTCATTAAGTACTTCCCTTGGGTGCTCCAGAGAGCTGTACTGGTTTGCAACAGTCTACACCAGTCTACACCAGTCTACACCAGTCTATACCAGTCTACACCAGTCTGTATTCCCACCGTTACTGCTCTAAAGTCCCATTTCCCTCCTCCTCAACAGCACCTGCTATTATCCAACTTTCTGAGTTTTTGTTTCATTTTGTTTGGTGTTTGGTATTTGCCACTCAGATGGATATAAAGTAGTATCTAATTTTAATTTTAGCTTGGGTTTCTCTGAGTACTACTGAGTTTGCACATTTCTTCATATGCTTGTTGCCATCTTGATTTTCCCTACTGTGATTTGCCTGCTCATACACTTTGCCCATGTTTTATGTGTTTCCTTTAATTTTCTTTTTTGTATATTTTAGATGTTAATATCCTGTAGACTATTGATACTGGTCATATCTTCCCCTAATCTGATAACTGCTAATCTTGTCTATAGTCCTCATCTTTGAGCAGAAATTCTTAATTTTGATGTAATCATATCCATCCGAATGTTAAACTTTATGGTTTATTCTTTTAGACTTTTGTTTAAGAAACCCTCTCTCACCCCTTGGTCACAAAGATCTTATATTTTCATGTGTCAGTGTTATGTTTTTATATTTTACACTTAGATCTTTAATCAAAGTAAAGATCTTTAAAGGGTTTAAGGTAGGGATCCAGCTACATTTATCTCCATAGAGTACATCATTTTCTTTCCCCCAGAGTCTACTAACTTTCCCCATTGATTTGTCCTGTCATCTTTCTCATAAATCAAATTGGCAAACACCCCAAGTCCATTTCTAAGCTTTCTATTCTGTCCCACTGATCTCTCCATCTCTGTGCCCAGGACAGAGTAGGTGCCTATTAAGTGTTTGTTGGGTTGAATTTGCTATTGAAAAGTCAGCAGTAGCATGAAGGCCATGGCAGAAATGGAGGCTCCTGATTGGGCAGTGTTCCTAAGTACTGAGTTGTACAGCACAAATGGAGAAAAGAGGACCCGTGACATGGACCAGCTGTTCAGTGAAAAATCTCATAAAGTCCAGGGACATAGCCTTGCTCCCTATCATGCACATGGACTCAGGTGCCCAGAGTTCTGCCAATGTTTGGGGAGTTCACAGACCTCTGCAGCCTCCAAGGTTTCCCCTGGTTAACACACTGGGGGAAGGCAATCAACACAGAGGACCTGTGTCCTAAACCTTGATAAACACGATTCCTATGACCACAGTTATTTAAAATTACTCTGAGGGATCAATAATAAGTACAGTCATTTGTTGAGTACCTATTATGCCCCAGACACCTTACATCATGAGCTCTTTTATCTCCCAATGACATGGGTATTTTTACTCTCATTTTATAAATATGGAAAGTGAGGTTCGGAGATGTTAGGAACTTGTCATATTTGAATCCAGATCTGTCTGATTCCCAGTATGAGGTCCCTGAAATGATCACCCTGTATTGTAGCCCAGTTGCTGGACCCAAGTTACTTTCTTTTTTAAAAAAAAAAAAAGTTATTTATTTATTTATTTATTTTTGGTTGTGTTGGGTCTTCATTGCTGCGCGCAGGCTTCCCCTAGTTGCGGTGAGTGGGGGCTACTCTTCGTTGCGGTGAGCGGGCTTCTCACTGCGGTGGCTTCTCTTGTTGCAGAGCACGGGCTGTAGGCGCGTGGGCTTCAGTAGTTGTGGTGCACCGTTTTAGTTGCTCTGCAGCATGTGGGATCTTCCCGGACCAGAGCTCGAACCCGTGTCCCCTGCATTGGCAGGCAGATTCTTAACCACTGCACCACCAGGGAAGTCCTGACCCAATGTACTTTCATTTTGGCTATTTCAGATTCATTAATTTCCACCGAGCCTTCTGAGACCCCCAGCTCTGCTCAGGAGCTCCCAACAGATCAAATCTTTGTGGCTATTGGGTCGCCTCCCACAGTGGTACCCAACTTGGCCCAGGTTCCGGCAGCCAGCCTCGTTGATATCCCTGACTCATCCCCTATGCTGGAGACGGAACACAAACCTGCAGCCCAGGAGCCACCAAAAGATGGAAAAGCTAAGGTCGGAATGTCATCCCTCTTCATATTTACAAGGCACATTAGAGTTTGCTCAGGAGGTTTTAGATACTAATCCTCCCACCTACTAGCTGTGTGACCATGGCAAGCAACTTCACATTTCTGAGCATTAGTTTCTTCATCTGTAAAATGGGGACACTGATACCCATTTCACAGCATTGTCATAGAATCAGATAAGTCAGTGTATGTGAAATTAAAGTGCTAGTCAAATGTGACAGCAGTATTTAATGGAACAGAAACTCTTAATTCATTAACTTGGAAAAACAATGGTTTCCTCATCGAGGCTTATTCCACAAATATTTTGAACCTACTTTGTACAACATCACTTGGGACCAAAAAGATGCGTCTTCTGGTCTAAATAAAAGTGAGACTTATCCTCAGTTAGCTGAGATTCTGGG
This sequence comes from Eubalaena glacialis, assembly GCF_028564815.1. Lineage (NCBI taxonomy): Eukaryota > Metazoa > Chordata > Mammalia > Artiodactyla > Balaenidae > Eubalaena > Eubalaena glacialis. The sequence goes on from NC_083732.1 coordinate 73,613,322, forward strand.
AGGGGAGATGGATAAGTACACAAGACCATAAAATGGGGGCATGAGTAATCTTTTAAGTCATAGTTTTAAGTGCAAAATACTGGTGTATCTAGCAACTGACTTAAAGAAGAAAGCAGGTTTAAGAAAGTCGTAAGAGATGACCTGCCCAGCAAATTGTAAAAGCTGAAATAAAAGGCACAGTAAGGTAGATGAATGGCTGTTTTCTCAGGCTCTTCCCATCTCATCCAGGCTCAGCGTGACTCTCTGACAGCCCACGGGGTTCTCTCCATCCCACCAGCGTTGTACCTGCCACGTTATGTTGCAAATTTCAGTTTGTTTGTTGCCACCATAAAACTGTGGGTTTCACTAGGTCAAAGATGATTTTTAAAAATATCTCTGTATCCCCTGCACTTGATAGAGTGGCTGGCACATCGTAGATACCCGAGAGATGTCTGAGAGCAAATGGATGATAAGTACACGATGAATTTGGCATGACACAACTTTCTCCCCAAATGCTTCCCTTCTGCCACGTATGCATCACACTGCTTCTCCTATCCCCCCATCACTTATGTTGTAGGTGTCATTTATTTGCACCTGTTCAAATCAGAAGTGATGCTAAAGGGGGATTGTCTACCTTATGTCACTTAATCCTCATGACAGTGAAGTGAGCAGGTATTATTGTTCCTAGTTGAGGAAACTGAGAATCATAAAGTTTCTATTTTTGTTTATATTATGTTTAGAAGCTAATTCCCTTTCTACTATATCACATTGTATCATGTAGCCTGCTTGTCTCTTCCACTGAATTCGAAGCTTCCCAAAAGTAGGGATGATGTCTACCCCTTACATCCCCAATGTCAACCACAAAGTCTCATATCTGCTTGATAAATGTCAAATAAACTCATTAATGGATGACAGATTATTAAACTTTTATTTATTTAAGAGGGACAGAGAGCTGCAATCACAAAACCTGCTGACACCTCCATCCACTTCCCCGAGGGTACCTACATGTCCTCTTCCTTAGTAAACCACTTAGCCACCAGCATGCAGATCCTTGACACTTAACAATCCATCCTTCATCCCTTGCCAGGATGCCAGGAAACCTTCTCAGAGGTCTACTAAAAGGAGAAAGAGGACCATAGCAGACGAATCTGCTGAAAACGTCATTGACTGGTGGTCGAAATATTATGCCTCCCTGAAGAAAGCACAGAAGGTAGATTCTCTCCTGGCTGTGACAGTCAAGGGCTTCGATAAGAACACAGCACCATTTACCACCCTCCCCCACCCCAAATCCTGCATTGTCCCCTCTTTTAAATTCCGCTATAGGTAGGCCCTAATTGGGTGTGGTTCTGTTAACTGCTGAAGGGTACAAAGCCTGAAAGGACCAAGGGTCCAGAACTGCCAAATCCTTACTGTCTGGCTGGAGCTGGCCCTAGGACACAGGCTCTGCTGTAAATGATGGCAGGATGTGCAGTCTATCATGGCATCCAGGGAATCTGCCCACCTCAGGGAGGTCTAGCCAAGAGAAATGGGGCTCTGGACAGGTGGGCATCAGCGAAGGGGGCTTCAGGTTCACCTGGAGATTTCAGGTCAAAGGGCTTCAGGTCTCCAGCAGATTTCTAAGTTCATATGGGAAATTATCAAAGTAAAGGCAGAGGTCTTGGCCTTAGCAAATGGGAATAATCAGCAGGGCTTCATGCACATGGAATAAGAAAGGGATTGAGTTATAAAGCCAGAGAACCAGTGGGGAGTGGGTTTGGAGACTTAGGCAAAAGCTCAGTGGCTGAATCTGGTAAGACTTCTCATCCTTGAGTAAAAATGGAAAGGAAAGTTATTCAGATGTTATCATCATATTTTATTGAATAGGAACTCTTCTGATTCTTTATTTGGAAAGACCATAATTTCTTCATCTAGGACTATCCATGAATATTGACATACATTTAAATAAACAAACTAAATGTTTATCCCTGCTTCCAAACACCCTCATTTTACTACAATGGACACTACCACTTCTGGTGAGTGTTCAGCCCTTTCCCCTTTCTCTGCTAACCTCCCCAGTCCCAGGACAAACCCAACAACCCAACATGCCAGCCCATAAAACTCATAGTTGCAGATTGAGGTGATGCTCCAGGGATGTGGAAGAACGGTGGGGAGAGGGGTTGCTTTCCCAGCGGCTGAGAGGAGGCTGCACATAGAGGACGAGGACGTCTACAGTTTGATGGCACTGGCTTTGGAGGTGTGGGCACCTCTTCTCTAGGGCAGGGCATCTCCCTGCACTTAAGTCCTAGGTCTTTACAGTGAGGCTTCATCTGGGGGCTATTGAGGACTGTTTGCATATTCTTTTAAAATGCAGAGGGCTGAGATAATTGAATTAGAACTGTTAGCAGTCAGGGTAAATAAATGAGACAAGACAGTGTCCATCATCTCGTCTCCCTCTTTTCTCAAAGGAAAAGGAGAGCAATTCCAAGGAGCAAAAAGGCAACACAGGTAAGTGGCTGTTCTGGGGACATTGGAACATGCATTAAGGCCATATGAGTGAGAAAATGATAAAATGGGAGCCATGGGAGCAACACTGGAGCCCAAAGCCCTCATTTCCCTAGTGAGGAAATAATCCCAGGAAGATGACAACACTTTAAAGAGGCCACGTAGCTGATTTGAGCTGGATGGAGACCAGATCCCAGGTCTCCTGAGTTCAGTTGAGTGCTGAAATCGACCCTTTGGCTCAAGTCCCTACGTTGACAGTCTTAATACAGAAACAGCAGAGTAAAAATAGGAGCAAGCTGGGATGGCAGGCCAAAACCAGCATGATAAACTTTAATACAGGTGACCTGGATTTAGCTTCCAAAACTCAGTTGACAAGGTTTGGGTAGATCTGGTTTGGCAGAAGCTCGAATGAAGAGCCCTGGGATCTGAAATGACCACAAACTTGATGTAAGCCAATGGTAAATCTTGGCCTAAAAACAACAGTAACACCAAGTGCTGTTTCAGGTGGCACAAAAAGTAAGAAAACCAGAGCCAAGCTCAGTTCCTCAGGCCACTCCTATTAGCATATTTAATTCTAAGACCAAACCCATGACATAAGCAATAGTATCTTGATTTGCAGATAGTAAAACAGAAGTACAAAGAGGTTGAGTAACTTGCCCAGGTTTATACAGCTAGAAAATAGTGGAGCTTGGTTGATTTTTCTCCAACATCTGCTCCTAAAAAATTACTGAATAATCTAAGTACATTTGTGACCTTGTGTTAGATCCTTAGCATATTTGAGCCTGAGGTTGTTGAACTAGATGATTCTCAAGTTCCTAAACAGATCTGAGAGGGAATGTATCTAAAGCTTTGGTGTCACTCCATCCTGGGTCTGTTCTTTGCTAGCTGGGTGACTGGGCAAATTACTTACCCTCTCCGTGCCTAGGTTAATGAATTCTTGCATATGGCGGGGAAGGCCAACACATCGCCAGCCCCAGGGCATCCACTGACATTGCACTGCTACATAAGTGGTATCTCCTCTGCTCCTTCAGTGCACAGTCTGCAGGGCTATGTGCAGAAATCCTACAGTGAAATGTTACTATTTCTTTCTTAAAAGAAGGGTCATGACACATGCCAGAGCAAAGGGAAAGAGGGAGCTTGACTTTGTTTCTTCTCATCTCAACAGCATAAGAAGTCTAATCATTTTCACTAAATATCCACAGAGGCAAAACCAGACGAGGTAGTGGTAAATATAGATGGCCCGAAGAAGAAGAAAGACAAAATACTCAAGAAGAAACTCAAAGAAAAAGAAAGCCCCAAACTGGCTGTCTTGCAGGTGTGTGGACATCTTGGCTATGGTTAGGGTGGGAAACTCAGAAGGTGGGCGTTCTTTTAGTGCTTCAGTCAACTCCAGAATACCTTTATCTGAATAACTTACTTTGTCTTTGTTATAATCATTGATGCAGAGTAACAAACTAAGAAGCATGCAAGCCAAGACGGTGGAACTTACTATTTTTCCATTTTCTACATCCTCCTATTGAGAAGGGGCATAACTTAACTTGGTTAGCCTGGATGCAACAATGTAATTTACAGTGTGTGAGTTCCCCTGGGTTCACCTCTTGGGGCTTGACATCATCATGCAGATATGTACAGACTCGAAATAGCAGGAGTTTTAACTCTTACAAAAGTCAGCTTCGTCAGACCAGTCCTAACATTAGCCAGAGGCTATTAGCCAGAGGCATATTGATGGATATGAAAATTGGCATTATGAAAATTATGTACCTAGATAATGAATTTAGATAAGTAATTTTGATGGGAAATTTGAATAAGTGATTTAATTATATTACTCAATCAAAAACTCAATTCAATTTTCCATTTCTAAAATATGTATGTAATTTTCTGCTTGGAAAATTCATGTCTACATGCATTATAATAAAAACAAATATTCCATCATTTTATATGTGTTAAGAATGAAATGTTCAATGAATATTTTTTAATTTGAATGTCCTCAAAATATTGTAGTCTGTATCCAACAATCAATGACATCAATTATCTATAAAAAGCTTTGTCACATTTATACTTATATATTATATTTAAAATATTGTTGGTTTAGCTATACTTCTTGGAATTTCAAAGTTTATCAAAAACGTTTTATAAATTTCAGAGTGGTACTTAGTTCTAGGAATGCCAAGTCAATCATATTCCTTATTTTGCTGAAGATAATTTAACAGCATCTCTTAGATTTTTCCAAGGGGCATATACGAAGGCTGGTTTTGGAGAATCTTGGCAGTTTTCATTAAATCAATCCCGGGCTTTCCTTCCTCTGAGCACACTCTTCTCCCTTTTTCCTAAAGATATACGATGGGGATCTGGAGAGTGAATTCAACAATTTTGAAGACTGGGTGAAAACCTTTGAGCTGCTCAGAGGCAAGTCTACGGAAGATGACCATGGCCTTGACAGAGACCGAGTCATAGGAAAGTTTAAGGCAGGTTCCAAGGTTAACCCTTTTATCTGGCTCTCCTGTCCATAAACGTCGGATATGACTCAATTCTGTTGGACTGTGGTATGCGACGTCTGTAAGGAAAATCCTTAATCTCTATGCAGGCCCCTCCCTCTCTAGAACCCCACAAGACCTATAGCCCCAGTCTTTCAAGGTATTTGATTTGTGGCCAGTAAAATGGATTGGAGCTCAGTCTGTGGAATATGAGGAGCCAGAGTCATTGCCTAAAGGGATCACTTGGTTTTACTCTGCTTTTCCCACCCCCTGACCTACCAAACATATGATTTACGCAAGCCTATCAGTTGAATGATTAAATTAATCAAACAACACAAACCCTTCATCTGGCAGACTTACGGTGTCAGCACCACAAAGCAGTAGCTGACACTTACTCTGAACCTACTGCATGCCTGGGCCCTTTATATGAAGGTGATGTGTTGGAAATCGCATGGGCATTGCAGCTTGCCAGTCTGGGTTTAAATCCTCATTTAGGATTTAAATCCTAACTAGCTTGTGATCTTGAGCAGTACTTGACCTCCCTGAGCCTCGGTTGCAGCATCTGAAAATGGAAATACTGAAGCCAAGATTGAATGAGATAACGGGAGAAAACACTGGCTCAGCACCCTGCATGTAAAAGGCACTCAGGATTCCATCTGATGCCCCTATTCGTTTCTCACGTAACAGCCCCGTGAGGTGGGTGGTACTGTACCAACACTGATTCACTGATGTACCATGAAGAAGCACAGATGCAGGAGGGTTATGTGAATGGCCTGAGGACATCCAGGGGACAAGAGTGGCACCACCCCAGGTCCTGTTGGGTCCCAGGCTGTGCTCCTTTTCCCAGCGCTATGCCCTAGACATTTTGTTGTAGTTTTTTTTAATTTTAAAAAACCCTCTTTGTTTTGAATAGTTAAGATTCACAGAAAGTTGCAAAGATGGTAGACAGAGGTCTAGTGGACCCTTCACCCAGTTTCCTCCATTGTTTACATCTTATGTAAATATCAAAACCAGGATATCCACATTGATAGAGTGTGTATATAGTTTTATGTAATTTTTATCACATATGTAGCTTTGCATAACCACTACCACAAACAAGATACAGAGCTATTCCATCACCACAAAGATTTCCATCATGCTACCCCTTTATAATTATGCCCTGCTTGTGACCATCTCTATCCTCTGGCAATCACTGACTTATGCTCTACCTTTATAATTTTGTAATTGCAAGAAAGTTATATAAATGGAATCCTCCAGTATGAGACTTTTGAGATTGGCTCTTTTCACTTACATAACGTCCTTGAGATCCATCCAAGTTGTTGCGTGTATCAATAATTTATTCCTCTACATGGTTGGTTTTCAGCGGGGCATATGACTGTCTTGTTTCAATGGGTAGTGCTTTGTGGTTCCAGGGCTCCTTCTGCATCTACAAAAGCCCCGAGGATTCCAGCATCAAGGACAGCAAGCAGCTGAGAATCCAGCAAGGGATTCCATCCAACCACCCCATCAAAGTCCTGATCAGGGTGTACATTGTTGCGGTGAGGCATCCTTGTTTACTTTGAGGGGTTGTCTTAATCTCCTAGAGCTGCCATAACAAAATACCGTAGACTGGGTGACATAAACAACAGATACTCATTTTCTCCAGTTCTGGAGGCTGAAAGTCCATGATCAAGGTACCATCAGAGTTGGTTTCTGGTGAGACCTTTTTTCTTGGCTTATAGATGGCCACCTTCTTGCTGTGTCCTCAAATGGCCTTTCCTGTGTGTGTGTGTGTGTGTGTGTGTGTGTGTGAGAGAGAGAGAGAGAGAGAGAGAGAGAGAAGAGGAGATCTGTTGTCTCTTTCTCTTCTTGTAAGGCCACCAGTTCTATCGGATTAGGACACCACCCTTATGACCTCATTTAACCTTAATTAGCTCCCTAAAGGCCCTGTCTCCAAATACAGTCACATTAGGGGTTAGGGCTTTGACATAGGAATTTTGAGAAAACACAATTCAGTCCATAACAGAGGGTATGAAGTTTGGTTGGTAACATGGACCTTTGCTGGCTTTTCACTGAGCGAAAATATTTCCCAGGCTGAGAGGACTGCTCTGTGTAGCTTTATTTGCTCTCTGTGGTTGCCTGCCAGCTGGGCAGGAAACCAAGTAGCACTGAAGCAGGAAGCTCACAGGCAAGACAGAGGGAAGAACCAGGGCAGAGCAGGGCAGCTGCCACTGTGCAATCCTCCCGCACCTCCGGGGCTATGCCTCTGTTCTGCTGCAGTCAGAAATTTCATTTCCAGTGTATTTCCAAGAAAAATATTATCTGCCCTAGGCTTCCTCCTTTCTGATAATGAGAGCACTAAACTCTAATTGTGAAACTTTTGGCCTGATTGCCAGGAAGCTTGGGGCCAAATTTGGTGCTCAATCAAAGCAACTGTGTGCTAGACGTTTATGGTTCATGTATTTGTTTTCATCTCCTGACCTTGGAGTTGATTTTCATAACCTTACTTGATTGTAGTCATCTTATTTTATATTAACTCTTTGCTTAAATTGCCTAAAATCTTTTTTAGAAACCGAAATGAAACATAAAACAAAGATGAATTATTCTTTAATGCCAGGGGACAACTAAACATCCCCTTTCCATCATGCAGTTCTCATGTTTCCTTTGTTATTAGCAGCAAGGTCATCATGGCCACGACCACCATGTGCCAGGCATGTTCTAATCACTAAGGATATCGTGACGGAAAAAAACACAGTGCCTGCCCTCGAGGAAGTCACAGTCTAGTTGGAAAGATGAGAAGTAACTTGTAAAGTTATCCAATAAAGGATAAAGGATCCAATAAAGGATACTACACGTATCCAATAAAGGATACGTGTAGTATCCTTTATTCATTCATTCAACAAATATTGGGAAGACCCTGTCCTAAGTCCTGGAGTTAATGTAATGAACAAGACAGACAGTACAATAACTTGTAAAGCGTTATTGGCAATGCCAATAGTCTATATTAAACACCCACCCACAGGATAGTTTAGACTAATCTTTTCAAAATTTTGTTCAGGAAATCACTCATGTCTTGGGAGAGATAATTAATATGGATTCCTCTGGAAATAGACCATGTATTCAAATAAATTCTAGAAATAGTGCATATAGTAATTCATTTCCCTTCTCCAACACCTGAGATTCACAAAGCTCATTAGCATATTCAAGGCTCTGAGAATTCCAGAAGCAAAGAAACCTATTTAACTCTTGAATCTTTAACAGCATTTTCAAAACTTACTGCCCACACCTACTTTTCCTCCCTACAGGAAACGCTGCGGAACTCAGGTTCTACGGGACATATTTTGGGGAACCCAGAAATAAGAGTCTGAATAGTAGGAAGGAGAGGGAGAAATTTTTTGGACTACAAAGATTGGAGAAGGATTATGATTATTTATTCATTTAGCAAATATCTACAGCACACTTTTATATGTATATATATGTATATGTGTATGTATATATCTATATCTATATGTAGATATAGGTATAGATATAGATATTTATATTCAGGTACCCTCTAGACAAAGACCAAGAATGCAGATCAGGTTCCTGCTCAGGAAACAGTGTGGAGGAAGGAGAACTGGGGCTGGAACTTGAGGACCGGCAGGTCTTGAACAAATGAAGAGTCAGAGGGTGGCAGCCCTGGGTTGTAGGGAGTAGGATAAATTATGGACAATGTTTTTCGTCGACATTTCTAGTAATGGTGATTATGTGTGGTTTGCTCTCTTACACTAAGATTTAATTAACTAAATAATAAGTTAATTTAAAAATCTCTTAATTTAATAAAACACCAAAGAAGTAGAAAGTAATACTACTTAAATTTGCATGGAGAAAGAAATCAAATCCCCCCACCTCTGCAATTCCATCCCCAGAAACTTACCCTTCTTATGTATATATACTCGTCTTATGCAAACACATCTCTATCTATTTACACCTGTCTACAACTACATCCAGGTATTTATTTAACGGAGTCCAGCTTCACGTATTACATGTTGATCTTCTATTTTCTTTCTTTACTTAGTAATGTACCTTGGACATTTTTCTAGATCAGTACATATAGGTCTTTCTCATTCCTATTAGTAGCCACCTAGTGTTTTCTTGAATTAATGTAGTATCCTTTATCCATTCATTCAACAAATATTGGGAAGACCCTGTCCTAAGTCCTGGAGTTAATGTAATGAACAAGACAGACAGTACCCTTGCTCTCATGGAGATTATAACTAATTGGGGGTGGTGTGGGCATTAGGAGGGTATGAAAATAAACAACAGACAGATAAATAAGCAAGATGAATGTCAGAGATAACTGCTAAATAAAGAATTAAAATTGGGGGATGTAATCAACTATACTTCAGTAAAAAAAAAATTGGGCAATGTGGCGACGAGAGTAAATGGGGAAGGGACAATTTTGGATGGAAACCAGGATCTTGACCACTAGACCATGGGGCCAGCAGGGGAGGGACAATTTTGGATGGAGTTTCTCCCTAAGTAATTGACATATAGGTTGTTCACAATTTTTAGCTATTAAACAACGTTCTAATGAACAACCTTGAAAATATAGCTTTGTGTGCTTATACCCTTCTGTCTGTACGACAGAGTCCTAAAAATGAGATTGTTTCTTATCCAGCTCTCATCTCTGCAGTTTCTCCATCTTCTCCATATCCTTCCTCACCAGCTCCCTACCCTGGCCCTCCCTGATGGAAACAGATCGTTACTCAGCTGACCAACGCTAAATGCAAGACTGATGGGGTCATGGATTCAGAGTCCACTACTTCTGGGAGGAGGCTTTAGGTCTACCCCATAATTTTAATATTAATCTCAGAGAGATGACATGTTTTGCCCAAGATCACATGACTACCTAAAACTGGAACTCAAATTCATGCCTTCTGCTTCCTGGTCCAGCAGATTCCTCTGTGCCAAGGGCTGCTTTCCACTGGGGAGGCAACTCCAGAGAAAGTAGAACTTGGGCAAAGCTGATAACTTTTCTTTTAACAGCAGAGTAGAGAGGCTAAAACAGTGGTTCTTAACTTTAGCTGCACACTAGAATCATCTAGGGAGCTTCTAAAGATCCCCAAGTCCAGGGCCAATTTAATCAGAATATCTGGGAATAGACCTCAGGCATCAGTATTTTTGAAAACTCCCAGGTGATACCGGTGCCAGCCAGTGTTGAGAACCACTGGACCAAAGGGATTTTTTTTCTCTTCTCCAGGCATTTAATCTTAGTCCAGCTGATCCAGATGGCAAATCGGATCCCTACATCGTGGTCAAGCTTGGCAAAACTGAAATCAAAGACCGGGACAAATACATCCCTAAACAACTGAACCCAGTATTTGGAAGGTCAGTGGCCATCTGGGTCTCATTGCATTGTCCTCTCTGCATTTGTTCCTATGGTGCTTCTGTAGGATGTTTGGTGTGGATACGTGTGTGGGTCTGAGTAAAGAGTGCAGGAGATTAAATGCCGACTCCTGCCCGGGATAACAGCCAATCAAGCCTCTCTTCATGGAGAAGGGCTGAATTCTTTCCTTGGTCCCTTCAGCAGCTTGGTTCTGCATGGTCTTCATGTCCATGGTTTTCCAATAATGATTTTCCCAGATCTCAAATTTAAGACACCACTTGAACAGTCATCAGATTCAGCCTCCTGCCTTGGAGAGAGTTCCTTTTTACAAACAAGATAACCAAGGCCCAGAGAGGCTTAGAAACTTGTTCAAGTTCACACAGTTCATAAGTAGAAGAGAAGGGGCCAGATGTTTGGTCTTTTGTCTTCTACCTAAGAGATTTTTCCATCATATCATCTTGCAGTTCATTTGAGGTGACCCCTGCAGTCAAAAAGTGGAACTGCACCCCCCGCCTGTGTTTTGTTTTCCTGCAAAGTGTTTACAATGCATCGCACTTGTGTTATGTTTAGGTGAACCAGGCATTCTCCAGTTCACAGCAACCCTACCACCCCATTTATCTTCTAAAAGGGTATGTCACACATTTATGTTCCCTGCTTGGGTTTGCGCTCTTGACTGCCAATAACTCTGGAGTCAAGCAGACCTGGGTTTCACTCTGCCACATACAGGCTGAGTAACTTTATGCAGACGGCTTAACCTCTCTGGTCCTAGTTTTTCTCATCTATAAAGCAATAACAGTGATACTTGACTCTCAGACGCCTTTAGAAGATTAAATATGACAAGCACCTAGCACGTTGTCTATGATAGCGCATCGTAGATACTCAAAACTCATTAGCTTCCTTCCGCTCCCCTTGAAAATCATTTTAGCAATGCACACATCTTAAGTGTATTTAATTTCTTTTTTTCCGGAGTAACAAGGAGCATGGGATGAAATCTTTATCCACCTCATTTAAATTCAGTTACACATTTGTGATCGCTTTGGACCCTCTGACATTTGATCAGCACCAGCCTCTTACATTTTATTGCTCCCAAGGAAATAAGGCAATAAACAATCTTGCCTGTTCAGATGAAAGAGAATGATTGAAAAGACATGCTGGGGAAACTTACCCTTGCTTCCCTGATCCGGAGATGACCTTTATCATTACCTGCTGTTTACGTAACCAGCACTTCATTTTGTCAAGTGCTTTGCAGTCACGTTTTATGAGCTGCTCTCACCACAGTGCCATGAATTAGACTGGTTTTATAACCTCCGTTTATGGCTGTGGTAAACAAAAGAAGAGGATGATGGAATAGTCCCTCCTGCCTCTGGCATTTCAGAGCCTCTTCCAGAAGCCCTCCAGGTGTGGATGCTTTGTTGGATGTATATTTAATTGTTACTCAGGGACAGACATTGTTGGCTCAATCTGTGTTCCAGCAGGGAGAGTGGAGGGCTCTCATCCCCGACCTGGGGTCTGGGGAACTCCTCTTTGAGATCTCCCCATAGGAGGATGTCACAGGCTCCACCCCTGATGCCCTGGCTCCTGGTCTGCTTTACTTTTCTTCATAAGCTGTGACATGAATTGGTGTGTTTATGTGTTTATGGCTGTCTCCCATCTCCCCACTAGAATGTAAGCTCCATTCGTGCAGGGACTTGGTCTAGTCTGTTCAATGCCGCATCCCCAGCACCTAGAACAGGATGTGGCACAGAGCAGATGCTCTTTAAATATTTGTAGAATGAACAAATGAACAAACAGATTGACAAACAACCCTTCAGTCAGTTTTCAGTGGGATTTCATGGGACCCCATCATCCTGAGGGGCTATATGTCTGAAGAGTTGGCCGTTCCTCATTTTCTTAATAACCACAGTGCCTGGCACATAATGGATATCTCATAAATGTCAAATGAACAAGTGAATCAATACAAGAATGAATGAATGGGCAAAGAAACAGTGAGACATCTTTGCTCTGAAGCTTTCGGTACTGAATGTTTCTACAAGGCTCAGTTTTCACCCATTTCAGGATGCATTCTCTTTTCTCACACCAATGCTGTTTCTAGAGATCCTATCTCACTGACACACATGCGTTGGTATAAGCCTAGTTTATCCCTGAATGACTGGAAGTCCAATCATGGTGAGCTGGTTTTGGTAGTTTTTCTAAGGACAGCGCTAACAAAAATTCAGGAGAGGTGAACCTGTGAGCACATAGCACACAACTCTGGGAGATGGACCAGAACAATTGAGCCCTCTGTCCTCTGTCATGGTTGCCAGGGGCAGTTAAGCGCTTAATAAATCCTTCCTTGGTGGCAGCAGCTTGGTGATGGCCAAGCTCAGAGGTGGCTGGGGGCTTTCTTGTGAGATGCCTCTAGAATATCAGTTACAGTTTCAAATCCAAATCTTAGAGCCCCAGAGAGGCAATACTATGTCTTCAGGTGGAAGAAACGAATTTCTTTTTTGCATAGCTGTATCCCCGGCCTGCTAGAGCTGCCAGCATCAGTCAGTTACAGGCACTGGAGCTGTCCAGCATCCCTGCTTTTTTCTCTCTGGGGAGGGCTAATTGGCTCCAGGCTGCGCTGTGATTGCTGTCCCTACCAACCTGGAGAGTGAGAGTCAGGGCTAAGTGGACCTGACCGTGACGGCAGCAGCCCAGACAGGCCTGAGGACAGGCAGGGAAATAATGGGTCCTCTGTTCTCCCCTCCTCTCCGCATCCTCTCTGTCCCTTGTTCCCAGACCAGCCTCCCCACCTTGTCCCAGGGCAGACAGAGACAGGAACAACTGGAGAAACCCTGGTGTATCCTTGATTTTGTTTTCAAGAACACATTTCCCTAAAATGCAGCCTTTCACTCCCAATTTAATTCTTAATTATCTTCTCTAACGCTCAGTAGCACGGATAATGCATTGTCACGGGAAATCTGACAGCATTGCTATTCCTTTCAACACTGCATTGGGGTGAGATTGTGGAAAGAGAACGGTACCAGGAGTTAGGAAACTGGTACTTATCCCAGTTTGACCTGATTTATGATCCTGGGCAAGTCCCTTGTGTTCTCTGGATTTCAGTTTCCTTATCTGTAAAATGAAGCGATTGGATATGGTGATTTCTGAGATCCCTTACAGTTCAAGGAAACATTTATTGTGTCTACTCTCTGCAGGTGAAGTGCAGCCTCCAGTAATGCGGAGATGAAGAGGGCAGGTCTCTGTTCTCAAGGGGCTCAGAATAATCTTGTAGAGACAGTATTCCAGTCCTGCAAGTCTATGTTCTAAAGATTTTCCATTGTCAATAGGATTTTCATTTCAAATAAACCCAGCTGGTATTCCCTGATGAAGCAACAATGGAGGGGAAAGGGAATGGTAAATTATTGGGTACCAGGTTGAATGCCTGGAAGTAAAATCTGTGTTTATACAAACACTATCACATTTAACCACTCTGCTATATTATAAAGAAGACATATTTATCCCCATTTACACATAAAGAGGCTGAGAGGGATGAAACAACTTTCCCAATGTATTACAACCGGGAAGTGGCTGATTCAAAATCCAGATTAGAAATCAGTCCTGTTTGAGACCAAAATCTAAGACTTTCCTCTCCCTCTTGCTGTCACCCTAGTTGAAGACTGCAAGGCATGGCCCACAAAAGAGGAGATGATTGGCTACTGGAAAACTGACAAAAGAGTTGGAAATTGGTTGCATCTCAATGAAAAATTAAATCACATAAACGTCCATTAAGTAGTAACTGGGTTGCTGAGTGTTTAGTGAGTTCATATGGACTGTAGGTGGGCTAAAAGTGAAACAGGGAAAAGTTCTCTGTATCACCAAATGCTGTTGATTCCTAAAACCTCTGCTTGGATGGCAGGTCATTTGAGATCCAGGCCACATTCCCAAAGGAGTCCTTGCTCTCTGTGCTGATCTACGACCATGACATGATGGGGATGGATGACCTCATTGGTGAGACGAGGATTGACCTGGAGAACCGCTTCTACAGCAAACACCGAGCCATCTGTGGCTTGCAGAATCAATATGAGATGTAAGTTATTCCTCCCATGGAGACTCCCATGGAATGCTGTTGGTGTTCTGAGGCTGCAGCCCATGCGCTGGGAAGGCCAGCCAAGGCCCAGATTTAATATCTCAGATGTGCTCCATGTCAGCAGGGCTGGTTTGGGGAAACTGCTCACTGCACTTGAGGGTACTTGGGGCTGGGGAAGCAAAACTGATTTAGAACCCAGGGCAGGTTCTTCAAGAGTCAAGAGCTGAATTGTATTTGTTCATTCGATCAGCTGGGCCTGGTGGACAGAGTTCCCAGTGGGGAATGATGCTAGAAGAATGACTAATATAATACAACTGCCAATATCCTAGTTAATTACAACAAACACTCATGAGTGCTTACAATATGCCACGCACTTTACATGGAGTATCTCATTCAATTCTCTCAAAACCCATTAAGGTGTTATCCCCATCTTACACATGTGGGAAAAGTGGGTCCAACTCTCACTCTTTACAAAGATTTTTGAATTCTGATTAATTTTAAAATATAAATTATCAGCTTTATTTTTTTATTTTTACTTTTATTAAGGCTTTTAAAATAACATTTATTTCTTAAAAGCTAACATGTGCATAATAGGAAACCAAAAAACACAAGAGGCAAAAAACAAAGTCATCCATAATCACAAGCAGTTTACCGTTTGATGTGTCCTTCTAGGTCTTGTTTTTGTATCTACATGACTATCTATGCTTGACTATCTACAAGCGTCCATTTTTATGTAATTAAGATCATGCAGTTATGTATCATGCTTTTTCACACACCATGAATATTTACCATTTCAAAGTCCCAAAGCTATGAGCATTTTAATAACCAAGAATACACTACACCAACTCAGTCTGGAAGGAAAAAATGTAATCCTGCCTTTCTTGGTGACAAAAATTTCATAAAAGACAAAAATAGCAGCAGGCCTCTAAATAAAGATACTGGCTGAGTTACGATCAAAATACTACATTCCCTTAATGTTCAATTAAAAATGAGACATAGAGCAACAGAGACCGGCTTTATTTTTTAAAGTATGATATATTTAATATCTTAAGAAAAAAACTCTTACAAATATCAGCTAGGAAAATATAAAAACATCCATTAGATTTCTATGGTATAATTTTAGAAATATTTCTTCTGAATATAAAGTAATACATAGTCCTTGTAGAAAATTTAGGACATACGGAAAGTACAAAATGATGCTCAAATTATTTTATCCAGAGATAAAATTTACATTAAAAAATTTGTATGTATTTCCTTTTAGTATTTTTTTCTATGCTACTTCCCCCAAAGTTGGACTCATACTATCCATGCAATTTTGTAAGCTTCTTGTTGCACTTATACCCTTATAAGCATTTTATGATGTCATTAAATATTCTTCAAAGTCATTATTTTAATAATGGTGTTCCATTATATAAATTTACTATAAAATGATATAACCAATTTCCCTTCCTAAATTTCAGGGCATTTATATTTTTCTTTCTTATTCCATTAGAAATATTGCTGCCATGCACATTCCCATACAAAAGCCATTGCAAACCTTTCTGATAATTCATTCAGTGTTCATCTATAGGTATGGATTTATTCCATTAAAAGGAATGCACACTTTAAAGACTTTTAATATATATGTCCAAATGGCTCTCCAGAAGGGTTGGACCAGTTTACACTCTCATTAACACAGTCTGAGCATCTATTTCCTCCATGGCATGATTTTTCAGACAAGTCTCTACTGCTGGCCTGTTCTTCTCTGAGCCTAGAAGGCCGGTTCAGTTTTGGGACTGTAGTGAATTTATAAGCCTCCTGGTGTATTTACATCATTCTCAAGTACCTGAGAGGGTACCACTCAGAGAATGATTAGCTGTGCTCACTCTGAAGTCGGTAAAGGAAGCCACAGCAAACATGGTGGATCTTTTGTTCAGGAGAATTTCCTGACAGTGGAACTAGCAGGGACCAGAATAATTTAGTCAGGGAAGTTGTTCTCTGAAGTTTTAAAAATAAACAAGAGCACTTATTTCTGGGGAGGCCTATGTATGGCTCTGGGGGTGGCTTGGAATCTTTTCAGGATCCTCATATCTCTGGCCCAGTGTAGGAAAACTGCTTTATAGCCATGTTTTGGTTTATTTCAATGCTTAAACAAATTAAATTCTGATGAATCCTGCATCCCAGGGAGCAGAGAAATCCAAGCTTATCTTGGTCATGGTTCCTAGGGAGCATCTCATTGCAAGTTAATAATTTCTAACCAAACAGCTAGTTTTTAAGGGAAGAAGGGGTTGAAAAGATTTAGAAACCCACCACTAAGAAATAACTGATTAGAGAAATGGCACATCAAGACTTCCTGCCTGTGACATGAGTCTACAATATGATTTTGGCCCAGGAGGAGAAGGGAGGAACGAAGTAGAGAAATTGGAAGGATGAGCTAGGCTTTCTTCTTAGAATAAGTAGCAGCCAAATAGCTATTCTGCTAGGGACAGAACAAACTAAACAAAAACTACCTGCAAAGAAATCCAGAGAGACAGAAAGCAGATTGGTGACTGCCAGAGGCTGGGTGGGGTAGGGGGCGTGAGGAGTAATTGCTTAATGGGTAGAGGGTTTTCTTTCGGGGTGATGACAATTTTTTGGAACTAGATAGAGGTGGTGGTTGCACAACATTGTGAAAGTACTAAATGCCACCAAACTGGTCAACTTTATAATGGTCAATTTTGTTATGTGAATTTCACTTCAGATTTTTTTTAAAGGATGCATTTCTTTACAAAAAATATCCAAAACTACCTGGAAAGAATGTTTATGTCAAGCTACTCAGAAGTTCTGCCTTTTGTACAAGCATACATATGCAGAGGTATTGACCAGAAAAGAGAGAAGATTATAAAACGAAAACACTAGCGCCAAGCGTGTAGAAGGTCAAGTTAAATCTGAAGGATTAACACAGATCATACTTAGGTGGTCCTTTTTACAGGGACCTCAGATGTGGCTCCCGGAGAGGCTGGACCTCACCCTCTGTCCCTCCTCCACTTTTCAGAGAAGGATACAATGCCTGGAGAGACACGTCCAAACCCACCGAAATCCTCACCAAGCTCTGCAAAGACAACAAGCTGGATGGCCCCTACTTTCGCCCTGGGAAAATACAGATAGGAAACCAGGTCTTTTCTGGAAAAACAGTCTTCACTGAGGAGGACACAGGTAACTCCCCCAGTGTATCCCGCTGACATGGCTCTTCTTTTGAAAAGCCTGCTTTCAGTGGTATTGGTGACTGAAGATAATGCTCATTTATTGTAAAATTAAGGCATGCTCACAGTAGAAAATATGGAAAAGTAAGGAGGAGGATGAAAATCACTCTTAATCCCCAAATTCAGAGATAACCATGGTGCGTGCTGGTATATTTCTTTACAGAAATATAAATTTTGCACAGTGTGTGTGCAATATGGCACATTTTTACATAATTTTAAATGTACCATATCTATAGTTTTGTACTCTGCTTTTTCTATTTCCAATAGATTACGACAATTCTCTGTTCTTTGAAACAATCCTTGATAATATTCTATTTTATGGCTGTGACATTTTTTCCATTGTGTCCATTTTTGTAGTGACACTTAATGCTACCACGAACATCCTTACACATATTTTTGCATATTTCTGATGTGTCTACAGTATATATCATATAAGTAGAATTGTTGTGTCAGAAGATAGACAATACCTTAAAATTAATATTACATAAAATAAATAATTGGACACAACTCAAATTACCCCCATAAGTGTTATACCAACAAATCTCCTGTTTCAACACCAAGAAACAGATTTTTCCATATGAGCAACATAGGACATACCAGGAAGATCCCAGAGAGCCTTTCATAAATTTAGGATAAGAAAAAAAAGCCACCTTTACTTTAAGGATATAGAACAATTTCTGTACTGTCACACCTGTCCATTTGAAACTTAAAAATTACCTATATATGGTGCAGTGCTCCTGATGCAAAAAGCCCAATTAAGTACACGCTACAGGGTGTTTTGACACTATGTTGATCCCACCACTTCAATGCCAAGATTTCTTTTTACCTTGTTGTTTTGGCCCCAAGAACTTCTTAGAGGTTCATGCATGCAGAGTTATTGACATTTAGTGTATTAATAATATTGATGAATTTCTGTGAGAAAAATACTTTTTCGTAATATAGTCTATTAAGCCACTTTAGTCCCTTGGTCAGTATTCTACATTTCATGATTAAACAATTTACTTGCCCACCAAAAACCTGAAATTATATTCCTTAAGATCAGTTCTTGACTGATTAAACTTTTTGACAAAGATTTAATTCATTGATTACTTGTTCATCCCTATTGACTTTTACTGATTGTAATGACTGCTGTTGGGAGATTTTTTTGGTAGCCTTTTTTTGGTTAAACCTGGTTCAACTTTCCTATGTAGAATTTGGCCATTCTAAACTTTGTTCAAGAAGAGTTTATTCTTTCAACAATTTTTGCCTTATTTTGCGAGTATTATTTCTACTGGTAGTTTTTGTCATGAATTACCTTTTTTGGTAAAACGATAGATCAGGGAATCTTTTCTGGAGTAAGTGTTGGTAGGCAGGAGATCCCAAGCAATAATGAGAAAAGTCAAAAGACATCGATGAGCACATATTACGCCTGTTTCACCACATTGCTTAGGGCCACACTGGTTCTCCAGGCCCTCTCCCACTATGGTGTTAGCAAACAGCTTTATGTCTCCAGGAAACATACCGTCTCTAGTCCCTTGAAGCCAAGTTTGTGATTCATAGACTCTGAAGGAGTCTGATTCAAGGGATGAAGGGAGTCCTGTACTCCAAGACTCTGACTGCGCTCTAGATCTTTTGGTCAACCCGTCTCATTTCCCACTCTCTTAACTTTTTTTTTTTTTTTTAATCATGATCTTAACATCAACCTTTTTTTAAAAAAATTAATTAATTAGTTAATTATTTTAATTTTTGGCTGTGTTGGGTCTTCGTTTCTGTGCGAGGGCTTTCTCTAGTTGCGGCAAGCGGGGGTCACTCTTCATCGTGGTGCGCGGGCCTCTCACTATCGCGGCCTCTCTTGTTGGGAGCACAGGCTCAGTAGTTGTGGCTCACGGGCCTAGTTGCTCAGCGGCATGTGGGATCTTCCCAGACCAGGGCTCGAACCCGTGTCCCCTGCATTGGCAGGCAGATTCTCAACCACTGCGCCACCAGGGAAGCCCTCTTAACTTTCTTTTAATTAATTATTTTTTTAACTGAAGTATCGTTGATTTACAATGATGTGCAAATCTCTGCTGTACAGCAAAGTGATTCAGTTATACACTTATATACATTCTTTTTTTTTTAAATATTCTTTTCCATTATGGTTTGTCCCAGGAGATTGACTATAGTTCCCTGTGCTATACAGTAGGACCTTGTTGTTTATCCATTCTAAATGTAATAGTCTGCATCTACCAGCCCCATACTCCTAGTCCCTCCCTCTCCCTCCCCCTCCCCCTTGGCAACCACAAGTCTGACCTCTAGGTCTGTGAGTCTGTTTCTGTTTTGTAGATAGGTTGGCTCTCTTCACTTTCAATCTCTTTCCCCTTCCCACCACTCTACTCCTACCTCTTTCCATTCTCTCGTTGTCCTTTTTCTCTTTCACTGTCTTTTCTCTCTCCCTGTTCCTTGGTATATTTAAATGAACCTTTAAGGGAGTGTTTGAAAACGTATCTGACAGCCCATGACTATCCCCTTACAGGAACACATCTGACAAGTCTCTTTATTTTTCTCTCTTCCATGCAGATGAGACGGTGGAGTCGTATGAGCACTTGGCCCTCAGCGTTTTACGCTCTTGGGAGGATATCCCACAGGTTGGGTGTAGGCTGGTTCCTGAGCACATAGAAACTCGGCCACTGTACCACAGGGATAAGCCAGGAATGGAGCAGGTAGTGGCCAAGACAGTTCTGGTCCCAATATGAGTGTTTATCCCCGAAGAGAATGACTTTCCCCCTACAAATTAATCTTGTGTGCCATATAATAATGGTTCTCAACCAGGGACACTTTTGCCCCTCCTGCCCCGGACGTTTAGCAATGTCTCAAATATTTTTGGTTGTCTCACGTGGGTGGGGGTGATATTGGCATCTAGTGGGAAGGGACAGAGATTCTGCTAAACATCCTATTCTGTACTGGGCAGCCCTCCACAACAAAGAATTATTCAGCCCCAAACGAATGTTGAGATTGAGAAACTCTGCCCTAAAATCAGAGGAGGATTTAATGCTCTTTCCCTTTTATGATTTGAGTTATCAAGTTCTTTCTGAAGAATCCTGACATTTGAGAAACTTCAAAACTCATCTGATGTGCCCAAGACCTTGTCCAAAAATCTGTCAGTAACCACACAGCCCACTAGTTTTCCCAAAGAAGCAATAGTTGGAGGCTTACCTTGAAGAACTGGCAAAACAAGCTGTGTGGAAAAGATAACTAGAGATCTGGCTTCTGAGTTAGAAGGGAAGAGAAGACGACTTTATTAAGAGGCTTTTATGTCCTAGGCCCTTTACAGAAATTATCTCACCTAATTAGGATGGCCATAGATTTATTTATCCAAATTATGGCCATTTTGAGAGTGAAAGAAGGCACTATTAATAATTAAGCTGATACAAGGGGCACACACCACGATTTTCCTAGACAAACGGGTGTGTGCGTCACCTCACGCTTATTTCTTAATACAGCCTCATGATGAGATTATTATAATCCTTACTTTTAAGATGAAGAAATTGAGGTTCAGAGAGTTTAAGTAACTTGCTCAAAGTTACTCAGCCGGTAATAAGTAGAGGTGGGATTTAACCCAGGCAGTGTGAGTCCCTAGTTCTGTCCCAGCTCTGGACTCACTCGCTGTGTAGTCTGGGAAAAGCACATGGGCTTGATTATAATGGGGCAGGAACTCCCACACTGCTATCCCAGCAATGCTGGGGTATAAACCTAGTGATAGCATGTGTGAGGGCCTGTCTGGAAAGGATAAACTTTCATCAGATGTAGAAGCTTATGATTATTTCCTAAGATTTACTACCAGATGTTTGAAATCTTTTGGTTACTGGTATCCTTCATTTTGCCTGTCAGATGTAGCTTCTTGGTTAACAGTGAATGTTAATGTCTCTTTAGAGACCTAGGAATATAATCCTCCATTGAATTGGTTCTTCTCTTCCCGAATGCTAACTCTTTGCTTACATTGCCCCTTCCCCTGGAAATCCTCTTTTTTTTTTTCCTAGCCAAAGCCCCTCGTTCACCCAAATCCTACAAATCCTTCCCACTCTGTTGGAAGCCCCACTTACTTCATATAGAATCTCCCCTGACCATCCCAGCCTTTGTTGATCACTCACCTTCTTGCCTGAGCTGACGGAGCAATTAGCATGCATACAACAGAGCTGAACATAGAATCCACTGGACCTTCTCCCCACCTGGGCTCTCACATCCCTTGCAACAGGGTAGAGCAATGGATGGAAGGCCCTATTCTGCCACTAATTAGCCACGGGACTTCAGATAATTTCTTTGACTTCTCTGAACCTTAGTTTTTTTATGTGTAGCACAGAAACATAGCTGGGGGTGAGCACTGATGGGGATAATGGATGTTAAGGTACATTGGAAGCAATGAAGCATGATTCTTCTGACAGTATTATCTTTGCAATCTTTAGGGGTTGGTAAGAAGAGCAGGGTCTCTAGAGTCAGCAGACAAGGGGTGAATCCAGGCTCTGCTACATGTTGCCTGTGTAAACATGGGCAAGACATTTTCTCATCTGCCAAGTAGGAATAATAACATCTACCTAGTGGGGATATTGGAAGAATTAATGAGACAATGCTTTTCAAGTGCATAGCACTGCGTCTGCCACATAGTAGGTGCGCAATAAGGTTTTGCTTACCCTTCCCCTTCTCTTGATGTACGCTCCTCTTGATATATGTTCTAATTTTTAATAAAAATATAAGTTCTGTCTTTGTCAACAAATATTCTGAATATAATATGGATAATATCCTTATTATATTACATTACATTATATTATATGTACCTAATATCCATTACTAGTAAAGGGATCTGTTAAAACCGTGAATGGTCAGTGTCTATGTGATAACGCCCCCCCCCACCAAAAAAATAAAATCTAAAGGATGTCTTCTTAACAAGGGCCGCCTGCAGATGTGGGTGGACATGTTTCCCAAAGATATGCCTCAGCCTGGACCTCCTGTTGACATTTCGCCAAGGAAACCCAAAGGGTAAGTAACCTGCAGCCCCACCTTCAAGGAAAGAGACCAAGGTCTCAGACTAAAGGATCATGTCATTTGATCTGGTGTCTGATACATTACATTAATCAACTGACACCTGATAATCATGCCTCACTTTCCACCTGGCCAAGTACAGCAGGGGGTGAGTGGTGGTGATAATAGTAGTGGTGGGGATTGAAATGGTGGCCCCTGTTTTATGGTAGGAGCCCCTGAGTTTCAGCATTCTGAAAAAATGTCGGTTAATGGAAGGAGGGTCTGCTCAGAGAAATTCACGTTCTTGGTGATTCCAGCTGGGACACTTGGTTTTGATGGAACGAAGACCTTAAGTCTTGATATTTTTGAACTTGGTAAAGTTGAGGAAGCTTATAGACTCAAAGCAGTACCAGAATCACATAGACACCAATCGACTCAGCTTCCAAGGTCTTCAACCTAAGTCTGCCTTCCCTTATCCCAGGTATGAATTGAGAGTAACCATCTGGAACACGGAAGATGTCCTTTTAGAGGATGAGAATATCTTCACAGGACAAAAATCAAGTGATATTTATGTTAAAGGGTAAGATCATCAGCAAACTCCGTACCCCCTTTCCTTCTCCTCTTCACCTCTTTAACCCCTAACCAAACTATGCCTCGTGGAAGATATTCTATGCACATCTCACAAAAGGAGTCCGTCTTACCTTGTTAGTTAAGGTCACTTTCTTTGTCAAATATTTGCCTTATTTGGTCATTTTGCTAAGAATGATTATCCCATGAAATATTTTTGTGAGGAAATCTTATTATATAAACGTCTCTTTCAGTTAAATATTGGATGCCTAAACTTTTTGAATGACATTGAAAATACCTTTACACCAGAAGGAAGTAGAGAGCTGTAGTGCTATTGATGAAAGGTTAAGTGTTAAGAAGATTATAAGCCTAATACAAAAGCTAAACTTTATACCTTCCCGTTTGCTAGTTTTACCAACCTAGGACTCAGGAAACTAAATATTTTGTATCTCTCTCTTACATCTTGGCTATAACACAAATGTCTTTGTAGGTTCCTTTTCACTCCTAATCAGGGAGGGAGATGAAGTGGTAGAGAATCAGAAACAATGTGACTTAAACATGTACCCTCAGATAAAACTCATCTCAGAAACAGTAAATTCATCTCAGCCTTATTTTGGTATCTCTTTGTCTTCCCCCAACAAGAAACCCCCTTCCTCATTGACACTCCCATTTCTAGTACACTATTAAGTCTTGTTCATTTTACTCCCAAAATAGCTGTCAGCACTGTCCATTCTCTTCATCTCACCACATCACCATCATCATCTTTTCCTCTGTCATTTCCTGCTGGGGTCACTGAAATACCAATACTATCTGAATTGGTCTCTCCCTAGTCAGTCTTGCCTCCAATAATCTGTTCTCTATTGTTGAAACATGAGTTATCTTTTCAAAACACAATCTGAGCACATCAGTCCTGTACTTAAAACCCTTTAATGACATCCTATTTTCTCTGGACAAAGATCCAAATCCCTCATATGTCCTAAAATATCGCACATGACTAGACTTTGCCTATGTCTCCAGACTCATCTCACTGGATCAATACTCCCCCTTGCCCTCTGCTCTCTAGTCACACTGAGCTTCTTTCCCTTTTTAGAATGTGTCCTCACCTCTTCTTCCATAGGGCCTTTGCACACCCCTCACTGGTGACTTTTGCCATCCCACCCATCTCCCTCCATCCCCTTCCCTCCATGACTGTAGCTCCATGAAGGCAAGAACCATCTCTGTTTGCTCCCTATCACTCCCCTAGCATCTAGCTCACTCCTTGACTCATAAGAGATACCACACATGTATTGGTTGACGGAGCACCATCTTTAGCTAAATAATTGTGCCCATACCCCGAGTGGTACCACTCCTCTGGGAATAGAAGGGTTCTTTACCCTCCCCTGCCCCAGCGTGGGTTGGGGTGGAGGGAGGGATGTCTGCTTTCAGAAAGCAAGTGGTTTGGCATTATCAGTTAGTTTGAATTAAAAGTACCTTTTTTTCTCAAGAATTAATTAACTGTGGATAAAGTACTAGGGGAAAAGGTATTCACTGTAGCTTACTTTATACTTGGCATGAAGGAGAAAGACCAGATAATACTAAGAGGAAATAACATAATAGATCATTTGGAGTACACAAAGCACTGTACATATACTATCTCATATAATTCCTCTGAATTTCTATGAACTAGATATTGTCATTGCTTCCATTTTCCAGATGAAACAAAGGCACAGAGAGGTTAGATAATTTACCTATGTAATGTAGCAATGTAATGTAGTGGGTGCAGAAATGGTACACGTTATAAAGAGGTCGCCCAAGGTGAGAGGAAACTCAGATTACACTTTCATTTCACATTTCCTGACTTTTCCGTTTTTATTGCGTGCAGCTTCAGATCTACCCAAGAACTGAAGACAATTCCCCAACCTGACTTAGAATGAGAGTCTTGTTTCAGTTTCCGACCCTTTGATCCCTATTTATCTCTTTCGGATTCAATGGAAACTTTCATCTAAATCTAACTATATCATAATTTTAAAACCATGGATCTGTGACCACAATGAAACTAGTTAAATCACTTTTGATTATACTGATGCCCGAATAATGTGCTCTGAGTGTTTAATTCTTTTTCTGTCTTTATTCAGGTGGTTAAAGGGTTTGGAAGATGACAAGCAGGAAACAGACGTGCATTACAACTCTCTGACTGGAGAGGGGAACTTCAACTGGCGCTTTCTATTTCCATTTCAGTATCTCCCAGCGGAGAAGCAAATGGTCATTACCAAGAGGGAGAACATCTTTTCCTTAGAGAAGATGGAGTGTAAGACGCCAGCTGTGTTGGTGCTTCAGGTTTGGGATTTTGAAAGGCTGTCTTCAGATGATTTTCTGGGTAAGCCAGTGGCTTCATCAAGCTCATATTAATGTTGAGGGTTTTGTCCCAGCTTTTGGAGAACTTAGTCTGAGTTAGCTCCAGGGATAGTAATTTCAATGCTATTTAATAATTTTCATAGCAAAATATTGAAACACTCCAAATAGCCCTTAATAGGGAATTGACTCAATAAGTTACAGTGCATCCCTATGGTGGAAGATACATATTCAAACAGACTAAAATTGATCTTTGCTTTACTACTAAGAAGCTATTAAGTTTTGAGCTAATTACTGGTCTCCTCTGTACCTCAGTTTTCCTCAGTTGTAAAATGGGGATAATAATATTACAACCTCAGAGGGGAGCTGTAAATGTGATAATATAATTTAAAAACAAAGTACAGTGCTTCATACATAGTAAGCACTCAATAAGTGATAACCCTGCAGCCATTACAATATTAGAATATTTAATGAGTTGGATAGTTGTGCAAAGTGCGTTAAGTGGAAAAAAAAAGTGTATAGGAAAAAATCCCCTTTCAGTAAAAAATATGTTCAGTTTTATAGGCAAAAGAGATAGTCAGAGATAGCCAAAGAGACAGAAAGACTGATATAAGGATATGAACTAATAAGTAGGACAGTCGTCAACTTTTGGGAGGTAGAAAAATAATAGAAAAAAAGATTTCTATTTTTTGCTAATGTGCATGCTCTAAATGTTCACAGTTAACATATATCACTTTCGTAATAAGGAAAGGTTATTAAGGAGAGAGAAATATAACATTCTTGTGGCATTATCTTACTCTGGCTTATATTCACTCATTGAAAGTACATTGTTGAAAACTAGTGAATACAACAAAAAAGAAGCAGACTCACAGATGATAGAGAACAAACTAGTGGTTACCAGTGGGGAGAAGGACGGGGAGAGAGGCAATATAGGGGTGGGGAGAGGGAGGTACAAACTATTGGGTGTAAGATAGGTTCAAGGATGTATTGTACAACACAGGGAATATAGCCACTATTTTGTAATAACTGTAAATGGAAAGTAACATTTAAAATGTATAAAAAATTTTTAAAAAGAGAAAACATTGTTAAGAGCCCACGAAGGTACTGGAGAGTAGCTACCAAGACAATAGGACTTAGTCCCCAACCTGCAGTTTAGTGGACTCAGAGAGGGAGGTATGGTCGTGGGAGGAGGTTCCTATAGGCTATCTGTGCTAAGGCAGGGAAAAGCTCAAAGGACAGACACGTAATCCAGATCACACTCAGGGAGCAGAGAAGAGGCCCAACAGATGACACCGGAAACTAAGGCTTGAAAGTTACATATGGTAGCTCTGCCCTTTCTTCTACCTGCTGCCATATTACTAATGCTTTAAATGCACCAAACATGTCTTGGTCATATTTGTGCCCTCAATACCTGGCACATGCTGTGGATCCCATGTGGTCCTGACTGAATGACCAGTGAGTGGATGGGTGAATGAGTGGGTGAATGAGGATGATGATGGATTTTCAAGCCCTTCTATAACTGTTAAGGGCATCTCTTCACAGGCTCCCTGGAAATGAACCTCAACAGTTTTCCCCGAGCAGCTAAGTCTGCCAAAGACTGCGGTCTCACCAAGTTTGAAAATGCAAGTGAGGAGAGCAAGATTTCCATATTCCAGCAGAAGCGTGTGCGGGGCTGGTGGCCTTTCGCTAAAAGCAAAGAACTCACGGTAAGTGACAGCTGTAGGAGATGGGGGGAGAGTGGAGTATGCAGGGGACCTCATGCTCTTTCAATGGGTCATTTTGCAAACTTCAAGTGCCCTAAAATGACATAGAGCCCTTTAGGGCAAAGGTTCTGTTGAGAAGCGAGAATTTTGAAAAATTTGTAAATGCATTGCACCTTCCATATTTCAGCATGCTTGATTTAATGGTGATCTATATCAGGCTGGGTTTCTATCTTCTTGCCTTGAGCATATGCCCCGGCATTAATTTTTTTTCAACATTTCTTGAAATCACGCATAAAGTCCTGACTAATGTACAATTTTAATACAACTGCTTCATCCCTTCACCCTCAAAACGTGAAACTCCATTTAAAAAGTGATCCATCCTTTTAAAACTTGCTCGAGAGGATGCTAGCAGAAAGGAGAGCCATTTACCCCTGTCCTTGCCTAGCCAACTTGGTCCATACTGTGTGACACGTGCTGTAGGAACTCGGACCTTTCACAAATAGTAGGAAGAAAGCTTCTCTTGCCCTTTCTTTCAGCCCCCTCATCACTCCCCTGTAAGGGAGGGTGGAGGGCTTAAGTGCTCAGTGAAGGTGAGAAAAGGGACCGGGCCAGCATCGGGGGCCTATTTTCACTGCTGTCCTCCTCTCGGGGTGAGCGCATTCTCCCCTCTGTTCCTAGTGCCCAGCGGCAAAAGCAAACCCAAGTCAGGACCTTTCAGGTAGCAGGTTTGCATAGAGCCTGATTGCTCACTCTCTCTTTGTTCTACGGGCTCAATGGGTACAAGACAAGGATTTCTTCGACTTAACTGGGAGCTGCTGACCTGACTCCATGGTGTCTAGTTTTAGTATGTTTTCTAGGAGCTTTCTCTTCCCTCCATTCTCAATTCAGTCCCATCTGGTGAGATTGGATCAAAAGAACAAGGATCCAAGCAGGCTCCTTGCTTCCAGTCTCCTCAAGTATGCATTGAGGTTTTACTATGTGGCAGCCTCTGTACTCCGTTCCAGGCTTCATGGCTTAGCACATAATAGACGCTCCATCAGTGACTTGATTGATGAATGGATGAGTTCAGAAATGAAGTACGCATGGCCTGTACTGTCACCCGAGTCCAGTGAGGACAGATGTATCAACAGTACAGTCTGCGTGAAATAGTCAAAGTGAAAATGACACAGGGAAGAAAGAGGGGAGGGGAGGAGCTAATTCTCTCTGAGGATGTTGAGGAGTCAAGCAGGGCAGAGCATGAATTTTTCAAGAACAAGGAATGATGAAAGGCCTTTTCTAGATGAAGAAAAGGGGGATGTCTACTCCAAGTAGAGGAACCATGATGAGTGCAGCCTGGAGTCATGAAATATCCCCATGGGGACAGCTAACTGCCCACTGGTCAGAGTTGTCAGAATGTAATATGAGGTCAGGAAATGGGGAATGCCAAGTCCTGAAATCTAAATTCTTATCTTTTGACATAATTCCTTTTCCTATGAAACAAACGGCAGTGATTATGTATGTATTATATAATGGCAGTCATCTATTATATTTTTATAGCCCTGCAGAGTTTGCCAAATATGTTCAGATCCCTTCTGTTATTTCATTTGATTCTAATTGACTCTTTATTTTCCATGTAATTTATTTCTTCATTTCATTCAACAAATATTTATTGAGCATCTATTAAAGGATAGGCCCTGAGAATAATATAGTCCAATGTCAAAGACAGACACACAAGGGTAAATGGATGAACACACAAACGCACAGCGAGTCACCCACAGGCACACCAAGAAAGCAAATTCTTTTTTTTTTTTTTTAAGAGAAAAAAGTGAATTTTATTTGAGCCAAACTGAGGATTATAATGTGAGAGACAGACCCTCAGGAAGCTCTGAGAATTGCTCTGCCTAGCAAATTCTTAAAACAAGGGCTGGGAAGTGCTGAGTTAAGGCACATCCAAGGCAGATATTCCCACCCCATACAGTGATTAGAGGCCTTTCTGTGACTGTGAACCTTTATAGTTGAGACCTAAAGAATGAAAAGTAGTGAGTCATAGGGAAAAAAATGGAAGTGCGTTTGTCACCAAGCAAACACCACAGGCAAAGGCCCTGAGGTCAGAATGAGTTCAGTAAAAAACAAACAAAACAAAATAAATGAATAAACCAAACAAAACAAAAACAAACATGTATATACGGAACAGAGTAGTAGTTACAAGAGGAGAAGTGGCGGGGGGGAGTGCAAACCGGGTAAAGGGGGTCAACTGTAGGGTGGTAAATGGGAAGTAAATTTTTGGCGGTGAGCATGCTGGCATGTATTCAGAAGTAGAAATATAATGTGGTATACATTAAACATATAATGTTATAGATCAATGTCACCGCAATAAAAATTTTTAAATAAAAATTTAAAAAAGAGAAAAAAAAAAAAAGAGTGAGTTCAGTGCATAGGAGGAACTAAAATACAAACAAGCAAAACCTCGCACAACTGGAGCAGGGTGAAGAGAGGGTGATGCCAATGAAGTGGAGAGGAAACCAGAGCTGGATCATGCAGCCCTGAGACGCCATGTTGAAGAGTTTATGGATTTCGGTCTCAGATCAACAGGAAGCCAGTGAATGGTTTCCAGCAGGGAGGTGAGGGGATCTGATTCACACAGGAAACAGTCCCTCACTGCAATGGGGACAATGGGTGGGAGAGGGTCAGAAGCGGAGAAAGAGAAGTAGGCAGAGATGTAGGAAGAACATGATGAAAATGTGCTGAGACATAAACCCAGAGAGGAGAGTCTTTTGCGGACAGTTGGGTCTTTGTGTCAAATGCTCCTGGGTGGTTGCATAAGAAGCAGAGAAGTGTCGATTGGGTTTAACAGCATGGAGGTCACTGGTGACCTTTAATTAATTAATTAATTAATTAATTAATTAATTTATTTAAATTAATTAATTTCTAACTGAAGTACAGTTGCTATACAATATTATATAAGTTACAAGTGCACAATAGAGTGAGTCACAGTTTTTAAAGGTTATATTCCATTTACAGTTATTATAAAATATTGGCTATATTCCCCATGTTGTACAATATATCCTTGTAGCTTATTTTATACATAATAATTTGTACCTCTCCGGGCGACCTTTTTAAAAAGCAGTGTTGTGAAAGTTCATAGCAACATTATTCATAATAGCCCCAAAGTGGAACCATCCAAATGTCCATCAACTGATGAATGGGTAAACAAAATGTGGTATGTTAACCAAAATTTTAGAAACAGAGACCTTATTGAAGTAAAGAGGTGCTTATTTGGGGTTTGTTAGGACCATAGCCTGGGAGACACAGATTCAAGAAGCATTTGAATTGTGTTCTGTTGGACTACAAAATGGGGGATGCTTATAAAGCAAAACACGGCAAGGTTACACAAGTTGTTTGTCAAGAACTAGGATTGGAGCTGGCAAGAAGTAAGGGTGCTTATTAAACAAGAATTGGTTGGGGTTCAAAATGATTACATTGTTGCAAAAGGGTTGGGGAAACTTTGAAACTACAAGGTTTCAGGGAGCAGCTGCTAGCAGATACTGTTTTGAAGACGGCCAGTAGTGTCCTAGGATGTGATACAGTTCAGAAAATTCAAGTTCTCAGTGATTTAGGAACATGTCTGCAACTGCATCCACAATGGTCACCTGGCTCCATTTTGTTATTTATTTATTTAGCTGCACTGTGCAACACGTGGGATCTTTGTTCTCCGACCAGGGATCAAACCCGGGTCCCCTGCATTGGAAACACCGAGTCTTAACCATTGGACCACCAGGGAGGTCCCACCTGGCTCCATTTTGGATGCCTGAACCGTAGTTACTCCATTTTGATTTTTAAATGGCTTTAAATATGTCATCAGGTATATCCATACAGTGGAATAGAATTCAGCCATAAAAAAGAATAAAGTGCTGATAGATGCTCCAACAATAGACTGCTAGTTATTTCTCCCGCAGAAACTGGGTTATTTGGGGTTAACAAAGAATTGCAATTTGAGGTCTGCAACCGTGGCTAGCCATGTGCAAATCCCCAGCAAAAATGGAAAGAACTCTTTTATAGAGGGGAAAAGGAAGTTGGGAGTGCTATAGTTAACAGAGCCCATGGCTTTTCATTGACTGAGCCATGACTGTCTCTCATTGGCTGAGCTCTTGCCAGGTGAGAAGAGAAAGTCTTTCTTCTTCCTATTAGGCTCTGCTATCAGCATAGGGCCTGAGAGCTCCCCTTTCTGGTCTCTCTATTTTAATTGAGGTTTCTGTTTATTAATTGTTACAGTTTCCATGTCTATAAAATGAGTAGTTTGGACTGGGTGCCTCCAAGGTGTGTTTCCAGCAAAGACATTCTCTAATTCCCACTCTGCATGAACTCCCCTCCCGTGCCTTGAAGCCAGCAGTCAGACATCACTGTCCTCTTATTCCAATTACCAGCAGCCAGGAGGGATTTGTTTATGGGCACCCACCTGCCAGGCTTATTTTTAAAGCTGCTTATCTGTACACCCAAGCAGTGTAATTTAGACATTTGGATCACACAGCTCCTCGTGTGGAATATGGATAGTAAGTGAAAAACAGCTCCAAGTGGAATTGCAAAAGAATGGGTACCCTTTGGAGAAGGAAAGGGAATATGTATTGAATATGTTCTTCATGAAACACATTGCATTATGCATTTTATAGGCATTATCCTACTAAAAGCAACTTTCAAAGAAATCACTCCTTTAGAAGATGGAGATCAGGAAGTTTCTTTTACAGGTTAATCTCGCAAGTCTACAGTTAGGCAGCCCAGGTAAGTCCCAAGAGCATAACAACTAAAACTACCTCCAGTTTAGTGTGAAAAACAATTGTCAGCATTTACTATGGCCATGTACACTAGGAGCTAAAGGTTCAATGATCAATAAGACACGTTTCTGCCATCCAGAAGTTCACAGCTTAGCTGAGGCAGCTGGTAGACAAGACAAATCATCTAAATAGTATGTGGCAAATTCAGATTCTCCAGGAGCGGAGGAGGGGAGGTATTTTCATGTGAAGATCATTTTTAAGACAAACTATATTATATGCATTTATAGGAAATTTGAAAGACACAAAAATGTGGAAAGGAAGAAATAGCGCCCATATGCACATCACCCAAAGAAAACTATTGCTAACATTTTGGTTATTCCCAATATGCATAGATTTTGGTTAATTTTATATAATAGTGATCATTCTATGTTAAAAATAATGCCTTGTTCATTTTGCTTTACTCAGTGTTACAATGAGCATTCCCCTACATTTTATTGTGAATATTATTAATTCTTTGTATTCTCAAAATAGAAATGCTACAGTTTAATCATGTGTTTTTTCCTCAACATACATGCATTAAAAAAATGTAAGCATGCAGAAAAGTTGAAAGAATAGGACAATGATCAGCCATATACCCACCGTCTAGATTTAGTATTTGTAGACATTTTGATATATTTATTTTGTCTGTATATGTGAATATATGGATATAGTATACACACACACACACACACACACACACACACTGGCTGAACCATTTAAGAGTAAGCTGTAGACATTCTGACACTTTACCCCTAAAGACTTCCTATGCATCTCCTGAGAATATGGATATCCTCCTACACAACATCTCATTGTGAAAAACAGGACGATTTGAACATCCAAAAGAATAATGACTATGCTTTGTGCATTAAGGGTTTATCTGAGTTTTGAATTATTTCCTTAATTAGCTACCCAGAAATGGAATTCACAGGTCCAGAGTATGACTATATACCGTAATGCACATACACTCACACATACATATATATGTGTGCAGATACGTATATGTGTGTGTGTATATATATATATATATATATATATATATATATGTATATGTATGTATGTATGTATGTGTATGTGTATATTCCTCTTCCTAAAGGATTTACCAGTACACATTCCCACCATTAATGTATGAGAATGCCTCATCTCATATGAGTGACAGTTGTGTTTAATAAGCAATAATTATTGCTGAAGAAGGCATGTCCAACCTGAACACAATCACTTCTCAGCCTCCCCCAGCATCCACCCTCCAGGCCCAGTGAAGTTTGAAGCCCATAAACAATGGATGCGATACAACAAATCTAGTCTTTTTAGGACCTTTCCTTATCATGTTCTTCCATCCATAGATGTCATTAGGTTAATAGATAGTCTCTCACACTGTCCATTTTTTCTAGCTCTGATTTAAAATTACATTTGGAGGATATTATTAGCTTAAGACCTCTACCTGGTACTTGGTTGAATACTGATGATTGAAATAGGACATGGAACCCTCTGTGTGGAGAGATATGGAATGAGGAGCAGCGTTTATCAGACCATGTCAGTAAACACCTTCCCCTGCTGCCTCTGGGACACCAGATAAATGCTTTGTGACCACGCAGGCAGGGCAGTGAAGCGGGGACAAGGCTCTTCCTGATATTAACTGGCAACTTCTATGCCTGGGGCAGAATTCATTTCATATTCTCTGCCTCCTTTTTTTCTTTGCATTTTTTTTTCCTGTGGGAATATGGGTCCTTGGGACTTCTCTGGGAGTTTGCTGCATGAGCAGAATATATTTCTCATTAAATTATGTGTTTCTGTCCATAAAATAGTGTTGAAGGTAACAACTCTGATTTTTTAAGTGTCTACTATTCACCGGGCAGTGGGTTGAGCACTTTATAAGTGTTGTATCATTTATTTTTCAAAGCAATCTGATGGGGTACATGCTATTAACATCCCAGATCAGTGAGACTCAAAGAGGGCATGTAACTCACCCAAGGTCACACAGCTAGTAAGTGGTAGAGCCTGATTTCAGATGCAAATTTGTCTGCAACAAATCGTACCCACTCAATTCCTATGCTACGCTATGCTATACTATTCCTTAAGCTACCCAAGGCAAGTCCTTAGATGGAAGTCAAAAACATGTTCTTTTTTTTCTTTTTAAAACCAATTTATTAAAATATAATATACTTACATACAGAAACGAGTAATATACATTACAGACGAAGAAGCAGAACCTCTCCAGTGACCCAGACCCCTCCTGCCCTTGTCCTGACCACTCTCCTGACCTCTAACCTCATCATTTGATCATGTCTATTTCCTTCTTTAGCTAAATGAAATCACACATCATGTATTCTTTTGTGTTTGGCTTCTTTTGTGCAACAATGTTTCTATATAGCAAGTGTGTTTTTCAACATTTTATTTGAAACATCAAAAATACATTCTAATGCTGGAGCCATGGCAATGACTGTGAGGTTCCTCTTGAACATTTCAGAAAAGGTATATTGATTCATTGTCAAATAAATAGGCTGCTTCTTTTTTTTCCACAAAAAGGGGCCACTTGGACACATAAAATAGAAGGGGATGGGACTTGGTATCAGAGGACCTGGGTACAAATCTTAGTTTTATAACACAAGTTAGCAAACATCATCTAGCCTTCATTTCCTGGGCTGTAAAATGGGAATAAAAACGTCATTTGTTTTGCCAGGCTGTCAAATGGTTTAAATGGAATAATGTCTTCACATACCACCATGCAAATTATACAGCACTATGGCTGAGCTTATTGTTAGGCAATGAAGACACCTATGATCCTTTCACTCTCGTCCTAGCTTGTTCTCTGTTGATTTTTGTCCTCTCTTCCAAACATTTTGGAGCCCAGCAATTGGTTAGTGACTCTTAAACTCTATCAAGTATAGAGGAGTTGGATGAGGCTCCCAGCGTATAAATATATTGCTCAGTGGAGCTCAGATCATCTCTGAGAAACATCTGGAAATAAGCCCTTTTGGCAGATCGGAAGCCCCTCTGCCATGAGTTTTGGGCTGGATTCTTGGGTTTCTTCCAGCCGTGAAATCTTGCAGGGGCACCGTGGGCTCTAACTCTGCCTTTATGAAACCTAGAAGTTAGAGCCAAGTTGCTTTAAAGAGCCTCCGGCCATTTGATAGATGAGGAAACTAAGACCCAAGAAGACAAATGCTTTCAGGTGGCAATGATGAAGACAGTCATAGAATCATCTCATGTTAGAGCTGGGAAGGTCTCATACAACTTCTAGTCCAATTATCTGGCAGTTGGGAGGCAGCCTGCTATAATGGAAAGAGCATGAGCTTTGGAATCTTACAGACCTTGGTTCAAATTCCAGTTGGTTAACTTATTGCCTGTGTGACCTTGGGAAAGTTATTTGACTTTTATGGCTTCATTTCTCTATCAATATAAAGGAGACCTACTTTGCTAGTCACTGTAATAGATAGATGATAGATGATAGATAGATAGATAGATAGATAGATAGATAGATAGATAGATGATAGATAAAAAGAACAAACCTGGGACAAAACAGGCATTCAATAAAGCATTGCAATTACAGTTAGAGTTACATTACTATTGCTCTACTGTTGATAGATGTGATAGAATGGATAGAAGCTTTATATTCTTTCTTTCCTGGTTTTCAAATACTTCCTGAGTGCCTTATGTGCAAGTCATTGCCGATGGAGCCGAAATTTCTCAAAAGGAACGAGAGAGTACATATATACATATTTTAAAGGAATATTTCTGGATCATAGGAATTTAATGCCTTCTGAGTTGGGTCATGGTACTAGTCTAAAGAATGGATGAGACCACCTAGATTTGAACTCATGACTTCACTTGTAATAAAAGTCCACTGTGCTTCTTTACTAATTCAGACAGCCATGACTCTGCCTCTCTTCTCCAGCTTCCAACTCACCCCAAATACTCTACTTTTCTCTAATTTCTCCCATGATTACATTTTCATGGCTGCCAGCAACTAAACTTGCTTGTTAAGAAGCCCTGGCTTTTTCAGAGAGTATAGGTAAATTAACACAAGACCATTGGTTCATCAGAATCTTAGACCTTTTTACTGGGGTAGGAAATCAACCATGCCTCTGAAGTCAGGTAATGCCCCATCCACATGGGATTCAGAAAGACAAGCTTTAACAGCAATCATAGGGGCTAAAATACTTCGGTGGTGCTGCAGTCTCCAGCCACGTCTGTGTCCCTCCTATCACCTTGAATCTTGATCCACAAAACCAAAGGAGGCAGGAGAGAGGGTCCCCTCCACCAAGAACGGGAGCTCCAGGAGATCAAGGGTCCTATTTTTCTTAATCACTAAGCCCCAGGGCCTAGAACAGTGCCTGGCATACAGGGGTTCCCCAAAAATAATGAATGAACAAGAAAGAATGACTCCTACCTTTTGCAGACATCCTGTCTCATCCTTTGATAACCCAAGACTTACATCTCTGCCACTATCTTTGGGACAATGCTCTGAAGAAGCATATGACTCATAATTTTCAAACCAAAGAGGCTGTTTCTTACTGAGGGAAGAGAAGGGGAGAGAGAGTGCTAGAATAAAAGGATAATTCTAAAACACTTAGAGGGGACAACAAAAACAAGGAAGGATGACAGAAAAGCCTTTTGGCAAATGTAGGTCCATACCCACCCATCTCCTCTTGAGAGTCATTGACAGAGAAGAAAGACGGTAGCAGATTCAAAAGAGTTCTGCCACTCAAGTAATTAGTCCCCTTCTTAATTCTTATTTTCTATAAGTCATATTACTTCTGCAGATATTAAATGATTACAAGTGAAATAGTCCATGTGACTGAGCATATGTGTGTCTATGTATACATGTGGGACCCCCTCTTCTCACAAAACTCAAGAGTAACGTCGTTCCAGGGCTTTTATTGTCCGTCATAAAAATGGCTTCTCCCAGGACCGAAAAGATAATATTTCCTCAAAATAAAGCAACAGGATAGTCAAAATCCTTCCTGACATTCTCCCACATGATAACACTTCTTCTAGAAGGTTGGCGTTGCCCCCAGCAGTTCTTTGTGACTAGAAACTGAGAGTTTGTCTTTGTGCAGGGCAAGGTTGAAGCTGAGTTCCACCTCGTTACGGCAGAAGAAGCTGAGAAAAATCCTGTTGGAAAAGCCCGAAAGGAGCCAGAGCCTCTGGCCAAGCCCAAGTGAGTGAAGTCACGGGGTGGGGACATCAGAAATGGGAAAGACCCTCTGAGGTCCCCATATCAGAGGATGAAAACATTTCTCCAGAGCATCCCGCTGGGAGAAGTGAGGAGTTAATAGGTACCATCCAATCAGTGTAGCTTTTTGTTTCTATAATTGAAAAGTATTCCAAAAACATTACAGAATGTTTGGCAAATGGACAGGACACTTTTCCATAGAACTACCACATAAGCACTTCCAGAATAATTTCATATATTTTTTTCTACTATTTTTTTCATGGGAATATGTTTCACATATTCACATATAAGAATTTTTCGCATATTCACATATAAGAATTTTTTTCTACTATTTCTCTAATTATGCATACAAAATTATCTTCATATTTCACTTATCCTTTGCTGAAAATTTTTGCTTTGTTGCCATAGTTGTCATAATTAGGATTTTTAAATGGCTGTGGAATAGTCCACAGACTTGATACCCATAACTGAGTTGGTTGCCACCCCATAACTGGATGTTTAATTTACTTCTACCTTTTTTCCATTATTATAATATGATAAAAATGTTTCCCCTTTATAAATTATCACCTTAAATTTCCAGAAGTAGAATTACTAGCAGCAAGTGTTACCCTATTCAATTGAAACCATGGCTATATATCAATTAAAAAGTAAACATATATAGATATGAAATGTGTACACAAAATACTCTTTCAAATTGTATTTGTCCTACCCCTCCCTGGACTCCAAGTGTCTCATGATTAGTAGGTGGTCCCTTCTCTGTACATACCTTTCATCTATCATAGTGTTAGGAACATAACTGGTGCTTCATTAATTCAAAATTATTTATTAAACTCCTACAATGTGTACCTACTAAAAAAAAAAAAACTTTGAAGAACACCAAAGAAATATAAGATATAAACTCTGCCTTCCAGAAGCTTTCAGTCTGTTTAGGGAGAACACACAGGTTCATAAAACAGTCATCAGAGTGTGGAAGACATAGGTTAGGTTCAAAAAGTGGGTAAGTCAAGCCATGAGTGAGGCAGGAATTCAGAATGAGGGGAATTATTGTGGCCTGGGGTAGTCAGGAAGGGCTTCATGGAAGAGGTAGGGCTTGAACTGGTCAGGGTGGGACAGACAGAGGGCCCTCAGTTCTCTGGCTGGGTCCTAACCAAACTCTTGCCCTCCTCCAGACCAACTTTTAAAATGATGAGGAATCATTATCACCCAAAATGTTAGCTTGCTTCTGCTTCAAGGCAACATGGTCTTCTCCCATTCTCGGGCCTCTCTTTGTGGGCCCCTGGAAATTGGGAGTCAGAGATCCTTCCTGAGGTCTTGAGACTCCTATGTGTTGACAACATGGCCCCTTCCCTGATCTCCTCTTGCTTCCTTCTCAGCCGCCCAGACACCTCCTTCTCCTGGTTTGTGACCCCCTTCAAGTGCCTGTACCACCTCATCTGGAGGAATTACAAGAAGTACATCATCATCGGTTTCATTCTGATCATCCTCATCATCTTCCTGGTCCTCTTCATCTATACCTTGCCGGGAGCCATCAGCCGAAGGATCGTTGTGGGCTCGTCGTAGAGGGTCATGGAGGACCCAGACCTTCCCTTTCTACTACTCCTCTCTTCTTCCTCATCTGTAAATGTACAAGAATGTATGCTCTGTGCAGGCACTGTGCCGGCTGCTAAGGGGATAAACCCAGAGGGCCCAAGAGCCACTCCCTATGTCTAAGGACAGATCAGCTCTTCTTGGAGGAGATGGGAGAGGAATAGTCCTGCCCTACCCCAACCCTTGCCACTACCTTTCCAATTTAAAAGCCTTAAGTCATGGTTTTGTCCATGGGCAGGATGAAATAATGGCTCCTTTACCCCATAGTAATCAATGGTGACCTCAAATTGACTTAGGAAAATATTTTCTAGAGCACTAAGTACGGAATGTGTTTCATGGATAAGGTTTAGGAAAAAGCACAACATACATTTATGGTGACGTTGAAAAGGAAAAGAACAGCATTACTTTAGGACAGATTTGGAAGGAAGGTATTATACTTTCTTCTGGATTCTGGACAGTAAAACGACAAGTCAGGTCAACAAAACAACGCACAATGTTCAAATCCACAATAAATACAAGCTAAAAATTGAAAATTCTTCTAAGTTAAATAGAGCTCATCAAATTTACTTTTATGTCAAAAGATGTTGGAATGCTGAAAAGCCTTTAGCAAAAGTATTTGAAACACTTTCAGATCAGATGGTATCATAAGAAATGTGCAAGAAGAAGGGGTAAGCAAGAATAATTTAGGAATCAGCTCTGTCTGGTGTTCTACACATAGGTTATCACTCATGGCCTGTCCTGTGTATAAAAAAATAAATTAAAATAATGTTCTAGGCCTAATTGTGCAGCCCTGACCCTAAAGATATTACGCTTAAGAATTAAAAAGATTTTGAAGCAGAAAACCCATTTCCCAAGAAGTTGTCATGAGTCCCTACTTGTGTTCTTAAATGGGATTAATTTAAATCTATTCATTTGACGGATTAGAGTTGTTCTTGCTGCTTAATTTTGTTCAGAGTGGTTTTGTTTTGTTTTGTTTTTTTAACAACATTTGAATCTTTCCTCCCAAACCAACTAAGCAAAACATAATTAATAACAGCAACAACACCAAGCGACTCACAGGATATAATATCCAATTCTGTGTCTCCAGTAGTTGAAACAGTTGGTGCCTTTCTTGCTCTTTTCCCTCAAAAATACACATAAATGGAAATTGGGATTGACTTCACAGCTGGGGAATTTATTCATTCAACAGCTAATTATTGAGTTTCATCCTTGTTCCAACTGCTGTGATTAACTCTAGGGACTCAAAAGTACACAATCAGATAAACTAAATCTTTGCTCTAAAGGAGCATAGGGTTTGATAGACAGAAGATATTAATCAAATAATCACACACAGATAAGTACAGACTGATGGATCGAATAGGGGCAAAGTACTGGGAGCAGAAAGACCATCTTAAGGAGGACCCGTAGCCAGTCTGGCAGTCAGAAAGGCTTCCTAGGGAAGTAATGACTGAAGGGAGATAAATGATAAGGAAGAAAGATGGAGAGGAAGAAGAGCACTCTAGACAGAGGAAAATAGCGTGTGCAAAGGCCCTGAGGCGGGAGGCAGTGAGGCACATGAAGGGGTCTAAAAGACGGTGGGTACCAAGTGAGAGGCAAAGGACCCTGAGATGGGGCTGGAAAGTCATCTAAGGGCCCACACCCTTAAGGGCTTCAGTCTTCATTTTAAGGGCAGTGGATAGCAAAGGATTTTTAAGCAGTAGAAAAGAATGACTAGATTTTTATTCCACATGGAGAACAGATTGGAGGTACTGCAGTCCTTCCCACAAGAGAGGATGGTTATTTTCACTCAGTAATTGTGGCAGAGGAGGGAAGAGGAGGGATCAGAGATGATCTCTCTAAGGCTCCAGGGTGGTCTAATGGGGAATTGGGGGTCTAGTATTGACTCTACTTTATACAAGCTGTGTGACCTAAGGCAGCTAACTTCACATCTCTGATCTATACTTTCCTTGTCTATCACATAAGGAAGTTCATATATACTGTGATGAAAAGACCATGGCATATTCTGGGGCAAAATGAGCGTTGATGGTTCTGTAGCATGGAGTGGGATGGACTGTACTCAGAGTCAGATTATGAATGGCTTTGAATGCCGAGCCAAGAAGGTTGGACTTTATGCAGCAGAAAGTGGGGGTCCCTGGAAGAATTTAAACAGAGAAGTGGCAAGAACCAGTCTAGGTATTGGAGAAGTTGCTCTGCCTGCAGTGCATGATGGATTGATGAAGATGAGATCCAGAGGCCAGGGACATTTTAGGAAGCAGTAGTCAAAACCCTGGTGGGAGACGAGGACCTGTGTCAGGGTCACAGCCATGGAGATGGAGAGGAAGAGCAGATTCTGGAACATTGGCGAGGTTCCCCAACCTTCACCCCCATC
Source organism: Eubalaena glacialis (assembly GCF_028564815.1). Lineage (NCBI taxonomy): Eukaryota > Metazoa > Chordata > Mammalia > Artiodactyla > Balaenidae > Eubalaena > Eubalaena glacialis. The sequence goes on from NC_083732.1 coordinate 73,654,365, forward strand.
TCTGGCACCCAAGATGCCTGCCAGAGAGGACAGCGAAATTTGAATCCTGGCTGTGTCATTTCTACCTGGGCAGGTCACAATCTCTGAGTCTTAATTTTTTCATCTGAAAAAAAGGAATTATTACCTACTTGGCAGGAGTCGTGTAGATTGTAGAAAAGGTATGAAATGTGTAGCTTGTGCCTGGCATGAAGCCAGTCCTCAAAGGCTAGTAGCTAGTGTCTTAAGTATCATTTCTACAGGTGGAATCAGCAGCATGTGGAGTCTAGTTGTATCGAGAAGTGAGGAAAGATGATCAGACCTATGTTTTAGAAATGTTCTGGCACATGGACTAAGAACCTTTCGACCAATAATACTCCCAAGTGTATTTATTTTGTATTGATTCTGTAACAGACTACAACAAGCCCGGTGGATTAGAACAACACAAATTTATCATACAGTTCTGTAGGCCAGAAGTTCATCACGGACCTCACTGAGCTAAAATCAAGATATCAGCAGACCTACCTTCCCTCCTGGAAGCCCTAGGGGAGGATCTGTTTTTTTGCCTTTTCCAGTTTCTAGAGGCTGCCTGCATTCCTTGGCTTGTGGCCCCTTCCTCCATCTTCAAAGCCAGCAAGTTTACATCCCTCTGTGCCTTTCTTTTGTAGTCACACCTCTCTCTGACTATAGCCGGAAATGTTCTTGCTTTTAAGGACCCATGTGAATACATTGGACCCACCCAGATAATCCAGGATAATCTCCCTACCTCAAGGTCCTTAACTTAATCACATCTGCAAAGACCCTATTGCCATGTAAAGTAACATATGCACAGGTTCTGAGGATTAGGACATGGAATTTTTTAGCAGAGGGAAGCATTATTCTACTACATCGAATACCACCCCAGCATTTTAATTCAGCCCAATTTGAAAGCCACTTCAGCAGAGCTTTGAAAGTCGGTGGGATGATTATGGTGTATGAAGTAAGGAGGCTCCACAGATGCTTTTCTCTCTGGAACAAGAGGTTTCCATTTGTTGTTCAGCCTCTCAAGCAACAATTTTCTCAGGAAAAAAAGGAAGGATCGTTCAGTCCTTCCCTGACTCATTAAAATCCTCTCAAGCACAATGGATGAGGTGTGTTCGGAGCTGGTTATGAAAGGACTCTGCCACTTCCTCTCACATTTCTGCCTCAGGAGTTTTCAAATAAGCCTCTTAAATTCAGCTTTCCTTTAACACATCAGTAGTTCCTTCCAATTCAGGAGAAAACCTGTGTCTCTCCTCTCCCTAGTTTATAAAGGGCAATCTGAGAAACGAGCACTCTATTTTTCACTGAATTGTTGTACTAGTGGAAAGAAAAATGGGCTTTGGAGACTGAGATAAAAGCACTGAGGGCTTCCCTGGTGGCGCAGTGGTTGAGAATCTGCCTGCTAATGCAGGGGACACGGGTTCGCGTCCTGGTCTGGGAAGATCCCACATGCCGCGGAGCAACTAGGCCCGTGAGCCACAACTACTGAGCCTGCGCGTCTGGAGCCTGTGCTCTGCAACAAGAGAGGCCACAATAGTGAGAGGCCCGCGCACCGCGGTGAAGAGTGGCCCCCGCTTGCCGCAACTACAGAAAGCCCTCGCACAGAAACGAAGACCCAACATAGCAATCAATCAATCAATCAATCAATCAATCTTTAAAAAAAAAAAAAGCACTGAAACTTGGGTGTAGACACTAGCTGTGTGACCTTGAGCGAGTTACTCAACAACTGTGAATCCTATCTTTCTGATCTGTAAAATGAAGCTAATACCCATCTTATTAGGATTGTCTGTGTTTGGGCATTTGTGGTTGTGGGTAGTGGACCTCTACTGGGGATAGAGGTAGAGGATTATAAAATGTCTAATATACTGTCTTCTATGTCATAGTATCCAAATTAATGAGAGCTTATTATTTAAGTAACAAATAACTAATGTTTGCTGTGTGCTGTTATAGATTACAAAGTAATACATGTATCTTCTCACTGATTCTCTCAACAGCCTCACATTGTAGACAAGGAAACAGCTGCAGGGACTTCGAAGATCGCCCAGCTCATTTGTAACAGATCTAAGATCCAAGCCCAGACTCCTCCCTCCTGCCGCACGCCCCGCCCCTGCCCTCCTGCTCTCTCCTTTATAAGCGGCTGCCTAATGATTGATTTAAAGTGGGTGGGGCCGCCTCCAGTCAGAAAATTCCTCAGAGATTTTTAAAGGTCCATCCATGTCCTAGGGGTTCATCCAGGTCCCCTAAAACCTTTCAAGTATCTTATACACAACAGTGTGGATGCATGTTTGAGCCTCTCTTTTTACTTGAACCACTGCATTTGACGGTTAGAGAATGTAGTTGGCATCTCTCATCCATGCTCTCCCCAGATCTTTTCAATTTTCTTTTCTCATTTTGCCACTTCTTATAGTAGAAATCCCCCCACCCTAATGCAGAAAACAACTTCTGGAGTGCAAACATTTAACTGAGCTCTTTATAAATCAGGCATAGAACTCATAGAACTTAGATTTGGAAATTATGTGAAGAAACAGGCAGGGTAGAGGCACTCAACCATCCCAGAAACTGCTAGCTACTTACCAAATACCTATTTTCTCTTTCCTGCTTGGTAACAGAAGGTAAACATTAACACTTTACTAGAGATGTGATTTGCAAATATTTTCTCTCTGTGGTTTGCTTTTTTACTCTGTTGATAGTGTCTTTTGACACACAAATTTTTAAAATTTTGATGAAGTCCAATTTGTCTATCATTTCTTTTGTTGCCTGTGCCTTTGATGTTATATTCAAGAAATCATTATCAATGTCATGAAGCTTTTATCTTACATTTTCTTCTAAGACTTTTATAGTTTTAATTCTTATGTTTAGGACTCTGAAACATTCTGAGTTAATTTTTGTATATGGTGTTAGGTAAGGGTCCAACTTCATTCTTTTGCAGGTGGATAGTCAGTTTTCCCAGCACCATTTGTTGAAAACCTCACCTTTTAAGTGTTTCTCTGTACTTCATTAATACATAATACTAACAGCAGCCTTTTTTTAAAAAAATGTTTTTAATTAATTTATTTATTTATTTATTTTTGGCTGTGTTGGGTCTTCGTTTCTGCGCTGGGGCTTTCTCCAGTTGCGGCAAGTGGGGGCCACTCTTCATCGCGGTGCGTGGGCCTCTCACTATCGCGGCCTCTCTTGTTGTGGAGCACAGGCTCCAGAGGCACAGGCTCAGTAGTTGTGGCTCACAGGCCTAGTCGCTCCGCGGCATGTGGGATCCTCCCACACCAGGGCCCGAACCGCGTCCCCTGCATTGGCAGGCAGATTCTCAACCACTGCGCCACCAGGGAAGCCCCAGTAGCAGCTTTTTATTGCAGCTGGAATGCTAGATATTTTCATAGATAATCTTCTTTAATGCATATGATGACCCTATGAAGAATCTATGATCAGGATAGCCTAGGATATATTATAGTAGCAAACAACCTCCCACATCTCTGAGGTTGATTTTTTTTTTTTAATTAATTAATTAATTAATTAATTTTTATGGCTGTGTTGGGTCTTCGTTTCTGTGCGAGGGCTTTCTCTAGTTGTGGCAAGCGGGGGCCACTCTTCATCGCGGTGCGTGGGCCTCTCACTATCGCGGCCTCTCTTGTTGCGGAGCACAGGCTCCAGACGCGCAGGCTCAGTAATTGTGGCTCACGGGCCCAGCTGCTCTGCAGCATGTGGGATCTTCCCGGACCAGGGCTCGAACCCGTGTCCCCTGCATTGGCAGGCAGATTCTCAACCACTGCGCCACCAGGGAAGCCCTCTGAGGTTGATCTTAATAATTTTTCTCACTCACAGATTTGGCTTCGGGTCTGAACAACTCTCCACATGTTGCCCAGGATCCTAGGCTGCTTTGGTCATATGGACCCTCCATATCAACACTAACTCCACAATATGTGGCCAAGAAAACAGAGCAATGAGTCTCCAACACTGCCTTCCATAAGAAGTAACACGTGACACTTCCACTCACACCTCATTGGCCAAAATGAGTCATGTGGACATGCCCAAATTCAAAGGAGCAGCGAACTATAATCCCCCCACCCTGTACTCAGAGGCAGAGGAGAACCAGATGTTGGTGAATAGTAGTAATGCTTTCCGCATTTGGTTATGATTATTTGCAATTTACAGATCAAAAAATTAGGACTCCATAGCTAATTACAATGAAGTTCTGTTGGGTTTTAAACCATCTTCTCTCCTTATTCCCCAATTTTTTTTTTAACCTGCAATTAGAGATATCAACACACATGTAGAACACAGGGACTTTGCTGGGGAGTCTGGTGCTATTTTATTCCAAACCAGGTGGTCTGCCTGGGAAATCTTAACCATGGCTTTAGAAATCTGGCAGATTTCTATAGCAGTAGAATTGCAAATGTGGATGATGTCATGAGTAGCTATTAGAAGGTCAACATATGTGGTGGTGTTCTTGACATTGTTTTCACTCCTTCTAATACACAGTAGAGAGAATTTCTGCTGGCTGCATAATTACATTATAATATACTGGATATAGACTATGTTCTCCCTAAAGAATTATCTAATTTTCTGCCTGTACCAGTCTTTGTGATGTTTATGATGATTTAATGAAACTGCTTGCTAACTGTAAGCCAAGTGATTTTCAATAAAACAACACGATTCAGATTGTGGTGAATCATTTTTATGGCTTTCCTGAGCTCCTTCACCAGAACCAATTACAGCGCCTAAGATTCCACCTGGGGCTCTTAGGAAACACCCAGGTGGCCCTCTACTTCCTTTGACTCAGGAAGCTCAGCTGGAGTCTTAGCAGTTAGGATACAGGCATGTAGAGGCAGCAACGGTGGCCACAAAGTAGAAGTCAATTTGCATTAGTGTCAGTTTACAATGCGCTCAGAAGTACATGACGCTCTGCTCATTTTGGTCCTCCCCACCTTTCCTTCTGCCAAACCCCGGTATACTTTGTTTGGACCTCTCCTATGATCCAGACACATTTTATCTGGCCCTGGAATCAATATGTACTTGTCATCGTGCCTTATTCACCTCTGCATACTGAGTTTTCTCAGGTCCTATTGACTGATGTGTAGAAATGTGATGACAGTAACAGTAATAACCCCAAAGTCGGTACTCTCTTGACCCAATTTGATTGATAGAAACTCAGCCTCCTAAAAAGTCTTATTCGATTACTCAGACCCAGAAGCTTTTAAATAAAACCTTAAACCAGGCCTAGGACAGTTTACCCATCATCATTTCACCTCCAGCAGGGCAGGAACAGATATACGGACAGAAGCAGAGACTAGGGTGGCCATGGGACAAATGTTGGCCAATGACAGACATTAAGAAGTCCACTGGCTGGAGCTTTTGAACTGTTCTGGTTCACCTGACAAGAGGGGGACACAGTTCTTTTCTTTTATCCAATCCCCTGATTCCTTTCTGGAATGTAGAAGTGATGCTTGGAGTTGCAGCAGCCATCTCTCCACATGAGGATGGAAGCCAAGATCAATGATAGTGCATCACAAAGCATGAAGGAGCCTTTAGCTCTGCACTGGTGCCCTTCAGACTTCCCATTACGTGGGAAAAAAACAACCCCTAACCTGATAGTTAGATTTTCTGTGGCTTACAGTCAATAGCAATCCTTAATGAGGCAGAATGGCAAAGCACATGTCTTCAAAATTAGAGATGCTATTAAATTGCTTTTAAGGAAAAATGCACCCATTTGAGTAAAAATTGGTAGAGGAAAGGCAGAGCAAGAGGAAGGGTCTGGCCAGATTTGGGAGCAGAGGCAGAAGTTCACACCCAAATACATATGATGGTAACTCAGATATAAGAACATCCCTCTCCCCTCCATCAGCACCAGTCACACACAAGCAGAGGCCAGGGCAGGAGCAGGAGTAGGGTGAAGCTAAAGCTTTGTAAAAACTCAATAATTCAGGGAAATTCCCTGATGGCCCAGTGGTTAGGACTCCGCACTTTCACTGCCAAGGGCCCGGGTTCGATCCCTGGTCAGGGAACTAAGATCCCACAAGCCGTGCACGCAGCCAATAAATAAATAAACAACAAGCACTTTTTTTTTTTAATGTGAAAGAAACCCCCAAAACCTCAATAATTCAGTGACTTGGTCAGTTGGTGAATTGGCTTTTAGAAAATTAGCTTTCAGCGAATTAATTTTCACAAAGCCTGTGTTTTCAGCTGAAACCACTGCCATTTCCCTGGGCCACCACAGCTCCTACAATAGCTGAGTGCTCCTCTGTGCCAGAGCTGCGCTGTGGCTGGGCTCAGAGGGCACAGTGCCCCTCTCCCCGCTCACTGTCAACCCCAAGAGGACTGCATGGTCCCTGACCCCTACACAGATCTCAGCCGAGCAGCTCTCTCCCATTCCCACTCTCTCTGAAGGATTCGGCCATCAGCAACAGCTAATATCGAGTAGGCCACACACTTTGCTAGGGGGTATTAATACAGTATATAATTGAATCTTCTTAACCCTGTGAGGAAGGCATTTTCCCCAGTTTACAGATAAGAGGCTTAGTAACTGGCCAACGTTACTCAGCTTGGCCAGAATTTGAATCCTGAGCTGCTGGGCTTTAAAACTGATGCTTTCTCACCTGTATCACCCTCTTCCCCACAAGGCTGACCTTACGGTCCTTCCCACAGGGCTGTGTTGTGAACATGGGGACGTGGGTGTGAAACTGCTTTGTAGGAAGGCAAAGAAAATGTCAGCTGTTATTTGATCTCATGTGCTGGCTCCACCTCTGGCCTCCCTTTGGGACCCACCTCTCAACCCACAACATCCCCCGTGGGAGGAAAGAGCTGGCAGACCTACCGCTCTGTCCCTCGACAGCTCCCTTCTCTGGACCTGGAGATGGTTGCCTTGGGAACTAAGCGGCTTCCTTGCTGTCTGCTCTGAGGACAGGCAGGCTGAGAAGCCTGCCAGAGACTGGCTTTGCTGGCTCCTCTGGTGCCAGGGGCTGTTGGCTTTGGTGGTCCACGACACTTGCTGCGTGCTGTGTGGGCAGAAACCAGGAGGTGTGGGGTGGGAGAAAAAAATGATTCATAGAAATCTGGGTAGAGACCAAAACCAAAGTCAGGAAGACCATCCATCTGGACCCGAATCTGCAGGGGTCCTAGACAGGGAAGGAGACAAGAGGATGCAATACGGGGAGACCAGAAAGAGGAAGAAGGGCCCAAGTGTAGGGTGGGAGTCAGAACCTAGAGAAACTCCTACTCAGAAAGTGTCAGAGTCGAGCCTCTTTGGGGACAGTGGGAGCCTTGCGTACAGGCAGAAGGAACTGTCAAGACACTGAACCTACCCATGTGGCAGGTTCAATCCCTCCTTGCCTTTTGTCCCACACTCCTGAGGGAAGGGACCACTGGACAGGTCAGTTTTGTTTGTTTTTTATAGACGTTATTTTTTAGAGCAGTTTTAGGCTCTCAGTACAATTGAGCGGAAAGTACAGAGAGTTCCCATATACCCCCTGCTCCACATGTGTACAGCCTTCCCCACTTCAGCATCCCGCACCGCATTTATTACAACTGATGAACTCACCTTGACACATCATTACTACTCAAAGTCCATGGTGTACATTAGGGTTCATTCTTGGGGCCGAACATTCTAAGGGTTTGGACAAATATATAATGACACATATCCATCATTATAGTATCATCCAGAATAGTTTCACTGCCCTAAAAATCCTCTGTGCTTCTCCTATTCATCCCTTACTCCCTCCTAACCCCTGGGAACCACTGTTCTTTTTAATGTCTCCAGAGTTTTGCCTTTTCCAGAATGTCATATAGCAGGAATCATACAGTATGTAGCCTTTTCAGACTGACTTCCTCCACTTAGTAACATGAATTTAAGTTTCCTCTGTCTTTTCATGGCTTGATAGCTCACTTCTTTTCAGCACTGAATAATATTCCATTATCTGGATTACCACAGTCTATTTATCCACTCACCTACTGAGGGACATCTTGGTTGCTTCCAAGTTTGGGCAATGACAAATAAAGCTGGGATAAACTTCTGTGTGTGGGGTTTTGCGTGGACATAAGTTTTCAGCTTTGGGAGATAAATACCAAGGAACATGATTGCTGGATCATATAGAAAGAGTATGTTTAGTTTTGTAAGAAACTGCCAAGGATGCATCAATTTTGATGAGAAGAGTTGTTCAAACATGAGAGAGCTCCTGAAAAATGGTGTTTGGTGTCTAAGGAGTGGGGTAAGAGGGGAATGGGGGAGCCAACAATCCCAAAGAAGGGCAAGTAGGTGAAGAGAGTAAAGACTGACACACCTGCTTCACAATTGCCAAGGCTGGGTGTAGTTAGAGACCTCATCTTCGGACTTGATTCAGCCTTCACTGAACTAGAGCTGCCAACTCCAGTCACACCCCGCCTGCCCTTAGAAAATTCACCAGCTGGTTGTAAAAATCACAAGTCATTAACTCAATGCACTCATTTTCCAACTGGCTTCTCCTGCAAAGAAAAAGCTTTCTCATATTTCCCATTGTACAAAGCACCCAGTTCGTGCTCAGAAATACTAGCTGTAGGTAATAATACAGTAAGCCAAATTATTCTGAAGCCCAACCTAGTGTCCACACCCAAAACCTTAGTCTTCTCGTTACTTTCGAGGGGTGTGTCCATCAGGGCACTGTTGTGCTGGAGATTGGGACCACACGTTACTCATTCCCCTTCCCTCTGGGCTGTAACCAGTTGACAATAGATACAGGAGCCAAACAGGGACCAGAGAATCAGTTTTATCAATAACAGCAAGGTCCCCATAATTTGCTTACAGTCGTGGTTTTCCAGAAAATCATCCCCCTGCCCTGCCCTGCATGGAAGGTAGATGGGCCAGTATGGTAGGATGAACTTATTAACCAATCTACCTCTTGCTTTTTTGCTTTAGGTGCTGCTAAGGAAGCCAGAGAATGGTGAGATCATGAGGCTGTCTGTGCCTGGGCACAGAGCCAACAAGAGGCAAGAGCCCTGCCATGAATGAGCACACGGACCTTGCCCAGCAGAGCAGCGTGGCTGCTGAACGCCCAGCCTCTCACCAGCCCTCCAGTGGATGAGTCCATGCTCTTCCTTTCTGCTAATGGGGTGGGAGGAGGAGACAGAGAGAAACCCACCATCCCAGTTTGCCTGGGCTGAAGCATTCCTGAGATGTGGGGCTTTCAAGACTAACACCAGAAAGTCCTTGATGAATCGGAACACAAGTTGGTCACCTTACACTTTCCTCAAGCCTTAGCAAATATGTTCTCTCTAAAGAGGGAACTACAATGTGGAGAGAAGGAAAGACAGGTTTCTTCCTACAGTGGCTCCAGGGCTCCCCCTAGGCTGATGAGAACTGGGGCAGTTAGTGGATGGGGTGTGGGTGAGAGGATAAAATTTGGGAGGTAGATACAACGCCACCTTAACAGTGTTACTGAACTAGGTTCGTTTGCCCAGGCGTGCAGCAAGCCAAACGCTGAGACACCAAGGTTTGCAGCAGAGAAAAGGATTTATTCACGAGGCAGCTAAGCCAGGAGATGGGAGAACTAGTCTCAGATCCATCTCCTGGAAGGTGAGGGGCTTGGGACATTTATGGGTAAATCTGAGGCATGGGGAGCAAGGGGAAAGGTGATTGGAGACAAGGAAAAGGTGAGGTAATCGCCATTCTGCGCAGGTGCAGCTAAGTTACATGCTTTTTCACGGGACTCGCGTTCAGCAAATGGATGCATTAACATGTTCTGAGGGTAGAATTTTTGGTCCTCTGAGGTCAAAAGGTCACCAAGTGGACACTCATGCATGCCCAGTTGGAGGGTCAGTGGTCCTAACCAATATTACCAGCTCAAGCTCCAACTGACTACAAGTTCCTGAAAAGCAACTAGGGCAAACATCTTATGGTTTAGGCTACGTGACACTTGGAGGGCGTGCAGTTTTTTGCAGCAATAGTAAAAGCGCGCTTGATCAGTGATGGCAGGTTACAAGTTTAATGGATCTAACTGATGGTTACCCTCAATTTCAAAAGTACTCCTCTCAGAACTATTACATTTAGAATGGATAAACAACAAGATCCTACTGTATAGCACAATGAACTATATCCAGTCTCCTGGGATAAACCATAATGGATTAAAAAACGAATGCATTTATGTGTATAACTGAATCACTTTGCTGTACAGCAGAGATTGGCACAACATTGTAAATCAACTATACTTCAATAAAATAAAATAAAATAAATACCTAAAAATAGAATTCCAAAAAAAAAAAAAAAAATACTGCTCTCCATGGTGGGACTACTGGTGATCTTTATGTTCTTTAATGCTTTTCTATTTTTTTCCCCAACTTTCTAAAATAAACATCTGTAACATGGTAATCAGGAAAAAAAACCCCACTAAATTATAGTTAAACAAAAAGAATAAGAGAAGATCAGTAATTTATATAATAAAACCCATTTTTAAAATGAGATCATTTTCTCCTGTATGCTAGATGGGGTGTATACTCTGGAAGTATTTATCAATTGATGCGGAGAGATGAGTAAGGAAAATGAAAAACATGTTCCAAGTTTACCCTGGATGACCTTTGGATTATGGTAGTATTGCAATTTTTAAGAAGTATCTGTTCCACAACTCTCCCCTTCTCAATTGTAATCAACTTAAGTACTTATCCGGATTCTCGCAAAACACAGACTGTATCATCCTATTCCTTCCCTACCCTATTCCCAAATACCTTCGCTGACTTGAAAGTGTGATTTAATGTTATGCTCTCCATTTCAGTAGCATTTGCTACCTTTTGAGCAAGCATGGTTGAAGATACAATTTGCTCTATTTGCTCTATTACCCACCTAACTGACGGGAGACTCTACGGAGATGGATTTTTGGTCTTGATTCAGCTGCTTTCTGAATATATGTCCTTAAATGTCCCCAAGACTCAGGCTCTTCATCCAGAGTGGAGCTGGGAGGCACTTTTCCCCCAAGCTTCAGAGTGCCCCCGGGGACCTCGATCACAAACAGTGAGTGTGGGAGTGCTCTGTATGCTGTAGGATACTGTCTACGTATTTGCAACTAGGGATCAAGGGACTGACTTTTTGCCTTAGGTGTCAGGATACATAGAAACCAATCCAACTAGAAAAATTTAAATGTATTCATTCATTCATTCATTCATCCATTCATGTATCCGAAAGGCATTTCCTGGTCAGCACCATCATCCCTGTGCTCGGAGCTGGAGACCCAAAGGTGAATAAGGTAGTTTCTAACCTGAGACTGAGTCTGAGAGGTATCAGTGACACTGCAGGCTCCCAGACCACCTTCTACCCACCCCTCTTAGTTCTGGGCTCTGGGACCATAATGGGACCATGATGAGACAAGTCTGCTAGGACCAAATACCAAAACTTCCAGCTACTTCTCTACTGGTGACTGATAGAAACTTGCATTTTTCTTTCCTTTTACCCAAAGGGAAAAATAAACACTTTATAACTGACACAAGTCCTTCAGTCAGGAAACTGGACTCAGACCTAGAGAAAACAGACAGTCAACACTCGAATTAGCAGGAAGAAAAGATCTTCTTTAAAGAGCTTCTGTGGGGCAACCACTGAAGAGACTAAAAATAAACCCTTTGAAAAACAGAGCAGATGAGTCTCATTCCCTTCATGTAAGTTTATGGCAGATTCCATTTCAAGCTTTGTCTTGGAGCAAAGAAATAATTAAACACATATAGGCAGACACACTCAGATAGAGGAACCTCCACTCCTTGAGGACTGAGGCTAAGGGAAGATAAGGATGACTCACATTCCCATGGACCAGATCTGCTTCACAAGTAGGCAACACCCCATCGAATGAGGTAGCTGCTGGAAGCCACCCAGCTCCCCAAATACCACATTTTAGCTCAGCCCCTCGTGTTCCACACACACCTGCCTTATGGGTATCTGAAACTCAGCCCCACTGTAATTTCATTCTTTTAGGTTAAGACATTGTCCCTGGTATATAACCCACTCCGGGTGTTGGTAAAAGTGGGAAAGAATAGGTGAGTCAAATTCCAAATATTTGCAGGAAGGAAGGAGTTAACAGTGAATCGTTCAGAAAGGAGAAGCCCTCCCAGGATGTCTATCAAGAGAATGCTCAAGCCTGGTGGTTCTCAAACTTCAGTGCGCCTGAGAATCACCTGGAAGTCTTGTGGAAATAGAGCGCTCCTTCACCTTCGCTTACAGTTGGCTAGATAAGGAATTTCAGCTTCAAAAGTACGTATCCTCTAATTGCTTTCTTTTTATTTTTTAATATACACTGAATTCCTTGAAACTGCCGATCAAGTATATCAATAGATTTCTTCAATAAAGAGCTTGGTTTTATGTTAGATAGCCAATGTATTTTGGAAATTTTCCCAAGAATATTCTGAAGTCATGTACCTTAACACCCTATGATTTATTATCCTTGTTGCACAATTATCTGATGTAAGGAAGAGCCTGTTAGTTTTCATATTTGTATAAAATAAGCCATAACATCATTTTATCATTGAAAACAAACCAAAGGTACATAAGCTCAACACTTGGAGGCTGATCCTCCAATGTCTCCTGGTATCTGATGTGGCTGAGATTTCTTTACCTTATTTTAATATGCTATTACATAATTTTACTTTTTTTTTCAATTTTACCTTCTTACATTTTTTTAAAAAAATTATTTATTTTAAAAACTGAAGTATAGTTGATTTACAATCTTGTGTTATTTTCTGGTATACAACAAAGTGATTCAGTTCTACATATAATTTTACTTTTTAATTTTAATGTTCATTAATTATATGTGACTATTTTAAAATATTTTTATTATATCTATGTGTTTTTGAAATGAGGGCATTTCCCCCATGCTCAATCTATCATCTTGAGTGAGAAGTATGACCATGTGCTCTCAACCCTTTTCAGTTCCCAGCAGACTCTAGGAAGTCCATCTCAGGACATCCCCAAAAGCCCAGAGATCAATTTGCAAAACTCCCTTGGCTCTTCTAGAGAAATCGCAGAGTTACCATTTCTGTTACTGTTCTTTATTCAGGAAGCATGGTGTGTCCATGGTTTGTCTAAATGCTTCTTTATTCCCTTGGTTCAATTAAATATAGAGAGAAGAAAAGGAGGGGAAATGAAGACATTTGTTCAGGTTCTGATCTGAGGTGAATAACAGTATATATTGATATTTCCCACTTTTCAACCCCACACTGTAGCATATTTACCGCAGGAAAATCAAATCCATAGCTTATAAACTGGTCTGTATGTTCCATGGGAGCAGGTTGTCAGTGTCATTCATGGCTGTATTCCTTGTACTTAGCAAGGTGCCTAATGTATAGGGCTATGTATAATCTGTCTACCAACTGAATGGGCACCCCTAAGGAGTAAGCAAGATGTATTTGATTAAATCTATTTCCCATTTGAGGAAACTGAGGGTCAGAGTCACAGCCAGGCACCACAGGTAGGACTAGAAGCCTGAATTTCTAACATTGACCCAATTCAACACATTCTAGGAGAAACAATACAATGTTGTTGATGATTTAGTGGCTAAATTGTCTTATTCATCTACATGTTCATATGAACACATAAAAGATAGTCAATAAGTTGCTTGTTAGATTATTATAATGAAATGAATTAGTATGATTACATTAATTATCCATTTGTTTCTTGATATTTTTGCCCTCATGGAACATCTTAGAATTGAGTAACAGCATTAAGAACCCTCTCCCCAGAAAAATGCACATCTGTACAAATGCACTCAAACACATAAAATTGTGCATCAATTTTATAAGGTACCCAGAGCTTCTAAAGCTGAGTTAAACCTTAAAAAATCTCTTTCAAAATCTTGAAATTTTCGGGTCTAGAAAGGGCTTTAAAGATGATTGATTTCAATGTCCTTACTTCTATAAATATAAAACCGAAGATTAGAGATAGGAAGTTACTGGTAGATTGATTTTAGAGTGCACACACTCAGTAGCCGTGGGATACCTACTGGGAATGTGTATCAGAGAGTCCTACTTTGGGAGTCCTCCTCAGAGTTAGCTGGGGAAAGAGACACTCCACCTCCCTTGGATACCAGTCTTGTGGAGAACTGTTCTCCCTACTCTCACCGTCCTGAGCTTCCCATTGGCAGGAATGATCTGCCCAAAGCTTCACAGATGTTTCGGAGAAGCCCAGAGACTAGAATTCAGGTCTCCTAACTTCCAAACCATTGCTTTTTCCATGACAAATTTTGTCTCTTTTTTGTTTTGCTTTGTTTTATTTTTCTCTTCCTTTTTTTAAAAACTGAGGTATATTACTTTCAGATATACAACATAATGATTTGATATCTGTATGTATTGCAAAATGATCACCACAGTAAGCCTAGTTAACATCCATCACCACACACAGGTACAGGATATTTTTTTCTTGTGATGAGAACTTTTAAGATTTCCTCTCTTAGCATCCTCAAAGTCTCTTCAAACCTTTTCCTCCGCCCTCCCAGCCAGCCGCTCTCCTCCCATTCTGCTTCTGGGCTCCATTTTCACTGACTGCTTTCTTATATAATACACCCCCCCCCTTTTTAATGAAAAAAGAACAAAAATTTCAGTCCATAAAGTGATAAATAGATTAGGATGATTGAAACCAAAAATTACTTAATTACTTGTACACTTCCATTGTAAGTCTCCTTAAACCAAACTCTTATAAATCAGTTAATCAATAATGACTCATAACTCCTTCCAACTCTGAGAAAACAACATAAATATCACAAGCTGATGAGATAACAGGTGACATTTAAAATTATGTCCTGAAAATGTCACTAGAGGTTTGGGTAAGTCTTTATTATGCTAAAATAAATTAAAATTAAAACTAATAATATTTGTGGAGAGATATGGGTACAGAACAGAATTAAGTTTTGCTATTCCTAACACACTGTGATTAAATCAAATGGACACTTCCAGATAATAAAAAATTTTAACTGCTTCAGAAACTTAATTACATAATGACTGACAAAACAGTTTCATTCCACAGAAAGGAAAAAAATATTAAACAACAATTCCTTTTCAAGGTGAACTCCTGCAAGGCCCCCCAAAACACATGAAGGACAGATATTTCTGAGTGTTTGGCCAGTAGTGGAACCCAGATTTCAGGGCAGGGTAATGACTTACCCAAATTATACAGCAGTAAGTTACACAGCCCAGATTTCCAGATAAGGCCTTGACATTTCTGAGTTGGTTTCTCTATAAATATTAATGGTGAGTTTTGCTATCATCAATGACTAGGACCAACTATCCCACTGAAGACCACAAGAAAACCTACACAAAATAATGCCTATTTGAATGCATCAGAAAGCTACCAAGGCAAAGAGAATTTACAGGACCAAGGTCTGGCACAGCCAGGGGAAGTGACACCAGAAAATGGAGCTCCTTTACTATTCAGTTCAACTGTTGATTCCAAAACCAAAGCTGAGCTTGAGAGTAGAGCTTTTTGGGATTCTCATAGGAATAGAGGGAAATAAAATGGGTTCACCATCCTCCACAGAGGAGGGGCCTTGAAAAATATGCAAGGCTTTTAGTTGGACAACAGGAAGGCCACCTAGGAATAACAGTAAATGGGAAATGGAATAGCCCTTCCAAGGACCGAGGCTTTCAATAATTTCAATCCCTGATTTGATAAGGTGATCTGACCTTAGTTTAACTTAGTTTAGGAAAGTTCCAAAAGAAGAACAAAAAAAAAAAAAACAAATGCGACAAAGAGAAAACAAATAGCAATAAGTCAGACTTAAGTCCAGCCATATAAATAATTAAATTAAAATGGACTGAACACTCCAATTAAAAGGCAGGTATTGTCAAACTGGATTAAAAAAGCAAGATCCAACTGTATGCTGTCTATAAGAGATGTATTTTAAATACGGAGGCATAGATAACTTGAAAGCAAAAGGATAGAAAAAGATATACCATGAAAAAACTAAGCATAAGAGAGCTGGTATGGTTATACTGATAACAAAGTAGATGTCAAGATAAAGAATTGCCAGAGATAAAAGGGGACACTTCTAAATAATGAAAGTATCAATTCATTAACACATAACAATCCCAAATGAGTATGTACCTAATCACAAAGGCTTAAAATACTTGAAGCAAAAACTGATCACAACTAAAAGAAAAAAGAGAGAAATCCACAATCATAGTTGGATATTTTAACACAATTTTAATGTTTTTTTAACTCTCAGTATTTGATAGAATTATCAACTACCATCAGCACTATACGCTATACATTATACAACTCAATGACAACAAAAAACCTGTAGGTGAATCTACAACTATCTCAAAATAAATTTTAATTTTTTAAAATCTGATTAAAAATGGGCCTAAAAAAAAAAAAATGGGCCTAAATAGACATTTTCCAAAGAAGACATTCAAAAGGCCAACAGGTACATGAAAAGATACTTGACATTACTAGTCATCAGCAAGATGCAAATCAAAACTCATTGATATCACCTCATTGATAAATGGCCGTTAGAACGTCTTTTACCAGGAAGACAAGAGACTACAAGTGTTGGCAAAAATGTAGAGAAAAGGGAACACTAATTCACCATTGGTGGGAATGAACATAGGTTCAGCCACTGTGGAAAACAGTATGGAATTTCCTCAAAAAATTAACAATAGAACTACCATATGATCCAGCAATCTCACTTCTAGTATATATCCAAAGGAAATGAAAACAGGATATTGGAAAGATATCTGCACTATTATATGCAATATAATATTATATTCATGCAATTATATATAATAGCCAAGATAGGGAAGCAACCTAAGTGTCTGTCAACAGATGAATAGATAAAGAAAGTGTGATGTATATACACAATGGGATATTTTGCAACCACAAGAAAGAAAGAAATCCTACCATTTGAGACAACATGGATGGACCTTGAGGGCATTATGCTGAGTGAGATAAGTCAGACAGAGAAAGACAAATACTGTATGATATCACTTAAAAGTGAAACACTAAAAAACTGAACTTGTGAAAACAGAGTAGGCTGAGGGGTGAGAACTGGGGAGATGCTGTTTAAGGCAACTAGTGGATAAATAAGTCCTGGAGATCTAATCCACAGCATAGTTATTATAGTTAACAATAATGTATTATAAACTTCGAAGTTGCTAAGAGACTAGATCTTAATTGTTCACACCAAAAAAAGAAATAATAATTATGTGATGCGATAGAAGTGTTAGCTAATGCTACAGTGGTAATCACATTGCAGTATAGAAAGTGTATCAAATCAACATGTTGTACACCTTCAACTTCCATAATGTTATATGACAATTATATCTCAGTAAGTAAAAGGAGAAGAGTTTGAAATAGATTATCTACTTTCTTAATGATCTAAATTATCTTAAAAAGTTAGAAAAAGATAACCAATTAAACCCCATGTGCAAGGAAGGAAAATAACAAAGAAAAGATCAGGAATCAGTGAAATAGTTAACAGCAATGGAAAACAAACAAGAGAAATGTTAAAAAAAGCCCAAAATATCAATAATAAAGAAAAAAACAGAGATGTATAGCACAGGGAACTATACTCAATATTTTGTAATAACCTATAAGGGAAAAGAATCTGAAAAAGAATATATATGTGTATGTATATATATGTGTGTGTATATATATGTATATACATATACATATATACATATATAACTGAATCACTGTGCTGTACACCTGAAACTAACATGACATTGTAAATCAACTATACTTCAATTAAAAAATAAAACAAAAACAGAAAGAACAAAATTGCTAATATTAGGAATCAAAGAGGGGATATAACCTACAGACACTAGGAGGATAATAAGGCAATGTTATAAACAACTTTATGCCAATAACTTCAGCACCTGGACCAATTCTTTGGAAAACACAATTTACCAAAACTAACAAGAGAAAAATGAATGGCTCAAAGACTGCTATGTCTATTAACGAAATTGAATTCATAGTACAGAATGTCCCCACAATGCCAGATGGTGTCACTGGTAAAGTCCATCAAATAGTTAAGGAAGGGGCTTCCCTGGTGGCACAGTGGTTGAGAATCTGCCTGCTAATGCAGGGAACACGGGTTCGAGCCCTGGTCTGGGAAGATCCCACATGCCGCGGAGCAACTAGGCCCGTGAGCCACAACTACTGAGCCTGCGCGTCTGGAGCCTGTGCTCGGCAACAAGAGATGCTGCGATAGTGAAGAGGCCCGCGCACCGCGATGAAGAGTGGCCCCCGCTTGCCACAACTAGAGAAAGCCCTCGCACAGAAACGAAGACCCAACACAGCAAAAAATAAAATAAAATATAAAAATAAATAGTTAAGGAAGGAACAACAGTGGCATGTGTCAGATGGTTGAGGGGACGCAACAGCAGGTCACTGGCCTTCACTGTCGTTGCTTCTGGGCACATGAATCCCAGTCTCTGCCCCTTTCTTCCAAATTCCAAATTCCAGGGAAGAAATTTAATTAGCCCAGCTTGGTCAGGTATTCACCTGACCAAGAAAAATCAAACCATCCGTGGCCAGTTGGGGTGAGGAGCACGAGCGGTTGTGTGATACTGACCAGGACACAGGGACTGGGGCCTGAGAACTGGGCACGTGCCTGGACGAGAGGGGTTCAGCCCAGGCAATCACCCCCAGAGCACCTACTGTGCCTGCTGTGCCTGAGAAACATTCAGCTCCGGAAACTGGACATACAGAGTCTGGCGGGAAAAAACTAGAGTCCAAACTCCCTAAGTACACGCAGCCTTGTCATCTGGCTCACAAGGAAATCCAGTTCCAGTTACCATGAGGCTTAAGGTACAACAAAGGACAAAATGTGGACCTAGTAACACACTGAGAAGGTCAACCAGCGAACAAGCAGGGAGTACAACCCCAAATAAGAGAGCCCGTGCTTGGCACCACCATCATGTGAACAATAATCAATCCCCAAGCTCATGCAGTCCTACAATAAACAAACAATCTCCCCCCCAGACAAAAACAAAAACAATGACCCAGTGAGATCTCTATAATCCCTGCTTTCAATGGGAAAGTTCACAGTTGAAAGGAGCAAAGGGGCCTGCCCCATCTGACAGTAGATTTGGGGTATCTTAAGTTGCATGAGTCCTGCCTGTGTAGCTTTATCACTTTAAAAGATAATTTGGGGCCCCCTCGGATTTCAGTTGGATGAGGAAGCAGTGGGGTAGGGCCATTCATGAAGGGCCCATTGCTTTCCTTTTGCTCCTGCACTCCCAGCTCCCCTGCCCTTTTCTGCTTGGCCTGCCTCCCCATTTTGTTGAGATTATTACCAGTGTTGAAATGAGAACAAAGATCATAAAGCAGAACTGCCAGGCGGCTTGCAAAAGGTAACTGAAGAGGGCAAAAATACATATTTAAAGAGGCTCAGTTTTTAAAAGGCTGAGTGATTATTTCCTCTCAGAATAAAATTATGTAAATCCATTCTCTTCAAGGAGGGGGAAAGACGGCCTTTGGAGAAAGAAGCTAAACTAATTTTAGCTCGGTTGCAGTTCTAGTACATTAACGACTTCAATTTGGAGTGCGGAGGGGGAGGAGAACGGCTGACCCAATTACACAACTGAAAAGGGGTGGGACAGAGCTGGGCTTGCCGATGTTGACGTTGGGTGTGACGGGCTGTGCTTTGATCACACAGCTTGCAAGCAGATGACATTCCTTCCCCTGACCTTCATCGCCCCTCTGCATCTTCCTCTCCCCTGGGCCAGCCAACCTTTGACTTGAAAGCATTGAGGACTCACAAGAGGCAGCATGATTCGGTAGACAGAGTGAGGGTGATTTCCTTGTCTTGGACAAGTCACAGCCTCTTTCTTCCTGTTTTGTTTTGTTTTGTTCCTGTGAAATGGGAAACCATTCATGGTTCCTGTAAGGATTCCAGGTAATCGTACTTGTAAAGTACCTGACACAAGTGACTTTCAAGAAGGGTACTATGAGATAATAGATATTGGTCTCTGCCCCCTTTTGCTGGCACAGAGCTCCTGAAACTCTTGGAATTTCCTAAGCGATAAGAGTACTAGGAGCATCTTTTGTTCTCATATTTGGTCTTTGACCCCAGCTCCTGACACAAGGTTCCTGAAACCCTTGGAATTTCCCTGGTGATAAGAGCATCTTTTGTTCTAATGAGGTGACTCTGGGTGGGCTCCTGGATGGCTCCTGGATGAGGACTGGTCACCAGAAAAACCAAGCCATGATTAGAGACTTGGAATTTCAGCCCTGCCCCCATTCTCTCGAGAAAGAAGAAGGGCTGAAAATGGAGTTAATGATCAATCATGCCCACGTGATGAAGCCTCCAAAAAAATCACAAAAGCTCAGAGAACTTCCAGGTTGGTGAACACATCCACATACCGGAAAGGTGGCAGACCTCTACTCAACAGGGATAGCAGCTTCTTTAATAAGCTGATAAACATAAGTGTTTCCCTGAGTTCTGTGAGCCACCGTAGCAAATTAATTGAATCTGAGGAGGGGGTTGTGGGAACCTCTGATTTGTATCCAAGTCAAACAGAAGTTGCAGGTAACCCAGGGACCTACTACTTGAGATTGGCATCTGAGGTCAGGTGGGAGCAGTCTTGTGGGACTCAGCCCTCAACCTGTGGGATTTGACACTTTCTCCGGGTAAACACTGTCCAAACTGAATTAAACTGTAGGACACTCAGCTGGTGTCATGGAGAATTGCTTGATGTGGGGAAAAAACTTCACACATTTGGTGACCAGAAGCATCAGAAGTGAAGCGTTCTGTTTGAGTGGTAAAGAAAGATTCACAGGAGGAAAAGCTGTAGGTTTTCCCCTACAGAAGTGGTTATTATTGTTAGTATGCCTGAGCCCCACTCATCATCCCTATGACATCCATCCATCCATCCATCCAGAGATAGTCATCAATGGGAAGTTGTGTAAAATAGATTCTAGAGACACCCTGAAGTTCTGGAATTTGATCGGTTCCTGAAGTCTTTCTTACTTCCTAAATTGTGTAAATCAAATGAAATTCAAAATGTACTTGGTGCCCTTGCTATTTGTAAATAGATAAAGAAAACCCACAGTGAATTATTTTACAGAGCAAAGACTTGGCTCTTCAAGTATCTGATTTATAAGTTCAGGTTTTCACACAGAACAATAGACCCTCAAGATGGAAAGGGAGCCAGGGCTCTATGCTCTCCTGGAAGGCTGTGGATGCAGAGGAAAAAATACACCCATGTGTGGTTCACTCAGATTAGAATGAAACAAAATACCCCTAGCTTAAAAAAAATTATTTCTACCTTTTTAATAGTGAACTATTAGTGAACTATTAGTATGCATATCTAATATTATATCATGATGTCCTTTTTACATTTTTGATGGTGGCAAGGCATTCCACTGTGTGTATGTACCATAATTTAAATGATCTTATATTGGTGGATTTTTCTATCATTTATAATAGAAAGTTATAAATATAATTTTATATTAATATAATCACTGTTATAAATACTATGGTCAACATGTTTACGTATATAAATTTGTTCACTTGGCTGAATACTTCCATAAGATAGATCATTCAGAATTAGTGAGCCAAAACATACCATGAACTACCTTTAAGGTTTTGGCTTTCATTGCAAAATCGCTTTCCAGTAAGCCAGTAGCACGGTCTTCTCCCACAGTGTATAAGACTCTCTGTTTCTCTAGCCTTCTAATGCTAGATATTATTCTTTTAATCTTTGCCAATCTGATGAGCCAAAGAAGAAAATTTATCTGATTTTTTGGTGAGCTTTTGATTACCAAACAAGGGGCACTCACCAGTCATCTTGATGAGTGCCTACTGTATAGCACAGGGGAAAAAAAAGAGAAGGTACAGTCTGTTTGCAGGACATATATTAAGTTAACTTTAAAAATGCATTCCAATATACACTAGGTGCAGACAAATACTGTTTGATTCCATTTATATGAGGTACGTAGAATAGTCAAAATCATGGAGTCAGAAAGTACACTTGTAGATGCTGAGGGGCTGGGGGGAGGGGGGGAGGGGGAATGGGGAGTTAGTGTTTAAAGGGGACAGAGTTTCAGTTTAGGAAGGTGAAAAATTTGGGAGATGGATGATGGTGAGAGTTGCACAACAATGTGAATGTGTTTAGTGCCACTGAAGTGTACAGTTAAACATGGTCAAAATAGTATGTTTTATATTATGTGACTTTTACCACAATAAAAAAACATTAAAAAAAAGGGAGGGGGACACAATGGTTTCTTGTTGAATGCGTGGCTATCACAGAGCACAGGAAATTTCTTGCCTATTTTACTCAGACCCAGGCTTGCGAGGCCCCTGAGCACCTGGAATGACAGACAACAGCCCCACTCCTTCTCCCCAGCTGATTAACTGACCTCATATGTCAGTGCAGTAACTTCCCCTCCTGGCCTGCTTCAGTGATAGCCCATCACGCAAGCAGCACGGGAGCCCACATTTGAACAGCCTGCCCAATCCCAGCTCCTGGTGAGACACAACAACTTGTCTTTAGTTGGTTATTTTCAACCCCGGCTGCACATCAGAATCACCTAGGGTGTTTTTTAATCTTTAATTTGCATCTTATTTTCTTTTATGAGTTGGTAATATATGACTCACAAGCAAAAAAATGCAAAGGGACATTCAGTTAAAAATCTCCCTCCATGGTCCCCAACCAGTCAATTCTCCTCCCCGGAAGCAAATGATGTCACTAATTTCTCTTGGATCTTTCCAGAGATATGAGTAGATTTTAAGAAGTGCCCTTTCTGGGACCCTATGCCCAGACTTTCTGTATCGGAATTTCCAGTATGGAGAATCTGAAAACTTGGATTTTTTTTAAAGCCCACAGTATTGTTGAATTATAGTCAGGGGTTAAAACAACTTCTTTAGTATGTCACTCATTCCTTCCTTCCTTCCTTCCTTCATTCAACTTATATTTATTGAGCTTGGGCTTTTCTTTTTTCTTGGCTGAGCCACACAGTATATGGGATCTTAGTTCGCCAACCAGGGATCAAACCCACGCCCCCTGCAGTGGAAGCGTGGAGTCCTAACCACTGGACTGCCAGGGAAGTCCCTGATCTTGGGCTTTTATGTGCCAGACATTGTGCTTGGTACCTGGGAGACAGCAATGAGCCAGTCACTACTCTCATGGAGCTTAGATTGCAGTGTGGGGGGAAAGCAGAAAACCTATAATTATCAGAAAGTGAGACGGTCCAGGACAAAACTAGAGCAGGATGATGGTAAGTCTTCCAATTGCTTTTGTATCAACTTGAGCCTCTTCCTTCCTCCCCTTCTAGACTTTCGTAGCCCCTCCACTGAAAGGCAGGTGGAGGAGAGAGAGAAAAAAGGAGGCAAAATTTATCAGGTAATTGGGTTACTGCCAGAGTCCAAATTTTTAAATGAGTTTGAAGCTCAAGCCCAAAGTCATTCCCAGGTGATGTTCATGTCTCTTCATTAGCACAGATCATTGAGTTCTTCATAATGGCTTAGAAATAAGTCTGAGAAATGTCAATTTGACTATTACTCTAAATAGAAAGTCTGATTCTTCCTTTCTCTCCTGCAATCCAGTAAGACTTATGCTGAAGCATCACAGGGGCTCCTGAATACCCAGCTGATAGATGAGAACCGGAGAGGTAACACCAGTGTCTCTCAAAGAGAACAGTGGCTGGTTGTTCCCTTGCCACTGACACACACAATGTTCAGTCCTATCCAACACAATACTGTTATCGACATGTTCCAGGCACTGTAGTCTGTACCATTTTTATCCCATTTAAAAATGAGTAGGTCAAAAAGGATCTTACTGTGATTTATGTCATGGAGTGTTCTGCCTATGTTTTCCTCTAAGAGTTAATAGTGTCTGGCCTTACATTTAGGTCTTTAATCCATTTTGAGTTTATCTTTGTGTATGGTGTTAGGGAGTGTTCTAATTTCATTATTTTACATGTAGCTGTCCAGTTTTCCCAGCACCACTTATTGAAGAGGCTATCCTTTCTCCACTGTATATTCTTGCCTCCTTTATCAAAGATAAGGTGACCTTATGTGCGTGGGTTTATCTCTGGGCTTTCTATCCTGTTCCATTGATCTATATTTCTGTTTCTGTGGCAGTACCATACTGTCTTGATTACTGTAGCTTTGTAGTATAGTCTGAAGTCAGGGAGCCTGATTCCTCCAGCTCCGTTTTTCTTTCTCAAGATTGCTTTAGCTATTTGGGATCTTTTGTGTTTCCATACAAATTGTGAAATTTTTTGTTCTAGTTCTGTGAAAAATGCCAGTGGTAGTTTGATTGAATCTGTAGATTGCTTTGGGTAGTACAGTCATTTTCACAGTGTTGATTCTTCCAATCCAAGAACATGGTATATCTCTCCATCTGTTTGTATCATCTCTAATTTCTTTCATCAGTGTCTTATAATTTTCTGCATACAGGTCCTTTTTGACCCACCTCCTAGAGAAATGGAAATAAAAACAAAAATAAACAAATGGGACCTAATGAAACTTAAAAGCTTTTGCACAGCAAAGGAAACCATAAACAAGATGAAAAGACAACACTCAGAACGGGAGAAAATATTTGCAAATGAAGCAACTGACAAAGGATTAATCTCCAAAATTTACAAGCAGCTCATGCAGCTCAATATCAAAAAAACAAACAACCCAATCCAAAAATGGGCAGAAGACCTAAATAGACATTTCTCCAAAGAAGATATACAGATTGCCAACAGACACATGAAAGAATGCTCAACATCATTAATCATTAGAGAAATGCAAATCAAAACTACAATGAGATATCATCTCACACCGGTCAGAATGGCCATCATCAAAAAATCTACAAACAATAAATGCTGAAGAGGGTGTGGAGAAAAGGGAACCCTCTTGCACTGTTGGTGGGAATGTAAATTGATACAGCCACTATGGAGAACGGTATGGAGGTTCCTTAAAAAACTAAAAATAGAACTACCATATGACCCAGCAATCCCACTACTGGGCATATACCCTGAGAAAACCATAATTCAAAAAGAGTCATGTACCACAATGTTCATTGCAGCTCTAGTTACAATATCCAGGACATGGAAGCAACCTAAGTGTCCATCGAGAGATGAATGGATAAAGAAGATGTGGCACATATATACAATGGAATATTACTCAGCCATAAAAAGAAATGAAATTGAGTTATTTGTAGTGAGGTGGATGGACCTAGAGTCTGTCATACCTAGTGAAGTAAGTCAGAAAGAGAAAAACAAATACTGTATGCTAACACATATATATGGAATCTAAAAAACAAAAAAAAAGGTCATGAAGAACCTAGGGGCAAGACGGGAATAAAGATGCAGACCTATTAGAGAATGGACTTCAGGATATGGGGAGGGGGAAGGGTAAGCTGGGATGAAGTGAGAGAGTGGCATGGACATATATACACTACCAAATGTAAAATAGATAGCTAGTGGGAAGCAGCCGCATAGCACAGGGAGATCAGCTCGGTGCTTTGTGACCACCTAGAGGGGTGGGATAGGGAGGGTGGGAGGGAGGGAGACGCAATAGGGAAGAGATATGGGGATATATGTGTATGTATAACTGATTCACTTTGTTATAAAGCAGAAACTAACACACCATTGTAAAGCAATTATACCCCAATAAAGATGTTAAAAAAAAAAAATGAGAAGGAAACAGACTTGGAGAGGTTAAGTAACTCATCCAAATCACCTGGAGTTCAGACCTAGGTTTGCTGATGCCAGAGCTTGGTTTAAACCTCAAAGGCTTTGCCTCAAAAGTTGAATGAGATAATCCATGCATCATGCTTACGGTAACATCTGATAAATGATTAAGTTGGCTTTCATTCTGTGAAAGCTGCCTGCTTGTCACTGCTGTTGTTTTTAATCAGTTAGACTCTAAGATCTGGCAGCTACAGGCTCACATCCATCATTTTTTTGGAATCAAACTAATGAGAAGAAACGAGGTGGGGAAGCGTGAAACCACACAGTGGGGGCCAGAGTTAGCCTGCCTGCTGCAAGCCGGGCGGGGATTGGGAGGCCCCTCCTGGTACCCGCCAGCCACACCGTGAGAAGTTCCTGATTCAGCCTGTGTTGTTGGTGCCTCAACATCTGCCTCATTTTCTCCTCCCTTTGACTGGGAACCACTGGAGGACTTACTCCTATTTGTATTCCCAGTGCCTAGGATAGGGTCTAGCACATCGTAGGTACCAAATGCTGAATGAATGAAGAAATGACTGAATGAGCTACCCCACCTGTCAAGCTTCCTCTTCTCCAAGGGTGGACCCAGTCACTCTTCACTTTGCATTTTTCCCTGAAGATGCTGTACTAGACTCTTTAGGCATATTTTCACCCTTAATTCTCACACCAGTCACCAAGGTAAGAGGTATTCACTCCACTTTACCCCTGTGGACAGTGAGGTCAGAGTATTAAGTGATGGTCACATGGTTTGGAAGCAGCTGGGGTAGTTCTAGCAGCCCCCATACTGCCCGCTCCTCTCCTTTCTCCATCAGCCTACTCTAAGACCCCAGCAAGACTTCCACCCAAATCCACCCATTATCTTTGGTTCCTTGACACTGTTAGAGTTGCTGGTACAGAGTAGTTTCTTTGGGAGACAGCTGCTGTTCAGGATCTTAATTCCTAATAGCACACAGGTTCAAATCTGGCCATGTAAACGTGGTTTTGTATGTCCACGGGACCACTCACGTGCTGTCAGCTAGTGCATTGTTTCTCACAATTTAATGTGCAAACCTGTCACCTGGGGATAGTGTTGAAACATAGCTTCTGATGCATTGGTCTGGAGTGACGTCCCAGATTCTGCACTTCCAGCAAGGTCCAGGTGATGCTGAAACTGCTAGTCTGCATGCCACACTTGAGTCATGGCGAGGCACGAATTCTCACTAGGTCCTGACCCAGGAACAAGTTTGTTCTGTTCTTTGTTATGAGGTGAATTGTGTCCTCCAAAAAAGATATGTTGAAGTCTTAAACCTCCAGTACCTCAGAATGTGACCTTAATTAGCTAAACTGAGATGAAATCACACTGGAATAGGGTGGGCCCCTAATTTAATATGACTGGTGTCCTTCACAGAAAACAGCCCTGTGAAGACAGAGAGACAGAGGGAGAGGGCCATGTGAAGATGGAGGAAGAGATTGGGGTGATGCGCCTACAAGCCAAGGACTGCCGGCAACCACCAGAAACTAGGAGAGAGGCATGGAACAGTATCCTTCAGAACCCTCAGAAGGACCCAGCCCTGCCAACCTCCTGATCCTGGACTTCTAGCCTCTAGAACTACGAGAGAAAATTTTTCTATTGTTTTAAGCCACCTAATTTATGGCACTTGTTACGGCAGTCACAAGAAGCTAATATACTCACAAACCCTGAGAAAATAAAAATTAGCCCAGAATAAGAAAGTAAAAATCTGCCTGGCTCTTCATCAGACTAGACACAAATAAGATAGATAGGACAGATAATGGCTGTAGATACAGATAAGACACACATAAAATAATAAGGTAACAGACACAGATGAAGTCGACTGCTGAGTGCTAGGAGACAATATTTCTGCCCAGAACAGGCTACTGCTGAGATAACCCCCAAAGTGTCCTAACATCCCCCTTCTTTGTGACTGCTACTTTCTTACACTGAGAGACTCTGGGCTCTAAAACCATACACTATCAGAAACTTGGTTGTTTGAAGTTATATCAGCAAGAATGAAATGCCCCACCCTTGCCTGGAGAATCTAAGTTACTTTGATACCGAGAAACAAACTCCATTTCCAGCCCAGGTACAGAGTGTCCAATAAGGCTTTTCTAGACTCAACTGTCCATACCTACCCTCACTTTGTAGTGAAGGAGTCCGCATCCACTTTGCATCCAGAGCTGATGTTGATCCTACATCCACAGATCTGGTTTGCTTTGAGCTTATTAAAACTGTTTCTTTTAAAGTTGACCCTTGAACAACATCAGGGCTAAGGATGCCAACTCCACACTGTCAAAATTCTGTGCAAAACTTTACAGTCAGCCCTCCATTTTCACGATTCCACATCCATGGATTCAACCAACCATGGATCTTGTAGTGCTGTGTGCATTTACTGAAAAAACCCCACAAATCAGTGGACCCGTGAAGCTCAAACCCATGCTGTTCAAGGGTCAACTGTAAATTTTACCTACACTCCACACTTGCCCCAATCATATAATATCTCTATCCTTCCTTTGTTTGGTGAGACACCCCATGGGTCCTCTGGCGTGTGACCTCCCTCATCCCAATGGGTCAATAACACTGACTCTATTGGACAATAAGTTTGTCTTGGTGGTTTTGGGCTGATTGGACTGGGACACCCCAATTTGCATTCCCGGGCTTATTACACAGTAAGGGACCCTTTAGTTGAGAACATCAGGACAAGAGGTTCATGTGCCTCTGGCTCCTCTCTTCTCACCCTACCCCATCCCACCGCTTCACCCCACCTGCTCCTTTCTACTTCTTCAGTTCATTCTCTCCCCCGGAATCACTGCTCCCCCCATGCCTCCATTCTGGAAAAAGTCATGGGATGATTGAATTTAAGATCTGCCACTCACTAACAGCTTGACCAAATCACTTAAATTTTCTAACCCTCATGATCTGTGAAAGGGGGATGATAGTCCCCAACTCACTGGGTGGTTGTAAAGATTAAAGGAGACCATCCACACACAGCATTTAGCATGGGCTCTAATACATCATACGTGTTCCATGATACTAACTGTTTTTATTATCGTGTCATTGTTGTTGTTAACATCAGGACAAGCCAGCAGGAACTGCCTAGGCCCTCCTTTATCCTCTCTTCTTCTCCCCCTTCAGTTCCATGGCCCATGGTCAGACATTTGCCCCACTTCCCACATGGAAGACAAGCCCCGACCCCTTAGGTCTGCCTGAAAGGGGCCCAGCAGAATTTCTCAAAGTGAGATCCGTGAATCACCTCCATCAGCATTGACTGACAGAACTTGTCAAAACTGCAGATTTCTGGGGCACTGCATCAGGTCGTCAGGCCCAGGAAGAAAGTGAGTAGAAAGGGGGCCTCTGAGACTGAACCACCAGGCTAGTTGGCAGGCGGCACTCAAGCCCACCTTTGTGCATTCACGCACTCAGACAATATGAAACAAGTGCAGACTTAGCACAGCGCCCTGCAAGGCTCAGGCACACGGGGAGGTCACGACCCATGGGCTGTCGTCCTTGCGGGGTTTATGGCCCCACGGCGAGCAGAGAGATGTGAGCAGTTAAAATGCAGGGTGCTGAGTGCAGAGTGCAAGGAGGAGAAACACGCAGGGACTGTGGGGGACAGAGGAGGCACCCAACTCACTGGGGGTCGTGAGGAAGTGGCATCCCAGCAGAGCCCTGAAAGAAGGATGCTCTAGGAGTGACCCAGATGGAGGAGACAGCATCCCCAACAGAAGAAACAATATTTGCAAAAGGCCAGGGACTTTGGATGGGGGATCAAGAAGTGCTGGGGGGAGAGGAAGTGAGCCACACAGCTGCCAAATAATTGGGGCCGGATAGCAAAGGGGCTTGCAGACCAGGATATATAAAGATTGGGGGCTTTAATCTGCAGAGGAGCTTACATTGGGGGTGGGGTGATATGATCTGATTTGCATTTTTGAAAGATCACCCTGGATCCTGTGTAGACAATGAGTGGAGGGGAGCAAAGGTGGACGTTTTAGACTAGGCTAATGCATGGCAGAGGAGAGAGATGGCAGACTGCATGAAGGTAACAGCAGAACAGCAGTGGGATGGAAAAGAGTGGATGGATTTCAGAGGCCTGTGGAAGTGCCCACCAACAGGACTTAATTCCTGAGGGGATGTGTGTGAATAGTGTTTGGGTGGGGCAGTGCTAGGAGCAAGGGCATGAAGCCTGTGTTCAGAAAGGTAGCATCTGCTGTCAACATAGTGCTGGGAAGGGTCCGTTGTTCTGCTGGCCTTAGTGCCGCACCCCCCAACCATGCCTTGTACCACCTACTTCCAACCCCCATGTTTCTTTCTACCTGGACAACTGAAGTCTGAGCTTCCTAGGACATGTCCCCCACTTAGCAATTACTGTGCTGTGTTGTAATAATCCATTGTGTGTCTGCCACCTCCAGTTGGGCTGTGGATTTCTCCTTCTCTTGGGACTGGGTCTGGGGGAAGCACTGATACAGTAATCACTTAGTGTGGTCTTCAGACCACTGGAATTAGAGTCACTTAGGGGATACCATTGAACATGCAAATTCTGGAGCCCAACTCCAGACTTCCAGAATCAGAATCTCTTGGAGGAGGACCCAGGAGTCTGCCTTTTAACCAACTCCTCAAGTGCATCGAATGTCCACTGAGGTTTAAGAACCTGTGGACTGTAAAGTTAAGAGAGTATCCAGGAAAGAGGACAAGCTCTACAGTCAGAGAGTCTGAGACCAAATTCAGGTCTTCACTGAACCTCAATGTTCTCATCTCTAAAATGGAACACTGGGAATTCCCTGGCGGTCTAGTGGTTAGGACACCTCGCTTTTACTGCCGAGGGCCTGGCTTCAATCCCTGGTCGGGGAACTAAGATCCCACAAGCCATGTGGCATGGCAAAATAAAATATAAAATGAAATGAAATGAAATGAAATAAAATAAAATACTGTGCTCACTCCTCAGGGATGAATTAGAGAGTGTCCATAACACACAAAATATAGG
Organism: Eubalaena glacialis; assembly: GCF_028564815.1. Taxonomy (NCBI): domain Eukaryota; kingdom Metazoa; phylum Chordata; class Mammalia; order Artiodactyla; family Balaenidae; genus Eubalaena; species Eubalaena glacialis. Next base: position 73,684,929 of record NC_083732.1, read on the forward strand.
GTGAGACAAAGGCATCTGCTTGGTGAACACTGGTTGAATAAACTTGCAAAAGATGCATGCAACAGGCAAGCACTTGAACATTTTTTTGTTACTTTATAATCACTGAACATCCATTTGACATTAACAGCAGTAACTTGCTAATGGCAAAAATCAATGGAGCATTTGTCCTCAGGAACTTAGGACTCCACGGCCCTGTTACAATGAAATTGTACTAAACCGAAGACCACAAGAACATTTCCTTGTCCCCATAAGAAGACTCATCTAAGTTAAGTTGCAGTTACAGCAGAGGGAAATACACCCATTATTTTGTAACAACTTTAGATGGAGTATAATCTATAAAACTATTGAATCACTATGTTGTACACCTGAAACTAGTATAATATTGTAGATCCACTATCCTTCAATCGAAAATAAATAATTAATTAAGAGGAAGTTTTTTCTCTTCTAAATGCTGCTCAGACGGAAGAGTGCTTCCATATTATTCTTTATCTAACTCTCTTCTTCCCATTTGGCCTCTTTGGCAAATTATCCCTTCATTTTTCCAGAATTAAAATGATCTCATCTTAGAATCCTGATGTGCTACTTCTTGGTGGAAAGTGCGTATAGGGGAGGAAATGGGCTTGGGAGTCCGTGGAGGCCTGGGCTGGAAGGTCAGCTCGAGCCCTTACTAGCTAAGCAACCTGAATGCCCCTGAGCTTCAGTGATAATCTCTGTAAAGTAAAACAGCAGTTCCTACATTATAGGGCTATTGTGAGGATTCAGTTTATCTTGCAAAGCCCTTAGAACAGTGGTCGCTCCTGAGTTAACATTTAGGTTGGCTGTTCTCCAATGTCTCCAGGAGCAGATACTTGGTTGGTACCCGACCCTCTCTACATTTTAGCCCTATTCACCCTTTAACTCCATTCACTGAGGTCTATCTCTTTCTCCTGGGTCCAGTGTTTCCTTGTTCAATTTATAAGCAAACCAACTCCAGAAAGAGAAGAGAAAATTAATCCCCAATAGAGTGTGGTTGACTGAAAGTAGCTTTTCCTTTGACCTCTTCTCGAAGGATTTGTAGTTTCATAAGCTCTGAGCCTAAGACTCATCTAAATCCTGCCTAATACACCCCATGGGTCAACCAAATCGAGACCTCAATAGGAAGCTTTTAAAAATAAGAAACTGGACTTATTGACTGGGTATAGCGGACGACGGCAGGAATAGAAGGAAGTCCTGGTACTCGCGTTTCCACTCCTCATCTCTGCCTATGGTTCATGGCGACGTGTCTTTGTGGTCCAGGCATCAGCAAGACGGCTGTGGCTAGTGGCAGAAGGCACTTCAGTGGCTCCAGGTAGACTGGTGCTGGTATACTGAGTGTCTCCAATTAAAATCAGAGCCCCCAGGTTGTCTGAAGTTGTTGTCTCAACAGAATAACAGTAGGCCAGCTATAGCTGCTCTGCCTCTTCTCCCTGCTTGTCCCCTTAGAATCACCTGGGGAGCTTTGAAAATCCTAATGTCCAGGCCACACTCCAGACCAATTACTTTAAACCTTCCAGGGGTAGGACCCAGTATTACTGCAGATTCAGATTCAAGAGGTCTGGGGCGGGGTCTGAGATTCTGCACGGCTAACAAACTCCCTGGTGATGCCCACACTGCTGGTCTGAGGACCAGAATTTGGGTAGCAAAGTCTTAGACTGTCTTTCCGCCCATCCCTTCTGTCCATCAAAATTAGTGCTTGATGCTCATTGGTCTATTTTCCCCAAGGTTGTAACATCAGAAATAAAGTCTTTTTTCTGGTTCGTTTATTTACTTCTGGGACGTGTTCAGAGGAAAGAGAACTCATTATTATTGATTCACCTGCATTATCTTGTTTAAGGAGAAGATACTTAGAAAAATGGGAATTCAAAATGTTCTTGCAGTCAGATCTTTCTGATCATTTCAATACTGGTCATCCTCACACTTCTTGGCAGAGGGCTTTCAGTTTGGAACAGGCTCACACCACTTCTCTTTCCCTCCAACTCCCAGTTCTAACAATATTCTTTAACGGCCTCACTTTGACTGTGAGGCAGAATGGTGCAGTGAACCTGAACTTGGAATTGGGAAACCCAAGAACTTGGGCAGGTCACATGTGTTCTCCAAGTCTGTTTTCTCTTCTGAAAAAGGACCCTGTTGTGATTATAACAGCTGCCGTTGTGTGCTGAGCATTAGATGTACACCAAAGTATCTTCCTCAATCCTCACTCACAGCCCATCTACCGATGAAAATCTTGGGGCCCAGAGAGGCTAAGAAAACCAGCTCAAGGTCACAGGGCTGGTGAGCGATAGAACTTGGATTTACGTCTGTGACTGGCTCTTCCACTGCCTCAGTGCTACCTGCCTAAGAGGCTTGTTAGGTGACAGATGAAGTCACACTTGAGAGAACTTTATAAGTGGAGATGTTTCGTCATTTTTTAAAAGCTGAGATTTATAGCCTTAAAACCTGGCTTCAAGTCCTGGCTCTGCCATTCATTTACTGTACAGATTTAGACAAGTTACTTAATCTCTCTGAGTTTCTTTCTTTGTCCATAAAACGACTCCAATATTGACCGCTGCCTTGTCTAACTCTCAGGGTGAGGGTGAAAATAACAATAATAACAGCAACAGCGACAAAGCTAACGTCTCTATGACGCCTAATATGCCTCAGGCACTGCTGGAAGTGCTTTTCAGAAATGTGACAATGTACGTGAACATAATTTTAAAATCAGAAGGAGTTTTTTCATTAACGTGAAGTTTTTCTAGTCAAACTGATATGTCACAGGTGTTGCTGGGCAGCTCTGTTTTTTTCCAGGGGATGTATTCAAGTAGACAAATCTTCAAGTGAAAACTCAGGTTCTACCCCAGTGATAGCCTCTCCAGACAGCAGCGAGGACTCCAGAGAGAGGATGTGGGGAACAGTGTAAGTAGAAACTCCGGGTGTTTATTCCTCCACTCAATAAGGTGTCACGGAGGCCCACTCCCTCCTCAATGCTTGGGCTTACAGACCTGAAACTTTGCCTATGATAATATCAGGGCAAAACATGGCAGAATCCACCACCAGTTGTCTAGTTTGTTTTGTCTCCCTTCCTGAGAACAGACAGAAGGACCCAAGTCCCAGGATGCATTACTTCACTGTCCTGATTCTCCCCAAGGATGCATCACAAATACCTCCCCTCCTGCTCTGCCAGCCACTCCAGCTCTCTTTTCTCATTCTACTTCCAATACCCAACATTTCTATCCTGCCTCACAGTACCTGAGAATCACAGGGAAGTGTCTCTTCCGTTCCCTGGACATGGAAACCTGGCCCTAGTGTGCATCATTATCTTTCTGGAAAAACCAATCTGGGAGGTGGGCAAAAATAGTCTTTCCTTATTAGGGAATCCCCAGCTTGCACATCCTCACCTCATGCAAATTCTTTCCCTCCACAGCCTCTCCTCACCTTCAATCATTTGTGTTCCACCTTCATGTTTTTGTCATACTTGTATTCCAGCCATGTTATTATTTGCTCAATAGCTTTCTTTAAATCTAGTCACTTTTTAACTTAAGTTCATTTTAAGAGGAAACTTTATATGACTACCATGAATGGAAAACTAATATCGGGAAGATCTTTCCCTGTTGCTGTAATTCTTGCAACAACTGATGGTCGCTCAAAATGATGGTTATGAAAACGGAGCAACTTTATCAGCTTCTAACTAGATGGTGTTGCTTGTTGAAGACACTGCTGAAGCCTGCTTTCTCTAGATATAACTGGAAAGGCTGACAGAAAATTGAAAAGGGAATTGTTCCCTCACTCTGAGTTGATGCTGTTTCATGCCTTGCCTGTAGATGACCTTAAATCTTCATGAGTAGAACCAGGAGTGCACACCCTATACCTTGGAAACACTAATTTAAGGGCTGGAAGTCCTTCTACTCTTCAAAGGGATTGGCCACAAGTGCTGGAGGGCCCTCGGAGACCAGCCCCCCAACCCTGTCCATCTCCCCGTGCCAACTTCCCACCTCCACCCTTTGCTCAGAATGTGAGAGATCTTTCCAACAACTCTACCATCGATTGTTGCCAACTTTGTGGTCTAAGAGGCCACAAGACAACAGCAGTTATTCCACCATCCTCAGGTTAAATGACCCAAGAAAAAGATGATTACTATCGAATGGCATGACCCCACTTTTGTGCACATACATGTTCCCCATCTTGGATTCAGTCTGTTGGGGTTCTCTGCACTCTTCCAGACTGCTGTTGCAATAAGAGTGAGGTGCGTTTCCTTCTCTAGAGAGGTCTGGGGTGATGAGATTCTGACACCTCTGGTCTGGGTCTTCTGGACGTGCTCTCTTGCTGTCTCTGAACACATTTTCCTCACCATTGAAGTAGTAAGACACCGAGCGCTTAGGTGTGGTTTTGACACAGGGGAAGGACCGTGGTGTGTCCTCAGCCTACCGTCTCTTGTGTCCACCACTTGGAATACATGTAACCTGGATAAAAAGCAGCCTCCATGTGCCCAGGCCAGGGCATCATAGGACTTGGAGCAAAAGTCTCAGTGTAATGAAAGCTTGTGCTGTCTGGCCTCATCCTTTATGCATATATTTTCTTGTGGTCACGACTCAGGAATCTGGGATCATGGATCTTTGCCAAATATCATCCTCCCATCTGGCAATACCAATATATAGTGAGAGAAAATCTCCAGAAGGCAATGCACAAAACGTTACTTGTGTGGATTTCTGTGAATGGCAGGTGATTTTAGTTTTTACATTGAAATGAAGTATTTTATAAATATTTCTATTCCTTGAGTGGTTTCAATTTTTCCTTTCACGATCTGTATTTTCTAATTTTAGTATCATAACTTTACAAAATAATTTGTATTAAAAAAATTTTTTTTAACTGTCACTCCAGCCATAAAGTGATGTACTAGCAAGTATAGGACCAGTCATGCCTTGAAAAATAAAAATATATTCCTGGTCCAAAAATGTCAAACTCTGGTGAAACTCTGAAATTTTAATTCCACTTTTATTGTTTCATTTTGTACATTATTATCTTATAGGTTAGGATAGGTCCATTTAAAAAATCCCATCTTAACTTTTCAAATCTAATTTTTGTTTGTTGGTTTATCTTGGAATCTTTTTTCCATATAAGACCTAGTAATAGCCTACAGAATTGAGAGTTCCAGTAAACATACTTTTGGAAAAATTGATCTGGTCCATTCTTCCTTTCCCGTTTTTCAGCCAATGGAACTAAGTCCCAGGGAGATGAAGGGGTTCATTCAGAGATTCTCATAACCATTAAGAAATCAAGCTGGAACTTGAATTGAGATCCTCTTTTATAAGACGAGAGTTTAATTGTGTGGGTTCTGCACACTCAGCTCCAGGGCACACCAGGCACGTTGTCACCTCTGTGAATGACACCCCCTGGATTTGTGCAAGGCACACCTGCTTGGCTGTACAGCACTCAACTCGCATCATTACCACTAAGTGGGAAGCCCTTTTACAATTTGGCTGAGGCCATGATAAGAATCTGGATTGAACACACAAGTGAAGTATTTTCTGTTATTTGTTGAAGGCAGTGAAATAATCTCATAGCTAATGGATTAAACTAACATAACGTTCAGAAGGTCCTGAGAAAGGAGAACTAGCAGTGTACTCTCCTACTAACTGTGGAGTTTTCCGGGTAGGATGCTGGACGACTGACTGAGGTATAGTTGAGAGAATCAGAATATTTCTCTCTCCCTCACTTCCTTCCTCCTTAAAAAAGGCACCAAGTACCAGAGATGTGTGCAAAGAATTGTCCTCTGAGACAGGCCTCATGGGAGCTATTGTCACAGCCATCGCTCTTGGGCAGGGTCATCCAACCTGCTAAGGAATCCCACTTTCCAGACAGATTTTACTGCATTTACTTTTGTCTTCCCTGCTATACTAACTTGGCCACACCCCCAAACGGCAATCAGAATGTCAAGTATAATATCGTATTTTCTTTACTTCTTCCATTTCACCCTTCCCTATGGCAAAATGGCTGCAGCACCCCTGGCATGGGTCCCCTTCTTCGTCCCACCATGTCAGCTGAGGCATGGAGGGGTCCCTCTTTGCTTCTCTGAACTGGGAAGCCAGCCTTGCTTTCTCTTCCCCACCACGTCTAATCCTTGAGCAAGTCCTGCTGCATCCTTCTCCTAACTGGTCTCCCTGCTCCCAGCCAACACACCTCTGACTCTCTGGTCTTTCCACCTGCTGCCGACTTCCCTCCTCCCTTCCCATCGTTTAGCCTTCAGTACTTAAGCCAATACTTCTCTCTACCCCCTTCCCCTTTATTTTCAAAAATCCTACCATAATGTATAAGTATTTATTTGTGATTGTGTGTTTAATCCTATAACTGCTTGAATCAGGAAGAGCATTTGCCTTGATTGCCGCCATAGCCCAGTGCTTAGCACCATTCCCTGCTTTGGTTTCACTTATTCACTCCATGGTTGTGAGCAACTTATTTAGCCTCTCTTTTTAACGATAAAATGGGGTTACTGAGCCCTACTTTTCAGGTTATTTTGAGAATTCAGCGAGATCATTTGCAAAGTGTCTAGCATAATGTTTGGCCCATTATTGGTATTTAATGCCAGTTCCCTTGCCTTTCTCCCTGGCGGGGGCAGGGTGTGTTAGTCAGGACCCTTGGTTGTAGGTGACAGAAACTGAATTTGAGCTGAAACACAAAAGGGAAGTGATTAGCTGGTGTTTCTAAACCACTGGAGAAATAGGGCGAAAGCTGAAACCAGGGACTCAAATGCCCTCAGCTGCCCACCTCTCTCTCTCTCTCTCTCTCTCTCTCTCTCTCTCATTCTCTCCCTCTGTGTGTGTGTGTGTGTGTGTGTGTACCTTATCTCTGCTTCTCCCGGTCTATCACTTTTATTCTCTCAACTGCCAGCCTTTTAGAAGCAGGAAACTTGTCTCTGCAGCACAAGACTCCCCATCACAGCTCTACTTCCAGAGAGAAAAGGTGCTTCTTTCTCTGAGTTCTAGTTAGAGAAATGCCAGGGAAGGACTCTGATTGTCCTGACTTGAGTCATGTGCGTGTTCCCCGGACTATCACCAGCGTTTAGAGAGATGGAGACGAACACTCTTATTCAGACTACGACAGGCTAGGGGACAATGCCCCCCAAAGGAGGGGGATACATTGCCAAGGAGGAGCGGAAGAGTTCCAGGCGGACAGAACAATGGATGTCCACCATGAGCAACACTACAGAATACAAAGCAGTGTATGTCACGACATAGCGATCATTGCAACTGCCTCTCTAAGTTATTTTTGTGTCTTTCTCCCTGGTTAAATTCTGGCGTCCCGGAAACAGAGATGATACCTTAATTATGATTGTTTCCCCTGTACCTAGCACAGTCAGGTGTACACGGGGCAATGAAGAATTGTTTGTTGCCTGAATAAATGAATGAGCGGTATAAGCACCAAATCTTTCTTTCATCCCTGGCCATGTTTCTCAGCTGCAAACTGCTTCTGTGATCCTAGTTTGGGGAAACAGTTACATAATGGCCCTCAAGGCGTCTTCAAGAAATCTGGCTCCTCTCTCATTAGTTATTTACATCTTAGAATGGTCTTGCTGAGACTTGCCTGCTCTCCTTTGCCTTGCTTGGCTTCTTCCGTGAGTTTCCATGTTCCTATTTATAAATCTCACTTGAGCCCAGTTCTTTGGGCCCAATTTCTCCTCCCTCCCTCCCTCCCTTCCTCCTAGGGGCAGAATGCTTTGGTTAACCTGAAATGGTTTTCAGAGGAGGTACAGCTGTTCATACCAATGTGTGTGGCTCCATCCAGCTCCTTGTCAAGAGGCAGCAGCATTTCTTGATTGCCCGTTTAGCCCCTGCCTCAAGGACAGAAGGGTCACTGAGCAGCTTCCCCATTTTATGTGTGGAAAAGTCAAGAGGCTGTGAGAGGAAGTGAATGCGCCAGAGTCCCAGAGTTCCAGATGAACTCATTTCTGGGCTTTGCAAGTCCTAAGCCCTAGCCATGGCGAAGCCTGGGACACCTGTCCTCAACCCCTAGAGATGTAGCCAGCCACCATGGGCTGAGCACCCAGGCCCTGTGTGGGGTGCTGGGACACTGTGATGATTCTGCCTAATTCCTGCCCTTGCAAGACACACGTCCACAGCAGGCAGCAGAGAAGAAAACCCATTACTACAATGGAGTGTGACGTACCAAGGTCTCAGGCCATGAGTTGCACAACATGGAAGAGACTAGAATGCTATAAATGGCTTTTGCACCTGGAAACACCTCGGTTTGACTCGAGGAAATCCTCCAGGGCTCATTTACCAAGTACCAGCTCATAGAAACAACTAAAGAAAAATCCTTTAAAGTTATTTATTTACAGTCATAGCATTTTAAATCTGATGGAATCTTGATGGTAATCTTGTCCCAAACCCTGAGTTCACAAGGGAACAAACCAGATCTACAAGTATACAATGAAATCATTGCCGTGGTGTGCAAATTGCTCCCAAGGAGGTCATCTTAATAATGGATATCATTTTCTGTTGGGAATAGGAGAGAAATCAAACATTTATGCATGAGGCCCTGAGCTACACATACGATTGTCACATTTAATTCTCCCAGTAATAGCATGGGTGCCTTTATTCCATTTACAAAGGAGGAAAGCAAAGCACAGAGATGTTAAGTGACATGGCCAAAGTCACACAGCTGGTAAATGATGGGTTAGGGATTTGAACTCAGGCTTATCTATTGATATTTCCAAATCCTCTCTTCCTGTGCAAATAGAAAAGTATAGAATTACTGTTAAAAACCTGGGTCCTCTTCTTAAATCCACCACTAACAAGTTATGTGAACTGGGGAAGGTCCTTCCACTTCATTGGGACTTAGTCTCCTGTTCCATAAATGAAGAGAACTGAGCTGGGTCAGCGATGGCAATATATGATCCACAAATGGCCACCCTCCCATCCTCTGCCCAAGACAGACGTGACTATAGATCAGGGCAGCATTTCCCCCTGGGCTCAAATTGGGCTTCTAATGCAGAGTGTCATGCAGCCACCCTCAGTCAGTTGCAACTGGCACGAAATAAAATTTATTTTCCACCCTTTGGCCTGATGAGCTCTCAGATCTCTTCCAACTCTAGTTTGTGCAAACTCTGGTCCTGGATTTTGTCATTTCTCTGCAGCATCGGAAGAAAAATGGGAACAGCTTATCTGTGATTCTGCAGAACAGACGCCTGCCAGATGCAGAGCCCTACTGTTCTCCGTGCCCAGGACTCCAGGGGGGTCTGCCACAAATGTGAGGGGGCCATAACTCTGCTCCACATGATGGAAATCTTTCCTCGTGCCTGGCATTTACTGGAGTGTCACAAAGTTCTCTCAGGAGAGGAATCTGTGTTGCTGAAATGGCTTAATATCAACAATAAGGCAGCCAAAGAGGTATATGGAAAAATACCACAATCCTCACGTGCTGATCAACATACAGGCCAGAGTGATGGGGTGGGGAGGGGGGGGCATCGTGGGGGACACTGAGTCAGAGTTACCCGTGTGGAAGAGACCCAGGAGCGCCAAGCTACGTCAGGCGGTGGAGCCTGGGACAGGAGGGGACAGAGGAATGGAAAATCAGAACAACGTTGACAACTGACATTGAGCTGACAAGTGCCATCAAATGCCATTCACGGGGGTGGGGGGGGGGGTGTGGGCAGATGCAAGGGAACTGAGCACCTGGCAAAATCACCAGGCTGCTTCCGTCCAAACTTCATCAGTGTCCTTTCACGCAGCAGGCACAGGTCATCCCGTCCTGCCAACAGCCACTGTGGGAAAAGATGCGGTCCATTCTTCAAGGGGTCTATTTGAGTCCAGTGTCCAGTTACCCCAGATTATCAGTGATTGCCCGTGGCCCTGGCTCTGCTCTAGGAAGTGAGTCAGCCCAACTCAGAAGAAAGCCCTGCCTGGCCCCGGGAGGGTGACATGCTCTGGTGAGGCAGGCAGGCAGGCAGGGACAGCCCTGAAGCTGAGTGAACAAGGAGCCTACTTCCTGAGGGGCCCCAGGCCCCCTGCCCTGCTTCACTCCAGGCGGGGCTTTGTTTCAGAGGCTGTCTCATACCCCACTCTCAAGGCAGCCTGCTCAGCAGTGATATTTAGTAGCAGAGCCAACGATGATTCATTAGGTGACTCAGAGAAGACAAACAAACAAAAACACTCTCTCCAAGAAAGAGAAATTCATCGGAAGCATCCAGGTCTGTCCACCCCATTTCTCTAACTCAGTGATTCTCCAACTGTGGTCCTCAAACCCGTAGCATCAATATCTTTCGGCCATCACACCACTTCAATAAGGTGCATTTAATATCCTTTCAAATTGGTAAGAGTCAACATAGCTTAGTGAGAAGAGCAAAAGCTCTGGAACTTGTTAGAAATGCAAATTCTCTGGCCCCAGCCCAGATCTCCTGAATGGGAAACGCTGGAGCGGGGCCCAGCCATGTGGCCTAACCAGGCTTTCAGGTGGTTCTGACGGCTGCTGAAGTTTGAGAACCATGTCTGCATCGTTCGGGAGCAGAGGGGATTCCTCCTCCCCTCCCCTCCGCCCAATTCCACTTTGTTATGGAAACCTCCCATCTGGTCCAAAGCCCCTGCTGCAGGAGCGAAAGGGTCTGGCTTTAGGACTTTGTCATCCCCAGTATTGTGAGGACAGGCCATTGCAGCCTGGGGCACAGTCCTGGGCTTAAAGTGATAAATAAAACTGGTACTTGGGAGGGGGGAATGGCAAGGACTGAAGGGAAAGGAAAAATAAGCCTCCTCTTCATCTCCTTAATGTTCTGCTTCTAGAATCCCATAATTACATTAAAGTGGTGAGCACTTTACATGTATCATCTCTCAGCAAATGTTGAGGGAATACGGCTTTATCTGACAAAAGAAGATGCTGAGTGAGATCACACATCTTGTTGGAGGGTATTCAGCTCTCTATAAGTGTCAGAGTTGGGACCTGGCTCCATGTCTATCTGACTCTAAGTCTTGGTCATGAATTGACTTAACCCGATAACCATTGTCCCTCACTACTTGCCAACATGGTGGGTCACCATGGTCTTCATCGTGGTCGATGACTAAGACCAGGAACTCGAACTTTGTGGCACATAGTAGGTGCTTAATGGATGGTAGCGCTCTCCCGAGGCTTTTCATACGCTCATCCTCTGCTGCCTGGTCCTCGAGAGGGTGCCCCTGTATTACATTGACTCTCTTTGTTATTGTAGAAACTCACTCCTATTTGTGCATAGTCCAAGGGAAAACCAGAGGTTTTGCCCCAAACTGGCTGTGTTGCAAGTCCCATTATGACACCATCCCAGGGGGGTGCTCACGCTAACAGAGACAGTGGGACACAAAGGCATGTCCCTTCACCAGTTTCCCATTGTCATTGTAGCATCTCTGGACTCTTACCTCCTTCCCCTGAGGGAAACCGAGGCCCTGCGATATCGCATGACCTCCGGTGGTTGCCAGGGCAACAGCAGAGCAAGAACCAGATTCCAGGTTTCCTGATTCCCAGCTACCCCTCATACAGCACTGTCCCTCTGGGACAAGAGCCTGGGAATCCTGCCACTGCCTGGTGGAGGGCACAGCTAAAAGTCAGAACTGTCTCTCTGCCAGCGAGGAATGCTCACAGGCTGCCGAGTATTGTTCCAGCTGCTTCCTAATGAAAAGTAGCTAATGGTTGCGACGAAAGCAGCTAATGGTTGCAACGGTTAGACATGCTGTCTCTAGAGCCAGACAGCCTTGGCTCCAATCTCAGCTCTCCTACTTATGAGTGCTGTATCTTTGGCCAAGTTATGTAGCTTCTTTGTGCCTCAATTTCCTCACCTGTAGAATGGGGGTAATATCTTCATGAGGTTGTCATGAGCACCGCATGTGTCATACTTGGCCCTTTACATATGTTCTCCCATTTGATGTTACAAAAACACTTTGAAGTCGGTATTATTATCCCCACTTGCCTGTAAAGAAACAGAGGCACAGAGCCAAGAAGTGCCCTGCCCAAGGTTCCACAGATGGTAGCGATTTTAATAGCAATATCAAACATTTAGTAGACTCTTACAATGTGCCAGGCACAACAAAACCGGGTAGCTACAGTTGTTCCTACTTTACAAACAGTAAAAGCTGAGGCACAGAGAGATTGACTAACCTGCCAAGATCACAGAGTTGGTAATGGTAGAGCCACACTATCGACCAGGGCAGCACGGCTTCAGAATCTGTGTTACTGATGGCTGTTTCCACTCCTGAATCCCCAGCCCTTGCTCTATCTACCACACCCTGCTACCTACGAACGAGCTGTGGAATTGATCATTTCATGAAAAAAATAGCTCTTCTTTACCTTTAACAACTTCTTTCACCCAAGGAAGAGTTACAAGATAAGCCACAAGGATCATCAAATAGAGGTAGTTCTAATTTCACAAGAGCTGATTGTCCACTGAGAGCCGTGGGTGTGCGGTTGGCATTTTGGGTGAGACAGTTCTTCGCTGTCTCATGGTGAGTGAGCTCCCCGCACACTGGAGGATGATCAGCACCCCCGCCCGTGGACGCCAGGCCACTGTAATACCCCAAAATGCCCTGCATGATGCTCTCAGGTTCTCCGGGGGTGGGGGATGATTCTGCCTCAGGTGAGAACCATTGAATAGAGGATTCCCTACTCCTCTTTTTTCTTTTCATTAATTCAGTTACACCCATGGAATTAGGAGAAACCAGCATCAAACACAGGACAGCCAACAGCGTGAGACTGAGTGAAATAAAGCACCAAGTGCTTTATTGGAGTGGTCGCCAGGCATCAGAGCCCTGGGGTGAATGGACCCTACCCAGGTGTGTGGTCAGGAAGTGCTCTGTGCAACACCCCCTTGTTGGAGGTAGGAGTAGGTGGGGGGCAAACCAGAGAAGGAGATGAGACTTAAATGAGGCCGCCCACTCCCTTTCCCACCTTCTGTTGGCAGAGAGGAGACTAAGGCAAAAGGGCGTGGAGAGAAGCTGGGATCCAGGCTCTGAGACACGGTGTCACCGCGGCCAAGTTATTTACCCTCCATCCCTCAGTTTCCCCAGTGGCCGCGTGGTGGTGGCTCTCATCCCCCCTTCCCCAAATTAGGAGGCTCAAGTGACATCAGGAATGTGAGGGCACCTGGAACAGTAAATATCACTGCAAGTTTCGTCTGTGTCCAGAGCAAGTCTCTGGGCTCTGAGTGCTGTTTCCTCTTGGATAACTGTCGTCATTCTTAGAAGAATGAACCGTTTGCCAGGTCCACGCTGAGTGATTCATTTGTCCCCCTGGGGACACCAGAAGAGCACTTCCTTCCCAGGACAATCACTGCCAAGTACTTGGAGGGTGGTGTGCGTAGGCGGCCCGGAAGGCAGGGAAGGACCACGTGACCCGGGCGCAAGGCAGCCCCTGAGCCTCCGCTGTCCCCTCCGTTAGGAAGGCCGGGATGTCGCTGTCAGCATCATTTAAGGACATTATGGTTCAGGATATAGGCTTTGGCGTTCTACATTGTGTACTTTACTTTTGAGAAAGGAAAGAGAACGGGACAAAGACTGAGCATTTATTATGCGCACGGTACTGGTGCTAAGTACTCGACGCGTATTTATCTCATCTAATCCTTACAGCACCTCAGCAACATCTGGGTAATTATTCCTACTTCACAAATGAGGAAACGGAGGATTAAAGACTTAAGTAACTTGCCTAAGGTAATACACCTATTTGGTGGGTGTGAAAAAATAATGCCTCCCCCTCAAATGTCCATGTCCTAATCCCCAGAATCTATGAGTATGGCTTACATAGGTTCCCTGGCAAAGGGGAATTAAGACTGTTTGAAGGAATTAAAAATTCTTTAAAAAAAAAAAAAAGATTCTAAGTAGCTGACTTTAAAATCAGGAGATTATTCTAGACAATCTGAGTGGGTGGGCCCAATGTAATCACAAGGGTCCTTAAAAGAACCTGAGACGTTCTCCCCTCTCAGAAGTAGAGAGGGGGAATGGGAGGGCCTGAAGGGGAAGTGAAAATAAGGCTCCCTCTTATCTCCTTAACGTTCAGCCCCTAGAATCCCATAATTACAGCTAGGTAAGTGTATACGTATCATCATTACTAGCAATATAGCTAGAAGATTTAGAAGAGACCAGCGCAGGAAAGAGTAATGTTACGTAGCAGCCATCAGCAGATTAGAGAGATGTGGCTTTATTTTACAAAAGAAGAAACTGAGGCACCATGGGGTTAGACACCTTGTGGATTCAAGTTCAGACTGTTAGGGCCAGCACCTGTGCAAGGCTGCTTACTCTGACCGTACAGCCATTGCCTCTGGTGTCTGAGTGCAGCCATATGACCACTGCCCCCCAGATCCTCAGTGAAATCAAGAAGGCCCTTCAACTGCAGTGCCTTCTATCACCAGCCCTGGTCGTCACAAATAGCACCTCAAGTATTTTTCAAAGATACTAGTCGTTTCTTCACCAACATATTACCTGAGGCTTGGTGAAAGGAGTTTCTTTTGGGTTCTCTCAGACAATAGGTTTAGTTAGGTAGTTTTCATGTAATAATTGTACTCCAACATTTTTTTAAGTCTATGATTTTTAATTTCTTTCTCCAAATTATACCAAGAGATTTCTGGCATCTGAACATCATTTTGTACGGGCCACGTTTGAGACAGAGTTCAGTCAATCAACCAACCAGCCAATTAGAATCCATTCGAGATGCTCCAGCTAGCACATTGAATCAGGGACTGCTGCCCTTGCTTCTTTCTTTCTGCCTTGTGTCCGGACAAGTGCGCTCTTATGATTACAGAATCGTTCTCAAATGGAATATAAGTAGTGGTTTCCCATAGTTAAGCAGAGGAGCTGAGCTAAGAAATTAAATTCTTCTCTGACTTTCTAAGCTCAGTGTCTGAATCATCCACTGCCATCTGCCTTCAGAGCCTTCAGGAAACAAGGAACACGAAAGGGGGAAACAACAGAATCCATGGACCCGGGTTGCAGTTCCAGCTCTGCCTCTAAGAGTCTGAGAATCATTACTATCTCTTTAAGTTTCAGGATCCTCTCTGGCACGGTGAGGAGGTGGAATGAGACGGTCCCTGTGGTCCCCTGCAGCCCCTGCATATGAGCCTCTGCCCTAATTCTCCTGCCCGGAGACCCCATCTGCTTTCCTTCTACCCACTGCTTATTTGGAATCTAATGATTCTTTCCCGGGCCCAGTATCTCAGCTCTTGAGCCATCACCCATCCCATCGCATGGGTTTACAGTTGTCCATCTAGAATATTCAGGCACAGATACTCACATCAGAACCTCTTTTTCCCTGGAGAATCTAAGGTACCCCAGAATATGGTGACTTTTTATCAGAAAGAGAAAAGAAATTATAGTAGAGCAATCCTCTCCCTAAGAATCTATATTAACATTTTCTATCGTTTGCTGAGCATCAATTATGTGCTAGCTCATTAGACACTGTATATATTTTATTTCATCTATTTCTCACTAAGACTCTGGAGATAAGTATTATCCTCCGTTTCAGGGATGGGCATACTGAGACTTGGAGAGGTTAGGCTGATTTGTCCAAGGTGAAGACATTGGTGGGTGGTATATGCAGGATTCCTAACATAGTCTATTTGGCCCCAAATTTGGTGTTCTTTACACTGCACTATAAATCATACAAACTGTTGGCTTCCTTCTCTGTCTTCAGAGCCCTTTGTTTACTCCAATTATTCAAGGTTTGACCACACCCACCCCTGTATTGTATCCATTTCTCCAAACCTGCCTCACCCAATGGTCCATCAATTGAACAACTGACCTTTTGCAGGGCACTTACTACAACTTTCTCATCTCTCTATTCCTTCCCCCTCCCCCAGACCTAGCTCCCAGGAGGTGTACGATATACGCTGGTTAGCTAGCATACATCAGTATTCCAAAAATTGTCTCTGCAATGAATACCATGCTGATGAATTTTGATGACAGAAGCCTTTTTAAAATATCATCTTAAGATAGAAAGATCAGCATTTGTCGTACTGTCCATTATAAGCATCATCAGCTAAGCCTTTTTTTTTCCTGCCCCCATTTTAAAAGTTAATTCTGATCTGTTGGGCTCACCCACATATTTGAAGCTATCACTATTGCTAGAGCTGTGAACATATTCCTCTCTGGGCACAGACTCAAGCACAGGAAGGTGAAATGTGATTGGTACCCAGATTCGCCTGCGATTCACCTGCTTGTTAGTGTCCGAATCCATCGTGATAATGAGTGCAGTCACCACTAACGTGTACCTGGGGCTCATTGCATAGGCTCTGGAGTCATGCTGATTCAAATCTTGATTCCGCCAGTTTCCTAAGGAGTTCTGAAATACTGGCAAAAACAAAGGACCAAACAGCAAGGTGAATCCTTGGCTGTCATACCCTTCCTTGTCCAGAGACCTGTCACTTTGTCTTCTGGACACTTTTACCTGATTAATATTAGAATAAAACTATGGAGCTCAAACAAGGCATCATACTGATTCATTGTCAGCCAAGAGGGCAGTCTCTGGGGTGAGCGGCAGGGCTTTATATTGGATGTTTTTCTGCCAAGATGGGCCAATATTTTCTTCCTCTGACGTAAGGGCAGAGTTGGATCAGAAAAATGCCTGTCAACTCAGATGCCAACACCTACACTCCTGCTAGTACATAATCAAATCTGCATTGTTTCCCTGGTGGAAATTTTTGTAATTGGGATATTTTCTGTTTGGACCATTCAGTAAATCCCAGATTCAGAGCCAAAGAAAACTCCAACATTCCTTCAATGAAGCATTGTAATATTACATACAGTAGAACTTCCAAACCATGACCCATTCCTGTCAGCCCAGCTTCCGAAACTTAACCTGGGTCCTTCCTCCTGTCCCCATTTCCAGCACTACCATCGTGGTCCAGGCCACCATCATCTCTCACCTGGACTATTGCAATCACCTCCTAAGAGGTGTTTCAGCACTGTCTCCTGACATAGCAGCCAGAATGACCTCTGAGAGAAATAAACTAGATTATACCACTCCTTTTCTTAAACCTTCTCTATCCGATTCCCACTGCATTTAAAATAAACTCTTATCTTGCCGAGGGCTACCAAGCCCTAGAGATCTGACCCCTGCCTCCCTCTCTGACCTCGGCTCTTTCCCCACCCCTCCTCTGTCACTGTGCCCCACTCGCAGACCTCTGGCTGTCCCTGGAACATGGCAAATGTGTTCCCACCCAAGAGGCTTTGCCCTTGCTCTTCCCTCTGCCTGGAACACACTTGTCCCTGTTCTTACAATAGCTGGCTACTTCTCATCCTTCAGGCCTCATCCTCTCTGTGACTTTCCTGGACCATCTCCATCATGCTCCATCATATCACCTTGGTTTATTTCCTTCACAGTACTTATCACCTCCTGAAATGATTGTGTTTATTGTTTGTTTCCTTTTAAAAACTCTCTTTCCACTAGAATGTGAGGTCTTTGTCCTTTCGGGTGATGAAACTTTCTTCAGAATCTAACACAGGATCTCAGTGAATGAATGAACTGTGTACCATGTACAATAAAAACACAGTGTATAATAAGAAGCTATTAAATCTATTTGTGGTGCGGAAAGGTTTCATGGAGGAGACGATCTTTGGTCTGATTCTTGAAGCATGATTGGTTTCAGGCTAGGTGCACAGGGAGAGGATGTGGGCCAGGCAGCAGATGTGTAATTAAACACCACCATGCCTGATGAACCAGGCCTGTGCAAAGTACTATGAGATCACAGACTAGAAAATGACTAAAGCAGAGCAGAGGGTTGGGGGAAGGCAATGAGGTTTGACTTGAGCCTTAAAGACTGAAAAAAAGAGTTGACAGGCAAAGAAAAGGAAGAGGCATTCCAGGCAGAGTAAGCATCCTGGACAAGGCATAGAGTATGAAAGACAATGATGAGGAGGCTAGAGAGGGGAGGTGGGGCTAGATTGTTAAGGGCCTGGCTTGCTGCTAAGGATTTTGGATTTTTTTTCCTGAGAAAAATAGAATAGAATGCTATTTTCACTATACTATGGTGAAATTAAACAAATAAATACTTGGAACAACAAACAATGTGGGACTTCCCTGGTGGCGCAGTGGTTAAGAATCCGCCTGCCAATGCAGGGGACACAGGTTCGATCCCTGGTCTGGGAAGATCCCACATGCCGCGGAACAACTAAGCCCGTGTGCCACAACTACTGAGCCTGCACTCTAGACCCCGCGAGCCACAACTACTGAAGCCCGCATGCCACAACTACTGAAGCCCGTGTGCCTAGAGCCCATGCTCAGCAACAAGAGAAACCACTGCAATGAGAAGTCCATGCACTGCAACGAAGAGTAGCCCCCGCTCACAGCAACTAGAGAAAGCCTACGTCCAGCAACAAAGACCCAACACAGCCAAAAAATAAATAAATAAATTTATATTAAAAAAATATATATATAATTAATTATATATAAAAAACAAACAAACAAACAATGTGACAGATACAACACAGGTGAGTCAGGAAGACTTGAATAGATCTGATTTAAGTAGATACATTCATATAATTATACATGTACATCCAAAACACATTTTTTGCTTATTTTTAGTTGGTCAGAGGGCTTTATGCGTGACTAAATTTGCATGCTCAGATGGGCTTCTCCAACTGTGCTGAAGGAACAGATATTTTAATTTCCAATTTATTATAATCAATACTTTTGGAAAATACAACAAAATTGTCATGAATGTCAAATTGCTATAAATGTTTCCAAGCACTTATTCTCAATTTCTATACTTATTTCCTCCTAGTCTGGTAAAAAACGTTTGGTGGACCAGCCTTGACCCATGGACCACATTCTGAAGTACACTGCACTAGAGAGCTGAGTGGCAGGGAGGTCGTGGATACCACCTAGAAAGGTCCAGGCAGAAGATGGTCCTGGGACATCCCCACCTAGAAAGGTCCAGGCAGAAGATGGTCCTGGGACATCATTTGGTCCAGACCCCTGCCATTGGGCTGATGGACAACCAAATCATCTATTACTCAGTATCCTCTGTTATATTTCTGTGTCCCCTACCAACATCTAGTTCTCCATGTCCCTGTGGGGTTATCAAAAAACTCAATAAATATTCTTTGACAGAAGGATGAGCCACTCCCCAGGGAAAATGGGTGCTATTCTGCAGAAATGCCTGTTATTTTTCAATGGCCACTGCCAGTTAGCCCTTCAGTAGGTTGAAGAATGTTACTTTGGGGATATTTTGGCTTAAAATTCAGCACATACCTGGTGATTTATCAAAAATAACCCCAAAACAGTGTTTTAAATTTACATATCTAATTGCACAACAGTTTATGTTTCTTTTGGATATTTTCAAGTGCCCCTGACACATCTTTATTGTACATGCAAGGGTAACGTAGTTTAATCATAGTGTTTATTTTGCATGGTATGGGGCAATACACGGACTGTGGATTCGTATTGGAATTCCAGTTCTGTCATTTTACTAGTTATATTTGGCAAATCAACTGACATAAATTCTATGAGCTTCAGTTTCTTCATCTGACAAAATGTGAGAAATAATGCTTTTGAGTTGTTTCAAAAATTAAATTAAAAACATGTGTGAAACACCTGGCATACCAGGGTGCTCAGTAAATGTTGAGTCCTCTACCATTAGTTTAGTTCCTTGTAAGTCCTGTGAGCTGTGGGCTATAGGAAAAGATCAAGTCTCTCTCAATTGTCTTTAGTTATAATAAAGAATTATGGTTGGAGTCCTCAGCCTGTTCCTGCTACTCTAATGCAACAACTCCTTCATCCCAAATCATTACATGCAAACGCCTAGATTCCAGCGCAGCCCAGCCCTCTCTGCTCCCAATACCACTGGCATGATGTTAGCAGAGCTCTGGCACCTCACAAAGCTCATCCTGCCCAGGTTGTCCCCAAGCACTTTGCATCAAGCTTGGTGTAGGAGAGAGCTCTGCTTGACTTTCCCCCTTCCTGTGAGCTGGCATGAATTAGCTCCTTGAGCTGAGTTTATAGACCAGAGCCAGATATGTAAGACCAAAGGGAAACTGGACCTCAGAAAAGGAAGTGAAAATTGCCTCAAAGTGCCTTCAGGTGACATGAATGACAATGACATGACAAGCAGGCTCCTCACCGGGGGCTTCACCAGGATCTAGGCAGACTCTCTTTGGACTCGTCTAAGAGGACAGAGGACTCTCGACACTGACATCAGTCAATAACATTCACTCTGCGTGACATATGTGCTTCCTGGCTGCCTTACCAATCAAGGCAGAAGGTATGGGGAATGAGAGCCGCCATGAAGACAGTCTTTGTCTCTAAATCGTGACCAAGAGGATTTCTGAACCCCAGGACTCCCTCCCACCTCCACACAGACCACAGACCTGCCAAGCCCTGCCCTTCCCCGGGCAGGGTTTGAGGGTGGCTCATGTGGCAGTTGCTAAAGTGCCCCTGGGAATCCTGGCCCTCTCTCTGCTCAGCCGCTGGTGCTCCTCTGCTCTGTTCTCTTTTCCCTGACTCTCCCACCCAATGGAATGGGCTGTGCCTGGAGTAATTTGGGAGGTTACTGATGATACCCAACAGAAAGGGTCAGACAGACCTTGGGTCTAATCTCAGCTCCTCCACTTACTAGCCCTGTAACCCAGTTCTTCAAGTCTCATCTTCCTCCTCTGAAAATTCTGGATGACATCAACACCTGTCTAATGAAGTCGTCACGCAATTAATTGAGATGATGCCTTAAAGTGCTTAGTGCGGAGTTTGGCAAAGAGTGGCTATTCGATAAATATTAGCTCTTATTCTTGTTGTTGTTTTTATTTATTAACAAGCAGCTGGTATGCCTGTTCCCACACCATCAAAGGTGTATTAGTTTCCTAGGACTGCTGTAACAAATTACCATAAACTGGATGGCTTAATACTATAGAAATTTATTCTATCACAGTTCTGGAGGCCAGAAATCTGAAACCGAGATGTCAGAAATCTGAAACCAAGATGTCAGCAGGGCCTCACCCCCTCTGAAGACTCCAGGGAAGAATCTCTTCCTTTTCTCTTCCACCTTCTGGTGGCTCTTGGCATTCCTCGGCATTCCTTGGCTTCATGCCGCATTACTCCAATCTCTGTCCTCACGTTGCCTTCTCTGTGTGTCTCTGTCCTCTCCTCTTCCATCTTATCTCCCTTTGCCTCTTTCTTGTAAAGACGCTTGAAGAGGCATTTAAGACCCACCTGGATAATCTCAGATAATTTCCTCAACTCAAGATCCTTAACTTAATAACATCTATTGTCATATAATGTAATACTCACTCTTTTGCCATATAAGGTAATATTCACAGGTTCTGGGGATTAGGACATGGACATACCTTTTTGGAGGCCACCATTTAACTCACTACAAAAGCCATTTCCTGGGAAAATGGATTTGGGAAGGAGAGCATTTGCTTGCTGCTTATTTTAATAGTCTTAAATCCTGACAGTATTTGATTATCAGCTGCAAAACCCTCTTTGCTGTCTTTCCAGGAACCCACTCATGGTCCATCCTGCCAGACCCTAACAGGCAGAGACTTCATGGTCACTTTATCCCTGGAACCATGATATATACACAGCCTGGTGGTGAGTATATGGGATGGCGGGATGGGATGGAATAGGCTATAGTGACTAGAGATATGTAGTTGGGACAAAGGAACTCTTAAGAGAGAAAGAACATCAAATTTTGGTGCACATTATACACAAACAGTGGGGATGCTGTAGTCCCAAGCTGTGGGTCATCTGGTCTTACCTTATGTATCTGGACATGAACTAAATGATTAACTTCACTTTTGACATTAAGTGGCTTTGATGCCCTCAAAACTGTTGAATAGAGTATTACTCTCAATCCCTGATCACTGAGGAAGGAGAGACACTGTGTTGCACAATTCAAGATGGCATCATGCATATTGTATTCTATGGATTTGTGGAATATGAGGTCATCAGTATCTTGGATTTGTGTGTGCAGTGGCAGCTCTGTGAACAGGGTACAGGGTTAGGAGAAATGGCCCTGCCTGTGAGATCAGGGTCTCAAGCAGACTTTCCAAACCATGAGTTGGTAAGAGTGGAGGTAGAGAGCCTCACCTATCCTGACCCCAGATCATCTCCCTGACGTTCTCTGCAAATATCCTTATCTCTCATGGGACTCAATGTTCTCATTGTCAAATGAGAGGGTGTAGGAGGCTAAATAAAGCCTCCAAAGATGTGTAACTATTGGGAGGCTGTCCAGGGTCACATTACCAGATATAAGAGTTTCAAAATTCTAATTTTCACTTGAAAATGTGAATTTTATCACTGCAACAAATTTTGCGAGTAAGTTGCCTTGAAGTGACAGGTTTACTTCATTCATTTTTGAGAGACTATTTGCCAGATACCCAAGTCTAAATAACCATGGATTGAGAGTCACTTTGTTTTTAAAGTAAAAATGGAGTTCCTTGAAAAAAACTGGCTAGTTCAGCTCATAACTCAACAACAGCACAATTGCTTTCTCCTAGACAACCACTGTGCTTTAGTATACAGCAGAAGTGGTTAATGTGCACCGTGCTTTCCACTTTATTGAACAGAATATTAAAAAGAGGTGTATTCAGAGGTCAAGACTTAATAAAATTAATGCTTTTCACTGTTTCATCAAGGACATTCTTATGTAAAAGAGGTATTATTTTTATGGTGAGTACATGATGGTAAAGAATACACCGACTACCAGAGCAGTTGGGCCCACTGCCTGGATTTGCACAAAGGTGCCAGCAGTTTTATCTACATTGCTTTTGCCTCTTTGGTGGAAGTGTCAACATCACAAAAATAAATAAATAAAAATGGCGGAGGGCAAGTAACATCTTAGCGTTACTGTGAAAATAGGTTTGACATCACATACTTCCTGAAAGGGTTTCAGACCCCCCATGGGTCCATGGACCACACTTTGAGAAGCTCTGTTCTCACATAACTTTTAGTTCTAAGAATCCATGACCCTTCCCTAACACTAGATTTCCTAGATGGCTTTATCTAAACCTATCATTATAACTGGTGCCATAGAAGAGATAAGAGTAGCCCCAATATTCCTGTTACCCCTCATTCCACTTAGATTCTGAATCAAGAGATGTAAGGTATGGCTGGGAGTGGGCAGGAGGGTGTTATTCAAATGTGAGCAGCCAGCTGAGTGTATCTGACAGAATCCTGCGTTAACACTGGGTGATAGAATACAGAGGAAGTGATCGTTTCAGGGTTCCCATACAGCAGTGGTCCCCAACCTTTTTGGCACCAGGGACCGGTTTTGTGAAAGACAATTTTTCCACGGACGGGGGCGGGGGCGGGGGAAGGTTCAGGCAGTAATGCGAGCGATGGGGAGTGATGGGGAGCGAAGGATAGCAGCTGATGAAGCTTCGCTCGCTCACCTGCCGCTAACCTCCTGCTGTGCGGCCGGGGTTCCTAATAGGGGCGTTGGGGACCCCTACCATAGACTGTCTCAGGCCCTTCCAAGTCCTTTCTGGGCAGAGTTTTCAGGAACATCATCCTTTCTGCAGGGCTGTTTATCTCTTTCTCTAGTTAATTCCTCCTGACATCTAATGCTGGCCACATAAGCCGTGATTTCTGGTCTAGGTCAGCCACTCTATTACTATTTATAATCCTGCAGGAAGTCATTACTCTTTTCATTTGAAGAAGACCGATTAAAAAAAAAAACAACTAATTATGGCAGTTCACAGAAACAGAATTTCAAAGGGTGGTGTGGGGACAGAGTGACCTTGTAAATCATTATTTTCTCTTGTACTTAGCTCTCTAACCACACAGAAGCCTTTATCACCGTCTTTCTGATTAGTAGCTTTTAAGAATTAGCTAAGGTTCAGAGAATTGGGGAAGCAGGATGGGGATGAGATTTGCATCAAAGCACAAGGCTTTCAGAGTGGTAATAAATCTAAATGTGTCCTGCAGAGCACCGGCTGTTATTTTAAGGTCTGTAAAGAGTCTCTGAAACTAATGTCAGTGTAGAGACTATTCGGGGTTTGGTATCAGGTTGAAACTGATAAGATTTCGCCACAGTAAAAATAGGTAAATACAATCAATGTCAGCCCTCCTCCTCCGGAGCCATCAGGGGGCATTCTCTGTGACCTTGAGGATTTAATCAAATGGGTACAAAGGAGGTTAAAAAGTTCTCCCAATTCCCTGGCGGTCCAGTGGTTAGGACTCTGTGCTCCCATTGCAGGGGGCACGGGTTCGATCTCTGGTCAGGGAACTAAGATCCCGCAAGCTTTGCGGCGCAGCCAAAAATTTTTTAAATTTAAAAATTTTTTAAATAAAAAATCTTTTAAAAATTTCTACCAAAGAGAGTCATGTAGCTGTCACTGTGCTAGCTGAGAATTTCTATATTCCCATGCTTCCTGTCAATTAGTCTCTTATCTATTTAACAAATATCATTGTTTCAGCATCTACCCTGTGCCTATCTCTGAGTTGGGAACTGGGAAGAATACAAAAATTACTAATATAAAACCATTTATCTCAAGAAGTTTCCAGTTTTTGAGGGAGATAACAGTTATGCACAAACAATTATAAAGACAATATATGCAGTGATTAAAAGCATGGATCTTCCACTTCTTAACTGTGTGACAGTAGGCTAGCTTTTTAAACTTTCCAAACTTCAGCTTTCTCATCTGTAAAGTGAGGATAAGCCTAGTACATCCCTCACAGGGTTGTTTTGGACATTAAATGAAATAACGTATGTAGAGAGCCTTGTACAGAGCCTGTACTTAGCATTCAAGACATCTGAGTCAATTATAGTAACTAGCATTTTGGAGTGCCTACATGACAACTCTCCCTCTTAATGATAACCAGGGGAGCATTATTCCCAATTTATAATTGTGGAACCTGAGTCTCAGAAAAGTAGAATAACTCACTGAACCACGATGCCCCTCAGATGAGAATTATTGCAAAAGAGCAAAGAAAAGGACAAGAATAAAAAGATATGGGGCCCATTAATCATTGTGGCAACCCATCTCCAAGATGGGCCCCCAGTGAACCATAGTATTGGTGCCCACATGTAGTCTTCTCACATGGTGAATGGGGCTGACCCTGGAATGGCAGAAATGATGCTGCATGACATCAGAGGTAGGCAAAAGATGCCTAGCAGCTTTCACCTGGGTTCCTTGGCATGCTTGCTCTTTAGATGCTGCATCTTGGAGCTGAGCCGCCATGCTGTGAGAAGCCCAAGCCACTGCCCAGTGGAGATCCCAGCCAACAACCAGCACCAGATAGCCTTGTGTGTTGCACCATCTTGGACTTCTATCCAGGTCAAGCCTCAAGATGACTACAGCCCAGCTGACGTTTTACTGCAACTACTTTTGAGAAATCTAAACGACAACTGTGTAGCTGAGGTCCCATTTCACTTAGGATGTAGAAGGATGCAAAGAGAATCTTTCTCTCAACCTAACAGTAAGAAGTAACTAGATAACCTAAACAATCATAACTTTTCTGGAGCCCATCAGAGAGATAAAGTCACAAGGTAACTAGGTTAACTTAATTCCAACGGGCAACAATTTCCTCCAGAAGAGCCGGAACACCTGACCTATCACCTTTCACAGAGCAGGGGAGGCAGAGGCAGCCTCCATAAAAGCAGGCACTAGGGAGGGGCCCACTCTTCATTAGTTTACTTTTTGTAAGCTGAAACTATTTTATAATCTTAAAGGGGCCTGGACTGAGAAGCAGATGACCTGTGACCAAGCTCTGTGACCTTGAGAAGTACCCTGCACTCTGGCCCCTGTCTCTTCCCTCTGGCTGGGGCTGCCAGCTGCCTGCTGCAGGGATCACAATGACGACCATGAGTGCACCCTTCAGAGAGCCACACCTGAGTGGAGCAGGAGGACCACTGAGACAGGGAGGCCAGGACATTCAAGGACAGGCAGTGACTGACTTTGACATACCCCACAGCCTCCTGCCTCTCCTGCTCATTGATTAACGTGCCCAGCTTTAAACACATGACAGCTCTCCCCCCATGCCTCGGTACAGATACAGTCACTGTGCACGTACCCACTACACACACACACACACCATGGTGAGAAAGAGCCAGGCAAAGAGACCGAGAACCACTTTACCAGCAAAGTGATCACTGATGCCAAATGACTTAAGTTCAATGAGGCAGAGACACTAAATTCCCTTAATGAATGTTTAAGAGGCCAAAAGAAATGGAGCACAAAAGCCCTGAGAAAAGCAAGGCTGTTGTTTGCAAAGTACCATCTATCAATGTTCTACTAAATGCCAGATACTTTTAATATGTTTTTTAGCATTCTTTATCTCCCATTCATACAAAACTAAACGTTAGATGTTACTGAGCCAGCTGGCAGGTAGGAAAGCCAAGGCAGGTGGGAAAGCCAAGTACAGAGGAGTGCTTATGACATCGGCTCTGGAGTCGAACGACTGGGGTTTGGTTCTCAGCTTCACTATTTACTTGCTACGTGACCGTGGGCGAGTCTTCTCTGTGCCTCAGTCATCTCTTCTACAAGATGGGATAATGATGGTACCTGCTTTTAATAAATGAGAGAGCGTATGCAAGATGCTTGGCAATGTGCCTTGCATACTGTGAGCCCTTAATGAATGAGAGCCGTCATTATTAAGCCGTTATTATTTACCCAAACCACAGAGTGAGGAAGAGTCTGACTCCAACGTCGCACTCTTTCCAAAGAAATATTGTCTGTGGCTGTGGAAACGGTTGTTGTGAAATGTTAGTAAGTTTAAATAATGAGTTAAACAGCTAGAGTGAACTCAGAGAGACCTACCATGATCTCAAGGCAGCAGAGCCATGGATGAGCAGATGCTTACTGAATGGTTTTCTTAGGTTCTCTCTCTCTCTCTCTTTTTTTGGTAGCCCCAGGTAATTGAGACTCCCTCTCTGATGTAATCTCACTCCATTATGTTAAACTGAGTAACTGAGGATCTTCAAAGTATCATCTATATTGTATTTGCTCTGTAAATTTCAGAATATCAAAACAAAGCAAGACTCCTGAGTAAGATAGGATCATAAGCCTCTCTTTCAACCCTCTGTGTAATATAGGTTGTCAAAGAGGTTAAAAGACATCAATCAACAGATGAACAAATAAACAAAATGAAATTTGAATGACCCTAAGACATTATAATAAGAATAAAACAAAATATTTCTGAGTTTCTTGTTCTAAGCCAGGCTTGGAAAGGATTGTGGATGAGTCGACCTGGTGGATGCTAAGAGATCAATAACTTCTAAGTTTCTTCACGCTTTTTATTTCTCTGCAATGCTAAGAGCCATAGCTATTGGGGGATCGACTCCAGGAATTATTACACCTGTCACTGAGGGCTGGGAAAGAAACTGGGTAATCAGCTGCTGAGGATATTATAAACGGAGTGATTTCTAAGGGAGTACGTGTTATGAAAATCTAAGGTTGCTAACTAGAGAAGACAGGCAGGGAGGGATCAGATTCAATCAGCCGTCCATTTAAGACCTCTGTGTGCCTAGCACTGAACTAGGCACAATTAGGAAACAAAACTATAAGGTAGAGCTCTGAACGGAAGGAGCTACCATCAGGTCAGAAGACATGATGATATAATCGGGACCCAATTCATTGCTAAGTTGTGTGGACTTGCAAATTTCATAAGTGATCAGCATGTGTGGAGGTTTTGTATTGTGCCAACTTGGCTAGACTAGAAATATGTTTCCCAGAATTCTCTTCCCTGAGTGGTTCTGAGTTAACATTGGTCACAAGTGAAATCTGCAATATTTGGAAGCAGCCATTATGATCTGAAGGTCTTGGTGGACCAGTACCATGGGCCGGTGCATCTCATGCATGTTGTCACAGATCTGCTGGCTCTTGTTGTGGGCGGGGGTAGCAGCTCCTCCAGGTCCCACTGGATCTCCTCCTCCAGCATCTCTGAGTCCCGGGATGGAAGCACGTGCAGCTCTGTGACAAAGAATACCCACTTTTCTGGAGGTCACCCACATCATCAAAGTTAGAGGCAGCAAGAGAAAGATGCAATTTCCAACTTGTCCTCATGGTTCCAATTTGCCTTCCTGGATTCTACTCTGTCTTTGTGGGTTCCAAACGTCCTCACTCTGCTCCGCTTCACATCATCTTTTCTTCCCAACTGCTGGCCTTGCTGACCTAGAGCAACTTCAAGGCCAGCACCAGCAGTAGGAGCAAGTCTTTCTTACATAAACTTCTCCACCACTTGCTGCAAGTGTGTAAAGTCTAATGTCTGCGATGCATCCCTTATTCCCCATCACTCATGGTTGCCCTGATAAAACCATAACTGATAGAGCATGGAACAGGACAGTCAGGCAAAAGAAGTTTCCATGTGAGCTCAGCTTTAAAAGCTTAGATTTTTAAATCATCAATATACTAACCACTTTCTAATACTACTTTCCAAACATTACTCATCCATGCCTGTGGAATGGACTTTGTTCCATTACAGGCCAATGTTATTTCCATCTTAATTCATACCAACCCCTAAGATACATTCCTGAGCCAGTCCCAGGTAAACTTTTTTACAATCTGCTTGATGCTCATAGCTTTACGACTGATAAACACCAGCAAAGGCTATAAAACCCACCAGAAAAAAAGGGGAAAGTTTAAAGCAATTATATTCATACAGTTTAGTGCCATCATCAGGATGGTATTTGGTCTTTGGAGTTACAATTGAAAATGAATCCTGGCTCTACACTTTCTAATCACTGGGCTTTAGCCAAGTTGCTTAGCTTTTCCAAGCCTTAGTTTCCTCGTCTATAAAATGGGAGGATAATCTCTTCATCATCAGGTTTCTGTGAAGATAAAATAAGAAAATATGTGTAAAGTACTTACTTTAGTGGTTTTTAAGTGCTCAATAATATACTAAATATGTGTGTGTGTACACACACACACATCTCTCCATTAGGGCTACAATGGGGGAGTTCCATTATTTTGGTCACCGTGTCTTATCTCCAGTAACTGGGATGTTTATTATATAATGAATAAGTGGATGGATGGATGGATGGATGGATGGATGGATGGTGATTTTTGCTTTGCTCAGCATCTCCAGAATAGAAGGGCCAATGGGAAAGAAATGGACCTGAAAATCATGACTTTGAAACAGAAGTTAGGTCAAGGATACACCTACAGAGAACTCACTCAAAATTGCTACAGCATAGGCTCTGCCAGGTTTTTGTCCTTGGTCCCCCAGGGTTTGTTCTTCAAGCACTACTGTTCTGTGTTTCCTTCTCAGACTTTTATAGTCTTCAAATTCTCTTCATAAACATATGTGATTAGATCTTTGCAACAGGCCACTAAGGCAGGAACCATGAATATTAGTGCCCCCATATTACAATCAAGGAAGGGAGTTTCAGAGAGGCTGAGCTGTCTGTTCTGATAACTAACCAAGGGCTGGTTCCGTCATGAGACAGGGCCTGACCAATGGCACTCAGCAGATCTGCAAAGAAAAACCACGTTGGTCACGTGAAAAGCTGCTTTTCCGATATAGCAAAATTAGGGAGGCCACCTCTTGGTCTTGTGTAACAAGCACGATGCTTCCAAAAGGGGAGCCAGGTTTCTAATTCCGGGCCTGCTTTTATTAGCTTCCATTTGGTGTAAAGAAGGGGAAATATACAGACTCCACAACCAAACAGATCTGAGTTTGAATCCCAACTCTGCCACCAACTACCTGTGTAACCTTCAGCAAGTTACTTAATCTTTTTGAGTCACAATTTTTCAATTTATAAAATTGGGATAATATCCAATTTTGAAACTTAATTGAGATGACCTAGTAGAGTACCTGGAACCTGGTAGAGGTTCAATAAATGATAACCTTCTCTCCTCCCTTTGCTACCCATTTCCTCCTGAATGGACTGAAGAGAAACATTATAGCATGACAGTTATGGACTTTGGAGCCAGCCTGCCTGGGTTTAAATTCTAGCCCTGCCATTTATTGGCTGTGTGACCTTGAGCAAATTACTTAACCTCTCTGTACAATGGGAATAATAGTACCTACTTCACAGGGTTGTTATGAAGGTTAAATGAGTTAACATTTGTAAAGTGCTTGCACTACCTACTTAAGTGTATATGCTACTGGCATATAGTAGGTGCTACATGTTTTCTTTAAAAAAAGAAAATAGCTTCACAGAATTTTTGTGGAGAAAACATCTGTGAAAATATTTTTGAATTTAGAAGAATCAGACAAAGAGAGAGAAATTCTAAAGCATCTCCGTGAAGCATCGAAATGTATTGAGCCCTTACAATTTCACAGGCAGTAAATAAGGTACAAAGTGATTAGGTCAGAGTCATTCATTCAGGAAACACGTGTTGTATGCCTACAAAGTGCACATGCCAGGCACTTTGCATAGCACCATACTGGGCAACCCAACCAAGGCCGTTGTCTTTGTGGAACTACCACTGGGGGGAAGGGAGGTGGAATATTTAGGAAAAGGAAAAAATAAATCAATGAGTAATTTTAATCTTGTAATAAGTGTTTGGAAGGAAAGATGTGGGGTGCTGTGATGGAGGCCAGTGGCAGGAAGGGGATGCTTTCTATATTTATTTATTTTGGCTGCTCCGCGCAGCTTGCAGGATCTCAGTTTCCTGACCAGGGATTGAACCCGGGCCATGGCAGTGAAAGCGCCGAGTCCTAACCACTGGACCGCCAGGGAATACCCAGGAAGGGGATGCTTTAGACGCGGGGCGGGGGTGGTTAGGGAAGGCTCCTCCTAGGAGGTGACATGTGAACTGAGTCCTAAAGGTTATGAAGATTCTTCTCACTGAGCTTAAAACAATCCTGTCTAGTGGGGTTGGGAGGATTCGGCACGAGCATAACTACAGAGATTCTAATGGAATCTACCTCACAGGACTGTTCTGAGGAATAAATAAAATGAGTGATGCTCCGCCTGGTACACAGTAAATGCTAAATATCATCATTGTCTCCCTGGGAAGGGCCTCCCTTCAGAGCAGCACCCACTGTTTCCACGTGCTCACAGGGAGCGCTACTCTGGGCCCCTCTCTGCCTTGCAAAGCAGCATCCACTCAGGAATTCACTCAAATCAACACACAGGTCAGTGAATTTATGAGCCATATAAAAGATACAGATATGATAAAAGATACAAATACACCCTCAACCCTGGTGTCTAGGGACTTAAAGCTCAACAGAGGAAACAGATGCCTACAAACTCACAAGAGGGCAGCCCAGTGCCAGAGAGGGTGACACAGTTCGCTGCAGAGCAAAGGAGGGGGCGGCCCGCAGGTCCTCACGAGAGAAGAAAGGGGATGGAGAGTCAGGAAAGTCTGGCTACCTGGGGAGGAGGTCTCCACGCATCAGATGAGCTTTCAGTTGGCCAGCACACTGGATCAGTGAATGGAAACACCTGCTGGTTCCTGACACAAGGCCCACGGGCGATTCCCGGGGCATAGAGGAGGCGGGGGTGTGAGCTGAAGGAAGAGGGGTCCAGACACTGAAGATGGGCAATAGTGCAGAAA
This sequence comes from Eubalaena glacialis, assembly GCF_028564815.1. Taxonomy (NCBI): domain Eukaryota; kingdom Metazoa; phylum Chordata; class Mammalia; order Artiodactyla; family Balaenidae; genus Eubalaena; species Eubalaena glacialis. Next base: position 73,716,299 of record NC_083732.1, read on the forward strand.
GCAGGGTGACAAAAGATGCCAACACTCTTGCCCTGCCCAGGAGGAAACCTCAATCCAAAGGCCCCAAATGCATTCCAGCCTCCAACCCTCTGCTGACTCCAGTCCCTGCCTGGAATTCCCTTTCTGCTCCCACTTCCAGACTCAGGGTCCAGCTCCAGAGTTCCATTCTGTTTCCCTGAATATTATAGCCCACAGTCACCATCAACCCCCAGACTGTTACATTTGTCTGCAAGACTTGGATCCTTCTTCAATCAGCCCATAATATATTAAGGGCCCACTGCATGCAGAACTTGGTGCCAAGTGCTGGAGGAATCAGGCAGCATTCTGTCCAGGGTGCTAGGAGATGCAGGAGGACATTATCCTCTCAGCACAAGGTAGATTTGGGTTAGAGCTCAAAGAGATGCAAATAAAAAAGAAGAAGGACCATGGGAAAAGAAAAGATTGCACACTTAACCACATGTCCTATTTTCCCACACTACATTGCAAAGTCCCTCCTTCATTCATTCATCTGTTCATTGAAGACATATTTCCTGAGTGCACTGTTCCAGCTGATTAAAATACTTCAGTGAACAACACAGACAAAATTCCATCAGTGAGGTGATATCTTCATGAAGGCATGAAACAGGTAAGGAAATGATCACACGGACTATTACAGCTTGTAGTAAGTGCTTGGAAGAGCAATTCAGTGCAAAGACCCTGAGGTGAGTGTGTACCTGGGCCTGTGGGGAGGCCAGAGAGGCTGGAGCCCAGTGAGCCTGGGAGAGTAGGAGGGGGAGGGGACTGAGATAAAAGATGGGCCAGGGAGAGGACATGAGCTTTTACTCTGAGTCAAGTGGGGAGCCACTGGGAGATTCTGTGTTGGAAAGGAACATGGTGTAAACTACAGGGGAGAGATGATGATGGCTTCCACCAGATGGAAGCAGAGAAATAGCTTTAAATTTCACTTCTCTCCCTAGTGCTTAGGACAATCCCTGACATCTGGTGGATGTGAGGGGTTTTTTTTAAATGATTGATTGGATTGAAATAAAACAAAAATCTAAAAAGCCCTTTGGCTCTGAGCTCCAGCCTAGTGCCAGGTCCCACTGCACCACTGAGGACAGATACTAAGTGAGGCCATGCAAACTGCCCTTATCAGGCAGGCTTGGGATGGTGCTGACCAAAGTGCAGCTTTTGTTTTTAATTGTGATTAACTATATATAACATACAATTTATAATTTTTACCATTTTACTTAGTTTTTTAACTGAAGTATAGTTGACTTACAATATTATATTAGTTTTAGGTATGCGACGTAATGATTTGATACTTTTATAGATTAAGACCCATACCATACAAGGTTATTGTAATATTGTTAACTATATTCCCTGTGCTGTACATTACATCCCTGTGACTTATCTATTTTATAATTAGTAGTTTGTATCTCTTAATCCCCTTCACTTCTTTGTCCCTCCCCTCCTGTAACCACTAGTTTGTTCTCTGTATCTGTTTGTTTCTGTTTTGTTATATTTGTTCATTTGTTTTGTTTTTAATTCCACATATAAATATAAACGTGCAGTATTTGTCTTTCTTTGTCTGACTTATTTCACTTAGCGTAATATCCTCCAGGTCCATCCATTTTGTCTCAAATGACAAGATTTCATTCTTTTTTTATGGATGAGTAATATTCCATGGCATGTGTATACCACATCTTCTTTATCCATTCATCTATTGATGGGCACTTAGGTTGCTTCCATATCTTGGCTATTGTAAATAATGCAGCAATGAACACTGGGGTGCATTTATCTTTTCAAATTAATGTTTTCATTTTCTTCAGATAAATATCCAGGAGTGGAATTGCTGGATCATATAATAGTTTTAGTTTTAATTTTTTGAGGAAACTCCATACTGTTTTCTGTAGTGACTGTACCAATTTACATTCCCACCAACAGTGCACAAGGGTTTCCTTTTTACCACATCCTCACCAATACTTATTTCTTATCTTTTTCATGATAGCCGTTCTGACAGGTATGACGTGATATCTCATTGTGATTTGATTTGCATTTCCCTGATTATTAGTGATGTTGAGTACATGTGCCTGTTAGCCATCTGTATATCTTCTTTGGAAAAATGCCTATTCAGGTCCTCCACCCATTTTTTAAGCGGATTGTTTGGTTTTTTGATATTGAGTTGTATGCCTTCTTTTTTTTTTTTTAATTAATTAATTAATTTATTTATTTATTTTTGGCTGTGTTGGGTCTTCGTTTTTGTGCGCGGGCCTTTCACTGTCGTGGCCTCTCTTGTTGCGGGGCACAGGCTCCAGACATGCAGGCTCAGTAGTCGTGGCTCACGGGCCCAGTTGCTCCGCGGCATGTGGGATCTTCCCAGACCAGGGCTTGAACCCGTGTCCCCTGCATTGGCAGGCAGATTCTCAACCACTGCGCCACCAGGGAAGCCCTGTATGCATTCTTTTGTCATAAAGAGCTGAGTGGGCAGTGCTGACAGCAGTGAGCGTGAGCCCGAGGTCTCATTGGCCAGAGCTGAGAGCAGCAAGAAAGAAACCTGCGTGCCAGGTAAAGCACTAAGAATGGAAATATCCCTGTACTTCCATTATGTCAGGAATTTTTAATGTATCAAATGATTTCAAAATTAAAAGAGCCTTCCAAAATCCCATCCTCCACCTCAGTTTGCCATACTCAGAAGGGCTGCCCTGGATTGCAGTCCAGAAGCCTGGTAAAAAGATGCTCACAGAACTCAGAGGGACAAAACAATGATGATTAGGGACCAGGCCAGCTTATTAGATTCAGTGTGCACTGGGATGCGAAAGGCGATGATGTGAGTACATAGTGAGAGAAAAATCAATTTACCACGGACTGCATCACCTCATTCTGCCCAAGCTCCGCTACGCCACTCCCCACAAATTTTATGGGGTCATCCGGCCAAAGTATTCTGTGCCATCACTGGTTGGAGAGCCAGGGAAGAAAAGAAAGGAACAGCAATCTTTATGATTATTCCAACTACTCCATGTGAGACACCAGCCCAGTAAGCAATTCATTCTGCAGAATTTTGCAGTAGTTAGTCCAGGTGAGAAACTGCAGGAGAAAAATTCAGGATCTTAGCGAGTTTCATTGCCCTGATCAGTCTATCTAAAGGAGTCACCCCCTACACTCACTATTACATCAACCTGTGTCTAAGTCCGTTCTGGCTGTTATAACAAAATACCACAGACTGGATGGCTTAGAAACAACAGAAATTTATTTCTGAGTGAGCGAATAAATATTTCACCAGCTTGAGACAGCCTGTACATGGGAAGAGCCCTGGACCCCCATCCAGAGAGTCCATTACTAGTCGAAGAAAAAACTTAACAACCTCTATTAGTCTCATACTTTACAGTTTTCACGACACTATGTATGTGTTCCCTGATTTGAGCCTCACAGAAAATCTGTGAGATAACTATTATCATTTCAATTTTGCAGGTGAGAAAACTGAGCCTCAGGCACATTCAATGAGATCCTCAAGATCATACAACTGATAAATAGCAGAACTAGAACTAAATGGCCAAGCTCAAGTTTAGTGCTTATTCTATGCTTGAGGAATACTTTATTATTATTTATTTATTTTACTTATTTATTTTTGGCTGTGTTGGGTCTTCGTTGCTGCACGTGGGCTTTCTCTAGTTGCGGTGAGCAGGGTCTCTTCGTTGCGGTGCACGGGTTTCTCATTGTGGTGTCTTCTCTTGTTGCAGAGCATGGGCTCTATGCACGCGGGCTTCAGTAGTTGTGGCATGAGAGCTCAGTAGTGTGGCTCGCAGGCTCTAGAGCGCCGGCTCAGTAGTTGTGGCGCACGGGCTTAGTTGCTCCGCGGCCTGTGGGATCTTCCCAGACCAGGGATAGAACCCACATCCCCTGCATTGGCAGGGGGATTCTTAACCACTGTGCCACCAGGGAAGTCCCTTGAGGAATACTTTAAAAGAAAGGTGCTTACTTCTACCTAGATCCTTTTCTAATTTACGTATCTACGTCCCCTAAGATAAGGTCCAACGTAATCTCTTTACTCTGGAAAAAAATGTGGCCCATTGGAAAGAGCTTGGGCTGGAGTCCAGACCAGAACTGCAGGAACCAGTTATACAACCCTGGACAAGTCTTGGTACCTCTCAGCAAGCCTCTGTTTTTTCTCCTCTCATGTGGATATAATAACCTGACTTGTCTGCCTCATAGTGTGCCATGATGCTCTAATAAAAAAAAATACGAAAAGTGCCACAGAGACATAAGCTCAACATTACAACAGGATGTCAGGGCTCTTGTATCTTGGCCTCCCTGCTTGGAGATCTGATAGTGAAGGGGTCCCACTCCACACCCCCCAACCCCTACCTATTTCCTTCTTATTCCAGTGACTTTACATTTTCCCATATCTGACCCTCCCATTAGAGCTCAGATCTAGGAATAGATAGTGATGATGGAAACCTTATGAATATACTAAAACCCCTGAATTTTAACATTTAAATATAGTATGTGAATTATATCTCATTTTTTTTAAATAAAAAGAGGCAATTGCTAGTCCTAGTAAGAGGCACAAAGACCTACTTAAGATTGTAGCTGTGGTAATACGGAGGAGAGAAATTAATTGCAGGAGATTCTGAGGGAGAAGAAGAAGCCAAATGTGACTGTACTTTTAGGCTTTGGAATGAAGGAGGATGGTGGTGCCTTTAACAAAAAGAAGGGTAAGCCAGTCTGGGAGAGACAATGAGCAATTCAGTGTAGAGTGTATTGAGTTTGAGATTTCAGTGGGACACACAGGTACACGTGTGTATCAGGAAGCTGGAAAATCAGGCCTGAATTTCTGGGAATGGTGAGGACTTGGGAACAATCTACACAAAAGCCATGGTTAAAGACTAGAGATTGGGTGGGCTTCCACAAGCTTTGAAAAAGAAGAAAAAGAAAAAAGAGCCAGCAGAGATTTTATACCTCCAATACCCCAAGTCTTCTCTAAATTGGTGGCCTCCAATCCTTGTCAATCTGTGAATTCTTTGTGTATAGTTCTTTCTGATTATGGGTGTCCCATCCCATTTTTTAAGGACTTCCATGGTTCATCCCAATTTATAGATTAAGGAGCTTACTATACATTCCATATGAAATCTATGGCAATATACTTCTAAGGAAGTTGCAAATATGGGTTTCTGTGTCAAATATTCTACATGAGAAGCTGATGGACTTTAAGTACAACTATTGACTGCAGTTATATTTTGTATTTTCTTGGGAAAAATATTTGTTGGTGTGAAATTTCCAAAGAAGGATCATTAAAAAAGTCTTTGGCAAGACTTGAACTCCATCCTCTATTCCCCCAGCAGTATTCAGTTGCTGAAATCTCTTCTCAGTGCTTTAGCATCCCTGGTGCTATATTCTTCTGGGTATCCTGGAATCTCACTCCATGCACGTGCAACTTAGGAGTCATCCAATGACTCCAGGGAATTTGTTTGCATATTTGGGGCCTCACTTATCTGTGGTTCCCTCCTCTCTGGCAGCCCCAAGTGCTGAGGAGACCTCTGTCTACTCAACACAGTGAGGTATGCTTTCCACTAGGGCTCTATTCCCCTTCCTGGGAAATAGGAAGCAGACTCGGGGAATAATCTGAGGTGAATGGGGAGCTCATCTGATTTGCTGCCCTTCTCTCAAGGACCATAGTACCTCCAATTCCTGCCTATCAGTTGTTCCCCAAAGCTTTCAAAGGTATTTTAAGTATTTTGCCCAGATTTCATAATTGTTTTTAGTGAGCAGGTTAATATAACATGTTACTCCACCAAAACCAGAAACTGTCATCAAGAAAATAAAAAGATAAATTAAGAACTGGCACTTGCTAACCTATTTTGGGGGTCAGATGGGGGGCAATCACAGAGAGAAGGAAACGAGAGAAAAGGAAAATCAGAATATGCAATCTTATGAAGGACAAAAGAGAAAAGTGCCATGGAGTCAGTATTATGAAAAAGAAAAACATAATCATAAAAGGAGGGCTATGATGAGGACATTATCCCTGATGAGGAGCAGAAGGTCATGGGCGTAGATAGCATTCACTGATTGTCCCATGGGTTTATCTTCACCAAACGGTAAGCTTTTGGGGGTCGGCAACCAATTTTACAGCTGCGCGTTACAGCTGTGCTGATCTTCACAGAACAGGTTCTAAGCATTAAGCATAGAGTTGTTCATAAATTACATGATAAGGTGAAGTTTCAAACATTTGAAAGGTATGTGTTTGGGAGAGGCTGGTATAAAACCGATAGAGGGTCTGGGTTGGCGTGTCCCTAGCTGAAGGGTTGGGAGACGCTAATTTAGCAGAAGCCTCCCTGCCAGACTATTTATACCCACCAGCAAATGTGCCAGGTGCATGGCATTCAGTTCATGACTCAGGAAGACAGAAAATGAATTTAATTTCAAGGATCCCAACTCAACATGTGGAGAAAAGAAGTCTGGCTTGTACTTTTCCTCTTACCCTCTTGATACCCACACAAAGAACAGCCTTAAAGTTAAACAGACACCTGTGAGCAGAGAGCCCAAGGGACCAGACTTTGGATCTCTAAGAAATAGTTTCCTCTGCTTCATCTGTCAAAACATTTTCCCTTTGCATTTGTTGAAAAGAATATCACTGTGTCCACATCAACCAGTTTAACAACTGGAAATGCCAAGTGTTGCAGGCTCACATCCTCTTGGTTTCTTTCATCAGAGAGGAAAGAGCTCCCCTCACCCCACCTCATCTCACCTCACCCCCACTCCAGATAGAAGGATGCCCATTCTCACCATGCCCTCTTCCTTCCTGTAAGTATCTAGTCAGTTTCCAGTTTGCATAGACAAGCCTACACAATGGTCTAACCCAACAGAGCATTACACAGACCAACAAAGTCACAGGCAAGTGGAGCTAGAAGTGTCCACATGGGACCACCTGACACAACAAAGGGTAATGTCGTTTAGCGGTTAAGTGTGTTAACTCCTGGAGCTGGACTGCCTGAGTTCAAACCCTAGCTTTGTCACTTCTTACATTTGTGACCTTGAGTAAACCATAGTCTCTCTGTTTCAGTTCCCTCCTGGGTAACTTAGGGGTGATAAGAACACGTCCCCTGTAGAGCTGTTGTGATGACAATACAGTACCTTGCTACCCTTATGAAGGCATGAGAAAGCTCAGCATAAACCATAAAACACAATGTAAATGTACAGCGTGATCACCTTTATTCCTCTTACGGACACATCTGGTTTTTAGTCAATCCTTACTTGTGTGGATTTTAGGAGACAGAGCACAAACTGTTCAGCACCGAGTGAGTCAGCATTTGTACTGTGCCGGGTCAGACGTACACCTGTGCAGCTTGGAGGATGCTCACTGGCCCTGGGGTGAGGAGCAGCTCTGCGGAGGAAAGGAAGCCTTAGGGTCTCAGAACCGCTTGGAGGGAGGCTGCCCCAGAAGCAGCCAGCATTAGAGAAGGGCCCTGGTTAGGATGCCAAGCAGTCAGAAACACGGGGCAGATGCAGACAGACTCTCTGAGATAGTTATCACCACTCCACACAGCAGGAGAGAAGCAATAGCCACCTCCACCTTCCTGCTCCGTGTAGAGTGGATGATCAATGACTCATCGCAAAGGGAATATTTCTTTGTAAGGATGCAATACATCTGCATTAGGCTGATTAAAAATTGTTCCTTGTCAACTTAACAAGTGGGATATTCGAGAGTCTGGAATGCAAATGCAGAAAGAGCTTGAGAGTCTGACATACCTGCTCTGCCACTTACCAGCTCTGTGACTTTGGGAAAGTTGCTTAGCTTCTCTGGTTCTGCTGTCTTGTCTATAAAATGGGAAATCATACTTTTCACTGCACAGGGTTACTGCTTAGTATCAAAACAGATGGCATATGTGAAGTGTTGTGCACATACTGTGCCAGGCTCAGAGGAAGCAAGGAAGACAATGACCATATGTCTCTTCCCTTCCTAAGCGAATCATTATGCTTAAGTGTGCGTAGGTAGAGCACTCAATTGCTTGTCAGCCTGTCCACCACATGGCATCTCAGGTGTCCCCAGAATTCCTAGAACTGAACTGCAGTTGTTCATAACATAACTCCAGGGGGTCTTGCTCTATAACGTTTACAGTTGTATTGCTTTCATTGCCTAATTCCATTATTTTGAATTTACTGATTTAGCCATGAAAAGGGTGTGCATTACTTTAAAAAATATAGACCTACGTATGCTGTCACCAGGTAGCAGTAGGTATTTTACCTAGAGCTATTTCAATAATTTCCTAAATTTAGAAACTTGTGCAAAACTTCTTTTACCAAAGTTACCATGTTTTGTGTTTGTTTTCATGTCAATGTTCCCTACTCAGCTGGGACCATGGACCACTGATCTTTGTATTGTCACTGCTTAATTTGGTATTTAACACATAAGCAGTGCTCAGTAAATCTTTTTTAAGTGAGCTCTAAATTGAGTTTTTCTTCCTACTTAAACTAATTTTTTTTAATTTTAACGTCTTTATTGGAGTATAATTGCTTGACAATTGTGTGTTAGTTTCTGCTTTATAACAAAGTGAATCAGTTATACATATACATATGTCCCCATATCTCTTCCCTCTTGCATATCCCTCCCTCCCACCCTCCCTAGGTGGTCACAAAGCACCGAGCTGATCTCCCTGTGCTATGCAGCTGCTTCCCACTAGCTATCTATTTTACGTTTGGTAGTGTATATATGTCCATGCCACTCTCTCACTTTGTCCCATCTTACCCTTCCCCCTCCCCGTATCCTCAAGTCCATTCTCTAGTAGGTCTGCATCTTTATTCCCATCTTGCCCCTAGGTTTTTCATGACCATTTTTTTTTTTTTTTAGATTCCATACATATATATGTGTTAGCATGTGGTATTTGTTTTTCTCTTTCTGACTTACTTCACTCTGTATGACAGTCTCTATGTCCATCCACCTCATTACAAATAACTCAGTTTCTTTCCCTTTTATGGCTGAGTAATATTCCATTGTATATATGTACCACATCTTCTTTATCCATTCATCTGTCGATGGACACTTCGGTTGCTTCCATGTCCTGGCTATTGTAAATAGAGCTGCAATGAACATTTTGGTACATGACTCTTTTTGAATTATGGTTTTCTCAGGGTATATGCCCAGTAGCGGGATTGCTGGGTCGTATGGTAGTTCTATTTTTAGTTTTTTAAGGAACGTCCATACTGTTCTCCATAGTGGCTGTATCAATTTACATTCCCACCAACAGTGCAAGAGGGTTCCCTTTTCTCCACACCCTCTCCAGCATTTATTGTTTGTAGATTTTTTGATGATGGCCATTCTGACCGGTGTGAGACGATATCTCATTGTAGTTTTGATTTGCATTTCTCTAATGATTAATGATGTTGAGCATTCTTTCATGTGTCTGTTGGCAATCTGTATATCTTCTTTGGAGAAATGTCTATTTAGGTCTTCTGCCCATTTTTGGATTGGGTTGTTTGTTTTTTTAATGTTGAGCTGCATGAGCTGCTTGTAAATTTTGGAGATTAATCCTTTGTCAGTTGCTTCATTTGCAAATATTTTCTCCCATTCTGAAGGTTGTCTTTTCATCTTGTTTATGGTTTCCTTTGCTGTGCAAAAGCTTTTAAGTTCCATTAGATCCCATTTGTTTTTTTAATAAATTTATTTATTTATTTATTTTTGGCTGCCTTGGGTCTTCGTTGCATGGGCTTTCTCTAGTTGCAGCGAGTGGGGGCTACTCTTCGTTGTGGTGTGTGGGCTTCTCACTGCAGTGGCTTCTCTTGTTGTGGAGCACGGGCTCTAGGCACACGGGCTTCAGTAGTTGTGGCATGCATGCTCAGTAGTTGTGGCTCCTGGGCTCTAGAGCACAGGCTCAGTAGTTGTGGTGCACGGGCTTAGTTACTCCACAGCATGTGGGATCTTCCTGGACCAAGGCTTGAACCCATGTCCCCTGCATTGGCAGGTGGAGTCTTAACCACTGCGCCACCAGGGAAGTCCTCCCATTTGTTTATTTTTGTTTTTATTTCCATTTCTCTAGGAGGTGGGTCAAAAAGGATCTTGCTGTGATTTATGTCATAGAGTGTTCTGCTTATGTTTTCCTCTAAGAGTTTGATGGTGTCTGGCCTTACATTTAGGTCTTTAATCCATTTTGAGTTTATTTTTGTGTATGGTGTTAGGGAGTGTTCTAATTTCATTCTTTTACATGTAGCTGTCCAGTTTTCCCAGCACCACTTATTGAAGAGGCTGTCTTTTCTCCACTGTATATTCTTGCCTCCTTTATCAAAGATAAGGTGACCTTATGTGCGTGGGTTTATCTCTGGGCTTTCTATCCTGTTCCATTGATCTATATTTCTGTTTCTGTGGCAGTACCATACTGTCTTGATTACTGTAGCTTTGTAGTATAGTCTGAAGTCAGGGAGTCTGATTCGTCCAGCTCCGTTTTTCTTTCTCAAGATTGCTTTGGCTATTCGGGGTCTTTTGTGTTTCCATACAAATTGTGAAATTTTTTGTTCTAGTTCTGTGAAAAATGCCAGTGGTAGTTTGATAGGGATTGCATTGAATCTGTAGACTGCTTTGGGTTAAACTGCCTAATTTTTAAAAATCAAATGCAATACTACTGTCTACACAATGGTTTAATACAATAAATGGAGTTATGCCCTTTACACACCAAAAATAAAGGATCTATTTCCATGAACAATTCAGTAATAAAAGATGGTCACCAGAGGAGTCAAAAGATCCCAGATATTTCGAAAGTATATTCCACCCATCTTTCTTAAATGTTTCAATATAACCTTTCATGGAATCTTACTGTCTAATAATTAAAAAATATATAACAATGATATAGCGGTTACCGTTTATTGAACACTTACCATGTGCCTGTGTGAAGTTTTTTACACAGTTTATCTGAATCCTTGTTGCATCCTCATTACAGGGTCAAGGAGAGGGCAAGTTGAATGTGTTTTGATGGCCAATCGGGCAGCTTTCCAAGGTCACCCAGCTAGCAAGCCAAATTTCAAACCTAGGGGGTTAGACTCCAAATCTAGGACTCTTGGCCACTGCACCTAAATGCCTCCCAGACTGGCAGTTGGGCTTCCCAGGATCCAGTCCACAGACTTCACTTCACAGCTCAGTTTTTCCCTTCTGTGCACTTACTGCTTCAGCCAGAGGAGCTACTATTAAACATACATGCTCTGCGCTTCCCAAACTCTGCTGGGGCTTAGGAAATGCCTGCTTCCCAGAATGCTTTTCCCACCTTCTCTGCACAGCCCATCCCATCACCCTTCAAGACCCAGGTCAAACACTGTCTCTTCCTTCCAAACACTGAAAAGCTTCCCTGATCCTTTCTGCCCACCATCACCACACACCCCCGAACAGGAATCTTCTCTCCCTTCTCTAAACTCTCAGAGCATTTTCTTGGCGCTGTTCCTGGGGCACTTCACACCCCACCCCTGGTGTTTCAGCTTTGTGTACGGAGGTCCCATCTCTGTCTCTACCAGATGCCATTCACTCTGGAGGCAGAATCCATGTAGGATCCACCCGGCACCCGGCACAGGAGATTGTGGATGGAAGCCCCTCTCAGTGCAGCCCCGTGACCGGGTCTGAACAGCTAAGTCACACAGCTTCTCTCCCTCCCCTTCTCCCCTCCCCCATTCTTTTATACATCCTCCCAACCTAACTGATTTAACAGCACTTTGTGGGACTCAGCAATGAAGCACAAAATGGACCCACACGCACCACCAGCCACACAATTAATCAAAGGGCCAGAGAAAAATGGAAATGCTGGATAAGATAAAAATAAAAACCTGCCAAATTAGTCACCATCTCTGTCTTGTCATCAACAGAGAGAGACCAGTCTTCCTCTCACTCCCTCCCTGCTCAAACTGCACAATAAAATCTCAACCGTGAGTAAGGAACTGAGAGTGTTCTGGAGATAAGATGTGCCCCTGAATTTACTCCGGAGAAATTCCATCAACTCAGCTGGTGTTTAGGAGGTACCTACTACACACCTAACACTCTGCTGGGCAGTGGAGATACTATGGTGACAAAGGCCTTTCTGTCCAAGAGCTGAATAGGTACGTAGGCTCATAGAGAGATGGGGAGGGGAAGAGATGGACAACTTCTTCTTGGTCATGCAGCCCCAGGGAAATATTGTCTCTGCTTTCAAGCCTCGGTGTCTCAGCCTGTGAGATGGGGGTGATAACCAGGCTGGTGAGGAAGAAGCGAGGTAACATTTTACATAAAGGCTTGGCTGTGCTATGTGCTTCATCCTTGTTTACTCCCTTCCACATCTGCCTTGGAGCCCATGAGCATAATTCCACCATCAACACAGATGCTAATAGTATACAGAGGATTAAATATACAGTTCCGGAAAACAAGTCCATGCTGAAGACTTCACATAACTGCCTTCTGTAAGCAAAACTGAGCTAAATCTTATTTTCTTTATATTTTCCTGGTGAAATGCATCCTTTCTTTTCTTATGAGCCTCAGATAGAGCTCCCTCCTGCAAAAAATTAAAATATCTTCAAAAGTATCTAAGATCCAAGTCGTAATTTTCCCATCCTCAAGTGGAAAGGATAATGTCCACCTCCTAGAGTCCTTGTGAGAAATAGATGAGATAACTCACCTGTACATTCAATAAATGTTTACTGAATGCCTATGCTGTGCCAGCACTGTTGAAGCTGCTGGAGTTGGAGCATTGAACAAAACAGATTTTTTTAAAATCCCCATCCTTCTAGTGGGCGAGGAAAGGTAACATATCTGGGTAAAATATATAGTATGTCAGGTGGTAAAATGCATGCAAAGCATTTAGCACAAGGCATGACTTGTGATAAATGCTCAGTATTTACGGTGATAGAGATAATGATTAGCACCAAGAGTAATTTACCAGAAAGAGTCAGCTTCTTCAAGGTCAGGCTCAAAGGCATGTAATGGGTTAAAGGTACAGGAGGGTCTTAGATTCCACAAACACTTAACAGCAAGCTATCCATTTGAAGAAAGGAAGGCGATCATCCCTGGAGATATCAGTGCTACAGCAAATTCCCATATACTTGAGAACAACAATGGAAACAATTTTCATGCTCAGTCACTCTTAATTCTAATTCACTCTCAACTCTAATTCACTCTCTCATTTGACTCAGTGATCCAAATATCTCCAAAGATTTTCTCATATGAAAAATGAAATTATGTTGGCAAAATATATAAATTCTGTGGCCCTTTGCTTCCTAAATCTACTTAAGTGTTGGTCCCTGTCACTGGGACAGAGTTCAGTATTGTAAACACTCAGAGATGGCTGACCACAACCAGAACATCTACACCAGAGCAAGGTAACTGACTTTAATTCTACATCTGAAAAAGCAAAGAGCTACTTACAGTTGCTCTAAACATCTTCCAGTGAAAAAGCCTCACTCAGGGAAAAAAGGCTGCTTAATGAGCTCCATCCAATAGTAAGATGAAAAGCATGAAGAAGTGGACATACTTTCCCCCCTCTCTACCCCCAATCACCAGCATCCTAGGAACCACTGAGGGAGCAGGGAGTTGGGTGGGGGGGGGGTCCCTTTAGGTAATTATGCAGCAAATTTCTGAGTTCCCTGGGGCTGAGACCATGTCTTGTTACTCTTTGGAGCCTTAACACCCAGCAGAGGGTCAAGTATGCTGTAGATGTGCTGGTGACCATGGATTTGCCCTTCTTAACCCATCCTACACCCTGCTCCACCCAGCTCTGTGCCCTGTGAGGCTGACCTTTGTGTTCTGCATCAAAGTGCTCCCTTGCCCTCTAGCTTCTGGTTGGGCTTGATCAATAGTGATGTCGGGGTGTTAGTTCCCTAACTCTCTCCTTGCTGGGTGGCTATGGGTTGATGGTGTCCCAGTGGAGGCCGTTTCTCCTGTCAGGGTACCTTCTCCACATACCTCACTCTCTCTGGGGTCCAGCGACTGCTCTCTCCCCTTGCACTTCAGACCTACAAGTAGGAACAGCTCCCTGTGGGGACTTCCTTGGTGATCCAGTGGCTAAGACTCCACACTCCCAATGCAGGGGACCCAGGCTCGATCCCTGGTCAGGGAACTAGATCCCGCATGCCACAACTAAAAAAAAGATCCCGCATGCCCCATTGAAGATCCCCCAACTAAGACCCAGCACAGCCAAATAAAAAAAATAAAGAACTCCCTGTGGGTCCTTGGTTGAGCCACTGCACTGTCCCTTCGTTGGTTTTCTTAAACTCTACCCTTAATTTCAAAAACAACTAATTTATTAAATGCTCCTCAAAATACCCAGCAGGAACTTGCCATTAGGTCCCTTCTAGGATCCTGATGTACAGAGAATGTGATAATAAATATTTTCAGAATGAGTTGATTAACAGACTTCAATAAGATTATCCTATTCATATATCTATATATCATTATAATCTAGACCAGAGATTCGAAACCTGTCTGATGACTAAAATTATCTGGGGAACTTTTTATTTTTTATTTAAAACATTTTTATTTTATATTGGAGTATAGTTGATTAAAAATGATGTGTTAGTTAAGGGTATACAGCAAAGCGATTCAGTTATACCCATACAAGTATCCATTCTTTTTCAAATTCCTTTCCCATTTAGGTTATTACAGAACATCGAGCCTAGTTCTTTGTGCTATACAGTAGGTCCTTGTTGGTTACCTATTTTAAACAAACATTCTCAGGCATATCTCAGAGAAATCTAGAGATGGCGTCTTGGAAATGTCTGTATATAGCTTTAAGGTTTCCCAGGTAAATCTGATGATTAGAAATGGCATAAGAACTGATCTAGATGGCTCCCTCAGAATCCCTGACCATCGTGGCCTAGAAATGAAGGCTGTTAAAGACTCTCACCACCCACACTGCTCATGGATGGCTCCCAGAATAACAGGGTCCAGGGGAAAAAAAAAGGACTTGTCATCTCTTATATTCTTCTTTCTTCAGTTAGGAAAGTGGGGAGAAGGAAGAGGGAAGAACCTTCTCCCATCATGAGTAGCTATAAGCTGTTGAATGAAGTGCTGGAATGAAAGATTACTTTAGCTATTAGTTGAACAAGCTCTACTTAGCAAGTACCCACAATGAGGAACAGTCTAGTGTAATCACTAAGAGCATGGTCTTGGGAATCTGCTCATTTGAGTCCCAGCTCTACAACACAGCAACTGGTTAACTGTGGGCCAGGCACTAAGCCTTTCTGAACCCCACTTTCCTCACCTGTAATATTCATCTACCCATTCATTCATCTTCCAATCCATCAATCCATCCTTCTACTCATCCACCCATCTACACAGCCACCCACCTACCCACCCATCCATCTACCACCCATCCATCCATCCACCCATCTACCTACCTTTCCATTTAACTATCCATCTATCTATTCATTCATCTATCCATCTAAATCATCCAGAAATGGTCTATGATGTCTAAGGGCACCATTAGAATGGATTATCTTTATGGTCCTTTACAGTCTGAGATTCTGCGATTCCACAAAAATTGATAGATGGGGAATTACCGTATACAAAATGAACTACAGTCTCAGCAAGCCCTAAAAGAGCTCTCATCAGTGGAGAAGGTCAAAAGATAAATACACATATAACTAGAGAGGGAGGCAGAAAATAAAAAGAGTCTGAGTGAGGTGTGAACAGCAGCATGAAGGGTGGGGCTGGTTGAGAGTAAAATGGCCTGATCCCCACAGAGAAAGGTGGCCTTAACTGTTTTTGAAGTATGTGGCAATCAGCATTGTGAGTTTGAGGGACACCAAAAGCCAGAATTTACCTCCGCCAGTAGCCTGTACGATGCTTCACATTCCCACCTTCTTTTGCACAAGGGCATCTCCTTCCAGGTGGTCCTTATTTACGGCACAAATTGCCTGGGAAACATATCAATCAGTACCTATCTACAAGATTAGCAATCACACCATCTGTGATTCAGGATTTTATTTTCTGAAGCTGAAATCAGGGCATGTGACAAGCACACATGGAGACAAATAAAAGGTCTACCGGAATCTGAGTTGCCTTGGAAAAATCTGCCTCATAGAGATGCTGTGGTTGTAAAAACTGGTCTCCCTGCCTGGCCTCTCTGCCTCCAGTCTCACCCAAAGCAATTCCTCTTGATAATAATCAGTAGATTATTATTAAATACAAATCTAATCAAGTCACTCCCTTATTTCTTATCTGAATCTACTCGGGCTTCAAGGTCCTCTTTAACTGTCTCAAATTTAACTTCTTGCCAATATTTCCACCACCCACTGCCCTCATTCTGCTTTTGCTGCACTGGGATATTTGCTGCTTCCTAAATAAGCCCTGTGCTTTCTGCTTCCCTGCCATTACTCATAGGATCTCACTGCCTGGAATCACTTCATTCTCTCTCTCTCTCTCCCTCGCCTCCCTCCACCTTTTTCTGTTCATTTCTTTTTAAACACCTTTATTGAGGAATAAATGATATACAAAAAACTGCACGTATTTAATGTATATAATTTGATGAGTTTGCACATAGGGATATACTCGTGAAATTATCACCACAATCAAGGCAACAGACATACCCAGTACCTCTGAAAGTTTCCTTGTGCCTCTTTGTTTTGTTGTTGCCTTGCTGTTGCTGCCCTTTGACAAATTGTTAAGGGCACTACACAGTATTGTTCACTACATACATTGTGTAGTACGGCAGAATCTAGAACTGCATTCCTCTTGCATAACTGAAACTTTGTACCCATTGAACAACTTCCCATTTCCCCCTCCCCCAGCCCCTGGCAATCACCATTCTACTCTCTGTTTCCATGAATTAGACTATTTTAGATACTTTTCATTCTCTAAGGCCAACCTCCTGAGTCAGCTTCTCCATTCTTACAAGTCACATACTGCCATTCATTCCTCCATGGGTCCTACAACACTTGATTCTTCCCTCTAATTTGGCATTTAATAAATTTTCCACATGTTATTTTCTTATGTATATGAATCTCTCCCTCCTCTCTCCAACTTTATTGCAAAGAAGAAAAGAGTAGGATCCTCTCTACACTGTGCTATTTAACATAGTTTCTCAGTAAGTATTCCTATAATAATTGTGGTTTTGGTTGTCAAAGCATCAGGCTTTGAAATGTCTTAGATTATCATTAACAAGTAGACAATATAGAAAGCTGTGCTTTTCTGAAGTTCTTCAAGGTTCACATATCTATTTTACGAATATAACATATAAGGCCAGGTGGATCAGAAATACCTTGGTAAAATTTGAATTTCTGTTCTCATCTTAAAGCCAAACCATTGAACTAAACTAAGTCGAACTGAAAGGACCTCAAAAATCATCCAGTTTAGTGTTCCCATTTACAGATAAGATTGCACCGTTTCGCCTTATTCACCTTTCCAGTTAGGACTGTTACCTAGCTACAAGTATAGTGACAGTTCTGAACCCCCTCTCTCCTACCCTTGGCCCAACAAGCCTCAGTCAATGGATCCCAGGGCACACACAGGACATAGCAGCATGCCATAGTTCTCATCAAACCCAGGAGATGGGTGATAATTCCTCCTCTCCTCTCCCCTTCACTCCTCCAGGGAGAAGACTGGGCAAGTGCTCTTTCAACTCTTACACACTTGGATTTTTTTTTTTCTTCTTGTCCAAACCAGTTATTTTAAGAAAAGGGGAAAGGAAACCACTTGTCACTTCTGAGATTAGTCACACACACAAGCTCATTGTCAAATCAAATCACAATCGACACCCAGCTTAAGACTTCATTCTTTGCAGGAGGGATGGGAAGGGAGAGTTTGTGAGTGTCCATCCTAGAAGAACTTAGCAGGCAAGTAATCAGGGAGAAAGGAGAGCTACCCACCCAGCACGTCACCCTGAAGCTGGGTGACTGTTTTGAAAGGTTAAAACCAGTAACAGACACTCTGGGTGGGGATGGACACAGGGGAAACATGGAGAAAACAGAATTATTACTGCAGCAAATATGGCCAAAGTCACATGTGAAAGTCCAGGCCAGCCTTGGATGCTAAGACACACTTGTCTCAATTCCAAGAGCAAATATTTTCAATTCTGGCACTGTCACTGATGGGTGAAAAAGCCAATCTTCTATTCTGTTTGTTCATAGAATGAAACCCAGGATGTCTGAGAAAGCCTTGATTTGCAAGTATATTGATCTGCACTGTCTTTACTCATTCTCTATTGTTTTCTTAGATTCCCATGACTGGGAAGTAGGACAGGGGTTATGACACCCATTTAAGAGCTGGGATCCTGAAGCACAGAAGAGTGTAGTGCCTTTCCCAAGTTTAGGCAGGTTCTTAGGGCAGATTGGGGATTCAGACCCAGGCCTTCTGCCTCCGCAGTTTAGGAATCTTCCCGGACACTGAGAAACAAGGTGTTGCAAAGCTGGTGGGTCTTTCCAAAGAGCAGAGAGACCTCCGCCTGCCAACATCCCTAGCACAGCAACAGAAGTCCTGCAAACTCACGCACAATCCCAGCCGAGAAGAGGTGCAAGATGCCCCCTGGGTCTCGCCTTTCTCCTGCTCAGCTCCATGGCCATCCCAACAGTAGACCCTACAGTTATCCTCTTTGCACTTAAAACTCTAGCCCAAGCTGGACCAATACGTCCTTATCTTCTTTCCCCAAAGCAGAGCTGAGACAGCCAGACATTTCTGCAAAGGACAGCTATGAATAGTAACCAGAGAATTGTGACCAACAATAAAAACAGTATCATTACTCCCACATTTCCAAAGGAGAAGTTTCTGATGCTGAGAGAACTACACGCTAGCCCCCAGAAGGCCAGAGCCTCCTCCTAGACACCTGGTTTCCAGGGAGTGTGTCTCCAGTTCAGTCATTGGTGCCCAACTACTGATGCAATCAATTTCTGCACCTTTGAAGTGAGAACATTAACCTCTGCCAATCTCCTGGGATCCCTGTGAAACTAAAGGAAAAGGTATCAGATGAGACACAACTGAGACACCTTCAATACTGATTAAATATCAGGCTGTTTCTTTTTATTGGTTGGTATTTGTTTTTCACCTTGATCTGTTGCTCTTGGACACAACTCATCATATGGATCAGGGGAAAGTTGTGTCAGAACCCCAACAGACACCTTCCAAAAGAGGGAGAACTTAATGATGGTTCAAAGGAGAGGTTGAGGGCTTCCCTGGTGGCACAGTGGTTAAGAATCCGCCTGCCAATGCAGGGGACCTGGGTTCAAGCCCTGGTCCGGGAAGATCCCACATGCTGCGGAGCAACTAAGCCCGTGCGCCACAACTACTGAGCCTGCGCTCTAGGGCCCACGAGCCACTACTACTGAAGCCAACGTGCCACGACTACTGAGCCTGAGCTCTAGAGCCTGTGAGCTACCACTACTGAGCCCACGTGCCACAACTACTGAAGCCCACGCGCCTAGAGCCCGTGCTCCACAACAAGAGAAGCCACTGCAATGAGAAGTCCACACACCGCAACGAAGAGTAGCCCCCGCTCGCTGAAACTAGAGAAAAGCCCCCGCAGAGCAACAAAGACCCAGTGCAGACAAAAATAAATAAATAAATTATTTTTTTAAATAAATAAAAATAATTTTTTTTTGAAAAGTGTTTGAGGCAACTTGATGAGCGGTTGGTCCTACGAATCCTTCTCTGTCTACGATCCTCTGTTTAGAAAAATCATCCATGTGGGGGTAAAAACCTATGACCACTGTTTAATCAGCCAACAAGTACTAATTAAACTTCACTATGTGCCAAGCACAGGGACTGTGGGAGATACTTCCAAGACATCTTAGACCTCAGGTGTTGTACAGAAGGGCCAAGTTGGAGAGAAAAAAATAACACACAAAAGAACAGACTGCCATAATAAGAAGATAACATTTCATTACTTGCCACATCACAAATCCTGGGATGCTTTCAGTGTCTGGGCCACGCTCATTTGCATATACTCATTGCTGACAAAACATGCACTGACTGCAGATTAGAATATCAAAAATTGCTAGACATTATTCAGAGCCAAATTAGGGGAATACAGACATTAAAGAAATGAAGTAAATCCAATTTTGATCAAAGAGCAAGGCAATGATTAAATAATCTATGAAGTTTTTTTAATTAATATAGTTCTGAGGCAATTCTGAAAGAATTCCCACCGAGTCTTGAGCAACGACAACAGCGCTACAACAGGGGACTTCATTCTCAAATGGATTTATTTGAAGAGAGAAATATTCACTTGGATTTATAAATTCTGGGGTGTTAAAAAAAAAAAAGAAAATCGTGCTACTTTATCATTGAATCAGGGTAATTTTTAACTTAAATACATAAGAAGCTATGTAGAAAACAGACGATGTGTCTGGAATGTATTATTTCTGTATTTGGGAAAAAAAGAGGCTGTTAAGACACTGGTCAAGTAGCGCTCAAAGTTAGGGAATTTTTTCTAAACTTGGCAAAGATTTCCTTTCCCTTCTGGCTTGTAGAAATGCCAGCTTCCATGTTGGTGGAGGGCTTTGGGGACTGGATGAGGTTTATTTTTGTATATGTTTGATTACAGAAGATTACATTCTGAAGGGTCTAAAAATCAAAGCCAAACCTGCATATCCCCAGGTACTTAACTGCTTCCCAAGCTCCATTTGAGCCTATGCCAGAGTTTCTCAATTTGGGCTGCTATTGGAGTCATCTTGAGAGTTTTCAAAACTCCCAGTGCCCAGCCCACACCTCAGTGCAGTTATATCAGAATCTCTAGGGAGGGACCCAGGCATTAGTATCTGTTTAAAGCTTCCCAGGCAATCCCTGTGTGCAAGCCAAGTCGAGAACACTGCTGTGTCAATTGTCTCCCTGAAGCCCAGGTTGTACCAGGATGTTGGGCCATCAAAATTCAGCAGCTGCCAGCATCACACCATAGCCTGGGGAGTGGTATCCCAGGCTCTGCAGTCCATCCCCAGCGTGTGAATCCTGCCTCCATTACAATTCTAGTTATGGGCCGAAAGCCATGGGCAGAATGATGAATATTTCTGTGCCTCCTTTTCCTCATCTGTAAAATGGGGATTAAACCTTCTTTGGGGATCATCGTGAGAATTA
Organism: Eubalaena glacialis; assembly: GCF_028564815.1. NCBI lineage: Eukaryota > Metazoa > Chordata > Mammalia > Artiodactyla > Balaenidae > Eubalaena > Eubalaena glacialis. The sequence continues at coordinate 73,737,276 of NC_083732.1, forward strand.
ATAATGTAATGTGTGTAAGGCACTGAGTGTACCGTCTGGCACATAGTGAGCCCTGAAATAGTCATGATTTCTGAAATCTCACTATCCCACACTGAGTTAAGAGGAGAAGAGGATACAAGATGAACAGTGCTTGGTGATCAGGGAGGAATTTGCTATCATCTATCTTTCTTCTCTCTTCCCTCCAATAAACCTTCCCCTCAGCATTTGGGGTGGAGCACAGAAAGCTTATATCTTGCCTAGCTGCAAACTGGCCTTTTCCAGACAGCCCCAGAGGACAGAGGGCAGCATCTCCGGATGGTGGAGAAGGAGCAGCTAGCTGCCCTGGGAGACATGCCCAGAGTCCTGGACTTCTTAGGAGATTTTATGAGTCTCCAGTGGGGAGGACATCAGACTCTGGACCCAGGAGATTTTCTGGACCTGAGGGGCTGTGAGGAAGGAGAGGGTTTCTCTGTCTTCCCGCCCTTATGTGTGCAGAAGTCACCACTAGCAGAATTCAAATGACAGAAAGGACAGATACTCGTGACCCCAGCTTCCTCTGTTCTGAGAAGCATAGACTCTGAATCACAGTAAAAGCTCTGTGATTCAGATTTTATATTGAGATAAGACAGGTCACACTAAAGCAATAATCTTTAGGTTGTAACAGAAGTCACTTCTTTTTGAACACATATTGTAACTCCAGCTACCAGCTAACAAATCGTAGTTCACTGAAAAGCGGGTTTTATTGGAAGAGGGTCGATTCGGCATCCCTGACGCATGCCAGATGTTTGGCAGGCATTAGCTCATCCTGTTAGACTGAAGCTCGTGGAAAAGAACCACGGCATAAACTCGGCTGGCAAATGCTGGATTCGGAGGCTAGATTTTCCTGCGGCTCTCAGCACACATCAGAATCACCCAGAAGGCTTGTAAAGAGATTGTGAGGCCTCAGCCCGCACCCCCCCCACCACAGTTTCTAATTTGGGAGGTCTGGGATAATGCCTAAGAGTTTGCATTTCTAACAAGTTTCCAGGTGAAGCCGATGCTTCTGGTCCAGGGGCCACAGTTTGAGAACACCTGCTTTATGGCCACAGCATCCATTACATAAACTTCAGCCCTAGAGAACAGGGGAGGAGTACTCTGATGTACTCTGATGCTTTTGCAAAAATGTTCCTATAAAAGGGTTTCATCTTCAAGGAATTCATGGAAAAGACTCTGACAAGTACAGGCTTCTGGTAACTGACTATACTGCTGAACTGAATGAATAAGCATTTTCAGAACTCTAATGGAAAACTGATGAATTCATAAAAGTGCTAACAAAAGATCAAGATAAAAAAAATTAATTACATGGGACTGAGTGAACTGATGAGGATGATTATAATTTTTGTGACTTTCCGTTTGAATAAAAAAAAAAATCCCACAAGGACTCAGAGGCAAAAAATATACAAATCAATTTTCACTGCAAAGTAAAGGAGCTGTTACAGCGGAGGATTACTGGACTGAATGTCAATATTATGACATAGTATGAGTGTGTTTCATGTGTGGTAATTGCAATCATTGTTGCTTTTGTTGTGGTCATCCATTTACAATGCTCGGTGTCAGTCTATTTATCTCTTGTAAAAATAAAATACAGTGTGTATGTGTGAAAAATAAAAAAAGAATAGGGGAGGAGGAGTCGGTAAGAATAACTCTCAAAGAGGTTGTTGGGTTTCCCTACCCACCCACATATGTGCGACACCATTATTTGCCAAGAAGATGTATTCTTCAGAGATGGCAGAAAGTTTCTGCTTGGCCCAGATCCAAGCATACTCTCCATAGCAGCAGAGAATGGAGGACCAAGGCTTCACTGGCCTCCCAGATTTGATGCCTTAGTTCCCTATGGGCCTCTCCTTGGGCCAGGTAAGAAACAGTCAAGGAAAAGGAGAATAAACCAGCCCTGCAATGCAGACACAGCACCCTTAACTCAACCTCTTTGGGAGACCTTGGCAACCGCTGAAGCTTGATTGCAATTTGTGGCCATTAACACAAGCTGGGTCTCAGGTGACCTCAGAAAGCCCTTTCTCTGATATTTGTCTGGTTTCCTAGCAACCTAAACATTAAGGAGCAGAGGTGAAAACAAGTTTCTAAGAGATCACCCCCTGCTATCTGCCCCCACCAGGTACTGGAAGCGATATCTGCAGAATTAGAAGAGTTTTGGCTGCCAGCATGAATAAGGTCTTTGAACTCAATCCACAGGTGAAACGGAAAACCACAGGCTGATTACTGCAGTTCTCCCTCACAATTAAAGCTGCACAAAAGCACAACTGCAAACGAGGCAGTGTAGCTGGGAGCTGCTGGCAGAAAGACCAGCTCATGGGCAATGAGCTGAAATAAAACCAGTGTTTGAAAGCTTAGGGCTTTGAGAAATATATGTCATGGCATTTTTTAGAAGACAATATTGTGAAGTAATTGCCACCTACCCAATAGCATGAAATGGACCAAAATGGTAAGAAATGCTATCCCAGTGAGATTTTAGTCCATTAGATGATGTTGGAAATTGTGATATTTGGAGAGAAAGTGAGAGTATGGGCTTTGGAGTCAGCCCTGTGTTCAAGTCCCAGCTCTGCCATTTATCAGCAGAGTGACTTTGGGCATATGGCCTAATTCCCACATCCAAACCATCAGCAAGCCCTCTTGGCTCCACCACCAAAAGATGTCCTAAATCTGGCCGCTTCTCCCATCTCCATTGCTATCCACTACGTGCAAGCCACCATTAGCTCTAGTTTAGATTACTGCAATAACCTGCTAACCAGTTTCCTGCTTCTATAGTTGTCACCCAACAGTTCATTCTCCACTCAACAGCCAGAGTGAGCTGATCTTTTTTTTAAATTGTGGTAAAACATGCATAGCAAAATTTTCCATCTTAGCCGCTTTTAAATAGTGTTAAGTATATTCCCATTGTTGAGCAATCAATCTCTAGAACTTTTTCATCTTGCAAAACTATAACTCTGTGCCCATTAAACAACTCTCCACTTCCTACCCACTCCCAGCCCCTAGCAACCACCATTCTACTTTCTGTTCCTATGAGTTTAATTACACTAAGTACCTCATATAAGTGGAATCATGCAGTATTTGTCTTCTTGTAACTGGCTTATTTCACTGAGCATAATTACTCAAGGTTCATCCACGTGGTAGCGTGTCTCAATATATTCTTCCTTTTTAAGGAAGAATTGGATTCCATTCCATTGTATGTATAGACCACATTTAGTTTATCTATTCATCTGTCAATAGACATTTGGGTTGCTTCGACCTCTCGACTGTGAGAATAATGCTGCTATAACTGCGGGTGTACGAATATCTCTCTGAGATCCTGTTTTCAATTCTTTTGAATAAATACCCAGAAGTAGTAATGCTGGATCATATGGTAATAATATTTTCAATTTTTTGAGGAACTGCTACACTGTTTTCCACAATGGCTGCACCATTTCACATTCCCACCAACAGTGCAAAATGATCTTTTAAAAACCTCAGCACTGCTGACATTTTGGGCTGAATATTTGTTATGTGTGGGGAGTCGGGTTTCTGTTTAAGAAGGTAAATCCTAAGAGTCCCCATCACACGGAGATTTTTTTTCCATTTTTTCTTTTCTTCTTTCTTTTCTTTTTATTGTATCTATATGAGAAGATGTATGTTAACTGAACCTTTTGTGACAATTGTTTCACAATAGATGTAAATTAAACCATCATGTTGTATGCCTTAAACTTATAAATGATATATGTCAATTATTTCTCAATAAAACTGGGTGGGAAAAGAAAAGAAATAAAAATCTTTCTTAAAAAAAATATTTATTTATTTATTTATTTTTGTTTTGGCTGCCCTGGGTCTTAGATGCAGCACGCGGGATCTTTTTTAGTTGCGGCACGCAGTCTCATAGTTGTGGCATGCATGCGAGATCTAGTTCCCCAACCAAGGATCGAACCCGGGCCCCCTGCATTGGGAGCATGGGGTCTTACTCACTGGACCACCAGGGAAGTCCCAAAAAATAAAAATCTTTAATTAAAAAAGAATAACAGGGCTTCCCTGGTGGCACAGTGGTTAAGAATCCACCTGCCACTGCGGGGGACACAGGTTCGAGCCCTGGTCCGGAAAGATCCCACATGCCGCAGAGCAACTAAGCCCGTGCACCACAACTACTGAGCCTGTACCCTACAGCCCGCGAGCCACAACTACTGAGCCCGCGTGCCACAACTACTGAAGCCTGCGCACCTAGAGCCCATGATCCACAGCAAGAGAAGCCACCGCAATGAGAGGCCTGCGCACCGCAATGATGAGTAGCCCTCGCTCGCCCCAACTAGAGAAAAACCCACGCGCAGCAATGAAGACCCAACGCAGCCAAAAATAAATAAAATAGAATAAATAAATTTATTTAAAAAAAGAAGAAGAAAAAGGAGACCTGCCCATGGTTACACACTCTACATGGCAGAAACTGCACTGGACCCCAGGTCTCCTGGCTCCTAGTCGGTCCCCTGTCCACTCTATCAAATGGCTTCTTGCCAGCAGGAGTAGCTTTCCAGGCTTGGAAAGATCCTGAGGACATTCTTTGAGAGGACCTGGACTTGCTTATGAGCCCCAGTCCTCTGCAGGATCAATGAGCCAAGTTCAAAGCCAGGTTAAGTTCCTTGTTGGATCACTGTGATCATCATGCCCATCTCCAGGCAGTCAGCATGGGCGCTGTGATGTGCAGTCTCCACTTACCCCTCCAGATTTACTATCCACCCTCAACACCTCCTCAATGCCCAGGGAGGCTGAACTTTAAAGGTTGAGTCAGCCAGGTTCCTCTGGCTCCTAATTCAGTCCAGCTAGTGGATGGAACCAGCGGGGGATCAGATGACAAGAGGAGAGTCTGAAAATGACGCTAACCTCACTGGACTGGGTGAAGATGACCTGAACAGATGAATCCAACATCGCTAGTGGACTATTTCACATAGTACATAATAAATATCCTTCCTTTCTGCCATACAACAAGCCATGGGCAAAAATCTGTCCAGTGTTGGGGGGAGGAAAGGAAGATTAGCCTATGTTTATAGCAAAGGATTGACACAAAAGAATCATTTAGTTAAGCAGAACAAAAAAACCCCACGAAAATAAAAAACAGCCCTGTTCTGGATTCCCTGTGTTTGTTTTTCTTGTTAATTAAACATTTCTTCTCACCCACTGAAAAAATGGGCAGAAGACCTAAATAGACATTTCTCCAAAGAAGACATACAGATGGCCAAGAGGCACATGAAAAGCTGCTCAACATCACTAATTATTAGAGAAATGTAAATCAAAACTATAATGAGGTATCACCTCACACCGGTTAGAATGGGCATCATCAGAAAATCTACAAATAACAAATGCTGGAGAGGTTGTGGAGAAAAGGGAACCCTCTTGCACTATTTGTGGGAATGTAAATTGATACAGCCACTATGGAGAACAGTGTGGAGGTTCCTTAAAAAACTAAAAATAGAATTACCATGACCCAGCAATCTCACTACTGGGCATATACCCAGAAAAAACCATAATTCAAAAAGACACATGCATCCCAATATTCATTGCAGCACTATTTACAATAGCCAGGTAATGGAAGTAACCTAAATGCCCATTGACAGATGAATGGATAAATGTACAATGGATATATGTACAGTGGTACATATATACAATGGAATACTACTCAGCCATAAAAAGGAACGAAATTGGGTCATTTGTAGAGACGTGGATGGACACAGAGACTGTCATACAGAGTGAACTAAGTCAAAGAGAAAAACAAATACCGTGTATTAATGCTTATATGTGGAATCTAGAAAAATGGTACAGATGAACCGGTTTGCAGAGGAGAAATTGAGACACAGATGTAGAGAACAAACGTATGGACACCAAGGGGGGAAAGCGGTGGGGGGGTGGGGGTGGGGGTGGTGGTGGGATGATTGGGTGAGTGGGATTGACATGTATACACTAATATGTATAAAATAGATAACTAATAAGAACCTGCTGTATAAAAAATTAATTTAATTAAATTTTTTAAAAAACAACAACAAACTTTTCTTCTCTGGCACAGGGCCAACTTCAATTTTCTCTTCCTAATCTGCTACTTTGTAAACAACATTCAGAGCTTTTTACAATCTCTTGTGGGGCTTTCAGAAGGGTTCTTGTACTTAGAGAATGCTTTTCCCACCATCCAGAAAGTGATTGCCTGGGAGGTAATGAACTGGTGGTGGACTCCATGGAAAAGTGATGTGCTCCCAGCTCCCAAGCTTGACCAATAGCCTGGGTTAGCCTTTGAAAGTGCAGTGGACTCTTCTTGGAAGTGCTTGGAACTATCTTAAACAACCCAGTTGGGAGTTTCTAACCTCCAGAAACTAGTTTCTAACTTGGAGAGCTACATGCTCCCAGTTTGACCTGGGTGGAAGAATTTAACGAGGCCATAGCAATAAGCAGAGTAGTAAGTGAACAGGTTGGGCTGCCCTGGGGTCAACTCACCACTGCTGTGTGTTTTTGGACACATCACAGAATCCCTTCATGCCTACTTACTCACATGTAAAATTGGAATAGTGCCCGTGTTTCCTGCGAAGACCAGTGGTGGATAGCGAACACTGACCTGGGTTTCTGGCCTTGAAGGAACCGTGAGGAAGGGAGTGGGTTTGTGAGAACTGTCAATAGTAAATGTCAAGTTCTTGGCACATAGTAGTTGATCAATAAATAGTAGTTATTATTACTTCATAGAATTTTGTGAGTGTTCAATGTCATAATGTGTCCAAATAAAAGTCAATGCTGGGCACATAACAGAGGCTCAATAAATGGTACAATATATTCAAAAGCAGGTCTAAGAATATCTGTAAAGTGTGAAAATTAATAATGGAAAACCTCACTAAAATAGAGTCGGGAGGCCAGAAGGGGGGAGCTCTCATGCACATACCACTCCAGGTCAATACAGATCCCAACAGAAAGAGACCTACTTTGCATCTCCAGCACGAATCGACACTGCTTTACTAGTGCCAGCAGGAGGAATAAAGATTTTCTCCTTGCCTGGCAACAGCTCAGCCAATGAGAGACTGTCAAACTCAGCCAATAAAAAGCCACTATACTTTGAACTCCCAGTTTCCTCCAATGGACTTTTTTGTTTGTACTAGCTCCTCCCAACTTTCCTTTCGGCTCTGTAAAAGAGTTTCCTCTCCTTTGCTTTACTGAACTTGCATGTGGTTCTCCATAGTTGCATGTCTGAATTGTAATTCTTTGCTGCTCCTGAAGAAACCTATGTCTCTGGTTAAATAGCTGGCCCTTTTATTGTTTTAGGTTAACGGAAGAAAGCTCAAAAGTAACCCACTCCACCCTGAGCTTGACTTGGATTATTCTATTGCCTCTGTTGTCCTTGGACAGTATCCTCTGAGGTCACCTTCTCATCAAAAACAACACCTGGGCCCCTGACAGACACAGCTTAAGAGTGATGACAGTAAGACTTGTCAGGAAAGTTAAATTTTTTATTAGCTAAAGAAAATGTGAAACTTCGGACACTTTTCAAACCTTATTTTAAATTCCAAATTATTTGAAAGTTGGAGTGCAATATTGGAAGCAAAGTTGTGTAGCCTTGATTTGTAGATCATTATAGTCTTTGTTTGTTATTTTTATTTTTTCTTGTAGGAGACATTGCTTTCTGGAGCACTGGGCTAGGAGGCAAGCAGCTGGGGGCTTAGTCCTGGCCCTACCATTAGCTAATTGTGTGACCTGGGGGCCCTGGTTTCTTACCTATCAAACAGGGAGGGTTGGGCTAGATTGCAAGTGTGTGACTTTCCATTTTCCCAAAACTTTGGTTGAAGGGACTGGTTGTATTATTACTGTCAATGAAGTCCCTCAGTACGTGAGGTGGAGTGGGGATTAAGTTCCCTCACAGAGCCAAGGAAGGGACCCCACAGTCTGCCAAAGCTCTTCCCCACTAAGAATCATGGAAAATGCGAAGGGGGGCCGGCAGTGTGTGGGGTATGGAGGAGGTATGGGGTTGTGGTGGCAGGAACTGGGTCTGAGGGAGGGACCAACTGGGGCAGATGCTGAAGAGAGAGGTCAAATAAGATGAGTACAGACTGGCAAGAGATTTAATGATGTGGAGTCATGGGTGACCTTAGCAAGAACCCTTTCGGTGAAGGGGTGGAGATAAAAGCCTGATTGAAAGGGGTTCAAACAAGACTGGAATGAGAGGAATTGACATAGTTAGATACACTTTGGAGTTTTGCTGTAGGTCTAAAAAATCATTGTTAGAAATAAAAACGATGAGATATGTAAACACTTAGAACAGTTCCTATCACATTGTTAGTACTGAAACATGCTAGCCAAGATTATGATTCTCTATTTTCCATCTAATCCTCACCACATTTCTGAGAGGTCTAGAGGTCAAGCTTTATCCAGGTTCGACATGAGAAAACTGAGGCAGACAAATATGGTGACTCACCCAAGGTCTTGCTTCTAGTTCATTCATTTATCCATTCATCCCACACATGCCTGTTGAGGGCATGCTGTGAACTGGAATAAATAGCTCACGAAAGAGTGGAGCTAGGAGCCATGTCTCCTGATCAACAGATTCATACTCTTCCCAATATATTAGAGGACGGTTCTTAAAATGTTTAAACTGCTATCTTGCTACTAAATGTGTGAGTGACAAGTCATCAAGGCAACTCAACTCCCTGACTCCTCAAAGAGATGTCAATCTAGTGACTGGATACATTTATTTGATCTTCTTCACTTCTTCAAATACATAAATAGCATTTTCTACTACAGGCCAAAAAATACCCTTCATACTATATTCCCAAGTTACTATGAACTGGGAATCAAACAGTCATAAGGACTGATGTCTTTTCCCACGGACAACCACCATCAGCATCTCCATACTATACTTTCTGGACTCTAGAAACCTATCAAAAGTTGGCCTCTTGGCAGGGACTCCAGAGAAAGGGGTCAATGAGTGATCATCTTGAGTTTGTTTAGACACAAGAAAAGCCATTCTTTGGAAATGGGCATGGATAGTTCCTCAGGCATCCATCACTGTCAAACAGGCAGGATTTAATCAATTGCTTAGCATTGAAAAGGTTGAATATCCAAGTGTAATCCATCTCTCTGAATTTTATTACCAATGTTCCTTTCTCAACCTCTTGAGAAACCCAATTTCCCTAACCAAGGAAATTGAATGTAGGCTCAGAGAAGAAGTACCAATGAATCCTCCCATCCACCACCACTATCACCATGATGCTATCTGCAGGCAGAGATAAACTGTTTCAAAGGCAATTCTTGCTTACTGAGTCTAGGGAGCTTTATAACTTCCCTAGGCCCCATCTCCACCAGGGTCCCTTCTCTGTCATGGAAGGGAATACGCAGAAACAAGGACGGCCTGCCTGGCTACTGGCAAAGCTGAGAGTCCAGCACCCAGGCCCTGCTTTCCAGAACTTTCTGCATGAGACCATAGCCCAGTGGTGATATATGTGGGTTATGGAGTGAGCCAGGCTAGAGTCCAAATGCCAGAGCTGACATCTACTTTTGGTTTAAATTTGGGTCCTGGCTCTCAATTAAAACCCCACCTGAAAGGGTTGTACAGGTAAATAGTTTTAATAGTCATTCATTATTATCATCTCTCACAGATGAGAAGGACCATATAGAAGAAGGATTAATACAACAAACTCAGGTTTAACATACATCACTGGTTGAACATGTGTCACCTCAACTTAACTGTCCACACCACTAGGGATGGTGCGTAGTTATGTTCAGATATCGCCGTGTGTGTCCTCTGTGATGGGTACTGTCTGAGAAGTGCAGCCCTCTGGGGCCAGTGGCCCTTCAAATTCCATATGGAGTTTCTTATTCAGTGTAACAGCCTGTTCCCTTTCCCATTCATTCTCCTTGATTTGATGGTCTCGAGGTGGAGGTATTCTTCTGCTTTGCTGTGGTATTTACAAATTCCTCAGAACCCTGTCCCATCACATTTCTCCAGACAGGTTGGACTTAGATCCAAGGGCCCAGACTGGAGGACTGGGTGTTGTATTTCTTGGTGAGCCTCTGATGCATCTCTGGTTAGATTTCTGTCTGGCAGCCATTCACGCCTCCCTGAGAGTACAATCTCTTTTTCCCCTACAATGCTTGCAGGGCTGAATTGTGTCCCCCTGCCCCCAAATTCATATGTTGAAACCCTAACCCTCAGGACCTCAAAATGTGACTGTATTTGGAAACAGGGCCTTTAATGAGGCAATGAAATTAAAATGAGGCCAAAAGATTGAGCCTTCATTTTTTTTTGATTTAAAAAGAATTTTTTTTATTTTTGGCTGCATAGGGTCTTCGTTGCTGCACACAGGCTTTCTCTAGTTGCGGCAAGCAGGGCTACTTGGTGTGCGGGCTTCTCATTATGGTGGCTTCTCTTGTTGCGGAGCATGGGCTCTAGACGCACGGGCTTCAGTAGTTGTGGCTCACGGGCTTAGTTGCTCTGTGGCATGTGGGATCTTCCCAGACCAGGGATCAATCGCCTGTCCCCTGCATTGTCAGGTGGATTCTTAACCACCTTGCCACCAGGGAAGTCCCTGAGCCTTAATTTAATCTGACTGGTGTCCATATAAGAAGAGGAAATTTGGACACAGAAAGACTCCAGGGATGTGCATACACAGGAAAAGGCCATGTGAAGACAAAAGGAGAAAACAGACATCTACAGGCCAAGGAGAGAGACTTCAGAAGACATCAACCCTATAGATACCTTGCTCTCAGATTCCTGCCTCTAGAACTGTGAGAAAATTCATTTCCCTTGTTTAAGCCAGTCTGTGGCCACTTTGTTATGACAGCCGGAGCTGACTAATACTCTTTGCATTCCCCAATATTCAGTCACTTCTATGACATCAACTCACGAGTTAAGATAAGCCACGTTGACTCATTTCTATGGTGGCTTTGGGGAATTCTGTTTCCAGAGCCAATTATATTTAAGGTGTCACTGGACAGTGGCAGAGGGGGAAGAGCCACAGCACTTGAAAGGATACTTTTCTTTTGGGTCTATCAGTCTTCCTGAAGAGACACCATGGCTCCCAAAGTTGAGGCTGGAGCAGACAGTTACTTCTGTCCACAGTGCAGCTTCTTACCGTGTCTGGGATCCTTGTTCATTTCTAGTCACTTCATTGGAATGCTCCTCGCATGAATATGCACCAAACCACTCACAAAAGGAATTTCACAGTTTTTAGTCCCAGTTCCTACACTTTGCGAAATGTTTCCCATCCGAGGTTCTGTGGGGAGCTCCACAATGCAGCTGTAACCTTCAAATCGCAACTACCTTATAAGCTCCCTAGATGGGCCAGAGCCCCGATATACCACATATTGCACTGAAAAAGTTGGGGAGCGGGGGGGACAATTGCAGAGACTACAGTGCTAATAACACACTCTAGCATGACCTGCACAGCTGTACAAAGTGGCCCTGGCAGAAACCGTGTCGCATATGAGTCATCTCCCTCCCAGCCTCGTGCTGTGTTACTAAAATGCCCTCTATAAACATTATCAATTTGCTGACATTTCTAAGTGAAGTATTTTCCTCCAAAAAGAAAAATAATAAAAGTCACCAAGGAAAGAAAAAGGCTCTGGTGAATATTAGATAAATACTGCTCCTTGGATCTCACTGTATCCACTCTGGACATTGGGATTACCCGGTAGAGGTAAAATGACCCAATTTATATAGTCATCTCTGGGAAGGGAGGAGATGTGGTGCTATGTGAGCTTCTGATGCGCCTCCTACAGTTCACCTGTTTGAGCATCCCCTTGTAATCACCTTAACCCTTTCAGTTTTTACACTTAATGATTTTGTTCTCCTTGGGTGGCTATTTTAATTAGTAACCACTAAGTGCATCCATGATCGTTCATTGATTTAGAACAATGAGTGTCTTGTTCTTAGAGTTTGTGCAGATGAGCCAGTGGGAGAACATGCTGCAGAAGGCTGTAACCAGTTCTGGTCTCAGAGGGAAGCATCCACCTTGGGGCATACAGGGCATGCACCTTTTCTTAGAGACTGAGACACGAGTCAGAATGCCTGTTTCTTAGTTTAAGATGAGAAGTACAGCTGTCAATCAAGCCCAGCTGCCCACTTTAGCACCTCTCAACTGCCTTTCCCTATATATCAAATACCTGGACATCAAAATTACAGTCAGAAGCTTGCTTGATGAGTGGCGATGCCGAGTTGGGGTGTGTGTAGATTGATACATGAAAGGATAACATCTACCCAAAAGTAGGAATGCTGATGCCCATGGGGCAGCAGACACACTCCTGGCCAGCGTCTGAAAGGCTCAGCCCACCCCTGGCTCTTTAACGGTTTTCCTTGTTCTGTTCTTCACCCTCATTCTCACCTTTGCTCCCCCTAGTCTTTCACCAAACCATAAACTACAAGTGAATAGTTTCTGCTGAGTGGATTCCAAAGACCCCTGCTTAGACTCCTTAGGATCAGGTCACCTTGATTGCAGTTTCCCAGTCCTCGGTTTCTCATCAACAGATACTTGCTTGGTTTGCTCCCAATCTCCACTGAGTGGGTTTTCCTGATTTGACTCCTAAACAGAAACTTTTCTTCTGAGTTCCTAGGGAAACATCAAGCTCACTGCCCTCTTCCAGTCTCTCTTTCCTGCTTTTAAAGGGCTACTGAGAGAGAGAACAAGATAATGCATGCGACATTCTGATTCTGGTGTTCAGCACCGTGGAGCACTCAGTAAGCATTGGTTCCTTTTCCCACGAGTGGTGAAGCATGCTTTGTAGCTCTGCATATCCAATCATACTCTCATAGGGCAAGGGGGCAGATGTGCATGCCCCAGAGAACTTCCGTTGAGTGATGGTAGGGATCCATAACCTAGCCCAATCCCAAACCTTAAATAGGATTCAAAGTGTGTGAACACCTTGTGGGAGATTGTGGAAGTGACAGGCCTGCCATGGATGTGGGTCCTCAGAGGAGGGCAGCGCTGGCACCTCGCTGGTCTGACCAATACCCAACCTGATGGAGCAGTGGTTGACTCTCCCAGCTGACGGTGAAGTTCTGACCTGGTGGATCTCTAAGAAAACCTTTAACACAGAGCTGCAGAGATGGTCAAGGACCCAACAGAAATTCAGCTTTGATGTGAAGCATGTTCCAAGATGGTGAACATGGCTGGATACCTTAGCCTCCTGACCTCAGGAGCAATGGTGTGGCCTCATGTTCACTACTTTGAGACGGAGGAGAGATTGTGACAAGGAAATAGAACAGTTGGCTTTTTTTTTTTTGGTGAGAAAGGAGAACTACCAGGAACTCCTCTCAGGGGACATTTTACCCATATGGGCCCAATGAAGAAGATGCTGGCCCCATCCTGCATCCTCAGAACTTCAAGGCACTCCCCATGGACAGGTGGGGCGGCTGGAGAGACTGGTTGATGTCCATGATTCTGGATATTCCGTCTGTAGCCTATAAGCTTGAAAAGTGGTCTTCATGGAGGAAGGGATGCCCCTCTCTTTTAGGGATGAAGACAGAGAGCTGGAGTCCAAGGGCCTTACCAATGACTAGCTCAGCAAAAACTGTTCTTTGTGGAGCATCTATGACATGCTGGGTATTAGGTGTGGTGCTGTGTGTGTGATCTCATCTATCTCTAGATCAACACCAGGAGGCAGGTGCTATTGTCCCCATTTTCCGGAGGGAAGACTGAGGCTCGGTGGGGGTAAGTAGTTGATTCACTCGAGGTCAGCAGCTGGTAAGTGGCTAGACCAGGATTGGACCACTTTCCATTTGTCAGCACCTCCAGAAAAAGTCTGTGACAGCACGAATTGGGTAAGATTTCCTAAACTTTGTGACCTCCCTGGGCTTGCTATTTTGGTCTCTCTGCTATCTGTGGAGAATAAAAAACTTTCAAACAAGAGGGGCCCATCTGCTTGTCCTTAGAGGCAACAAGAAGAGAAATCTCCAGTGATCAGTGGGGCCAGAGTGAGGAAAGGTAATATCTAAGGGGTGAGATTCTAGAGCCTTTGGAAAGACAGAAAGGGAGAACCTGGGAGTGAGGCCAAGAGAAGCTGTACCCCAGGGGCTCAATGGTAAGAAAGACTCAGATCGGCTCCCAAAGGCATAAAGAAATCTTTATGTAAAGAAAAGAGGGTCAAAGGTACACTGATAACTGAGGGCCCTGGCCATTTCATGGACTTTAGCATGACACACATGCAAAGAGTCATTGTTCTTTTTCAGAAAAAGTGGTCTTCTTTGGATTTTGACAATATCATTTTTTAAAGTCCCTCTGGTTGCTTTTATTCTAGAAATGCCAGGTCGAAGGCTGGGCCAAGGGAAACCACACTCAGCTTACCTTTGGTCCTCTGGGTGCTCACCTCTCCTCCTTGCCCAGTCTTACTTTAATTCATATGATCCCAGAGGGTTTGGGGAGGGAGGTTTGGATGCTAATAATATATCTATCTATCCCCTGGGATATGTAGCAGTAACCACTCCACCACCAGGTTAATCTTTGGTGCTACTGGCGTGTGGAGGCCCCAGTGCTATCAATGGATCAGCTTTCATGGAATGTGTTCACATCAGGGAAGTGCCCATCTCCATGCTGTCCTCCCAGCTGGGCCCATTAGTCAGGGACAGCCAGCATTTGGGCTCCAGGAAGACACAACTTTCAAGACACAGGGCCTTTCCCGTGAGCTCTGGGAGCCTTCCCTGCCTGTCACCATCCACGATGACCTCACCTTTCTCCCACCACCAAACTATCTCTCAGTCATTACCGAACACATAAGCATGCAATTGTTTCGGATTGCTTCAAAGGCATACGCGTGACTCCTATGGTAAATGCCTTGAGCTTCAGGAGGTGCAGGGGAGCAGGAAGGCTGCCTTAAGGATGATTATACCCCCACAGGCCCAGCCCAGTAGCCAACTCACATTCACCACACCTTAGCCAACCCTGGAATATCTCTAGATCCTCACCACCGCCTTCTGGACAGTGTCAGCTGCAGTGTGGCCTGCTCCCACAATTCTTTCTCATGACATCTCTTTTCACCTAGAGTATATAGACTCAGAAAAATAAAGAGAGAAAAGTACAGAGACAAAGGAACAGTAAGCCAGGGAAACAAATCCTGGATTAAAACTGGTTCCTTGGGGACACTCCTCTCTTGCACATAATAATCTCACTTTTTGATGAACACAGCCCCATTAGGGGCACAGGTATATTTGAAAGCAGTATGGTAAGCGGAGACACCAAGTTTGAAACAGCCGCTAAGCTGTCAAGGCTCTTTAAAATATGATGCCAACTTTCATTTCTGTCTGAGCCTCTGTTCTCCCACCTCATTCTGTACTCTGGGCCGAGACTGAACTCCACAGGACAGGCAACTTGTGGGATGGGAAGAGAATGGGCTTTGGGGTCTAACGGGAATGGGTCTGGATCCCACCTCTGCGTTCTAGGAGCTACGGCTTTCCTTGCAGGGATTCTGCCATGATTAAAGAGATGATATGTGTATGTATGCCAGTGCACATAGTAGGTGCTCAATACATGGAAATGGTTTGTTTTGATTCATGTTATTGTGAACCCTGAACACATCTGGCTCTCACAGCTGCTTGTGCCCTAGATGAACAGCCATCTCTGCTGGTTGACATCCTATCCATCCATGCAGTCCTGGGTTAACTGATACCTCTTCAAGGAAACAGTCCCTGATTTCCAAGTCAAATGAGACATCACACATGGAAATATGACCATGTCGCTCCCCAACTCCAAACCAGTGACTCTCCATTGCCTAGAGAACGAAATCTAATCTCTTTAGTGAGAACAACAAGGCCCTTCATGATTTAACCTTTGTCCCCAGTCCTTCCTCAAACTCCACTCATTTACATTCCAACCATATGCACCCACTGTAGCTTCCTGAATACAGCAAGCTTCCTCAAACTTCCCTGCTGCTGGAGGCTGTACCATCAAAATCAGGAGGCTGAATCATCTCGAACTGGGATTTCTGAGACAATAGGCATGCAAAACACAGGACCCAGTTAGAGCACACCCATAATCCTTGAGGGTCTTTGCATCTGCATCTTGCAAATAGAACATTCCTTGAGTTCATCTGTAGCCTCGCTCAGGATGACCATGGAAGATGTGCTTGTGGTTCCCACTCCTCAGACCAACCTGTCCTGTCTGCATGCTCATCAGCAGCCTGGGGTCAGGGGAGAAGGCATCCCTCCCAGGGGTGGATGGGAAAGCCAGAGCACTGTCATTGCTCTGTGCAAGGTATCAGGTAAGAGTGTGTGGCCCCCAGGCAGAACCAGACCTGGCCCAAACCTGACTTGTCACTTATCAGCTATGGGACCTTGGCCATGTCTCTGAACCCTCATTTCTTCTTCTAGGGGAGGGGAGTAGTAATAATGCCCCAAAATGTTACGAGGAAGAGTGCCTGGCATATAGCAGGTGTCAATAAATGTTTACTATTTTTAGAATTCCTGGAAGTAGCAGGCAATGGCTCCTCTGAAATACCACTGGACCATAACAAGCGTTTGGGCTGGGTTTTTTTGTTTGTTCTGTTGTTGTTGTTATTACTTGTTTTTGGTTTTGTGAGTTTTTTTGCTTTTTGTTTTTTTTGGCGGCACCATGCAATACGCGGGCTCTTAGTTCCCCAACCAGGGATAGAACCCAAAACCCCTGCATTGGAAGTGTAGAGTCTTAACCAATGGACCGCCAGGGAAGTTCCTGGGCTGGGTTTTATGTACTGCCTGAAGAGATTGAACCAACTACCTCGGATACATCTGTAGTTCAGCATTAAAAGGTCAAGGTTCTGTCCTCCTCTCTCATCCTTCCCCTCCAGAAGCCTCCCTGTGGAAATTACAGTCTGATAAGACACTTCCCTAGAGGGAAGCCTCTCTGTACTCCAGGGAACATGTTCAAGCATTCAGCCTCTGCAAGTTTGACTCTTCAGATTTATATGATGTGTGGGTTATGGTATGGAAAGATCCAGAAACCTGGAGTCAGGGGACCTGGGTTCTGGTCCTGACCTGGCTGGTTACCAGCTGAGCTGTGTGATCGTGGCTAAGTCACTTAGCCTCTCTGGGCCTCAGATTCCTCATCTATAATACAGGGGTGTCTACCTCACAAATAAGATAATGAGAGGGAAAGTGTTCTGTAAACTACAAAGAACAGTTAAGGTGTAAGGTTCTTGGATTTACCTCTTTTTCCCCTTGGCCTGTTTTACTATAGGTTAAAAATCTCTTATCTACAATTCCAAAATGCAAAAACATCTGAAAAACAATATTTTTTTGTAATTCATTTGGCTGCAATACGTTTTGTTTGTTTGTTTTGGGTTTTTTTGGCCACCCCTTGTGGCATGCGGAATCTTGTGCAGCACGTGGGATCTTAGTTCCCTGACCGGGGATCAAATCCCTGCTCCCTGCATTGGGAGCACAGAGTCTTAACCACTGGACCACCAGGGCAGTCCCCTTGGCTGTAATACTTGACCTGAATTGATGTGAGTCTATTTGTAGACTTTGTCTCACTTAGAGTGAATATTCATATGTTTTACTGCAGAAATAACAATGTGTTTGATTTGAGAGTACTGTTCCAATTACCTCTGGGGGTGTCAAGTAACATATGAGATACTCTGAATTCTGGAACACACCTGGCTCCAAGAGTTTGGCTAAGGAATTATGGAATTATATTCTAGGAGTAGTTCTTAAATTGTAGACATTTGTATGCCACTTTCATGATTTTTGTCATATCCTTATTGTTTGCTTTATATATTTTAAATGACTCAATTTTAACTTATTTTTTTCAAATGAATCCTTAAAAATATATACAGTAAATTAAATATCTAATTATACATTTAAAGTGTTTGTCTATCCTGCATATCATAGTGAATGAACACACCCCGCACTTTAGGCAACAGAGATCTTGAAACAGCACAACCTGTTAGCTCTTAAATTGCCAGAAGACAAGGGATAAGGGTGACATCTGTACAGTTCAAACTCATCTTTGAAGTTCTCAATTATCATAAATATTCAGCAGTTCTATTCCACCAAGTGCTGGCTGCACTCCTGCTGTGAGCAGTAATTTTGATCACATCAGCTGTGAAGTTATGTTGAAAAACCACAAAACAACCAGCAAAGATGGCAGATGACACTTAACTTCCTAACAGCTTACATGTGGTAAGTTCTTTGTTTATTTAGTTGATTACATTTTTTAATTAAAAAAATTTTTTTATTTGTTCTATTAAGGTAATATTGATTTATAGCATTATATAAGTTTCATGTGTACATATTTCTACTTCTGTATACCCTACAAGGTGCTCACCACCAAAAATTTAGTTTCCATCTGCCACCAAACAGTTGATCCCCTTTACCCATTTTGCTCCCCCATCCCTCCCCCTCTTAGTGTCCCTCCCCCTTAAGTGTCCATCAACAGATAAGTGGATAAAGAAGATGTGGTGTATATATACAAGATTACTCAGCCATAACAAAAGATGAAATTTTGCCATTTGTGACAACATGGATGAACCTTGAGGGTATCATGCTAAGTGAAATAAGTCAGAGGAAGAAAGACAAATACTGTATGATTTCACTCACATGTGGAATTTAAAAAACTAATAATCAAATAAATAAGTGAACAAACCAAACCAAACCAAACCAAACAAAAACAAACACATACAGAGAAAAGAGTCGTGGTAAATTCTTTGACTGACATTCTTGTCCGATTCTCACCTCCACCAACAGCTTAGGTAATATTAGTGTAATTTAAAACAAAAAACCCAGGGGCTTCCCTGGTGGCGCAGTGGTTGAGAATCTGCCTGCCAATGCAGGGGACATGGGTTCGAGCCCTGGTCTGGGAGGATCCCACATGCCGCGGAGCAACTAAGCCCGTGAGCCACAACTGCTGAGCCTGCGCGTCTGGAGCCTGTGCTCCGCAACAAGAGAGGCCGCGATGAGGCTGCGATGAGGCCCGCGCACCGCGATGAAGAGTGGCCCCCGCTCGCCGCAACTGGAGAAAGCCCTCGCACAGAAACGAAGACCCAACACAGCCATAAATTAATTAATTAATTAATTAAATTTATAAAAAAAAAAAAAAAAAACCCAGATCCACACAGGTTGAGAGCTTTGCCTAAGTCTCACCAGTCACGGGCAGAGCTGAGAGTGAACGCAGGTGCCCCTGCTGATCTGGGGTCTCCTCTGCCACGTTGTAGGGTCTTGGTCACATCAAGCCACAGTCTTGGCTGCTCGTGGCACTGCCTGTGCTGCTTTCTGCTTCTGGTTTATACATTAATATTCACAAAAGCTGCTGGGTTTTCATAAAACCAGCCTGCTCTCAGTCTAAAATACACCTCCCATGGTTAAGCTATTATCCTTTGCCAGTTCTCTGTGAAAAGGCTCTGCAATGGTTGAACGGGTTTAACAAGGCCTTCAGAGGTTTTGAGAATCTTCAGAATGGACCGAGAAGATCATGTGATGGTTTTAGCATTTCTACAAAGTTAGGGGAATAGCAGTTTGTGGAAACAGGGCAGGGCCCAGATCATCCGTTCCAAGTCCATATGTAACAGTGTAATTTAGACTTTGGTAAGTATTTTTGTAAAACCACGATTTCCGGAGGAATCAAGAATTTCCCAAATTATCTAAGCAAGTAAAGGAAAATCAGAGTTTTTTTCCTCTCTCTCTCTTTTTTTTTTTAACCAGAATTAATCACTAATGGTCCTAGTTTTCCTTTTTTTTTTTTTTTTTCCCCCTCATATGTAAGGTCATGAAAAGGAAATTATGCTAGGCGTCAGGAGGCCTGGGTCCTAAATTCTACCCTGATATTAAATGGCCATGTGCCCCAGCATCAGTCTCCCATCTGTAACCTACGAAGGCACGCTCTAAGGAGCTGGCCTGTGGTGTAGTATAGAAATCTAGGTCCTGGGGTCAAGCAGACTATGTTTTAATCCTAGCTCTACCCCTTGAACCAGTTATTTAAATTTCTCTGAGCCCCACTTTCTTCATCTATAAAACCTGTCTCAAAGGCAATAATGAGAATTAAAGAACAAAATGGATGTAAAACACTGAGCACAACCCTGGTACAAAGCAGCAGGTAAATAAATGGTAGTTGTTTTAGTTACTGTCAGTTTAGATAATCTGGGCCTTTGAACTGGACTGTATGAACATATCTAATGAATAGCCCTTGCCTTCAATAATCATGGATTTATTGCCCAGACAGAATAATTGAGGAAACATCATGCAGCTGACAGATAAGCTCATCACAATTCAATTTTCAAATGCATGAATTTTTCTAGCTTTGAGGAGCTATTCACAGAGTGCCTTAAAAAAAAAAAGTCAACCAGAGCAGCTTTAAATATGGCCAATTCTTGACTGTTAGTGGAAAAGGAAGTCAGGGCAAATGGGAATAAATAACATCAACAAATAATTATTATTTTAGTGTATGCCTTTGACTTTTAGGGTGGAACATTTTACCCAAATGTGTCCCCCTGATTTTTCACCAAATACCATCCCAGGCTCCTGCTTTGCTGGAGGGAAACTGCCCAGAGTTAAGTAGTAAGAGGCCAGAGGAGACGTGATGAACCCAGGCTGTAGTTTGTAAAATGGAGTCACCTGACCAATTGCATCAGGGTCACCTGGGAGTTGTTAAAATGCAGATCCTCCAGCCCCAAATGAATGAGACTATCTTGGATTGGGGATTGAAAATAAGCATTTCTAACAAGCACCTTTTTAAAAAATTAACTAATTTATTTATTTATTTATTTATTTTTGGCTGTGTTGGGTCTTCGTTGCTGCGCAGGCTTTCTCTACTTGCGGTGAGCGGGGGCTACTCTTCCTTGCGGTGAGCGGGCTTCTCACTGCGGTGGCTTCTCTTGTTGCGGAGCACGGGCTCTAGGTGCATGGGCTTCAGTAGTTGTGGCACACGTGCTCAGCAGTTGTGGCTCGCGGGCTCTAGAGTGCAGGCTCAGTAGTTGTGGTGCATGGGCTTAGTTGCTCGGCGGCATGTGGGATCTTCCCAGACCAGGGCTCGAACCCGTGTCCCTGCATTGGCAGGCGGATTCTTAACCACTGCGCCACCAGGGAAGCCCTAACAAGCAACTTTGATGCAATCAGAACTTTGAAAACCACTGATCTTGGGCCAAGTTGTAATCATGCAGTTATTGCCACATATTATTCATGTGTCATCTCAGTAGGATTTCTCCCTGTTTCCAGTAGAAATGCATGGTCTAGAAGGAGCAAAAGATAAGCAAACAAACCATCCTAGGAATTGTGTAGCCAAGTAACAGAGGTAAAGACAAAGTATAGGGCTTCCCTGGTGGTACAGTGGTTAAGAATCCGCCTGCCAATGCAGGGGACACGAGTTCGAGCCCCGGTCCGGGAAGATCCCACATGCCGCGGAGCAAGAAAGCCCGTGCGCCACAACTACTGAGCCTGTGCTCTAGAGCCCGTGCTCCGCAATAAGAGAAGCCACCGCAATGAGAAGCCCGCACACTACAACGAAGACCCAACACAGCCAAAAATAAAATAAATACCCTAAAAAAACAAAACAAAAAAACCAGAGTGGTGGTGTCACAAAGCGAGGAGTGGGGTGGAGGGCTGGGGGAGGGGCGGGTCAGCCTGCTTGGGGACACAGAAGGAGAGTTGTCAGGAAGTTCTTCACTGAGTGGAAGCTTCACCTGCACATTTTCTAGGGGACTAAGTGGGTGGAATGTACCACCAGTAAAGAGATTATGACTTGCTGAAGGCTCAGATGATGGTTAGCATTTTAGCAATAAAGTATTTTTAATTAAGGTTAAGAAAAAGGTAAAAAAGAAACTCCTGTGATAGATGGATCTGTGGCAGGACAAGAGGGAAATTTAGACTGAGAATTCAGGAAAGGCCTCTCTGAGGATCTGGGGCTGAGGTCTGAATATTGAGAAGGGGCCACTCCTGCAAGCAACTTGAAGAGGCATTTTCCACAGAGGAAACAGCATGACAAAGACCTTGAGGCAGAAAAGTCTGGTGAGTGTGAGACACAGAAAGAAGGCCAACGTGGCTGGAGCATCAAGAGAAAGGGGGAGAGTGGCACGAGATCGTGTTGAAGAGGCAGCAAGGGGCAGGTCATGAAGCAGATGGTTTGTGAGTGTCTGGAAGAAAAAACCAGAATCAAAAGGAGTCAGCACATGGCATGAAGAACAAATTGTCAAGGACTCTACACCATCAAATCCTCTTCACTTAAAAGAAAGATGAAGATTCCATTTAAATGTAAGCCTTTATTTCTCTCTTCATTTACCTACTTGCTTGTATATGTAATAAACACCAAATTCATATTTTTAAAAAGTGGGTGGAGTGTGGAGGTTAATGGATGGATGGGGACACGGCACAGAAGCAGGAGGAACAACACGAACAAAGCAGAGAGATGCGAGAGCCCCTGGCACGTTTGAGGGATTGCAACCATTCTTCACGCGGCTGGAAGGTGAGGAGTGAGATTTGGAGGGAAAGTGGAAACATGTTTTCTCAGCTGTGCAGAATTACAAAGTATACCTTCCTCAGAGGAGGAAAGCCATCTCAAGTTTCTCGCATTAAAAAGCATAAACAAATCTCTAGGCTCTACTAGGAGTTGATTTTTCCCCCCTTTTCCTGATTTTAAAATGCACGTACATCCTACACCAAATTCCAAGAAGACGTTGGATAGAGGCAGCGTTTTGAGCCTGCTCCATTTACTCTGCAGCGCCAGTCTTTTCAATTGTGATTTATGCTCAGACTGTGATGCAGTCAACTTAGTCAATTAACTTCACTCAAACCAAAGATTTATTTTCCATAAACATCTCCATTCTTATTTTTAGGAGGTAGTGTTATAACTATTTTAGTTCAAGTTGGTCCTATTTCATATATCTATTGCCATGTGACAAACGCTCCCCAAACTGAGTGGCTTAAAACAACCACCTTTGTATTCCACTATTCTGGAATCCAGACTGGCCTTAGCTGGACAAGCCCTCTGCTGATTTTGATGGTGGTCACTCATTGGCTGAATTCAGCTGTGGGCTGGCTGGGGGCTGGGCTCAGTTGATATGCTGGGATGGCAGGATTTCTCTCAGGCCGCTTCACATACCCTCTGGCAGGGTTGTCACACTTCTTATATGGCAGCGCAGGCTCCCAAGAGCACCAAAGCAAAGCAGTACTTCCTGACACGGTGGCACCTGACACGCTGCCACTTCTGCTACATTCCACTAGTTGAAGCTAGTCCTAAGCCCAGCCCAGATTCATGGCAAAGGGACTACACAAGGCTGTGAATGCCAAGAGGCATTGTTTCCTGGGGCCACCAATAAAACAGACTGCAATAGTTTGCTCTCTGGTCCCAGATGGCTCACAATCCTCCCACATTCCAAGACCTCTAAGAGTCTCATCTTATTACAGCATCAGTCTCAGGCTCAGGGTCCAAGGTCTTTTCATCTAATTCAGTTTGAAGTGTAGGTGAGACTCCTCAGGTATATTTCCTCTAGATCTGAAAACGTGTGAACTTGAGGCAAACTGTTTTTCCCCACATACTGGTGAGAAAGAGACAGGATAATCACAGTAGATACTCCCATTCACCATGGAAAGGAATGGAAGGCACATAGCAGTTGCTGGTCCGTAGCAATTCTGAAATCCAGCTGGGCCTATATTACCAATTCCCCCTGCTCCAGGGACAGTTCTGATTCCTGAGAGTTACATTTTTCATTGCTCATTTGTTTTCTACATGAATGTATCTCTAGACAGTTCTGGGTGGAAAATGTATTTGTTAGAGAGCTTCTTTTTTTCTTAACTCTAAAGTCTATACCCTAATTAATAATTGAACACATGCCAGGACAAAAAAAAAATGGTGCAGTGTTATAATCACAAAAGTCTCTTACAGAATGGTATTATATTGCAGCAACCATTAAGGCATGTTGCTTGGCTGCTTAGGAAAAACTAATAGCCAAGTAAGCAGACATCAGTGTGTACAAAGCATCGGACCCTCCAGGTGTCCTTCTCTTCTTTTCTGCCTCCCTGCCAGTCTAAGCTCCTTGCAGGCAGGTCAGTACTGTAGTCAAGAGTGTACACTCTGCAGTCAGACTGAGTCCAAACACCAGCACTGCTACTTAGTAGATGTGTAAAGTTGGACTAATTTTTGAGCTCTTTAAGCTTCCTCTCAGATAAAATAGAATGGTGATGGTACCTACTTCACAGGGCTGTTGTAAGGATTAAGTGGGGGTAATGCATATAGAGTGATTAGAACAATGCCCAGTGGGCACTCTATAATCATTTGCTTTTGATACTTTCTCTCCTTTTGAGTATTCCTTGAGCACACCATACTATAAGTCAGGTACTATAGTGGGTACTAAAAATGCCCGGGGGAGCACCTGACTCTACCCTTTCCCAAAGGGTCAGGAAAGGTTTTGCTGACTCCTGAAATGAGCCTTAAAAAGGATGAGCAGGAGTTTGTCAGGTGGGCAAGGAAAGGAAGGCTGCTCTACGCACTGAGAATCTCAATCTCAATGAGGGGGTGTAGGGGCCAAGTAATGGCACCTTGGGACAACTGCAAGAGGACTCATAAAACTTGAGCACAAATAGCATAAGACTGAAGGAGTCAGGGGACAAGGGAGGCTTGTAGCCTGGAGGACATGACACAGGGGACCAGATCACAAAAGACCTAAGCATCATACTCTGGAGTTTGAACATTGTCTTGTAACCTACCTTCTTTTTTTTTTTTTTATTTTTATTTTTTTTGGCTGTGTTGGGTCTTCGTTTCTGTGCGAGGGCTTTCTCTAGTTGTGGCAAGCGGGGGCCACTCTTCATCGCAGTGCGCGGGCCTCTCACTATCGCGGCCTCTCCTGTTGCGGAGCACAGGCTCCGGACGCGCAGGCTCAGTAATTGTGGCTCACGGGCCCAGCTGTTCCGCGGCATGTGGGATCTTCCCAGACCAGGGCTCGAACCCGTGTCCCCTGCATTGGCAGGCGAATTCTCAACCACTGCGCCACCAAGGAAGCCCCAAGACCTACCTTCTTAAATTGGCATATGGTCATGTCCTAGTGAGTATAAGGGGCTATAACTTAAACACAGAGCGCTTTTTTAGAGTGTACATTTTACTCTAAGATTCTTGGAAAAGAAACATTTTAAATTAACACATACCAGTTCTAACATTCTCTGATCCCAGTTTCCTGAAAAGAACATCAAGAGGAGGACAGAGTGTGTTACCAACGCTACTTTCTCCTCCACGTGCTCCCTCCGTGGAACCAACATGGCAGAAAGGCCTTTTGTTAGGGTTCCACCACCAGCCTGAGAAGCGTATTAGATCCTGTGAAGCACACTGGGATTCTGCCAACTCCCCAGCCTTCTTGTCCCCTCATATTAGTTGTCTCCCCCAGGAACAAATGTTAGAAGCAAAGGGTAGAAACCGTGGTGTGGCCTCATGTGCCACATTTGGTTATAAGTTCATTAAGATATCAAGTCTTACCCCCTGTACAGTCCTCACTACAACACCCCTCCATCTTCACTGTCCTTTGAGGTTCTAAGTTTGTTTCCTAATTTAGCCTCAATCCATTGAAGCACTCTTCTTGTTTGACCCCACTTCCACTGATCAGGCATTATCACGGTCATAATCCCTTCTGGCCCTGTCAGTGCTGAAAGTGGCCTGACTGCCCTGCATGCCAAGAACTTTCCCTGGGACCAAGCAATGGGTGTAACAATGTTATTTACCAATAACATTGGTAATTGTGTGCAGAGCCACAATTTTCGAAGTTGTGTGTATATTCTTCTCTTTTTTCTAACACCTCCTTTTTTCTGATGTTTCCACCTTTCCTTTGCTATCATCTAGTCTACCCTTTGGGCTCTGAATACATGCATCCCAACCTGGTATTCTTTTGTCTTTCACCTGCAGTACCAATTCTGCAGCATCTGGATGCTAGAGATTTCAATATCTATTCTTTTTTCTTCAGCTTCGGTGTAATTTTGAAAATTTTACTGAAAAATAAACTCTAGATAGCAGAGAGATGGGCTATTTTTATTTGAAGCAAAATCCGTTACTGTAACTGCTACCTGGAATAAAGAAAAAGACTTTTGGAAAACAAGGCATTGAACTATTCCCATAGCAACAAGGGAATGAGGCTTTTCTACATGACCCAATAGATGTTTATAGAACCACCAACTCCTAGAGAGGGTTACAAAGCAAAGAGCACAGGATTCAGAGGCCAAAGACCCGGGTACCAGAGAACCACCTCTGTCATTCATTGTATGTGACCTTGAAGTTCTTAGAATTCAAGTTCCTTGCATATAAAATGGGGTAAGGGATACCTGTGTCTTCAAGGTTATTGTGATGGTCAAATGAAATAATCTGTATGAAATTTTTTGTCTAGAGAGATCTAGACAAATTATAATCCCTCTTTTTGAGCAGATAATGCTGAAGTTTAGATCGGAAAGCAACCAAAGATGAACAAGCAAGGCGCGTGCGCGCGCGCACACACACACACACACACACCAGTCTTCTGGAACATGTAAAGGGTGGGGCTTAATTCAGAGACAAAAGCCATAGTAGGTGTGTGAGCCCTTGTTTCCCAATGTATTCAAAGAGCACACAAGGATCTAGCAAGGCCGAACTTCAGGCTCTGGAAGAGAAAGCTCAGTCTTTGGGCTGTGGGGCTTTTAAGGTGCATGACTGAGAGAGCACAGGTCCTTCACATGATATGACCTAGGGCTAGGGTCCAAAACTCGTGATCTCAGCAATATGATGGGGCAGAACCTTGTCTCCATCCTTACATCATAACCCCAGCACTCATCAGTTGTCAAAATCAAGAGGTTGGAGTCAGATCTGGAGGGGGTCACAGCTGTATAACATGGCAGAACTTCAGTATGCAGCCCAGGTCTGCTACCGTGGTATCTTGGTTGTGAGAGCACCAATCCAGCTAAACTGCCCCTCAGATTTCTGCCATACATTGGTTTGATTGTCTTAAACGCTCAGCTGGAGCTAGTTTCTATGGGGTTTTTCAGAGGCTACCCTATGAGGAGTCAGTCTTGGATAAGTAAGCCCTTACTTTTCGGTGGAGTAATAAAGAATACTTCTTTTTCCGATTTAGTTCTTAACATTTTGAGAAACAAATAAGCCAGGCAGTTGAAGATAAAAATAGCAGCCTTATTGCTGATAAAGCCTAGGGTGGAAATTTGGGTTAGGGGTACAGAAACAATGGGTTCCATGATTCTGCACTCCAGAACTAGGCAGACCAGCTACCAAGTCATATGCATCTTTTGTAAACCGTGGGCCTTTCTTGGCAGGAGCAAAATGTTTTCTAATAAAATTATCAAGTGGCCAATTTCTCTGAAGAGAGGCAGATCCAAAAGGGGACCCAGTAAGTGACAAGTTTCCCCCAGTCCAACCATCATAAGCAAAATATGGTAGATACATACAACCTAGGGGAGAGGAGGAGCCAGGTTAGTGATTGAGAAAGGCTAAAACTGTTAAAATAGACAGCCCACTAAGAAGTTAGTGCTATGAGGGACTTCCTTGGCAGTCCAGTGGTTAAGACTCCGAGTTTCCACTGCAGGGGATGGGGGTTCGATCCTGGTCGGGGAACTAAGATCCCGCAGGTCGTGTGGCGCAGCCAAAAAACAGAAGGAAAAAAAAAAAAAAAAGAATTTAGTGCTATGAGATTAAGTATCTACTTAGGAATCCAGTGTATTGTAGTCAGTCCTATTTCACATGAGAAAGGAGGTGTCTCTGAAGTATTCCATTAAATGGAGTCCCCATTTCACCCCCATGGATGTTTAGTATTAATAGAACTTAAGAAAACAGTCATCCCAATGACAAAGCCATTCCCCATGTAATGTCTCATTCAATCTTAAACCTGTGAGATAATAATAAGAGTGACTAGGACTGTTTTGCAGATGAGCTGAATGACTTGCTTAGGATCAAACAGCTAGTAAACAAAAGACCTGGAGACTTAGTTTTAAATATTATTTCAGTGAAACTATAGGAGTTTCACAGGACCTTACCAGCTTTCCACAACACACAAGAAAAATACTGGAAGGCTCCAAATCATTGCACTTCAGTGCAGTTATTTTAGGGGTAGCAGTGGCAAAATAACTTCAAAACCATGTGTTTGATCTGGGTTATCTTTCGGTTGCTTAACTTTCATCAAGGATGTGTCTGATGGACAGAGATTTCAATACTTAAAGTCACACTATAACTGCCCAAAGAGAAAGAGAAAGTGGAATGTTTTCACTTTCCCATTATTTCTCAGCTCAAAAATATTCAACAGGTTCCATTTTTTCCCCAAATATTGAACCAAATTGAGATAGGAAGAGTCCTAAAAACTACTATCTTTACTACAATCATTTACCGAGCACTTTCTATATGCCAAGCATTTCACCAGGCATGATAAATATGTAATCACAATCCTGTAAGGAGGTATTACTGTCTCTATTTTATAAATGGGGACACTTTGAGAGTTCAGAGAGATTAGTCCTTGTGTGTAAGTTCCCACAGCTATGAATTGATTAGATTAGAACTGTTGATTCCAAATGATCAATGCTATTAACATGACTTTAGAAAAGCAAAGGACTTCAGCTGTGAAAGGAGATCTTGCTCGGGACTTCCCCAGTGGTAAAGAATCCGCCTTCCGGGCTTCCCTGGTGGCGCAGTGGTTGAGAGTCAGCTTGCCAATGCAGGGGACACGGGTTTGAGCCCTGGTCTGGGAAGATCCCACATGCCGCGGAGCAACTAGGCCCGTGCGCCACAATTGCTGAGCCTGCGCGTCTGGAGCCTGTGCTCCACAACAAGAGAGGCCACGATAAAGAGTGGCCCCTACTTGCCACAACTGGAGAAGGCCCTCGCACAGAAACGAAGACCCAACACAGCCATAAATAAATAAATAAATAAAATTTTAAAATAAATAAATAAAATAAAAATAAATAAATAAAGCAAATAATTAAAAAAAAAAAAGAATCCGCCTTCCAATGCAGGGGATGCAGGTTCGATCCCTGGTCAGGGAACTAAGATCCCACACACCGCGAAGCAACTAAGCCCGCGTGCCACAATTACTGAGCTCGCGCGCCTCAACTAGAGCCCACGTGCCACAAACTACAGAGCCCACGAGCCCTGGAGCCTGCACGCCACAACTAGAAAGAAGCCCATGCGCCACAACGAAGACCTGACGCAGCCAAAAATAAAAATAAATCACCAAAGAAAGAAAGAAAGAAGATCTTCCTCTATAACCAACTGCCAGGTCTATCAGCAGCAACCACTCCCCTCAGAGGCTCAGAGGCTGAAGGCTTAAAAAGAGCATTAAAAATGGGTTTCAATCCGAAGACCCAACACAGCCATAAAAATAAATAAATAAATAAATAAATAAATAGAAACCCAAAGTCTAAAAAACAAAAAAAATGGGTTTCAATCTATTCATGTATTTTTAATGAATTTGCAAGTCTCTTATCAAGACTTCAGAAGTTCAAAATTGATACTGAGGCTAATAAAAAAATATAGAAAGAAGGAAAACCTACAGTATGCTATCGTGATAAATACTAAGGACATGAGAATGAATTAGTTATAGCCTTGGCCTCAGTGTTGAGGCATCACACAACGGATGTGAATTAATGGTATCCACAGGGAGCCATGGGCTCATGGAGAATTTAACTAAATTGATGTCTTGCTCTCTAAGATTGCTATATTTCATTTATACTTTTCCTGAATTGGAATAATTCAATGTTTTTATTTAAATGGTTACATTAAGTCTTACTGCAGAGTAAAGATTAATATGAATAGTGTCAAAATGACTTTATTGCCCAATGTGTTGAATTATATAAAAACAAAAAATCTATAACATAATTCATTACAAGAACTTAACAGCAACACTGTGCACCATGTGGGTCACTCACTTAGAATCACAGAATTCTGGAGCTTGCAGACACCCAAAGACTGTCCATCTCTCTGATACCAGAGGATCCTCAGGAAAGGGATTGGATCTCATGATTCTGTTGACCCACCTCCCTCATAACCTGGTTCCTTACTGGACACCAAACATATAATAATAGGAGTGAGTACAGAAAATAGTTTTTTCTGAATTGCATTTTCAATTTCTAAATTTTACAGAGACAAGGAGAAAGGCTGAATCTTAAATTAGTTAAACTATTTATTAGCTGTCTGTGTGGGAAGAATACTGCAGGAAGATATAATTATAAAACCTAAATGTAGCCGGGATCCAGCCTAGAGTTGTCAGCCTATTTACAAAACATGCCAAATATCAGATGGCATGCAAAGGGTAAATGTGTTAATAGCAGATAGGCAAAACATTGGCTGCAATTTTTAGGAAAGACTAAAGAATTTGGACTCAGCTTTTGGCAGAGCTGCTCTGCAACATACTTCATCTTTTGAAATCTAAGTGCTTAGAAACAGAAAGGGCTTGAAATAAATGAACAACGTTTATTTTAAGCACCTTAAGCATTGTTCTAAAATCTTTCATTTTCTACACAGAAAAATATAAATATGAAAAGCATGGTACTAACCACCAGAATGTTTTTTTCTGTAAATTGAAAATCCCAAAGTTATCCATCCCTTTCTCCAATTGTCTAACATAATACAATCCTATAAAATTTTAAGAAGAAAAAAAAGCCTAGAATTTTGAATCAGAAGAGTTGTATTTAAATAAGGTCTAGCTACTAAAACAGTTTTGCAAGTCTTGTCATCTATAAAATTGAGGATTGTATTGCCCTTACCTGTCTTGCTATAAAAATGCTGTGATTATTAAGATATTCTGATGGCTTATCAATACCTGCTGTTTGCTTTTGCTTGCTATGGAAATTATTTTAAACACTTCGGGATTTTTTCCACCCTACCACGACAATGATACATTTTCAATTTTAGTTTCTTCTCACTTTCCTTTTACTTCTCTCATCATCCAGGAAATGAGGTCTGTAATGGTTGCAAAGGGAAATAAAAGATGAATAAGATACTACTTTCAAGGAACTTACAATAGAAGGGATATGGGTACCAAAAAAATGTCCATGATAAAGCATAATCTGAAAGGATAGATTATTATAATAATGGCTTCCGATGAGCAATGCCTCCCTGTTTCCATGCACCTTTGCAATAGGACATTTTTGTTCCTCACATCAGAAGGCGGGAGTCAATTTCTCCATCCCCTTGAATTTGGGCTGGTTTTGTAACTTCTCTTGACCAAGGGAAGGTGGCAGAAGTCACATTGTGTAAGGTCCAGAGTGTAGGCATTACGAGACCTCATGATTCCTACCTTTACTCTCTTGGGACCCAACTGCCACGCCTAGATTTGGCTAAACTACGAAATGGCACTACAAAGTGGTGAGAGAGATCCCAGCCTTCCATCTATCTATGCCAAAACCATCTTAAACCCTCCAGCTTCTGCCAACTCACCAGCTGGACTACAGTCACATGACTGAACCTAGGCAAAACTAGCAGAGTAATTGCATAGCCAACCCACAGAAATGTGACAGTAAATAATTGGTTTCATCCACTAAATTTTGGAATGATAAACAACTGAGACATCTGTTAAGTACTATAATGGAAGTAAAAAGTGATTTGGGAATAAAGAAGAGTTAGAAATTATTTCCTGCTCAGTGGATAGGGGGTGATGGTGGTAAAGAAAACTTTACAGTAGTAATGGCTTTTAATGCTTTTCCTGTTATTCTTTTTTTGGGGGGGGCTGTATTTTATACAGCTTCATTGCAAATATTTAAAGTGTAAAATGTGATGAGTCTTGGCATATGTATACACCTGTAAACCATCATCAAAATCAAGACAATGTGTGTTTCACCACCCCAAAAAGTTTTCTGGTGACCCCCTTTATAATCCTGCTTGCTGCTCTCTCTCTCCATCCTCAGACAACCAGATGTTTGCCATGACTATAGTTTGCATTTTCTAGGATTTTATATAAGTGGAATCATACAATGTGTACTCTTTTTGTCTTCTTTCTGTCAGCTTGATTATTTTGAGACCCACCCAAGTTGTTGCATGTATCAATATTTCCTTTTCATTGTTAATGTGTATTACATTGTATGGATAGACCACAATTGGTTTATCCATTTTTCTGTTGATGGACATTTGGGTTGCTTCTATTTTGGAGCTATTACAAATAAAGTTGCTATGTACTTTAGTGCATATGTGTGGTCATATACATTTATTTCGCTTGCATAAATACCTCAGGATGGAATGGCTAGGTAGTATGACAGGTATATGTTTAACTTCTTAAGAACCTGCTAAGTTGACTTCTACAGTGGTTGCACCATTTTAAAACCTTACCAGTAGTATTACGTTACAGTTGTTCCGCATCCTCATCAACCCTTGGTATGGTGAGTTTTTTCAGTTTTAGCCATTCTCATAAGTGTGGTGTTAATTTGTATTTTCATGACTAGTGACACTGAGCATCTTTTCATGTGCTAATATGCCACCTATATATTTTCTTTGGTAAAGTGATTGTTCAAATCTTTGGCATATCTACTATACTCCAATAAAAAATTTTTTAAATCTTTGGTGTATTTTTATTGTTTACATTATTATTATTAGATATGAGATATAAGAGATTTTATGTATCCTAGATAGAAGTACTTTCTTGGATATATGTTTTTTGAATATTTTCCCCCATTTTGTAGTTTGCCTTTTCACTTGATAACAATATCTTTGGAAAAGTAAAAGTTTTTTTTTTTTTATTTTGATGAAGTCCATTTTATTGATTTTTCTTTTTTAGTTCTTGCTTTTTGTATCCCAGTTAAGAAACAATTGACAAACCAATGTTGCTATGATTTTCTCCTATGTTTTCTTCAAGAAGTTTTATACTTTTACCTCTTACATTCAGGTCTATAATTCATTTTGAATTTCTTTGTATATTAGTTTAAGGTAAGGGTTGATGTTCATTTGGATTCTTTGTTGTTTTGTTTTGGGT
The DNA here is from genome assembly GCF_028564815.1 of Eubalaena glacialis. Lineage (NCBI taxonomy): Eukaryota > Metazoa > Chordata > Mammalia > Artiodactyla > Balaenidae > Eubalaena > Eubalaena glacialis. The sequence goes on from NC_083732.1 coordinate 73,770,090, forward strand.
TTTTTTTTGTGTGTGTGTGTATGGATATCGATTTGTTCCAGCACCATTTATTGTAAAAAACTACCATTTCCCCCATTGAATTGGCTTGGCACTTTTGTTGAAATCAATTGATTATATATACATGGGTCTATTTCTGGACAAATTCCATTGATCCATGTCTATCTTTCTTTTTCATGTGTCTATCTTTATATTGTCTTGATTACTGCAGCTTCATAGCAATATTAAAATCACTGCCTACACGGAGAAAATATTTGCAAATGATATGACTGATAAGAGATTAATATCCAAAATATATAAACACCTCATACAACTTAATATCAAAAAAAAAAACCCAATTAAAAAATGGGCACAAGATCTGAATAGATATTTTTCCAAAGAAGACATACAGATGGCCATACAGGCACATGGAAAGATGCTCAACATTGCTAATCATCAGAGAAATGCAAATCAAAACCACAATGAGATACCGTCTCACACTTGTCAGAATGGCTATCATCAAAAAGACCACAAATAACAAATGCTGGAGAGGGTGTGGAGAAAAGGGAACCCTCTTGCACTGCTGGTGGGAATGCAAATTGGTGCAGCCACTATGGAGAACAGTATGGAGGTTCCTTAGAAAACTAAAAATAGAACTACCATATGACCCAGCAATTCCACCCCTGGGTATATATCCAAAGAAAATGAAAACACTAATTCAACAACTTTTTGCAACAACATGGATGGACCTGAAGAATATTATGCTTAGTGAAATAAGTCAGACAGACAAATACTGTATGTTATCACTTCTATGGGGAATCTAAAAATAAAACAAACTAGTGAGTATAACAAAAAAGAAACAGACTCACAGATATAGAGAACAAACTAGTGATTACCACTTGGGAGAGGGGATTAAGAAGTATAAACTACTATGTAGAAAATAAATAAGCTACAAGAATATATTGTATGGTACAGGGAATATAGTCAATATTTTATAACTGTAAATAGAGTATAATCTTTAAAAATTGTGAATCACTACCTTGTATACCTGAAACATACAATATTGTAAATCAACTATACCTCAATAAAATAAATAAAAGACAGGAAAATACCCAATACAATTGTTGTATGTTGACCTTATATCCTGCCACCTTAAGAAATTCATTTATTACTACTAGTAGCTTTTTGGTAGATTAATTAGGATTTCCTAATTGCAGATGATTGTCATCTACAAATTAAGATGGTTTTCTTTCTTTCTTTCTAATTTGAATGCCATTCATTCATTTAGCTTTGCTGCATGGGCTAGAACATCCAGTACAATTTGAATAGAAGTGGTAAGAATATACCCTTGCCTTGTTCCTGATATTAAGGAAAAGCGTTTCAGTCTTTCACTTTAAGTATGATGCTAGCTGTGAGTTTTTCATAGATGCTCTTTATTAGGTTGAGGAAGTTCCCTTCTATTTGTAGTTTGCTGAGAATTTTTATCAAGTATGGAGGTTTGACTGTTCCATTGGATTTTTTCTATTTTTTCTTTTTGTTTTTTCTTTCTTGCATCTTTTGAGATGGTCATGTAGAGGAATTAAGTCCTTAAATACCAGTGATTGTTATCCTTACCCCCACTCCCAGCCACCTTTAGAGTTCTGTCCCTGGACCTCCTCTCTTACGTTCCACAAAATGAAAAGACCTGTACGTTACAATGGCTTTAACTAACATCTGCGTGTAAATAACTTCCAAGCATATATGTTTCATCACAAATTCTCAACTGAAATTGAGACCAATATTTTCAGCTTCTAAATGTACTTTATCTACCAGGTTATCCTCCACATATATCTATGAAGATAAATACGTGTAAGATAAAAATTCAATATCTATTCTCTTCAATTAACTGACATTGAATTAAATAGGATCCTTAATTTGAATTTATACCTTTGTATACCAACGAATATCTTTTAAATGTAGGGAATTCCCTGGTGGTCCAGTGGTTAGGACTCTGCGCTTTCCCTGCTGAAGGCATGGGTTCAATCCCTGGTCGGGGAACTAAGATCCTGCAAGCCGCTGGTGCGGCCAAAAAAATAATTAATTAAAAAAAAAAGTCTTGGGTTTCCCTGGTGGCGCAGTGGTTGAGAATCTGCCTGCCAATGCAGGGGACACGGGTTCGAGCCCTGGTCTGGGAAGATCCCACACGCCGCGGAGCAACTAGGCCCGTGAGCCACAACTACTGAGCCTGCGCGTCTGGAGCCTGTGCTCCGCAACAAGAGAGGCCGCGATAGTGAGAGGCCCGCACATCGCGATGAAGGGTGGCCCCCTCTTGCCGCAACTAGAGAAAGCCCTCGCACAGAAACGAAGACCCAACACAGCCAAAAATAAATAATAAATGAATTTTTAAAAAAAGTCTTCATTAAAAACATCTTTTAAATGTAAAATCAGAAAAAGAAAATCTGAAAATTTTTTTTTAAATACTAAAGCCAAAACATTATAATGCAGGGTTTCTTAATCTTGGTACTATTGACATTTTGTGCTAGATGATTTCTTATTATGGGGGCTGCCCTGTGCATTGTAGATATTTATCAGCATCCTTGGCATCAGACCCCCTAAATGCCAGTAGCACCCGCTATATACCCCTCAGTTATGATAGCCAGAAATGTCTCCAGATGTTACCAAATATCCCCTGGGGAGGCAGCAAAATCATTCCCAGTTTGAGAACTACTGATGCAGTTACTTGCAACAGATCAGTGCTCACATAGAGATCAACTAGAAGAACCATTTTTTAAAATCTGCTTGAAGGCATTGGGGAGCCTCTAAGAAACTAGGATATGATGGGTTTCCACTGCCTTCAAATAAATAAGCTGGGTGATGTGGTGGTGGATTTAATAATTTATAGCAACTAGTGATAGCCGTGTTGCTCATTCTTTCCCTTTCTGAAAAGAAATTGTTATTGCATACTGGATGTATAAGGGCAGATACTTTTTTCACTTATAGGTTATCCGATACCAGAGTCAGTTTAAGACATTATAGAGAAAATGGCACATTCCCAGAGTTCAGTGCAGTCATTGCATGTAAACTTGAGCCCAATCCCTTGTGGTTGGGTGTCTTCCAAGATGCCCTCCCTTCTTCCAATTTTTGGCTATACACTTGGCCATACAGAATGGAGAGATTTACAAGTATCCCTTTCAGCTTAGTGTGTTCATGTAATAGAGGTTTGATAGGTAAGTAGATGAGCCATGTGGTAACTTAAAAGTCGGTTAAGCCCTTCACCTTTCTTTTTAGTTCCTTCCTCCTGGGTAGAGTATGGATATGATAGCTGGGGCTGAAGCAGCCACTTTAGATCATGAAGTGACTTTGTGAATAAAAGCTACACATGATGAAGCAGGAGGATGTGAATCTGGGTCTCTGACTAATTTGTGGAGCATAACCTTTATACTCACCCTAGGAAACATGCCACAATAACTTTATATAAGAGAAATAAATTTCCATCTCATTTCAGCTACTGTTATTTTGGGGGTTTGTTACTTACAGCTAAACCTAATCTAAACTAACTAGAAAAGTTCAGGGCAGTGGTTCTCAAAGTATATAGAAGTGTGGTCTGAAGGCTGCTGATTTTTTTAGGGAGTTCATGGGTAGAAGATGAACCACAAACCAATTAGCTTGAAGCAAAATGTGTGAAGTTCAGAAGTGATATAGAATGTGACATAGGAAGTGATACGGTTTTTATACAGTACTGATACAGAATGGGTTGGGAGTCAAGCCAGAATTCAAATACCTAGAAGGAAGAGCATAGTGATGTGGGTAGTAATGATTCACTCTTTAAACAAATCTCTGCTGTACATCTACCGTGTGTCAGGCACTGTACGGAGCATTACGTATAGAGATGTAAGCAAGACAGATGAGATCCCATCCTCTGGGGCACTGACATTTAAAGCACAGTTAGTCAGATCTTTTTCCTCTTATGAAATGTGGGCTCTTTACCTGAGTCGGTATGGGAGAAAGAACAGTTAAAGCTGTTAACAATTGTAAAGCAATTATACTTCAATAAAGATGTTTAAAAAAAAAAAAAAAAAAAAGCTGTTAACAATTAAAGAATGAACTAAATTAAGATTTGTTCTTGTTTGTACTTGTCCCAAGTAGGGGTGGGAAAGAAAATGTTTGATTTATATGCTTTTAAAGTAACAGTGTGGGACATAAAATACATTCTAAAAACTGCACTTTCCATTTCCATCAGTCTGAGGTTGAGGAAAAGAAGAGAAAATAAGGAAGAGAAAAAATACATTTGAGACATAAAGGAGACAGATACAGACACACTGCAGAATCAATACTGCAGAGCAAGAATGGTGGGGGTGGGGAGGTTGATGTGCAAAAGGAAAAATCTTAATTTTAATTAAGGTGCCTAACAGCTTTCTTTGACTCAACTACCTCTCTTAAACTCCACTTATATCTTGCATCTGCATAAATATTTTATGAGTGGTAAAGCACTACATAAATGTATAGCCTTCATATTATTAGCAGATACCAAATCTTTACTGAATTTCACAGTTCTCACAGAAAATTCCTTTATCGTACAGCTTTTGAGGGTTCCCCCCATCTCCCCCTGAAAGTAGTTCCTTTGAGTTTAACTCTTCAGTCACCATTCTCACATTTTACTCATTTAAACAAAGGTTTGACTTGTAGTTGTGGAGAAATTATATAATCTACCATATGTCTACTCCATCTTTTTAATCTTTAAAAGTCAATAAAAAAATTGCTGAAATTTCTTTCATTCATAAACTTATCAATAGCATTAACCTAGGTATGACATCATAAAATTTCATATAAATACCAATACAAAACACCATGTGCTTCATATGGCTATCAGTATAAGATCAATAGATCCTGAAAGTTCTGAAGCTTCAAAATTAAAATGTTACAAGTTCCTGCTTTAATTACTACTTCATTTCTAAACGTCAGGGGAGAAAAACTAATTTCAGTGTTACAACCCATATGTCAATAACATTATTACTTTGGTAAAAACAAGTGATCTGTTAGTAAGGTTTCATTATGAGCACACAACAAACCCTAAATTATTTGCTGATAGGTTGGTTATCCACTGACTTTATGCATTCTAGGATAGCTTCCCCATGCTTCTGAGTCATTTCCATTTACTACTGTAAGTAAATATGCAGGGGTATTAATATTTAAATATTAATATTTAGGCTTAATGCAGAAAACATGAATAATCAAAACAAACAAGAAAACTTCTTACATGCAATCCCACTCCTGGGCATATATCCGGAGAAAACCATAATTCGAAAACATACATGCACCCCAATGTTCATTGCAGCACTGTTTACAATAGCCAGGACATGGAAACAACCTGTCTATCAACAGACGAATGAATAAAGAAGATGTGGTATATTTCTACAATGGAATATTACTCAGCCATAAAAAAGAATGAAATAATGCCATTTGCAGCAATATGGATGCACCTAGAGATTATCATACTAAGTGAAGTAAGCCAGACAAATATCATATGACATGGCTTATATGTGGAATCTAAAAAAAAGATACAGACGAACTTATATACAAAACAAACAGACCCATAGACATAGAAAACAAACTTATGGTTACCAAAGTGGAAAGGAGGCAGGGAGGGATAAATTAGGAGTTTGGGATTAATATAGACACACTACTATATATAAAATAGATAACCAACAAGGACCTACTGTATAGCACAGAGAACTATACTCAATATTTTATAATAAGTTATAAGGGAAAAGAATCTGAAAAAAAAATTATGTATATATATAAAACTGAATCACTGTGCTGTACACCTGAAACTAACACAACATTGTAAATCAACTATACTTCAGTAAAAAAAAAAAAAATCTTACAATGCATTCCAAACTGAAATATATTTCATATGGTGGGGATTTTCTTAACACCAACTTCCTAGAATGTAGCGTGATACCTTCTCTTCCCAGATATCTGTGTTGTGTATGTTCTCACTTCTTTCAGGTCTCCCCTGACCACCCTGTAAAAAAATAAGCACCCACGTATGACCACCGGTACTTTCTATCCCCCTTGTTTCATTTATCTCTGCAGAACTTATCACCACTATTTAAGTGTACATTTGCTTTCCTATATTCTCCTCCCCAGCTCATGCCCCCCATAGAATAACCTTCATGAGAATACGGATGTTCTGGCTGTTCATTCAGAGCCTTGAACAGTTCCTAGTATATAATATGCAACCAAAAACACAGGATTTGTTCAATGGACTTGGAGATTTTAAGTACAATTCCCTTAAGTTGCAAGTGAGAAAATAACTCCATAAATATAGAGGCAGAAAGGAAACTGAACAGAGAACAGACATTACAGAGTCCATGCAACTGATGTCCCAACTGCATAGTAAGTAGTTCAGAACACAGACTTCACACCTGGACAAAACCAGACTCTAGTCCACTTATGAATAGTGACACCCTGGGCAAACTAACCTTTCCACGTCTCAATTCACCCGATACAAAATAGGGATGATAACAGCACCAACTTAACATTGTTATTACAGTGATTAAATGTGATTATGTATGTAAAATACTACAGTACATAGCAACAAATAAGTACTTAATAAAAGGGAGCTAACATTGTATTTACCATCATCATCATCATTGACATCATCATCTCACTCAGGCTCCACAGACTATTTTCTAATATTTCCCAAATAATTTATGGGTAAGACTGACTATCTAGCTTCTAAGTTCACACAACCAAGAAGCAGCAAATTAAAGAGAGAGAGAGCAATTGCCAGAAGTGACAGCAGCAAAAAAATGGGAGGAAAATGAAAAACTATAAAAACCAGATTCCCAAGGTACTGCATTACAGCACAATAACAATGTCCATAAAGATGACACTTAGCCACTAAGAAAAAGATTACATTATATTACATTTAATACACTCGTAAGATGGCAAGAAAATATAATTCTACAATTAGGAAGATTTACTTCAAAATGGTTTACCTGAACTTTTGGTGTAAAAGATAAACTTTCATTACCTTCAAAATTCATCTTCTGGAAAAACGGAGTAAAGTAAATGAGGTGTTATTATATAGAAGGCTTGGATATCTCTGCTGTAAATAAATACCCATCAGTGTAATTTTCGCCAATCTCTCTATCTAAAGCTTTTTTGACATCCTATTAAAGATCAAATTATCTCAATATGGGAATCATCCTTCTCTCATAATGTGTAATGTTGTATCTCAAGTGTGGACTTCAGGGAAATGGTGAATAGTTCCATTTTACTGTCTCAGTGTCACTGCTACAACCCTGTAACAAATCTGCATTTATTAATCCTATTTCTTTTAAGCTACAGAATAACCAGGGTTTTCTGAGATTAGGAAGAAAATCAAATTTCAAAATCAAAACCACATTCCAAAATTTCTTAAAAGGTATTTTTCTTTGTTCAATTCCTTTGTAAAAACATTGGTCACCATTTAACATACAGTGCCAACAAAATGCACCCAATCTACATGCATAAACAAGTCAATAAATCATAATACACAGACAACATGAATTTCAAACGAAGAGTACTGACACAGCTCACGTTGCATTTAACCATAGTTATAGTTGCTCCCAAAAAAGAAACAGCTAATATGAGAAATAAGAATTCCAGTTTCAATCTGAAATAAAATTCCTCGTGACAAGTAATATGAAACAATGATTATATGAAGTCATTATCTTAAAGGGAACCATTTTTCAGAAGTCACTTTGTGCAAAGCACCATACTAGTATAGAATAAGATCTTGAAAAAAATGTGTACCTTAGGTTAAGGACAAAAGGGCTCCATTATTTTTTTAACTAATTACCTGAATGATGCAAATTTTTATTGTGTCCATAAATTAAAATACTTTTCAATATGAAGGTTATATAGTCCATATTTTGACATTTTAAATAATTCTACAGACGCTCAGCTAAAAAGATTCTGTAGGACTGGGTTATTTTCACGAGCAAAAAAAATGAAAGCACTCATCAAAAGCCCTTTCTAAACTCACAGGCAAAGTTCCTGGATATGGGATTTAATTAATAAAAAGAAAATTTAAGCACCACAATAAAATATGTTTTTAGAGAACAGAAAGGACTGGCAATACAGTTAGGGACAAAAGCACTTAAACATTTACCCAAAAAAAAAAAATTTTTTTTTAAAAATAATCACTCTAATCCTATCATCTGAAATAATAAAAAAAAAATTTTGGTGTGTCTGTGGTATTATGTGGAAGATACAAACCACAGTTCTATGTAAAATGTTAAGTTTTAAAATTCTAATTTGATCAAATGAGACTGTCATAGTATTTGTACATAATAAGAATGTTATATATTTATTTTTATATTCTATGATTAAAGGACACCACTAAAACCATTTTGAAGTACACAGAAGAGAATTTATGACAAATTGCCTTGTGAGAAAAAACAGCTCCTCTGAAAATAAGACCTCAAAGTAAATATGTGCAAATAAAACTTTAAAAATAAGGTAGCTGTAAATAGAGCCATCTTTAAGTTTCCCTTCTTTTGCATCTATTTAGCAAAATAAATAATTTCAGTGGCCCAAATAGTAACTTTAATTTCTGTTTTTCTCCTCCATGATGTGTTCAACTACTCTTACAATTAAGAGTAATTTTTTAGCCTGCGTAACAGACCACATGCTAACAAACTTTAAGGGTTCATAAAATTAAAATTTATGATTCACAAGTATAGATATGAATCCTATCTATGCCTAAATCAGATACACAAGACTGGACATAAGTAACTTCAATCTAAAATATGATTTAAACACCACAAAAAAAGAAAAGGGACCAAAAAAGGGAGAAAGAATTTCTCCTCATATGTCTTTTGACCACTAGGCTATATATAGCAAAAAGCAAAACATAAAATATTTATTTTTCACCTCAAAAGAAGTTATCCAGAAATAAAATCCGCTAAAGAAGATACAACAATGTCAAAATTATGAGTACTCAAACTCATTCAATTCAGATGAGAAGACATTTGGGGGGGAGAAAAGCCTTCCCAAACAGTATTATTTGTATTTTATTAACCTTACAAATATCACCTCAACTTCACCACTCATACCATAAACCTTCTTGACAGTTTCCATTTTATACTTCTGTGAAAAAAAATTTTTTTTCCCTCTTAATTTTCCAAGTGTCATGTCAAACCCCTTAGTTCACACCTTAATTCCACAATCCCCATTAAAAATACTCTAAAATAATGACTTTCCCTTAGGAGTCAGAAATCACTATGTAATTATTCAAAACTGAGAAATTAAATTGGTAAAAAAACCAACTCAAAATAATACACTTGTTAACATATATGGTTTTATGTAGTAGGGAGACCACATAATTGTTCATCCTGATTAATCTCCGGCTCTTGAGACAATAAGGTCTGAAAATTAAAATGAGTGATAGGTACTTAAAATATTTAAAGTCTCTGTCCATTTTGAATAGATGTGAGAGTTTTTTTTAAATGACTGAAATTATACGATTGTAAATGTTTACTGTGAAACAGTACAAAATTGATGTAGCCAAAAAGAGTAAAAAAAAATCTTTAACTGATGTTAAACATCTTAAGTAATTTGGAAAAAATCTTAAGGTTGAATTGTAACTATAAGGGAACAACAACAGAAAATGCTTTCATGCATGTACACGTGGTAAGTAACAAATAGGCAAACGCCAAGTCAGCACAGCACATCAATGACTGATACTTAAATGATATTTTGGTATATAAAGAAAGAAAAAGAAAAGGTAAAATGTTGACTGCCATTGATGAAAAAGCATTTCAACAATTTACACAAAAGTTTTTTTAAAAAGATGTCCTAAGAAAACCAAGCCACAATAAGTTAATGTTTTCCATAATACATGCTGAATTAGTTGATCCCATATCTATGCACTGTTACTGTCTTAATTCCTAAATGTTGTGACAGCATATTTAATAATTGAGGTACATTAGTTTACATCTTTTTATAGGTATCCTAAGAGAGTTAATTTTTCTTTTCCAGTTTTTCATCATCTTCACCTCCTCCAAAGAAAATCAAAGGAAACATTCCTAGAATGCAGCCAATAGTCACCCCAACAGCTTTGCCCTATGGAAACAGAAGAAAAGATTTTTTGACAGTTAATTTACCCCTGTAAGAGGAATCCTTGCTTAAGTATCTGATAAAAATTAAAAATTACTATGTACTATAAAATTCAACTGTGACTGTATTTCTTTTGATCATAGTAACTTAAATATAAAAATAATGTACAAAAGGTTCTAGAACAAATAATATGTAAAGTTCAAAGCAACAAGGAAAAAAAAATTTTTTTCAAATTGCCATAAAAATAACATTAGAGGGGCTTCCCTGGTGGCGCAGTGGTTAAGAATCCACCTGCCAATGCAGGGGACACGGGTTCAAGCCCTGGTCCGGGAAGATCCCACATGCTGCGGAGCAACTAAGCCCGTGCGCCAACTACTGAGCACGCATGCCACAACTACTGAAGCCCGCGCACCTAGAGCCCGTGCTCCGCAACAAGAGAAGCCACTGCAATGAGAAGGCCGCGCACTGCAACAAAGAGTAGTCCCCGCTCACCACAACTAGAGAAAGCCCACGCATAGCAATGAAGACACAATGCAGCCAAAAATAAATAAATAAATTTATTAAAAAAAATGAATTAACATTAGAGAAGTATTCAAGTAGAAAAACACTTTTTAAAAATGTCAGAGATAGGAAGAAAGGAAATATCTCACCAAGTACTCTCAACATATTTGGATTTGCTACCCTTTGTATATATTCCTTTTCAATATTTATCCCCATGTATACCTAATTATATGTAGGTCTAATCATTATGTAAACATAGCTTTGTTTTCTGCCTTATTCCTTCCCCCCACAGCCACACATGTTATAATAAACTCCTTTCCAAACTGTTTCATAAACTTAATTAAAAAACTTCTAAATTCCACTGAATTGATGGGCCTATAATCTACGTAAAGCTCTTTTTTTTTTTTCTCCCGGCCACACTGCGTGGCTTGTGGGATCCTTGTTCCCTGAGCAGAGATTGAACCCGGGCCCCATGCAGTGGAAGCACCGAGTCCTAACCACTGGACCACCAGGGAATTCAAGCTCTCCTTACCATTAAAAATCATTGCTACTTTTTCACCACTGCAAATGACAGAACAATAAACATTTCTGTGTATAGTTCTTCCTCAATGATTTATTTAAAAATCAAATAATATGAATATTTGTGCATAATCACAGGATACTGCCATGCTATCTATTCTAGACAAAACTGCAAATATGTGTATACCCATTGCAATATATTTATATGTATACGTACACACAATTTTTCTGCGATCTCACCTACATTAAAAAAATATTTTTTAATTTTTATAAATGATTTTTAAATGATGCATTCCTATGATGACTATTAAGGTTATACACTTTTGAATTAAGTTTCATGTCTTCATACAGACATTTACTGAGAATCTACAAAGTACCAAACTCTATGCTAGGTACCAGGGAGACAGACAGGGTCCAAGCAGATGCAGTCTGTCTCTCTCCGCTAGGAACTTCCAGTTAGTTATCACGTTTTTCTACTTGCTAGTCAATATACTTGGAATTCTCTCATTCACCTAGTAAATGTCTCATCAATAATTTCAAAATAAGCTTAGATCTAATACTCACCAAGAAATCTATACACCAGAAGAAATTTCTCTCCACAAAGAGTTAATTCTTTTCCTGGTGCTTCTGCTGTATCTGGTGCATAATTCTATTACTGAATATGTCACACTAAATTATAATTTATTTAATATGTCTGGTTCCTTACCTACACAATCCTTAAAAAGAACTATAGTCTATTACTCATTTTATGTCCTTCAGTCTCAGCACATAACTGATACTCCTCAACAGTAACTGAATCATACAAAGAATTTTTCAAAAATCAAGTATACCTACAAAAAATAGTCAATAAAAAATTATTGCTTTTCTGAAGCTGCCAAGGCTTGGATAGTTTTTGTTAAAAATTCCACTCAAATCAATTTTAGTCTCAAATTTCTCAAGGGACTGAATACAGTGTCTTGCTCTGGCTACCCAAATTCACCGTCATAAGCCATATAAAGTACTCACCAAATGTGTACTAACACGTGTTTGCCACATGTCAACTTGCTTTGGTGTGAGATCAGGAATTGATAGGCCTAACCTGGAAGCCAAAGCTTCAACGTAGCCTGCAAGTCTTTAAAAATACAAGAGGACAGAATATAAGTTTTTAAAGAGACACACAATGTCCTCACATAGGAAAAACTAATTACTACAAAGATAAGATCATTCTATACCTGTAATTGGCACTCTAGAAATGGTATAAACATTCTTTTACAACTTCCATCTTCATTGTGTATAAATATATTTGGTTTAAAAATTTTCAGACTGACATATTTAATGCACAGGTAAATTAATTAACTTAGAGTGATTATTCTCTACCATTACCCTAAAAAGAACAATTCAAGGTATATAAAAATTTTTACAACACTTATAATTTATTCATTTATTCCAAATTCAAAGCAAAGCACTTTAACATATAAGTTAATAACTATCCTCAGAAAACAAAAACTTCCAAAATTTATCAGATTGATATACTACGAAAAACAGCCTACAATTTTCAGGGCAATTTCAAGTATTTATCAATTCTAAGTTGCCATTGCTTATTGGATACAATCTTACTTTAAGAACTGTAAGAAAGAAAAAAAATTGCCAATTAAACTATGCATACCATCAATTATAAGATGGATCCCAATGTCAGATATGTTAAGTTCTAAAAACCTGTGCTACTAAGATTGATAAAATGTGGTATTTGTTACCTAATGTTATTTTTAAAAGGCAGAGGAGAAGTAGTTCTTAAATATAAGACTCCTAACAAATCTTTATCTCTAATAAAAAAATAATTGTTTAATGATACAATCTAAAACCAAATGGCCTTAGAGATCTATTAGATCATTTGATTCTATTAAATATAGAAAGCTATCACAGTAGCTATATAATATTATCATTATTAACCTTAATGTTGGAAACTGGGAAATGGAATGTTTAAGGGGTAATATCATTATAGGTTTATGTCAGGAATTCCAGGAATATAAAATTTCTGCTTCGGCCCAGAACAAAGAAACTGTGTTTTTAACATTAGCTCTGGCCCCAAACTCCAGTGCAGAAATCTAATATATAGAGTTAGGTCATATATAAAGCTGCTTTTCTCCAGATTATAGGGCTAAGTAGACCTCTACTAGACCCAGATCCAAATCTCAAAACTTACCATTCTAATGAACCAAAAAAGGAAGAAACAGAACCAAAGACTGAGCAAGAGAAAATATGTTTATCACAAAAATTAATGCCAACTTAGTCTAATTTATACTTCCCAGGCTTCCCCAAGCTCAGGAAGCAGCCCAGGCCATCTGCCGCTTAGAAGAGAGAATGTAAAAACAGAAAGAGAGAAAGCTGGCCTTTTCCAAGTAGGCATCCTCAGTTTGTTTCATCATTCCTGCCACATGGAATAAAAAGAGAAAAAACTAGCCAAGTCCCTGTATGTTTTGGCCATTATTCTCTGAAAATTCCTCTCTCTAGAAAACATGCCCAGTCAGTATCCTCACATTTGAGCCATATTTCTTATCTTTGGGTTTAGTGGGAGGAGGGTGGGGGTGAAATAATGATAGGGGTTCTTACTTTTAGTCCTGTCTCACCCTTGGAAATGTTTATAAAATACATATAAACACTTCAGTAAATGAAAATTCAACTTACCTTATGGTAGTTTTAGAAAAAATTTTGCACATATCAGAATTGCTTGAGAAGATTATTAAACACAAATGTCAGGGTCCCATCCCCAGAGACACTAATTCTGCATGACTGGGATGTGAGCGAGACATCTATATTTGATGCACACCAAACATTTAGTGCTATTGATTTAGAAACATTAAAGTTAAAAATTTAGTTATAAAACACACATGCAAAAATAAATGTCCCTTTTTAAAATCCTTCTCAATTAAAGGAGAATGGAGAAGAGAAATAGAGCAAGTACACACATGCACAAATGAATAAATGAATGAACTTACCCAAGACCAGCTAAATCTGACACAAGGTTTCCCAAAGCAGCAGCTAAAAAAATGAAAAATGGACAAGTGAATTATTACATAGAAGTCAGAAAAATCAATAAAGCACTGGTCTGGAAGAGTTATCACATTTCTAAACTACAATGACAATATCCAAAGTAGTTCATTCGACAGCTCTGAATCTTGAGATCTCCAAAATAGAACACAATATTTCTGAGATTATAGTATTCTACCTCCATCAAGTAGTAGGTTTTTTCTAATGTGGCAGCCAGTTTCCATTTTGGTTTCAGTATTAAAACACCTGTACGATATTTTGTAGTTTAACTTTCAGATAATATTTAAGGGAATTTGAATACTTGAAAGTTAAAGAGTAAAGCTATATGTACAGCTATGACATTCAAGAAAATCAAGGAGAGGAAATGTCTCTTTCATTAACTCATCTACTTCACGTGTTCCATAGAATAAAACAACACAGAATCATTCCCAAATGTCACCATCATGAAGAGTACAGTGGTATTTGGGGGGAAAGAGGAGATAGAACCAAATTAGATTTTCAATCTTGTATTTCCTTCCTTGACTTTTCTGCCCAACCTGAAAATAAATAATTTGATAGAGAAAAAGAGTAGGAAGGTTTTAGGGTAACACTGAATTAAGAGAAAAAAAATTTTAATATAGTCAATCTAGTAGATTATTGTTACCCATTAACTAACTTAAAGTACCTAAACTTTCTCAGAAAAATATGTGCTACATATACGAAATTAAAAATTAGAGGAATAGGATTACGTAGATAAACTAAGAGACATCTCAGTGAATAAACTCATTCAAATAAAGTATCCTCTTCTAAACCTAACCTACTAAAATGTTTCATAAATATACAATGGAATAATAACATTACTATTATTAAATACCTGCCATAGTTGAAATTCCCAAAATAACTCCAATAGATAACTCAATATGGGTTCCCTGAAAAATGATTACAAAGAAATTAATCTTAAAAATTAAAACTGAAGTTACTATCAAAGAATAGCAAAACATTAATAAAAAGAGGTAAAATAATCAATGTTATCACAGCAAAATTATATATATAAAATATGCATAAATATACACATATACTACAGCAATTCACTTAATTATTAAATATTGGGTTGACCAAAAAGTTCATTCGGATTTTTCCATAAGAGGTTGTGGAAAAACCCAAATGAACTTTTTGGCCAACCCAATATATGCATTCATGCAGAAATAACATCAATATTTTATTTATTAAAATTAGGCTTTCATAAAAATAAAAAATAGCAACACACATAGCAATATAATTCAAAATTAATAATCTAGAATTTATATTTTCTTACCACAGAAAGTTGTTTTAATGCTTTTGAACATAAAGACAACCAACTCACCTAAATTTTAAATTCTGAATGATACAACTATACTATTGATATTTACCCTATAAAAGATTTAAAAGACAGACAAAACCAGTTTCTAGGGACCCAAAAAATCAGACTTCAAAAATTATCCTTAAAACACTTAGTTCTTTAACCGTTAAGTAATGAGACTGTATGATTCATTTATCAGCAACAATAGCATTTAATACAATAGAGCTACAGCAAAAATTAGGTTCCACTGTATTTCCACTGAATTTATTGAGAGTTTAAGATTTTCTATGTCTATCTCATTTCTCTAAAGAAAAGAGGGGCTCGTATTTTTACTTCTACTTTAAAGAGAAGGAACTGAAGTGAAGAAGATTAAACCATTCTAATGGATTATTGCATAGAATAAAGAAGAAATCCTACAATCTATTGTGCTAATTCAGTTCTAATCCTTACACAATTCGGCCATAAGTGGACTTAATTTTCAAAAGCTCTCTTGAATACTGATGCTTGAAAATTTCTAAAACTTTTAAAAAAATCTCAATAATACTTATGGAGAAAAAAAAAGAATGCCCTACAAATCTCAATGATATTTGTGGAGGAAAAAAAAAAAAGAATGTCCTATCTGGTAATATAGAAATATTGTATTACTCAATTATTTACAAAATTGAAGAGAAGCTAAGTTTAATTTCCTCAATTTTCTTTCCCCTAGGCCTGTTGATTCCACTCCTTTAAAATATAATTCTTGTAGAGTATGGACCAAGCAGCATGATGTACAAAAGTCTCCCAGGCACTTAAAGTTACAAGGTTGTAAAGATACCCAAAGAAACAGATTTCTGAAGAAGAAAACAGGCATGAAGAAGTATCTTTATATATGGAACACAAAAAATCAGGAGCATTACTATAGAAGAGAAGCACTTAACAGCTATAGTGTATAAAAAAATAAATACAGCATCTTTAACATCAATGAATCATTAGAAATGAATCATTAGAAATGACCCCCCAAAAATCTGTTTGCCAATACATGTATTTATAAAGCATTTAAGTGCTTAATCATTTGGTTGAATTTAAGAAACGTGAAGATCCTTCAAACAGCATGAAAAGCCTCATATAAAGTCAAGGTCGGTTTGAAGGCAATGGACTATCCACTTCTTTCCTTTTTCCCATAGTTACATCAAATTTCATGTTAACAGGTGAGGTAGAAATTATAAATAAACCTAATACTAGTTGTCTTAAAGTTATACTTGGTTCATCACCTTAATATGATTAATCTATGCTAGAATTTTAATCAATTCTATCCTAATTAGATTGTAAGAAAAATAATCCCCCCAAAACCCACTAAAATATAAGTTATAAAAAACAATCCCAATAATATAAAAATTTAATAAAAAACTATGAAATCAAAAGCTTAGTATGAACAGCAGCCAAGAATAAAGGTCAAGCCTACTATGAGAAGTTATATAGGAACTTGTTTACATGATTACAACTAGGGTAGCAGTTAAGAGAGTATACCTAACAGGAAAAACATCAAATGGCATGATAGAAAAGAAGAATGAAATATCTTCTTGACTTACTATCTTCAAACAGTCATAGCTATCCTACAATGTTTGGAGGCAATCAGTGTTTTGTTTTGTTTTTTTAAAAAAAAAAAAAAGGTGAAAAACATTCTTAAGATAATAATGTTCACTTATTTCCCTTTTCATAGATCCTACAGTTATATTATTTATGGATTTTAGTCTTAGCAGTCTATTAAAAAGCCTCTTTGGAAAATTTAACTGTTCTTGAATTATTTTGCAATTATCACAGGATAATATTTTTGCCATACCTATTACTCTTAATCAGGTTTAAGCCAGTAGTTTAATTATTTATTTCAGTACTATATAAATAAAAAACGGTGATACGTTCCTGAAACTGGATTTCAATGTAAACCAGAAAAACAAATATTACTGAATTAGAGTCAACCATCTCAGGCCTGGAAAAATAGTCCACTCTCAGTTACACTAATAATGAGACACAGGCCTGAGTAATACAAAATAGGAACATTACAATAATTTGACTCTAGAATGTGGTTGTTCTGTTTGTTTTGTCTTGTTGGTATCTGTATTTAAACACAGATATCTGTTACTTTAGATATTTATTTCAAAGAAATAATAAGACCATACTGTGAAGGTCTTATTCAGGATCTAAGAAACTACCCAGTTTCCCTATTCTGATATCTCTTCAAAATCTCCCTGCACCCCTCTTTATGCAAAATATATCATCTCAACACTGCCCTGTAGCAAGAACAGTCTTTCATCATTTGAATATCTAAGGTCTGCCCAACTGAGGTGAAAAAAACAAATGATTATTAAGATGGTAGAATGAGAGGTACCAGCTGTCAATAAAGAGAATCTAAAATATTGAGTGTAAAACTGAAACAGAGAAGCTTTAATTCAGACAATCTATTCAAGAACACATCAAATCTTAAACTATAGCTTATAAATTCATCATAGTGGGGTTTTCATTACAATTAGATTTTATTTACATTAACTATTTAAATAATCTAACCAACTCAAGGTTTTAGAAATTTCAGAAAAGGTAGTGTGGTATGGTTGAATAAGTTTCTCATATTCACAGATATATAAAATAGCCAACTTGATTCTTATATACATAATAGGAAAATGTCATAATCAGTCAAAAAAACTAGCATTTTGAAATTGTATTTTAGAGGCTCTTACCAGACTACTTTGCTAAAGAATTATGTATCTAATGGGTGCTCATCACCTTCAAATTATGTGCATGCTACACTATCTTCTGTGACTGCTTAAGGAGCAAGATACCTTCCTGATGTGTGAACCCTGTGTTTCCTCAACCAGGTGAATGTCTAGACTCTCTGGATATCTGATCCCTATCAATCTGGACATAAGGTGAGACTACATACCAAAGAAAACCATTCTTGAATGAACCAATTTTAGATATTTTTAAAGCAAATTTTATAATCCATACAATGTAAATTATACTTTTATCCCTATATTGAAACCAAATATTCTATTTATATCCATCTATAGTACATGTGACCTCCAAAACACCGAAACAAAAAACAAAAACAAACGACAACAACAAAAAAAACCCTGGCATCTCTCAAATATATTTCCCTCACATTCAATAATCCTAAAATCATTCCATTTCTTTTTTGAGCTGTCTCCTATAAAATACCTAGAATTTATAGAACTTTTTAAAAGTTTGAGTCAGTGAAGAGAAGTGGATAGAGCACTGGGCAGTTTCAGAAGACCTGCATTTTCATCATGACTTTATAATCTGGATCCAATACTGGTTATCTAGTGACAAAAAGTGTCACAGAACAGTAAGAAAGATAAGTCAGCCATCCCTGAGACTAAACAATACTTGCAAGAAACAACCTTAAATTAAAATGACTTCAGCAAAGGAGAACTTTTTAACACTACGATGGAACAAAGACTGAAGGGTTTATTATTCACAGTATTCTGAATTGAAACTTAAATCATCTTTGGGTTAAATGGAAAGACTGTATATCCAAACACCCTTTAAAACATTTTTGTATGGGAAAACTGGACAAGGAACTAATTAATAACATACACATGATGAGAACTACTGATACAATTAAAGAACATTACAAAATTTTACATACTTTATTCTTTAGTAAGAATGTTGAAACTAGAACAGGATAATATAGACCCAATAAATATGTGTTTATTATTGTCAATGCTTTACCAAAAGTCTTGATGATTAATAGATATGATGCCTTAAAAATTGAGCTACAGTCTAATTAACCTGAAATATAGTTTAAAATAGCCTTGTTCATTATGATATTAATTAAAACTTTATAGCTACAATATGTAAATTATTAGGACAATTTAGACCACATTAATTTCTTTATTAACTCAAAATAGAAGGGTTGAAAGAACTTACTGCAACAATCATAATTGCATTATCCAAAAAGCCAAACCCTATGAAAGGTATCGCATTGTGGATGAATACTGAAAAACATCAAAAACAGAAAAATATGTTTTAAGATTTCTATAATTTTAAAATGACAAAAACAGACCATATGATTAAACTCTCATAAATAGATTTGGTTTAAGTTTTGGAATTTGCTTTCCATTCCCCATAGACAAAAGATTCTGCTTCTCCTCTGTTTATATACTTGGTGGAAGATATACTGGGGAAAAAACAAAATAAAAAACACGTAACATGTAAAATTAATGTTAGGCTTTTGTGTTTCCTTATTGGCAACGCACACACGTACAAATTACATACAGTTAATGACAGAACAAATAAATACATGAGTACCATGTTTTACCTGTTAAATTACTATTGACATCAATCTTTTTCTCTCTTAGACCTAACGACTGATACCATAAAATTGATCTCCATATTAGAAATAATAAAAAGTGTTCTGAATCAAATATCAGGGAAGCTATCTGGTCACTTACACTCACTAAACAATTTTTTAAACAAATGTTAGGAAAATGTGATTATCTCATCTGTCTTAGACATCTGTGTTCAAAGTCCTCTTTCCCCCATCAACACATCAGTATCCCTGATAGCTTTCACCAAATAAAACAAACAATATTTGATTTAAATGAAAATGTAACTTGATCTCTTCCTACCAAAGGCACATCTCACCCTATCTATCTAGTACATAATCTGAATGACCTGAGAAAACAGAAGTGTAACTAGGAAGAACTAACACCTATTTAAAAAATATATTTAGCTTCATTTTTTTTCCTATTTACATCTTCAGCACACTGCAGAATGCCTAGTGCACAGTAGATGCTCAATAAACATTAGTTAAATAAGTTGAGGACAACTAACTTGGAAAGGAAGAGAATTCCAGATTAAGAGAATTGAAGGAAGACTGTGAAACAGATTAAAAGCTGGGGATAGTTAAGACTTTATTCTAGTTATTCTATAAATCTGCCAAGGTATAGTCAACATCCATTCAACTGAGGACTTTTTAAAAATAAACATCAAGGCTCTGAGTTTTATACCACATCCAAAAAATAGTCCCTTAAACCAATTGGTTATATATGTGTTCAGTGCCTTTAGATCTTTTTTCTTTTAATGCAGTTAAGTCCACAGAAAGTATAATTAAAATATAATCCAGAAGTTATGAAAATTTGATACCACTCTACCCCAATCAGGGAAGGCTAATAAGCAGTAAAACAAGAAACATTTCTACCCACAAGCACTGTCGAAGACTAAGATCAAGGGGGAAAATAGTATATACCCTAGGTCATTTCAGAGTTCTTCTCGTTATCACATAAGAATATCCCAGGTAAAAAGCAGCATCTTTTAAATTATAAAGCATATTGTTTTAAAAGCTATGAAAGATGATAAAAATCAAGTGGCACATTAATGAAATGGGATTTTTTAATTAAAGAGTCTAGACTTAGTTCTTTGACTTTTTGCCTAGATCCAGCTGCTTAATGACCAGACATTCAAAATTTTATAATAATCAGCTTCTAAAACACATACAGAATTTCAAAAAAATATTACAAATTTGACATGTCAAAAGAATATAATGAAATTTTTAAAATTCACCATATGAAACATTTACAATGAAAAGAGAGCTACTTAAATTTATATCTGGAGAGAAGACTCTCCAGACATCTCAATCATCTTTGAAATGTAAATATGGCAAAGTAACTATGAAACCTTTGGGATTACTAAACATTTTAGGGTTGACTTGATGGCATCTCTAAAACTGGCTAGTTATAAATATCTTAAAATTAGGTGTCAAGGTTATTAAACTAAGTTTAAGATTAGACTAATTGCTATCTTAGTAAAAACTTGGTCATAAAACCAAGGCATGTTGCCACACTGCTATAATAATTACCTGGAACTATAAAATATATTATGCTTTGATGTTTAGACCTAAGTAAATGAGTCCTGTAAATAAAAATTTATTTTCATTCCAAAGGAAAATTATAAGTTTCAGAAAGTCAAATAAACACGTACTGGACACTCCACAGGGCACTTGAGATACAAAGATACTTGGTTACCAGCCCTCAAGAAGTTTGGGTATGATAACACAGCCATATAAGCAGGTAATTTCAATATGACCCCCAGAATGGTAATAGCATTATACAGTGCTATGGATATTGATTGTATGAATCCAGGCTAGAAGAATAAAAAAAGATTACCTGGGAAAGAAACGTCTTAAAGAATTCTTAAATTGTTTTGATAGCTGGGAAAAGTTACTTATTTCTAATACAAATTATATTCTACCTCTGAGAGTAAAAGAACTATTAAAAAGAACTGGCTACTAAATTTTAATTATATAAGGTTGCTCTCCAGCATGTAATGATATCTTACCAATTTCTTCAGTTTCCTTTGGGAAATATTATTCTCTAACTCAGTAGTTGTTAGCAAATCACATCTAATATTTAGCTTTAACTTACAACCTATTCAAATTCACTGCACCACTAAATAATTCTCTTCTTCCATTGTCTTTATATTAAGATCCCAAACTATTTTACGTTACTTTGGTGTTAGCCCTTGAATATTTATTCCAATCATAATAAAGAAAGCACACCAGCAGCATTGTAAAGCTCTTCTTCCTGGTGGTTTAAAATGAACTTTACTTTCTTCATTATTACAAACAACAAATCAGAGTATTTTCTCCACCAAAGAAAATAGCCTAGAAATTCTAGTTCTGAAATTACCCAACTTAAATCCAAACGAAACATACCCTTTTTCTTGGGAATTAAGAAAACCTCTACTATAATTCTATCTCTAGATGGTAACGATATTTAAACAATAATAGATATGGTTAACAATCTTAGAAATTCCATAATACTGTAATATGTCTTAAACCAAGTTTACAAACTTTTTGCTTCAGCATAATAAATAAGATAATCTACTCTATCTGCAATGATTTAACTTACTGACTTCTGTACTATTAATGAGTAACACAGTTATTTCAAGTCCAAAAGACAGATGCACAAATATTTAACAATTATAGAACCATTACCATATCTCAGCTGTCCTGGGGTAGGTGGTAGAGCTTCCAATTTTTCTGAAGGGGAAAGAAAGGGTGTGGTCAAGAATTAGTTACTATAGCATGATTTCTTTTTTATTACAATGAAGAAAATACCAGCAGAATTACAAAGTGAGAGAATAGCAGAGTTTTTCATAAATTATCCTTAGGTTAATGGATCAAAGTTATCCATACAGGAAATATTACTTGGTATAGATTAAATTACAAAGCTAGAAAACAAAACTGAGCTTTAGTTACAGGCCTACCATGGATCCTATAGCCCTGAGTAAATCATTTGCTTTTTGGTTTTTTGTAATTCCTTGTATCTATATAATGAGGCTGTTCACACAAATTACAGTGAAAAAAAAAAAACTTCAGAAATATAGCCACCCTTCTTGAAAATGGCAACCCTAAATGACTTAAGAAATATATACCCAAACAAACACTGATAATACTCAAGTAGACCTAGATGACCTTTAAAAATAGGAAAATAATATTTTAAAGCAATGTATTACACCAGTAACTTCACCAGATTGTGTTATGTTCCTTAATTAATATCCCTAGATAATATACTGAATATTTTGAGTTTTGAAACCTATACTACTGGATAATTAGAATATTCTACACAATAAAATGACCCAAAAGAGTACAGTATCATTCAACAAATAGCAATATTACTTATAATATATGTCATAATAAACACAGAAAAGTTTTCCCAAGTATATATATCAAAGTAAGTAATTTCAAGTGCCATCATTAAATCTAAAAATTAACAATTATTACAAAGAATCTACCTACCTAATCTCATAACAATAAACAACTCACCATTTATAAGTAAGAGTAAGCTATGGTAAAATGGCAGAGAATTCCACCTTCTTTATCCTCACTCAATCCAACAGAAGTAACTGATAACCTATACAGAAGAACCCAAACCATGGATCGCTCTGCTCTAAAGATTTAGTACAAACAACCGAAGTGTCCAAGGAAATTCATTACAAACTGGATATATATTTTCTAAAATATTTATTTATAATCTATGACAACATAAGAACTGAAGAATTTATTTTTTAAAAAGGAAAAAGCAAATAAATCTCCATTAATAAGCTATATAAAAAGGAGTATGAATCATATTTGTAAATGTTATTTTACTAAAAAAGCATATAGTATCATAAAGGCTTTACAATAAGAAATACGCTAAAACCTAGAGTTTAGGCAACTACTGAATTATTCAGAAAGTTCTAAGAATGCAAGTTTAAGTTTTGTTTTTCCTTTTTTAGAACAGTTAAGAAATGAAGATATCCTAAAACTTTGTAGAATTTTACATCTGCTTAGAATATACTTTCCATTCTTTGACTAGCACTGTTACTTCAAAATCTACTTTGAAAGCATGCAAATAGTTTTCCAAATTTTTAACAAGAAATATAAGATATCGCTGTACTTCCACAGAGTTTTCTGGTGAAGTAAACATGCAAAAGTGGTTACATACCAGAACTATTTCCTAGTTGCATTACTCTCATCATCACTACAGTTCTGACACTGTGAGGAGAAGTCCTTGTCAGTTGACTGGAACATCTTGAAATACCTAAAAATTCAACAAGCAGGACCTTCCCAGTATAATGAGAATATACAGAGTCCTTGCTTTTACTTCTTCAAATTCCTTACATATTGAGCAAAATATTTAAAATATTTTACAACTCCTAAGACAAAAGGATAAGGGCTAGGCAAATGTATAACGTGTAGCGGTAAAGAGGAAAAAAAAATCAAATAATATAAACAATATTCCTAATCTGTCTTTCCAAGTACACATAAGGATTAAAAAATTAAAGGTAATGAAAAATAATTTTTTTTAAAGATAGAGAAAAAGGAAGAAATATAAAGTAAAGGAGACAGAGCAGGGAAGAAAACCACTGGCACAGAGATTAAAGTAAAATCAAAGCACAGATTTTTGCCTCCTGCATCATAAAGAACCTAAGGAGTAATAAGAGCAAATATGAAAGGAACATTTCCTAGAAAGTGAAAATTTTATTGGAAAGTATCTATCAAAAATTGATAAATCTATCATAAATTGATCAGTTTGAGGATTCTGACACTATAAATTATCTTCATTACTACGTTAACTGAAAGAAAGTAAAATACATATCAGAAGTTAAAGGGCTTCCCTGGTGGCGCAGTGGTTAAGAATCTGCCAGCCAATGCAAGAGACACGGGTTCGAGCCCTGCTCCGGGAAGATCCCACATGCCGCGGAGCAACTAAGCCCGTGTGTCACAACTACTGAGCCTGCGCTCTAGAGCCCGCGAGCCACAACTACTGAGCCCGTGTGCCACAACTACTGAAGCCCGCGTACCTAGAGCCCGTGCTCTGCAATGAGAGAAGCCACGCAATGAGAAGCCCACGCACAGCAACGAAGAGTAGCCCCCTCTCACTGCAACTAGAGATGGCCGGCGAGCAGCAACAGAGACCCAACGCAGCCAAAAATAAAACCAATAAAATAAATAAATTTAAAAAATAATTAAAAAAAAAAAAGTTACACACGTTAGATGTGGCTTCCCTGGTGGCGCAGTGGTTGAGAATCTGCCTGCCAATGCAGGGGACACGGGTTCAAGCCCTGGTCTGGGAAGATCCCACATGCCGCGGAGCAACTAGGCCCGTGAGCCACAACTACTGAGCCTGCGCGTCTGGAGCCTGTGCTCCGCAACAAGAGAGGCCGCGACAGTGAGAGGCCCGCGCACCGCGATGAAGAGTGGCCCCCGCTCGCCGGAACTAAAGAAAGCCCTCGCACAGAAACGAAGACCCAACACACCCAAAAATCAATCAATCAATAAATAAATTAAAAAAAAAAAAACACATTAGATGTATAACACACAGCAAAACTCAATCTTGGAAATAAGCCCAAGGTTTCAGCAATCTATACACGTTTTAAAATGTCATGGCTGCCAATTTAACCTCACTGAAAATAGTCATAATAAACCCCAAAGCTTTATTTCCCTACATATACATCTTAACCATAAAATTTTTCTTCTGACGTATGGTAAACTATGTACACTTACATGGAAATGTATTCTAATCTACTGTTTTATTAAGCAGACTTTGGAGTTAGAAAAACCAGTTCTTTCAGTTACTCTATGTGTGTATGTATGTGTTACATGCATCATAATTTCTCTCTTCTTTTCTAAATATTTTAAAATAAGATGACTATTAAGATTGTACATCACCACACCATATTCTCCAACCATTTTTAGCTTAAGAAATCCTGGTTCTACTTCCAATACTGGCTGAATAATCTTCTATCAGACCAATCCTCCTGCACAGAACAACTATAACTATAAATAAATATCTGAAAGCACTGAAAAATGACCAAAAGTAGGTTGATTCTGGAGAGGAATCAACACTTAGAAGAAAGAATGGAACTAAATGAGTTACCCATTTAACACAGCTTTTGGCCTAATCCACATGTAGACCAACTAAAACTCTTAATAAAAAAACTTCAGTCTTTCTGGACTAAAGAAGTAGTGGGCAGATAAAAAGAAACAAAACTGAGTTATTTGTAGTGAGGTGGATGGACCTAGAGACTGTCATACAGAGTGAAGTAAGTCAGAGAAAAATAAATACCGTATGCTAACACATATATATGGAATCTAAAAAAAAAAAAAAAAAAAGAAAAAAAGGTTCTGAAGAACCTAGGGGCAGGAAAGGAATAAAGACACAGACGTAGAGAATGGACTTGAGGACACGGGTAGGGAGATGGGTAAGCTGGGACGAAGTGAGAGAGTGGCATGGACTTATATATACTACCAAATGTAAAATAGATAGCTAGAGGGAAGCAGCCGCATAGCACAGGGAGATCAGCTCGGTGCTTTGTGACCACCTAGAGGGGTGGGATAGGGAGGGTGGGAGGGAGACCTAAGAGGGAGGAGATATGGGGATATATGTATGTGTATAGCTGATTCACTTTGTTATAAAGCAGAAACTAACACACCATTGTAAAGCAATTATACTCCAATAAAGATGTTAAAAAAAAAAAAAGTAGTGGGCAGAGTGCAAGGTAACCAAAGCCACTGGAAAGTGAGACGGGAATCCTGGAAAGAATAAAGTCAGAAAGGAGGAGCCCTAAATTCTGTATACACATTTGGTTCAAATATATGGCTGACCTGTAAACCACACTTGTGCAGGGAAAACTCCAAAAATCTCAGTTAAATGTAAAATAACTGAAGATTTGAGCTGCAGCCCAAGAGACAGAGTTTGCAATTTGAGCCTAACAATTAAGTGCATGCTAAAACAAATAAACAAAAGTCAATATTTTTCAGAAGAATGAAACAGAATGCAGAGTCTCTGCAACATAATAATCATAGCAATGACTAGGATACAATCCAAAATTATTTCACAAACAAACAGGAAAACCTGACCCATCTCAGGATAAAAAACAATAGAGACCAATTCAAAAGTGACTCAAATATGCATATGTATGTATAACTGTATCACATTGCTGTACACCAGAAACTAACACAACATTGTAAATCAACTATACTTCAATTTTTTTAAAAGTGACTCAAATGTTAGAAATAGCAGACAA
Source organism: Eubalaena glacialis (assembly GCF_028564815.1). NCBI lineage: Eukaryota > Metazoa > Chordata > Mammalia > Artiodactyla > Balaenidae > Eubalaena > Eubalaena glacialis. Next base: position 73,797,085 of record NC_083732.1, read on the forward strand.
GGAATTTAAAGTAGTAATTAAAATTATATTTGAAGATGTAAAAAAAAAAAATGCTCAAATAGAAATGATAAAAAACAAACAAGTTCCAGAACTGAAATATATAATATCTGAAATTTTAAAATTAACTGGATAGGCTTAAAAACATAATGAAGGTTATAGAAGAAGCAATTAATGAACATAATGATAGATCAGTAAAATTACCCAATCTGAAAAACAGAGAATAAAAGGACTGAAAAATAGTAAACCAGAGTCTCAGGGACCTGTGGCTAAATATCAAAAGGTCAATATATGCATAACTGGAGTTCCAGAAGGTGAGGAGAAAGAAAAGGACCAAAAAAACTTTTAAAATAAATAATGGCTAAAACTTTCTCAAAGTTGGGGGGAAGACAAAAATTTCAAAAGATTCAGAAAGTTCAGTGAACCCCTAGTAGGATAAATATAAAGAAAACCAATGACAAAGAAAAAAATATATTGAAAGCAGTCAGGAAAAAAATGACACATTAAGTAAAAGAAAACAATGATTTGAATATACGGAAAGAAAAAGAAAGCTGTCAGTCCAGTATTGCATATCCAGAAAAATATCCTTATCCTTCACGAATGAAGGCAAACTGTATCTCAGTTAAACTAAAACTATGAAAAAATGTGTTGCCAGCCAATCTGCAAAACAGGAAATGCAGAAGAAACTTCTTCAGACGGAAGGAAATACCAGTTGGAAAGTAAAATATTCAGGGAAGAATGAAGAGCATCAGAAATGGTAAATACTGAATAAATAGAAAAAACTACTTTTTTCCTAGTAATTTAAGTAAACCTGATTGTCCAAAGCAAAAATTACAACACTGCCTTGTGGAGTTTATAACATATGTAGATGTAATACATATGACATCAAAGCATAAAGGATGAAGGAGGTTACAAATGGACCAATTTGGAAATATGGTTGCAATATTTCTACAATGTATATGAAGTGGTACAAGGCTCTAAGTGGTATTAGCTCTAAGCAGTTTGAAAAGAGTTAAGAATGCATATTTGCAATTCCTAGAGCAACCATACATATAGACAAAATGCATTAAGGACATAGTTAGAAAGCTAAATAAATAATGTGAAGGGAATTCTAAAAAATATTAAGTCAAAAGAATGCAGGAAATGAGAACAGAAGAAAAAAAAACAGAGGGACAAGCAGAAACCAAATAGTAAAATAGTAAACCTACATCCAACTATATCGGTAATTACTTTCAATGTTAATGGACTAAACAATCCAATTAAAAGGCATAGATTGTCAAAATGGATAAAAAAGTAAGACCCAACTATATGATATCTGCAAGAATTACACTTTAATAGGTTGAAAGTAAATGAATGGTACAAGATACATTATACAAACAGTAAGCTTATAAAGGCTGGAGTGGCTATATTAATAACAGATAAAGTAGACTTAAAGACAGTATTACCAGAACCAGGGACATTTCAAAATGGTAAGAGTCAATTCATCAAAAGGCATAATAACAATTTGTTTATGCCTAATAACAGAGCTTTAAAATGCATGATGCGGACTTCCCTGGTGGCGCAATGGTTAAGAATCCACCTGCCAATGCAGGGGACACAGGTTCAATCCCTGGTCTGGGAAGATCCCACATGCTGTGGAGCAACTAAGCCCACGAGCCACAACTACTGAGCCCGCGCGCCGCAACTACTGAAGCCTGCGAGCTCTAGGGCCCGCGTGCCACAACTACTGAGCCTGCATGCTGCAACTACTGAAGCCTGCGCCCTTAGAGCCCGTGCTCCGCAACAGGAGAAGCCGCTGCAATGAGAAGCCGGCGCACTGCAATGAAGAGTAGTCCCAGCTGGCAGCAACTAGAGAAAGCCTATGCGCAGCAACGAAGACCCAATGCAACCAAAATAAAAAGAAAAACAAACAAAAACCAAAATGCATGATGCAAAATATGACAGAATTAAAGGGAAAATAAACATTTCCACAATCACACTTGGAGATACAAAAGCTTCTCTCTCAGTAACTGACAGAACACTAGGGGAAAATATCAGTAAAAAACACATTATCTGAACGCTACCAACCACCTTGATTCAACTGATATTTAAACATTTACACTCAACAACTACAGAATGCATATTCTTTTCAATTGTAGATGGTACATTCATCAAGATAGACCATATGCTGATCCACAAAACAGGTGTTAATAAATTAATGATTTAAGTTGTAAAGAATATGTTCTCTGACCAAAATGGAACCCATAACAATAAGATATCTAGGAAAAAAATTTAGAAATGAAATAACATCTTCTAAATACATGGGCCAAAGAAGAAATCAAAAAGGAAATTAGAAAATATTTTTCAAACTGAATCACAATGAAAATACAGCATATCAAAATTTGTCAAAACAGCTAAGTGAATGCTTAGAGGGAAACTTCTAGTTTTAAGTACTAATATTAAAAACAAAGGGCTAAAATGAATAACCTATGGTACTACCTTAAGAAGCTAGGAAAAAGAGAACAAGGGAAACCAAAAGTAAGTAGCAGAAAGAAGGAAATAATAACAAAAAGAGCTGAAATCAATGAAATAAAAAACAAACAATAAAGGAAATAGACAAAGCCTAAAGTTGGTTCTTTGAAAAGACCAACAAAATTAAAAAACCCTTAGGTACACCAATCAAGAAAGAGAGAACACAAATTACTAATATCAGGAATGAAACAGGGGATGTCACTACAGATCCTACAGACATTAAAATGAGAATATTACAAATAACTTTATGCCAACATATTCAACAACTTAGATGAAATGAACAAATTCCTTGAAAAATACAACTTACTAAAACTGATATAAGATGAAACAAAAAATCTGAACAGCTCTATCTAGTAGCAAAATCAAATTTGTTACCAAGCACCTTGCCATAACATTCACACTAAAAAAACCTTCTAGGCCCAGATGGTTTCACTAATGAGTTTTATCAAATATTAATGAAGAGCAAACACCAACCCTAGACAAACTTATAATCTATTTCAGAAAAACAGAAAATGAGGAAATACTTCCCAACTCATTTTATGAGGCCAGAATAGTCCTAAATATAAAATCTAACCAAGAAATTACAAAAAAGAGAAAACTACAGACCAATATCCCTCATGAACACAAACAGAAAAAATTTTAATGGAATGATAACTGTTCTGCTTTCCCAAAGTGTGTTTATTCACAATAGTGGCAAAAAATAACTAACATCCAGACTTCCTTACATTTTTCCCTTTCTGATATTTCTCATTGTTTGAAGGAGTTGTGCTTAACAGGGTTCCATGTTTAGAAACATATAGATTAGGAAAATTATCTGTATGTGTCTATGAGATAGTATTTACAAATAAAATTTTTTTCCTTTTGATTTCACAGTTAAAAGTCTTTGCTGGAGGGAGAGTAAATAAGACAGTTCTTGCAAACTGCTAATTTATACCATACCAAATCAAATAAAAATTATTTTAAGTGGGACTATCTCTCCTTCTGATCTGTCCTTGAGAACATAAATATATTCAATTATTGTATAGACAAATCTTTTCTGAATTAAAAAGCACCTAAGATATTCATTATAAATCCTGAAAACATAAAGTACTTTCCATGTTTAAATATAAAAATTTTCAACGCTTTCAACATTTTGTTTTGCTTCAGTAACCCAGGAAGATTAGAGAAAACAGTTTAAAACATTTAAAGCAATTTCACTTTTATTAAATGAAATTCTAATTTTTTAGAATGAACAAAGAATGAGGTATTCCAGTTAGTTTTCTAGTTAACTAAAGCAACCAGAGAACTGATGTAGCTTATAAAATACTGTTACTACCTAAGTAATATTGAATTCTTTAAAAAGAAATACTTCTTTGATGAATTGGAATATTATAGTGCATCAGAATCATCATTTTAATGCTCAATTATTATCTGTTTAGGAGATATAAAACTGAGGGTCACTGTCACATAAAAATCAGAAGAGAGAACAAAACACAAATTAAGGCTTTTTTCTCCTATTTCAGGAATAAAAATATATTTAATCCAGCAGCTTTTTATATCTTATTACATAAATATAAGTATATAATATTTGTTTTATACTATATTCACTTAAAAAGGGGGAAAGTTGGATTAGGAAGAGAAAGACAAAGGGAGAAATGAGAAACAGAGCAAGGTAAGAAAAACAGATGAGGAACAAATGTAGAGATTTTTTAAAAAGGGAGGCAGAGAGAGAGTTTTTGAAGGGAGCCTCAGAGAAGGCCACACAAGAAAGAGACTTCCTAGATCTGGGCAAATGAGTTGGTGGGACATGTTTCAGTCCCGCTACTGTATTTCTTTGTTGATTAGTCATCAGGTAGTCTAGACTTGACACCTTTGGATCAGACTCCCTGTGCACACAGATACCTCCTAATATATACACACTGCTAAGCACTATGGGAAAACCAGATGAACAGATATTATCTCCAGCTATGCCAGGGGTTCCCAGGCTTTGCTGTAGGACACAGACCTAAAGGTTTCCAAATCCCCAGGCCATGTTCTAAAAGCTTATTTTAAAATAAATTCCTGACCAATTGTTTATCATTGTCTTTTTTTTTTTTTTTTAAACCTAAAATGGCATCTGGTGAGAAAGGAAATTAGCTAACTGTAGGCTCTAATTTAAGCTGAATTCCAATCAGTTTTTTTTTTCCCCTGTGGTGAAAAATAAACAATAATAATTTTTTGATTGGTAAGATTAAGAAACAGTTTTTCCCAAGACATACATTTGGGACAGTATTCCTACAACCAAGCCTATACTACACTATTTCAATGACCTGTAATCACAGAAGAACAAATATCACCATTTTAAAGCTCACATTTGTTTTATTTATTTATTTTTTTTTTAAATTTTATTTATTTATTTTTTGGCTGCACTGGGTCTTCGTTGCTGCGCGTGGGCCTTCTCCAGTTGCGGCGAGCAGGGGATACTCTTTGTTGCGGTGTGTGGACTTCTCATTGCGGTGGCTTCTCTTTTTGTGGCGCATGGGCTCTAGGTGCGTGGGCTTCAGTAGCTGTGGCGTGTGGCTTCAGTAGTTGTGGCACGCAGGCTCTAGAGCACAGGCTCAGTAGTTGTGGCGCACGGGCTTAGTTGCTCCGCGGCATGTGGGATCTTCCCGGACTAGGGCTCGAACCTGTGTCCCCTGCATTGGCAGGCAGATTCTTAACCACTGCGCCACCAGGGAAGCCCCTCACATTTGTTTTAATCCTGGAAAATTCCTACTAGGTTTTACCAAAATGTCTTAGAATCCTTCATAACTAAAATGTAACATATATTCAAATACTTTTATCAGTGCTATAAACATACTAAAATTTACCTTTTATATTAATGCTTAGAATAAAGTAGGAAAATTCTTTTAAATTGTGCTTTTCAGGAATATACAACATGCAAGTTTTAGAACAGAACCACTGGGAACAGAACAACTGCCTGTAACCTGGCCATAAAATGCCTTGTGCCTTTGTGCTTTTCAGTCAAAATTGATTGTTATATCAATTTGGATATAACAAAGATTGGGATTGACATATATACACTAATATGTATAAAACAGATAACTTATAAAAACCTGCTGTATAGCACAGGGAACTCCACTTTGCTGTACAGCAGAAACTAACACAACATTGTAAAACAACTATACCCCAATAAGAAAATAAAATAAAATAAAAAATGAAATGAAGACACCAAAAGAACCCCCAAATACTGTAGGGCCTCCATTAATTAAAAAAAAACAAGACATAGGAATTTACTGCAAACATCTTACATTAAATAAGCCATATTTATATACAAACGTATATAATTCACTCATATTTATTTATTCATATTTACGTATATGAAAAGGATGAGGATGTTGAGTTTCTTAACTTAAGAGTGATTTTTAAGTAAAAATTAGAAAATAACATTTAAAATACTAAATTCCTTTGGTTTATCTAAATGAATAAGTTACACTTTTCAACTAAGAAGGTTATATACCTTTATTGTAGAAAGTTAATGAGACTCAGAAAAACAAACCAAAAAAAAAACCTTCAAACTACCTATAATTTATCAGAAATAAACATTTTGATGTATTATCCTTCAATCTTTTTTCTATAGAGAGGTATACACAAAATTGTGTTCTGCCATTTTCACAAAGCACTATGTGGTGAATATTTCCCCCTTAAATTTTTTAAGGCAATAATTGAATTGGTGGTATTTTATTTCATCATATGATACATAGTAGTTTAATCCCCTATGACTAGATATTTATTCTTTATTCTTTTTCACATTTATAAATAACACCTATACAAACCTGTACCTAAATCTTATGTTCCCCTGAAAGTTCTTTATGGTAGATTCTTAAGTGGCATGACTGAGTCCAAAAACAAGGGCATACATTTAAGGATTTTTAAAATTTTGCAAAATTTCTCTCAGAAAAAGTATGCTAAATTACTCCCATCTTGCTACATTTTTATTTTTTTATTGTTACACTGTACTAAAAATATTCTCATGTTTTCAGAATATAGGTAAAATGTCATTAAAACAAAATCCTTGAAAGAAATTTCCAGGCCCCAATCAATTGCCAAGTTATTTTCAGTGGCAAAAGATTCCAATACAACAAATAGGTAGGACAGGTCAAAGGAGTTTATTACTATATTTCCCCTTAAAAATAATTTTTAAAAAATCTTCAGTCCAATATCGACAAGTGGTTCTAAAATATCTTTTAGGATAAACTAAGCCTAGTGTATTTCTTTTTTAAATAAGTTACTGTACTAAGAAATACATCTTAAATTGAAAATCAAAATACTTCAGTAGAAGAAAGTAAGTGGAACACCTACACTTCATTTTAGCCTCCGCTATAAAACAAAACGTGTTTACAAAGGTGGTGCTGGAAAACAAAACTACCCCCCTTGACAGAGTGAGTTCTATAACATTATGTAATAAAAATTATAACTTCTTGGGAACTATACTCAATATTTTAACCTATAAGGGAAAAGAATCTGAAAAAGAATAGATGTATACATATGTATAAATGAATCACTTTGCTGTACACCTCAAACTAACACAACATTGTAAATCAACTATACTTCAATTTTTAAAATAAATAATTTTTAAAAAACTATGATCTGTCATTTTCATTGTTAAACCTTCCATTAAATTTAACCATACTTTACAAGTATAAATCCAAACTTGAAACGAAAGAAAATCTAAAGAACAAAAAGAAAGGTCTTGGTTTCCAATACGCTTTCACAGCAACGATAATTCTAAACGTGGTAAATTATTTCAGTCTATTATCATGGACATAAACATCAATATAAGATCACAAATCAAGGGAAAAATTCAGAATTATTTATAATAGACAGCAAGAAAAGTACCGAAGCCAACATCACCCTGAGATGACATAAAAGGAACAGTTTAATGCACGCACTATTACTTTAATTACAAATAACTCAATACCCTTGAAGGGTCCCGTGATGCAGTTTCTGATCGTTTGACCACCTAGTATTTGTTCTAAGCCCCACCCCAGCATCTTCCCTGAGAAAGGAGAGGAAGTAGCCTTGGCAACACAAATCACAATTTGACCTAAAAAGAGATTTATGAAAAGAACAGAGATGGAACTGCTGCATTTAAACAACAGTTTTGGGGATTACAGGTTTCAATTACCCATATTTCTAAATAGATAACTGCTTAGACTTTTAACAGAACCAAGAGTTCCAACGGGTAAGGTTAAATTTACAATAAATATATAACACATTAAAGAAAACAAACTTAAAATGCAAACCATGCTGTATGCAAAATAATTTAAGCAAAGTAAATCATATTAAATGCCAAAAAAATCAAACATGCACCAAAAAGGGTTTATAAAGCTACAAGGCAATATTTTTTTTTTTTACAAGAGATAAATAAAGGCAATATTTTTTAAAAGAAACAAATTAATATGACTAAGCAATATACTTATAAAAACTGACATTCCAATTGAAAAATGAAACACTTTAGAAATTGAAAGAACTTTTTAATTTAGTAAATTTCAATTAACAGGTCTTGTCTTTTAAAATAATGACTATTAATTATAAAAGGACTTTTAAATTATTTTTTAAATACATGCCTTAGCTAAGACCAAAAAGAAAAAGTATTTAAGTATGATTTTGTAATTTTATTTAGCATTTAAAAGTTTACTGCAACTTGTACATTATTTAGTCAAGAAATTTTTACTTAGATCATGCAATACTGTCACCTCAGTAACCTTCAGGGGAAGGTAACATGCAGCCTGGGGCTTCAATGCAACCTAGACTGGGATCCAGTTTACTTAAGGGCAGCTAACCAATTCCTGGTCTGAGGCAGTCCAGTGGTATAACAGTTGAGGACAGGAGTTGGCCAGTAGTAATGATGAGGAAGGTGATAGTACCCAATTAATCATCACCTTTATTAACCTCATTAATGTAGTAGTAACCTGTTAATTATTTAACTCTGGCTTAAGCAATAGTAAATACTAGATGTACAGTAATTTATTTCTCTTATGTCTGTCATCTCATGGAGTTTTCTTTTTTTTTAGGTTAATCAAACATACTATTGATCTGTGGTTGCTTTTACACATCTTACTTGTGTATTTGGAGCAATTATATACACTACTTAACACAAAGACTATATTCCTTTCCTTCCTTCATGCCAAAGGAAAAGAGACAAGGCAAATAATTACTATATATAATGATTTTCCTTTTTTTTTTAAAGGCTAAGATATTAAAACAACAATACAACTTTTTAAAAAAAAGTCAGATCTGGGGCGTTCCCTCATGGTCTAGTGGTTAGGATTCGGCGCTTTCACTACCGCGGCCTGCATTCAATCCCTGGACGGGGAACTGAGATCCCACAAGCTGCGCGGTGTGGCCAAAATAAGAAAGAAAAAGAGTCAGATCTTGTTACTTTCACTTATTAGGTATAGAGAGAAATAGTACTATATAACATTAAATTAAAAAAATCATATAACTAAGTATACATAACATGGATACATTATATTATAGATGGAAAGCTTAAAGTGAGTTATAAAAAAATTATTCATCTTGGAACATCATAAGTGGTTGGTAAATCTGTGGGTATGGTGACATAAATCCCTGGAAAACATTCATTTTAAAATAAAATTGCTTAATATTAGGAAGGAGCAAAGATTTTTCAGTCATTGCATTGCCTTTTTCCCTTTCAATCATTCCCCAAATAAAAATTCTTTCACAGAATGTTAGAGCTGAAAGGATCCTTAGAAACAATCTGCCAGTGGTTCTCAATATGCTACCTCACCCTGGAAAATGCCTGGAAATGCAGGGTTGTTTGTGGATGTGATAATGACTGAGAAATGCTACTAGCATCAGGGATTCTAAACATCCTACAATGCACAGGAGAGCCCTTCATAATGAAGAATTATCCAGCCCAAATGCCAGTAGTATGCCCACTTGGTAGTATACTGACTTAATTCTCCATTTTGAAGATTCAGCCACTTAGGTCCAGGGATGTTAGGTGACTTACTCAAGGACACACAACTTGGTCTAGAACCCAGATTCTCATTCTCTTGCTCTACTTCTCTTTCAATGAGTAAATTCTCAATGGCAAAACATAAAAGAACCAAGAATCAATTGGATATGAATATATAAAACACTGTCAAAACATTGGTCATGCATTAGTATTTGAAATTGAAGTAAAAACGCAATCAACTAAAATACTAATACCTTTTCAAATTCCTTTTTTCTCCCGTAAAATATCATTCCCTTTCATATACATCATTTTCAAATCCATCAAAGTTAAAAGAAAGAAGAGGAAATCAACTTATTTATTATGGTTAACAAATAAAATATTTTCTCAATTGGAAAATTACATGGTTCCTACTGGTTTCAGAACAACCGGATACCCTATAGTATAGCGCTAATCTCCCCTGCTAACCCTGAAGAAATTTATTATAGTGAAGAGCACTGAACTAAAAATCCAAAAGCCTTGACACTAATCCCTGCCCTGCTATATATGTATATATATAACTAGTCACCAAATCTTGACTATATCATAAATCCTCTAGATCTCAGTTTCATGTTACATAAAATGAGGAGTTTAGGGTCTCTGCATCCCTTCTAGCTCTAAGATTCTGATTCTATATTTCTTGTTTATTATATAGCTAGTAGGATTAAAAAAAGAAAAAGAGGCATACCACCTAAACATTCATGAAGAAGCACGCTACAGTGAGTAGGGATATAACTGAAGACTGAGTCTCAAAGGCTGATCGCTGACAGGTTAAATCCTACGATTAGTTACTGTTCAGCAGCACCTTACCTCCTAGTGATATCATTTGCCATTATCTATAGAATAAGTATTATTCCTTTTCCCCTACATTGTCCTAAAAATGAGGACTAACTAAACAATCTACAGAATAACCCAAAATTAAAACTTTTTTCTTCAAAAGACATTTTCATTAAATGCTTAACTTCTGCATAGACACTGAGATTAAACTTTTTAACTTCAGAGTTACATTAGAATTGGCAAAGTAGAGCAAACTGGGGGATTTTTGCACTGCCCTAATATGTTAATATATACACATGTGTGTATGTGTGTACACACACACTATATGTCTCTCCATTTCTCGGAGGTTCTTACAGTTTAGTTTCTGCTCTTGACACTATATATACAGCCTAAGAAAACTGAGTTATATTTATCCTTTATCTTTACAAAATTTCAATTGGCCCATAAAATATTTCTTATTCCTTTCCAAACACTGTGTTATACTTCTTAGGCAATGCATATATATTAAATAGTAATCAAAAAATAAAACATGGACAGAAAAGAATTTATTGCAATATTTTTATTTCTCCCTCCCCTCCCCCCCATACACACACACACACACACACACACACACACACTCAGTTAACACAATTCCTCCTCTACCACCACCATCACAACACACAACAGAAGTTAGATATCAAGCTGCATGGAGACTGAATCTGAAAAAAGTTCATGAATGGCCTTAAAGTGAACTTACATAAGACTTCCAAACTATTCAAGAATATACTCTTAAAATATATTTTCCTAAAGTTCAGTTACTTAAACCCAGTTTCTCTTTACAATATTCTGAAGGTTTCCCTGTGTGTGGTCCTTTTATCCTACTCATTCATCCTAAAGATATTCATAATCTTTGTTGCTTCTTATGTCTCACTTGCTCTCGTTATTTCAACAACTTTGAAAATATGTTATTTAAATATAATTAAATATAAGTGATTTTGTCTTTTGTTAAGATCATAAATGTAATCTTTCAGTTAATTAAACATGCAATTATTAGTTGATCATATCCACAAGGTCTAAGGTTAGATAATAAAAATAAATATTCTGTAGACAGTCTAAAACACTGATGCAAACGAACGAACAAACAAACAACAAAAAAGGACTATCACTATAACCAAAGCATTCTACTTCAAACAAGCAAGAAGTTCTGTCAAATAGATGCTTTTCCAGTTGCATTAAACATCTGACAAACAATCAATACTGCAAGATTGTACTATACCAAAACTATCAGGGGTCTCTGCTGATGATACCTCCTTTGCTCGCTTCACAATGGCAATCTCGGGTTTAGGATACCTGCATGCTAAAAATATTTTTAAATCAATGTATTCAAGCAATAATATAAATAAAATATGTATAAGTTTTCAAATGTATATGAAATTTTGAAGTGAAACATGCTAGAATATGGGCAGTTCTCATTTTGCACAATAGTGTGGGGACATAAAAATGACAATGCAAGCTGCAAAGCAAACAATAACTGATGGGAAAAATCACAATTGTTCTGTGACCTTAAAAAAATTTTTTTTCCAAAACATTAAAAATTATCTTACTGGCAGTTATAAATATATAGGGAAAGTTTTTAAATAGTAAAACTGATGTTTATTTAATATACTGTAATTTAAAATATTAGAAACACTGAGAAATAAAGTGTTTTATGCTTTGTAAAAAAAAAATTAAATGATCAAAAGTCGCTTCAATCGTGCTAGCACTCTCTTTCTCATCATATAACTTACAATATGGAACAAGCATCTTTTCTATGCCTTGGTTAATTGTCACACTCCTTTCTAAGTCTGAAATAGCTTGCATTTTATCTTTCATATTTTTAATATCATGAAATATCTGAGAGTTCCTTTAATGTGAAATTTTTACCAGAGTCACTTCTCTGGAACATCATCCTTTTCATCACAACCTTCTCACTTTCCTCATTCATGTCCATAAGTTTGCGGTCTCTTAGCTCCTCTGGCTGCATATCTGGAGTCTCTCAATGGCAGCAGTTCAACAGCAGTGTGAACATTCCCACAGTCAGCTATTTCTTCTATAACCTCATTTACATTTGATTAAAATTTCACTTCAGCATTATCACTTTTCTTTGCTGCATTTTCATCTTTTTTGGTCCATTCCCTTTTCATTATCTTTTTTTTTTTTTTAAACGTCTTATAGGTTTATCACTGGGAGACAAGGAGGCAACACAGCTACACATTTTGCTGTCTGTGTGTGAACTGAATAACAGATAAGTAGTGACCAATCACTGACAGACCGTGAAAGAGTGATATGATTGGTTACAATCATGAGGCACCCCCTGTTTTTACACAGTGATTTGTGGACTGAGGAGCTAGCAGCAAAGTTAATACTTTATGCAATTACTAAGAGTTAATATACCGCGGTAAATAAAATTTGAACCTTGTTGTTGGGGACTGGTGTTATTTAACTAAAACATGGTTACTAAAATTCATGCTTATGGGAACTGTGTAAAGCAGGGACTGCCTGCAATAACAAAAAAAATGAATTATTTAATGAAATGAGCATAAATTCAATGGTGGTGATGGGATATTGGTGACATGTAGGAGGAATGATCAAAAGAATAAATATATTAAGGATAATGGGAGTCAGGTATTTTTCCATCAGAGAATAAAGTTAGAAATACAGAAAGACAGAAATAAGAATGTACCCTGTGATGTTGGATCAGGATTGGAAAAATTGTTATGAACTCTTATGTTATAATAGATATGGATAGATAGAGAAATATAAATAATATTTATTATGTATATAAGTACATACATTCATATATTCACTCTGTCCACTGTGGGGGCCTGAGAACAGCAACACCCTAATAGCTATGAGCACACCTAATGTGCACGTCTTGGTTTCTAAATACCATTCTACACCGAAAAAAAACAGGGCTCCTTATAGAAATGGCTGATTCCAGGGCTAGGGTAGGAAATGTGCTAAGATTAGCCTAGAACAGCTCATGGTGCCAGAAAGTAAGGAAATGTTCAAAGAGTAATGGAGACGTCAAAAAGACACAGAAGCCAACTTGAAGGAGTTACCACTGGTGAAATATGGGACTGTTTGAGGGTCAAAAATGAAAGTAATGAATTGTAACCCATTAAATAGAGTAAGAAGTCATGAATATATATTGATATGAATTCATAACTTGAATAGTTGATGAGGAATGGGATATTTCATAGACTCAAGGTACCTCCCCACAAAATATTAATTACAAAAAGGAAAATAGTAACTCTCTAGTGGATAAGTCGGATAGACATTACTTCGTCAAATGTTCAAAGGAAATGGTTAGCCAAGAAATAGTTAACATCATCAGGAACAAAGAAAAATCATGAGCAACTGATAGGATGAAAAAAGAACATAAAATTACTTCTGTGATATTCCTACTTAAGATGCATAACTGGAATCTATTCATGAGGAAAGAGACAAAACCAAATTGAAGTATATGCTACAAAATAACTGGTCTGTAATCCTCAAAACTATCAAGGTAATGAAAGCCAAAGGAAAGACTGAGAAACTGTTTCAAATAAAGGAAATTCTAAATGCAACATGTGATTCTGGACTGGATTTTTTTGGTGTAAAGGAGCATTATTGGGACAACTGGTGAAACCTGAGTGACAGAGAATAAGATGGTAGTAATCTATCCATGTTATATTGTGGCTTATATGGGACAATATTCTTCTTTGTAGGAAGTATAGGCCAAAGTACTCCAGTTGTAGTGGGCATCGTGATGCACAGTTGATCCTTAGCTGCCCGAAGTCCTTCCGAGAGACAGCCCTCAGTGACAGTCCTCTTAGGGGACTGCTTCAGCTGAAGAATGCTGCCTCACCCAAGGCTCTGCTCCCTGCCCAGGGCAGTTCCGCATGTAATTTCACAGAGGAAGAGGCCTGGACCTCTCACCCAACTCAGGATAGCACTGAAGGGTCGTTCTATCTCTAGACCTCTCCTCAGGTTCAGCTAAGGCTTCGGTTGAGACTGCATCACTTTACTTCTACCTCTGCCCAAAACTCCTTCCTTCCCTTCCCTTTCTAAGGTGAGGATTCCAAACAGCACTCCCAGTAAACTTCCTGCATGCTAAATTTTGTCTCAGAGACTGCTTCCCAAGGAACCTACCCTGTGCCAGGGATGACAGAGCATCATGTCAGCAACTTATTCTCAAATGATTCAGGGGAAGGAAAAAGAATCTTAGTGTACTACACTTGAAACTTTTTCAGAAATTTGAGATTGTTTCTAAATTTTAAAAGTAATACAAAATTGAGTGGGGAAAACATAGGAAGAACAGGATGAAGAAAAGCAGAAGAAAAAAAGTATGACAGAGGACGTGGTTCACTGAAGAAATGAGACTAACCAATGAACAGTATATTCAAGGTAATAATGGGAAAGCAAAAGAAATGAGAACAAAGGAATAAATCTATTACACAGTATTTATTACTCAAAAGTGATTGTTGCATAACTATAAAATCAGTGTTAACAATTCACACTTTTTGTAATGTTGTTAACAGGTCCCTGTGAGTAGAAAAAAAAGTTATAATAATGTTTTTTTAAACTATAAGATCTTTCTAACACACAAGCAAAATTCTGCCAGCTCACAAAATATGCCACATCTTACATTATCACTCTCACATGTTTGCCTGTTTCCTTTCAAAATGCAAGGATGCCTGAGTTTATCTACATGACCTCAACTTTCTCACCTTAAAAACAAAAACACTTGCTATAACCTTGCTACTCAAAATATTGCCCCCCTGGATCTGTAGCACTGAATCACTAGGAACTTGTTAGAAATGCAGAACTCAAGCTCAACCTCAAATCTACTGAAACAGCATCTGTATTTCAGTAAGATTCCCAGATCATTTTATATGTACATTAAACTTTGTAAAGCAGGTTCTAGTTTTCACTGTGGGATATAGAGAGCTACAAAGAGTATTGCTCTCACCCTTACAGTGAAATGAAGTCAAACTAAATTCAAATTTATGACTTATTTCAAACCCATAAGAGAACTCAAGTCACAAAGCAAACAATTGGCCCTAAATCAAAAGAGAAGCAGGCACCTGCAAGGACAGAGGAGATGTTAGCATATGCTTACTTGAGACAGATGCAACCGGACACCATAAGAATACTGCTAGAATAACAACGGAACAGGTGAAGGCAGAGTGACAGCCAGTGCAACAGTGTGAAGGCATTAGGGTACGAATAAACTGTGGGAGTCTGCACCTTCTTGCAGGTTCTTTCACCAGAAATCTCACCAGACACAAAAGGTAATAGAAGGAGCCCTAAGAAAGCATCCATTGTGGTACAGACCTAGAAGAAGGGAAAAAGCAGTAGTGCAGAAGGGACATGAAACTCTACCTGGATCCCTTTCTCAACCTCTCCTATGAGTCAAAAGCCTTAATCTGTGAGAACGGCAAAAATACTGTCACCCGTGGGCAGGTAGGGTGACTAACCATCCAGTTTGCCTGGGACTCTTTCAGTTTTAGCACTTAAAGTCCCACATCCCAGGAAAAAAAATGTTCTCCCTAGCCTTTAGGTATTTTAATTTGAAAGTGGAGTTTCAAATCATCTTCTTGATTGCTCTAAGCTTCTTACCAAAGAAAATGAAAAGACATTACTTGCTAAATGGCCTGTATATTTTCTACACAATACTGCTAAAAAGAGGCATAATTTGCTTACCTGTGATATTACATTTTTGTCTGATAAACTAGAATTCTACACAGGACTCTGTAAAAAATGAGTAAACTAGTAACATATATTTAAAATAAGTTCAGACTTCTGACCGATGAGGAAAGAGGGAATCTTAGTAGTACTCAAGCTACTGCCCAACACCTCCTGCCCTCCATATCCAAAGTTCCCTTTAAAGAGTTGAATCCTTCCTTATTGATACTCCCTCCTCAGCCAACTAAAATCTGGCTTCTCCCCACATAATTCTTGACAAAGACATCACTCTCTTTTGTGTTATTATATCCAATAGACCTTCTTTACTCCACCCTCCCACCCCGCCAGTCTTCCTCTTATTTGAACCATCTAAAGCATCAGATCATTCCCTCTTTCTTGAAATGCTGTCTTCTTCACTTAGCTTCTGGAATACACTATTCTTGTTATTTTTCCTGACTTTGTAGACACTCCTCAGTCTCCCTCCAGTTCTGATCCTTCTTCATCTTCCCTTCCAATAAACATTGGTGCTTTTCAGAGTTCTGTCCTGGATCTTCCTCTCCATCGATATACAGCTGTTGACACCCATACTTACATCTTCAGCCTAAACTTCTATGAGCTCCAGATTTAACTGTATAAATACACACACATGCATAAACACACACACCTACTTACTTGACATCTCCATTTATATTCACAAAGGTATCTAAAATGTGACATGTCCAAAATTAACACTTTAAGTTCCACATCCCCAAATCTATTCTTTCCCCAGTCTTCTCCCTCACAGTTAATAATAACACTTTTTACTCAGTCACTATAGTCAGAAACCTAAGTCATCACTTACTATTTCCTTTCCCTTAATTATCTGACCCTTTCTAACCCATCAGCAAGTCCCATCAGTTCACTCTCACAAGTATATCTTGACTCCATCTCCTCCTCTTCATCTCTATGGCCACCTAGTCTCAGCCACCATCATTGCTAGCCTAGACTACTGTAACAGCTTCCTAAGTGGTCTCCCAGCTTACACATTTGCACCCTCCAATTTGTTCTCCAATAGCAGCCAGAGGGCTCTTGAAATACCATTTCACTAATGCTTAAATGCTTGAATGGCCTTCATATGGTTTACCCAGAAAGGTCCTGGCTAATCTGGCTTCTGCCTACCTACATCTCATCCCATTCCACTCTACCCTTTGTTCATTAAGTTCCACTCATATTTGCCTCCTTTCAATTTCTACACTATGTGAAGTCCCTTCCTATCTCAGGCTCTTGGTATTTGCTTTTCCTTCTGAGAATGCTCTTCCTCCATCTGTCTGAATGAATGGCTTCGTCTCAATCCTTTATTTTCAGCTTAAATATTACCTAAACAGAGGCCTTCCCAGATCACTTTAAGTAAATGTCCTTCTATTTATTCTTCTAATAGCACACACTATCTATAATTATTTTATTATTTACTTTATTGCTCTTATCTTTCCTCTCTCAAAAATGTAGGTTTCATGAGAGTATTTCCCTGAATTAATTCTCTGACACGCCTCCAATATCCAGTACCGAGTCTATTATGGTAGGGAGAGTAACAAATATTTGTTACACAAATAAATTTTCTAAGTTTAGAAAGGTTTTCTATGAATAGCATGTTAGATTTTTTTTAACTCATTTAAAAATCTAAAGGAAAATTAGAATGACAGAAAGTTAAAGATTTATAACAGTTGGAAGTCCCAAATACTAGTTTTCTGACTTTTTCAAAATCCCCCCACAATTTATAAACTTTTTTGCACACTGATTTTACTTTGATTTCCCTTATTTTAAAAGTAACAATGCTATATTTGCTTTTGTATTGAATGTGTATATTATGCAAACATATAAAAGATAGACTAAGATATACTACCAGCACATGTGACTTTTATTGAGCATTTGAGTTGTTACCTTTTTTCCCAGCACGTGTTAAAAAAATTCCAGGTATGAATATGTACAGAAAGGTGCAATAATAAGAACAGGGATTTTAAAGTCAAACAAAGCTAAGCTAAAAACTCTACTCTGCCACAGAGGTTTTAGGATCTTGGGCAAGCTCCTCTTAGCCTCAGCATCTTAATCCATAGAATAGAGATAATTCCTTCTCTCTCCAAGAGAAGTAAACAGAATAATTATATGAAAACTCACTTAATTAGCTCAGTATGTCTGTAGCAAACATTCAATAACTGCTAAGTAATGGTAATGAAAATGGTGTTGGCAGCAGCAATAGTGGTAGCAGTGGGATGTCTTCTATAAAATATAAGAACCATTATACAACAGAAATTCAGAAGTTATATTACAAAATATCATGCTATTTTTAAAATTACAAATGTTTTAATAACCCAGTGCCCTAAATAGTCTACCCTAAAACTCAGAAAGAAGACAGAAAATCTAAACTAAACCAAGTAATAAAGAACACCATTCTAACCTAAACTTCTCTGAACCTAAGTGCCTTTCAGGTATTTACAACAACAATCCTTTGAACGGCCATAATCGTAACATTAGCAGAAATACAAGATCTTCAGTGTGAGATCTGAAGAGTCAGAGGTCCATAGCAATGTGATAGGTGTGACTGGCTAGCTGGAGAGACAGGAGAGTAGTGGTCTGTGACCCTGAAATGTCTATCAAGATTAAACCCTACTGAATAGCATAAGGGTGAAGAGAGAAAGAGATACTGAAAGAAAAATAAGAAGAAAAAAAAAAAAAAACCACCATGGAAGAGTGACAAAGAGCAGACATTAGAAACAACAACAGAGACGCCCGAGAAGCAGACCTCCTTCCACAGTAGCAAAGTTTACCACAAGGGATGAATGAGGATAGAGCAGAGCGGTCCGAGGGCACTGGGGATGGAGTGGGGCAGGGGCAGAACAAATCCGACACACCTCGCCAGCACTATGACACGGTCTGAAAGCATGCCAACGGAAACAGCACAGCGTTCTGGGGGCATCTGGTGTGATGACTAGTATCTCTACAAATAGAAGTTAAGTAGCCCTCATATTAAAATACAGTATACAAGGACTCGGACATCTGGTACAAGCAAAACTGTGCTCGTTATACTTTTACTAAGGCAGAGAAAAAAACAGTATGTTCAAATATGTTGCCATCAAACATAGTCAACGTAAACGTTTCAGAGGCTAAGAGGAATGATGTTTTGTACAGAGGAACCGGTTTGCAAGGCAGAAATAGAGACACAGAGATAGAGAACAAACGTATGGACACCAAGGGGGGAAAGCGGGGGTGGGGGTGGTGGTGGGATGAATTGGGAGATTGGGATTGACATGTATACACTGATATGTATAAAATGGATAACTAATAAGAACCTGCTGTATAAAAAAAAAATGAAATAAAATTCAAAAAAAAAAAGAGGAATGACGTTTTGTTACCTGCAAGGTCCTTTGTCTAGAAGAGTCTCTCATTTACCAGATGGTTTGAGGTAACTACGTTATTATATTTTAACAAATAACTACTTGCTTTCATGTCGTTGTTTTCATTCACTTAAAGCATAAACCTATGAGTCAAAGACAAGGCTAGAATCTTACATACTAATTAATTCAGCTGACGAGCAAGATGCTAATAAAATCTGCACTCAGGAATTTAGTCCCTATTTGTTCCAGTTAGCTTTATATTCTCTCATGCCAGAGAAAACCAGATAAGAGTATAGTTATACAAATTCATCACTATTTTTAGAAAAACTAAAACAGTCGCCACTGATAGTGGTTCAATATCAGATCATTCCCAACATTCAAGATTATCCATTATCTTTATTTCTGCCTGACCCTTTGGATGACCCTATAAAGTTGCAGACTTTATATTATTTCAATTTTCCTATCTACAAACATCTTTATAAAAATTTGCTTGTCACAACTGCTATAAAAAGTAAGAAAACAGTGACTATTGAGAGGAACACCAGCAAATTACCGGTGAATTCAACTATGGCAGTGTTTGACTTATCTGGAAGCTCTATTTTCTAAGGGTCTAATATTTAGAATTTAGTTAAGAACTTAGAAGTGAAAGGGCATCACAATCAAGGAAAAGAGTTATCACAAAGCTCATTTATTTGATAATGAAGTGAAGAGTCTGATATAGCATTTCATATAAAGCGATGGCCCTCAAGCAGATTGGTTTTGCTAAATTCCTCCCTTTCCTCCCACCCAGTGTCTCCGCCAGGGAATATTTGGCAATGTCTAGAGACATTTTTGGTACACAAAACTTGGGGTGAGGAGGGTGGGAGGGTGCTACTGGCATCTAGTGGCTAGAAGACAGGGATGTTGCTAAATATCCTATGTGGAGGACAGCCCCACAACAAGAATTATCCAGCCCAAACGTCAATACTGCCAAGGCTAAGATATCCTGATATAGAGGAAAGAGTCCTATACATCTCTGTCTCCCTCTGTCTCTCTATATATCTATCAATCAAACAAATCACTATCACTATACTGGCACTCAGTACGAGAACGAATGGTCAAAAGTCTTAAGACACACAAACAAAAGCTAATATGTTACGGGTATGCATTAATAAACAAAGATGTAATACAAGATTTCCAACAGAAACGATTAATTTTTAAATGTTATAAAGGATATAAAGGAACTGATATAAAGGAACAAACTACAATTATTAGTTATGGTTACCTACATAGAATATGTCCTCCTAATTTCCCTTCCCTTGAATCTAGACTGGTCTTAGTGACTTGTTTGACCAATAGCATGTAGCAGAAATGACATTCTGGGACTTCCAAGGCTAGGCCATAAACTGTGGTAGGTTGAATAATACCCCTCCCCATATGTCCCCATCCTAATCCTCCTACCTGTGACTACATCACCTCATATGGCAAAGGAGAGTTTGCAGATGTGATTAAGTTAAGGATTTTGAGAAAGATTATCCTGAACTATCCAGGTGGGCCCTAAATGTAATCACGAGGGTCCTTATAAAAGAGAGGAAAAAAGGTCAATGATGTGACAACCGAAGCAGAGATTAATGTAAGCAAGAACCAAGGAATACCAAAAGCTGGAAGAAACAAGGACCGGATTCTCCCCTAGAGCCTCCAGAAGGACAGAGCATTGCTAACACTTTTATTTTAGCCCCTTAAGTCTAATTTTGGACCTCAGACTTCCAGAACTCTAAGAGAATAAATTTGTGTTGTTTTAAGCCACTATATTTGTGGCAATTTGTTACAGCAACAATGGGAAACTGATAACAAAGTCTTACAGCTTCTACTTAGCTCTCTTGGAACATTTTCTCTGGAAGTCCTGACCATTTTAAGACTGTCATACTGGTGAGATCACATGCATCTACTCTGGTCAATAGTTCTAGTTGAACCCAGCCTTCCAGCCATGTCCAACAAAGTGCCAGACAAGTGAGTGAAGCCATCTTGGACTCTGTGACCAGCTCATCTGCCAGCCGTTTACCAAGTGACCCCCATAGATATCATGTGAAAGAGAGGAATCACCCAGCTGAGCCCTGCCTATATTCCTGATCCACAAAATCATGAGAAATAATGGAACGTTCATTGTTTTATGTCACAAATAACTCTGGACCTCAAGTTACATGTTAAATGATGATTAAAGATTGTTAAATAGAATATATCCATTTTGTAATGGAAGAAAAAATTCCTATTTATATGATCTGTTTTCTAGGCAGTAATCCCTAGTTATAGGGCTACTCCAACATTCCCATTAACTCTAAGGTATCGTAATTAAGCTTGCTGGAATATACTGCTATAATTAGGTTCTTTCCATATTGGTAAAATAACTGATTGTGACAAAGCTTCATTTACTTATCCAGGGCCAGGATACAGAAGCTCTTATTAGAGATCACTCACTCTTCCTGACTCAATCCACATTTCATATCCTCATCCTGTTCTCCTCTTGCAGGTCTAGTTATTCCTTTATTCCTCTTTTACTGTTTCAACTAAGGCACCTAAATATCTTTATTCACAAATCTTAATTTGGAATATGAAATGTTTTCTTGCCCTCTTTCTTATTCTCTTTGAGCAAAAGCTAAGATTATCTCCAATTCATCTGGAGGCTAATAGCTTAACAGCACTGCCACTTTCTTACATAATCCTATACAAAGAGCTGAGAAAAATGCGGATACTCTTGTTAAGAGTCCAAGATCCCTAGTGGACTGGAACGCCACAAAAAGTCATCTTTGTTTCTATGTATTCTGAGTATGCTATACGGCAAGTTCTCAAAACAAAACTCCTCATGCTACCTTAAGTAAATAATCACAACGGTGGGGAACTACAAGATTAAATTTAGAATTATATGGTGTATCTATATGGATGTAGATAAATGGTAAAAAAAATTTGTAAAAAAATTTTTTTTAAACATATACAGTTATCACACAGAGAAACAGAAAAAAAAGCAAGCTGATTAAGATCTAACATTGACAGAAAAACTGCTCTGTTCCCCCAAAACATCCCTTATTTGCTATATATAAAAAGAATCTCATTTTTAAAATACTTTAAGTACACATTTAACAAAAATATTCCCTAAGAAGGTCCTTTTTCAAATCATATCTTTCATGGTGCCTCCCCAAAAGCCAGCTCTTACCTTTCTGTGTAATTCTCCAATGAGCATTAATTACAACACCTAAATAAGCGTGGAAGGCAGCCTCCAAGATGACCCCCACAATGATTTCCATCTCCTGGTATTCACACCCTGCCTGTATAGTATGCTCCCACAGTGTATGACGAGGGCAAAAAAGGATGGACTATCTCTTCTAAGACCAGGTTATAAAAGACTGTGGCTTCCAGCTTAGGTGTCTCTCTCTCATCACTCATTCTGGAGGAAGACAGCTGCCATGTCTTGAAACACTCAGGCAGCCCTGTGGAGAGGCCCACACAGCAAGGAATTGAGACTTCTAGCCAACAGCCATGTGAGTGAACCTTCTTGGAACGGGTTCCTCCAGCCCCAGTCAAGACTTCAATGATGCAGCCCTAGCTGAAAGCTTGATTACAACTTCACGAGAGACCCTGAGGCAGAAACATCCCTCTAAGCTGCCCCAAGACTCCTGATCCTCAGAAACCATGAGACAGTACATGTTTGTTTTAAGCCACTGTGCTTTGGGGTAATTTGTTGTACAGCAATGTAGAACTAATTAATGCAATAAGCACTGCTCATCCTTCAAAAACCAAATAGGTATTTTAAAAGTTTCTTAAAATAATTATAAATAGAAATAGTAACTGCAAAACTTGAAAACCAATTTGGTTTAAAAAGCTCAGCTGAAATTAAAAGGCAGCAGTAATAACATCAGCTTCCCAGTCCTACTTGTAAAAACAATGAACCAACAGTGCACTATCAGAAGACTATGGACTCTTTCTGGAAGAACAGAGAGCAGGCTGAGCAGATAAATTGAGAACAGAACACCAACGTTTTCAAAACTAGGAAAGAAATCAGTTTGTAATTTAAAAATCACAATATCTTACTTAACTATAATAAGACATCCCACAAAGTCTGCCTTATCTATTACAAACTGATTCTAAAGCTTTATCTTGTCACAGACTATATCAAATGCCTACTGATAAACACATAAGAAAGATAAGGGCAAATATACCAAATTTCAGCAGTAGACCCCACTTCCATTTCAAAGTACAGATTTTTCTTTTCCTGTAATGTTTCCACACCAAATCCAAAACACTTCATTAGATCACGCAAGCACTCTTTCCAAGAACACATAAGATTTCCTACTGTAAGAAACAGCTCTTTTAACATAATTTATTTCATTAGAAAGTGCACTTAGTACACACGTATTTAATACATGGGTTGAGCATTTAAAAACACTCAAAAAGCAACAATAAAAGAAAAACATGGCAATTTTTCATTTGTCTGGGGAAAAAATTGATTTCAGCAATAGAATGAGCTGTATGCATTCTCAACATAATAAATCCTCTCTACCTTAAATGGTTAATGAATAGGGTAATTTACTAGTGATGATCCCAGTTATCTCCATAGAAACTATATGTATTGATATGGAAAACAACGAGGAACACTAAGACTGTATTAAAAATTAAACCATCATCATCAATAAGTGTCATTTGAGTCAAAGAGCAATAATTTAGTCATCAACATTGGCAAAATTAGTTGACTTAAACTCTGAAGTTCTTTAGCTTTTAAGTCAAATGAGCATTTGAATACCACATTGTTTCCTATATCCCTTATCTTGAACAAAGACATCTTAAATTACCAACTTCTCTCTCATATAACTTATGTATTATTAAGTTTAATTGACACTAACTGATCTCCATTGACTGAAGTTTATAGGTCCTTTCCAGAATATTTAAAACCATGTTAAATTTTAAAATACATTTTCCATTTTCACTGGGAGATGTAGCATTCCTACTGGCATGTGCTAAAATAATAAGGTATGAGGCAAAATTTATCCATTTGTATCACAGGACATGCTTTTCATGAACTGTCATAAAATCATATTAATAAGGCCCTCCGATCTTGTAACAATGTTAATGCAGAATTTCCAAGAAATTACTTAGAAAAGGCCAAATGTGTGTTCAAACAGTCTTGCCCATGGAGAAAGATTCCTAAAACTAATGCTCTAGCATGAATGTCTTTATAGTTTTCCAAGGGTCACATTTTCAGAAGTGAATATTTTAAAACCACACACTGAGTGCACACATAGCTCACAAATATGCTAGTATTTGATTATGACTTCATGTAATATCATGATTACATTTAGTAACCGAATTGATTGTGATGTTACATTTTTCCTATAGAAGCACTGTGGGTAGACAATGTCTGGAATCATCCAATACCATAAATTGGTCCACAATTCCCTGAACGGAGGAAAAAAAAGCAGTTAAAAGGCACAACTAATAAAAAGTTTCTGAAGAAGTAGTGTAGAGAAGTCCTGCTTATGAGGTAGACAATTCTCTCCTCCATTCCTGAACACAGACCAAAGAAGCGCTTTCAAGTGCCTGCGGCAGATCAAATGCCTTGCTCCAAATAAATGTGCTCTTAACTTACGGAACCTATGGAATGCTTATGTACCTACCAACCTTGAGGGTAGGTTGGTAAAACAAACAAACAACAACAAAAAAAACAAAAAAACCAAAAAAAACCTTTCAAACACACCAGAATGTATAACATGAAACAGCAGCAATGTATTCTGTCTGTATCACGGTATTCAAATGGCCAAAGTATCTTAAGACTGAATGATTTGATCACTGGCCCCTTTCATCCTTCTGATCTTCTGACTTTTTAGCTTTTTCACTTGGACTCAAATTCTGACATACCAGCATGGTGCACCGGTTTGAAAAATATCTCTTTTAACAGGTTAGCTTAAAAATGGCTTGGCTTTCACCATTCCAAATTATTTTTGAGCAGAAGTCCGCTTTTTATTGCAGAGCCACAGATTTCCAGAAAAATACCTTCTTAACTACTGCATTCTTTCATCCTCTGGGGGCACAACAAAAACGGGAGTCTAACTTGGGCAGCACCGAACCTGTGATGGGCTTGCAAGTATGTATCTGCAGTTGCTGGTCTGATCCACGCTTTCAGTTTCCCAGGAAAATGTTTCCTTCGGCTGCTTAAATGAATCCAACTGGAGGTGTACGCAAACAAGCCGCTGAGAACACCTCTGCCTTAACGAAGCAACATCCCTTCTTTCGGACCCTCACACATCTTCCTTTGATAACCATTTAGCGAAGTTTCTCCCTGCCTCTCGGCTTTGTAGCGCTTTGGAAGCACGCACCGCAGGCCACCGGCATGGCTGCACGTTCACAAGTAAGCAGCAAGGACTACAGGGGGACAGGAGGGCTGGGGGACGGGGGGCACAGCAAATCTAAACAAAATCAAATCAACGTCGGTTGGTAACTGGGGCTGAAGCTCCAACTGTGAGGCTGGGGAGGAACCAGCCAAGCGCTGGCCCTGGCCGCCTGGCACGATCCGCGCCCGTCCTACCTGCCCCGGGGACACTCAGGAGGCGCAAAGTTCCCCCCGCCCCCCCGGACGTCCCAGGCGCGAGGCCAAGCGGGCGAGGGGTCCGGCGGCAAGGGGCCCAGGCCGAGGGGCGGCCGGGCGGCCGCGGCGCAGGCGGGGTAGGGGAGGGCTCTGGCCACCCGCCCCTCCGCCCCCGGCTCACCCCGCTCGCGCCCCCCTTACCTTGGGCGATGGCAATGGACTCGAAGCGGTGCAGCTCCTTGAGCAGGCAGCTCCTCTCGCTGGAGTGCAGGCTGTAGATGAAGTCGCGCGCGCCCTGCGCCGTGTTCAGCGCCTCCATGGGCTCCTTCTTGGGGTGGGTGCCCAGCTCCCGGGGGCCGCCCGGGGCCGCGAGCGCCAGCAGCCCCCGCCCGCAGCAGCACCAGAACGGCGGGCGGGGCGCGGCGGCAGGGCCCGGCCTCAGGCTGCGCGCGGTCCGGCTCCTCAGCAGCGGCAGCAGCCGGGACATGGCGGGCTGAGGAGCGGGGACGCCCCGCGGCAGTCCGGCAGGGCGATTTCTGGCGAGCCCGCGGGAAGAAGGAGCTGGTCTCAGCCCGACCCCGCCCCGATGTCCTCCTGACAGGCAGCCGAGGCGCCGGGAACCATGCACTCGCCGGGCCCGCGCGACTGGAGCCTCCTCTTCAGTCCTCCTTCCCTTCCCAAAGGCTCGCGGCGCCTCCGGTCCCTCCCGACGACAAAAACTTTCTCTGAGGCGGCTGGGCCGGGAGAGCGCTCCCGGAGAAGGCGGGCGGGCGGTGCGGGCGGGCGCCTCCCAACCAAAGAGGAGCGGCGCGGGCGGGCGGGTTCAGCAAGGGTTTGTGTCTGTCAGTCTGATCTTCCAGAAGGATGAGTCAGCCACGCGCCGCCCTTCCCCGGCACGGCCCTTCCCCGGCACCGCCCTCCTCTCTCGCCGGTTTTCCCACCCTCTTGCCAGCCCTAGTCCCCACACCGTACGGCTTCAGCGCCCTCAAAGCAGCCGCGCTCTCAGACCACAGCCGCCGCCGGTACCCCTAGCGGCAATATAGGGGGTAACGGGGCGGGGCGAAGGAAAGAGGCGGGGTGGGTGAGGCGGGGCCGCGCAGGCGCATTGTGCAGGCTTGCGGGCCGCGTTTTCTGCGGGCTAAAGAGCGTGCGCGCGATTCCCTACTCCCTCTGAAGCGTGAAGGTGGAGAGAGAGAGGGACCTTGCCCCTTGCGCTGGCCTCCGGGTGGCTGAGTAGTACGGCTGCCACCCGGCCCCCCCTAGCGCCGGGCCTGAATCTGCGGCTGGTTTTGAACGATGCTCCAGCGTGTAGGCCCTCTCGCCCGACACGGGCCTGGCCACAGCGCCCTGCTCAGGCTTTGGAACATTGAAGCGCCCAGGCCGCGCCCTTCGCCAAGTCGCACACACCCAGACTTCGGCCAGACAACCGGGTCTCCGAGGCACCCGCTCTGGGAGCCCCAGAGGGAGGGCTAGGCCAGTTCTCTCCCTTCCCAAGAAGAGTCTGAGACTGAGACCTTGACACTGAGAACACCCTTCCCCGTTCAGATGCAAGCAGCTTAGAGACGCTGGAGCCTGAGGCAAGAATGTTACAGACCTTTTCCAGGTGGTTGTCCAGGTTTGTTTGGTTGGTTTTTTTCTCTGTGCCGAGGTGGAAAGAATTCTGCGATCCTCCACCATTTCCACGTGTCCTAGGCATCTTTCAAGGCCCCAGTTCATAGGGTCTGCTATTCCAAGCTTTAATTTATCTCTTGCTAAGGGCGGAGATCTCTGCTTTATCTGAACCTGTCTAAAGACACTTAGGCTTCCTGTCTTCTTAGAGAATAGATCCACTTAGAGAATAAATCTGCTCAAGTGTAATCAAGATCTAAATCCTATCCTTATCATACCCACTGCTGCACCCAGCCCGAGACCTTGTATGCAGTAGATGTGCTATAAGAATGTAAGTGCAGTATATAAATGCGAGTCAAGGGAGGAACGGTATCGCTAAATCCTCCTACTGTAACCCAGTGGTTCTCAAAGTGTGGTCCCTGGACAGCAGAGCTTGTGAGACATGAAAATTTGTGTGCTCCACCAGAGACCTCCTGAATCAGAAACTGGGGGTTGGGACCCGTCAGCGTTTTAACAAGCTCTCCAGTTAATACTCCAGTTAACTCCAGTTAATAATACAGTTAATGCACACAAAATTTGAGAACCACTGCTCTAACTTAAACATGGAAAGCAATTTTTAAAATTTTTAAATTTCAGGGCAGTGCCTCTGGTGTAATAATGACAAGAATTTTCTCTGTGGAAAATGGAAGCTCTTTGAGTGTAGAGACTTTCTTGTCTTTGAAACCCCCTACACTTCCCAGTGTGTGTTGGAATCTTCTACAGAGTTATTTAAATTCTTGGGATTTCTACCACCACTACCCGCCCCCCCCCCATATCCCTTTTACCCCCAAGAGATTCTGACTCATTGGGCTTGGGCTGGGGCCTGGGAAGAGAGGTTTGAAAAAGCTCTTCAGTAGGAATTCCCAGCAGTCTCCAGGACACCAGTTTTGAGTTTGGGCTCCAGAAACAGATTGCTAAAAATTTGATAACTGGATCAACCACTTCCTAGCTATGTGTTAGTGTTAGATTGTTTCAGTAGTGGTCCCAATAATCATGCCTTATGGTATCCACTCCCTTGTGTAGACCTGTCCCACATGACTGTGGGCTCGGCCACGTGAATTGCTTTAGCCAATACGTGGGACATCACAGCCATGCTCTAAGTGCTTGTTCCTTGGGGCTTGCTGTAATGTGTTTGCTGTATGCTTTATGAATATTCAGTTCTACTATAGAAAATAAGAGAAACAAAAATGTAGACACAATTTGCTTATGAGACACGTTACGCGCAGAGTAAATGGATATGTGTTGAACATAGATAAAAAGGATGGAACAAATGAAAGTGCTACTTCAGATAGAAGGAGATAGATAAAGTAAACTTTAAATATTAGTAAGGCATGAATCATACTACCTCTCGACTGACAATTATGTCATTCCTAAATTGGCCACCAACTAGTGATACCCATTATAGCCCCATTATGGCCTCAGGTAGTCTCTGCACAAGAAAAGCAGATAAATCCCTAGCTGCTCAGCCAGCTAATGGCCAGCTACAGTTATGACCAGACACACTTGCTTCTGTATCACTCAGATGTATGTCAGATGTATGTCGATTCCAGACCCCTTCAGTCTGCCAAAACCCCTCGCTTACCCTCCATTCCGGTCCTTAAAACCATGCCATCTATGGTTTTAAGTGCTATGGTCCTTCCACCCTGCTTATACCCTAACCTAAGCTTGTTTATCTACTCCTTTTCTTTCTCCTTGCTTCTCATTCTGTTCTAAATTGGTTGATAAACTGTTGCTGTTCTTTAAGTGAACATGTTAAATGAAACTTAGTGGCTTAAATAGCCAGTTTATTTTGCTCGTGATTTTGTAGAAATAGAAATAGAAATTCAGGAAATAGAAATTCAGGAAGGGCTTGCTTGGGCAGTTCTTTGTTGGTGTCTCTTATCAGATGTCACTGCAACTGCAGTTGTTTAAAGGTTCATCTAGGCTGGACATCCAAGATGGCACACTCATGTGGCTGACAGTTGAGGCTGGCTGTTGGCTGGCTGGAAGCTCAGCTGGGACTGTGAACCAGAGTACCTTCACACACCCCCTCCAACATGTCAGACTTCTCACATGGCAGCTGGCTTCCCTGAGAGCGAGTGTCTGAAAAGAACCAGGTTCATGGCCTTTAATGACTTATCCTAAGAAGTAATGGAGCGTCACTTCCACTGTATTCTACTAGCTACCAGCAAGCCACTAAGACCAGCCCATATAAAAGAGAAGGGGATATGGACCTCCACCCCTCAATGGAAACAGTGTCAAAGAATTTGGGGACATGTTTTAAAGCTGCCACATAAACAATGTGATTCAAGCATCTTAATTTGGTCTATAAGCCTATCTACATATATGCTTAATCCTTACTAGTCACTTGTGTTATTTCATTTTCTTCTTTTTTTTGTTTTTTGTTTTCATTTCGCTTGGTATATCAATGTCTTTGTTACTGGTTTCTAAGAACTCATTTATGATTAAGGATGTTAACCATTTATCATGCAATGCAAATGAAATGCCATATTTTATTGCCATCAATTTACTATGGTGTTTTGTATTTTGGTTTTGTATTAAAATATAATCATGTCGTGTTTTTGGAAAAAAAAAACAGAAGCCTATCTGTTCCATGACTTATGGTACAATCTTGGAATTTGGCTGCCACATAAAAAGGTCCAGAGTATCCTGCTGGAAAGGCCACATGGAGGAGGAGGCGACAGCCAATAGCCCCAGCTAACTACCAGGCACATGCGTGAGGCCATCTTGGACCACCTAGTCCCAGTCAAGCCCCAGATGACAGCATTGCAAAGTGGTTGAGATCATTAGCTCTGGAGCCAGACTGCCTAGGTTTGAGTCCCCACTCTACCGTTTACTTGATGTATAACCTTGAGCTAATAACTCAACCGTTCCATGACTGCTCATCTCTTTGATGGGGTTAAGGGCGTGTTGCTAAGTTTGCTCATCTGTTAAATGGACATAAGGGCATCTGCTTTAGAGGGTTATAGTGAAACTAAATACATGTAAAGTATTTCAAACAGCTCCTGGAACATGTAAGTGCTCAATAAATTATTACTATCCAAATTCCTGTGGACCTCTCAAACCTCTAGGATTAGGTCTTTGGACCCTAATTTGAGAAATAGCTACCTAGCTATCTGTCATTTAATACACATGTAATGTGTACTAAGTGGATCCTCTATCCACTCTCTTTCTCTGAACACTTGAATACCCTAAATATAAATGGAGGAGATGGGGAGGGGGGAGGGTTGGGGGGATCCACGTATGGAGCTATGGAGAAGTGTAGGATAAGGCAGGTCTAACTGTGGGTGTCAAGAGGAAGGTTGTGAGGAAATGGGAGAGTGCCGAGGAGGTAGTGCCAGGTTGGAGAAGGTTACAGGAATGGAAGAGGGAGAGGAGGGCCCAGAAGGCAATCCTGGCCTGGGTTCAGCCTAACCTGCTCTTCACTTTTAAAGGTGACAAACATCATGCCTCAGTTAACAGTCACAGTCTCCTCCTCATGAAAAATTGGTGCTGAATCAATAGTCCACAGTAGGTTACATTATGCAAACACTCTCCAGAGTTCCTGGCATCCCTGTTGCTGGCAGGGCATAAGGCCATTTGCTGTCTGCATCTTACAATACGTTATATACCCCGCTATTGCTGTTCACTTTAAAATTCTTGAAATTGTTGCTTTACTTGGTGGGACCTTTAATCATTTTTTTCTGCCCACATTTTTGCAGTTCCCTTATTATACTTCTTATCCATCAAGTCTTAGTATTCTGACCCCCGGAAGTCCCCTGCCTCATTGGGGTTGTGGTGGATCGATTGCTGCTTCACAATGAAAACCACAAAATCTTATTAGGAAAATTAAAGAAGACTTAAATAAAAGGAGGAAAAGACCAATTCACGTTTGGAACAGTCAATAGCATTGACATAAGATGACAGTTCTCCCCAAATTAATCTATAAATTCAGTGCAATCCCAATCAAAATCCCAACTTGGTTTGTGTCTCTGTATATGTGTGTGTGAAATGGTCAAACTGTTACTAAAATTTATATTGCAATGCAAATGGAGGCAGTGTAGCATACCAGAAAGAGCATGGGTCCCCTGACTTTACATCCTAACCCTAATACCTACTAGCTGTTTCAGTTCGGACAAGTTGTCTATGATGCGAAGTCTTGGTTTGGGTGTTTCTTGTTATTTCTTAAAATACCACCTCACAGAATCATGAGCGTAAGATGAGTTAATGTATGTGAAACACATGGCACAATACCTAACATGTAGTAGGTGGTCAAAAAATGATAGGTAGTATTAGAAGGCATTAAGATTTAAAAATTAGTGTTAGCAGTATCAGTGTATCTACAAGTATCGGAGGCTCACATAACTTCAGAGCTAAAAGAAAGAGAATCCAACTGGATCTCTATTTTCTCAATGTTTCTTCACTCTCCAACTCCCTGCAGTCTAGCTGTTTGGCTTCCAAAGGACAAGGCTGGAGATATAAATTTGAGAGCCATCAGCATCCAGGTATCATTGAAAGCTGTAGACCTGGCCAGATTTCCAGTGGGTAAAGTAAAGATGGAGATGAGAATGTGGGGCTGACCCTGGGACTCTTCACCACTGAGACACTGGAAGAGGCAGAGGAGCCAGCAAAGTAGGAGGAAAACCAGAGGACAATGATGTTTATTGTCCTCCTCTCTGTTCCTAACATTAGAAACACCCAGAACGATGTTCGCCTGATACTGGTCATCATTATTCTTGGGATATTGGATGATTTTGTTAACTTTCTTCTTTGCCCTTGTCTCTGTTGCTTGGATTTTTTATGATAAGTGTATATATTGATAATTTAAACAAATAGAAAGCTTTACTCTAAAGAGAGGAACTACAGAACACTTTTGTTTCTTTTTTTTCTTTTTTTAAATTTATTTATTTATTTATTTTTGGCTGTGTTGGGTCTTCGTTTCTGTGCAAGGGCTTTCTCTAGTTGCGGCAAGCGGGGGCCACTCTTCATCGCGGTGCGCGGGCCTCTCACTATCGCGGCCTCTCTTGTTGCAGAGCACAGGCTCCAGACGCGCAGGCTCAGTAGTTGTGGCTCACGGGCCTAGTTGCTTTGCGGCATGTGGGATCTTCCCAGACCAGGGCTCGAACCCATGTCCCCTGCATTGGCAGGCAGATTCTCAACCACTGTGCCACCAGGGAAGCCCTACAAAACACTTTTGGTATGAAAAACACCTGGAAAATCCTAAATAAATCCTGAACAGACAATCTCTCTTTTGGATCCTTTGCATTCCTCTACACCAGTCATTTATTACTGCCTCTCATCACCACCTCATTTTGGTACTTCATCTTTAACGATTTAATCTATATGTTGAAAAGTGTCCATCACAGGGCAAGAAGCAGTATCTCATGGAAGCAGGATGGAAAATATAAGAGAGGGGCTATCAACTGGAGCTCAGAACTCATGTGTTAATTTCATACTCCAAGAGGTTCATATTTATCTGTCCATAAGTATACCTATAGGCAACACAACTATGACTGTCCACACAACATGAGAAGTGCATATGCACACATAATACCCATTCATATCAACACACACACACACACACATGCACACACCCCTACCTGACTCAGGGCAATATTTTGTAACTTTTCCCCCTTCCAGATTGCCCGTTGTGTTTGAGGCTGGGTAGGGATGTTGACCAAGGTAAATGTAAACAACAGGGCTATGAAATGCCTTCTCTTCAGACTTTAAACTTGAATTCTTAATGAGGCTTCCAAGTATTTAGATGCCCCAAGAACTATTTTTAAAAAATTACTCCAACTTTGAGCCCAGCAGCAAGATCAGCGGAAGGATTCTTGAATGTTCCTGTTTTTGAAGGAAAATAAGGCATCAACTCAGACTTTTCTGAACACCTTTTCAGATAGACTTATTAAATCATCTTCTAACACATACCTAAATTCAAATAATATTGACCCCTCCCCCCTCAGTACCAGCCACCAAGCTAGGCCTGGAAGTATAAAAATAAAAAGATATTTTGTTTAAGACCAAATTTTCTATTTTAGACCAAATATTTTCATTGCTGTCAGTTACTACTGTTCAACAGAATCGATTCTCAGGGTGTGAGAGGATTGCTCTTCCTTGTCCCCTTGAAGTTGGGGGTGGCCATGTGACTTGCTTTGGCCAATGAATGGAAACCTGACTGACACATTTTCACCTCCAGATGCAGGCACTTAATTGCCTGTGCTCAGCTGTGCAGCTCTGTCCTCTCCTAGCATGCTGAGATTCACAACATGTATTGAAATGGAAGTTCCATGAAATTGAAGAGGCGGGAAGTAGTGAGCCAATATAGGAGGACAGCTGCCCTGGAGAGTTGCCCCAATCCACAGCAGATTTTGTGTGACAGATAAATAACTTTTTTTGTGTTGAGTCACTGTGATTTAGGCAAAAGCTCCCATATCATATGACTAGTACAGCTCTTACTTTGTTTCTTACATTGAATGCCTCCCTTCACTCCTATTTTCTTTATCTAAAAGGACGCCTGTTTTGGCTCCAGGGTGTTTGTTTTTCCTTGGGATTAAGATATAGGGAAACAGGGTCCTTGTTTCCTTTGTCCTGTTTCTGAGCTTTATGTGGGTCTGGGGCCACAGATATAGATTTGGTAATCAACAGCATTAAGGAAGTGGTTACATCCATGCACTGGATAGAAAATGTGTAAATGAAAATGTAAGAGGACAGAGACCTGGGAAACAACAGTTAAGGGATAAGCAGTGGAAGAAGAAAGAACCAAGAGAAGAAGGTAAGATGATGTGGCAAAAGGAAAACAAAAAACAGGTGGCCACAGAAGCCAAAGGATGATAAAGTTTCTAGAATGAGTGGTCTAGAGTTTCAAATACAGCAGCAAAATCAAGCAAATTAAGGACAAGATAGTACTCATCAGAAACGATGTGTTGACTGTAAGTGGGTGAAAAAAGCACAGAGTTAATGGGAGAATAGATGACATCAACACAGTAACACAAGCGGGAAGCAGGTAGAGGAGTGGTAACTAACCTGACTGATCAGAGGGAGGTGGAAAGTAAACTGGAATGGAACAACCTAGAAGCTTCATTTTAGTAACAGCCTCAAAAAAGTATAGGAATTGGAGGCGCCAGGTACCTCTGAAGGTAGAGATATAGTTGAGCTGAAAACAGAAGATCCAGGTGAAAATTTTTAATGGAGCAGTTAATAAACCCAGATCCCATGCAGCTGGGAGATTGCCACTCCCTCACCCCAGGAGAAATCTAGAAGTTTACTAGTGGAGAGACACTAGGCTTGGGGGCTCCAGGAGCACCTGAGGGCAAGGGAAGCACACCACAAACAAGGAGATTAAGTGAATGCCACAGACTGACTCACGGATCCCTTATCACTCTCCTGCTCTGCCTCAACAGCGTTCTGTTAACCATAGTATTGGAGGATTCCTCTCTGAGAACCCAATAAAAGAGCACAGCCAGGCCACCCTGTAAGTAACCAGGCCACCAATTAACCAGTTCTGCCAGTCACAGTTTCTAGCTTTTTGTTGTCTCATTCTTAAAGACAAAATATGAGCTAAGAGCCTAAATTCACTAGTCAGCTGAAGAAAGCCTTCAAGATGGAAAGACAGAACCAAAATAGTCTTAAAAAAACAAACAAACAAAAAGGAACTCAGGACATGGGGAGCAAAATAAAACTTTTGAAAATGTATAACATTAACATCTTTGCAAAATAAGAAGCGATACTGCATCTATGGAAAAATAGGAGTCTATAAAAGTAGGAACATTCAGAAAACAAAAGGGACTTCCCTGACAGTCCAGTGGTTAAGACTCCAAGCTTCCAATGCAGGGGGCGCAGGTTTGAGTCCTGGTCAGGGAACTAAGATCCTACATGCCACGCGGTGCAGCCAAAAAAATTTTTTAATGGAAAACAATTAAAATAAAAACAGAAAACAAAAAATCTTACTTGAAAATTTAAAGTATGACAAAGTGAGAAATGTAGCAAAAAGATTGGAAGATAACACCAAGAAAAAACTTTATCATATCTGTATGATAGATAATATAACAAAATAGAAGACAAGTAACAAAATTATAGAATCAGGTCAGGAGGTGCAAGAGTTAAAGAAGATAAAGTAGTTTTGAAAATGTAAGGGAGAAAATTGTCAAAGAAATATCTGAAGGAGGGACTTCCCTGGTGGCACAGTGGTTAAGAATCCGCCTGCCAATGCAGGGGACACGAGTTCGAGCTGTGGTCCGGGAAGATCCCACGTGCCGCGGAGCAACTAAGCCCGTGCACCACAACTACTGAGCCTGCGCTCTAGAGCCCGCAAGCCACAACTACTGCGCCCGTGTGCCACAACTACTGAAGCCTGTGCGCCTAGAGCCCACGAGCCACAACTACTGAGCCCATGAACCACAACTACTGAAGCCCACGCACCTAGAGCCCATGCTCCGCAACAAGAGAAGCCACCCCAATGAGAAGCCCAAGCATCACAACAAAGAGTAGCCCCAACTTGCCGCAACTAGAGAAAGCCCACGCGCAGCAACGAAGACCCAACACAGCCAAAAATAAATAAATTAATTAATTAAAAAAAAAATCTGAAGGAAATTTCCCCAAAGTGAAGGTCATTTGTTCCCAGATCGAGAGTTCATTGAGGGCTCAGGACACTAGATAAAAAGAAGACCCACTCCAGAGCCTGTCATCATGACATTTCAGATCACTAGGAACCAAGAACAGATTCTAAAAGTTCCCAGCATCAAAGTCAATGGTTGTCAAGGGAAGTTCAATAAAAATAATCCTATTAGAATGGCTTCAGACTCTCAACAGCAATGCTGGAGACTAGAAGTCAACAGAGAAATAACTTCAAAATTCTGAGGGAAGTTATTTCCAATCTAGAATTCTATATCCAGCAGTCTAGTGTGAGGGTAGATTATAACCTTTTCAGACATGAAAGTCTCAAAATATTTCTGTCCCATACATCATATCACGAAGAAACTGGAAGATGCACTCCATCAAATTGAAGGGATAAACCAAGAGATCCAGGAAATGGGAAGTCACAGGACGGCAGTTCTAGAGAGCAGCTAGTCTGTGTGGGAGCAAAGCAATGGAAGGTTCTGGGAGGTGGGCCTCTAACAAAGAGGTGGACTTAATGAATTTTTCTGATGTATTTGAAATAGTAAAGGAGAGTTATGCTTACGGAAGGGAGTCTGGGAATGGACTAGTGATCGAAAACTAAGCAAACAACTGAGGCAATTATTAACTCTAGTAATAAATTATATTAGGGAGAAATTATAATAAATTTAAAAGTCACAGGTAAATAGTATTTACAGAGTTATAATAATACAGAACACTGATCTAACCAAAAATGATGATATATCTAAACTAGGCAGATGGGCGCCAGGGGAAGGGTCTTAGTCAATTCAGGCTGCCATAACAAAATACATAGATTGCATGGCTTAAATAATAGGAATTTATTTCCCACAGTTCTGGAAGCTGCAAGTCCAAGATGAAGGTGTCAGCAAGGTATATTTCATTCTGAGGCCTCTTCTCTTGGCTTGTACACAGTGACTATCTAGCTCTGTGCTCACATAACCTCTTCTTTTTAAAAAAAAATAATAAATTTATTTATTGGCTGTGTTGGTTCTTCCTGCTGCGCGTGGGCTTTTCTCTAGTTGCAGAGAGCGGGGGCTACTCTTTGTTGCGGTGCGTGGGCTTCTCACCGCGGTGGCTTCTCTTGTTGCAGAGAACGGATTCGAGGCACACAGGCTTCAATAGTTGTGGCACGTGGGCTCAGTAGTTGTGGCGCACGGGCTTAGTTGCTCCACAGCATGTGGGATCTTCCCGGACCAGGGCTCGAACCCGTGTCCCCTGCGTTGGCAGGTGGATTCTTAACCACTGCGCCACCAAGGAAGCCCCACATACCCTCTTCTTTTTGCAGGTGTGGGAGAGACAAAGCCCTCTGGTGTCTCTTCTTATAAGGGTGTTAATCCCATCATGAGGGCCCCACCCTCATGATCTCATCTAATCCTACTTACCTCCCCCAAAGCCCATCTCCAAATACTATCACATTGGAGTTGAGCCTCAGATGTGAATTTGTGGGAGACACAAACATAATAAGAAGTGAGTTTGCGTGTTTATCTGTATAGGTGCTGTAGGGCAAGGAAGTGGGAGTAGAAAAGCTAAATCCTTATCTTGCATAGTAAGCGTGCCAGTTAGCATCACCATAGGACACGGGTGGTAGTCCACTCTAAATAGGGTCATCTGAGGAGGGTTTATTTGCAAAGGTATGGGTGTAGGGGAGCCCCAAGAGATAGTGCAGTCACCCAGGGCTTAGAAGAAATTGCACTGTCACCAAGCCTAGGCTCACAGGGATGAGCGGAGTGCATGGGGACCACAGTCTAGAATGAGAGTCACGTAGAAAAGGCCTCCCTGAGAGAAGCAGTGACCTCCTGTTGAGGACACAGCCGGCTAGATTAGATGGTCAAGGAGGGAAACAGGGGAATAAACGTTCTGCTCTCACTGTCTTTTCTGTTTCTCTTTGATCTCTCCAGGTTCTCCCAGCTGGGGAAAAACTAACTCGTCTGGAAGTCAAAGGGCGCATTCATCAACACATTGATGTGGTCCATACAGGTGAGTTTCTCTGAACGGAGAGCAAGGAGAAGGGTACAGAGTAGATCCAAAGGACAAATGGGAGATAGCCAACACAGTAAGAAAGCCAAAAAATGAAGAAATAATAGGCATAATCTTAATATGTACCCAGAAGAGAGTTCTAAAAGAATTGAAAATAGTTGCCTTTTTTTTTTTGCCACACCTTGGGGCAGACCAAAGATCGAACCCGCGCCCCCTGCATTGGAAGCACGGAGTCTTTTTTTTTTTTTTCCATTTTTGGCTGTGTTGGGTCTTCATTGCTGCGCACGGGCTCTCTCTAGTTGTGGTGAGCAGGGGCTACTCTTCGTTGCGGTGCGCAGGCTTCTCACTGCAGTGGCTTCTCTTGTTGCGGAGCATGGGCTCTAGGCACGTGGGCTTCAGTAGTTGTGGCTCGCGGGCTCTAGAGCGCAGGCTCAGTAGTTGTTGGTGCACGGGCTTAGTTGCTCCGCGGCATGTGGGATCTTCCCAGACCAGGGATCAAATCCGTGTCCCCTGCATTGGCAGGCAGATTCTTAACCACTGCACCACCAGGGAAGTCCCAGAAGCACGGGGTCTTAACCACTGGACTGCCAGGGAAGTCCAGTGGTTGCCTTTGTGAAATAAAAATTGAAAATAGGGAGATGCAGGGTTGGGAACTGCTTTTTTAAAAATATATATCAATAGACTATAAACTGTGTAGAACTCTTTGACTTTTATAACTAAATACAACTTTGACAAAAATAATTTTTAAGTGCTCTTTGGATTTGCAATGAGAAAATCATTGATAACCTTTTGCCATGCAATTTCAGTTAAGTGCTGGGACCTGAGGTCAGATTATAGTGGGTTAAGAAGAGAAGCTGAGATGAGTGGAGATGAATTCTAAAAGGCAGTCAAATGTTGTTAATCAAATGTTTAGTTAATGTCTTTAACAGCTAGTCTGTTAACTTAGCTAGGTCAAAGGTATGCTGCCTGTGATTTGTGTTCTAATGACCCTCCACACTGCTACTTTGGGCCCACATGTGTAATCCACGTGTCTAGGATATTCATGTACAGTTTTAGGATTCAGAACATTTTATTGTGCTTTTAATTATTAAAATGGTTTCTGGCTATTATTTCTTAACCTGTCCCCAAAATATCATCTTGCCTTTGACACCCATTCCTCCTACTGTATTTCCTTTGTATACCTTCCCAACTCAAACTCAAAATCTGAACCATCTTTGACCTCCTCTTTCACTTCTAACATGTCCTTGCCAAATGCTATACATTCTACCTATGAAATGTTTTTAGCTCCTCATTTCCACCCTGGCTGACCCCGACAGAGTTTAAGCCATCAGGATTTGTGTATGTCCCTATGGGACTAACTCCCTCTCTAAGCCTCTAATCTCTACCTCCAATACATCTCCTTATTAACTAATGGACTTCCTGGTCTTATTAGAAATTGCTTTTCCAGCCACATCTCTCATTATTTCCCCTTTCTTGAGCCAAACACTCCTTTGGTGCTTGCCAAGAATTCCACTCTCCATGCCTGTGTTCATGTTGTCGCCTCTGCTTGCAGCACCTTCATGCTCATTTTCTCTACGTGTCCAGTCTTTCCCAATCTTCAAGGCCCAGCTCTAATGCCTTCCCATGCCTGAGGTCCTCTTGGAGATGCTTTCCAGGAAGGCATGAGCTCCTTTTCTGAAGCCCCTCATCACTTTTTCTGAAAGAAGTCCTTGTGTTCTAGTACATGGGGTGCCTCACTTATAAGCAACTTGAAGGAAACTTCCCTGTCTAATTCATCTTTGTTTACCCTGAACAGCAAGCATGGTATCCTGTACCTATACACACTCAATACATTTGTTGAATTTTTTAAAAAAATATTTATTTATTTATTCATTTATTTTGGCTGTGCTGGTTCTCAGTTGTGACACGCGGGATCCTTAGTTGCGGCATGCGGGCTCTTTGGTTGCGGCATGCGTGTGGGATCTAGTTCCCTGACCAGGGATCGAACCCAGGCCCCCTGTATTGGGAGCATGGAGCCACTGGACTGCCAGGTAGGTCCCCATTTGTTAACTTTTAAATGAAGTAGCCAATCAGTATTTTTCCTGCTGTATTGAGGTATAACTGGTATACAAAAAATTTGCACATAATTAATGTATATCATTTGGTAAGTTTAGACAAATTTATACACTCATGGTACCATCACCAAAATCAAGGTAGTAAACATATCCATCGCCTCCAGAAGTTTCCTTGTGTCCCTTTTGTTTTGGTTTTGGTTTTGGTTTTGGTTCTTGGTAAGAGCACCTAACATGAGATCTACCTTCTTAACAGATTTTAAGCACATGATACCTCATTGTTAACCACAGGCACTATGTTGTACAGAAGATCTCTGGAACTTACTCATCCTGTGTAACTGTAACCTTATACCTATTGAACAACTCCCCTATTCCTCTCCCCCCATTCCCTGGTAACCACCATTCAGCCAATCAATATTTGATTTTACGATATACTGTCATTTGAAAGGCAAAAAAGAGCAGTGATCTTAGGAACTATTATCATAATTAGACCAGCTGACTTCAAACCTCAGGTCCCAGAAAGATAGGAAAATATTATATGATCATTAAGGAAAAGATAGAGGGTGGGGGAACTGAAAGGTCCTATTAAAATTGAGAAGCCATAACCTGTTATTGTAGCCACCATGTAAATAAAGGTTAAGAACAGAGGTATTGGAGTCAGATTAACCTTGGCCAAAATCTTGACTCTGCCCCTTAAGGACTGCATATCCTTGGACCAATTAGCCCCTTTGAGCCTTCGTTCCTCAATTTCCTTCTTGGCAAAATTCAGACAATAACGTTACCTACCCTCCAAAGCCGTTCATATACTTATGTGAGATACAGGCAGACCTCATTTTGTTGTGCTTTGCTTTATTGAGCTTTGCAGATACTGCATTTTTTACGAATGAAGGTTTGTGGCAAATCTGCATCAGACAAGTCTATTGGCACCATTTTTCCAACAGCATTTGCTCACTTCATGTCTCTGTGTCATATTTTGGTAATTCTTGCAATATTTCAAACTTTTTCATTATTATTATATTTGTTATGGTGTTCTGTGCTCACTGATCTTTGATGTTTCTACTACTCACTGAAGGCTCAGCTGATGGTTAGCATTTTTTAGCAATAAAGCATTTTTTAATTAAGGTATGTACATTGTTTTCATAGACATAATGCTACTGCACACTTAATAGACTACAGTATAGTGTAAACATTACCTTTATATGTACTGGGAAACCAAAACATTTGTGTGACTTGGTTTATTGCAATATTTGCTTTATTTTATTTGGCCACACCACGTGGCTTGTGGGATCTTAGTTCCCTGACCAAAGATTTGTGTGACTTGGTTTATTGCAATATTTGCTTTATTTTATTTGGCCACACCACGTGGCTTGTGGGATCTTAGTTCCCTGACCAAAGATTGAACCCAGGCCCTTGGCAGTGAAACCATGGAGTCCTAACCACTGGACCGCCAGGGAATTCCCAATATTTGCTTTATTTTGATGGTCTGGAACCGAACCCATAATATCTCTGAGGTATGCTGGTAATGTACGCGAAGAGTTTTGCTGAATGCCTGGAATACATCATATACACTCAGTAAATGATAGCTTCTTTTTATCATCAATAGTGAGAACTGTGTTAAGCAGTTGCCAAGAGCACTCACTAGCTTTCGAATCAGACAGAGCTGGGAGTGCTTATTAAAAATGATGAGAGACCACTGAAACTCATTTTACTAGGCCAGCATTAAACTCATACCAAAGCAAGTTAAGGACACTGTGAGAAAAGAAAATTACAGGCCAATGTTCTTGATGCACTTAGATGCAAAAATCCTCAACAAATACTAGCAAACCAAATTTAACAGCACCTTAAAAGGATCATACACCATAATCAAGTGAGATTTATCCCTGAGATGCAAGGATGGTTCGGTTCAACATACACAAATCAATAAATGTGATATGCCACATTAACAGAATGAAGGATAAAAACCATATGGTAGTCTAAATAGATTCAGAGAAAGCATTTCACAAAACTCAACAGCCTTTTGTGATAAATATTCTCAACAAATTAGGTATAGAAGGACTGTGCCTTAACATAACGAAGGCCATATATGACAAAACCACAACATCATACTCAATGGTGAAGAGCTGAAAGCTTTTCCTTTAAGATCAG
Organism: Eubalaena glacialis; assembly: GCF_028564815.1. Lineage (NCBI taxonomy): Eukaryota > Metazoa > Chordata > Mammalia > Artiodactyla > Balaenidae > Eubalaena > Eubalaena glacialis. Next base: position 73,839,391 of record NC_083732.1, read on the forward strand.
GAATAAGACAAGGGTGCCCATTCTTACCACTTCTATTCAATGTAGTACTGGAAATCTTAGAGTAATTAGGCAAGAAAAAAAATGGCATCCAAATCGGAAAGGAAGAATAACAACAAAAAAAAACAAAACAAAAACCAACCAAACAAACAAAAAACAAATTGAAAAGGAAGAAGTTAAATTGTCTCTGTTTGCAGATGACATGATTCATATGAGTAGCATCAACATATATACACTACCAAATGTAAAATAGATAGCTAGTGGGAAGCAGCAGCATGGCACAGGGAGATCAGCTCAGTGCTTTGCTACGACCTAGAGGGGTGGGATGGGGAGGGTGGGAGGGAGGCGCAAGAGGGAGGGGATATGGGGATATATGTATGCATATGGCTGATTCACTTTGTTGTACAACAGAAACTAACACAGCACTGTGAAGCAATTATACTCCTATAAAGATGTATTTTAAAAAAAAAGAAGAAAACCCTAGAGACTCCACCAAAAAATTGTTAGGACTAATAAATGAATTCAGTAAAGTTGCAGGATACAAAATCAATATGCAAAAATCAGTTGCTTTTATATACACTAACACTAAACTATCTGGAGAAAAAATTAAGAAAGCAATTTTATCTACAGTAGTACCAAAAACAATAAAATACTTAGGATAAATTTAACCAATTAGCTGGAAGAGCTATATAATGAAAACCATAAGACATTGATGAAAGAAACTGAAGAAGACACAAATAAATGGAAAAATATACCATGTTCATGAATTGGAAGAATTAACATTGTTAAAATGTCCATACTTCCCAAAGCCATCTACAGATTTAATGCAAATCCTAAAATGCACGTGGAACCACAGAAGACCTTGAATAGCCAGAGCAGTCTTGAGCAAGAAAAACAGCTGAAGGCATTACACGTCCTGATTTCAAGCTATATTGCAAAGCTATAGTAATCAAAACAGTATGGTACTGGCATAAAAACAGACACATAAACCAAAAGAACAGAGTAGAGAGCCAAGAAATATGCCCATGCATGTACATATAATATCTGACAGGAATACACAATGAGGAAAGAATAGTCTCTTTCAATAAATGGTGTTGGGAAAACTGTATATCCACATTCAAAAGAATGAAATTCAACCATTACACAAAAATCAACTAAAAATGAATTAAAAACTTAAGTGTAAGTCCTGAAACCATAAAATTTCTAGAAGAAAACACCAGGAGTAAGCTCCTTGACACTGGTCTTGGTAATGATTTTCTGGATGTGACACCAAAAGCACTAGCAACAAAAGCAAAAAGAAAACAAGTGGGATTATACCAAACTAAAAAGCTTCTGTATGGCATAGGAAACAATCAACAAAATGAAAAGGCAACTTGCAGAATGTGAGAAAGTATTTGCAAACTATACATCTGATAAGGGGTTAATAACCAACATACATAAATAACTCTTACAACTCAATAGCAAAAAAATAAACAAGATTAAAAAATAGGTAAAGGACCTGAAGAGACATTTTCCCAAAGAAGACATTCAAATGACCAATAGTTATATGAAAAGGCATTAAATATCACTAATCATCAAGGAAATGCAAATCAAAACCACAGTGAGATATCACCTCACACCTGTTAGCATGGCTAGTACCAAAAAGATAAGAGGTTACAAGTGTTGGCAATGGTTGCATAAAAGGGAACCCTCCTACAATGTTGATGGGAATGTAAACTGGTACAACAATTATGAAAACAGTATGAAGATTCCTCAAAAAGTTAAAAATAAAACTAAATACCATATGATCTAGCAATCCCACTTCTGGGTATATATCCAAAGGAAATGAAATCAGTATCTTGAAGAGATATCTGCTCTCCCATGTTCATTGCAGTATCATTCACAATAGCCAAGATATGAAAACATCCAAAGTGTCCATGAACAGATGAATGGATTTAAAAAGGTGGTATATTGCTAAAATAAAATAAAATGGAGACTGCTTGAAAATCCCCCAAGTAGAGAAAACCATTTAATCCACATAAGCAAAACTCAATACAGCTTATTTGATGAATGTAAGCAAAACTTAAGTTATTTCTTCCTCCACACTTCCCAGTTGCTGTAAAGTTAAATAATTAGGCCTGCTGATCAGTTTCATAGTAATATGTAATCATTATTTAGTATTCACCACATGGAAGACACCACATATGCTACGTACTTTGCATACCTCATCTCATTTAATCCTCTTAGCCTCGAAAAAATAGCTTTTGTTATCTCCAGTTTATAGATAATAATAATCATGATGATTATAGCTCTTGAGTGCTTACCATGGTCCAGGTACTGTGCTAAACCTTTAATATAGGTTACCTCTCTTTATCTTTATTAAAAATCCTATGTGGTAGGAACTATTTTTAATCCTCATTTTTTTAGATGAGAAACCAGATGTTCAGACAGGTTAAGTAACTTGCCCAAGGTCATACAGCTAATAAATGATGGACAGGATTCAAACCTCTGGTCTCTGTGATTCTAGAGTTCAAGGTTTTTCCCCTCAGAAGCCCAGCCAGCTTCAGGCACAGACATGTCTTTGTGTAAGTTTCAAAGTCTCTCAAAATCAAAAAGTCTATTTCTCTTCTTGATAGCTCCAGCAGCAATTTCCCTCAGTAAATTATCTGTTGCCTGACTAGCTTCACATTTAATGACTTTATTAATCTCCAGTTTGAATTTCCCCTTATCATTACCCTTTTTAACTATCCCAAATGATTTCTCCATGTAATGTTGTCCCTGAGGCATTGGAAAATATATCATTTGAGAAAAAGTTATGTAAGATAATACACTAAATACAGGGTCCATTAAGACCAACCGTAACACAATAAATGTTAGAAAGGATTAATGTATTTCCATCTTTGCCGCTTGCAGCTATTTATTGGCATCCTTCTCTCTGCTTAGCACTGTACTAGGCATTCTGACCTTGCAGATCCATGACCTCATCTTCCTCCCATGATTCTTTGCTCCCCCTTTCTTCAGCCACTAATCCCCATGGTCATACCTGGCTTGGACATCACAAATAATGTCAATACCTCAATGTTCAATTAATGCACTTCCCTTTCTGATCATCACTTTCTACCCTTTTAGATACTCTTATTCTTACTGCTCCTCACTATAGGTGTTTGACCCTACGGGGACCTTTAATCCATGGACTCTACTATTTTTTTATTATCCACCAATCCTTGTGTCCTCCCTTCCCTTTGAGCCCGTCTTACATTACATGGCGTTATAATGACTCCCTTTGAAACACTGTTAACTTGCTTACCTCCCTCTCTCTCCATCCTCCTTATTTGGCAAATTGTCAACTCTGGCTAAACTCAAATATTTGCCAGATATCTGTGCCCGCTCCTAAGAAGCCACATGTGGCTGGGGAGCATCACAACCTTCTTTACCTGTGCCCATTTCTGGGCCTTCTTTCCCTTTACAATAGATAAAGAGTTCCTGCTCTCATCAGAGGTGTGGTCTATGGAGCTTTCCTACTCCGGTAGACTACTGCTAGAATTAACCCCCAGTCTCTTTCATCTTTAAGTTCTCCCTACTGGATAAAAGCATAAAAGCACCTTCCATTATCTTCCATCTTTAAACAAAACAGATCTCTTGAACACACTTATTTATAGCTACTGCCCCATTTTTCTGTTTCATTTCAGGGCAGAACTTCTGACAGAGGTGTTTGTGGTCAGCATCTCCACTTCCTCACTTCCCATTTATTCTTTAACCCTCTCGGTTAGACCTCCACCGCCACCACTGCACCAAAACTGCTTTTATCTGACAATTAATAAGGGCAGTGTTGCCAAATCCAGGGTTCACTTCTTTGTACTGATTTTCTTCCAAATCTCAAAGGTATGTGCAGTAATGAACTACCCTCTTATTCTAGAAATGCTCTTTTTTTTTGGCCGCGCTGGGTGACATGAGGGATCTTAGTTCCCCAACCAGGGATTGAACCTGTGCCCCCTGCAGTGGACATGCGGAGTGCTGACTACTGAATCTCCAGGGAGTTCCCTTTTTTTTTTTTTGACATCTGGGAAAACACTCTTCTGGTTTTCCTACCATCTCACTGGCAGTTCCTTCTTCTAAGTCTTCTTTAAAAGTTCCTCTGCATTACCCTGGCATGTTCTAGGGATTGCTTCTCAGCTTATTTCTCTTTCTACCTACACTTGCATCTTAGGTGTTCTCATTCAGTCCCATAGCTATAAATGCCATCTATAGGCCAATGATTCCCAAATCTCTGTCTTCAGACTAACATGTCCAGACTCATGTATTTAACTGTTTACTTGACATCTTTAGTTGGATGTCCAATATGCATCTCAAATGTGACAAAGGCAAAGAACTCATGATTCTACACCATTTATCCCCAATCTAGCCCTAGGTAAGCAGCACTACTATCCATCCAAATTCTTGGGTCAAAATCCTAAATGTGAAATGCCTGTAATAGGCAAATCTATAGAGATAGAAAATAGATTAGTGATTGCCTAGGTGTCCTGCATTGAATGATGGCCCCTAGAAAGATATGGCTGTGTCCTAATCCCCGGAATCTACAAATATGATGTTATTGGAAAAGGGTCTTTGCAGAGGTAATTAAGGATCTTGAGATGAAATCATCCAAGATTCCCCAGGTGGGCCCTAAATCCAATGACAATTGTCTTTATAAGACAAGAAGAGAAGACATGAAAGAGAGGAGAAGGCCATGTGAAGATGGAGGCAAAGATTGGAGTGATGCAGCCATAAGCCAAGGAATGCCCGAAGCTACCAGAAGCCAGAGAGGTAGGGAAGGATTCTCCACTAGAGCCTTCAGAGGGGGCACAGTCCTGCTGACAGCTTGATTTTTGACTTCTGGCTTCCAGAACTGTGAGAAAATAAGTTTCTGTTGTTTTAAGCTATCAAGTTCCTGGTAATACACTAGGGCTGCTGGGTGGAGGGAACTGAGGAATGACTGCTTATAGGTGTGAGCTTCCTTTTTGGAATGATGAAAATGCTCTAAAATTATATTATAATCATGGTTGCACAACTCTGTAAATATACTAAAAAACCATTGGTTTGAAGACACTAAATGGATGAATTTTTTGGTATACAGATTATATCTCAATAAAGCTGTAAAAATAAAATGTCTTGGAGTTATCTTTTAACCCTGAAATAAAAAAAATAATAATAAAGATTTCTTTACACTTTGGGCTCTCTTCCGAAATATATCTCAAATATGACTACTTCCCTTTATCTCCATGGCCACCTTTTTAGTCCTGGCCTGTCATCTCTGGTCTATATAACCACAATAGCCTGTTTCCCTGTTTCCACTCATTTAAATCCATACTCCTTAAAGCAGGTAAAATGGTTATCTTAGAACATAAATCAGATCATGTCTCTCTCTTGCTTAACCCCTCTCTACCTGTCCCCATGGATTTCCTTTGTACTTGGAATGGAATCGAAACTCTTCACTGAGTGCCACTGAGCCTTCTGTGACCTATCTGGCCTCTATCCACATCTGAGATCCCATCTCCTTAAATGCTGCCTTTTCTCCACACTTTATCCACACAAACCCACCTTATGATCCTGGGACAGACCAATCTTGTCCTTGCCTCAGGGCTTTTGCCCCTGCTGTTTCTCCTGCATGTAGCACTTTGCTTCTCAGCTTCCCCATGGCTGTTTTTTTGTCAAAACCATTCTGACCACACTATAAAGAGTTGCCTCTCCCCAATTTACTCTCACTCATGTCACTTTGTTTTATTATTTAGCAATTTTTGTTGTCTGAAATAACCTTGTCCATTTAGTTCGATGCTTTTTTATAGTCTTATTTCTTCTTATTAAAGATAAGTTCTACGAGATAGGGACTTTATCTGTCTTGTTCTTTGCTAAATCCCTGCTCCTACCACAGTGCCTGACAAAAGAGATGCTCAATAAATATTTCAGCCATGAACAAATGAATGATACAAATCATAATGCACAGCCTTTTGCCCTTAAGACACTTACAGTCTATTGGAGGTCCAAGACATACTTGCACTGTTGTAAAAGATTCAACAACAATTTAAGATAGAATGAAAACTGCCAACATGTAAATAGAATAGTCTTCTCCTAGAACAAATCTGATGACCATCCCACAGTAAGGAGCTCCTGGGGAACACATTCTTTCCCAAGCCTGCACTAGTTGGGCAGCTGGAGTGACTGAAAGGGATAGTGAGGCCCATGAGTTGTGCAGGTGCTCATGACTTTTGATGACCTCTGCCAGGATGCAGAAGCAAGTCCAGAGAGCTGTGGCTTCTCTGGGCCGTATCCCTGGACCAGTTCCTATTTCTTTACAGCATGCGTTCCTCATTCTTATCCTTCTTGGCTTCCAGATTCCAGTCTGTACACTGTAAGTTCAGTGCATGCTTCTGGCCCCAAAGTCTTGACCTTTGTGGGATTTTGAAATGTCCCTCTATTGGCCCAGCACCCTGCACAGCCCTAACTGTCCTCTGAATCCTGGAGCAAGAAATTCCCTTCCCCAACTCTGGTCTCCCAGACATCCCTCTTTTCCCCTGAAATCTTTCTCTGCCACAGAGGAATTTGTGCAATTGATATCAAGATTAACCAAGATGTGGTATAGTAGAAAAAAGCATGAGACTTGGTGTCAAAAGAAAAGTTGAGATCACAGCCCCACCACTTACTGTTTGTGTGACCTTGAGTCTTCCTTTCATCCCTTTTTAAACCTCCAAAGTAATACCTACATAACAGGGTTGTTGAGATGAAAAATAAGAAAAAGTCCTCTTTTTACCCCTATTTCTCTGTCACTTCCTCTTACAATGTTTTCTGTCTTACTGAACAGCATTATTACCATTCACCCAGCTGCTCAAGCCAGAAGTCTGGGAGATCTTCTTTACGGTATCTCCAGATCTACTTCTTGCCGTTCCAAAGCCAAAACAACTTTCACTCAGGTCCACTTTTTTCCATTTCACCACCATTTCTCTGGCCTAGACAATCATCTTCCACCTGGAATGCAACAGCAGTCTTCTAACCAGTCTCCAACACTGGATCCATTCTTCACAGCAATGACAATTATTTAGTACATGCAAATTTCAGGAGCTCACTTACTTCCTTGAAACTTATCAAAGGCTTCCCTTTGTTATTAGGACAAGGTACACAACTGTTGCCATATACCCTGCATTGCCAGGAACGAGCTTCCTCTCCAGCTTTACCTTGACCCCTCTTGTGCTAAGCTTCAGACATACTGGTATTTTGTCCCTTCTGGAACCCTCCAAGCTCCATCCTGCCTTAGACACCCTCATATACTCTTCATTCTGCCTGGGGCCCCCTCCTTCTCTCTCTGCCTTTCTGTTCCTTCTACCCAGTTCATTTCTACCCATCCCTGGGGTCTCAACTGAAACATTGTTACTTCCTCAAAGAAGATTTCTCTCACTCTCACTTCCCTCAAACCAGAGTATGTCCCCCATCAGGTGCCTCCATCTCACATACACACACACACACACACACACACAGAGACACACACAGAGCCCTCATGGCTCTTTCAGTTACTTGATTAGCATCGTATTCCCAGCTTTATCTATGCTTCCTGAAGGCAAAGACTGTGCCTATCTTGTTTAGCTTTGGGCCTCTGGTGCCTATCAGTATATAATAGGTGCACAAAAAATGCTTGTCAAATTAATGAAAAGAGTATGTCTAAGTGTATTGTGAACTATAAATGGACTATAAAAATAGCAATATTCTTATTGCAGTTGCATAATTAGGACATTAAGAATCTAGCTTTGAGCTTATAGCAACCATCATGCTGGCTACAGCTATGGCATATTTGGATTCCTGGCTATTTGATGCTAATCCAAATGGCTGTGAAAACTTCTGACACTTATATTCCCCTTATCTTGATCCTCTAGGTTTCTTTAACTGATAAACTCAATGGAAAATAGCACAGGCTTCGTGATGGCAGAGACATCCTCTGTTTCATTCACCCCTGTATCCCTTAGATTTAGACTGTAAGCACATACTATGTGCTCATTAAATTGTTTCCTAATAAATGAATCAGCCAGGTTTAATGACATTTCAAACGAAGCACTCCTACCACCACCAACAAATATCCTGAGCATCTCAAACTCAGATTTGCAGTGTAAATAATATGTAAATAAGTAGACGGTATTTTATTAAAAAGGAAAAAACCACTGAGAGTCCTCAGAGAGGAACACAGGTAAATCAATTTACTTGTTAAAAAGATTAGGCTAAATGAACACAAAGGTCCATTTCGTTATAAAATTCTGATTCCAGGATGTTAGGCAATTGGAATAGTAGGTAGACAAGCTTACTGAGAAGTCATTGGGTTCATGGGACAATGGTGCAATTGACACCCCAATTTAGTATTGACTTCTCCCAGGACATTAGCAAGGACTTTGCACTAATTGGTTTTAAAGCTTGATGACTACAGCATTCCTGTTAATAGATCATCTTGTAGCTTAGGAACAGTTTTTCAAAGAGACTCAAAAGAAAGTCCTGAATTCTTCCCCATCAGTACCAGCTTACGATGACAAGGCCAAGTACTAGAGTAGAAAGAACACTGGTTCTGGAGCCAGGATTGGGACGAGTCCTAGCTCTCTACCTGCACTATCTGTATGGCCTTAGATCCATCATCTACCTCCTGTGAGATTTAATTTTTCTCCATATGTAAGTAAAACTTTACCAAGTAATCTCTAAAATCCCTTCAAGTTCTGAAGACTCATGATTCTAAGAAACTGTAAAAGCTTATAAACATGCATGTGTTATTCCTGAGCTTTAAAATTCCCAGGGCTGGGAATTCCCTGGCAGTGCGGTGGTTAGGGCTTTGCACTTCCACTACAGGTGGCGCGGGTTTGATCTCTGGTCGGGGAACTAAGATCCCACATGACCAAAAATAAATAAATAAATAAATAATAAATAAATAAATAAATAAATACAAATTTTTAAAAATAATAAAAAGGGACTTTCCTGGTGGCGCAGTGGTTAAGAATCTGCCTGCCAATGCAGGGGACACAGGTTCGATCCCTGGTCCGGGAAGATCCCACATGCTGCGGAGCAACTAAGCCCGCACACTACAACTACTGAAGCCCGCGTGCCCTGGGGCCCACATGCTGCAACTACTGAAGCCTGTGCAGCTAGAGCCTATGCTCCAGGACTAGAGAAGCCACTGCAATGAGAAGACCACACACAGCAACGAAGAGTAGCCCCCTCTCGCTGCAACTAGAGAAAGCCCATGCGCAGCAACAAAGACCCAACGCAGCCAAAATAATTATAATAAAAAATTTAAAAAATAAAATTCCCATGCCTCCCATTGTACTTAAAATCCAGATTCCTTATACTGGTCTAGATCTCTTGTATGGTCTGGCTCCTGCCTGCTTCTCCTGTTCTCATCTCCTACCAATTGCTGTTTTTTTGGCTGTGCTAGGTGTGTTGCTGCATCAGGATGGAGCATGTACTTTTCCCACTAGCTAGGATAGTCTGCCCCCAGCTCTCTACGTTGCTGGCGACTGATCATTCAAATTCAGCTCAAATGCTACCTTGTGGGAGAGGTCTTTTCTGAACACTCAATACGAAGTAGACCCCACCCCCCAAGCCCTTCTGTCACTTCATCCTGGTCTTATTCCCTCCACTGTACTTATCATGATCTGAAATCACCTTTTGTACTTATTTGTTTCTTTGCTAATTGAGAGATTCACCCCACTAGGAGGTGCAGGCCTACCTGGAGGTACTGCAGGCTCAGCTCCAGTCCACCACAAGAAAATGAGCCACACAAATTTTTTTGGTTTTCCCAGTGCATGTAAAATTATGTTTGCGCTCTACAGTAGCCTATTAAGTGTACAATAGCATTATGTCTAAAAAAAACAATGTACATACCTTATTTAACGAATACTTTATTGCTAAAAAATGCTAACCATCATCTGGGCCTTCAGCAAGTCATCATCTTTTTGCAATCGTAACATCAAAGATCGCTGATCATAGATCACCATAACAAATATCATAACGAAAACATTTGTGTCTCACAGAGACACAAAGTGAGCAGGTCCTGTTGGAAAAACGGCACTGATAGACTTGCTTGAGGCAGGTTTGCCAACCCTCAATTTGTAAAAGATGCAGTATCTGTGAAGTGCAATTAAGCAAAGCGCAGTAAAACAAGGGAAGCCCCTACTGCTGTCTGAAAGCAGGAACCTTGTCTGTCTAATGCCCCACTGCAGCCCCAGTAACCTAGCCCAGTGCCTGCCACCAAATTAGATTCTTAATTATTTACTAATTTCAAGTTCAATTTTTCTCTCTGCACCAGCATTATTTGTTTGCCCCATTGATGTTTTTTGCATAATCAAGATATGCAAGATCTTTTTTGCATAATCAAGCTATGTCCCCAAATATTAAAATATTCTTGGAAAGAAGAAAAAATAAAAGAAGACATTATTTTAGCTTTAAGAACACATCACTAAAATGAATGGATTGGGGCTTGCAAGTACATCACTGAGAAGTGATGGTATTCACTGGATATCCAAAATAGTAACCTTTATCAATAAGCAATAAAAGGCTTAGATGAGTGCTATCAATTCACATTGAACTGCTGAAATTATTCTCCAGTAAACATTCACTTTTTTTACAATCTACAATTTGTCAATGGCTGGAACTCATAAAAACTAGCTTGGTAAATTGTTTGTTTATAACCTGGGGTGTGTTTGTCCAAGAAAATTATTCTTCTCAGTGTTGCTATGGCAAGGCAAGAAAAAAAGTACTAAATTTAAGACCCGAATTTAGTACTGTACTAATGTATCAGGTCCCCATGACTCACACTGCTTCTGTAAAAAAGAAAAAAATCACCTGTAGATTTCCAGAAAATTATTTCTGGGCAGCATCCCTTCCCTTACCCTACCCTATCCTCTTGGGCTCCAGTGCTTTTGGATTTCGTTTTTGAAAATTTTTTGGTTCTTGCCTTCTCTTCCTTGCCACAATGTTAGGCAATATAAACCGGAGAAGGTTTCTGTAAATCCAGTAGAAGGTAAGAGGATGACTCAGTTGGGCTGCTTTACGGTTTCTCATCTGTATTCAACTTCAGAGAAGGAGTGGATGAAATTTTTGCCAAATGTTCCAGTGGACCCCATCAACATTGCAGTAGTCTAAATCTCAGCCCAGAGAGCAGAATTGACTTCATAAATTGCAATCAGAACTTCCAAGAAACATTAAAATGAACAGTATTTTCCAATAAATATTATGTACATGAATGGATGGTTGGAGCTGGATGTGAAGATGAAGATCATATAAGCCGAACCTTTTATGTCTCACAAGAGAAAACTGATATGTGGAGATTAAATAACGTTTCCAAGGTCACACAGTGGTAGAGCCAAGGTTCCAAGTGACTGCTCTTTCCAGCAGAGGACAGAAGAACCCATTTCGATGTTCCTCTCACACTGGAGCCAAGGAACTGCTTTACGTTTCTCAATAAACATTTGTTGAATAAATGAGACTCCCTTACCTTCAAGTTCTAGCCTTGTTTTGATCCATAAAATAAAGTATTTGTGTCTTTGAACTTAAGCTAGACACATATCATCATGAATCAAAACTGACTGTTGATGAATTTTGCTTACTGGTTCAGTGCAGAGGTTTTCCTGCCCATTCCCCTCCCCGCTTGGAGTCCATGGATAAAATTCAAGAAGTCCATAAACTTGAATGGGAAAAAATTACATCCTTATTGTCACAAACCTCTAACTGAAATTTAGCAGTATCTTCAATTATGGATAGAGGCAACAAACCACAGTATCATTAACATTGATCACACAGTAGTAATCATAGATGTTTTATATCATATTATCATTTTTGCAGATATCTCAAAATATTATTTATACTCAACATTACTTCAACATTATAGTAGTTATTGGACCCAACATGGACCATGTTATTTAATACATTCTTGAAGAATCACATACATTACTATATCACAAATTTGTTTTTATAACTTTTCAGTAGACATAATAATGGTTATATTATGTTATGTTACGGACATAACAAAGATGTCCATATCCTAATCCTCAGAATGTGAATATGTTACCCTACACGACAAAAGGAACTTTGCCAATGTGATTAAATTAAGGATCTTAACACGATTAGAGTATCCTGGGTTATCCAGGTGGGCCCCATCAAGTCAGAAAGGTCCTTAACAAGGAAAAAGGGAGAGAGGAGAATCAGAGTGAAGGAGCTGTGACCATGGAATCAGAGTGATACAATTGCTCACTGGATGTCATAAGTCAAAGAATGTGGGCAGCATCTAGAAGCTCAAAAGACAAGGAAACAGATTCTCTCCGAGAGCCCCCAGAAGGTATGTAGGCCTGTCAGTACCTTGATTTTAGTGTCACAAGACCAGTTCTAGATATCTGACCTCCAGACCTGTAAGATAATAAATTTGTGTTGTTTTAAGCCATTAGGTTTGTCGTAATTTTTTACAGCAAAAGGAAATCAAAGCAACATTTTACTATCATTCATTATAACTGTCTTCCTTTGTAATTTTCTCTGCAGTTTATTTTTTGCATTTAAAAGAAATTTCGTTCTGCCACTTACTAGCTGTTGTGACCTAGAGCAAATTATTTCCCCTCTGTCTCCTCATCTATTACATGGGAATTAAAAAAGTCCACATCCCAGGGTTGTTGTGAGAATTAAACGTGACAATTTATGTAAAGATCACAGAGCACCAGACTCAGAGTAGGAACCCAACAGAACATTCTTTCCATTGCCTGTCTCCCAAAACCCTAATGATTATGGATTTCTTAATGAATTTCAATACTCAGTGTATGACATTATGACATTTTCCAGACCTGAACAGTGCTGTTAAATCTTAATTGCAGCTACTGCTAAAAATATCTAAGACCAGTTGCTTACTCTGACTTTGACCTTGAAATATTTAAATACTGACAGTGTGTTTAGAAGCCTAGTTCCAGTTTTGATTACTATTTTCTGAATAGCTCTGGGTAAATAATTTATTGTTTCTATTTATAACATTGCTCCCTTCCTTTCGAGTAAACTTTGGTACATAAGTTCAAATATAATCTATAATTGAGATGGCGATTAAGACAGAATGAAATGATTAGGTATTTTTCCAGAAAGCATGTACAAGAAACATTGTCTTAATGATTAAATTGTACTTAATGAACCCCATATTCTGAAGTAGTCCTTTGTTGTTAATTAGGCACCTTTGAAATCATTACCCTTTGGTGTCTAATTCATATCAGGAAGGGTGACATATTAAGCAGCCAGGTTATCCAGGTTTCAAAGGTCTGTGCATTATAAGTCAATAAGTATTTATCAGATTCCTACTTTTCTATCAATTCCTTGAGGGAGGGATTTTGTATTTTCCGTTCCTCCCATTTTTGGATAATTTGGACAAATCATCTAGAATGTATTAAATTCAATGACATGTCTTCAAAAATTTTAAAGCAGGATAAGAAAACCCCAACTTGCAAACAGGTTATTTCACAAAGCTTTCTGTTTTCTTAACATAGTTTTCTATAGAAATATGTGTGCATGTTTCTTTAGAAATAACTATATAAATAGAAATGATAATAGAAATATATTAATAATATATAATATAAACTCGACTATTATAATTATGTAATATTTATAAGTAAATGTCATATTAAATATATAATATATTGTTTCCAAGCTAGCCCATAAACTCCAATTGGGCCCATAATAAATAAAGCTACCAGACTGCTACTTGATTTTCAACATCATTACATATATTTTAATATATGACAAGATTCTTAAGGGTTATCACTAGGCCAGGTTTGCCTGCAAAACAAACCTTTGATACACAGCCACTGTGTAAATCCCCAAGCAGGATGCTGAGACTGGATTGGGGGAGAAGAGGAGAGAGACAGAAGGCATGGGGAACGCCTATGATCAGCACTCTGATGGCAGGAAAGGGGACTAAGAGACTGTAGTTTGCACTTATCTGGCTCCCGGGAAATAATATTCATAGCAGCCTCTGCCAAAGTTAGTCTTTTTCATTTATAATTTGTTTTCATGCACATCAGGTGTGTATAACCTGGGGTCTGTGGGGTGTCTACTGGAAGAAGTAGAAGTGGAAGAAATTCTGGAGTCCAGAAGTGACTCCTCTGAAATTGTAGGCAGAATCTAGATTATATGTACATTTTTCTGGAGAGGGCCATTCTCAAAGGGCTCTGTGACTCAAGAGCCCTAGAGCCCAGTCTCATCTGTCCCCCCCACCCCATAACCACTTGGTGAGGGGGATAGAGTAAGCATTTTTGTACCTCAGGGCCCTCCCCCAATCAGAGGCCATGGGTAACAGGCCCCACAAAGTCCACCAACCAGCTGCCCAGGCAATCAGGAGTGAAAGTACATAGGAGCAGTGAACAGGACAGCAGGAGATCTGGAAAATGGCAAGCCTGTAGTTTTTATCTAAAGGACACAAAGAAATGCCTATAAAAGGCACAGTCACTCCCTCAAAGAGCTCATACCCTTGTTGGGGTATGGGGATGTAGAAGTTAGGATAAACACAAAAAACTATAAGTTGACTGGAGGTAAGTGCTATTATATGGATCTGGCCATATTTCACAGTCATTATCTCAGTGTACGTAGTAGGGGCTCCATACACATGTTGTTTGTATATCATGTTGATGGCAAAACCCCTGGGGATATGCCAGCTACCTTTACAGGGTTGCTATAAGGATTAAATGAGTCAATAAATGTAGAGTAATTAGAACAGTGCCTTTCAGAACATTATAAATTTATTTAGTCCTGCTATTAGTATTATCTTTCACTTCTGATCTGGCCAACTATCTACTTTACCTTTTTTAAAAGCCTGAAAATTATTTTTAAAGTTACAGAAAATTTTCTAAACATATGACTATTTGTATAATTATTTTCCTTAAAATCAAACAAGGCAATGTGCTTGGATGAAAATATAATAGATTTTTCTAGGATATATCCCCAAAATACTAATGCTTGACCCTATTTAATGATGTCTGATAAAATGAGTTTGGCATCAACAATATTTCAAAACAACTATAACATCCTTGGGTGAATTAAAACTGATTTAAAAATTTTTTTATTGAAGTATAGTTGATTTACAATGTTATGTTAATTTCAGGTGTACAGAAAAGTGATTCAGATATATATATATATTCTTTTTCAGATTCTTTGCCATTATAGATTATTACAAGATATTGAATATAGTTCCCTGTGCTATACAGTAGGTCCTTGTTTATCTATTTTATATATAGTAGTGTATATCTGTTAATCCCAAACTCCTAAGTTATCTCCACCCCCTTCCCCTTTGGTAACCATAGGTTTGTTTTTTATGTCTGTGAGTCTGTTTCTGTTTTGTAAATAAGTTCATTTGTATCATTTTCTTTTAGATTGCACATATAAGCCATATCATATGATATTTGTCTTTCTCTGACTTACTTCACTTAGTATGATTATCTCCAGGTCCATCCATGTTGCTGTAAATGGCGTTATTTCATTCTTCTTTATGGCTGAGTAATATTCCATTGTATATATATCACATCTTCTTTAAGTGATGGACACTTAGATTGCTTCCATGTCTTGGCTATTAAATAGTGCTGCTATGAACACTGGGGTGCTTGTATCTTTTCAAATTAGAGTTTTTGTCTTTTCTGGATACATGCCCAGGAGTGGGATTGCTGGATTACATGGTTTTTAAAGGAACCTTCATACTGTTCCTCATAGTGGCTGCACCAATTTACATTCCCACCGACAGTGTAGACGGGTTCCCTTTTCTCCATACCCTCTCCAGCATTCATTATTTGTAGACTTTTTGATGATGGCCATTCTGACTGGTGTGAGGTGATGCCTCATTGTAGTAAAACTGATTATTTATTTATTTTTATTTATTTATTTATTTATTTGGCTGCGTTGGGTCTTCGTTGCCGTGCGTGGGCTTTCTCTAGTTGCGGCGAGTGGGGGCTACTCTTTGTTGCAGTGCACGGGCTTCTCATTGCGGTGGCTTCTCTTGTTGCGGAGCACGGGCTCTAGGCGCACGGGCTTCAGTAGTTGTGGCACGCGGGCTCAGTAGTTGTGGCTCACGGGCTCAGTTGCTCCGCGGCATGTGGGATCTTCCCAGACCAGGGCTTGAACCCGTGTCCCCTGCATTGGCAGGCGGGTTCTTAACCACTGCGCCACCAGGGAAGTCCCTAAAACTGATTTTTAATAGAAATAATTGTCTGGGGACCTATATGGGTGGGCAATGACAGCATCATAGGATTATAAGTCCAGGCACATGCTCTACAGCCTGTTAGCCAAGAGAACAGGCTAGAACAGAGAATTTTCTTGTTTTAAACTTTTACTTTTTTAAGCTATGTTAAGGCAACCACCAAATGTATGGAAAATATTGCTAGCTGCTTAACTGCAATATTCTCTTTCTTTTGTGATTATTGAGTACATGTATAGTTGCATCGATTATTTATATTAATTATAATTAATTTATATAATTATATGAATTTATATTATATGTAGACTTCTATAACCCTTACTTTATCCCAGAGGTCTAAAAATTTTTAATTGGGCACACATCTATCATTCAGATTGAAGACCCCAATATATGTATATTCACTTCTTTTTAAACTATATATGCACATAGTATTGTACCACTGTATTACACACATTATAAACATACACAAAGATAGAACTTCACAAAGCATGAGTTAAAATATTTGTTAAAGATCTGCATTAGTTTCCTACTGCTGCTGTAACAAGTACCACAAACTTAGTTGCTTACGACACAAATTTGATCTCTTATGGTTCTGGAAGTCAGACTCTAAGATCGAGATGATGATAGGGCTGAAGACTTCAAAGGAGAATCCATTTCCTTGCCTCTTCCAGCTTCTAGAAGCCACCTACATTCCAGCCCCTTCCTCACAGCGTTCCAACCTCTTGCTTCTGTTTTCACATCTCCTACTATTCACTTTGAGCCACGTACCTCCCTCTTCTAAGGGTCCCTGTTATCACACTGGGCCCACCCAGCTAATCCAGGAAAATCTCCCCATCTCAAAATCCTTAATCACACCCACAAAGTTCCGTTTACTGTGTAAGGTAACATATTCACAAGTTCTGGGGATTAGGACTTGGACATCTTTGGGAACCCATTATTCAGCCCACCACAGTCTAATGTTCCTGAAAATCTCCTGTGTTGCATGAACCTTGCTATAGAGATGACCAATCTGGACACCCCAGAGGGGCCAAGCCCAGGGAGCGTCACCAGAAAGTCCTCCTGGACCATCCTATTTCAGGCTAGCAAGTCCTGACAGACTCTGAACACATATTGTTATTCATGTAATTTGTTACTACTCAGGAAAAAAAGCAGTAAACACATGAAAGGAGGATTGATTCTCTCTAGATCCTTTCCTGGTGTAACCACGTGGGAAAAGATGTACAGGTCTGAGAGGACTGGATCTTTGAGCGCAGGATGGCTCAGCTGAAATCCTGGAGGAACAAACCTGGGAGATCTGACCTGGATGGGGGTCAATATCTTGCGTGGTTCCCATCACCTTCTGCATTAAATCCAAGGCCTTCTGCACTGCCCACAGGCCATTCAGGATCTGACCCTCGTCTCTCTGTCATCCTCTCCCTGAGCACCCCCTAGTGGTACTTTTGGTGCTAGCACCACCCAAGTCCATTTAGTTGTCCTCTCAATCACACATGTTCCCTCCGCCCTAAAGACCTCCTGGCACAGGAACTTTGTGAACAAACTCCTCGTTTAAGGAATTCATCCTACCTGGCTGCCTTAATGAAACATCCCCTCCGATTATGGGTTCTCCTCTCTACCCTCTTTGTAACATTAGTAATTCTGTATCTATTCTAGTGAGCATGAGCTACATAATTTGTGGAGCTCAGTGCAAAATGAAAAATGAGGGGTCCCTTGATAAAAAATAATTAAGAATTTCTAGACAGCAAGAGCAGAGTGTTAAACCAAGCACAGGGCTATTTTAAGCCCCCGGCCATGTGCTGTTGCACAGGCTGCACACCCATGAAGCTGGCCCTTGACCCTAGCGTGGGTCTTCTAAGGACCCTGAGGAGAGAAACTCACCTGTAATCCACATGTTCCCCAGACCTAGGTCAGGACCCCTTCCCTTTGGAACACAAAAATGACAGTGGAGTAGATGCACAAACGAATGAATAAGCGATGTTGAAGATAGTTTCTATTTTATAGAAGATTGTATGTATAGGTTTCCTATTACATACGTGAGTTTCCTAGGGCTCCCGTAACAAATGACTACAAAGTTGGTGGCTTAAAACAACAGAAATTTATTCTCTCATAGTTCTGGAGGCTAGAAGTCTGCAATCAAGGTGTCAGCAGGTCCCTGCTTCCTTTGAAGGCTCCAAGGAAGGACCTGTCCTTGCCTCTTCTTAGCTTCTGGGGCTCCAGCAGTCATTGGGGTTTCTTGGCTTGTAGCTGCTTCACTCCAGTCTCTGACTCCATCATCACATGGCCTTCTTTCCTCTGTGTGAATCTTTGTGCATCCTCTTCTCTTCTTATAAGGACAGCAGTCATTGGATTTAGCACCCACCCTAATCCAGTATGACCTCATCTTAACTAATTACATCTGCTAAGACCCTATTTCCAAATCAGGTTACATTCCGAGATCCCAAGTGGACGTGAGTGAGAGGCAGCACACTATTCCACCCACTACATTTATTATAGAACATTCTTCAGAATGTGGCAAGAATATTATTTGCTGATAGATATTTAACAGTTCATATGAATTGTAACTTAATTGTATTTGCCTTGGGAACCTTAAAGGATACATAAAGCCATACAAGTTGTAGAGAGGCATGTATAACAAATATACATTAAGTATAACCTGGAGAACTAAAAATAATTTGGATGTGGTCATGTAAGCAATATAAATTATAGTTGGAGCATCTTAGAAATGTGAAAGGCAACAAAAAGTGTTGGGGAAAGGAATAGGAAAACATCCATTTTTTCATAAAGAAAGTAAGGTGAAATCCAGGAACTGCTACGTTTTCTGCCAGGTATGTGTTTGTAAATTGCTGGGACCTAACTGGCTGGAGTTCCTAGGCGGTTCCCCTCCTCCCTGGAGAGACTAGGGTAAAATCTAGGTGTTTAGAATGCCTTTGGGGCTCAGCAGTTTACATAAGTTGTTTATTAAGGGTTAGGAACAGTGTATCACTTTGCATGTGTTAAGTAGATAGGGATCTGAGAGAGGCCCTTTGGGGGTTTCATTAAAATAAACTGTTGACATTTAGCAGTTCCTTGCTGAACCATTGTTTCATTAATTGTTTAAACTATTATAGAAGCGTGGAGGGTTTAAGGATTTTTTTCACCTTCATTGAGGTATGAAATAGCGATTAATAAAATTGTAATATATTTAGAGTGTACAACATGATGATTTGATATATGTCTACATTGTGAAAGGATTCCCACAAACAAATTAATTAAAACATCCATCACCTCATATACCTTTTTTTTTTTTTTTTGGCGCCATCACATAAGATCTACTCTTAGCTAATTTCAAGTATACAATAATCTTAATTATGTCAGCGTGCCATACATTAGGTCCTCAGAACTTATTCATCTTATAACTGAAAGTTTATACGCCTTGACCAACATCTCCCCATTTCCCCCACCTCCCAGCCCCTGACAACCATTATTCTATTCTCTGTTTCTCTGAGTTCTCCTTCTTTGTTTGTTTGTTTAGATTCCACCTATAAGTAAAATCATATAGTATTTGTCTTTCTCTGTCTGGCTTATTCCCCTTAGCATAATGCCCTCCAGCTTCATTCATGTTGTCAAAACAGCAGGTTTTCTTTCTTTTTAATGGCTGAATAATATTCCAGAGTGTGTGTGTGTGTGTGTGTGTGTGTGTATCACATTTTCTTTATCCATTCATCCATCAATGTACAGTTAGGTTGTCTCCATATCTTGGGTATTGTGAATAATGCTGCAGTGAACATGGGGGTGCAGATACCTCTTCCAGATAGTAATTTCATTTCCTTTCAGTATATACCCAGAAGTGGGATTGCTAGATCATATGGTAATTCTATTTTTAATTTCTTGAGGAAACTCCATACTGTTTTCCATAGAGGTTGTACCAGTTTACATTTCCACCAACAATGTACGAGGTTTCCCTTTTCTCCACACCTTTGCCAGCATTTGTTGTCTCTTGTCTTTTTTTTTTTTAATTTACTTTTGGCTGCATTGGGTCTTCGTTGGGTTGCGCGGGCTTCTCATTGCAGTGGCTTCTCTTGCTGTGGAGCACAGGCTCTAGGTACGCGGGCTTCAGTAGTTGTGGCACACGAGCTTCAGTAGTTGTGGCTCTCGGGCTCTAGAGCACAGGCTCAGTTGTAGCACACGGGCTTAGTTGCTCCCCGGCATGTGGGATCTTCCCAGACCAGGGCTCGAACCCGTGTCCCCCGCATTGGCAGGCGGATTCTTAACCACTGCGCCACCTGGGAAGCCCGTCTCTTGTCTTTTTGATAATAGGCATCCTACCAGGTGTGAGGTGATATCTCATTGTGGTTTTGATTTGCATTTCTCTGATGATTTGTGATCTTGAGTACCTCTTCATATACCTATTGACAATTTGAATGTCTTCTATGGTAAAATGTCTCTTCAGTTCCTTTACCAATTTTTTAATTGGGATATTTGGCTTTTTGTTTTGTTTTGTTTTGCTATTGAGTTGTAAGAGTTCCTTATATATTTTAGATATTAACCCCTTATCAGATATATGGTTTGTAAATACTTTCTCTCATTCCATAGACAGCCTTTTCATTTTGTTGATGGTTTCCTTTGGTGTGCAGAAGACTTTTAGTTTTGTTACTGAACTCAGGTTCAGCCGCTCATCGCTCAAGAATCTAACACTGTGGAACTTCCCCGGTGGTCCAATGGTTAGGACTCTGCGCTTTCACCACTGAGGGCCTGGGTTCAATCCCTGGTTGGGGAACTAGGATCCCACAAGCTGTACGGCGTGGCAAAAATAAATAAACCAATCAATCAATCAATAAATCTAACACTGACAGACAAGTGTCGGGTAAAAGGAAAGAGAGCTTTATTGAGGAAGCTGGCAATCCTAGGGAGAAGGTGGACTCATGTCCCAAAAAACTAATACTCCCAAATCCCCAGGTTTTGTTCAGAGATTATATAGGGAAAAGAGGAAAGGGCTATGTGCTAGGGAGGGGGTAATCTTCTATTTTCATAGACGATTACTTCCATCACATGGTTCTAAGTAGCTGTCATGTCTCGATTGTGATTGGAACATTATCTGAGCCATAAATCTCTGGTTAGCTAGTCCTTCTGGTTTTAGCTACATGTTTGGAGTCTACATGCTTGTGGTCAGCATACAGTTAACTTCTTCTACTGGGGGGTTTCAATATCTGCAAAACAGCTCCAAGTGTATGGGTCAGAATAGTATCTATAGTCCTTGAGGAGAAACTAAAGGGCCTTGACTTTGTTTAATAGCTAAACTATTATTATTTTGTCTTGCTTGACTGCTTTCCTTTGTTTGTGTATTTTCTCATTTTTCTGATTAAATTTATTCGTTGGCTAAAGTTTTTTGTACAGACAAGAGGCAGGCAGAGGACATGGTGGGGGCAGTCTGTTCCAGGAAGGCCCCATAGGGTCCTGCTCAGTTACAGTTTGATGTAATCTCACTGGTTTAATTTTGCTTTTGTTACCTATGCTTTTAATGTCATATCCAAAGAAATCATTACCAAGAACCAATGTCAAGGAGTTTTCTCCTAGGAATTTTATGGTTTCAGGTCTTACATTTAAGTCTTAATCCATTTTGAGTTTATTTTTGTATATGGTGTAAGGTAAGGGTCCAATTTTATTCGTTTGCATGTGGATATTCAGTTTTCCCAACACCATTTATTGAAGAGAGTATCCTTTTCCCATTGTGTATTCTTGACATCTTTGTTGAAAATTAGTTGACCATATATGTGTGGATGTAAGGTTTTCTTAATGCATTCCATGTAAAAGAAGGAGAGTGTTGCTTAAATAATAAGAGGAATCACGTTTAATGCTCATTTAATAGTAAACCAGGGGACCTGTAGACCTTTCCCTGCACTGCAGGTGCTGGGCTAGGTTCCTTAGTCACTCCTTGGCTCTGGCTGCCTTTATGTAAGAAGCAGAGATGGAAAGCCTTTCCATTAGAAGTTCTGAGCTACCAAGTAGAGTGCTTCTGTGGGCAACCACACTGAACTGGGCTGCCCCTTGCCACCTCTTCCACTGATTTCCTCAGGCTGGCCCAGGAAACCAGCACCATCAAAACACCTGAATGTTCTCCTCCAGGTGCACGTACCAGACACTGTAGCCCCTCAATCACCCAACCCTGCAACTTGTGGATTTATTTGTATGGAGCTTTGATGCTCCAGCATTGCCAGTGCCCCTTATTGTCTGGAGTGCATTCTTCCGGTCAAGAGACCCTTTAGGAAGTATTCTAAGATAAATCTCTGGTGCTTGCAGGTTGTGTCCTTGGATTCCTTCTGAGTGCCCCCTTTCATGGGCTGAGTCTCTCAACAGGCCACCCTATCCCAATATACATCAGTTAGCAGAACAGAGCAAGAGATTCCTGTCCAGGGCTGGATTTAAGACAATGGGAGGTTAGCAGGAGTAAACATCATTTATTTAATCATTCATTCGTTTATGGGTTCCTTTATTTGTGTATTCATTCATTCAAGAAACATTTATTAAATATTTACTATGTACTGATCACTGTGTTAAGCACTGGGAGATACAGTGATGAACAGGACAGGCAAACTCTCTGACTTGGTGGAAAGAAATGAAAATACACAATATAAGAGTAATGAACAAATGAAGAAGATAACAGGTTATGAGAATGCACTCAGGAAATTAGCATGATGTTGAGAAAATGCAACTTGGAAAAGACACTTTAATCAAGATGGGCAAGTAAGGCTGCTCTGAATGAGGAAGTAATGTTTGAGCTGAGACTCAAGGATGAGAAGGAGGGAACCATGTGCAGATCTGAGGAAGAGCATCCCCAAGAGAAAAAGCTGATATAAGTGCTGACAGACAGCAGAGGCTGGGACCATTTTGTGCAGCTGGGCAGCAGTCAGATCATGCTGGGCTTTGTGCAGCATGTAAGTTAGATTTTATCCTAAAAGCAATGAGAAGACATTGGAGGGTTTTAAGTTGGGGGAGAGACATGATTAGACTTATGTTTTAAAATGAGAGCCGTGGTTGCTGCATAGAGAATGAATTCTAGGTACAAATGGGGACTCCAGTTTAAGGCCAGAGGAATCTGGGCAAGAGGTGCTGGTGACTTGAACTAGGCTGAAGACAATGGGGATGGAGAGTTGAGGACACAAGATATGTATGTTTTGGACCTAGAACAAATAGAACCTGCTGAAGGACCATTGTAAGGATTGGGAAAGGGAAGATGCACGGACAACTCCTACAGCTTGTTCTTGAAAAGCTGGGCAGGTGGCAGTGCCATTTCCTGGGATGGAGCTCCCTGGGGGCAGGGTGGGGGCTGCC
Organism: Eubalaena glacialis; assembly: GCF_028564815.1. NCBI lineage: Eukaryota > Metazoa > Chordata > Mammalia > Artiodactyla > Balaenidae > Eubalaena > Eubalaena glacialis. Next base: position 73,862,876 of record NC_083732.1, read on the forward strand.
CCAGGGATCTCCCCCTGGTGCCCTGTGAACTGATCAGGTGCAGACTGGGAGTGTCTCTCCGCAGATGCGCTCTCCTCCCCTCGTTGATATTAAACACCTGTGGCCATCTCAGCCACAGGTCCTCTCCTGTAAATCTCCTCCTGTAAATTGTCCTCTCCTGTAAATCTCCCAACAACTCTGTGAAGTGGGTTCTAGTATACCTAATTCCCGAGTCAAAAACCAGAATAAGAAAGTAAGCAACACCAACAAGGTACTAGCGTGGATATCACTCTTTTTCTGTCTTTTTTCTTTTTTTGCCATGGAGAATACTGTATGTGTTTATGCGCTTATTGAAAACACATCTCTGAACATCTCCCATGACTCAGCATTGTTCTGGGGCAATGATGATGAAGCAATTACAGCCAGAAATTTTAATTATTCACTATATACCAGGCACTGTGTTGAGGGCTTCCTAACCATAATCTTCTTGAACTCTCCAACAACTCTGTGAGAAGTGCAATTATTGTCACCCCTGTGAAGAAGAAACTGAAGCACAGAGAGCTTAAGTGACTTGCCTCAGGTAACAGAGTAGAAGGTGATGGAGCCAGGAATGGACCAATCCCCACAAGAACCTCCTTAAAAACCTAAATCCATGTCTGTCTTGTTTACCTCTGTATTCCCATCGTTTCACACAGCATCTGGTGTCGTGTAGCTGCTCAGTGCTGATTGTATGAATTTGCTTTTTATACATGCCCCACCAGATAATTCTGATGGGGTGTGTGTGTGTGTGTGTGTGTGTGTGTGTGTGTGTGTGTGTCAGGGGACTGTGGGATCACTTTCAGAGAAATTACTGTGGTGACTGGAATTTAAAAGATGGTTTGGAGCCAGAGAATGCCTGGACTAGAAAAAGCATTTGAAGCCATCCAGCTCTGCATTATTAATTTTCTTGTGAGGAAGCTGGGGTCCAGAGAATCTAGCTATACATTATTAATTTGCTGATGCAGACATTGAGGCCCAGATCACTTAAGTGACGTGTCCAGAATAACATAGTTATTAACTGGCAGAGCTGGTACATCCACAGGCGCAGCTCTGTCTTTCCTGACACCAGACTTGTCCTAGAGTCCACAGCGAGAGCCCACAGCCCTGCCCTGACAGCACCATCCGTGGCCGCAGCCCCTCGAGGGTTGCTTAGGCTGCGTTCAAACCCACACATGAGTCGTGCCATCTTGCACAAGTTACCAAGTCTCTCCAGGACTCAGTTTCCTCAACAGAGAAGGTATAAAGCTCAACTTACAGAGCTGTCATGCAGACTATGTGAAATAATATGTAAGGTTTTCATAGGACAAGTCCTAACAAGAACACTCAGAATAAATTTATGCATTCGGCTATATTTTGAAGTATTCATTTACTTGGTTTTGTTTTTCCCCGTCCCTTTTTTCTTTGTCTCCATTTATGTTTATGAGGCTCACTGCTCGCCATCTCGGAAGGGATGTAACAGGAGAGAGGAGAAATAGCCTGCCGTCTTCCTGAAATTTTTCCCCAAAAGCCCAATTCCCCAGGATCAGGGAGGAACCCCAGATACAAACTAAAAATCTTGGCAGTGTCGATGGAAATAACCAATATACATTCTATAATAGGAATAGAAAAGAGTTTTATTCGTGCTAAATTGAATAGCCCAGGAGCCAGCCTCTCAAATAACCCTGAGGAACTGTTCCAACGAAGCATGATTTTCAGCACAGTTTTATGTCTTGTCAGAACAAAGAACATCAAACATGATAGGGGTACATTCCTTCAAGGTTTCAAAAAGGTCAGATCAGCACATACACCGCGAGTCCCTATGGCGTTGGCACCTGGGAAGGGAGGCTTATCATTGAAGGAGGACCAGCACTGACATCCCAGGAAGGGAGGCATTTAATCTTTATCTTTAAAATCAACATTCTGTACTTCTGGCCAATGCACCCTTTTCTTTATTGGTCGAAGAAGGTGTATGATGTATGTTTGATAAGCCACAAAACAGGCTGTTCTAGTTAGCATGTTAAAGTTCAATTTAAATAATGTAGAAGCCAGAATGACTTCCTCTTACCTCAGTATGTGAAAATTTCTTCCATCAGCAGGAAGCCTGGGGGCAAAATTTAAAAAGGGAAATTCTGCAAAAATTTGGGATTGGGGAAATGAGAGAGGAGAAAGGTGCTATAGGTCCTGGGTGAAGAGGGAAACAGGCCCCACATTCCAGAATGGTCCCTGGGTTTGTCTGGGCAAATGACAAGACAGGGAGGCTCCCCCAAAGTCCCCTGACCCACCCAAGTGCGGTGGGAGGCCCAGGAGGCCAGGCAGATGCAGACAATCGTAGTCGCAGCTGAAACCTCGTTACCCAATACTTTGGCATCATCATAATTTTGAAATCATGTCAAAGTTCCAGGTGTCAGGAGGGTCTCCAAAACTATGGCCTAATCCTCAGTGGGAAGATCGCCAGGAATGAGTTTAATTTTCTATCAGTTGGGAGGAAGGGAACCTTGAGGTTAGAAATTAAGTTGAATTACAGAAAATAAAGCAGCCCCTACTTGTTCTAAAGGTAGTGGGTAAGTGTCCGGGGCCATTCATGGCCAAGAGAGGAGTTTTTATGGGAAAAGTGTGTTTTGGCCCTGTCCTATTTAATTTTCTGTCTTGAGCTGCACTGATGTAGTTGGCACAGGGAAGTGTAATGCTGGATTTTTCTTTTCTTATTTTGATTTACACAAGAAATGTTACATTTTGGAAAATCCTCAGTCAGCAACCACTTGGTTTAAAAAAAGGGTCCAATCACATTGTCAGAGAGATTACCTACTAGGCTTACTTAAGACAAATGGGTTGAGTGATAGGTGATTCTTTTGGAAACTCAAAGGAGGGCTAAGGTGAACCCTAACCGTCGGGTGTGTGTCTTTGCCTGCTGCCTGCAGCTACTGACCGTGCTGCCACCATCTGATAGCCAGGCTGCCCTTTTATTCCTTCCCTTCTTATGACTAAGGGCAGTGTTCTTGTCCTAGAGCCAGTTTCTTCTTGTGGGATATTTCTTTATGCTTTTGCTCTATTCTACCAAAATGAGATCTAAACCAATAATGTTGAATACTCCTGAGGTTGGAGGGTGAATGTAGAACGACTAAGACAGGGAGGCTGGAACATGAGCCTGCAGCTTTGTGCTTTTGTGCTTTGCTCTTCCATTCAGGCAGTTTTTGTTTGTTTGTTTGTTTGTTTCTTGGCTGCACTGGGTGGCTTGTGGGATCCTAGTTCCCCATCCAGGGACTGAACCTGGGCCACAGCAGTGAAAGCACCGAGTCCTAACCACTGGACAGCCAGGAACTCCCCCATGCAGGCAGTTTAATGAGTACTGTGTGTTTTTAAATTGGAAGAGTGTGTCTTAGTGAGTTGACCTTGTGTTGAATGTGATTTTTCACTAGGTACCATAATCTTTTTAAAATTTTATTGAAGTATAGTTGATTTACAATGTTGTGTTTAATTTCTGCTGTACAGCAAAGTGACTCAGTTATACATATATATTCTTTTTCGTATTCTTTTCCATTATGGTTCATCATAGGATATTTAATATAGTTCCCTGTGCTATACAGTAGGACCTTGTTGTTTATCCGTCCTATATATATATAGCAGTTTGCATCTGTTAATCCCAAACTCCCAGTCTGTTCTTTATATCTGTAAGTCTGTTTTTGTTTCATAGATATGTTCATTTGTGTTGTATTTTAGATTCCACATATAAGTGATATCATATGGTATTTGTCTTTCTCTTTCTGACTTACTTCGCTTCATATGATAATCTCTAGGTCCATCCATGTAGTTGCAAATGGCATTATTTCATTCTTTTTAATGGCTGAGTAGTATTCCACTGTGTGTATGTATGTGTATGTATATATATATATCACATCTTCTTTATCCAGTCATCTGTTGATGGACATTTAGGTTGTTTCCATGTCTTGGCTATTGTAAATAGTGCTGCTATGAAATAGGGGTGCATGTATCTTTTCCAATTACAGTTTTGTCTGGGCTAGATACACTACTCTTAAAATTTTTTAATGTATGGTGTATTTATGATTATATGTGCTGCATTACTGAGTATATTCCTAGCAGGAGAGAAATTCCATTTTAACCAGACATTGTGAAGAACCAAATCCTACATTTAAAATTGTACCTGTCTGAAGATTAAAAGAATTTTCTGCACTCTAGTTACTGATCTCTTACTTTTGAAACCTGGTTTCTCCTCCATGGCCCATATCCTTCCAGTGCCCAGCACCAGAGAACACATTCACGTCATCATGGGACAGCTGGCCTGCACTGTGTCAAGATGCCCGTGAGTCAGGAGCCAAACATAGGAATATTCCTGGAAACTACTCCCAAACTTGAATGGCTAGCTAGAACTTAACCACACACGGAAGTGACTGCAAGCGCGTAAATGTATCCCACTAACCCAAAACTACATGTATTCTCAACTTAACCTACTTGGTTCCCAGAATGCCTGCCGCCACTCCAGGGTCACCCTACAAGAAGGGAAGTGGGCCAGAGGGGAAGGCGACATGGAGTGACACAGCGATCTTAACCATTTGTGGTGAAGACGTCTTACTTTCGCAAATTTTACAAAAACACATGACCTTGTGAAACGATGGTGAAGGACCCCATGCAGGGCCTTTGGAAGGGGCCTGTGCAAGTGAGGAGACCTGAAGCTTTAGCTTCATTACTGTCGCAGTAAATCTGCTTCTGAGGATGGGAAAGAAACTCACTAGCTGCTGCTATGCCGAGGGTGAGCCTTGTGTACACACGCCTTAACTCAGCTGGTGAGGTGGCTACACATCTAGTCACCTGAAAGCAGAACGACCTGACTCTGAAAAGTCATTTCTCAACGAATAGTTATCTACTGTGCACCTCCTCGCCCAGGCACTGTGCTGAGGGTCAGGACAGAGAGAAAACATGGTCCCCTGATCTTGAAGGGGTCACTGTCCAGCCAGGTAGATCTCTGTACTCAGTGGCATATGCCACGTGTGAGAAATGAACAGAGCTTTTAAGGGTACCCTAACAGAGGCATGAGTTCGTCATGAGACGTGAGGGTGTGGTAGAGGCGGGGAGGGAGGGAGCATGGTTGGGAAGGTAGGAGGGGTGATGCCTGAGCTGAGTTTCAAGGTGAGGAGGGTGTAGGTAGGTGAGGAGGGTGTAGGGAGAGATGAGGGATAGGAATGCCCTTCAGCATTCTCCCTGGGCTGTGATAGGTCATCTTCTTTAGTGATTTCCTAAAGCCTGCAGGTGAATGGACTGGCCAGGTGGGTAAGAAGCATCCAGTGGGCAGAAGGAAGGTGGGGAGTATGTTCAGAGCCCTCACTACAGCCACACAGGGTGATGCAGTCTCTAAGCACCAGTCTATTTTCCCATGAATGCACCCCCTGGTGGAGACACCTGGTAATACATGTACATTCAGACTACGCCCCTCTATTCACTGGTCCCAGGCTTTTAAGCCAGCAACTCTAATCCAGAGAGCTCTAAACTATGTATCTATATTTTTATTTATAAATTTTGGAAAAGAGTTATAGTACTAATGTATTATGTACTTTACTAAATATATGCAGATATAGAAATTAAAGATATGAGATATAAAAAATCAAAATAAGAAAAATTTAGTATTTCCCCTCCTCACCCACTAGGACCATCTTGTATACTCATGGGGTGCATTGCATCATTTTGGAGCCCTGTGAAAATCAGTGTTGTCAAATTGTTCTTGAAAGCGGCATAGGTGGTTAAAAATGTAGACTCAGGAGTCAGCTGGCCTTTATGCGAATCCTGGCTCCACCACTTCCTAGCTGTGTGACAACCTCAATATTGCTTTCTTTAAAACACAAACAATAATAGTACACACCTCATAGAGTTCTTGGAAAGGCTAATTAATATAAAACATTGACATCAGTGCTTGGCACATGGTAAGCATTTGTTAAACATTATTATTTTCCTCAGTGCCACTATTAAAAACAACTTAAAATCTTTGGTTTTACATTGTCCTTAAAAAAACCCAGATGGGAGAAAAAGGAGAGAGAAGCCTGGAAGGACTTCCTGAAAAAGGTGACCCCCAATCTGAATCGGAATTTTCAGAAACACATAGGAGTTTGCTGGGTGAAGGTGAAGGCAACAAGAGTCAGTTCAGCCTTTTCTTAGGTAAACTATACATTTTATTAACACTTTTTCCATAGATGCTGTTCTTGGCTCTTATGTCTCCTTCCTGTCATTCATTCTAAATCCTTCTCCAGAACCTCTTTGTTGTTTCCAGGGGCTTTTTCACCTACTGCCTACAGAAATGCCTGACTTACGCTCACTCTCCCTCATGCATCTCGATTATTTCCATAATCAGAAAGTAAAACCAACCCACTTTCCAGCCTCCCCAGCAGTCGGTGGGGGGGGGGGAGGGATGGCAATAAGACCCTTCTGTCCCAGAGGGGTAGGCGGAAGTCCACATGGTGGGCATTTCTTATTTCTTCTTGCTCTGCCCTATTCTTCCTGCCCCAATGAGCTCACAGAGCCTAGAAGTGTAGTGCCTGTCTTGAAACCACAAGGATGAAAGGGTCACACTGAGGCTGAGAAGGAGCCTGGGTTACTGAGGATTTTCCTGAACAGCTACACCAGCCCTGGACTTTTATATTAAAATATATATGCCTCTCCATCCACTGCGGAGCCGCTGTTTTGGAGGTTTCCATTACTTGTTGCCAGATACACTCACACATCCGGATTAACCATGTCAGTAAGGGATGTCTAATAGAGATTGATGAAAAAAGGCCCATGGGAAAGGGGACGACCCCTGAGAAGCTGGGAAAATCCAAACCATCTGAAACCCAAGAATTCAGAGGCTTCGACCACTTTGCTGCTGGTTATTGCTGCCATCTAGTGGCAGTATTTTGGAACTAAAATTCTTTCTGGCCATAAACTCTGCAGATCTTTCTTCTTTCCTTTCCTCATTCATTCATTCATTCACTCACTTATGTGTTCATCCTACAAATACTTTATGAGGATGTACTATGTGTGGTGGGCCCTCCTAAATGCAATAAGGAAATATGATAATGAGGGGGAAATCCAGCTCCTTGCCCCTTCAAACATACATACTTGGGAGGAGATAGGCACTAATCAAATTTAAAAATGGAAAAGTATTATTAAAACAGAAAAAAAGAAAAAGTTGGGAAAGGTATAAGAGAAGAGCATGGTGCTATGAAAATCGTTGATAAGGATTTGACTTATAGGGGAGATGGGTAGGAGGTTAGAGAGACTGCAGTGAGAGCAGTCATGAAAGTGAGCTGCAATGAAGAGAGAGAGTATGTTGAATACAAGGGAATAAAAGGCCATGCATTTAGATATACTCTACACTAAACAGTCTGGTTTCTGAGCTGAGACTATGTTTGTGAATTGTGGTGACAATAGACTATTTTACCTGAGCATGAGCTGTAAAGGTATCAACTAACAGATCTATAGACCACTCCACCCAACAACAGCAGAATACATATTCTTCTTCTCAAGAGCACATGGAACATTCTCCAGGATAGACCATATGCTAAGCCATAAAACAAGCCTTGATAAATTTAAAAGGATTGAAATCATACCAAAGTATGTTCTCTGACCACAGTGGACTGAAATTAGAAATCAGTGACAAGGGAGGGACTTCCCTGGTGGCAGAGTGGTTAAGAATTCACCTGCCAATGCGGGTGACCTGGGTTTGAGCCCTGGTCCTGGAAGATCCCACATGCGGCGGAGCAACTAAGCCTATGCACCACAACTACTGAGCCTGCGCTCTAGAGCCCACGAGCCACAACTACTGAAGCCCACGTGCCTAGAGCCAGTGCTCTGCAACAAGAGAAGCCACCACAATGAGAAGCCCGCACACCACAACGAAGAGTAGCACCCGCTCGCCGCGACTAGAGAAAGCCTGCATGCAGCAACAAAGACCCAATGCAGCCAAAAATTAATTAATTAATTGATTGGTTGATCAGAAAAAAAGAAATCAATGACAAGGAATTTTGGGGAATTCCAAGCATTATAAATTAAACAATTCATGCCTAAATAACCAATGGGTCAAAGAAGGAAAGCTACAGGTGGTCTGTGTCTTCAGGCATGAACAGGTGAAGGACTGCCCCAGTGAGTAGTAAGGCAAAATAAAGGTGTTTTCAGGTTATGACCCATGCGTTTTGAATATTCATTTTACCATTTACATTTAAACCACTACAAATCAATAAGTTAAAAGACAAACAAATAATTCATATTGAGATTTTATTATAGAACATTAAAAATTCAGTAAACCTATCCACTAATGAATTAAGGTGAGAACTTTTCAGATAAGATATTTTATTAAAACTTGTTATTTTTATTTTAAGTTTTTATAAATTAAATATTACAAAGTCTCAAACTCCAGGTATCATAATATGAATTATTTAAAGCCAACATACAATAATGGAATACTCATTTATGGCATAATATGCTTTATAATATGACAATGTAGCTCTTTTTATATTAAAACAAAGTTCATGAAAGACCCCAAACAGCCTAAGACATCTTGAGAAAAAGGAAGAAAACCCAAGATATCACATGCCCAGGCTTGAAACTTTACTACAAAGCTATTGTAATCAAAATGGTATGGTACTGGCACGAAAACAGACATAAATAGATCAATGGAACAGAATAGAGAGTCCCAAAATATAAGCAATTAACCTACAACAAAGGAAGCAAGAAATATACTTAGGGAAAAGAGAGTCTCTTCAATATATGGCGTTGGGAAAACTGGACAGCTACCTGCAGAAGAATGAAACTGGACTACTTTCTTACACCATGTACAAAAATAAACTCAAAATGGATTAAAGACTTAATGTAAGACCTGAAATCATAAAACTCCTGGAAGAAAACAAGCTTTGACATCAGTCTTTAGCAATATTTTTTTGGATATGTCTCCTCAGGCAGGGCAAAAAAAAGGGCAACAAAATAAACAAATGGGACTACATTAAACTAAAAAGGCTTTTGCACAGTGAAGGAAACCATCAACAAAATGAAAATGCAACCTACTGAAAGGGGAAAGAGATTTGCAAATAATATATTCAACAAGGGATTGATACCCAAAATATATAAAAAACTACAACTCAATATCAAAAAGACAAACAGGCCATTTAAAACATGGGCAGAGGGCCTTAACAGACATTTTTCCAAAGAATATATGCATATGGTCAACAGCACATGAAAAGATGATCAACATCACTAATCATCAGGGAAATGCAAATCAAAACCACAGTGAGTTATCACCTCACACCTGTCAGAATGTCTATCAACAAAAAGACAAGAAACAAGTATTGGCAAGGATGTGAAGAAAAGAGAACCCTTGTGCACTGTTGATGGGAGTGTAAACTGGTGCAGCCACTACGGAAAACAGTATGGAGTTTCCTCAAAAAATTAAAAATAGAACTACCATACGATCCAATAATTACACTTCTGGATATTTATGTGAAGAAAACAAAAACACTAATTTGAAAAGATATATGTACCCATATGTTCATTGCAGCACTATTTACAATAGCTATGGAAGCAACCTAAGTGTCCATTCATAGATGAATGGATAAAGAAGATATGTTATACATATATACAATGGAATATTACTCAGCCATAAAAGAGAATGAAATCTTGCCATTTACAGCAAAATAGATGGACCTGGATAGTATTATGCTAAGTGAAATAAGTCAGAGAGAAAAACAAATATCCTATGATATTACTTATAGTGGAATCTAAAAAACAAAACAAATGAAGAAACATAACAAAAGAGAACAGACTCATAGACACAGAGGACAAACTGGTGGTTGCCAGGGGGGAGAGGGGGAAGGAGGATGGATGAAATAGATGAAGGGGATTAAGAGGTACAAAGTTCCATCTATAAGAAAAATAAGTCACAGGGATGTAATGTACACATAGAGAATATAGTCAATAATATTGTAACAACTTTGTATGGTGACAGATGGTCAGTGGTCCTATTGCAGTAATCATTTCATAATGTATAAAAATATCAAATCACTATGCTGTACACCTGAAAATAATATAATATTTTATGTTAATTATAAGTCAATTAAAAATTTTTTAAGTCTATGAAAAAAATACATTGACATAACATAAATGGAGTCAAGTAATAGTGTGTTATCAGTGAAATAAACACAGGCAGATGTCCATTCAGGAAGCTGTGAGACAAGGTCTAGGGCAATGTCACTGTGGACAGAGAGATGGAGATTCCCTGTGGAACTATGTCAAGGCAGGTCAAGTCCATCAAAAATGGAGATGGCTTTGTTTTAAACACCGAGGGCAAGAACAAGGCATAAGTAAAAGTCCCAGGTTTCTGACGTGAGTGTCTAGGAGACTGGCAGGGGCATTTCACGAGCTAAAGAGAAGTGGGGAGAAGTGAGTGCATTTTGGAAGTGTTGAGTTTGAAGTGCCTGGGAGACACCACGTAGGGAGGAAATGGTAGACCATTATATACCCATAAAAAGAAGCATTCAGTGAGGGAGGAGGAAAAGCAACAGGATGTGTTCTTCAAAAGGTAAGAGAAGGAGGGCTTGATCTCTTCTCCACACTCACAAAGCATGAAGAAACTGAAACTCCGGTAGCATTTAAACTTATTTGTGCATGTACCAATAACACAAAATTGAGTTGTGTGAAGGCAAGAACTGCATCTTATTCAATTCTCTGTGCTTTAATGAGCTTAGCACTTGGGGAGATTAGCAAATAGTTGGAGTTCAAAATATGCAGAAGTGATGCTGAAATGAATGAACAAAAGAAGAGGGACCCAGTGGAAGGGAAAGGCATTCCAGGTGCAGCCAGCAGAGTGAAGAAAGGTAGGAAGAGAAAAATAATTAAAGGGAAGCAATTATTCCTCCTTATTTTCAGGCTCCAGGATATCTCAAGCTGTGGACGAAAGCTCTTGTATGTACAGCCAGCCCAACACAGTTCAGAACCTCATTCCTACAGGGGGGAAAGCCCTTAAAGGATTGAATGTAGCCTCCTGTGAGGCGTATGATCCCTTGGTCTTCAGTATGCTGGCGTCTCATCAAGAAGAGATGGTTATACAAACGCATCTCCAGGTGGGGTCTCTGTGACTGAGATTAAGGTGGAATTAGATCTTTCTGGCCACACTGGGAGGGTCAGTTTGTGAAAAAGTTTGCCCAACCTCCCCTCTCCTCTCCAACTAATCTCCCTAGCCTACTTCTCCTTTACTAAGTAACTATCCTCTTCTGTATGAACTCATGGGTTGTCTACAAGCTTGTTTACTATGGTCATTGCTGGTTACTTTTGCTTTGTTCTGATTTTAATGAGTTCAAGTGATGGAACTGGTGGGGAAAGTGAGGTCATGTGCTTGAGTGACGGGGATCAAAGTGGCCATCTACAAGTGTGGCTCCTTTGTAAATCTGCAATTTTAAAAGGACCATTTCCAACACTCAGACATTGCTGGCTTTCAATCATATCCCCCCATATTTTGTTTATCTCAGGTTAAAAGTAAGGTGTAGTCTGGGTCAAAGTTTGTATGACCTTATTTTAATTTTTGTTGCAAGATGTCAGACTGACGTTGGAACAGAAAGAAACCTAGAGAAAGAACATTTTGTAAGATATGACTTCTTCCATCCCCTGCTATAAATAATAAACTAAAGGGAGTTTCGATTTGTTTGAGACCCAGAAAAAATTTTTCCTGACTGCATCATAGATTTTCTGAAGATTTTTCTAGTAAATAAAAATAACATTTGTTCATCATATACAATTTATAACTAGAGAAAATGTGTAAAAGAAAATGGAATCATCTGTAATTGCATGACATACAGGGAATCTCAGTGAGTCAATGTTCACATATTAGAGCATGCCCTAATAAATTTATTTATGTACAAAAATAAATAATATGCCATGATCTAAGGCACAATTATAGATTTTGCAATTAGCACTGCAATAAGAGTAACATCCCATGTCATTAAAATTTCATACGATCATCATCATAATTGTATAATATTTCCATCAAAAAGGTGTACCGTAATTCTTTTAACCTTTCATCTTTAGGTTTAAAACAACAAGGACCATTTTAGTGTATCAATCTTTGTCTGAATTTATGATCATTTCTACATTTATGGATGGGTTAATAGTTAAATAACTATGAACATGTTCAAGTCTCTTTGTGCTCAAAGCAATCATTCTCTTAATAACTATAGTATCTGCCAAGCCATTACTCATGGCCAGGAACTATACAAGATGCTGGGGCCATAGCAGTAAACAGAAAAAGAATATCCCTTATCCATGAGAACATTATTTGCTACCGGGGGAGAGGGGCTTTTAAGTATAAACAAATAAATAGCAAAACAAGAGCTAAAGAAGAAATTACAGTGTTAAATAGACATAATGTGGAGGGAAGAGAGTGTTTAATGAAGGCCTCACAAGAAGATGACCTTCAGACAAATCGCCAGCCACTGTATCTTCTAGGGGAAGGGCATTTCACACAAAGGGGACAGCAAGTACAAAGGCAAGAGCACAAGAAAAGGTTCGGCCAATTTTATAAAGGAAGCGAAAGGAGACTGGTGTCCCTAGAATGTGTTTAGCCTTGGGAACATTTCCATCTCAGGCTGAGATTTAGGTGCCAGATTTAGGCACAGCACGGGACTAAGGGAAGGCTTTCTCCAAATTCATTGCATCATTCCAGGTTCACTTCTTTCTTTTGATCTGTGACCAGCATTGCAGAGAGTATCTGAGGGTTCAGGAGGATACCAACTAATTTGAAGTTTTTAAGCCGGCAGAATTCCTTCTTGTTATTAATTTCTCCTTAGGCAGGAGCAAGTAACGGTTGGCCACAACAAAGATGGCGGCAGCGGCCTCACACGGCAACGGCAACGTCGACGCCATTCATCAATTAGCGCGATAATATCATATAGTTCCGCCTTGCCGGTTTGACGTCAGTTCCGGCCCCAGCCAGCGGCGTGTGCGCCTGTCTTCCGGTTTTGCGCTTGGATGTGCGGACGGACGTGAGCGGACTCGGACTCTGCGGGGCCAGCAACATGGACAGGGCAGGCGGGAAGTCCGCGGCTGTTGTCGCAGTTGTGACTGAACCTCGGTTTACCCAGCGGTACAGGGAATATCTCGAGAAGCAGAAACTCCTGGAGAGACAGCACCGTGTGGAAAAGATGCCGGATGGCACCGTGGCGCTACCGGTGCTGGGAGAGGCCCTCCATGAGCAGCACCTGCGGGAGCTGATGAATCGTGTGGCTCCAGGCAGCACCTGTGTGCTAACGCAGCTCCTGAATCCTGTTCCTTCAAAGAAGGCCCAGGCTTGTTCACCTACCCAAAGGCTGTGTCTTGAGGTGAGACGCTGGGTAGAGGGCCGCGGAGTGACGTGGTCAGCTCAGCTGGAGGCTGATCTGCCCCGATCTTGGCAGCGACATGGTGACCTCTTGTTGCTGAGTGAGGACTGTTTCCAAGCCAAGCAATGGAGAAATCTGGAACCAGAACTCTGGGAGACGGTTGCCTCGGCCCTTGGCGTCCAGCGTTTGGCCAAACGAGGGCGGGTGTCACCGGATGGCACTCGAACTCCAGCAGTGAGTCTGCTGCTGGGCGACCATGGCTGGGTAGAGCATATGGATAATGGGATCCGATATAAGTTTGACGTGACCCAGTGCATGTTCTCCTTCGGAAACATCACTGAGAAGCTTCGTGTGGCATCGCTGCCCTGTGCTGGAGAAGTGCTGGTGGATCTCTATGCAGGGATTGGTTATTTCACCTTGCCTTTCCTAGTTCATGCTGGTGCTGCCTTCGTCCATGCCTGCGAGTGGAACCCCCATGCTGTAGTTGCTCTGAGAAATAACCTTGAGCTCAATGGAGTAGCTGATCGATGCCAGATACACTTTGGGGATAACAGAAAACTGAAGCTCTCAAACATTGCGGACAGGGTGAACCTGGGGCTGATTCCCAGCTCTGAAGAAGGCTGGCCCATTGCCTGCCAAACGCTAAGACAGGATGCTGGAGGCATTTTGCATATTCACCAAAATGTGGAATCTTTCCCAGGGAAGACTCTCCAGCCTCCTGGAAGCAGTGAAATGGAAAAGGAGTATTGGTCTTCTCCTCAGCAAATGATCACCAACCAGTTGAAAAATGGAGCTGCCAGAGATTCTAGGAGAAAAATGCTGTCAGCTGCCACCAAGCCAGAGTGGCAAAGGTGGGCGGAAGCTGCAGAAACTCGAATTGCCACTCTTCTTCAACAGGTGCACGGGAAACCGTGGAAGACACAAATCCTGCACATCCAACCAGTGAAATCCTATGCTCCCCACGTGGATCACATAGTCCTGGATCTGGAATGCCGCCCCTGTCCTCTAGTTGGCTAGAGAAGGTGGATCCTGAGACAGGAGGATCTACGTGTGAGTGACCCTTAAAGCATCAACTCAGGCTGGGGCCTCACCCCTCTTGTCTCCTGGTAATCTATTTTAATATTTTGTGGCCCTAAAAGCAGGCTCTAAATCAATACATATTATTTCATTTGTCTTCCGTTAACACCCTACAGAATGAGCTACGTATCTGGGAGAAGTAGTGTGGCTCATTGAAATGAGGCCTGGCTGTGCAGTCGTGAGTTCTGAATTCTGACCTCAGTTCTATCTAACCTGGGGTACATGGTTCCAGTATTCCTTTGGCCTTGAATTTTCTCATTTGCAAAATGAGGGATTCTTGGCAAGGTCTCACATGGCTGTCACCTAATAAACAGTTATGCACAGGGCATTGGTTATTTTAGAGTGAAGGACACAGTGCTGTTTCCAAAATCACTGCAGCTACAGTATGGAAACTCACCTGGAGTGGGGCCAGAATGGAAGCAGGGAGACGGGCGAGGAGCCTTCTTTGGTGGTTCAGGCATGAGATGATGGTGGCTCGGACTAGGGTGGTGGCAGTGAGAGGTGAATGGATTTGAGAAATAAAATCGATGGGTCTAAGCGATGGGGTCCAAAGCAAGGCATTCAAGTGGTGCTGCTTGGTTATTACGACTGACTAAATTAGGGAAGAGGACAAAAATTCCTCTAGTGTATTACCTCCATTCGTCTACTTTAGCATTCCTAAATGAGTAGGTGCGGGGAGGGTGTGTCTTAGGTTTATAGTAGTAGAGAAAGTGTTAAGAATGACTGCTTTAAATGACAGGGCAGGGAAACTAGATTTCCAGCCTTAGCTTGTGCAGTAGCTGCCAATTGCTAGCTAATTTTTAAAGTTTGAATTAAAATCTTAGATTTTTACAGGCCTCAGACTGCCTTTCCATCTTCCTTCCCTGGCTGAGAACATCAGGGCCAACATAAGGAGCTCTAAGGAATGTGAGATGCTGTGCAGTTTTCCAAGCCTCCCCTTATTTTATGGCTGTCTGCCAGCGCCATTGTTTACTGTTGGAATGACTAAATGTAAGGAATCACTGTTTACCTTTAGGATGACTAATTGTCGAGAATCAATTTTCAGAGCTTTGTTTGGTGCACTTTGAAGCCATCTGGGCTTGTTTTCCTCTTGAAGGAAATACAGAAAAGTGTGGCTTGGTAGTTCCCTGGTGGCCTAGTGGTTAGGATTCTAGGCTTTCACTGCTGTGGCCTGCGTTCAGTCCCTGGTAGGGGAACTGAGATCCCGCAAGCCGTGTGGCGAGGCCAAAAAAAAGAAAAAGGAAAAGTGTGGCTTTATCATGATTATGATTGTACCTGGCATTTGTCTGGCTGCGGTTGGGCTGGGCTGCTTGTTCTTCTCTTGCAGCAGTGCCAATAAGGACAGGATTGGTGCTGCTTGTGTTGTTCTGAAAATATTAAATGCCTACTATCAACCTGAGCCACAGGAAATATGAAGAGGCATTAGATACTGTCTCTGAGGAGCTCCCAAGCTAGCAACAGACATAACACAAATGCTGAAAGAGTCAGAACGCAGTAAGTGCCGTATGAGTGATAGCTCGTTGTAGAAGTGTAAAGGTGGGGAAGGAAAAAAAAGCTCTGAGAATTGAATGAGGAGGTCTTCAGAGAGGTAGTGTTTGAATTGGCTCTTAAAAACTGGGTGAGATTTTGTTAAGTGGAGTCAGATGCTGGTTGAAGAGACTGACAGGTGCCAGAGTTTGGAAGCTCAGAGTGTTTGGAGCGTTGCCATTAGATCAGTTTGGAACAGAAGAAGCAGTGAGAGATGTGCTGAAGATGGGGGTCGCTGTAAGGATTAAAAAGAACAGTGTCTTGTGCAGAGTAGGCCCCCAGGAAATGTTGGCTATCATGTGACCCCGCAGAGGGAGCCTGCTAGATTCCATTCCCATCCCACAGAACGGCCTTCCTGCGTTTGCCTTCATCATTTCACACCCTGGGTTTCTTCTCACACCTGTGCCTACAGCGTTCTCTCCTCAAGCTAAAGATGCCAGGCGGAGCTTGAGCCAATCCAGGGGGAGAAACAATGAGGAAGATGAGTCAGGGAGCCGCATGTCTAGGGGCTGAGGAGTTAGCTTCCTGCCATAAGCTGTGGGAGAGGCAGCTGATGTCACGTGCACCCAAATGAATTCATTCAACTTGTTATACGTATCAGGCCCTGAGTGTTAGTGGGGAAAGAAGATTGACATGGGCTCTGCCTTCGTGGCATTTAGGTTCCACTCATTCAGCTCCTGGCTCCTCTACTTTCTATGTGACCTGAGGCAAGTCATGAGTCTCTCATGATTTCGTTTCCTCGTCTGTATGCTGGAGTTAACAATTGAACATATCCTGAAGGGAAGTTGTTGGGTTTAAATGAGTTAACATACGTTAACTGTCATCACAGTGACTGGTATATTGTGAATATTTCAGTCTTTGTATGAGGGCAACTACCATTTCCCAATTTGGCTGTGAGGGATTGCTGCACATCTGCTTTACTTACAGCAGAATGACTTTATTTTGAAAGCCATTCACTGGTTTATTAGGATGTTCTGTGAATTTCCCCATCAGGCACTGTGCGGAGGGCCAGGGACGTAGAGGTGAGTAAACCTGAGTCCTGCCCACAATGGAATCACCACCTGGTGACACGGACACAGATGAAACAATGTCAGTACTATGTACTAAGTGCACATATAGAAACAAATGGGTTTTTACAGGCACACATAGGATCTGGGTTATGGGAGGTGGAGAGGGTGGCTGGGAAGGCGGGAGCAGGGATGCCTAAGTTGAGAGTTAAAGAGTGAGCAGGAGTTACGTGTGATGGAAGAGAATAAGGGTCCCTTAAGCCTTTTCTCCACCTGAGTATATCCATTTACAGTACAGTTTTCTCCAAGCACTTGCCGGATGGCCTGACCCGGAAGAGACATTTAGTGGAACCAAGGAAAAAAGACTGAAGGGGTCAGGAGGCTCATGGCGTCCTTACAAATTCAATCCAGGAATTTGTAAAAGCTCTAAAGGCTTCTTTTGCGGGCATTAGTATTAGTTGCTGATTAATGTACCCACTTGATGGAGAAGTTGTGATTAAAAAACAATAATAATGATTTTATCAAACTCCCTTAACCGTGAGCTGCTCTATTCATTCACTCCGTAATTTTAATAAATTACATGCATGTATTAATGCACGAGTATAATGTATATATTTAAAATATACAAACAGAAATTTAAAACGATGAGACACAAATATATAGAAAAAGCATTTTTAATTCAGTTTCTTCCACCCTGGGCACACATGTGAGAAGAAACCCAGTATATGTCACTCTGAACAGCCTCAAGGTGCAGCCACTTCACATGGGCAAGCCATAAAACTAGTCATTTTCAAACTAAACTATTATTTTAAATGATTAAAACTATTTTCATATTTTTAAAAGCATTTTTGAGTTTTGTTCTGGAATACAGTTAGGTTACTTGGAAACAGTTTGATCTTTTTGAGTCTTGCTTTTAAGCATTTGTTAGAGCAGCATATAGTCTAGGATTAATTTTTTTCCATTATTGAAGCAAGACCTTTCTTCGTTCTCTGACGCCTTGTGAATTATGAGATTTTCCACTCTTGCTGTACGTTGGAACAGGAATTATCCACCACCCTGTGTGGTGTGAGCTCTGAGTATTGTTTCCTATTATCCTTTCTGGTGGGTCTTTTGTTGGCTTTTGGTAGCATCCTATCATGTGGGCTGATCATTACTCAGCTGAAAACTTTTAAGGGAACGGTCAGCAGATCTCTGGAGTTCCCTCTGTGTGCGGCTTTCTCCTCTCTGGCATTCTACCCTGTGAACTCTACTTACCTGGGCTCCCAGGACTCACCTCCTCACCTCAGGGAGTCAGACTGCTGGCCTCCACTCCATCCTCGTGCCACAGCCTGGAAAACTTCTCCAGGCTGTAAGTTGGAGCAGTTGTATGGCTCACCTGGTTTGTTTTCCACCTCTCATGGACCATTGCTCTTCATTGCCTATGTCCGATGCCTTGAGGGCCGTTGTTTCATAAATTTTGTCAATTTTTTTTTAACTATTTAGAAGTTTATAATTGTTTTGACGTAAATGTACTAGCTTTCACAATCATTATTATTGATGAAATTCACTCTAGCAATAATATACATACTTCAGCTGACAATGTTTCAACATGTAAAGCACATAAGAATTTCTTGCTACAATTATGTTTAGAATGCTTACCTGTATTATAAAATGAATATTAAAATATTAGCAATGATATCTTTCTGATTAGATATGATAATAACTTGCAAGATTTCCTGACCAACAATCACAATTTCAGAGAGGCCAGAAACAGTGAGAAAATAGGTATTTGTCTCTTCGGGTTTTTAAAGGTCAAGGTTGAATCCAAGGTAAGTAGAAAATATTGAATATGAGGCTAAAACTGAATTTTGATATAACACACACATATTAGGTAGGTAGGTAGATACAGATGGATAGACTGTTCTAGTTTCCCTTTTTTTCTTTTAGTAATTGAATTTTATTTTAAAATCAAAGCTAAACGTACAGTTTCAAAATTCAAATAAAAGTAGCAAAACTTTATGGAAAAAACAAAGCAGTTCTGCAGCACCATGGTGAAGCAGCTGTCCTGCAGCTCCTTTCCCTTCACTTTGTGTGTCTACTTTCAGTACTTTCAAATGGGCCTATGTGCCAAAGGAGATGCAGGACCTAACCTACATGTACCAACAGGAGCCATGAGCGTCTGTTGAACTGGGTGCTGAGGGTGTGGGATGGGAAGCAGTTTGCATTCATATAGGACAGAGAACAGTACTTGCCCACCCTCTATCATAATATAGTCTGAAGACATCTAGATCATCTGAACCTTCCACGGAATGTCACACTGACCTATTACATTCATGACATCATTACTACTTGGGCCAGGTAAACAATAAGTAGCTAGCATATTATACTCCCAAGGATAGGAAATAATCACTAATAAGAACAAGCAACCTTTTACATCAGTGAAATTTTTAGGGTCCAGTGGTCTGCTTGAATGTCAAGATGTCTCCTTTGTAGTAAAGAACAAATTTTTGCATCTCACTCATTTTATCAATATTCTGCCACCAAGAATGCACATCAAGCTCCAGGCTTTGTGGGAATTCAGAACTTGAGAATACTGCTCTGACTCATATACTGGGTGACTGGAAGGCTGCCAGTTTTCAGTGGGATCCAGAGCACATAAAGGCTCTGTAGCAGGTACAGGCTACAGTGTAATTAGCCGTATTGCATGGGCCATTCAATACAGGAGATTCTACGGGACAAGAGTATCTGTGATAAGCATAGCAGCCATGGGAGTTTATGGCAAGCTCCAACTGGAGAATCGCAAGGTAGACTTCTAGGTTCTGTAGCAAGGCCAAAGCATCTGCAGTGGAAAACCACACGTCATTCAAAAATGGCTCCTTGCATGCTGATGGGCCTTGGTAGGAACTGAGCATCTCATGGGACATCAAGTAACCCTTCATGAGCTAGGTTTTGTCAGACCCACCAAGTCAATCCATCATAAGGTGGAAGTGGTACACCTGGGATCGGTGACAAGTAGGGCCAGGGGAAATGAATAGGTACATAGGCAGGTGGTCCAGACTCCCGTATCATACGTATAACTCTTGAACCAGGGTCCCTCCCTCAGTTCACAACTGTGGCTGCTTGAGAGGCTCTTTTGTCTAGCTGATTCAGGACAAAAAAGCCCAAGCTAAGTTTACCGATGGGTTTATTGTAATATGGGTTCAAAACAAAAATAGACTTCTGCCCTACAGCCCAAATCAGGAGTGCTGTTAAAAGACAGGTGAATTCTCCAAAAAGGCAGAATTTGGGGCAGTATTCCTGGTCATCCACTTTGTGTGGAAAAAGAAGTGGCTTGAAGTAAGAATATATCTTCTTGGCAAGTGGCAAATAAGTTGGCTAGATGATCAGGGGCCTGTCATGAAAAAGATTAGATCAGGGACAGGGAAGCCTGGAGAAGAAGCAGTGGAGAAATGTGCGGGATTCGGCACATGAGTAAAGAACTTTGTGTTGTATAACAATGCCTACCAGGGATAATCCACCACAGAACAGGCACTCAACAACCAGGTAAACAGACTTGGCCAGTAACTTAAGCAACTGCAGCCATCAGCTGTCCCAGTACTGGCACATATGGGCTCATGTACATTGTCATGTCCCCGGGATGCAGGTGAGCAGGAGGCCAACAGCATGGCTTCCACTCACCAAATGGCCACTCCCTCGTGTTCAGCACTAAGCCCTTGATACAATAGCATCCCTCAAGGAAACCAAGCAGCTACTTGGTAGCAAGTTGATTACATTGGGCTCCTATCCTGGAAGGACAGTGACTGACCTTTACTAGAATCTTCCCGTCTCCAGGTATGAGTTTGCCTTTCCTGCCCACAAGATGTTGGCCAGACTACTTGTCCAAGGGTTTACAAGTGTTTGGTCCATCAGTATGTATCCTGCATAATATTGCCTTTGACCTAGGGACCTACTTTACAGCAAAGGACTGTTTCATGACCATGGGATTCACTGGTCCTATCACAGACTACAGAGCCTAGAAAATGCTGGCCTGATGGAGTGGTGAAAAATCCTTTTGAAACTGCAGCAAAAGCTTGGAAGATGTGAAGATGGGATGCCGTCCACCAGGACTCAGTATACTAAATCAAACTCATTATATAGCGCCATGTCCAGTATAGACAGAAAGTGCAAGTCTGGGAATGAAAAGGTAGACATAGAATTCCCCTTGTAGGCTAAATAATGGCCCCCAAATACGTCCATGTCCTAATACCCAGAACTTGTGAATATGTGATCTTACATGGTAGAAGGGACTTGGCAGGTGTGATTAAGTTAAGATGGGGAGAATAGCCTTGATGATCCAGGTGGACCCAATATAATCTCAGAGGTCCTTGTAAGAAGGAGATGGGAGCAAGTAGTAGGAGATCTGATGACCAAAGCAGGAGGATGGAGTGATGTAAGGAAGGGACCATGAGCCAAGGAATGTAGGCAGCCTCCAGAAATTGAAAAAGGCAAATGGATTCTCTCCCAAAGCCTTCAGGAGAAACACAGCCTTGTTGACACCTTGATTTTAGATTTCTGATCGCCGTAATTTAAGAGAATAAATGTGTTGTTTTAAACCACTAAGTTTGTGGTAATTTGTTACAGCAGCAGTAGGAAATGAATACACCCACTTTCTGTCTCCACTGGTCCATGTGTTTCCCATCCCCACAGCTCTGCTCTAGAGCAGCGGTCCCCAGCCTTTTTGGCACCAGGGACGGGTTTCGTGGAAGACAGTTTTTCCACGGACTAGGGGGATGGTTCAGGCAGTAATGCGAGCGATGGGGAGCGGCAGATGAAACTTGCTCACTCGCCGGCTGCTCACCTCCTGCTGTGTGGCCCGGTTCCTAACAGGCCTGGGGGTTGGGGACCCCTGCTCTAGAGGGCTGGTTCCTATCAGGGGAACTGTTTCATCAGGAGACACAATTAATAGATCCATTAAACTTTAACCTACTGAGGTTTCCCAGTACTTTTAGGCTCCTTGTGCCAAGAGGCCAGCAGACAAGAAAGAATCACCATCCTGGTTGGAGTAATTGAATCTGATCAGGAGGAAGTGGAGTTACTGACAATGAGGGCAGAAAGGAATATATTTCACACTCAATGCATCCACTAGGGTGTCTCTTTGATACTTCCCTACCCAATATCAGGAGTAAAATGGGCAACTTCCAAAATGGCAGAATAAGGACCTCCGAAAACTGGCTCTTCCATAAAAAGCAATGAGAACACTGGCAAAAATTGTCAAAATCAACCTTTTCAGAATTCTAGAAACTAAAGGCTTGCGACAATCTAAGGAGCATTCATTCAAGAAAAACAGCTAAGTCTTGATTAAAAAGGAAAGCTTCTGGCTTTTTAACTTGCTCTATTCCCACCCCCTCACCTCTAATACAATGTTAAATTGTTCCTAATTTTAGGGAGAATGCCTCTACTGTGTTTCACCATTAAGTTATATGCTGTCCTTAGGTAGTATCCATAGAGTCCCATTATAGTGCTGTTTTTAAAAAATCATCCTTTTTCCACTGCACTGTAGTGTCACTTTTATGATAAATCAGGTGATTGTATATGTGTGGGGCTATTTCTAGACTTTCTCTTCTGTTCCATGGGTCAGTTTTTCTATCCATGTACCACCAATACCATCTTGTCTAAATTAGAGCCTTAGAATAGGTCCTGATATGATACTGTAAATCATTCAACTTTGTTCTTTAAGATTGCATTAGTTATTCTTGACCTTTTGCATTTTCTTACGGATTTTAAAATCAGCTTGTCAATTTTTTGAAAAAAAACCCTGCTGAGATTTTTTGGGGGGGAGGAATTACATTGAACCTATAAAGTAAAATTGACATCTTTGCAATATTGCATCTTTCACCTTGAAGCTTTTGTTCTACTCATTTGGGTGTAGCTATGAAATGAGAAGTGATTATCAGAAGCCTGGATGACAGGATCCCGTCCAGGGTGAAGGATCCTATATTTCCCGTCTGTCAGAGGGATACTATATCCATCTCCTCTAGGCTCCCTGCCTTGACAGATGTTTTTAACTTAGTATTACTTGTACTCTTCCTCTCAGCAGTATCTAATCCCTCAGATTATTCTTAACCATCACCTTAGATGACTAACATATTTGAGCCTATCGTATATTTACATCCTAATATAAATTCAGTACTACTGAATGGTTATCACATATAACAACCCAAACTAATAAACAGTATCTTCACAGTACTAACACAGTATTGTGTTAGTATCATAGGGGTTCCAATGAGTATTTCTCCTAAAATCTGTTTACCATATACCATACTAAGTACTTAAAACATATTGTTTTAATTTGTGTAACAAGCATGAGCAATTACTTGCAGAGGATCAGATCTTAGGCTATGGAATCTGAAAAGTGAGTTAGAAACCTGCCGCTCTTAATTGCCTGTGTCCTTGGACAGGGTTGTGGAGGATTAAATTGGATAATACATGTTACATGTTTTGTATCTTATCTGACATTATTAACCTTTTTTTCTCTTTTTCCCAGATGAGGATACTGAAGATTAGAGCTTAAGTACATTGTCTAGAGACAGAGAACTAGTGAGAAGCAGAAGTGGGTAAGCATACTGCCAGGCATATAGAAAGTGCTCAGTAAATGTTGAATGAATGAATGAATGAACCAAAGTCAGTCAGTATGTACTCAACGTTGACTCCAAATGCCACTATATTCTCTCATGTTTCCTTTGTTAACTAAACAACAACAGAATCTTCCTATTCATTTGGCATTTACAAAACCAGAAAATTCAAATAGCTGAATTTCCATGAGCATATCTGAAATTTACTTTAATGAATGAGAAAAACTATAAAGTAATTTAGGATCAGAGATTATTTTCCAAGTAGTTCCCAAGGTCTGAGATAAAGTTATGGTATGTATTTATCCTTTTTGGGGCTATCAATACCTACCCTTCTTCCGGCATCCCCACCTTCCATTTGAAGGAAATACATAATACATTGGCAGGGAGGGCTGGGGTGGGTAATTCTAAGTGCTTGTTTCCTGCTGCTTTCTCCCAGTAAGGAAGCTGCTTGTACCTGCCCTCTGGTACAGCTTGGGTACAGCTACATGGTCCAATAAGCTTGACCAATTGCATAGTCACTCTTGGAACTTGAAATCCTGAAGAATAATTAAAATAATTCTTTAATAAATTCCCTTTTTGCTTAAGATAGCCCAGAATCAGTTCCTGTTGCGTGTAACAAAGACTTGGCTGATGTAAATATCAACCGAAAATTGAAACTAGTTTTTACACATTCTACATCTAAAGGCTTTTTAGAGCTACTAAAAGCCTTCTGAACCATTAAAGCCAAATGAACAGATTGTTATTTTTGAACATAGGTAATTTATGAATACACACACACACACAGCCACCCCACATACTGTTCTGGGTAGACTCAATTTAACATATACCTGAGTTGTGCAACATTGAAATCAATGTAGAAGCCAAAGAGATTAGATTCAGTGAACTGCAGCTATTTCTTTGAAAGCTTATCTTTTATCTTAAAAATCCCTAAAAGCATTCTAAAAACTACCTCATTAATGTAAATTTAGATTTAAGGTAGTATTTTAAAGTACTTGACAGGATCTTATTCAAACCTTCATTTTATAGATGGGGAGAGTGAGACCTAGTGAGTTTAAAGAGACATGCTTGAAGTCATATGTAAGATAACTCTGCCACCACTCCTGAAAGTTCTGGGCCCAAGGTGGAATTTAGTTTTAATGAGAAATTCTTATACTAATAAAATTTGTGCATCAAATTAAGATTAGAAACTGTTAAAACATGGATAGGCAAGAAAGTGTAGGGGAGGGACAAAAATCTTTTCCTTCCTAGGTTCTGTGGCTGGGGCCCTGGAAATTAAACCAATAAAATAAAGATTAACAAGAGAAACACAAGAGTTTATTAACTCATGCCATGCGCATACGTCTGGGAGAAACTAAGTGTTGAATAACTCAAAGAGGTGGCTACAATTTGGGGCTTATATAGCATCTTAACAAAGAACAATGCATTGTAGAGAAGTGATAAAGGAAAGGGGGTTTAGGCTTTTAGGGGTGGCAGACTGTGGGAAGGTGAATGTATGGGGGGAAACTAATGGATAATAAGGATTAGCTTAATAAGCTTTGCCAGTGATTGAGTCTAAGAGTTGTCCTCTTCTTGGTAAGGGAGAGGGAGACACCTTTACCAATAGAAATTTATGTCCTATTTTTAGGCAAATGGGAAGGAGGGAAGTGTTGAGGTGGAGAGCTTTTTGTTTGTTCCTGCTGTTTCTCAACTGTCTTCAGCTCAAAATAATCATGTCAAAGTAACATATTTTGGGGTGGCATGTTCTGATCCTCTACAAAAACAAAAAAGTATGACCTCTTCTGCCCTGAGAAGGAAAGAAGGCACTGCCTGGGTGTTCTTACCTCAAAGATTAGAAACAAAGACAGAGATCAGAGTTCTTGCCCTTAAGTCACATTAGTAATGAGTTCTTGGTACTTCCCTGGTTGCCCAGTGGTTAAGAATTCCCCTGCCAGTGCAGGGGACACTGGTTGGAGCCCTGGTCCGGGAAGATCCCACATGCCGCGGAGCAACTAAGCCCGTGCGCCACAACTACTGAGCCTGCACTCTAGAGTCCGCAAGCTATAACTACTGAGCCTGCATGCCAGAACTACTGAAGCCCGCACACCTAGAGCCCGTGCTCCGCAACAAGAGAAGTCACTGCAATGAGAAGCCTGCGCATCACAATGAAGAGTAGCCCCGGCTCGCTGCAACTAGAGAAAGCCCCCGTGCAGCAACAAAGACCCAACGCAGCCAAAAATAAATAAAAAACCAAAAAAAGGGTTCTTGCCCTTGACATTAGTATAATGTGGCCGACCACGGTCCGCAGTTCTGCCTAATCTGGTAGGAGATAGAAAGGATGATGTGCAAAGAGATGAGAAGGATGTTTTTCTCGGTAGCGCCTACCACTCCCAACCCAGTACCACGAAGGGCGGCCGCTCCATACACCGCACGCAGCGACGCCTCCGACAGGCGGCCTTGTAGCATCTTCCCCGCAAGGTCAGCCGCTCAGACCCGGCTTCCCGGTGGGGTGGAGTAGCTCTGGCAGGCGGCGCCGTTTGGCTCTCCTCTTGCCAAACAGTTCTGAATCATGTTTATGGGGCGTTTAATGGGCTCTAATAAAGCAGCTAATAATTCCCTCCCGAGGAAGCAGTGACTGCCTCACGGCGCCAACGCCTTTGCGGGTGAGGCGCCCACCCTGAGGCTGGAGGGCGCGGCTGCCCAAACAGCGCCTGCGCCACTGGGTGGCGCCAAAAGCAAAGGCGGCGCCGACCCCGGAGATGGGCGGAAACCATGGCAACGATAGGGACGTCTGCTACGCCGAGCGTGGTGACCGCGAGGGGAGCGCCCCTAGCGCCGTATTATGACGCGCGCGTCGGCGCGCGGCTTCCGCGGTCTCGCGTGACCGCGGGCGCAGCCTCCGGGCCTGGCAACAGCAGCAACTGCAGAGGCGGGCGGGCGAGGTCAAGATGGTGGCTCCGCGGGCGGGGGAGGCGGTGGAGAGAGGAGGAGCCAGACCATAGCCGGCCGGAAACACCGACACCCACAGGCCTCCCGGGAGCCGCCGCCGCCGCCTCCGCCGCCTGCTCCAGCTCGAGAGACGCGAGCGGGCGGCGGGGCGGGCCGCGAGAGAGACACGAGGAGGGAGGGCGGGGGCGGAGTCGCCCGCCTTCGCCTCCGCCCCCGGCCGCCGTCCCGCAGCCTGCCCCACGCGGCCCTGCCCGGCCCGCCCAGCCCCCGTGTGGCAGCGGCTCATGGCGGCGGTGGGGCCCCCGCAGCAGCAGGTGCGGATGGCCCATCAGCAGGTCTGGGTGGCGCTCGAAGTGGCGCTCCGGGTGCCCTGCCTCTACATCATCGACGCCATCTTCAACTCCTACTACGATTCCAGCCAAAGCCGGTTCTGCATCGGGCTCCAGATCTTCCTCCGGCTCCTTGGTGAGGGGGACGGGGTAGCCTGCGTCCGGGGACGGCTCCGCGGGCCGAGACGTGCAGGAAGGAGAGGGCAGCCGAGCGCAGGCCGTGTGGGGTGTGTGTGTATGTGTGTGTGTGTGTGTGTGTGTGTGTACTAGTTTCGCGGGCTGAGACGTGCAAGAGGGAGAGAGCAGCCGCGCGCAGGCGGTGGTGTGTGTGTGTGTGCGCGCTAGTTTCGTTTCCCCCCCGGGGGCGTCTTTGCGGGCCCGGCGGGAGGAGGAGATGACACTTGTCTCAGAGTTGACAGCGGAGCGATCCTCCCTGCGAGTCAGCCTCCTGTTCATTTTTGCCTCTGAGCGAGGGCGGGGAGAAAGCAGCGAGGTGTGAGCATGCGGCTCTGTGCCTGCTGTTTCTCTAGGGGAATGAGTACTGGCTTACCGCGTTCTATGCGACAGCCTTGGAAAAACAACTCTGCTTACGTTTTTGATGTCGCCGTGTGTGACCTTGGGCTCGTCGTGCCG
This sequence comes from Eubalaena glacialis, assembly GCF_028564815.1. Classification (NCBI taxonomy): domain Eukaryota; kingdom Metazoa; phylum Chordata; class Mammalia; order Artiodactyla; family Balaenidae; genus Eubalaena; species Eubalaena glacialis. The sequence goes on from NC_083732.1 coordinate 73,890,304, forward strand.
AGGCCTGGGCCTCAGTTTCCCCCTTTCCAAAATGGAGAGTACTCGTATGTTGTCATTTAAATGACATCCAAACGAAAGAGAATGTCAGACCTTGAAACTGTTAAAAAAATCCTCATGAAGAAGGCGATACTTATAACGAGTCCTACAATTTTCCGTGAATAGAGAAGAAGGTATTGAGAACGGTTATAAAAACGTGGCTAGGAAGTGATAAGACTTGAAAATCAGTGTCTTCGTTGCATATGAATGGAGTGTTAAAAGCATCTTATACTTCACTCCCCATTTTCACTTGCATTACTAGAGTGAGAAGCATTTACGCTTAAGAGAAGTTTTTGAGTAATTGAAACGTGGCAAATTTTGTTGATGAGGTAATTCTTGTGTTAGTTTTTAGTGAGGCTGTGCTTTTGAGGTGTTGCTGAGGACGAGCTGATGGTGAGATCCTTACCAAGCCGTTCTGAATTAGGAGCCGTCTGTTGCTGCTTTATTTCTACTTTTTAAAAAAGTGGTAATGTTAAGTTTTGTTTATAACAACACTTTACATTTGTTTGGTACTTTACTTTCGCAGTGCCTTTTCACTGGTATTATCTAACCTAACGTTCAAAAATCCCTCAAAGGAGGGTGGGTGGTGGTATTCTCATTTTACAAATGAGGAAACTGAGAGATAGAGCTTAAGTGTTTTGCTTTTGATACACAGCAAGTAATTGGTTGCCAGCACCTAGGCTTAACAATCTTCTGACATTAGGCATGGTTCATCTTCCTCCTCAGTACAGCTGCAATCCAGATACAGAATGCTATAATAATGATCATATGCTAGATCTTAAAAATAACAGATGTGAACGTGATGTTCTTTAGCACAAGACTTTTCAGTAACCCACCAGCTACTTAATCCCAGCCATCCTGCTTACCACTGCAAAATGTAATGCCCTCATACTTGTGGCAAAAATGGAGCTGTGTGATTTCCAATGTATAGGAATAGCGAATCATTATGTTGTACACCTGAAACTAATATAATGTTATCTATTGATTATACCACGATAAAAAAAGAACATTAGCTAGCTTTAATGTTTTGTACTTAACATATTTTGTTTAATTCTGATAGTCAGGGAATACAAGTGAGGTTAGTTAAATAATGTTACAATGAAATTAATAAGAATGGGGACCTGTTGGGAAAGCATTTTATTCCTGCCAGTCAGAAGTCACTCATCATGATCATAAATTAACAGGCAGTTGCTTGTCTCATTATAGAAAGGTGGTCCCAGCTGATCCTGAGACTCCCAACCCCTCCCCGCCGTGCCTCTCCACATTAATTGATGACATGCGTGCAGTCAAGACCTGTGCTGATTCCTGGGTTGGGGAGACTGAGAAATGGAGAACACTGATCATTTCTATTCCTGAACCCCACAGGAGAAGAGAGAGTTTGCTAGAGAGAGAGCAGAGGCTCTAGGGAACTTTATGAAATTTGGGATTATCAAGTGTTGTTTTGGGCACTAAATAACCAAATGTATTGTAACATGGACTTGAGGGTGGTAGGAGGGGCTTTCCCCACTTCTGCTTTGAGAGGAGGGAGGAGGCCATGGTGGAGGAGCTGGAAAAAAGAAACCAAAACAAAACTGGGTTTGAGAGGATTCACGTAGTCATTCTGCCAGTAGTGTAGCCACTGTCTTGAGTGTTCTTCTGGCATGTGACTACAGAGCCTCTGAGAGCCCCTTGGGGACCAGGTGCTTTAATGCAGTGTGCTCAGAGTTGAGCTTCAGGCTAGGGAGCTTTAAGGGAGTATTTTCTTTAATTAAATCTTTTGTAGTTTAAGAACACTGAATAAAGTAATCTGGTGTTTTCCTTGTACTATATCCATGCTTCTTATTTTTGTAGTAAATCATGGAAGTTTGCATTTGAGAGGTTAAAGAAGAATGTGACCTCAGGCAAGTTACACCTGCTCTGTGCCTCCCTTTTCTTATCGGTACCTTTTTAAAGATGGATCATAATGGTGTATCTCTCTTATAGCGTGTTAAGGACATAAGTTCTTGTAACAGTACCTGGAACCTAGTAAGGGCCATTTAATTGTTAGCTACTGGTAAACATGGTAGCTTTAAAAAATTTTTTTAATACTTCAATTAAGACCATACTGTGTTACAGATATTTCAGTTTTTGGAAGTCATCAGCAAAATATTGGTGCTGTTTATTTGAAAATTTTGATCCCAGAGTATTCTCTGGGTCAGACTTTATGAGAGATACAAAATATTTTCCAAATCTATCATTTGACTGCTCCTCACATTATGGCAGTGTAATTATGCTAATTTATGACATTTGTAAGAATGATAAAATTATTAAAAACTGGTTTTGGTGGTAAAACATTTCATCCTGAATAAAAACAAATGTCTTAACTATTTGAGGACCATTCGATGAAGCATCTTATTTGTTATTGAAAGTGACAGGTTTGTGTGTAAAAGATACCAAAGGATGGTTGAAATCAATTGTTCTACCTGGTTAGTTTTTTAATAATTGTAGACCTCTCTGTGCTGCTGTATATAAATCTCAAAATTTGTCACTCTCACCTTTTTCCTTAAAATGGAATTGTAAACATGGAAATCTATTCTGCATCCAGTTTTATTTAGTGTCTGAAGAATTTACTCTCCTACCCCTACAAAAAAGTATTACTACTATACTTTTATTTGGTATCAAACTAATAAGAGAATTTCAGCAAGTCAGAATATAAAGCATCTCATTTGGAGATCCAAATAAGATCATATCACAATATATATAATTTTTAAGACTATTAAGCTATTCTTAGGAGGTGTTCAATGCTAAATGAAATGCAGCCCAGTGCAGCGTAATGCTGAATTAACAAGTCTAAATCCAAGTCAGAAAATGCAAGCATAGGAGTTTGTTTTAATAGTATTACTCATATAATGACAATTCATTGAAGAGGAAAGTCCTTTCTAAACATAAAAGAAAATCCAGAAGTTACAAGGGAAAATTTGATAAATTTGAGTACATAAAAATGAAAAACTTCTTTATGAAAAAATTCTTTTTTTACAAAGATTCTTAAAAATGACACATTAAGGGGAAAATATTTGCATCATATTTAGTTGAAGTACTAATAAAAGTTTTACTCTGTCAATAAGAAAAACTTATACTCCCAGAGAAAAATGGGCCCCGGATAAGCATTTCACAGTAAATGAAATGCACATGGTCAGTAAGCAAAACAAAAATTACTCAGCCTCATTTATAATTTAACAAATGCAGTTAAAACAAAATTTCACTTATGAGATTGGTGAAGAATTCAAAGTTTGAATAAAAACTAGTTTGGCATAGGTATGGGGAAATAGATGAAGTTAAACAATTTTTGTAAGGTGTTATTTCTATGTAAAGCCATTTGGTGCTATCAACTAAAATTCATCGTATACCTTTTGACTCACAATTCCAGTTCTAAGAACTTGGCCTGAAGATATAGTTGTGCAAAAACTGTTGGCAAGGATATTCATTGAAGCACTGTTGGTAATAACGAAACAAAAACAAATTGTTAATCTAAATGTCTATTGAAAGAGAATCTGTTCATTGTACAATATTATCAGTTTCAGCCATGCAATGAAATTGTTGAAAAAAATGAGATAGTTATTTTTGGTGCTGTAGAAAGAACTCAGAAAACCTGTGAAGTGTAAAAACAAAGTGAAGCAGTAGTAATTATGACTGCATTGGGATAGCCTAGGGGTTCTCAGCAGAGATACCGTTGACATTTTGGATGGGATAATTCTTTGGTGGGGGCGTGGGGATTGTGGCCAGACGACTGGAGGGGAAGGGAGGGTGTGCAAACTGATCCTGGTTGAGAACTACTGAGGTGGACAAATAGACCAGTAAATAGCACAGAATAGAAAGCCCAGAAACAGACCACCCATGTATGTAGAGAGACTTGATGTGTTTCAGAGGTAGAATTGGAAGTATACAATACATTGAGGTAAATACAGACTATTCAATTAGTGGTTATTTAGTTATTCATGTGGAAAAAATTATGCTGGATCCCTACCTCACATCAGTATATAAATAGTTCGGACTTCCCTGGTGGCGCAGTGGTTAAGAATCCGCCTGCCAGTGCAGGGGACACGGGTTTGAGCCCTGGTCCGGGAAGATCCCACATGCCACGGAGCAACTAAGCCCGTGCGCCACAGCTACTGAGCCTGCGCTCTAGAGCCTGTGACACACCTACTGAAGCCCCCGCACCTAGAGCCCGTGCTTCGCAACAAGAGAAGCCACCGCAATGAGAAGCCCGTGGACCGCAATGAAGAGTAGCCCCTGCTCACCGCAACTAGAGAAAGCCCGCGCGCAGCAACAAAGACCCAACACAGCCAAAATAAATAAATAAATACATTTATAAAAAAAATATATATAAATAGTTCTAAGTGGATTATTATCTAAATGTGAAAAGCAGAACTTTAAAAGTTTTAGAAGAAAATATAGATTTTTTTTTTTTAGCGTTAGAGTAAGGGAAAAGTTCTTTAGAAATATGTGAAAGCAAATGTATTAAATAATGATTGATAAGTTCAATGATATTAAAATTAAAAACCTCTGTTAATCAAAAGCCGGCATCAGAAAGTGAAAAGAGCGGCCACACATCTGGAGAAGATATTTGCATTACAAATAACTACAAAGAATCTGTAGTCAGAATATTTTTTAAATGACTACAATTCAATAAGGAAAAACAACTCCGTAAATAAATGAGCAAAAGATAAACTGGCAATTCACAGAGGAAGAAACATGAATGGTCAGTAAATCGAAAGGTGCCCTCTTTGATGAGGAATCAGAAATGTAATCTTTAGAAAAGGTTAAAAAACTCCACTATTATAATGAGATCTCCTTTGGGTAAAAAGCAAAAACAAGTATTTATCCATGAATGTGTGTTTATTTATGCAAAACTCGGTTAACTTTTAATACCTATAGAGTTGAACTTTTAAAAAAAATCATGTTCATATATTTCTTTTTAATAAACACGTAGTTGTTAAAAATTTAACTTAAAAAGCAAAAAGCAAAATTTATCTTACTAATAAAAAACTTAGAACCCTTATTTTAACCTAAAGAGTTTGATAGAAAAAATTTCTTTATGCTATAGTTTGTCAAGTACACCTACAGACTGACATCCCAAGATGTTTTATTTACTTTGTTCTATATTTCATTGCATAGGGTTCCCTTGGGAGTAATGTAGTTAAAACATTTATTTTTGTACTGTTCTGTCTTTATTCTGTCAGGCATTGAAATGTTTTTCCACAGCTTGCTTTAGATTTTATATTAAAGGTATTTAAGGTACCTGGGGAGTTATGTCTTATTTCCTTCTAATTTTTAGTCCCCAACTTCCAGAAAGGTTAAGGGTATGAATGGACTTTACACATAAAAGAATTAAACACTTTGCTGTGTAACATGCATGGTGGTTTGTTTTTTGTTTTCAGCTTGTTTTGTTTGCTCATTTTTGGTAATCCAAATTGAAAAGGCCCTGAACTCTTTCATGAATTGAGTTCATGTACATCTTCAAAGCTCTGAACTGATTTTGATACCTGACGCTTTTCCTACCTTGAGCACTTTAGTGAAGCTCTCTAATCACTGGAGAATTGGATCCCTGAGTTGTGATTCCAGTTAATTCTATGTGCCACTGTCCCAAGGTGATTTTTCTTTATAAAGTAGCATTTATATATAGCCTTGATTACTTATTGCAGGTCACTCTTAAATCCTAATGAGGAAACTGTCCTGGGGCTTAATTTTCTTAGGCCTACAGGTTAAATATCAAGAGTTGCATGTCTGAAGTTGTGAAAATGCAACGAAACTTTGATATTATTGACAACACTTCCCGAAGGCCATGAGAGGGAATATTACTTGAGAGACTTGAAAAGTTGACTTTTTTTCCTGTGAAATGAGAGCAGATTCTACATTCCATACACAGGAACACGAGTATAAAGGAAAAATTTAAGAACCTCGTGTACATATAAACTTTGGGTAGGAATTAAAATAATTTTATACTGTTTTTGAAATGTTTGGTCATTATTAAATCTTGGGGAATAATTTTAATCAAGAAAGAGTAGTATCAGGGGCTTCCCTGGTGGCGCAGTGGTTAAGAATCTGCCTGCCAATGCAGGGAACACGGGTTCGAGCCCTGGTCCGGGAAGATCCCACATGCCAGGGAGCAACTAAGCCCGTGCGCCACAACTACTGAGCCCTGCGCTCTAGAGCCCGTGAGCCACAGCTACTGAGCCCGCATGCCACAACTACTAAAGCCTGCACATCTAGAGCCCGTGCTCCGCAACAAGAGAAGCCACTGCAATGAGAAGCCTGCGCACCGCAACGAAGAGTAGCCCCCGCTCACCGCAACTAGAGAAAGCCCGCGCGCGGCAACGAAGACCCAACGCAGCAAAAAATAAAAACAAATAAATAAATTAATTTTTAAAAAAAGATTAAATGGAGACAAATCAACTTTAGGGGTGTTTACTTTAAAAAAAAAAAAAAAAGTAGTATCAGATTGTTACTTGCTAGGAGACATCCAAACTTTGAGGTTGTAGTCTCACTACATTATTTGTCTATCACACTCTCTTTTGTCCAGAAGTATTTCTAAAACCCAAATAATTCCTTAGTCTGTGTAAAAATAAGCTTCAGGGGGAAAAAAAGCTATTAGAATAAAAAGATCTGGTTATAAGTTACAGCAAAGTTCATGAATATTCACAGGTAAAGATTAATGTACCACTTTGTGAATAGCAAGTTAAAAATAATTTACAGTCCCTGCTTGACTTTCTCCCTTTTAAAAAGTAACATATAATAGAACTGAAGTTATCTTGGTTTTGTTTTGATGCATTTTAGGAGATTAAGTTTTGTTTCAGGAAAAAATACTTTTGTTTTTCTGTGTAGAGAAAGTAAGATTACATATGGCATATGGTGGCTGAGTAAATTCCATTTCCTGTTACCTTCCACAGGAAGGGTTTCTAAACCTGCTCCAAAAAAAAGCCCATTTTCTGTTGAAAGGGCTCTTTGGGAGGATTATTAGTGGCCCACTTGTTCAGCGAATTGGGTGGTTCTTGCGCAGAGGTTGATGTATCTTCCAGGTGATTGTTTTCTTTTGTTGTCCTTTTCACAAATGACCTGACAAATAGGCACAGGATAAAATTTTAAGTTTGTGGGCGAAGTCATCATTTGGAGGAACTTGGCCCTTGCTTCTAACTGCAGTAGATTGTGAAATGGCTCTATTGTATTATGCAGTGTTGGTCTTGGTTGCATGCTGAAATCAGGTGGATAGATGGATGTTTAATTTGGAGTTTGTCACTTTTTCTGTACTCCAAGGTCTGATTTCTCAGCTTTGTCTTACCTTTTCATAGGTTTCAATTTCCAAGTGGGCTGTATTTTATGGTTGCCTTTAAAAATAGAACACAGAATTCAACAGAAACGTTTATTTCCCCAATTATTTTATTTTCTACAAAATATTTCAGGATCTATAGATGTAAAAGGTAGGATCCTTGCTTGCTATCAAGGACCCTATAATAGGGTAGGTACCTACTCAGATAACTACAAACTTCAGTATCAGGTGGTGTATGAGTATTAGGAGTTTCGCCAAGTTCTGTAGATATGCTGAAGGAACAGTCAGTATCAGAAAAAGTGGGTCTGTAGGATGGGTAGGATTTGAACAGTCAGGGATTTGGGAAGTTGATGGGGCCGTTCTACCAGGCAAAGAGAAGAATGTAAATACAGCTGTAATTATGGCAGAGAAGAAGGGGTATGTTTGGGAAAGAAATCTGGAGCATTGGTGTGTGTGTTGGGAGGAATATTACTTTAAAGAAAATTGGGTCCTTGAATGTTAGGACAAGGAGTGTAGATTTTAATTGATAGTAATTTCAGAGCTGCTGCAGTATTTTGAGCAGAGACATGAAGAAAGGCAATTTGGTGATGGCTTGTAGATGGATTTGGATGAAAGAGTTTTCAGAGACAGAGTAATAGGTGGGTGTCACTGAGAAAAGGGAGGTATAGGTATTGGTAAAATTTGTCACCGATTGTCAGAGTTTGAGGATGAGGGGCTAGAGGTACTGTTAGGAGAATAACAATGGTACCTCTAACTGAAACTGGAAATCGCAAGGAAGAGCTGTTTGAGGCGAGAGTAGGTTGAGTAGGGTTTAGAAATTTTGAGTGTTGCAGTTGTAATGTAGAAGTGGAAATAGGGGAATATTTGGAGGTGGTTCCCATAGTTGAAACCTTGGATAATAATATTTATCGTAATCTCACTTAAAAATTTGTCAGAGCACCAAGAAAGATGGTGCTGGATGCACAACAGACTATACATTGGTTGCTTACAGAGGGGGGGAGGGGGAAGATTTATTAAAACATGTTTTGGTTTTCTGAATGTTACTTTTGTAATTTGAAGAACAGTAAAAAGCGTTGACTATTGGAAGAAAAAGATTCAAACATACAGGAAAAAGGAAACTTGGAGGAAATGTCTGGTATCTGTAGGGGAAAGTATGTACAGAAAAAAAGTGAATTTGGACCTGAGGGAGAATACTCAAATTTAAGGAGCAGGAAAAATAAGAGCCAGCAGGAGTTCAGTTTGAGTAAAAGGAGGAATTAGGGGTAAGTGTGAAACTTAAACTTGATGTCCTAAAGAACACGTTTAAGAAAAAGAAATCTCAGATTTAATAGGAACAAAAGTTTTCCACTTGGGTTATTTTTAATTCTTAATGTTTTTGTAATGGAATTATCTTAAATATTTTTAATAATTATGAATATGTTCTTTCAAGTTTAAAACTTTTTAAACTGTGTATATCATGACAAACTCATCTTGAAGATAATTTAGTAATTTGGTGTCTGGACATATAATACTACTTGAATTACTTTGGAAATTAGAAAATAAGGGGTAGGATTTTTAAGGATAATATGTTTGATCTGTCCTGTTGAACTTTGACTTTACAAAAAACATTCATTGGCCTTTAAGCCTAAATTGTCTTGAGGCTTAACGTTCATCAGTTTGAAAATATTCATACTTCCTTACTAAAGGAAGAATATCATAACTGTTAGTGGAAAAAACATTCTTTAAAAATGTTTCATTCGAATGTCCTTTCTTTCTTTTTTTTAGGTATATTTGTATCCAGTATTGTTCTGACCTTGTCACAGCGATCACTTTTCAAGTTTTACATGTACAGCTCAGCCTTTCTATTAGCTGCAACCTCAGTGTTGGTAAATTATTATGCTGCTTTGCACATTGACTTCTATGGTGCCTACAACACATCAGCTTTTGGAATTGAGCTGCTTCCTCTAAAAGGGCCCTCGCTGTGGATGGCACTCATCGTTCTACAGCTAACATTTGGAATTGGATACATTACACTACTCCAAATTCATTCCGTCTATTCACAGTTAATTATTTTGGATCTCTTGGTTCCTGTAATAGGCTTAATCACAGAGCTACCATTACACATCCGAGAGACTTTAGTTTTTACTTCTTCCTTGATTCTCATATTAAATACAGTGCTTGTCTTGGCAGTGAAACTTAAGTGGTTTTATTATTCCACAAGATACGTTTATCTTTTAGTGAGGCACATGTATCGAATTTATGGATTACAGTTATTAATGGAGGACACATGGAAGAGGATTCGTTTCCCAGATGTACTGAGAGTCTTTTGGCTAACAAGAATTACAGCTCAGGCTACAGTATTAATGTACATTTTAAGGATGGCAAATGAAACTGATTCCTTCGTCATTTCTTGGGATGATTTCTGGGACCTCATTTGTAATCTTATAATTAGTGGGTGTGATTCTACACTCACTGTACTGGGCATGAGTGCTGTAATTTCCTCAATAGCCCATTATTTGGGTCTTGGAATATTGGCCTTTATTGGATCAACTGAAGAAGATGACAGGCGGCTTGGCTTTGTAGCACCTGTTTTATTTTTTATTTTGGCTCTTCAGACTGGTTTAAGTGGGCTAAGACCAGAAGAGAGACTTATTCGCTTAAGTAGAAACATGTGCCTTTTATTAACAGCAGTCCTGCACTTCATCCACGGAATGACAGACCCTGTATTAATGTCTCTCAGTGCCTCTCATGTGTCATCTTTCCGTAGACATTTTCCTGTGCTCTTTGTCTCTGCTTGCCTGTTTATTCTTCCTGTTATACTCAGTTATGTTCTTTGGCATCACTATGCACTAAATACATGGTTGTTTGCAGTTACAGCCTTTTGTGTGGAACTCTGCTTAAAAGTAATTGTTTCTCTCACTGTTTATACGTTATTCATGATTGATGGCTACTACAATGTCCTCTGGGAAAAGCTTGATGATTATGTCTACTATGTTCGTTCAACAGGCAATATTATTGAATTTATATTTGGAGTGGTAATGTTTGGAAATGGGGCTTATACTATGATGTTTGAGTCAGGAAGTAAAATTCGGGCTTGTATGATGTGCTTACATGCCTATTTTAACATCTACTTACAAGCAAAAAATGGCTGGAAGACATTCATGAATCGTAGAACTGCTGTAAAAAAAATTAATTCACTTCCTGAAATAAAAGGGAGCCGCCTACAAGAAATAGATGATGTATGTGCAATCTGCTATCATGAGTTTACAACATCTGCTCGTATTACACCATGTAATCATTATTTCCATGCACTTTGCCTTCGGAAATGGCTGTACATTCAAGATACTTGTCCAATGTGCCATCAAAAAGTGTACATTGAAGATGATATCAAGGATAATTCAAATATATCTAACAACAATGGATTTATTGCACCCAATGAAAATCCAGAGGAAGCTGTAAGAGAAGCTGCTGCTGAATCCGACAGGGAATTGAATGACGACAGTTCAGACTGTGATGATGACGCTCAGAGAGAAAGAAATGGAGTGATTCAGCACACAGGCCCAGCAGCTGAAGAACTGATTAATGATGATACTGATTAAATAGCATTTACTAATCATTGAGGTATTTGTTTAAAATTCAGTTCATCCAACATGGAGTAATACGCTTCACTTCAGTGTGTAACCAAGCACAAAAACAGTATCAATGTTGAATCTGTGAATGGTTTTCCGTTTACTGTGATGTGCTACTGTAAATATACCTCTTCAATTACTTCTGGTCTCTTTGGTGACCTATTTAAATTTGTGTACATTATTGTACATAGAATAAAATTTTCACATTTTTATGACAAATTTGAACAAATAACTTTTTAATAGATGTAATAATATGGTGCGTCAACTGTGCCAAAGATTCCTCCATGAAAGTATATAATGTATCTAACTCTGGACCCTAGTTTTTCTTTAAAATGGGTGGGAGAGAATAAAAATGCAAATCAGGGGAAACCATGTTAAATCAAAGAAATCAAATAATTTGTACCAGAGGATAAATGCTAAATGTAGAGTATTTTTAAAACTAAGGGAAAAAATAGGCTGCCAGAAGTGACTGAGACACTTTTTTGAAATTTAAGAGTAGCATTGTGGTTGAGCTGGGTTTGAAAGTCACAATTCAGAGAGTGTGTGAGTTGAGAAATAGGCTTATTTATATATCAACTAACCTTTGGTATAAACCAGGATGTGCTAATTGTTTTAATTTTGATGTAAAAATCACTATGTTTGTTAGCCAATCTGTTTGCAGAGTTGACATAAAATTGTCCTTTTGAACTTTTGAAGAGATTACAACATGAAATACTTGGGGGTTTTCACTATTTTAAACTAAGACATTAAGTGACTTTAAAAAATTCTCATCTGACTTCATGGGTGGCATACAGTGATATAATATAATACCTCTTTAGACAACTTCCAGAGAATTCCTTTATTGAAACTTTTAAGTTTTACCATGAAATTTTATATACGTGATGGAAAAATGGGAGACACCAATTACATGTCAGGAAAAAATATTTTAATAGTGTTGTTATATAGCGTATTGGCTAGTTCCAGTGGATCTTCATCTCTTACTGCTGACATTATTTCCAGTATTTGACTAAAACAGAACAAAAATGGATGGTTACATTTCTAAGTACATACTCTGTTTTAAAGGTATTATCTTTTTTCACATAAAGGAAAAGATGATACTGTTTTAGCATCTTTCTTTAACATAAAAGCCTAACAGGCGTTAAAGTTTTCAGCAACGTTAACAGAAAGTTTAACTGCTAGGATATTTAAAACAGAGCAGGGGCTTCCCTGGTGGCGCAGTGGTTGAGAATCTGCCTACCAATGCAGGGGACACGGGTTCAAGCCCTGGTCTGGGAAGATCCCACATGCCGCATAGCAACTGGGCCCGTGAGCCACAACTACTGAGCCTGCGCGTCTGGAGCCTGTGCTCCGCAACAAGAGAGGCCGCAATAGTGAGAGGCCCGCGCACAGCAATGAAGAGTGGCCCCCACTTTCCGCAACTAGAGAAAGCCCTAGCACAGAAACAAAGACCCAACACAGCTAAAAATAAATAAATAAATTAAAAACAAAAACAAAAACAAAAAAAACAGAGCAGTTAAAGACAAATTTCTGAGACAGTCTTGCATATAACTAGAGCCAGGAACCAGGTTCAAGTAAACTATAAAACCAGCCCATATTATGTGTACCACAATTACGGAATTAACCCAGTGGAAATGAAGAGTCCTTTTAAACTGTGGGTTAATCACACATTAGTGGGTCATGATGCGCTTTTAAAAAATTAACAGGAAAAGCACACTGCATTTAGTAAGGGAAGTACTGTTTCATTTTTGTTTGGGTTTTATTTATACATGCAAGTGTACGGAGTCACAGTGTGGTATTGTGGGGATAGCAGTTAAAGTTTGAAAGCCACTGCTTAGAGAACTGGTCGTAAAGGACAGCAAGAAATTGCTGCATCGCCACCAGCACAGTGACAACAAAGGAAGTTAGACCGAGTTACTTAGAACAATGTATGGTCATTAGGGGGGATGGGGAGAGAGAACTTCCTATATGTTTTTCCCTGCAACAGAAAGGTGTGAATCTTTCTGTTTCTTTCCCTAGAATAATGATAATTATCAGTAGCTGTTTTCTAGCAATATTGTATGTAGACAATATTTCTTATACATGAATTAGAAAGTTCAAAGTCAGAATTAAACACTGAAATATTCTTTGTCTTAAGCTTTTTGTTCCCTTGATGGGTTTTTAAAATATGAACACCTAAAGGAATCAGGGACAGAGATTAGAGATTAACTGGAACTTTTAAATTCTATAGGAGTAACAAAAGCCTCGTTTATATTAAATGAACTGACTACACAGTTTGTATCTGACAGTCAAAATAATAGGCTAAAAGCAAATCTGTTAACACTGAAAGTGACACTAAAGATTCCATTTTCTTAGCAAACTAGATTTTTCTTCTATTAACTACTTGGAATTGGAAATTAATACATAATACTGGGAAATCAGTATGATTCTTGCCACCAATCTCCCTTCTGGTCCTTTCTCCACACTGATACCAGTTAACAGCTTTCCTGCTTAAAATCCTTTGGGTCCTGATAAAATCTAAATTCCTAAGGGTGGCACACAAAAGCCCTCTCTCTCTGGCCTCACAGTACCTTCTCTGTCGCTCACCGAGCATCCTACTTCATGCCACACTGCAGTCATTGTTGCAAGCGCTTCCTCAGTCTGCCTTCGCTGAAGGTGTTTGTCTTGGTCTGGCCTAACTCCTGGTCCAACTTAGTAAACAGATGAAATGTCACCTTAGTTAAGCACTCCATTTCCCCTCGGGGCAGGCAGCTGCTCTGTCCTGTGTGTGGTCCCAGTCATATGTTCATACCTCTATAACAGCACTACTATCTTGGATTATACTTTTTATCTGCTTGTTTGCTCCAGGAGGATCCTTGTCAGACTTGGTTAACGCCTTAACCAAGGTGCCTGGCACAATGTACCTACTCATCTGGTGGGATGAGGGTGGGAACGGTCTTGATTCTTCTGTGTAGTCTCAGTAACTTGTACCTTTCCTGATATTTGGCAAGAGCTCCAAAATGTATTTCAAGGAATTTATAATCTAATGGGGGCAGGGGGGCAGAGATCTCTATACAAATAATTAGAACATAAAACTCTGAACAGATGGAGTTTATAAAAATGACTTTGTAAGTAGGAATTAACTTGCTAATTAGTATTTAGCATTAGACTAGGGGCATGTGTATTTCTGAAATGTGGTTTAAAATTTTTCAGTTTGCAAATGTTGATTTTCCCAAGCTCTGCCTACTCAGAACTGGTATTCATGATTGCAGTAGATACTCAAAAGCCTTCCTGGTTCTTAATAGTCTGCATTTAGAAACACCTTAAAATTTTGTCTTGCAAATATGTAGCTAAAGTCAACAGCTATACTTTTACTTATGCCTAAGGCAGTGTGGAAAACCAGTTTAGATACACTGTTGGCAATTACTTCCTCTAAGCGGGCTGCTGGAAAACTGCCAGTTTCTTGTCTCTAGTGTCCTTTTAAATCTCCAAAGAATTACTGAAATGTCTCTGGACTGAACTTGCAAGTACCTACATTTCATAAAAATTACAAGTGTTTCTTTACTAATCAGAGTTTAAATATATTCCTCACCTTACAGAATTTAAAACATTCAGTTTTAAAGTCTTTGCCAACATCAGCATGTTAATAAAGGAAAATCTTTCCAGTGTATCTTTATAGAATAATTCTTTATTTTTCTGCTCGCTGAATTTTAGATCTGGCTTATCTAACATACTCTTACCTGTTAAAACTACTAACAAAAGATGGAGCATATTAAAGGAATTATTACAACAATCCAATATTAATTTTTATGAATGTGTGATAAATATATCCAGTTGCCTGAACTGGTAAGCCATACTGGATTGATACAGTCAGATTTAAATTACTGCTTGTGCAACAAAAGAAACTGGATGACAGGCCCATTAAAATAAACTTTTCCTATAAATTACAATATGCTGTACAGCTCCTTGGCAGTTAGATGGGTAATACCCCCCTTCTTTTCACATGTTCTCTGTATTATTAAAAGAATGATTCTGAATTAGTTTTTTTTTCCCTAGGAAATAAAATTCTATAAAGTTCTGCCCTTTTTCGCGGTTGGAAAAAGGAAATCATTTCTATAATTTGTCCTTTTGTTCAGAGGCTTAAAGAACTGTGTTATTTCTTAGGTTTATTCAAGCTGTCAAATCACTTAAAATACAGATACCATTAAAAAAAGGTCTCCTGCTAAGACTGTGCTTTTATACATCAGCAGGAAACCTGCAAGATAACAGAATTAAGCCAGGTAAGGTGAGTCTATGTATGGATAGCTTTAAGATCTTTTTCCCTCCCTACAAAATGACAAATGACCAAAATCACATGAAGTTCTTACTCTGTAATAAAACCACTCTGGGTTGAGAGGATATGAAAAAAGGAGCTGATACATAGCAATCAGGTACGAATTCCTCCAAATCACTGCATTAAAATGGTCTTTGATAACTTCACTTGGATTTCACCCAACTTTAATTCTGTCCCTTGAGTTCATTTTGTAAATGGCATTTGGTGGTTGACTTTAATGTTCTGAAGACCATGAAAACAAAATACTTACATTATATGGCAGGGTTCGTTTCTGTCTTTCAAACAGTGCCCATTTTCCCACTTCTTTTTGGTGGGAAATGAAGTTTTTATATATTTTGATCCAGCATGTGTACTTTTGACTCCACACCAAGGTGCATCTAGAGTTAAGCAAAGAAAGAGAAGTCTCTCAAAGAGATTTTTACCTTTTTAAATTATTGTTTTTTTAATGAATATTATCAAACTATTATATAACCTCTAAAATGTACGCCACGATTCAGCTTTAAAAATGGTAAAAGGCAACAGAAAACAGCTTTAAGAAAAGTACAAGATAAAATCTTGAACTGTACAAATTCTTAAACTTTTATTTCTTTTTTTCCCACTAACAGTATTGTTGGTGTATGGTACGCTTTAAAAAATCTAAAGCTAAAAGAAATACAACTGTAACATGAAAACATTTAAGTTAAACTTCTATTTGCCCCTACTGAATGTAAAACAGTGGCTTTGATTTTTTTTGTTTTTTGTTGTTGTTTGTTTTTTTGGCCATGCCACGTGGCATGCGGGATCCTAGTTCCCTGATGACCAGGGATCGAACCCCGTCCCCCCTGCAGTGGAAGCTTAACCACTGGACGGCCAGGGAAGTCCCAAAAACAGTGGCTTTGAATACTGGGATTATTTATTTACCTAAATCTCTAATAAAGAATTCTAATAGCTTACACATTTTACAACCATTGTATTTTTAATAAGATAATTTAGTTTTCATGACTCCCCAAGGAAATACACCTGATTTCTTCAGAATGGCTCAGTCTTGACTTTACTAAAAAAGTCCATGTGTGTAAGAAGAGCCTTGAGTTCAGGGTAGAGAGAAAATTTTTAGCTTCTAACTTTGTCTTATTTTGAGAGGCAGCAGATTAATTTCTAAAATTCTTAAATCCAATTTGATTTAAATGTTTGCACTTTACTTAAAAAGTATTGTACAATTAAGCCATTACAAAGAAGACATTGTTTAAAAAAAAATTCTGAATAGTTTTTGAAACCCTGAGGTGAAATGCTTAGTTAAGACTCTTGTTTAATGAAACAACCTCCTTGGTTACCACATAGTCTGACATTCCATTTTTAAGTGCTTAGGCTTAGCCAGACTTCTAAAATTGAAAAAATCGCTTGCACAAATATTTTTCCATTACAACTCCCAAAGACTTCCTGAAAAGTATAATTGTTGAGGTTGAGCATGCTAGTAAAATAATACTTGTTTACTTTTCTCTAGCTCTTTTTGGGTATGGTTTAATATGAAAATTAAGTGCTAAAAGCAAACTTACCAGTCTCAATCATTAATTTTTCACTAGGTATTGCCTTCAGAACTTCCAAATTAGCCTCAGTTTTCAGTGAGCTTGAAAAAAAAAAAGTTATTCATATATAAAATAAAAAGGTGCATTTAATGAACAGCAACTTTTTCATATTATAAACTTGTCTAAAACAGATTACAGAACTAACCCAAAATCCTGAAACAAAACTTTGGTTGGCTACAATGGAAGTATACTTTAGAAAGTATTTGCACATTCCCATCCTTACAGAATCCAGATTAAGATCTATTCCAACCAGATCCTGCCTTTAGGGGGTGCAATTTTTTGTGCCTATCAGTTGATCGTCCAATAACTTTCTGTAACAGTCTATGTTACACAATTCTTTGAGAAGAATTTATTTGCGTGTCTGGGTAATTTGCATAATTTAGAGGTCATAAGGCTGCATTTGAAGGTATGGCCAATTTCTTTATGGGCCAAATACCCAGGGATTCACTGGTATGAAGGAATCAGATACTCAAGGTTCATGTTTCACTAATCAGAAATAGAATCTTCACAAAGGATGAAAATCACAATCACTGTTAGAACTATGAGTATTTAACATGGTGTGAAACTAGAAAGCTGGTTAGGAGATGTCAGTTTTATTATTCCTGTTTAGACCCCACCGCAACCCACCCCCAAATCTGGAAACTTTTAAGATCTTCCATTACTCTTGATATTCTGAAACTTGATAATGTGTCCGGGCATAAAACTTTTTCATCCATTTAGGCAGTTGGAATCTTCCAATTTAGACTCTTCCCCACCCCTAACTGGGAAAACATTATGGAAAAACAGGACTTTTCCTCTTTCATTTTCTTTCTTCTCTCTGGGACTTTTATTAGTCAATTTTAGGACTCCTGAATTGGTCTCCGAGGCCCTGTTTCTTTCATACCTTTTTTTCTGGGGAATTAATTTTCATTTTCACACCCTGAGATAGACTGGATTATTGGTTCCAATTCTCTCTCAATTTGACAGAATTACATATCTGCACCCTTGCCATGATTTCTTAGTAGGAAGAAGGAACCTGAATCTGGCCATGGCCTCAAGACTTGCTTTGACCAATGGGATGATATGGCCAAGAGGCTTGGAATGCACTTTCGTGATTTGCAATGGCACTCTCGTGATCTTCTGAGATTAGCAGGCACTAAGGAACTGTTACCTCTTCAGCCTAGGCACCCAGAATGAAAACACATGGCGAAGACCTGAACCCAACATGGAGCCTGTGGCAGAGCTCACCTCTATCAATTAAACCCCAACTGACCCAAAGACCCATGAGTGTTTTAAAAAAAAAAAAAAAGTTTACTGTAATATGTCAATGAGTTTTGGGATGGTTTGCTATATATGTGATGACTAACTAATACTGTCCTTATGTTGCATTTTTAATTTCAGGACTTGATATAACTTTTCATTATGGAGAGTTTCAAATATACACATAACTAGAATAACACAGAACCCCCCATCTCCATGTATTTATTACCTAGCCCCATCAATTATCAACTCCTGGCTGATCCTGGTCCATCCACTGAATGCTTTCCTCTGGGATCGACATAAGCATTCCAAGTCTTAGTCCTCAATAATCCAGTTTGTTCAGTTTTCTTGAGAAAAAATTACTTTTCCCCCTGAGTATAAATGCTTGCTGCTTCTGTACTCTGTGCATGGGAGTGGATATGGGGATTGGTATCTTCCTCTATATAGGCCTTCAATCACCCTGTTTTGGTCGCAATTCTAAGCCCGAAGCCTTTCTGGGATTCTGTCTGCTACACCTGCTTCCATCTCCTCTGAGGCCCTTTAGTGGTACAGTCTAAGTTTTCTCTTCCAATTTCATCTGTCTTCCAGAAATCTACAAAACATTTCTCCATTAGCAAAACTTTGGCCTTTTTTTCTTTACTTTTCCTTTTTGAATATAATTTTATTTTAGCAGGATTTTAGGAGGGGTAGGAGGGAAATGTGTGTCTAGTTTGCCGTAAGTACCAGCCTTTTGTTAGTGTTCTCTAGAAAAAACAAAATTCTTATTTTCAGCCAGCTTAATACTTGGTCAATATATTTTCTAAAATATGCTGATATATTTGATATGGATACTAAATTTAAAACATCACCAAAGTTTTGGAGTATTTGCATACTTCTAATCTCATGAAAACAAATTGTCTGATTGACTCTTTTCCTACATATATTAATGCTTGTAAAAACTGATATACACAGACATAGAAAACAAACTTATGGTTACCAAAGGGGAAAGGGAGGCGGGGAGGGATAAACCAGGAGTATGGGATTAACAGATGTACACTACCATATATAAATAGATAAACGAGAAGGATTTGCTGTATAGCACGGGGAACTGTATTCAATATCTTGTCATAAACTATAATGGAAAAGATGTATAACTGAATCACTTTGCTGTACACTTGAAACAACATTTAAATAAACTACACATCAGTTAAAAAAAAACTGATCTAAATACAGAACTATATATTATCAGAAGAAATATTTTTAATCAAAGCCAGAATCTCTAATAAGGTTTCCCATTTAAGGAAGAGCATCTGCATAATTCTATGGTCAAATTTGAAACTTTCCCATTTTCTTGGGGGGAAAAATTCTAATTTAATCTTTAGAAACCAAAGACTATATCATAATGTAAACAGATTAAATTACCATACCCCAGAAACTCAGGTTAAGACTACTCTAAACTGAACTTCAAAAGAAGAATAGAAATATTGACTTCGACTAAATAAACTACTGACCCATTAATTCTGAGTTAATGTAGGAGAAAAAAAATCTCAGGTAATTAGCTTAAAGCCAAGTCTTTATAAACTCAAGATCATTTAGAAACCTCTAAGACATACGTACAGTTCAAGTTGGTGAAATAAAGGTCTCTACCCACTTCTCTTGAAAATCATCCCAAAATAAGAAGAAACAGCATATTTTGATGAAATTCGGAGACATTTCTAACTCCTCATCACAAAATATAAGGCAGAAAGTAGACAGAGAAATGGTAAATGATCTGTGTTTACATGCTAAGTGACTTAAGTGCTATGTGCCTGTAGAGAGAGATACTGAAGATAAGCAAACCAATTCTCCCAAGGAAGTTCTAAGAACGGGAAGAACTAGGTACCTAGAAAGGCTGGGGTAGGGCAGGGGACTGAAATGGGGATCGTTTGAAAAGTCAGGGTAAAGAGAAGATGGGATTCTCAGATTACTTTCCAATAAATTGGTGCAGAGATGACAACTGCCCTGTACCCTGGCCCGAGAGAGAGAGGCAGAGACAGAGAGAGAGATGTGTGTACAGTCTCTGCACTGGAAGACAAGCAGCACAGAGGAGTGCAGGGTGAGGCAGGGACAGAAATGGAGACGGACTGCTTACTGAACGGAGACACCCTCTCTCCAGCACCATCCTGCTCCAGAACAGAGGTATGTGTATGAATTCTCATCCCATTTTCCCAGCAGGGATCAGAGGAGCCCTCTCTGGAGAAACTGAACAAACCCAGAGCAAGATCTTGACAAGCTGACATTAAGGATTCCCCGGTGAGAAAGTCAGTTGGCCATCTGTGGGCCTGCAGTTGATGGGCTATCTCCCCACAGAGCTTCCAACAGCTTTTCCCCCTTCACGCTTAAAATATACAGCAAAGAACTGCCTGACATTTGAAGAAAGCCTCTATCATGATAGAGACCAAAACAAAGAGGAAAAGGAACTCAGAGGAAATAAAAGCATTAAATGGCATATATATATATATATATATATATATATATATATATATATATAAAACTTATATCTTTAGAGAGATGGGAAGATGCTGCATCTACCAAACAAGAATACGGTAGGAAAAAAAACGAGAGCTTTCAGAGACTGAAAACAAAAGCTTAAGTAAGTTTCCTTAAAAAGTTGAAAAAGGGAACTCCCTGGCAGTCCAGTGGTTAGGACTCCAGGCTTCCACTGCAGGGAGCACAGGTTTGATCCCTAGTCGGGGAACTAAAATCCTGCAAGTCGTGTGGTACAGCCAAAAAAAAAAAAAAAAAAGGTTGAAAAATAAAGCACTTGTTTGAGAGGAGGAAAAAAATTAGATAGAAATTGTAGAATAAAAAAATGAGATCAGGGACTTCCCTGGTGGCACAGTGGTTAAGAATCCGCCTGCCAGTGCAGGGGACACGGGTTCGAGCCCTGGTCCAGGAAGATCCCACATGCCGTGCAGCAACTAAGCCCGTGCGCCACAGCTACTGAGCCTGCGCTCTAGAGCCCATGAGCCACAACTACTGAGCCCGCGTGGTGCAACTACTGAAGCCCGCGCGCCTAGAGCCTGTGCTCCGCAACAAGAGAAGCCACAGCAATAAGAAACCCACGCACCGCAACGAAGAGCAGCCCCGCTCGCCGCAACTAGAGAAAGCCCACGCACTGCAACAAAGACCCAACGCAGCCAAAAATCAATCAATAAATAAATAATTTTAAAAAATGAGATCAGAGTATCAGCCTGGGAGGTCCAAAGAAAGAATAGAAAAAAAAAAAAAATTTGAGAAAACTTCTCAGGACTGACAAAGATGAGCCTCTAGCTGGAAGGAGCCAGTGGAGAATGACAAAAACCCATCAAAACACCTTTGCACATTTTGATAATACCAGAGATAAATAACTAAAATATTCCACAGGGAAAAAAGTATGTCACAGGTAATGCATTGGGAAACAGAACAGAGACTGGAACCTAGAACTGGAATATTGTAAATCCTCAGTGAAAATGATCTCTAATCTAGAATTTTATGCCTAGAAAAAATAAGTGAAAGTATGTTTTTTTTTTTTCCCCTTTCATTGACTGTCCAGGCAAACTTTCTAGAGGAAGAGCAGAATTAATTCATTTGCAAACAAGTGTTCCATCAAAACAAAATAGAATACATGGGATTTAAAAATAGGAGTTCTATCACAGAAAAGACACTAGTCCAAACTGTAGCAGAAAGATGGAAGGGGTCAGGAACTAACGAATTATCTGATTATCCACACAGGTTTCCTCATGTGGAAAAACAGAAAAAAGCATTTTACAGAGTTGTTGGAAAGTGTGAAGAAGGCTTCAAGTTTTGAAGAAAGACAAGTAAATAAAAATATGAGGAAAGTTACTCCAGGAAAATAAAAAAGTGGTACATCACATGGTTCAGCAGTCAACAATATTTTACGTAGACATAATAATGAAAACACGTAATATGCATATAACCAAAAATTCTCATATAACTACATTGAGAGGGCTATAGAGGAAATAATGGAGGTGGGGGGGGCAGTATTGGATATAAGAACTAAAGTGCTCAAACACCTTAATGGAAATAGACAAAGGGAATGAATTAAGAGTTAATAGCATATATGTAATATTTAGATACAAGGCGATAAAGAGTAAAGTGGTTGGCTCTGGAAAAATTAACTTGGGGTAGATGGCATGCTGGGAGACTCTGTTTATAAGTCTTTTAGTACTACTTCTTTATGCATGCATTATTTCCATATTAATATATAAATTAATTAAATCATCAATTTATTTAAAATATGAAAGAAGCATCTAGGACATTTAAATAAGTCTGAACTCTATAGCAAATAATTAATTTCATGATTCTATTTTCCAAAGTGGAGTTTAGTAAAAAAAAAAAAGTACTTGGAAAAGTAGTGATTTTAAAGAAATGAAACACTGAAGAGAGAAAGGAAGTCTTATTTTTTGCAATTTATTTTGCAATTTATTTCATGAGCTACACTGATAACCTAAGGAAAGACACTGGTAGAAGCTCACCAAATTATTTGGAAGAAAATGAGCCCAGGGACTCAGTTGTGCTAGCAGACTGTACTGGGTGCATGAGGTTTAGTGTGTATAACAGCAGGAAGGTCACCAAGTGAGGAAGAGGATACAGGTTCTCACACTTTGAGTGACTTTACACCTGTTTCTTAACTTCTCTGAGCCTCAGTTTCTTGGCCTACAGAGATATAGAAGACGATTATGTCATAGTATGACCTTTCCCCCATAGGTGGACATCACTTGTGTATATTTATATGCAATGCTGTGAACACATACGTTTTAAAGGGATAAACTGATCTGAGAATAAACTGCATTGCTAGAGAAAGCTACCTGCTAACCTCAACAGAAAATTGTTTTCCATTACTGGAACACAGGATAGCAGTTTATAGCTTTCAAGCTTTAATTTGTAATAGTAACATACTGTTTAATTTCTTACATTTATCACTAAAATTCACAGACCAAGGTCAATGCAAAACACACAAATTTTAATAAAAACAAATTTAAATCTTTATCAGTAATTCCCTATAAAACAATTTAAGGAATCTGCTTAATATAAAAGTTAAAAAAACGAAAACCAAAAAACAACTCAAGGACCTACCAACCATTAAATCCTATGTAGAGACCCAAGTCCATCAAAGCAGCTGCTGCTTCCTTGGTACCGTCAAATGAATGCACCTAAGGACATGAAGGCATAATTTTATTATAATAATTACTTTTCTTTAAAATTCTAAATAACATTAATAGGACTTTCTAAGCAAAAATATAAACGCAGTAGGGGTTTTTTGAACATGGGGTTTCAAATGTGGCCCCTACAATTTTTATTTTCAAATCAAATTTCACAATTATAACCTGTCATCATCTCCAATGTGATGAGGCAAGAAGGAGATGGCTGCCTAGAATTGCTGTCTGTGGCTGTGCTGAGGTCTCTGCACCAGCACTACTGCTGTACCTCCAGGAAAGGGGACTGGAGGAGAGGGCCACATTCTAGGCAAACGCATGAGGAAAAGGTAAAATGTTACAAGACTATTTAAAAAATATTTTTAAATGTTCAATTTTTCTGTTAGAGGATACTTTTTTTTTTTTAGAAGAGAAGTGAATTTTAAGAGAAAAATTTAAGATCTATAAAGAGATTCTAAGAACATCTCTAAGAAACTGTAAATTGTTATACAGTCAATAATATCAGCTCAGCAAGCAAAAAGGATTGAGATGGAATTTTTCTCCTTCAAAGATAAAGGAGTTAAAGCAAATTTTTTCACACTTCAGATGTATTTATGTAATCAAAACAATTAAGTGACAAGACTCCTTTAAACACACCTAACAAGTGAAGTCACGTTAATATAGCATCCAGAGAGTCTGAATATACTGTGGGTAACATGTTTCTCAAAAATAACTGTTACGGGGGCTTCCCTGGTGGCGCAGTGGTTGAGAATCTGCCTGCTAATGCAGGGGACACGGATTCGAGCCCTGGTCTGGGAAGATCCCACATGCTGCAGAGCAACTAGGCCCGTGAGCCACAACTACTGAGCCTGCGCGTCTGGAGCCTGTGCTCCGCAACAAGAGAGGCCGCGATAGTGAGAGGCTCGCGCACCGCGATGAAGAGTGGCCCCCACTTGCCGCAACTAAAGAAAGCCCTCGCACAGAAACGAAGACCCAACACAGCCATAAAATAATAAATAAAATAAATAAAGGGAAAAAGATGGTTCAATTTAAAAAAAAAAAAAAAAACTGTTACGCAGCTGCTCAAAAGGGTTTGTTCTTCCCCTCAGCACTTCCAGCTGACTAGAAAGAAAACACAGCCTCCATCAATGTAAGATAATTTTAAATATGACCCTCATAAACCATTTTAGAAAATTAGTTATTAATTTATTTGGCAATTTTTTTTTTTGATAAAAGTCAAACATTTAGGTTGGATTTGTTGTTGCTGTTAATTTTTTTAAACTACAGCTGACCCTTTAACAACACAGGCCTGAACTGAGAAAGTCCACTTACATGTGGATAACAGCTTTTTTACTAGAGACCAGTGAGTCTCTCCTAAAATTACATATGAAAATTGTACATATGAGCATTTTTCTGAGGCAGATTTTCAAAGGAGTCCATGATCCAAAAAAAAAAAAAAAAATTAAAAATCACTGCTATGGATACCCAAGCTAAGTGATAGACAGATAATATTTATGGAACTTTCTCAAGACTAATGACTGAAATGACCATAGAGAAGTGTTTCGAGCAGAAGCAAACTACAGAAATGAGAATGTGTCTCTAATCAGAGTGGTAATAGTAAATAAATACAGTTGACAAGAAATTAAGAAGGCAAACCTGAAAAGAGTGCTAAAATATTTTAAAATATTATTAAATTTCGTTTATATTTTGCTCAAAACTTAAATTGAAGAACATTGAAGAATGGCTGATGGAAGAAGGAGAGAAAAAGAAGATCATTCAGACTATTACAATGTGCAGGACTAAATTCACGGGGTTTTCTTGTGAACAGGATTCTGTACTCATTCTTGTACTCTGAACAAAGTAAATGTAACTAAAATAGTGTGGTTTATGTTTGTACCATATCTGATCTATAGATTCAACAGTAAATGTATATGCCCTTCAAATAAGAGAGAGCAGAACCTTAGTAACTTTATTGCTGACATCTGAATCACGTTATAGAGGCCAACATCATTTATTAAAAGCAGTTTCTATACTTACCACTCCACCTACACACAGATCTCTATTCCTTCTCATTATGTCTGTGAATTTAAAACAGAAACAACTTTTAGCAAATAGCTTGATTTCTGCAAATTCTTAAATTTTAAATGAGATTTTAGCTTTAACTCACCCAAAAATTCAGCATGTGAGTTCCGACAATGAAGAAACATTGGTAATTTTGTTTGTTCTGACAGTTCAAACTGTTTTTCAAAATATCTGCAAAATGGAAAAAAAATTTTCCTCATTAAAAATTTTATATTAGCATGAGAAAAATTGTCAAATGATTTTTTTTTTTTTTTAAGTTAAAGGGCTTTTATTTTCTAGAAATGATAGAACAGAAATAGTGAATTCAGGCATTTAAAACACATCAGGCCTAACCGAAAGCTTTTATAAAAACTTCCTGAAAGGGTTACTTCATTTTCTGGGATTACAAAATTATTTTCAGAAATGTTTGTTCGTTTTTCCATTGTAACTGCCAGGTAAATTAGGTAGCACTTTACCATTGATGGCTAGAAGTAAAGATCTGTAAGGTTTAAGTTTCCAGTGATGGAGACTGTTCCCCCAAATAATTACTTTTAACTTGCTTTCTGACTAAATCCCAACAAATGAAGTGGACACCCTCCTATCACCCGTGGGATCCCTTCCCCGAAGCATGTGTTGGTGGCCGAAAAGACATGGCCATCAGCCCCTTGTCCCGACAGCTGGCTGAGCACCACCAGTGGGAATCAACTCACTCCAGTGAGAAGCCAGGCTTTACACTCAGTGTTTTCTATGTGCTGTTATACAAGGAGTTATTGCCACTGAGCAAAAAGAAGGATTCCCTTAAAAACTAAACACAAAGAATTTATGAAACAAATGAGCACAAAAACTGAAATACTCTATTTTTCAGAAAAATGAAAACTACATGATAAAATGGCAGTCCTGAACATTTTAGAGTACTTTATAAAAAGGTTTTTAAGTGCCTTATACCATTGTCTCATCTAATCCTCAAAATAACCCTAGGATAGATAGGACAAGAGCTGGTGTCAGAGGGGTGTAAGACCTTGTCCAAGATCACAACACACAAGAGGCTTTCAAGAAGCCTCTTCCTGGTCCCAGCATTTAAGGACAATATCCAGAGGACATGACAGGGTGGGAGTTCTGTGTGTCTTTTCATTTCAGCAGTGTTCCCTCTCGTTCTCATTAATGGTCATGTAGTTTAAGCTAAACCAGGAGTTACAGGCAATAGGTGTCGTATTATTTTCTTAAGGGGTTTTACCTCTTCTAGGCCCCTAATTTGGGGGAACAGTTTCTCCGTGTATAACTTAAATCTCTTTTGCTATGTTTTCCTATATTTTGTCTCCTTGAAGTGCCAGACAACTATTTTCCTAAGAGTACCCACTTTGTAAAACTCTTGAAAATGCTACATTTTAAAATTAGAAATAGAAATGTACTTCTCAAAGACATAGTCATCCTAAAACTGGTGGTCTATGTCTTTATTATCCAATTTTTTTTTTTTTTTCAGATTCTGCTGGACTAGAATAAGCAAAAATATTTTTAGTTAGCATGGCGCTGAAACTTCACAGTGTAGGAAATATAAACGAACACTTGGAAAAAAATATTTTAATAATTACTACTGGTCACTATTTCCAGAACCTCTAAAGTAATTCAAATGTCAGCAATTAAGTGTTCTCCAGTCATTATGTAAACTTTACTCTGTATTTGGCTTCTGGCTACACACAGCCATACAACCAAGCCACAGATTTACAGAATCTAATGATCAGCTTGGAAATAAGCCTTCCTATCGCAGAGTAGGCAAAAGTACAATTTATGAAAATAACAGATGCCCAAGCAACGTGCTTACAGAATTTTATATAATTTGAGAAAAGAAAGGTCGACGTGCTCAAGCCAGCTAGGTATCATAAGAAAACCATGTGGTAAAAAGTCATTCCCAATAATACAAATTGAGGATAATTGGTACTTAACATCAAATGACTAGGGTCTTTAAAGAAAAAACAACCCACTATGGTAACTAGGAATAACAACAGAAGCTAAAGGGCAGGAAGTGGCACCTATTTTTTTTAACTCAGGTTTTTAAAAAATATTTATTGATTTATTTATTATTATTTATCTATTTATTTATCTATTTATGGCTGCATTGGGTCTTCGTTGCTGCACACGGGCTTTCTCTAGTTGCGGCGAGCGGGGGCTACTCTTCGTTGCGGTGCACGGGCTTCTCATTGCAGTGGCTTCTCTTGAGGCAGAACACGGGCTGTAGGCGCGCGGGCTTCAGTAGTTGTAGCACTCGGGCTCAGCAGTTGTGGTGCGCAGGCTCTGGGCGCAGGCTCAGTAGTTGTGGCGCACGGGCTTAGTTGCTCTGAGGCATGTGGGAATTTCCTGGACCAGGGCTTGAACCCATGTCCCCTGCATTGGCAGGTGGATTCTTAACCACTGCACCACCAGGGAAGTCCAGTGGCACCTATTAAGAGACTTCTCTGCTTCTTTTAAGATTTTTAAAAATTCATAAATGAGAATCATTCTTTGAGTTAGATTTGCTCATTTTAGCAAAGCTGTAATTTGCTTCTGATTGTAAATATTACTGCTTCTTAACATTTTAGGGTCAACAACAGCTAAGGACAAGGGCTTGAAAAGTTCAACTTCAGAGTACCAGCTGTTATTACAGGCATACCTTGTTTTACTGAGCTTCTTGGATACTGTTTTCTTATTTGTTTGTTTTTACAAATTGAAGATCTGTGGCAACTCTACATGAAGCAAGTCTATCGGCGCCATTTTTCCAACAGCATTTGCTCACTTTGTGTCTCTGTGTCACGTTTTGGCAATTCTTTCAATATTTCAAACTTTTTCATTATTGCATTTGTATTGTATTTTCATTACTGTACCTGTGATCAGTGGTCCTTGATGTTACTATAGCAATTGTTTTGGAGAGCCACAAACCTTGCCCATACCAGACAGTGAACTTAACAAATATTCTGTGTGTTCTGACCTACCAGCGTGTTCCCTGGTCTCTCTTCCTCTCCTTGGGCCTCTCTATTCCCTGAGACACAACAGCATTGAAATTAAGCCAACTAATAACACTACAATGAATGGCCTCTAAAGTGTTCAAGTTAAAGGAAGTGTTTCATGTCTCACACTTTAAATCAAAAGCTAGAAATGTTTAAGCTTAGTGAGGAAGGCATGTTTAAAGCCAAGACAGGCCAAAAGCTAGGCCTCTTGAGCCAGTCAGCCAAGTTGTGAATGCAAAGTTAAAGTTCCTAAACAAAATTCAAAGTGCTACTCCCGTGAACACACAAATGATAAGAAAGCAAAACAGCCTTACTGCTGACATGGAGAAAGTTTTAGTGGTTTAGATATGAGATCAAACCAGCCACAACATTCCCTTAAGCCAAAGCCTGATCCAGAGCAAGGCCCTAATTAACTTCGATTCTATGAAGGCTGAGAGAGGTGAGGAAGCTGCAGAAGATAAGTTTGAAGCCAGCAGAGGTTGGTTCATGAGGTTTAAGGAAAGAAGCCGCCTCCACAACATAAACGTGCAAGGCGAAGCGTCAAGTGCTGATGCAGAAGCTGCAGCAAGGTATCCAGAAGATCTAGTGAAGATAATGAATGAAGGTCGCTACACCAAACAATAGATTTTCAATGTAGATGAAACAGCCTTAAGTTGAAAAAAGACACCATCTAGGACTTTCATAGCTAGAGAGGAGAAGTCAATGCCTGGCTTCAAAGGACAGGCTGACTCTCTTGTTAGGGGCTAATGCAACTGGTGACTTTAAGTTGAAGCCTATGCTCATCTACCAACCTGAAAATCCTAGAACCCTTGAGAATTATGCTAAATCTACTCTGCCTGTGCTCTGTAAATGGAATAACAAAAGCCTGGATGACAGAACATCTGTTTACAACATGGTTTACTGAATATTTTAAGCATACTGTTGAGACTTAATGCTCAGAAAAAGATTCCTTTCAAAATATTACTGTTCATTGACAATGCACCCATTCATCCAAGAGCTCTGATGGGGACGTACAATGAGATCATGTTGTTGTCATGCCTGCTAACACAACATTCATTCTGCAGCCCATGGATCAAGGAGTAATTTTTACTTTCTCGTCTTATTATTTAAGAAAAACATTTTGTAAGGTTATAGCTGCCACAGATGATGGATCTGGGCAAAGTAAACTGAAAACCTGGAAAGTATTCACCTTTCTAGATGCCATTAAGAACATTCGTGATTCGTGGGAAAAGGTCAAAATATCAACATTAACAGAGTTTGGAAGAAGTTGATTTCAACACTCATAGATGACTTTGAGGGGTTTAAGACTTGAGTGGAGAAAGTAACTGCAGATGTGATGGAAACAGCAAGAGAACTAGAATTAGAAGTGGAGCCTGAAGATGGGACTGAATTGCTGCAATCTCATGATAAAACTTTAATGAATGAGAAGTTTCTTTTTATGGATGAGCAGAGAAAGTGGTTTCTTGAGATGGAATCTACTCCTGGTGAAGATACTGTGAAGACTGTTGAAATGACATGACATAAACTTAGCTGATGAAGCAGTGGCAGGGTTTGAGAGGACTGACTCCAATTCTGAAAGGAGTTCTACTGTGGGTAAAATGCTATCAAACATCATCGTGGGCTACCGAGAAATAGTTCGTGATAGGAAGAGTCAATCGATGCAGCAAACTTCACTGCTGTCTTATTTTAAGAAACTGCCGCAGCCAGCCCAGCCTTCAGCACCACCACCCTGATCAGTCAGCAGCCACCAACACTAAGGCAAGACCCTCCACCAGCACAAAGACTGACTCGCTGAAGTCTCAGATGATGGTTAGCATTTTTTTAGCAATAAAGTATTTTTTAATTAAAGTCTGTACATTGTTTTTTTACACATAATCCTATCACACACTTAACAGACTACAGTGTAGCATAAACATAACTTTTATATGCGCTGGGAAACCAAAACATTCCTGTGACTTGCTTTATTGTGATGGTCTGGAACTGAACCCCCAATATCTCAGAGGAATGCCTGTAACTTGGATTGAGGCAAATCCACAAGACCCAAAGCGTTCCAGCAGTACACCTGAACCCAGTGTTACTCCCTCCTCTAAGCCAGAGGAGAGACTGAGGCACTCCTTGCCATCATCTCTGAGGTTTCCTAAATCCGCAAATGATTATTTTGAAATTTTGTCTGATGTCTGATTAAAAAAAAAAAGACCTGCACAGTATTAACATGCTAAAACCCCAAGAAAAATGCCCAAAGCAAATGCCTCCCACTCAAGTGAACAGAACTCTAACTTGCAACAAGGAAAGGAGTGTAGTAGCACCAGGCAGAGAAACTGAAAATACAGGGCATGCCTAAAGGCTAACCTTTCCATAACTAAATCAGGTCTTTTCCTTGTCTTCTTGCTTTCCTTCTCTTTTTGCTCTTTAAAAAGCACTTTTCAAAAATCCCAAACAGAAACTATAGCCAGTAGCTTCCTTTAGGTTGGCAGTATTTCTAAGAATAATACAACAGCCACAATTTATGGAGCTCTGACTCTGTGCCGGGCACGGCACAATGGCCTTTACATACTAAATGTTAAGAAAGGCAGGTGGTATTATCCCCATTTTAAAGATGAGGAAATTGAGATTTACAAAGGAATATATAGGTACCAAAAGGCAGTTATGATTCAAACCTAAAGATCTGTTGATGCCAAAGGTCTTTTAATACTATGTTATCTACTGCCTTTACTTACCATTATTTTTCAGATACTTTGTCTATTGCACAGTAGTGGGTTTTTTTTTTTTTTTTTTTTTTGGTCTTGCCTCCTAATCCATTATACTAATTTATTTTCTCTTTTTCTCTTCTTACAGGTCTTTTTTTTGACTGTATGTTTTTACTTAAAAAGTAAAACAAAAATGACAATCACACACTAGTTAATTGTTTCAGATGGACAGCTGGCATATATAAGCACAGACCAAAATCTAAATTCTTTCAATAGACTCAACAGTAAAAGCTGAATTATAGGCTTTTTATCCATCATGCTCTACAGGAATCAAAAAGACACTTTCCTTATTATTAAAAATTCAGTGCACATTTACGATGTGCTAAGAGTACTGTGCTAGGTGCCATAGGAACTAGAACATGAGGAAGCCTTGGTCTGTGCCTTTGAAGAACTCAGAGACACTAGTTTGTTGTGGGAGCGGAAGTGGTAACACAAACACACTTTCATTACAATGTGAGAAATGCTGAAACAAGTACAGAGTGCTGTGTGGCAGAGAATAGGGGTGATGCTGTTAGTACATGCTATAGGAAAGGAGGGAGCAAAGGTAGAAGACATGGGTATATGTTTCCATAACAACAATCCAAATGCAATTACTACTGGTTTGTCATTTTTTTACTCACTAAGTCATTTGATGATCTATAATAAAACGCAATTTCAAACTGAACTGCCCATCTATTCAGAATTTCTACTGTACTTTAATTCGTCCTTAGCTTTACCTGTTCTGGAAGAGGCCTAGGTCACATCCCGTCACCTTAGCAAAGCCTTCTGACTCCCCCAGAAAGTGAGTCTTTCCCTCTGCTGTTCACATACCTTTTTGATAGCACTTTCCAACCTATTTTAATTATTTATGTCCTCTCTTACCTGTAGAGGCACTTATTCTTCTTTGTATCAGACTGAGGAGACACTTGGTAATCATTCACTTAATCAATGGAGTTCAACTCTATTACAGATCAACATCTGGACAACTGGCATGTGTGTTGAAGCATAAACTATATACTGCTATATATACATCATTTTAAGTTCTGATCTGAAGATGATGGAGCAGTAAAAGAGAGCTGATACTATCAATGTTTTCATTAAACACACACACAAATCAGGTTTAAAGTATTTAAGTTGCATTTTAGAATCCATTTAAGTCATCTGGATGGAAAGTCGTATGGAGGACTCTGCCACTGTCCTCGATGGTCACACCACACAACCTGTTTGCCTCATGAGGCTCATCTTGGCCAAAAACAGACATGAAAGTGGAGGAATTAAGATCTGTGGGCTTAACCGAAGAAGCTATTACAGCCAACTGTTTCTCTTTTTAAATGTGAATATGTGAACTTTTAAGGTTAAGTGAACTGACCTACATGATATTCGAGAGAGGTACAGAGATTTAATAATCCTGCCAGTAATCACGTGAATGTCCCTGAGAAACACGGCAAGTAATATGCTGCTAACTAAGCAGCTCTGAAAGGTTCTGTAACTGTGAAGCCTGAAAGGAAGAGCCCATAGAACATTACTCTAACCCATCCTGTGTCACTTGGTTATGGTCCTTCAGGAATTCTGGACCCTGACGTCCAGGGTACGACAGACTCACTGGTCAATCTGCTCCTCACTGTAGGCACTTTCACCTGGACCGGACACACCGGGATTGCGTGTGTGGGCAGGGGAGGGAGCGGGAGCAAGTACACTTCTGGCAGGTGTGATTTAAAAAGTCCCTTCAGGCCATCCAGCACTGGCTTAATCAAGATCATATGACAAAAAATGGTTAATTATTAAATATTATGAGAGAGCTAGATGGTATCTTGAGAGAATTTGATCCAGACTCCTCTTTCATGTATGAGAAACTAAGCAGGGTGGAGGGTTGTTTATTCTTAAATGGCTCTAGGAGCAGATACTATACCTTATTCACAGTTTTGTATACCATGAGTATACTATGAGTTCCCAGCAGTTTCTAGCACATATTACTCCATAAATATTTGCTGAATAGATGAATAATGAAATTAGCCTCCTTTAGAAACTCATTTTAATGTTTTACCATCTTGACAATTAATACACTGTTTTTGAAATTCAACAAAATGCTTATGTCTTAAATTAAGCCTATAACATAATTCTTCTTTTCAGCCTTCAACACTACCCACCAGTCTGGTGACAGGAGTTCCAACTAACAGCTACAGGCCATGGGTTATAAGAAGTCTCTGAGGCTTGTGAGCTTGGAGTTTTCTCAGAAGCCACCACTCCCAACATGGATCCTATGAAAGGATTCTCAGGTTCCAAACTGACAATATCCAACACCCAGCAAGAGTAAAATATGCTTTTCTAGCTTTGGTGATTGATCCTATAATCTCTTTTTATTAATAATATCTTTTACTCTTAAATCATATGCCCCACAACAGAATTTAATTCATTTTATTGGAATGGTTCATGTATGAATGCAATTATTAAACAAACAAAAATCAAAAGTCTACCATGTAAACTCATCCCTGTTTCTACCATTAAAATCAAGTTAAATGGTTAAACAATTAGGGAACTATATGCTTCCATACCTTATGAATTCCATTCAAGTATGCATGGAATTTGTTTCACTTAACTTTTAATATACAAAGGGAAAAACAAAAAAACCCTCATGCTTAATCTAACTACATTCTGAACTGATAAAATCTACTTAAAAATCGCCCTTAAGATTTTACAATACGATAATTTCTAAAGACAACAAATTTCCTTACTTGAGCTGAGTACCTTTAGCACAAAACTGCAGTCGGTCAAAATCTTTAAAAGATAAAAAAGAATCAATAATTACTCATGACTTGTACACAACAAATCAATTATTTTCAAACAAAGTCACTCTAATGGGATAAGTTGGCACTTACCAAGTCCACATTCCCCAATTGCTACAACTTTCCCCTTGTTGTTTTCAGCGAGATTTAGTAACTCCATCAAGTAAAGATCAGGGTTATTCTTTTCAAATTCATCACATCTTGTAGGATGACACCCAACTGTACTGAAAAACATATCTAGCACAAAATAATGTCTTAGGATTATTTTCAAAATATTTTTTCATATTTATATTTAATATGCAAAAATGATATAATATCAAATAATTTCAACTGGTCAGCTTTTAACAATACCCATAAACTAGTCAAACTACCAGAATTGCACTGGGTTAATCACATAAGAATTTTTGGAATACTAACAACGTAGGACATGAATATGAGAATTGCCTTAATGTACTGGTAAAAATAATTCAGCTCTTCCAAAGTTTGATATTTACTGAGCCTTTTGAATGGAAAATGAAACAATTTCTTAGGTAATGACATTTCATTCTACAATTTTATCTTTAATATTCACTGTTCATGTGACTCAGGTTTCATGTATTAACAGTTAAAATGCATTCCTTTCCCTTAAAAAGGGTAACAGGGGTGGAAGTAGGATTCATTTTTCTAATAGAAAATAAAGCTCACTTATTTGGAGGCTGTACTTTGGTATCTTAATTGTATGGAACACAAGTGTGAGGTTGAAAAGGGCTTAAGAAGCTTAAGGCTCTTGCACCTGATGAACCCATGGGAGAGACCTGTTGCCTTCCTCAGGCTCCCACGAATATGTTCATGCATAAAAGGAGCTTTTAAAGCAGTGAGGTAGGGCTTCCCTGGTGGCACAGTGGTTGAGAGCCTGCCTGCCAATGCAGGGGACACGGGTTCGAGCCCTGGTCTGGGAGGATCCCACATGCCGCGGAGCAACAAAGCCCGTGAGCCACAACTACTGAGCCTGCGCGTCTGGAGCCTGTGCTCCGCAGCAAGAGAGGCCGCGACAGTGAGAGGCCCGCGCACCGTGATGTATAGTGGCCCCCGCTCACCGCAACTAGAGAAAGCCCTCGCACAGAAACGAAGACCCAACACAGCCAAAAATAAATAAATAAATTAAAAAACAAAATCAGATTTATATTTAAAAAAAAAAAAAAAGCAGTGAGGTAGCAGGTATATGCAGAGGAGTGGAAAAGGGTTGACAATGGAGATCCGAGAACTTTTAAAAGCATATCTGTTTGGGGAATAACAAGTATGCAAGATAATATTCTTATACACATCAAAAGCTTCTGGGAAGATGATTATTTTTATGACTTTAATCACTAAGAAAAAGTGTCAGTGTATCCTGAAGAGAAGTATGCATTTTAGAAAGATTTCAATAAAAAACAGCTTTTAATGAACAAACTAGTATTTTGAAAAATAACATGGAATGCCTAATTCTTCAGTGTCTAGCACATGAAGTATGCTCCCTGCCGCTCCCCAGCAAAAAACAAACAAAAAAAAGGTTAGGTAAATGAATGCCAGATGAAGGAGGTGTTTTTTGTTGTTGTTGTTGTTTTTTTTTAGTTTTTTTTTTTTTTAAACATCTTTATTGAAGTATAATTGCTTTACAATGGTGTGTTAGTTTCTGCTTTATAAAAAGGAGGTGTTTTATGTAACTAGGATTCTTGTAGGAATCAACTCTAAAACTTTACAGACTTTAAATAAATGCAAATATATGAACATAAAGTGAGCATATAAGGGATTATATATTATATTATTATTTGCATTCCTGGGGCCTTGCACAGTGTCTCTGATCTGCATGATGAATATTTAATAAATGATCTATCACAGCCTAAGTTAAAAAAGAGCAAATAAAAAGCAACTCATATCTTAAACACATTACGGCATATATACAAAAATTCTACATCAGGAATATCTGAGGTTAAATTCTATGCCTAGTGAACTTAATTCTCATTAACTGAAATCTTAAAATAATCCTTATTAAATACAAGAGGGTTCATCAAGCATCTGATATAACAATGGGCACTTTCAATTTTTTCATCTTAATCATGTCACACTGAAATTGGTCTATCTCCCTGTTGTGTCTACAGTATTTGTACCTGAGGCAGTTCTCAGAAAGACTTCTTCAAAATAACTTAATTCACATTTTGGGGGGTAAAAGTAATATGAGGATACCATTTGTCTGTGCCAAATGCAGTGCATCTTTACTGTCTTGTAGATTTCCACCTGTAATCATAAACTGAAACAGAAAGAAATAAAATAAGTCCACTTTAACAGGGTGTCAACCACATTTCCCAAACGTGCTTTCCTGCTGCTTTTTTCCAGAATGCTTCTCTCTCTTTGACTGTCACACACCAACCCTCCTTTAAAAATTCAGCTGAAAGATCACCTCCTGTGCAGAGTGGATCCTGAATACCCTCTCCACATGCGCACGCACGCACATGCTCACACACATACACACACTACAAAGAATTTGTGACTCCTACTAAAATGTATTCACATGTCTGTCTTTCCTATTAGACCACGAGTTTCTTGAGGACAGAGATCACATTAGGAAAGAACGAATAACTAAAAACTTCTGAATTTAGAATTCTGTTAATCTAAATTAGAGATTCAATAGTGTTGACTAAACAGTTCTTCAAGTGTGGTCCTGGACTCTCCAGGGGATATGTTAGGTCAAAACTATTATCATAATAATACTAAGATGTTATTTGCCTTATTCACTCTCACCTGTCACGCGTGTGCAGTGAAGTATTCCAGAGGCTACATGATGTGTAACATCACAAAAGACTGCAGAAACAGATATGAAAGCTCAGCAGTCTTCTATTAAGTCAGACATTTAAAAGATATTAAAAAAAAACACAAATTCCACTCATGTCACTAAATGTTTTTGGTTTAGAAAATACTTTTCATAAAAATATGCTATTTATTTTACATAATGGTCTACTGTTTTAAAATGAATTAATAAATAGATACGGTTGACCCTTGAACAATGTGGAGGTTAGGGGCGCCGTTGAAAATCTGTATATTACTTATAGTCGGCCCTCTGTATCAGGGGTTCCACATCTACATATTCACCCAACCTCAGATCATGTAATACTGTAGTATTTACTACTGGAAAAAAATCTGTGTCTAAGTGAACTCACAGTTCAAACCCGTGTTATTCAAAGACAACTGCATTTAAAACTTTCTGTTTTAATTTCTAATACAATATATATCAATAGATAGAACCCACATCAGAGCTCTTTGGGGTCCTCAATAATCTTAAAGAATATGAAGGGGTTCTGAGGCCAAGTTTGACAATCACTGGATTAATGTATATTGATAAAATTCTTTGTAGGGAAATGTATAGCTCTTGGCAAGGAAGCCCTTCTACAGAGGTAGCTATCAGAGTCCACTGCAGTTAGAACACCATCTTTGCTAACCTGTTTAAGGGAAAATGTCACTAAAGAGCTATGTGTTGATGGTGACTACTGAGGCAGTGCTGCTTAAGTGCACATTCTTCTGAAGAAGTGATTTAAACACACTGAGGTATATTTTTTAAAGCATACTTCAAGAGACTCACTGAGCTAAAATGAAGAATTCATTCTAGGTACACACGTAAATAGAACACATAGAAAACACAGGAGATAGTGCAAATGATAAACAGACATTTTCACAGAGTGATAAACTTCTGAAATGATAGACACTGAGTATCTATTCTGCCTGTAAAACATAGTACACATTAACAAAAATATTGAGAAAACTATTGTTTACTAACATTACCTAATTCTTTAATAAAGGATGAGGTGGGGACTTCCCTGGTGGCGCAGTGATTAAGAATCCGCCTGTCAATGCAGGGGACACGGGATCGATCCCTGGTCCCAGAAGATCCCACGTGCCACGGAGCCACTAACCCCGTGTGCCACAACTACTGAGCCTGCGCTCTAGAGCCCGCGAGCCACAACTACTGAGCCCACATGCCACAACTACTGAAGCCTGCGTGCCTACAGCCCGTGCTCTGCAACAAGAGAACCAACCGCAATGAGAAGCCCACGCACCACAATGAAGAGTAGCCCCCGCTCGCCGCAACTAGAGAAAGCCTGCGCACAGCAACAAAGACCCAATGCAGCCAAAAATAAATAAATTAATTAAAAAAAATACTCTGTAACGTCCTATATGGGAAAAGAATCTAAAAAAGAGTGGATATATGTATATGTATAACTGATTCACTTTGCTGTACACCTGAAACACGTTATAAATCAACCGTACGCCAATAAAAATTTAAAAAAAAAAGGATCAGGTGCCCACATCCAGTTTTCAATTATGTAAAATAGTTTCTAATCAAATCTACCTTTTATTTTACCTGTAACTTTCCCAAATAGATGAAAAAGTAAGGACAAGACTAGGGGACATATATTTTCCTCTCCCAGTTTACGACGACGACGATGATGATGATGACGACAATGACAGCTTCCACCATGAACATAATAAATGTTGCTTACTTTATGCCAGGTACAGTATCAATTGCTTTGCATTTTATATTTTATTTAATCTTCACAACAACTCTGTTTATTAGCTATTATTATCATTCTTGATTTAGGGATGAGAAAACTGAAGTCTAGAGAGATGAAGCACCCCAGGTTACAAAGCTCTGAAGAAGGAAGCTGGGGCTGGAACCAAGGTTTGTGATGCCATAACCGTGCTTTTCATCACTATCATAAAGCTACAAGGTACTGGATTAAATTTCAATTTGGAACCATGTCGAAGTAAATTTGATTTCAGTTCTTCAGTTCTGTCATTCCTAAATCCATGTGTGTGTTATAAATGTTAAGATTAAACTATTCATGGATGACACACGAAAACAGTCTACGAAAAATGTCTCCTGCCATATCAGTCAACAAAGGATGTTATGGTCATCAAGCCCTCAGCCACTGCAGCCGCCTCTGACTGTGCACCCTGAGGGGATTCAGGATGGAGAAAAACAGGATACTTGCTCTAGACAGTGAAGGTGCACATCAAAGGAATGATTTCAATGAGCCCAGACTCTTGCATCTTCCCATATGTAGAAAAGTGCTAAATTCATTAACTTGAGATTTTTTTCTTTAATTAGCAGTAATCTTTTGATGTTCCACTACCTGTTTTTTTGTTGTTGTTTTGTTTTGTTTTGGCAAGACTCCCATATATCCTGGCTCCTCCCTTACCTCTTCGGAGCAGTCCCTCAGAGCCACCTGAGAGGATTAGGCAACTACTATTCGCCTCTTAAGAAGCCTGGTAATTCAGCAAGTGCGCCAAATAAAACACAATTCTCAACCTTTAGGTTGTGCATTTTTTTTCAGTTGACAAAATTTATGAGCTTGGTATTTCAGAGTTTGCAGAAAAACATTTTATAAAGTGATTTACCAAGCAAAGAATTACCACATAATGAGAAATTATGCTGTAACTTTTATCCTCTTATTACTTCTGAATAATAACTTATACAATTTTAGAGTTGGAGACTGCAGAACTCATTTAGCCAGGAGTATCACTTTTTAAAACTGAGGTTTATTTAACTTAGAAACAGTAGCTACTAAGTGCCCTGATACCACACTATGGAACTTAATCTTTTTTTTTTTTTTTTTAAATATTTATTTATTTGGCTGCGCTGGGTCTTAGTTGCGGCATGCGGGTTCTTTTAGTTGCTGCATGTGGGATCTAGTTCCCTGACCAGGGATCGAAGCCAGGCCCCCTGCATTGAGAGGGTGCAGTCTTACCCACTGGACCACCAGGGAAGTCCCCTATGGAACGTAATCTTATTTCTTGTGTGCATGTGTGGGCTAGCTTGCTACTTAAAAAAAATACTGATTAAAAAGAAATATCTATTCAAAAAATTTGACACCGAACTAAAATTCTTTTGCTTAGAACGCTCTAAAAGTAGTAGGAATTCTCCTGATTATCAAATTACCACCATAAACATTAAAGTGTTCTCTCAGTTATTTGAAATGTTATACATAGTACAAAAGCTAAACTTGGTGATTAGATACATGTCTTTTTGATGATTGCTTACTTCTAACAAATGCTAAATTGTTACAAAATCTACTAATAGTTGCCTCTTAAGAAGCCTGGTAATTTAGATGGGTTTTAAAAAACTTTTCCAGGGAGACTTGGCCATTTACTACACTTCTGATCACATGGAAGAACCACTCACAAGGTTTGTGTCACTTAAATTGCTGAGAACAGAATATTTTGATATTTTATTTCATTAACTTGCTAATATTATATGTTGACAATATATATCACAAAATGCTAAATGTGGTTTGGCTCTTTCTCTTTTCTGCAGTATTTTAACCAAAATTTAGTTTTTTTTTAAAAAAAAACCATAAGGGTAACAAAAATGAAATGTTACCTTTTTAACACCAATCTGAACAGCTCTCTGTATTACATCCTGTAAGTCATCTGTAAAAGATGAACCCCACATTAAGAAAATGTAACTAAAAATTCACTTACCCATAATTTAATTATCCTTTACTGAAAGAAAAATACATAGAAAAATCACATTTACTGAAGTCAAATCAATACTATTGGATGAGTGCTTATCATATAATAAGCAAAGACCTAGTGATACTTTAAAAAAAAAGAAACCCATATAAGGCAAAACAGATGAATAGTTATCCATTCAATTGTATTTTTATTCTGTTGACCACAAAGGGGAAAAGTCTGTTTGGCTTTATGGTTTGCCTTTTATGCATATGGTTATCTAAAGTTCTATATTCAAAGTTATAAACTTCTACAGATAAGAAGGGCTTGATAACACTTTGTTGTAATAGGCATTTTATAAATGTTCATGATCATGGTTTACCAATATAGCTTATATGTGTTTCACTTTGTTTACAGTTTTATCCAAGATGCATAATAAATTCTTTAATATTTCAATTGTAAGAGTGGGTGAAGCTTCTTATGGTCTCCCTTGAGTCAGAAAGTTTGTCTTCACAGATAAACCATTTACCTTAATAAAAGAAACATTTACCTGGATGCTTTTGAACCCCCCTATAAATTCCTCTGAACACAGGATCTGTCAAGTTGATACCAATATCTGTAGAAAGCAAAAATAAAACACATTATCATTAAGAGCCTCTATTTGAAACTTTTACTTTAAATAAAAGGTCCTGTTACTAACCTTTTCATTCACACATTCATGCATTCAAACAAAATCTAAGTTTGTCAGTCACTATGCTAGACACCTGGGATACAAAGATGAAAGATTAAATCCTGCTCTCAAGAAACTCACTGCAGAATTGGGAAGGCATTCCCATTAACAGACAATTAAGAAATCACAAGTAGATACTAGCACTGTGGGACACAGAGGAGGACCACCCAACTTAGTCTGGTAGTTAGCCCAGAAGAGGCTTCCAGAAAGAACGGATTCTTGAACTGAATCTTAAAGGATGAGTTGGAATTACCCAGTAGAAGACAGGAAATTGCAGATAAGAGGAAGCAGCAGAAGCAAAGCTTCTGGGGTCTGAAATAGCACGGTGATCATGGAGAGCTACAGGCTGTTCTGACTGGTGGAGAGAAGTGTAGGGAAGGGAGTGACCAGAAAAGGGCAGACTCAGCTATGTTACAGACACTTGTCTTTAAAATACCAGATGTAACAAGAGGCACTGATGGCTTCTAAGATTTGTATTCTGGACATCTCATTCTGGTGTCTTTGTAGAAGGTGGGATCTAAAGGGGGCAAATGGAGTCAGGATAGTTTACTTGGAAACAGGCAAGAGCTCATATCTGCAGTGAAGAGAACCTGAATTAGGGTGATGTGAGTGGAGATGCAGAGAGGGCAATAAATTATTTATTTCCTTTATTCACCAAATACTTATGAAGACCAACACTATGTCAAATACTATGTAAGGAGTTAGGGGGTAATGAACAAGACCTGACGCTTGGTCCCTGCCTTCCAGGAATTTACAATCTCTATGGGAACTACAAATATAATCTGTGATATATAAGCTGGATTGTCAGCAACATGAGGCAAGAAATGTTTATCGTCTTCAATGCTGCATCCCTAGAACCTAGCACAACAGTTGGTATATAGTAGGATCTCTATACACTTTTAAGCCTGTAAATAATTATTTTACAGCTTTGTGCTTTGGAGCACAAAGAAGTAGCACTAACAGTTTTGGCAAGAATGATGAAAAAGCTTCACAGGAGAGCTAGATCTTGAAAGCTAAAGCTTACAAGCTGACAAACAGAAAAGGGCATTCTACATACAGGTGTGTGTAGGTACACACTGCATCCGGAGAACTGGAAGAGACTCACTGTGCCTGTGGAGCTGAGGTTCACAATGCAGAGCGATTCTGCAGTGCCTCTCTTCTTCTAACCTCTCCCCTCCCCGCCTTCCCCCACCCCAACATTCAGCAATGTCTGTATTCATTTCTAGTTGTCACACGGAGGGGAGTGCTACTGGCATCTAGGCTTGAGGCCATGGGTGCTGCTAAATATCCTACAATGCACAGGATAGCCTCTCACAACAAAGAATAATCTGACCCCCACACCAAGTGCCGTTCTTGATAAATCCTGCTGCAGAGTATAAGGCGACGAGGGGAATAACGAGATGTGAAGTCAGCTTGTGATGGCCATGGGCAACAAAAACACCTTCCCTATTTAAAATATACACCCTTTAGCTTTTAGCACTAGGAGAACCTCCAAGTTCATGGTTGGGTAGGACAGTTGCCTACTCACAGACCCCCAAATTATTTCTGCTGAGTTTCAGCTGCTTCTTGGTATATTCTCACTCTGATTTCTACCAAGCTAGCCCTCAACAAGCTGTGCTGCTTCAACATTAAGCCAGACCTTGAAAGATGAATGGGAATTTGGATAATCCAAGAGACGGTGGGGAGAGTATTCCAGTCATTTGTAACAGCAAGAGAAAGGCACAATGCAAAAAACTTCAAAGATATTTGGGCAACAGCATATATGTCAATAGAGGGTAGGAGATGAATTCACAATTGATACCCTTTAAAGGGCTATTAACACACAAATGTTACCGAATACTATAAATACAAGGTAGGGGTTCAGTGGAATGGCCCAAATCACAAGAGATCAGCATCTACTTTCTTTTCAAGTAAGGAGAGGGGCAGACTGAGAAAGGAACCCAGGGAAGAGAGCAGAGGTCTTTCTGCCTGCGACAGTCCTTCATACGGTCAGTCTACGATCACCCACCACGGATGAGCATCAGGAGGATAGAAACGGCCTGTGTCTCTTCTAGCCCATTACCCCTTTGTGCAGCAAAGAGATCAGAATTCTTCTAAAGCAATCTTTTGCTAGAAAACCAAGTGAAAAACAGATGAAACAGCAAGCGTATTTAACTAGTGAACTTTATGATGCTAATTTTAAAAGCAAATTGAAGATTACCTTGGAGGCT
This sequence comes from Eubalaena glacialis, assembly GCF_028564815.1. Classification (NCBI taxonomy): domain Eukaryota; kingdom Metazoa; phylum Chordata; class Mammalia; order Artiodactyla; family Balaenidae; genus Eubalaena; species Eubalaena glacialis. The sequence continues at coordinate 73,933,446 of NC_083732.1, forward strand.
CAGTTTATGAAGCCTTCCCGTGTCCCTGTCTCAGCCCTAACAGGAATGGATGCTAAATCGTTCTTCCATGCTCAGCCTGAGGCCAACTCCAGGTGATGCCACTTCTTCTTAGAACCTACCTCTTCCTGATGTAGGTCAGTCTTTGAGGCCCCGAGTCACAGTGTACATCAAAGATCTATATTCAGCTTTGGACCCAGGTGAGCCTTGGGCTTTACGATATCCTGCACTGGCTCAGCCACCAATTTCTTCCTTTTTACGTAAGAATCTCTTGTGACTTATAGCTCTTGGCCTTTTCCTGACATGTGGTTTGCCTGAAGTGTATTCCCCAGCCAGTTATTAAAGCTGCTTTCTATCCTCTAATGAATAGGCTGCTTCACCTTAGTCAAGTTTGGTGAAGGGGCTCAGGATGTCACCCCAAAATATGCTGCTTTGCCATATTGGTTATTTTGAGCTGAAGGCACTTAAGAAACAGCAAATGCAGGAAAGGATCCCTAATCTCTCCTTTTCTACCTAAAATAGGTCATAAAATTTCCCATGAGAAAGGTACTCTCCCTGTACCAGGAAGAGAAGAACATTCTTATCACCAGAGACTGGGAGTCAAGTCGAAATGGATCTGTACAGCCAAACCCAAAATAACTCCTGTCTTCCATCAGTTTCCCCATTTCTTCCTAGTCACTGTTCCACAATTCACATAACTTAAGTCCCTTTGTCTTATCACATCCCCACTTGGCCTTTTGGTAAGCTTTCTGGTCTAAAAGCTTCTTTGGGTCTTCATTTTCCTTTTGAAAACTCCCATGTACATGAAAAAAAAAAAAAGTATGCTTTTCTCCTGTTAATCTGCCTTATGTCAGTTTTATTCTTAGGCCCAGCCACAGAAACTAAGAGGGTAGGAAGAAGTTTTTCCTCCCCTACGGAGGCAAGTAGCTTCTTTTTCTGGACACTGTGATTCACTTCTGTCTCCTCTCTCCTATCCTGGGTGGCCTCTGGGCCTCTCACTCCCCACCCACCGACTCCCCAGAAAACACCAACAGAGTGATTAAGATAATTAACAAGTCAACATAGAGGGGTCAAAGAAAAGTTCAAATTGATCATCAAAAAATATTCAATCTGTGAGCAACTTCCAAGAAATACAATAAAATGGGGAACTGCAGTTTTGGAAGGAGAATGGGCTTTGGAATCAGAATTCTTGGAATTATGACTCATCAGCTGAATGATTTTGGGCAAAACACGAGTAGGCCTCTGAGCCTCAGTTTCCTCACTAGTAGGGTGGGCATAAAATTTCTCCTTCCAGGAGTGAAATGTGGCTCAAATTGGAAAATGAATGTGAAAGTATCTTGCAAATTAAAAGCCTTATAAAATGTAATTTTATTATTATTATTACTGGGCACAGTATAAATTCTGTAACATGCGAACAACAAATGGAATTTTAGTCAACATTAGCTATACTGTCATACTACCTTAAGTGGTTAACACTCCCAATCAAGACCTCATTATTAAATAGCCAAATGTAAGTCAGTTTGTTTACGATTCAGGATGCAACCACGAAAATAAACCAGTCAAAATCCTATTTATTTAACTTGTTCGAAATGTTCTGATATATAAGGGACAGTATCTTTTAAATTAAGAAATTCCTATCAGATGTATGCCTACTGTCAGTAAACTAAAAAAATTAAATCCTGTACAAACATCGACTTCTAGCTTGAAAAACTAAGTACATGAGAGGTAAGGGTGAGAGAGCACGACAGGAAGAAAAAAAGGCAAAGCAGAAAATCACTAACTCTGATGCGGGGGTGGGGTGGAATACTGAGGGATTCATACATTTAGTGGCATGCCATCTTATAAGGATAAGTAATGTTTCTTTTTCATTAATTTTCTCCTTAATTAGCTGGCTTTAAAAGCATTACCTGAATTACTGCTAAAAACTGTTGCCAGTATTAATGAGTTTTATTTTTCAAAACAATATAAGAGTGGAAAACTGTTTGTAACCAAAAGAAAAATACATCTCCAAACTGACGCCTCACTGGTCTCAGTGAATCATGTCATACCACTGTCGCCATGATCTAGGGATACAAAGGGACAGCAAGTAGAGAACTTACGATTGTTTTAGCCTTTAGCTATAACTTCAAGTTTACAGGAAATAAAAGCGATTAGAGAACAAGCTAACCACCACTACATGGCAGACCAAGTTGCTTCTGCAAGGCAGTGCCATGAAAAAATGCGCTAGATCAAGGGGTTGGCAAGCTACGGCCCGCGCGCCATTGCCTATTTTTGTTTGCCCCTAAGGTAAGAATCGTTCTTTTAAAAGTTGAAAAAAAAAAGTCAAAAGAAGAATAGCTCTTATGCCATGTAAAAATTATAAGAAACTAAGGTTTCACAGTGTTCACAAAGTTTTATTGGAACATGGCCACACCCATTTGTTTATATAGTATCTATCTATGGCTGTTTTTGAGTGACAGGTCAGAGTTGAGTAGTTGCAACAGAGATATATGGCCTGCAAAATAAAAAATATATACCATATGACCCTTTAAGGGAAAGCTGGCCAATTTCTGTGCTAGATTAAAAATCTGAAGGACACTCAAATGCATGGCTCCAGATTGGATATTGTTTTGGACAAGACCACCTTGTAAAAGAGGCTCCAGAGAGATCCTTTGCCCCTTCTTCCATGTGAGGACACAGTGAGAGGGCACCAGCCACAAACCAGGAAGAGGGTCCTCACCAGAACGTAATCATGCTGGCACTCTGATCTTAGATTTCCCAGCCTCCAGAACTGTGAGAAATATATTTCTGTTGTTTATAAGCTACCCAGTCTGTGCTATTTTGTTACAACAGCTCAAAACAGACTAAGACAATCTATGACATCACCTTCTCTCTCAATCTGTATATACCAAGTAGGCGGATTTTATCTCCTAACCTCTCAATCTGTGCACTCTTTTCCATCTCCACTACCACCATAACACTTGAAGCAACCAACTCCAGCTTGGATGCTACTCTGACCCACTTTCATTCTGTTCTCCACCTGACTGAAGGTTTCTTTTCATTCATAAATCAGATCATGGTACTCTTACCTGTCACTCCGGATACATCCTTAACATGGTAGGATCTTAGCTCTGCAAACCTCTAGCTGATTCTGTACAATTCTCCCTCCTCCCTCAACCCCTTCCCCATTTCTCTCTGCTCCAGACCCACTGGTCTTCTTTCAGTTTCTCAAAAGTGCTATGCACCCTCCTGCCACAGAATGTTTGCACAGGCTGTTGTATTTGGAACCTTCCCCCTGCCTTTCTTTGCCTACTTAACTCTTAATCTTTCAGAGCTCAGTCCAAGTGACACTTCCTCAAGGAAGCCTTTTCTGACCTCCCAGTCTAAGTTCTGTTCCTCATCAAATGCCCAGAGAACCATATTCCTTTTCTTCAGTGCCCTCTTCTCTGTCACTGTGGTAAAGTCATTAGTGCACTTAAAAGGCTGTCTTCACCACTAGACTGTAACCTAGTTTCTACCTACCACTGAGTCTTAGCATTTAGCACATCAGGTGGCACACAGCAGAGATTCAGTAAATATTTGTAGAATGAATGAATGAATGACCAGGTTGCTCAAGGGAATCCAAGACAGGGAATAGAAAATAAGGTCCAGTCCCTAGCGAGATGGGATTTGTAAGAGGTGGCCAGCAGCCCCAATCAGCCTGCTTCTAGGGACACAGGGCAGGATCAGAATCCCGTTAAAATAACACAACTATAGATAAATCTTAGATACCTAATAGCCCCCAGCTGGTTGACCCCAAGGAGTAGTTGCTACTAATTACTGCCAGCTGCTCACTGGCTCATTTGGTGGGAGGGAGCGCAGAGGCTACTAGATAGGAATCACCTTAAACCTATGCTTCTCAAACGAGGGGTATTCCAGAGAGTATGTAACACCCTGAGATTCCCTGGAGTATCAATTTTACTTTGGAAGATTTAGGGGATAAAATATCTTTTAATTTTAAAAGGACACTATGTTATTTCAAAGTTAAACACAAGACATCCAAAGAAATTTTGTAAATGCATCAAGATTTACACATCACTGCTGCCACCCCATCACCCCTGGGGTATACTCCACTCTATGTCCTTAAGTGACCTTTGGTGGGTGAGTTTCAGAGCATGAACCAGCCAGCATTGAAAAGGGGGCTTCCACCCCATCCCAAGTTCTATCACGTTGCAATGATTTAAGCATAGATTCTTACTGCTATTCAGACTGAGGATATAGTCATCTGTGGTATGATACTCAATGTCACAGAAATTAGTCTCAAGTATAACCGAGGACACAATGTTGAAGTGTCCTCTAGGAGGGAGCAATGTTTCCTATAAAACACAAATACATCTGCTTCCCGCCCTCCTTCCCCACATTAGAAACACTGGTTGTAGTTGTAAGGGGCAGCCATTGGTTATGCAATTTGAGAAGGGGGAAATTTAGGATTACAACCTGGTGATAGTCAGCTGTCCTAAATCAAAATCTAAGGCTGCTCTTATAACACTGACTTAATTTTTCTATTATTATTATTAAATTTTAAAAATTTTGGCCGTGCCAGGCGTCTTGTGGGATATTAGTTGCCTGACTAGGGATTGAACCCGGGCAATGGCAATAAAATCGCCGAATCCCAACCACTAGACCACCAGGGAACTTCCTCCACTGGTTTAATTCTTCATGCAACTGTTCCATGTAAAGCTTGTTCATGGACCAATTGTCCATGGGCCTAATATGTTGTTTTCCAAAGTACTGCTCATGACTATTTTGGGCAGAGATTTGTGTAGTGGGTCATAGGCAGAACTTTTTAAATGGCATGGAATAAATATTAACTATCAGTAAGTCACAAAACAAAGATAGAATGTATAGTATGATTCCATTTTTGTTGTAAAAAAGACAAACACATCGGATATGTTTGCATATTTTTATGATTCTGTATAAATTTTAAAATATGGGAAGGATATAAACTTTAGACACCGGTTACCTCAGGAGAGTGGAAATGAAGGAGAGCATACAAAAAAAAAATTGTTCCAATTAAACCCACCTTCTTTAAGAAGTCTTTTCTAGCTTATCTGGTTGAGATTCCTTTATAAATTTTCTTACGAACTTAGTACTAAAATAACACATCTTGTTTTACCCACTCATTCATACTTCCATTGAACAGTCACTGTACTAAGACCCTGGGAAACAAAGATAAATACCACCAAGTATCTGCCTTAAAAGAGTGTGGTCTAGTAGGAAAGGCAGATACATATTTTAATTGTAAAATAACGGGGTAAAGTAAAGGGTAGAGTTATGTAATCTTAAAGAACAGGTAAAAATCAAACAGGCAAGAGGATATTAGAGGCAGAGGGGACATTACGACCCCAAACTGCCACTCTAAAACCTTATCATAGGCAAGAAACAGCACCTCCAAGTCTTTATAGAGCATAAAAAGGATAAGGCCGGAAAAGTGGGCAGGACCAGACCACAGAAAGGCTCTGTATGCTATGTTAAGGCACTTCAACTGTCCTGAGGACAGTGACTGAAAGATTTGAAGCACAAGAAAAATGTAGCTGACTTGGTTTTTATAAAGACCACTCTGGAGGCTACATAGAGGATGGATTTAAGGAGACAAAACCTGAGGCAGGGATTTAGTTTTTTTATTACAATACAAACACAAACCTTTAAAAGAAAAACATAATTGTCTTTTCTTTGTGGGGTGTTTCATGGCTCTTACCCCATCTCCCCCATCAATTATATCACAGATTGCAATAAACAGGCTGAGAGACACCACACCTGGAAAGTGTCTAAACCTCTGATGACCTTCCCATCCCCCAACCCCACCCCAGGCTCTCCCACAGCATTTTTAAAAACCTCTTTTGTGGCACTTTAACAATGTGCCACTTAAACATTCTCCCCTGCATTTGCTTTGACTGTACATACCTCTCCAGTCTGAAAACTAACTGCACCACTGGATTCTTTTTATAATTCCACATACTTAGCAAAATGTCTCTGTAAAAAATATTGTCTAAAGTAACTTTTAGATCTAAGTTTATAATCCTCTCTCCTGAGTGCCAGACATTTCCAATTGCCCAGTAAATGTCTCCACCAGGATGTCCTGTAAGAATCTCAAATTTAGCCTAATCCAAATGGATCTCGTTACATCTCCCACCCACTGCCAAACTACCCATGCTTCCATTTCATGTTTAGGTATTTATCCCAACACCGAGTCATCTCTGACTGTTCACTCTTCCTTACCTGCCATAAACACTCAGCTGCTAAATGCTGCATATGTACCTCTCTTCCATTTCTCTCTCCCTTTTCCAGTGCCCTTGTTCAAGCTCTGAAATGCTTCCCTGTCTCTCCCTATGACCCACCAAACCTACACAACAGCTGTCAGGATTACCTTACTAAAGCAGAGACGTGATCACTGTCGTTTTCCACCTTCATGTAGCTGGAAACTTCACAAAGACAAGGATCATGCCCAGCTTTACCCACTGCTATATCCCATAGCTCAAGGCTCCCAATATGTAACTGGCATTCAATGATTTACTTAATGAATGCTCCTTGTCAAAAGCCTTCAGTGAAGCTCTACTCTATACACAGAAAATTAAACTCAGGAACACATTCGAGTTCCAAGTCACCCTTCCAATCCTAGCTCTTACAACCTCCCCCAGGCTTTCCTAAGTCTGGTACTAAATATGCTTACTCCTTTAGTTCCTGTCGAATTCTCCATCTCTTGTTCTACCGATGCCGAATGGATTATTTACTTGCCAAGTATAAAACTTGTTTCACTTTCCACTGTGTATGTCCTCCAGTTCCCCCACCAGATGGTGATGCCAGCAGAGCAGGGGCCGTGTCTGTGTTCCTAGGCCCGTGCCTGGCCCACCAGAGGCGCCCAGTAACTGTGATATGAACTGTGATATGAATTAGTGAGTCAACGAGTCCCTCGAAGCCATCCTCCTCTCCGCCAAGAAAACGGGAAACCGCGGGGAGGTGCACGTGGGATGGAGGGGAATACAGTGACAGGCCTTTCGTTTGCTTTTTAGTAGTTTTGCTTCCTTTTTTTTTTATTGAACACAACACATATGTTGGAAAGAGCATAAATCGTAACTGCGCAGCTCGTGAATTTTCACAATCACACCCGTGAAGCCAGCACCCATACTGAGATCCAGAACATTACCGACACCCAGAAGCCTCCCCGCACCCTCCTCCACGGAGTGCACTTTCAACCCTCAAAAAGCCGGAGACCTCACGTCCTGGGCCCTGTGGCCGCGGTGCGCGAGTCCCGGGAACCGAAAGAAAGGCCCCAAACCCGGGGAAAGTCTTACCTACGAATTTGAAACGACTCATGACTGCAGCCCCGGCTCCTCCCTGACGGAAGCGGAAGCGGCAGTCCGTCGCCCCGCCCCTCCGGCAGCCCCGCCCCCTCGCCGCCGACGTCCGGTTTCCCCGGAGCCCCTGCGGCCGCTGAAGGTGAACCGGCAGACATGGCGTTCTCGGCGCCGGCTGCCTACCTGACCCACCAGCAGAAGGTGCTGCGGCTTTATAAGCGGGCGCTGCGCCACCTGGAGTCGTGGTGCATTCACAGGTGGGCGAGGGGGACCCAGGGCGCGGGGAGGTGACCTCGGGGGCCACCACAGAGGCTGAGAGGCTCTGGGGACCGAGCGGCTCAAGGACTTCTGGGACGGGGTGGGAAGGCGGCCCCTTGCCCCGCGGAGCCCTCCCCTAGACCCGGGTTCGAATGCAGGTTTCGTCGCCCACATCTGGGACACTTTGAAGACTTGTTTATCTGGCCCGGGCCTCAGTTTTCTAATCAGGAAAACGGACGCGGGACCCAGCGCAGAGGGTTGCATGACGACTAAGAGAAAGGAAGTGCCAAAAATGGAAATGGTCATGCCTCCAGCGCTCACTAAATAATAGCTTCCTTCGTGACCTTCTCGTTCCTGGTACTGGCAGTAATAATAAATGCGTTATTTAGTCCTCACAACTCTGGGTGTTAGGGGTTATTTAGCCTTATTTTATAGATGAGAAAATAAGAGGCTAAAATAAGAGGCAAGAGACTGATTTGCTCAAGGCCCAGCAGCTGGTAAGTGGCCGAGCCAGGATTAAAACTCAGGTGTCTTAACTCCAACACATCATCATCACCCCTCCCATCAGCTTTCCTCTTTTTAGCTTCATTCAGTCCTTTTCATTAGCTTCACATCCCACATAATTCTTTACCTCCCACATAATTCTCTTCTTCTTTCCTTCCTCTGTCCATCTGGGACTAGTCTTAGAACACAGTCTTAAAACATTTAGGTTTTCGTGATCTAGATGCAATGCATGGTGGGGTGACAACCCAAGATGTATGAATGCCAGGCCTCCATGCCCTTAGCAGAATCCTAAAACCTCGTCCCAGGAGAAGGGCTTCTGAGAAAAACCTCTAAACAATGGGAAACTGAGTATGTCTGGAAGAGTTGTGGAGAGGATCCTGGAAGCCCAGATTGTATATTTGGGATTATTGTAAAGTCATCGACCTACTTTTCTTTGCTAGGCAGGAAGATGGCCAGGTTCAAGGCTGTAGGGTTAGTTACTTCCCTAATTTTTTTATTCATCTGACAATTTGCAATTCAGGTTCTATGGTGGCTGACAAATAAAAGTTAATAAGGCTTCTTTCTCAGCTGTAACAATTTATGGATTAATGAGGAAGATGGACATATAAACAAACAGATAACATAGAGAATTACCTTTCATAAGGATGAAAGAAGTCAAGCCATCAGGAATTCAGGTAGTGCTGAACTACATCTGAGAATATTAATATTATCTTGGAGGAAAGGATAAAAGTAGTTACTATGATAACACTGACTTGTCACTTCTTTAAATCTCACATCTTTTCTCAGTACTTGCCTGATTTTTTTCCTTCCATTTGCCCTCATAGCACTATTTGTTCTGCATGGGTCCATCCTAGGCCCTTGGTCATTGCTGTGTATACTTTGGGCAGCCTCATCTAACGCTAGGACTTGAGTTACCACCTATGCTCACTTGTCTGTAGGGCTGTATTTCCAGCTGTTTGCTAGATTACCTACAGTTCTCTAAAAGTGAACGTATTTTTCTTTTCACTACCTCATTTTGATTCTCTTCCCAAATTCCCTGCCTCAGCTAATGGCATTACTAGTAATACAGTCACTCAGCTTTAAGTCTTAGCATTATTTTCAAGTACTCCCTACTTACCCCTCTGCCAGCGACATACATACTTGTATGCCGTTGGACACTGATTTTTGTAAATTCACTCCCCAGTGAAATAATATTCGTAGCTTACGTTGGGCACTAAGGATGTACTAAGCACTGTCTGAAGTGTGCTGATATGTTTTAGCTTATCCAATCTTTAGGACAACCTTAAGATACAGGTAATGTTATTAACTCTTTTATGGAGGAGGAACCCATGGCCTAAAGACTTTAAATAATTTACCCTAGGTTACACAGCTAGGAACTGCAGAGCTGAAACAGTCTTAAGCTATCTGACTCCATAGCCTACTCTTGTAACTTTGTAGTCTAAATATTTTTCTCTCGTCACCATCCATCACTGTTGCCTGCTTCAAGCCCTTGTCATCTGTGGCCTGGATTATCAAAGCCCCATTACTACTGAGCCATAAAAAAGAATGAAATAATGCCATTTGCAGCAACATGGATGGACCTAGAGATTATATATTAAGTGAAGTAAGTCAAACGGAAAGATAAATATCACTTATATGTGGAATCTGAAATAAGGTACAAATGAACTTAATTACAAAACAGAAACAGACTCACAGACAAAGAAAAATTTATGGTTACCAAAGGGGAAATTGGGGGGAGGGATAAATTAAGAGTTTGGAATTAGCAGATACAGACTACTGTATATAAACTAAACAACAGGGTCCTACTGGATAGCACAGGGAACTATATTTAATATCTTGTGATAAACTATAATGGAAAAGAATATGGAAAAGTATATGTATGTATGTATAACGGAATCACTTTGCTGTACACCAGAAACTAACACAACATTGTAAATCAACTACAATAAAAAAAAAAATAAAAAAAAATTTTAAAGCCCCGTAAATGATCTCTGCCCATGGTTTCTTCTAGAACCTGACCGAAACTTGCCTAAGGTCAGGCAGCTAGTGTCAGAGTCAGAATTCAAACCCAGGTCTGTCTGATTTGAGCACCACTCTTTGCACCATGTATCAGTAATACGTGCCTTCTACATCTTTGTGTCTCCAGAATTTAGCACAGTGCCTAGCACAAGGTAGGAGGAAATGCAGTAAGTTGTCATTGAATGAATGTTGAATGATCCTACAGAGGCTATAGAGGAGACAGGGGAAAGGGGTTAGGTTGTATTTATCAGTAATACAGTAGCTTTTTGTTGCTGGTGTTTGGGGGGCTGCCAGGGAAGCCGTCGTAATGATGCGGCTGCTCCATTGACAGGGTCCAGGGAGGGGCTGGGAAGTCACGCTACTCACCTGAAAGGTGTTAGTGGAAGTACCGCCTCTTGTCAGACAGTAATACTGCCTGATTGGGTAGATAACATTTCTAATCTCCAAAATTATTTTGGTTTAAGGGACAAATACCGGTACTTTGCTTGTTTGATGAGAGCTCGGTTTGATGAACATAAGAATGAAAAGGACATGGTGAAGGCTACCCAGCTGCTGAGGGAGGCAGAGGAAGAGTTCTGGCACTGTCAGCATCCTCAGCCATACATCTTCCCTGAGTCTCCTGGGGGCACCTCCTACGAGAGATACGAGTGTTACAAGGTAGGTGAGGACCACAGGTGTCTCAAATCCCGAACCTCAGCCTTGGAAACCACTTGCCCTTTTAGGGACAGCTAGGACATTTCTTTCCTGACAGTTACACTTTTTTTTTTTCAGTGTCAGTTTTCTCTCTCCCAGATGCCATCACGACTTTTCTTTCCAAATTCAGTGCCAAGGTCTTGCAGTAAACTTTCCGGCAAAGCAAAGTGCTAAAGGAATTGGTAAATAACTCATTTTTGGACCCTAAAGTTAACCAATTTCAATTGGTGCTTAGTATTCTAAGTGATATTTCCAAATAACATACAGCCACGTTGGATCTTTAGAGAACTCAGGTAGGGGAGGAATGATGCCAGTTCTCTTTGGACTGACCTTGCTGTTTTTCATCCCTAGGCTGTTTCACTCTAAGGCATTCTCCTTTGTCTCGGTCCTCTGCTGTTCATTGCTTAGTGTCAGAAACAGTCTGGTACCTGGAATGGTTATAAAAATGCACCTTGATTTTTGTCTTCTGTCTCTTGAGCAGGCCCTACCCGTGACATGTAAATGTGTCCTGTGGAATGACGATGTGATTTCCTCTCCTGACAGGTTCCCGAGTGGTGCTTAGATGACTGGCATCCTTCCGAGAAGGCAATGTATCCTGATTACTTTGCCAAGAGAGAGCAGTGGAAGAAACTGCGGAGAGAAAGCTGGGAGCGAGAGGTGAGTCTTGCCTGTTTTACCATGTAGTTTGGCCCACATGGTCAACACCTGGAAGGAGCTGAGGTTTGGTTCCCCATGTGCAGAGGTCCAGATTCCAGCTCCAACAGTTACTCTGGTTCCTTGCCTCTCAGATATACTTTCTCTTTCAAGTGTGTTAAATGTAACATTTACAGCCATCTTAGAAATAGGTTAAAATGTGTTCCCTGGTCTTTTGGCTTTTCTGTTCTCTGATTTTGCTTCTTCCCTCCCCCTCCATAGTCCTCTGCCTGACCTTGCTCTACCCTACAGTCCCTTAACCTTCTCCACCAGCACCTTGGGTATTTTTCCACTCATGATGTCTGATTTATATTTTTAAAAAGTCAATCTTGCTGTAGTGTGAAAAATATATTGGAGAGGGCAAGTGGAGAATTGGAGAGACCAGTTTGGGATTATTGCAGTAGATTAGTCCAAAGATTATGGAAACTAGCACTAGGGTGGATGCAGTGGATATGGAAGGAAGTAGATTCAGGATATTGTCTGCAGGGGTGTGAAGAGTGATTGGATGGGGGGTGGGGGCGGGGGGTAGTGAAGGACAGGGAAGAATCAAGAATGATTTCCAGGTTTTAAGCTTCAACATCTGGAGGTTGGTGGTGGTGTTTATTGAGATAGGGAAGAGGGGGAAAAAACAGATGTCAAAGGGACAATCAAGTGTTCAGTTTTAAATGTTAAATTTACGAATGTTAAATTTGAGAATCCTGTGAGACATCAGGTGCAGGTGTCAGAGGGTGACTTTGGAGGTACGAATCTGGAACTCAACTCAAAGGAGAGATTTGAGCTCAAAATAGAAATGCGGGAGTTATCAGTTGTTTTAAAAGCCACGGAATGAGGGCCTCTTCTGGGTGCCCTCTCCCCAGTAAAGGAAGTGGAGGGAAAGCCACAGAAATGTTTGAGATCCTTAGATCCAAGAGAAAGTGTTTCAAGAATGGCTGGGGGACTTCCCTGGCGGCCCAGCGGTTAAGACTCTGCACTTCCACTGCAGGGGACATGGGTTCGATCCCTGGTGGGGGAACTAAGATCCCACATGCTGCACCACACGGCCAAAACAAAAAACAAAAAAAAACAAGAATGGCTGGGGCCAAGTCATCTTTGATTTGATGGAATAGAGTGAGTACTGGAAATAACATCCAAAGGTTTTGGCTACAGGAAGGGCATTAGTGGCCTTGATTAGAGCCATTTCTATCACACAAAGACTGATCAGAAGGTGAGGAAGAGTAAACAGGAGGGAGTGATGACTCTTGAGAAGATTTCCTGAGGAGAACGAAGAAATGGGGCAGTAACTGGAGGCCGAGGGATTACTTTCTTTTAAGATAAATGATGCGTATATGCTGATTAGATCTGGGGTGAGGGAGAAATTGGTAATGCTGAAGAGAGGTGGAATAGGTACAGAAGGAAAGTTTTTGAGAAGAGGGGTGGGATCCCAAGCATGTGCGGGGGCCTTTGGAAGGAGAAGGGATTCTTCCTCCATTCTAATTGGACAAAAGATGTGTATAAATACATTTGGGTTAGAAGTTTTGATGATGGGGAAATGACAGACTTCGATGTGATGGCTTCTGTTTTTTAAGTGAAGTCAGGAAAAGCCAGGAAGTGGGCAAAGCATGTTTGGAGAATGTGGAAAAGGTGTGATAATCGTGGGCAGAGGATGCGCTTGCTGGAGAACAGTAGTAAGATTGCCACGTGGTGGTGAAGGCCCATGTGAAGTTGGGAATAATTAACATGTTGTGACACCAGTTTGTTCCAGTATTTTTTTTCTCTTTAGCAATACTAAACTTTATGGTTGCAGGTTTGAAGGTAGACGGTGTGGTTGTCCACTGTCAAGAGTGACGAGGAACTTATTCAAGAGGGAGTGATTGTCGTGATGGAATGTAGCTGGATAAAGGAGGGAAGTAGACAGGGAGGCTGATGCAGAAAGCAGGGCAAGTTGGGTGTGAGGACCTGTGAACTGGCAGCATCTGTGAGTTTCAAGAATTACTTTCAAGGCGGCATTTAAGCAAATGAGCTGGAAGGGGACGCTGGTTGGATAGTGGGTTACTTAAATTCATGCTTTTGTGACCAAGGAGGGCAGTGTTTTCTAGGAAGTATGTCAGCATTTGGGAACTCGAGGCATATTTATTCATGGAGAGCAGCAGATTCATCCCGCAGTTGATCACTGTGATGACCACTTCTCCCCAAAACATTCCTCCTTTACCAATTCCATCTCTTTGACATTATTAAACAGCACATGTGCTTGAGGCTCAGATTAGCCACAATCCAGAGTTGGTTTTTCTGGAGGAAGCTTCAAAAAATCATGGATCTGGAAAGTGGGTGTCTTAGGTCTCCTCCTCTGTTAGGACAGTGATGGTCTCGGAGATCGCTGGAAAAGGGGTAGCTGGGCAGTGGGGGCAGAACTGAGCACACTTGTACCTGTGATTTCATGTTATTTCTTGTCCTCATTGCTATTTGGGGGGCTTTTAAATTAACATCCCTAATGTATTCAAATTGAAGTTTCTTAATAGTGCTTTTGGAGACCTCTTAGCTGAGACACAAAAATAAACATTTTTGGGGGGAAAGAGGTGGGGGGACCATAACAAGGGGGAATTGGAATGGTTATTGTCAGGGTTTTGCTTAATTAGTAAGAGGTGGGGTAGGAGGGTTTGTTCTCAGCATTGCTGTTTTAAGAATGGGAAAACATTTAAGGAGAACAGCTTTTGTGTCCGAGTTAAAATGTGGGCATAAAGATAATGCAGGTATAGAGTCCCTCCCATCAAGCCTCTTAGATAGCCTCATCCACCAGAGGGCAGAGAGCAGAAGCAAGAAGAACTACAATCCTGCAGCCTGTGGAACAAAAACCACATTTACGGAAAGACAGACAAGATGAAAAGGCAGAGGGCTCTGTACCAGATGAAGGAACAAGATAAAACCCCAGAAAAACAACTAAATGAAGTGGAGATAGGCAACCTTCCAGAAAAAGAATTCAGAATAATGACACTGAAGATGATCCAGGACCTCATAAATAGAATGGAAGCAAAGATCGAGAAGATGCAAGAAATGTTTAACAAAGACCTAGAAGAATTAAAGAACAAACAAACAGAGATGAACAATACAGTAATTGAAATGAAAACTACACTAGAAGGAATCAATAGCAGAATAACTGAGGCCAAAGAATGGATAAGTGACCTGGAAGACAGAATGGTGGGATTCACTGCTGCGGAACAGAATAAAGAAAAAAGAATGAAAAGAAATGAAGACAGCCTAAGAGACCTCTGGGACAACGTTAAACGCAACGACATTTGCATTATAGGGGTCCCAGAAGGAAAAGGGAGAGAGAAAGGACCAGAGAAAAGAGATTATAGTCGAAAATTCTCTAACATGGAAAAGAAAATAGCCACCCAAGTCCAGGAAGCGCAGAGAGTCCCATACAGGATAAACCCAAGGAGAAACATGCCAAGACACATAGTAATCAAACTGGCAAAAATTAAAGACAAATTATTGAAAGCAGCAAGGGAAAAATGAAAAATAACATACGAGGGAACTCCCATAAGGTTAACAGCTGATTTCTCAGCAGAAACTCTACAAGCCAGAAGGGAGTGGCATGATATAATTAAAGTGATGAAAGGGAAGAACCTACAACCAAGATTACTCTACCCAGCAAGGATCTCATTCAGATTTGAAGGAGAAATCAGAAGCTTTACAGACAAGCAAAAGCTAAGAGAATTCAGCACCACCAAACCAGCTCTACCACAAATGCTAAAGGAACTTCTCTAAGTGGGAAACATAAAAGAAAAGGATCTACAAAAACAAACCCCAAACAATTAAGAAAATGGTCATAGGAACATACATATTGATAATTACCTTAAACGTGAATGGATTAAATGCTCCAGCCAAAAGACACAGGCTTGCTGAATGGATACAAAAACAAGACCCATCTATATGCTGTCTACAAGAGACCCACTTCAGACCTAGGGACACATACAGACTGAAAGTGAGGGGATGGAAAAAGATATTCCATGCAAATGGAAATCAAAAGAAAGCTGGAGTAGCTATACTCATATCAGATAAAATAGAGTTTAAAATAAAGAATGTTACAAGAGACAAGGAAGGACACTACATAAAAAAAAAAGAATGCAGGTATATACAAACAACACTTTTCAGTAGTGAGGATCAGGGTGTGTCATGTGACACAGTAGAAACAATGCCACTTCCCTGTAGCAGAGAGATTGGACAGTCAGTTCCACTCCTTTTCTAATTGTTCCTTCCTTACCCCCCCTTCTAGGTTAAGCAGCTGCAGGAGGAAACCCCGCTTGGTGGTGCCAGAACTGAAGCTTTGCCCCCAGCCCGAAAGGAAGGTGATTTGCCCCCACTGTGGTGGCATGTTGTGACCAGGCCCCGGGAGCAGCCCATGTAGAGAAAGAGAGGAAGATGCCTCACCAGTCACGCTTGCAAGTGAAATAAGTTACAGGACATACGCTTGCCCTAATAAAATAACTCCATATGGTATGACTGACGTGTTCTTCTGAGGAGTAACGTGATGCCAGGTGACTGGGCCACTGTCGTTTTCTTAGCAGTTGTGCATATAAAGAAAAGTACCTGAAACGTAGTCAGATGTATTCTGTTCTTCCCCATTAAGTCATATTGATAACACATGCTATCGAGGGAAAACTGCAGCAGAACCAGATACAAGATTTACTCTGAAGATTTAGTTGAACAAACTTGAGTTGAAGGCTTAAACTAGCTATAGTGACTGGAGGGCATAAGCCAAGAAGAGGCATGCCAATACTGAGGACATAAGATACCTTTTCTGTTTTCTAGATTCCACTAATGGAATTTTAGCTCTGATTGATTAAAGGACTACTCCAAGAAGCACGCATTCAGCAAATAAGCATGGAGTTTATGGGGTTCTCAGGAGTGGAGTTTGATGGCATCCAATGTGGATGACACTTTTGTGACACTTATTTTGGAGGCAGTTTTCCAGCTTTGCTCCCTCTACCGTAGCTTGGATTGTCTGCAGACACAAAGGTAAGGGTAGCAGAACTCTAAATGTTTGAAGTTTATTTTTTGAAGGGTAAAGCCATTTTTAAAGCTCAAGCAAGCCCAGCTAGTTTTAGTTCTTGGTAACTCACTGTTCAGGCAACTAGTGTTCTTAAAGTGCACAAAAATGATGTTGTCAGTTTTCTAAGCTCAATCTGAGTCTCAGTCCATTTTCTAACACTTCACTAAGACCTCCACCTGAATTTTAATAAGACTTGAAATGCAGGGCTTTTTTTTTCTAGTGGTTCTTTATTTATAATGTAGGCTGAAGCAACTGATACAAGGTAAAAGGGAGACACGTTACACAATTGTTATTTATACAAGCTTAGAACAAAAAACTGCACAGGGAGAGGTCAACTCTCAGTACAAACTAGCAACTAAACCACAATAATTTACCTTTAGAAACGATTTCTTTATTTTTAGCTGTGACACTGCTTTTACAATATGCAAAAACACAAACAGAACTACCCAAGGCGTTTTGTCACATTCTTTCTACATTGAATTTGGCAACATTTTATATTAAATTTATTCAGATTATACTAACGTTTAAAAACTAAACAAGTGAAAAGCTGTACCAAGGTACAGTTACATCCATTTATTTCAAAGGTTTAAAATACCACTTTTATCTATCGTAATTACCTTGCAGTGATTTCTGCTTTTGCAAAAACCATCTCAAGCATCATATGCACAATGCATCAGCTACTTTTAGTCATCAAGATTGGTGGGCTAAACCACAGGCACTACTGTTGCTTATATTCTGTAAATGGAGCTTGTTTTTCAAAGAAAAAAAGCTTAAACAGTTTCTAATAATCATGCCTTTGCTTGAAAGCCGTAACATAAAATGTTTTTGAGCAATCACAGCAGTGTTAAATGTTAATATAGAGAACACTGACTATACAGGTACGTTTCTTTCACATCCAATGCAGTTATGTATTAAAGCAGAAGATTATGTAATTGAAGATTGGAGCCAACAGAGATCTGCAGGGTCTGTGGGACCCACCAGGCTCCTATTCCTTGAGAGGTTCGGTCCCAAACGAGCACTTCCAACTGACCCGAAGGGGCTGGCTTTCTTTTTTAAACAAACAAACACCATTGCATTCCCCAAACGTGATTCCTTTAAACCTACAAATCTCTGCTGGCTTTAGGGGATGGCCATTATAACAAATTTAACTTTCACTTAGAAAAGAAAAGACAGAAATCCATTCCAAAAAACATTACCTAGAATACAAAAAAAAAGGGACAGTATGGTGGTCAGATTCCCAGTGACGAGAAATAAATCCTCCTCTCTTCGATGTTTAGTATGAAGCCAATTAACTGCCATTATTTAAAAGAAGATAAGAAAAACAAGCCCCCAGACTGGTAAACACATTGGCAAGTTGCTAGACTCCAAGCTGGTTACCCTTGTTAAATCCGCTCCAGTTTTTCCAAAATATTTGGGCTTTTCAGCGCGCCCAGCCTGCTAGGCACGGTTAAGTAAAAGGCATTTGCTATATCTAAGAATTCCCTGCTATCAATCATTTTTAAATGTTTTCACATTTTTAAAACTGCCTTACCCTTCTGGATGTGTTTGGATCCAGTGAAAGTGGGTATAACTAACGGACAAGTAACTGAAGTGGGGGGTTCTATGTCTACCTGGTGGCGGCAGCATGCACGGGACTGGAGGTGGGTGCTGTGTGCAGTCAGGAGCAATTGTGGGAGAAAGGAAGTCCTTAAACACCCTACAGAAACAAACACTGCAATCCAGTGTGGCTTATTCGGATGCATTTACCATGAAGCTACTAGAAATTCAACCTACGAGGCTACTCTTAAATGTAACAGGATCGGCTGTGTTGACAGTGTGCCCCTCCCGCGACCCTCCCCCCAGTCCCAACACAGCCTGCCATTTCCAGAGTTCCCTCACTCCTAATATTGCGCATCAACTGACTCCCGCGTTTCTCATCCCGAATGTAGTATACTTGAATAAGGGTTTTTACCCCTTACCCATTTTGTTTGTACATTACAATAACTTGAATTTGTGTCTAAGCCAGACTACTACAATGCATCTACAAAAGCTTGCAGGAAAGAAAAGAAAAAAAAAAAGCTAAGTATAGTTATCCTTTTTTCTGAAATTACTACTTTGTGGTTCCCCTGCCCGACCTCCCCCCCTTATTATGCATTTAAAATTTTACAAAGACTTGTAAAAAATGGAATTTGGCACCTTCAGAAAAATCAAAAGGGAAACTTAAGATTAAAATGTGCAGAAAGAAAACTCAGTATTTACAAATTAAAAGATCAAGGTTATGTCAGTTACATATGTTGCTTTTAATTCTTATCTAAAGGTGTCGAGTACTTTCAAAAGAGCTGTGTTCTGAGTTGCCTACAAAATCTTTTGTTTGATTACAGATTGGAATGGATCAAGACAAACTAGGTCTTATTAATTAGACAGTTCATTCCCCACTGGCAGCATTTCTTGTGAGCCTAAGAGAGCCTAAGTAAAGCGTGGGGCTGAGCGGTCGTTTGTCGTGGTCTTCTTCAGTTTCACGCCCCTGCGGATGGCGTTCAGCATGTCTTCTCCTTGCGGGGCATCCCTTGGGCTCAGGTCTGCAGGGTCACTCTCTGGAATCTGGCCTGGGGAGGCACTGGCACTTGGGGGATCCCTTTCCTGGTCTTCGGCCTCGCTTTCTGGAATTGCTTGTCTGTGCTCCTCGGGGATGCTCGGCTTCGGGCCTGGAAGAGGAGGGTTGACGGAGGCTTGGCCGCTCCACATTGAGGAGGGCATGCTGGTGCCACCCTGGGGGCCCTCACCCACGGACGGCGACTCGGGGCTGTGCTCACCCCGCTCCTCGGGCCCATCTGGAGGGGCTGGCAACACCCCAGGGAGGTCTGGGACGGTGGGGGTCTTGACAGGGATCACGGGTGTTTTGATGGGGATGGGACCAGCTCCTATGGTCCCCCGGCGGACAGAAGGCTTGGTGGAAGGGGTCCGTCGGATGGTTGCAACCCCTGGGGTGACCATAGTAGGTCCGAGGGTGGTGGGGAGGCCAGCAGTTGAGGCTGGGCGCTTCGCTTGGAACATCCGTCTGTAGGACTGGCTGATGTCACTGTTTCTCGGAATGGTGGAGGATTTGTCAAACTCCTGCTGATCTGCCTCCTGGTCACCACTTACAGAGAAATAATCGTAATCTGAAACTGATCATAGGATCTGATTAGAAATCTCCGAGGCAGTGGCTGTGCTTTTTGATTCTTTTGTGTTGGGAGGACAAAGGGCCCCAGAGGCCAGGTACTTCACCCGCAATCTCATCCCAAGCCTCCCGGGGTTTCCGGGCCAGCCTTAGCAGCCCTCACCATCTAAGAACTCCCTGACAGGGACCGTCGTTTCGTTCACCAAGGGAACGCTGAGCACCAAGCGCAGCGCTGGACACAGCAGCCCCGCACTCAGATACCGCTGAGCGGTGAAGAGTGCAAAACCGCCAGGCCGCAGCGAGGCTACCTCTGAGCGCCTCTGGGAGGAATAAAGGGGGAGGAAAGAGCAAATAACCTCTACAAGCCCTCCAGCCCGGAATTTGACTTGAGAGACAAACCCCACACGGACCATCACAGACCTCACTACCTCCCTCATGACCAACTCTTTAGGCGAGGGCTAGAAAAGCAATGGAGCTACTGGTAATGAGTCTCCGAAAACAAGGCACCATCAGTGAGGGGTGCTTACTTTCTCTCCAAAAATGGGGTCACATGGGAGGGGGAAGCATACAGACGGAACATCGTAGAGCTCGTTTCTGAAGAGCAGGGCTCTGACGTTCGGGTAAGTCCTGTGTGGTGGGGCGGAGCTGTGTGCTGTATGAGGGGTGGTCAGCAGCGTCCCTGGCCGGCTACCAGATGCCAGCATCACCCCCTCCAGTAGTGACCACTAAAAATGTCTCCAGCCGTTGCCAAATGTCCCCTGGGCAGCAAAGTGGCCCTCCACTGAGACCCACTGTCCTAGAGACTTGGACTGAAGGACTGCCGACAGGCTTGGTCAGCTCTCACAGATCTTTCCTAGCGGCTAGCCTGCCATCTTGCTGGCTTGTGTGTGTGTTTGCTGGGGAGGGCGGTGAGGGAGGCAAGTTCATAGAGAATTTGGCTGGAGTTTGGGCTTCAGACTCTGACAGACCTTCGACTCAAACTCCAACTCTGCTGCTTATTGTGTGAACTTGGGCCTCAGTCTCCATGTATGTAAAATGGGGATAAATAGACTTATGACATAAACGATTGTGAAGAATAAATGGGAAAATAAAGAAAGTGCTTGGTACAAAGTGCCAAACACAAATGATGTCGTTACCATTAACAGCATCTGTCTGCCTTCAAATTGGGACATCCCTGTACCCTGATGGTGAAAAACAAACCAAGTTGTGAAATCTGGCCACTTTCCTGCATGGCAGCGACCCGACAACTACAGACGAGCCCTCCAGAGCATTCCAAGATGCTCTACTGTGGCTAGATGGACTCCCGCACGTCTGCCTCCTCCCAGCGGGGAGGGCCCCCTTCCTCACCTGGCACTGCTCAGGAAGCCCGGCTGGAAAGCTCAGGCTCTCCTACCTTGGGAGGGGATGGTGTCCTCGGAGCAGCAGGGGGTGGTGGTCTGGGTGCTGTAGCCGCTGGAGCACTGAAGCGAGTCCCGGCTGCTCCTCTGGGTGTCAAGCTGGAGGCCCCGAGACAGGGCCAGGGCCAGTTCCTCACAAGCCTCCATCTCCTCTCCAGGCTGCAGGTGGGAGGAGAGAGACAGATGAGCCACCGGGGCCGTGAGTCCCCTGATACCCCCAGAGCCTTTCTGCACGCCTCGTCCAGTGGGGGCCTCAACAGGACTCCTATTCTGCTCCCGTGACCGCCACTGTCTGTGGGCCCAGGGGGCTGCCAACTTGCTTGGACCCTACCCAGGCTCTAGAAAGTTCTAGAGTCTAATTCCCATACAAGGCCTTCCCTGGGGGCCTGGCCTTCTAAATGCTGTAGCAGGGAGTAGGGGAAAGGGGCTCGGATCCCTCCAGTTGCTGGCCAGCACGTGGCCCCCGCCAGATCCCGAGGGGCCCAGCCAGCTGTAGAGAACAAGAGCGTCACCCTGGTGGCGGCCGACACGGTCATGCTCCGCGGCCTCTGAGCCTCCTCGGCAGCGGTGGGCGCGCCTCCCGCTGCGACGGGGCCTCCACCGCTGGGGTCTGGCTCTCGCTTGTCTTTGCGGCGCTGAAGGGTGTTCACCAGAGGCTGATCGTAAGGTCCTGGCTTGGCCCAGTCCTAAGTGGAACAAGTGTGGTCAGGCGCCAGGGCCTCTGCCTCCACCGGGAGGCCACAGAAGCCTCCAGACAGCTGCCCGCCCACAGAAGGTAGCTGGTCCCCTCGGGGGAAGCTCAGGCTGGGACAGGCCAGCAGCCCCTCCTCTGCCCTCACCCGGCACTAGAAGAAGGGAGCAGAAAATCCTCTGGGGGTCCCCTGGGTACCTCCCCTTTCCTCACATCCGCCCAAAGACTGAAAACCCGCAACAACAGGGCAGGTAGCTTGAGACTCTTAGTTACAGCCATCAAACAACTGACCAACTGCCTATGGTGTCTGAAGGCACCGGCCAGTGGAGAGCACATCCCCAGGGACCAGGCCCTCCCCTCCCATGTCTGGGGGCCCCCTGCGGGGCCTAGCGGCTCAAATGACCTCACTCGCCTAGAGTGGCCACCAGGGGGGCGCTAAAGGGACTTCAGCCACTCTCCCTGAGGCTGGACCTCACTTCCGGGAACCCGCCCCAGAGGGCGCTTCAGGATGTGCTCTCTGAGGTCCTCACAGAGGAAGGGAAGGCCCCTGGGCCAGAAGAAAGATTCTGAGGGGTCTGAGGGGTCCGCACCACTTGTGAGGGAGGAAGTCAAGGCCTGCTCGCAATGGCGGGCCGCCTAGGGGCCTACTATTCAAATTAGGGACCTCCTCTCCAAATAAAGGTAGACTATCCTCCTGGCATCAATCGGACTTGCTAGGAAACAATATAAAAACTTTTCGTTTTTATATTAAAGCAAACATGTTTTACTATAAACAATTAAGACTAAAAGTCTGCAGGTACTTTTAAGATAAAACATAAGAAGCCACACCACATTTTGGGGCATGGTTCTGTTACCATGGCCCCGTAAGGGTTCAAGGGAACAGTCTGGGGAACATGGCCGAGGAGGACAGCCCCTCCCTGGTGACAGTGACACCCTCAGGAAACCCCCAGGAGGGCAGAACTTGGACTTACAACTTGGGACCGTCATCCCTGCAATGCCGCATCTGGGTCTACTGGGGTCTAACGGGGCTTAACTGGTGTCTCCTAAAGGGAGCGCCTCCAATCTCAGCTCCGTGTGGACATTCCTATCTCAGCGCCGCCTGCTGGTTCCCGGTTCTCCCCGGTGGGGATTTACTTAGGGAGGAGGTGTTATGGGGAAGAAGGCAGAGTGTGAGAGGAAAGGGGTGGGGGGGGGTGGGAATCGTGGGGCAGCAGAGGGGTGAGCACAGAGGCAATGAGGGACGGGGGAGAGGGCGAGAGGAGGGCGGAGAGACACAAACCTTCCAGCTAGGGATCTGAGATGACGGGAACATGCCGGGCCCAATGGTGTAATAATGAGCGTAGTCTGGAAGGTGGGCAGAGGTGACCCGAGGGAGCAGGCGGGAGGCGGGCAGGCAATGAGGGAAAAGGCTCGCCCCTACGGGCCCCACATGGGACTCACTTGATAAACTATAGTGAGAAAACCCGTTAGACAACTGGAAACAAACAAAAAAAGGGAGGAAAAAAGGAAAAAAAAATTAATACAACAGGATGAGTGTGGAGATACAAGACGGCATTGACATTCAAGGGACGGGGGAGATCTGAATATTTGCAAATAAAACAAACATCGGGGCTCTGCCACTCATGGATGGTCCAGGATGTGAGAGAAAAGCCCTACGGTGCAAACAATGCACGCGTATTTGACACCAAGTAAGTATTCAGTTGGGGAAATATTTTATCTACATTTTAGAATAGTTTGGAAATGATCAGTGTCCCTAATGTGTGGTGCTCTCAATGGTTTTCGCTTATTTCACTAATAATTTCATAGTGATGGTGATTCGCTCATCTCATTGTGCAAATTTTTAAATTCAAAAGTGTCAACTGAAAGCTGTTCATTCCAGGTTTCCAAAATCATCACGGTTCAGGAGCAGATTCCAAATCAGGGTGAAGGGTGGGGTGATTGCAACTAAAAGGCAGGAAAGCACACAGCCTCTGACGCAGTGAAGTGTCACATCCAAGGGCACGGTGAAGAGGAGGCCATGGTGGGTGGGGTGCAGGGGAGGGGAAGGGGGGAAGATGGATGACCATCCATGTCCTGGGAAGAAGCCTTCACACCTCCGAGTTCCCCATACCCCTTCCTCTCCCTCTGGACGACCGCAAAGTCATTGCTCAGGGCCAGGCACCCATTCTGGAAAAAGCCCTCAGTCCTGTCCCTCCCTCTGTCCCCAAGCGGGGCCACTCTTGGTGGAGATTTTGAGTTTCCAGGTTCCTGCGGCTGTGCAGGGAGCAGCTGGCAGGGGATGGGGGAGAGGCTGGGACCCCAGCCGGTCACCTTCTCCGTGGACGCCCAGGCGCCCATGGTGGAGCCTGAGCTGACCGAGGTGGGCGAGCTGCACTCGCTCACTGACTGGCAGGTTTCCGAGGCTTCCGAGGAGGCCGAGCTGGACGAGTTCTGCAGCAGGGGAGGGACCACACGAGGGGACCACACGCCACCAAAAAAGAACGGTCATAAAAAATAAAAAGATGGGGGGGGCAGGAGGGGAGAAGGGCACGCACAGAGAGACAGACAAGTATACAGAAGAGGGAAGGATGAGAGAAGCAGAGGGTTAGGGTTATTTTTTCCCCCAAAGCTGCACCCACACAGAGGCTTCCAAGCCCTGGAGAGGAAGCATGAGACCCAGCGAGCCCCAGACCTGCCGGACTGCAAGGCTCCCAGAGCCCCGCCATCTGTGTGTGTGCCTGGCACAGGGGAGTGTGGTCAAGGCGATGGACTCCCTGTGTTCTCTAGGGCCTTTCTTCCTGTGCCATAGGCCCAGGGCCCAAGGGATGCCATGACTTTTACATCTCTCAGGTGTCCAGGCGTTATTGCAAGAAGACTGACCCCCAACTTGGGTTTTTTGCTCCATGTCTGCCTAGAATGGCTCTAATTCCTGGACTCTCTCCCTTCGTCCCATGCAACCTCTGGATGTGGTGGCTTCCAGCTATGAAGCTGCATCTTCACAAGACATGATTTTAGGTCTCTCTGCCTGGGGAGTGATTTTGAGGTTTGAGGCAGTGAAGTCCAGTGGTTAGGGCAATGTTTCCAGTGGCCGTCGTAGGGAGAGATGAAGCATCCTGGCGAGATCTGGGACATCACAGAAAGGAGGCCTGGCTTGCGAAAACATCTCTTCAGCCTGATTTTATTGAACCTCCAGTCCCTGCCAGTCTCCCTGTGTTGGCCAGGGAACCTGCTCCCAGCTCCTAACCTTCGGCAGAGGCAGAGACTGCCTGTTCGTTCACCACTACATCGCGACGTTCTGGTCCTGTCCTAGCACGTGGCAGGTGTTTAAAAGTGCTGAATGGATGAGTGACAATGACCATCTCTTCCATGTAACTGGGTCCCCCAGGATAGTGCTTCGGGCCCACCCAGGTATCTGCTTTAAGTTTTCTTCACTGTTAACTGCAGTCTCATCCCATTTGTATAAGGAAGTCTGCGCCTTCTCTACTATTTCCCTGGAAGTGTCCCTGTATTCACTGGCAAGGAGGCCAGATCCGTGTTTCTGTCCACCCCTTTCACCCGCCAAAGAAAGGTTCCTACAAAAGGACAGATCTTTAGCCTCCCATCCTGCAAGAGCAAGGAACTGAAAAGGCATTCCACAATGCATGCAGCTCCGAGGAGCCCAAGCAAGGCCAGGCCCCATGGTGGAGGTTCTGGCCGCTTCCCCAGCTCGGTGTCTGGTTAGCCATCCAGGATCTGAAGTCTGAAAGTTTAGACTGAAGTCTTTTTTCTGCCACTTCCCAGTCAAGGAACCATGGGCTTAATCTCTCTAAACCTCAATTTTTCTTCATCTTTAGAATAGGGATCAATAATATCTATCAGATGAAGATTAAATGAGATCTTGTGTGTATCTATGTATATAGTGCTTAATCAACTATAAATAAAAATCAGTTATCACTGTAATTTACCAGGACTATTTATTTTGGTTCCTGTAACTCAAATATGTTCAATTTGAAAAAAGAACCAGTAAATCACCCCAGGACTGCAGGTTCATATTTCTTTTGACTTCTACTCATTTTTTTCCTGAAGATCTCCTTGCCTTGATGGAGTGAACGGTTCTAGGCAGGAGCCTAGCTGCACACGTGGTCCCTGACTCCTAGGCACACATGGCACAATTTGAAAAGAGCAGAGTGGAGGAAAACGGGAGAATTCTGAACACATCCTGCCACGTGGCATTCATTTACATCCGTGTACCTGAGGGATCTCCCCCTTTCGGATGTTTGCTCCCTTCCTCCCACCCAAATTAAGGTAACACTACTTTCTCCAGGAGATTGTTCCCTCTGGCCTGTGTGATGTGTACAATTTCCTTAAATTTCCCTTCTGCCTTAAAGGCAGCTGTAATGCCTTTTTAAAAAAATAGAATTCTCAATTAAATTTTGCAGTATCCCTGAGTTTATTAAAACTACCCTGGAGTTGCTAGTCAAGCATATCTTGGGTACCGGCTTTCAGATTTCAGTAAATCCCAACAAGCTGCCTTCTGCTTCCCTCGACATTACTGGAGACAGAAAGCCCACTTCATTCAGCCTGATCCACACACGCACAGCAAGGCTGGAACACAGTTTCTTTTTTTTAGAAAGGAGTGTCAGTGCACAATACTTTGTTAATGTGTCAGTTGTTAAAAACACACACAGAATGACGCTGCACATTAGAAAAGCCTTTGAGGAATTGCAAATCCCTGCTTCCCCTCTGACCACTCTCGCTCTCTGCTTGCAAGACACGCAGGTGCGGTTTAGCGCCACACATAGTGGGGACGGACAGGGGACAGGTGGTGACCCCTCAGAGACTGAGCCAAAGCACCCCAAGCACATCAGGACTTAAAGCTGCAGCTCCTGGCTCCGAGCGTTTCCATCTGAAATTGCGTGTCGACCCCAGGAAGACAGAGAGAGGCCACAGTCCCCGGGTACGGCTGTAAAATGCCAAAAGGAGCACTGGGCTGAGCAGCTCTGGGTTCACCAATGTCAGACATGTCAGGCGAGTGACCTAGGCTCCCAGAACACCTCACATGCTGCTTCTACGTAGAGTGCTCCCCAGAACACTCTGCCAGGGGCACCTTATGGCCAGGGCGGTACAGAAAGGGTGCTGGACCAGTTACCAGAAACCCTGGTTCCAGATCCCCGACCTGCAGGTCACATAACTGTGCAACTCGGGCAAATTGCTTTACATCTCTGAGCCTCCGTTTCCACAACAAAACAGGGATAACAACACTCTGCGTGGTTGTTGGCAGGACTACACAGTTAACACAGGCAGAAGCTCCTAGGATGGTGCCTGGCACACAGGAGATATTCGGTGACTGTCAGGCAAATTGGATACCTGGATGAACAAGACAAGCACGTGACCTTCTGAATCCCAAGGATCTTGAACCAAAGGCTGTGGTCAGCCTCAAAATGTACACGACGGGCTTGGAGCCACCATGCTCCCCAGTGGATGGTGCTGAGAGGCACCCTGGAGGTTCACGTTTCCCGGTGTCTATAGGTCAGGTCGTGCTGCTTACTAATCTAGAGGCCAACCCACTGGCACAAAAAGAGGACAGAGGGGAGCAGGTGAAGGGTGTTCCGATGCCCGGCTCCTGCCTTCTGCTCTGGCTGGACGCCTAGCGCCATCCAACCCAACTGTGGTCGAAGAGACTCAACACCTCCTCTTCTCCCGGGAGCAAGGTGCCAACAGAATTACCTGCGTGGGCTCTGAAGATGCTTTCTCATTCTCAACACAAATCGATAAAAGGAAGCTGAGAGTGCCAGGGCAGGTCTCCAAGGCACTGTTCAATGACAGAATCTCCGCCCCCATTGGCAAATGCCCATTAATTACTACATCACGCTAAGCCGGGCACTTACAGGGACGCCAGGGAGTGGCCAAACCTCTTTGAGTCTGTGTACATGTGAAAACTCCCCAAATCAATGCAGTGACTCAACCATCACCGGCATGATGATTGTAAGCTTCAACCCCCCCACTTATGGTATCTCTCCCTTTAGGGGAGCAGCTCCTCTAGAGATGAGAAATTAAACCAGAGGTTTCCCGTCAGAAGACAGGGGTCTGTCCAAGCCCAGGTCCCTCCCTGGTTCCAGCCACTGAGGGTGGTCCAGGCGCCAGGTGCTGCGGCTGCTCCGGGAGCCAAGGGCCCTTACCTGGTTGGGGGCCTCCGGCGGCATGGGGGATGGCGACTTGGACTGGAAGGCGTCCTGGGAGATGAACCCTGAGTCATGGGAGGACACGCTGGACAGCCTCACGGGCGCCTGCTGGGCCAGGCTGGAGCCGCGGTAGCGGTAGTGTGAGCTGGGCGAGTGCGAGTGGGAGCCGTGGGAGCCGCTGGACCGCGAGTCGCTGCTGTTGACACTGTTCAGGCTGCTGTGGGGGCAGCGGGGGAAGGGGGACAGACGACAGGGGAGAACGACATCACGCAATCAGCCCCCTGCCCCAAGAAGCAGTGCAAACGGCGAGCCATGTTTTCAAAACACCCAATCATGAAGCTAGTAAACAAAACGTTTTTTCCCGTGAGCAAGGGGGGAACACCAGCCACAGAGACTCAGTTCTCCGACAGCACAACGAGGCGTCCTTAGGATGGAGGCCCGTGATTCTAAAGCTCTGCTCTGTCACCTACCACCAAAGCCAGGGGACCCGATGTCCGCGGCATGAAAAGGGCTCATCTCATCTGCTCGCAAAAACTGTGACCCTGAAGCCAAAACCGCTAAGGCTTCAGCATGACCCGGTTGGAACACCCAAGTGTCTCCTTTTGATGGACCATCTGGGTCCAGGAGACCAAAGTCAACCCGGCCGACCATCACTCGGCACCCAGAGACTCCTCAAGGAGTCCCCCGTACAGAATATCAGCAAATCGACTCTCTTTGTGTCCATGTGTTTTACATTTTATTTACAAAGTTGGTGCTTTAATGAATGGCTTGAGCCTGAACACAGGTGTTTCTCTGTTAAAATATCCGTGGGGCCGGCAAACAGAACACCAGGCAAGAGGCAGGCAGCTTTCAGGGACTAAAGGTCATCAATCTAAGCTGTTTGCTTCCAGGATGGAACAGTAAACAGGATTTCAGAAAACGACACACGCCCTCTGGTGTTCTGTCTGCGTTCCATTTCCAGTCTTAAGAGATACGTCCTACACTCTGTCTAATCACTCAGATTACGAAAGCCAGAAAACTGAACAAAGTCTCGTGGTCCAAACAAGCAGAGCTGACATACGAGAGCAGCTGTAGAAGCATCAGAAGGCGTGAAATAAACAACCCATTCTGGCATTAGAATGTTTGTGGTTTCTGCTCCTAAACCCGCAAGAGATTCTTGTCAAATTTTGCAAACTCAGACAGCTAATAAGGTAGTCTAGGGCTGAGTGACTGTTCTCCACCAGAATTACTTGGTGCGAATGTTCCAACAGATATAGGGGAGTGTGCTGGAGGAGATCACTGGGGACATTTGCCAGGGATAATTATCATGAATGTTTGCTTTTCCCCCGTCAGCCAGAAGAGGGCGTTTGGAGACTGACAACAAAGCTCATTGCAATTCCACTGCAGCAAGCTCAGAACTGGTGTTGTCCATGTGACATGATTTTCTATTGAAACTAAAACTGTAGAAAGAAAAGATACTCATGCAGCTTTGTTCTATACTAATCGAGATAAAGTTTTCTTGGTTACCAAACAAAAAACATCCTCAGTAAAAAACTTAAGTAGATGTGTCAATACACACGAACACACACACAGCCCACAAAGGATGACAAGAAACCAACATCTTCAGGTTGCTGAACGTCAGGATGAGCATCTTAAGTCTGAACTTCCTGCTCCGTGTACACTGCACAAGCTCAAATATGAAATGAAACACACACACACGTGTAGAGAGATATTACCAGACACAGATTCGGCAGATCCATCCTGCTTTTTACTCTCAATGCTAATTCACAGGAAGTGGACATTCATTTGGCTTTGAAAAGTCAAAGAAAAAGATTAGCAGGTGAAGTGTACCAAGAAAGGAATGATGCACGAGGATGTTTCCACCCTCACGGGAAGAGAATAAACTTGGCAGTCAGCAAGCCAAGAATGGTGCTGAACAGAAAACTGCCAGAAAACAGCATTGCCAATGGCAGAACTATTCCAATGGATTCTCGCTGTGAGTCACTAGGTAACACTAGTGCTTAACAGAGCAGTGATGGTAGTGGTGGGAGTGGTTAACAGATCAAGAATTCTATTCACTTTATGAAGCCCTGAGACAAAAACTGGGGGCCAAATGAGGGCATGAGCCACTGTGACTGCCTTCACTTGTTATGGCGACAGCAAGATGAGTCTGCACAAGAATCAACCTCTGTTTGCCCTTTTTTTAGCCCATGTGCTTCTTACTCTGCTAAACAGGAAGATCCAATGCGAATTCATAAGATGGGAAAATCAAATCCGTACAACGCACACTGAGCGAGAAAGCTGTGGCCACTAGTCTAAGACCTGATGGGATTTTCCTTATGACCCAAAACTAATCCAGAGACTAAAGAGTGAGACCAAAATCATGATGGGATCCTTTCACCTGATCACCATTTCCTGTTTAAAATGAGCCATTTTAGAGCTCAAGACTGACTCTAATGCTCACATTAGCATACAGAAAAATGCTGTGTCCCCAAAGCAGTGGCCCAGCCCGGCCTCACTTACCTGCAGACACTTGATTTGCGGGACATGGTGGTGCTGGGGGAAGAGGGTGGAGTCTGGTACGACCAACTGTAATCAGAACCTTTCAAGTCCAAAATCACCTAAGGGGACAGAGCCAGGAGGGTAAGCAAGGTATTGAGAAGCGAAACGTTATCTGTCCAATCTTAACAGCCATCATAATGTGGAAATTCTGCCATCATCGAGGAGTGGGGATCAAAGAAAAACATGTTGTTAAGATTTTTTTTTTTAATTAAAGAATCATAGTACAAATCCATCAACGTCACAAACCTTTTTATGAGACAAGCAAAAATATAATTAATACGGAGAGGAGAGGAAAACCATGACATACTCGTCAAAAAAGAAAGAGAAAGATTTACAGTTAGTTACATTAACAATTTATAAGAGCCATTTACACCCAAGGTTAGAATTTGTAGGGTTTTTGCTTACACCACCACATAGACAATAATGGTTTCAGGATGTGTTGATCTTATTACATCTTAGCTACCTGATATTCAATGGTCACTTGTGCCCTGTTTGACCCTTAAAACCTGACAGAATCAAGAGCAAACCAATTCTTTCACAATTACTTCTACATCTGTCTCCCTCACTTGACAAAGAGCTGTTTGAGTATAACGTCTACCTTCCATTCATACAGTAGGTGCTCAATAAATGTCTACTTACTGAATGAATACCTGCAGGCTGTAGTCTGATAAACACAATTTCATAGGATGGAAAATATAAACTCCCAAATTTGTCTTCCTGGTTGGCTCCCAAGGCAGTGATAAGAACTTTATACAAAAGGCAAACGCCAGCACATGATTTATCACCTGTTCCCCCAAATATGTCTCTTCCCACTGGATACAGTGTTAATGTCACATGAACCAAATGAATCAACATTTAAAAAGTCACCTTTTTCATAAGATAAGAGAAATCCTCATGCACTACTTACTTAGAATGGGAGAAATTCAGTGAGAGTGATTCACAATGATGACCAAGGTACACCACTGTCATGTCCCTAAAAGAGTTTATTTCTAGAGGGTCGGTGAACACATGGTTAAGAGCATGGGCTCTGGTAATTGACAGCTTGGTTTAAATCCCAGTTCTACCAGTAACTACCTGATTAAGTGACTTTATCTCTCAGTGCCTCAAGGTCCCCCTCTGTAAAATGGGGATAATAGTAGAGGAAGTCTATGTAAAGAGCTTAGAGCAGAGCCTGGTACACAGTAGGTGCTGTATAATGACTAGGGAAGATGATTACTATGCTTCACAATGTAAAACATGAATGTTATTTAAAATGAGATATTGCCGCAAGGAACCCTCAGGGCCTTGAA
Organism: Eubalaena glacialis; assembly: GCF_028564815.1. Taxonomy (NCBI): domain Eukaryota; kingdom Metazoa; phylum Chordata; class Mammalia; order Artiodactyla; family Balaenidae; genus Eubalaena; species Eubalaena glacialis. The sequence goes on from NC_083732.1 coordinate 73,965,149, forward strand.
CCTTTATCTCTTTGGCTTTCTCTCCCATGCTTACCCCTTGACTCCTACCTGTTCACTTGAGGAGGGCAGTTTGTGAGGGTCCATGGTCAGGCTTTTCAGATCTTCCGATATGGTCTGCAGGTGAGTTATTTCCCCTAGCATTGAGATTTCTTCTTCCTGAAAGTAATTCACAACCTGTTATCATGAGTGATTCACTTTATCATTTTGATCCAACTGTTTTTATTAGGGACACTATCTAACGCTTTCAGCTTTTCAGAAAAGGCATGCAGGGACTGGTACATCTTTGCTGAAGCCATTACCAGCCCTTTTTTGGAGGAAGTGGAGAGGAAAACGAAATCAGCCATAATCATGGAGAGACTTGTGCACCTGGGACAGGGGTGAACGAGCCACAGCAAACACGTGGGCCTTCCTCGAAGTGTCTGGGGGCTGGCGGGCCGGCTAGGGTGGTCCGCCTGCGTGTCCTCACGGGATCCTGCAGCACAGCCCCTTCTGCAGGCCACGACCCACCCTCCCCACCCCCGAAGTCACTCGGCTTCAGTGGATGACAACCATTTGGAGATATTTTGGTCCAGATCTGATAGCCCTTTGTGACAGCACATGTGTGTTCACTGGAGGTTAACTTCCCCCTTCTTTCTTGTTTTTTCCACCAACTTAATCAATGGCAAGTGAGGCAGGAACGGGGAACTATGGAAGAAACAGTCATTCACGTTACCAATGTACCAAGCTGCAGCTGTGGGACCAGGGAAGAACGAGTCACGGAAAAGTGCTATGCTCAGGGGAAGAGCTCAGATTTGGGCATCTTGCTGGGGCACTTCTACCGGCTTCAAGAACACCCACAGCAGACGTTTTCAAGGCATGTAGCCGATTTACTTAAAAAATAAGTCTGCATTGATTCACTGAGGCTTCTCCCATATTAACCTCACAGTCACTCCTTGGCATTCAGCTTGGTCAGTGGGTCTCAAAATCAGCTGGAGGACTTGTTTAAAACCCAGATGACTGGGTCCTCACCCCCAGAGTTGTGGATTCAGTAGGGCTGGGTTGGGCCTGAGCATGTACGTTTCTAACCAGTTCCCAGGTGCTGCGGCTGGCCTGGGGACCACACTTTGAGAACCACTCTACAGGGCCTTCTTGACTTGGGGAGAAAAAGTAAGTGGAACCATCAGTGCTTAGAACATAGAGTGGGCCGTGCAGCCATCAGCAACTTGCAGACAACTATTCATCCATAAAAATGACTCCACCATCATGATTCCTGACACACCGCAGCTTCTTAATGACTCCAGGATAAATAAGGAGGTTCTCCTCCAAACTGGCAGTTTACGCCTTCTGGAACTTTCCACTGACTCACAATCACGGGCCGCAGCATAGAGATGAAGGTGCAGAACCGGCCACGTTCTTCAATCAAAGCCTTCCGGACTGCCTGCTTTTCTGTTTCTTCCAACAGGAGATACTTATCGTTGACGTCTTGGAGCGCGCTGTCCAACTGGGGCTGGATGTCACCTCGCCCTGCAAACGGAACAAAGCCCCAAGCTTGGCATGCTGAAACACCAGCTCCTGGAACCAATGCCCTCCTCCCTCAGGTCCTTGCTGGAGTAGAAACCACAATTTTCCAGGACTTTTAAAAAGTATGTATTTATACCCAGAAAGGATTTAAAGAAGGTGTTTTTCTAGGACCAGCCACTTCCAATTTCCAATGCCCAAAGAGCATATTTATCCTGGTTTATTCATGACAAGTAAAATTTCCTGGGGTAACTCGTCCTGACCTGCATTCTGAAGAGGCTAAGGGATGAACAAGGTGAGGGCCTATGGATGTTGCCAAAAATGGGCACAAGCTGGCTTTGTTGGGTCATCCTCAATGAAAGAGCCTCTGTTTAGACAGAAGTTTCTGTCCCGGAATACAAAGGTGGCAAGCATCAGCTCTCTTGGCTCTGGGGGGCCCCTGGGACGTCTTGGCAGTTACTTTGATTCCCTAGTGGAGAGTCCTGAATGCCCTTCCTGTAGAACAAGCCCAGCAGCAGAAAGACCTGCAGTCAGGTCTCTGCTGGTGGAGGACTGAAGGGGGCCTGGGTGCTGAGCCTGGCCCATGCCTGGGAATCATCTGGCCCTGTCCACACAGCCCAGTTATGCAGAGGCACCCATTTCTAGACTTGTCAACAACTCTAGAACTTGGTGAGGCAACTGTCTTTATAAAGTCTTATTTGAATCCAGCCACGCCCATTCATTTACAGGTTGTCTATACCCGCTCTCGTCACAACTGCCGAGTAAAGTTGTTGTGATGCAGACTGTTTGGACCCTGGACTGAGAAGACTTACAATCTGGCCTTTTACAGAAGTCTGTATAAACATGGGCAAATAGGCACTGTGTCAGAGGGCGTGGCTACTGTAAACCTGATCTGGGGACAAGAAGGGGACTGTCCCTGAGACCAGCTCCTGAGCTTCCACACTGGTCCCCCTTGCTCACCTACCACCTGAACCAGAGGAAGAATTTCTAAACTCCTTCAGGACGGAGGCTTGGACTCTCCGAGGCCAGCCCCCAGTGAAATGTCACCTGTGTATACAAGTACTCAGTAGGTGTTTAATAGGTGTATACAACAAGTACTCAATAGATGTTTTAAACAGAATATTGGAGTGGAGGGGCGGTAGGGGTTATCCAAGCAAACCTGCTCCCAGTTCAGAGGAGGTGGAGGCCTAGAGAAGGGGAGGGACTGTCCAGGGCCACTCAGGGGGCCAGGCAGAGTCGGGACAGAGCCCACACCGCCTGACCCTCTGACGCTGGACTCCTCCTCCTCCTCCTCCGCCGGCTGCCTCAAGCCGAGGGACTGGATTCCACTCGCCTCCTGGGAAGGGGCCTGACCGGTCACCACGTACCCCTCCTTAAGAATGCGAATGCCACAGAGCAGGAGTCCCCAACCCCTGGCCTGTCCGAGGCCTGTTAGGAACCGGGCTGCACAGCAGGAGGTGAGCGGTGGGCGAGCGAGGGAAGCTCCATCTGCCACCCCCCATCGCTCCCCATCGCTCGCATCACCGCCTGAACCTCCCTCCCCACCCCCCGTCCATGGAAAAATTGTCTTCCACGAAACCGGTCCCTGGTGCCAAAAAGGTTGGGGACCGCTGCCGTAGAGCACACTAAATGCAATGTGTTATTTGGTTTGAAAAAGTAGAGGGTCAGGGAAAACTGCCTCGTATGTAGGAATATATTCTGTACTCTCTCACAAGCAGATGAGAAAGCTTCATTTGGAAACAGAGGCAGTCAGGCGTCGAGAACATCCAACTAGCAAAAGTCACTGGATTTTTGGCAGGGGTTAAGTCCTAAGTTAGCACAAAAGGGGAATATCATGGGCAGTCAAAGGTCACCCTCGAAACCGCCTTAGATGGCATTCAAGTATAGTCCGTGCTCCGTATGTGGAGCCCTCACTAGTCAGGTGAGCACAAACGTATGCTGGGTACAGCAATACACAGTGTTTAATTCCACGCTGGAGGGATTTTATCCAACAATTACATTACGTGAGAATTTGCTCTGAGAAGTTTCGCTGTATTTTCAAGGTGACCCACTCACCCATTCCTCCACTCAGTCATCAGTCACCATCTCCCATCCCCGCCCCCCCGCAATAATTCTACCAGGTCTTCCAGTTTCTCTACCATGGTCACTGTTTCCATTCCTTCCGCCAGGATGCCAGAGAGCCACCCTCACACATTACCTGGCCCCTGAGTCACAGGTTTCACAAGTTTTTAGTGGACAAGACACTTGTCAAAGCATCCTCCCATTCTCCCAGGGGACTTGCAGGGAAGCAAGGGCTCCCTCTTGACACAGGCCTCATGGAGGGTGGGGGGGTGGGTGCACCTCCAGCCCCATGAGATTGGGAGTTTTCTCTATTTTTTTTTTTTTTTGGCCACGTGGCACGCTGCCGTCAGGGATCTTAGTTCCCCGACCAGGGATCGAACCCAGGCCCTCGGCAGTGAAAGCACGGAGCCCTAACCACTGGACCACCGGGGAATTCCCCAGCATTTTAAAATAGAGGAAACTCTGGGAATTCCCTGGAGGTCCAGTGGTTAGGGCGCCATGCTTTCACTGCGGAGGGCCCAGGGTTCGATCCCTGGTCGGGGATCTAACATCCTGCAAGCCCTGCAGTACGGCCAAAAAAAAATTTTTTTTAAATAAATAAAATGCTGGCTTGCGCAGATGAATCCACATACACCGAATGTGTACATGATACAAGCCCTCTGGTAATGAAACTCCCTGTGTCTCTGCAACCTGCCAAACAGCCTGGCCAACCCCGGGCCCTGCAGCTGAGGCCACACGGTTGCGGCTGCTCCAGATGCCTCCTTGTAAGCCTCTCAGCCTCTCCAAGGATGCTCCAACTAAGGAACCACGGAGGGCTGCAGACCAAGTCAGCGTGTTCTTAACTCCAGAGGAGGGAGGTTTGATGATGGTAGCAATTTCTTTCAATACCAACTTATAACTCTAAGAAATTGGGGAGGTATCTTTACATCCTTTCACAAGTTATAAGGCACACACCTATCTGTAATTAAAGACACTGACTTTTAAAAATACACTGACATAGGAAAGCAAAGCGACTAGAACCAAGTGTTACCTAATCTGGTAAATATAAACTTAAATTATTCTATGATTAGTCAAGTTATTTTCAATGTGTATTATGTTATAACTAAAGGACTTCCAAATTGTAGTATTCTAAAATAAGTATAATCTATGAAGACTGCTATAATTATAGTGAGTACATTTCCATGTGGGATATATCATAACCTAAAAACACAATGTTTATTTCTTAAATTCACTAACACAACATGTAATTATATTTATAAGAAAACTACTGTGGAAGAAATTATTCCATGTCCCTGTTGGATGTACTGGTTTTAAGATACAGTCATCTTTCTAGGTCCACAAATTGAGTTGTATTGGCACTGACTTAATATACAAAAACCCGTTCATTTCCCTCCCATCAGCAATGTGAGGAGAGCCACTGCCGATGACCTCAGTACAGGTCCTGGCCATGCCAGCTCCCACACGGACTTGACTCTGTCACCTATTTCACCTCTGCTACTGCAACCCTCACTGTGCCATCTTGATCTCTCACCTGGACAGCTCCATCAGCCCCTAATAGGCCACCCTGATTGCACTGGGACCAGCTCGCCCAGAACAGCCCCAAATTCCTTTCAAAATGCAAATCTTATCACTTTTCAGTAGCTCCCATTGCTTTCAAGAAAAGTCTAATGTCCTTAACATGGCCTGTCCCGCAAGGCATGCGTGGGTCAGCTTCTTAGACCACCCTCTGCCTTTCCCCCTTCCCTCCTCTGTCCACTTCCCAGGCGCCTCTCCAGGGTCTGGCTCCACACCTACACATCCACTCTCCCTCCCCACCTGTCTAGCACCTGTTCATCCTGCAGGTCCCGGTTCTTCACGAAAGCCCTCCTTGAACTCTTTCACCAGATTAAATTCTCTTACTTGATTCTCACAAGTTCCTTATACATAGCCTTCACGACACTCCTCCCAATTCTAATCTTATCTTTATTTCTCCAGTTCTTTGATTGATGGCAGTCTCCCCTACTGATCAGGAAGCCCCAGGAGGACAGAGACCACAAATATTTTTGCTCAGTGCTGTATCTTCTCTGTCAGCACACCTGCTCGTAAGGCAGGTACTCAATATGTGCGAATGAATGAGGCACTGATATAAGAGCCTGATCTGAGTTTGCTCCTGGCTCTACCATCATGCCCTTAAATGGCCTAACAATGGAAAATGAGCAAATTCCAGGGCTGCCCATCAGCCAAAACAAGAGAGGAGGTGCCTTAAACAGGCTTTCCAGACAAAATTCCTGAGCAAAGCATTGCTTGTGACCTTTTCTGGAAAATCTAAGTCAACTCAGTCTCGAGAATTTTTTTTTCCCCTGCCGGTTTCCAGGTCTTGGTTGGATTCATGCTGGAGAACTCCGCTAAACAACAGCCAGCAGCCCCTTACTCCCTGCACAGGGGAAATCATATGATTATTATATTTACAAAAAATGCTGCTGGGGCAAAGCACTATTAATGGGCGCCATGTCATGGGCCAAAGCAGCACCCCTAAAGGAGAAAAGAATTTGATTTTTTTTTAAAGTAGGTAGAGGTCACAAAGCTTTCTGGAATGAAACCAAGATCCCATATTTTCCCAACATTTACATTTTAATTTTCCTTAATCTCCATACACATAAACGTTCAACGCAGGAATTAACACCCCCATTTGGCAGAGGGGGAAACTGAGACTGAGGGAACTAGGGTGGCTTGCAAGTCCCTGAGCTAGGAATGGGCGCAGACAGATGCAACCCTCCGTCTTTCTCATTCAGAAGCCCACATTCTTTGTAGCTTCACGCTCACAGCAAACATGAACCCTGGGAACAAGGCGGAAGGGGCTAAACGTTCTACATAGTAACAGCCTGATCAAAAAGCCAGTCAAGTGATTAGCGTTACCTGGAACCTCCCAGCCTCTTCCTACACACACTGCAGCCCATACCTGAGCCTCGTGGCTGAACCAAGCCAGATGCAGGCAAAGGGCTTTCCAACGGGCAAGAACCAACCCAAGACACACTGGGCCAAGCTCACCGTCAGGAACACATCCGAAGTCCTCTTTTCCCCCAGACAGACGTATGGAGAAGCCATTAGAATCCCACAAAATGACTTCCATCTGCCCCTGACACACTCATGCAAATACCGTACTTCATCTGAAGACGCCCACTTTTTCACGTTTATACCTTACAAATTAAGATGTCTTACAGTCAGTGGGGATGTCATAGTGTAATCGGCATTTTTTTTTCTTTTTTCATCATTCAGAAAATAATAGTGCATCTTACAACTGAGGGCATCTGAAGTCAATGGAATACGGGATATAATTACTGAAACATGGGGTATAATTTCAGAAATAGACATGCAAGGTGATGCTGGAGATTAGAATTTGGAGTGAAAAATTCTCTTTTTCCACCAAAAGGTGGCTATCCTTATTATCGCTACATATATTATCTTCTACTCTTAATATCCTGCAGCGGTTTTGGTCGATTCCCCAAAGCAAAATTCACCAGAAGTCAAAAGAGAGAGAGATCTGATCAGATAAGATTGGAAGCTTCTGGACTTAACCATTTTCTTTTTTTTTTTCTTTTGACTTAAACATTTTCAAACAAACTCAATTTCTGTTATTCTTTCAACAGGCTGTGCCTCAGTTTCCACTCATCTGTTAAATATAAAAAACAGTACCGGGTTCACATGGTTGTTGTAAGACCAACCAAATGGACTCATTCACTAGAGCATTCAGCACGACGGCCAGCACGTGGTCAGCACTCGGGAAGTGGCAGGTGCCATCGGCAGTCGCGCAGCATCTCTGAAGTCCTCCTTCTAACCCGGGGCACCGCAGCAGGGGACAGCATGCCTCCGTAACGATAAAATGCGACAAAAACTCTGAAGCGGCGAGCTCCAGTGAATCCATCAGCGTGCCTGGCGAGGGCACAGAAGCTCTGTGCCCACCCCCGCCCCACCTTGCATCCTACCGAGCTCTTCACCTGGGCGCTCAGTGGTTTCCTTAATAATAAGTCAGCAGCTGTAAGTACCGTGCTTTCCTGAGTTCTGTGAGTCCTTATAACAAATTGTCAAACCTGAGGGGGTTCACGTGAGAGCCTATACTTCAGATGGGCTGGGCGGAAGGGTGGGTAGCCTGCGGACCCCACTTGTGGCTGGTGAATCTTGAAGAGGAGGAAGTCTTGTGGGACTGAGTCCTTAGCTAAGCCAACTCTGGGTTGTTAGTATCTGAACTGATGTGACTTGCAGGACACCCTGTTGGTGTCAGAGGACTGATGTTAGAACATAAAGGCCTCCGCCATCCTGGGGACGGCTTGAGGGCAGAGGCTCCTTCTGCTTCCATGGCTGCCAAGGGGGTGTAGCCCAGAGGAGGCACTTTATATCTACTTCCTGAATGAGCGAAGATGCACGCTTGCCTCACAGGGCTCCTCTGCGGCGGTCACTGGGGATGTATGAATGAAAGAGAGGCGCCGGAAGTGAAGCAATTAACCCCGCGAAAACTGTGAATGGCTTGCAACTCAAGAAAGGCAGGACTACACCCCAGCCGTCCAGTCCTGCACCCGCAGCACCGGGTCAGCGTTCTCGGGGTACATCAAAGCCACGTTGTGCAAGGAATCAATATTTCAAGCATGTCGTCCTTTTCGTCCTCCGGCAAAATTAACACGGAGAAAAGCACTGGGCTCCTGCTGTGCGCTCTCCCTGCCCCCCGCCCCCCCACCCCCCCACCCCCCCACTGTAAATGCATCTTCCCAGCTTCTACATGCAGCCACAGGGAAGCCAGGCGCTCCAAACCTTGCCAACAGTCTCGTCATGCACAGGGACGTTTCAGGGCATCTGTTTCCGCTCCCACAATCAGCCATCTGCAGCCAGAGTCACAAGCAAGGCACTTGATGAGCTGCATCGGGGCAAGGCTTTCCCAGAGACCAACTCTGCAAAGGAAGGGAGCTCGTAGCTCTGGGCCTCGGGGGGATCTGTTTGGTCTGTTTTTACCTAGAATTCCCTGGTGTGAAGTATGACGAATGAGTCCCCTGGCCTCCGAGGACTACATGCTTTCATCTCAAAATGCAACAGTCCCTTTCAGGAACTTCTTGGGTTAGATTCCAACGTCTCTATTGACTGCAGTTAGGTACAGCGTTCCGAATGCCACCCGGGGTCTAAAAAGTAAAGTTTGACCACTGCTGCTTGTACTAAGATCGAAGGAGTCGGGCTGCCCCTTCGTTATGCTTCTCCCCCATCGGCCCGTTAGCACAGGCTGGCAGGGTCGGCTGCATCACCCGCTGACCTCTCCCTTCTCTCTCCTCACTCTGCTGACTGCTTTACCTGGCATTTCTAGGGCCAGAACCTTATGGCAGGCTGTGGTTCTCTAACACTGACTCATTAAAAAGTCCACTTCACACAGGTTGCCCCATTTAGTAAAACTGTACCCATTCAATTATTTCCTGCATAATTAAATGTGTGCACTCCTATAACACCTTTCCCAAGCCTAGAATGAAGCAGTGACTCAATAATCTTCCCTATGTTATGTGCCGTTGCATCTAAATATCCAGAAAGACCGCAAGGCTACATACAAGTGGTCAAACCACCCCTGGAGGTCTAAGTGATCACCCGTCTGCATTTACAGTCACCCCTTTGACCTCAGAAGGAACTTTTCCAGCTTTAGTTCCAATAGAGAACAATCATTGGTTTGGGCTCAAAGTACCCTTTTCCCAATCGCGCTGGTGTGGCAATCCATCCCCCTCCAGGGATGCCCACTGGAGGTGAGCGGGAAGTGGGGAAGACGCCTGGAATCACGGACCAGCTCTTTTCACCACCTCACGTCAGCATTCAGAAAGGACCGTTGTTATTTTCAGTTGTCCCTTTGCAGACAGCTGAGACGCATCACGGGGAGGTGGTCGGAGAAAACAGCCAGAGGAGATTTCCGGGTGTCGCTGCCTTCTTCCAGAGCTGGGTCTTGCAACCTAGATCACCGGCAATACAGGGCGGGCCACCCTTGGCTCCATGCTGACTGCAGGGGCCCAGGAGGTCCTGGGGGCATGACAATTCCTGACCACTCCCGGAGGCACACCCACGACAGACGGGGTTAACCGCTGAGGGGGTCTCTCTGTGCAGGCCACACCACCTTCTGGGCAGTCTGCTGCTTCTCCATCTCCCCTAACTCGGCAGTAGCAACGGAGCAAAGAAGCCTCTGCACTGTGCCAGGCGGGAAAGTCAGCTGACCCATGAACAGATAACCCAGACTTCAGATTTGTAGGTGGGAGTTCCCTCTGGGCAAGAGGGCTCCCAGGGCTACTCCTTTTCAAAAACCAAAGGGGGAGTGGATGGAGGTGGCTGAGACATACTCAGTTTTCACCACTGAGGCAGGGAGAGTGATCCACTCATTGACTGCAGTTTTGCCAGTTTTGTAAGCACAGAAGAAACGGGTGAGGAAATGCAAACATGCACCCTGATGCAGCCAGGGGCCGCGGAAACCACTGCGCCGGTGGAAAGGATTCAGCATTGCACAGACTTTTTGCTTTCTCTGCATGGAAGAAAAGAAGGGTGATGGGTGGAGAAGTTGAGTCCAGTATGGGGGTCTGATCAGAAATGGGGCCGAGTGATAGAACCATCTGGAGGCAGGTAGCTGAGGCTGACACAGGGTGTCACTGTGGTTCTCAGTCCACCCAAGGTGGAACTGGCAGTCTCCCCAAAAGCTGACTTGGGGTATCACCCGCACTCCCCCTCTGCAGCATGGTCACCTTTCCCACGGTTCTGGTGCCCCCGTCTAAATGGTGATGGCTCACACTGTCCCCTCTACCCTGAGCAGCCCTCGTCCCACTCTCCACCAGCTCATCCCTCTTCATCCTCCTCATCACCCACCCACACCAAGCGTACCTGGGTTCCTTGCGCCTTGCCCAGCTGCTACACTTTCTGCTTATACGCATCATGGTGCTGAGCTCACCAGATTAAACTACAGTTGACCCTTGAATAACACGGGTTTGAACACGGGTCCACTTATGTATGGATCTTTTTCGATAAATATGGAATCGGCTTCCAAATCCACAGCTTCCGCATCCGTGGATACAACCAACCATGGATCGTGCACTATGTTCACAATCCCTGGTTGAATTCGCAGATGCGGAACCGTGGATATGGAGGGCGGACTATAGGACTTGAGCATCTCATAGTCTGAGGCAGGTTCTGGAACCAATGCCCCTCGGATACCGAGGAACGACTATAATTGGTTTCCTTCCGCTAGAGTCTCAATTCCTGGAGGGAGCAGTGTATCCCTGGCTCAGTACACTTTATTGAGTTGTAAATTTCTCCCCTGTGGAGGCCCCCAGTCATTGCTTATGCAAGATTCAAGGTAAATACTTCTAACTGACCGAGGGAAAGTTCTGTATATACGTATTATTTTCTTCTTTTGTTAAATCAGGACATTTTAACTACCATGAAACTTTGTTAAAATACAGATCTCCAGGTTCAGACATGATTTAAAACTTGTAAACTAAAATTTATGAGGGCTTCAAGCCACACAGCTTTCTGAAGCTTTTACGCCCAAGTTCACTGCTATAATCATATGTCACTGTGGCTCAGCCCTGTGAATGGGCCCCTGCAAGACCGAGAACTAGAGGGGGCTGCAGAGATTCTCCCTAAGATGGGCAGAATCTAAGTCACAAAAGGCTGCGTGGTTCCTTTACTCAACCCTAATCCTACTGTCCGTCACTTAAAACAGAGAGCACGCCCCATTTATTCCACAGACTCATGCCAGGCTTTCAAGCAAAGGTTCTAGTAAAACTCTGTGTCCTCAAATAGGCCACATATTGTATGATTCCCTTTATAAGAAATGTCCAGAGTAGGCAAATCCATAGAGACAGAAAGCAGATGAACAGCTGTCACGGGCTGGGGGGAGGGAGAATGGGGCAGGACAGCTTTAAAAGGAAAGGGATTTCTTTCTGGGGTGACGAAAACGTTCTGAAATTAGACAGTAGTGATGGTTGCACAGCATTGAGAATGCACTAGAGCCACTGAAATGTACACTTTAAAATGGTTAAAACAGTGCATTTTATGTTATATGAATTTTATCACGATAAGCAAAAGAATGGCTGTGTCTTACCTTCCTCCCAAAGGTGCACTAAAAACTGTTCAAGCTGTCTCAGAACCACAACACTGAGGACTGGAGAGGAGTATCACCTTTAAAAGGTGGGGGACACTATCCCAACATCAACGTGACGGGAGGGAGGCAGAGCTGCGTCCCCCGCGACGGCTGGTCATCCCAGCCCCATCTGTCAGAGGGGACCTGTGTGGTTCGGGTTCATCGTAGATGACACAATCCAACACAAAAACCTCTTTGGAGCTGCTCAGTGCAAAGGCTCAGAGAACACTCGGGCACACTCAGGCAAGATAAGCTAAACGGACAGCTCACAGACAGACCTCTGCGAGACACAGGGACAGCCACGAGACACCGAAAGCGACTTGAGGTTTTAGTAGCGTTGTCACCCACAGAATGAGGGTCAATTTTCAGTCAAGAAGAATCATTTTGATTACTGAATTTGAAGATCTGATACCTTTGAAATGAAGCATTCCACAAACTCTGCTGAAATAAGAAATACTTTTGATTTTTTTAAAATAAATGGTTGGTTTCGAAAAAACTATATGGTCCTGGGGGGACAAAGTTAAAGATATGTGGCAAGCTTAATACAACCAAATCCGATTTGGGAATTATTTTGAGGAGTTATTTAGCGTAGCTCTCCACGTTTTGTTTGTGATATAAATACACACATATACACTTAGATATGTATGTATAGTTATATTTATTTCCTGTGGAAAGGAGGGTTTAAGTCACTCTGTATTTCTTTTTTCCATGAGTCTAATGCTGAATTATGAGGATGCAAAGACTCTTAGAATGTTGAGCTAACCCATTAAAGGGCCAAACTTCAAAGAAAGAAAATGATTGATTGAAACAGACACACACACACACAGAGTTTTCTTAAAGTTATGAAAGATTAAGTAGGCGCCACTGATTGTTCTGAACTGGCAGGAAAACTGGGGCAACTAGCATAGGTCTGGACAACCACGGAAAGCCCACAGTAAGGACCACACCGTGACCAGCCACCAGAGATTCAGGATGACAGACTTACCGAGAGCGTCCACTGGCAGGGGGGGGCGTGCGGTGAGAAAGTGCAGGATACACAATTGACACAAAAAGGAAAATAATAAAGTCAAACTGGTATTCGAGCAGCAGTCTTACCTTTCTTTCATGTGTTAAAACAGTCCGTGGCTTGCCACCGAATTCTACATTGGGGCGATTAAACCCACATCCACCAAGAGCTGCAAATCCAAGTTCCCTTCCTTGACTTGCTAATAGTCTTTCCTTCCCATCTAAACAGACATCTTCCTAGTTAGTAATCAGCACCCCTAGAGAATGCAGCAAGGTTTTCTCTTAAAAGGAGAGATGAAGACTGTATTCCTGTAAGAAGCCAATTAAGATGCTTTAACAAGAAGAGCTTTCAAGTGTAATTTATTGTAACTTGAAAAGTAACTAGGGAAACCAGGATCGAAAGTTCAAGTTGGGGTGAAAATGAAAATTAAAAAAATTTTTTTAAAATTAAAGAACTTAAAATTTTCATATAATAGCAAATAATATGCTAATATGGGACTCTGGGAGTCTGTTTATTAGGTTTATAATATTAGCTTTGCAGCCTCTGGTGAAAACAACTATTTCAACGTCAGGCTCAAGGGTTAACATATTAAAATGTTCCAGTTCCCTCCCTCAAAGTCTCTGATAAACTTTTAGTAGTTACAGATGGAAACAGAAGGCTTTACCATAATTAATTTTTTAATTAAAATTAATAATAATATGGGAGTTAACTAAATGAGAAATAAGGCTTACTGACTGTACAGTAAGGTGGCAGAAGTGGGCAAACAGCATAAAATGTTTCCCACTTCTGATCCTCTCTTACTTCCCCCAGTTGGGTGACAACCAGCTCTAGGACCTCAAGGGTCACGAGCTGACGTCAAGCAGCAGGGCTCGATGAGGGTTCAAGAGATGCCACTCAGAACCTGGGGCTTCTGGGTCAGCTCCACACCCCCTCCCCACCCTCCTGGCTGCCTTTGTCTTGTCCCCCTGACCAGTCAACAAGGCGGCTCTGCCCCATGCACTGACCCTGGGCGCTGGCCTGGAACTTCTCGGAGGGCGGGGACCATTCCTCCGGCCCCCAACTCCCTGCCTAGTTTTTATGCCCGGTAGGTGTTCAATAGCCTGCCTTCCACAAAAATAGGTACGTTCACCCACAGCTGGAGTACATGTCAAGTTGTTTTAAAATGATTTTAAGATAAAGTCTAATCAAACCCAAAAAACCATTAAGAGTTTTTTGACAGTGATATTTAAATACTTTTTGAGTACAAATTACCCTTCTATAGCATAGTAAAAAAGAGTCAAACAAAGAACGTGGCAAAAGATGATACAGCTGCAGAGTGAAAGTTAAGGTAAATTAGTCGTACACAAAAATCACACCCCATATGTGCCTGCCTAGGTCAAAGGGAAGTGCCAGAACCACGCTTAAATGCATAAAGGCATTTAAACTTCGAAAAGGAGAGTCAGAAGATTTTTTTAGATCAAAGATCACAGTTTTGGAAAAAGGAGTGGCAGAAAGCTGTTTGATGACCTTCTGAAAACATATTTAAGAGGAAGTGATTATTGCGCTGTATAAACCAGATTCAGTTCTATCAGGACAAAAAAAAAAAACGTATCCAAAGCATTGGATAAATCTCAGAAGGAACTACCAACACTTTACAAGTCAAGAGTCTAGGAAGCTACCACTTGAGCACTTGAGGGAGATGAAACCGACAGAGAGGCATTTAGGCAAAAAGGGAAACTGCAGCTAACCAGACCCCAAAATAACTGGGAGTCTCTAATAACCAGATTTCTTCCAGCCCTTAGCTTGTAGTGTTTCCGTTCTCAGGCCATACTGCTTCTAGGAGAGCACTTCATAACGTTCACTCAGAATGATAACTCTGGTACCTCCTAGAAAGCTCCATTCACCCCAGAAATATACAAAATGTGAGTTTTAAAAGGCACTTACATATTTTAGAAAAAAAATTTTTTATAAAGGAAAGAAACAAAAACTGTTTTCTGGTTGTTCACTGGAGTATCTAGAAAATCATCCAGAACATTCTAAGCTACTGATCTGACTTGGCGTAAGAACACCATCACTGCTACCTTGTCTGGAAAGGATATGGTGCCCAAGACCATCAGATATACGACTGGGGCTGAAAAGATGGATGCTTCAGAAACCCCTGATCACAGCCTCTACTGTCTCAGCCTTCAGGCCCAAGTGCCCCCAAGAAACCTCACAACTAAAAGCCAATTATTCCCGAGTCCCAGGACCAGAAGCATCCCCTCATGTTATACAGTCCGGCACCTCCATGTGTCCTAAATCTTTCTATCCAGCGCCTTAATGGGAAACTCGTTATCCTCTCTAGGCAGCCTAGGCAGAGCTGGACAAGTCTAATTACCAGCAACTTCCTTTTGTGTTGCACTGCAATCAACCTATCAGGCATCCCCTGTAGGTCCAAATTCTGCTAATTGGACAATGCCAGTGACTTTGAGTGACAGAAGAAGACTGTTTCAGCCTCCATGTAGAATTCAGATAAAAGGATTATCACTGCAGCCAAGAACTTAAGGCCTCTGAAAAGAAAACTCTGGAAGAGAGAAAGGAAAACCGCTACTTTTTCTTACCTCATCCTTTTCACCAAATTCCCAAACCTTTTCCAAACCACAGATCTTCCTTGGACCCTCTCTCCAAACTCATTAATCTCTCCTATCTCAAAGCTGACATGTTGTCAACTAGGTAGAGTTCAGCTCCAAATTTTTACCATCCTGTTCTTTTATGGAACCTCAGATTCAATGTAATATGGTGGCAGTTTTATTTACATTTACCTTTAGACTCACTAAAATGTTACTGGCCACAAACCCTATTCCACTTGTCGAATGCTAGCTCTCAGCCACCTGAGTTAGATAGAACATAAACTGCAGAAGCACCAAGACCAGGAAAACACATCCAAAAGAAACAAATGGGGCCAATACTAACAGAAAAACTGATCGTGGGTGAATATCCTACTGTCTTTATCTTGAAATGGTCTCCTGGTTATTATAAGAACTGGGGGGACATTTTTCAGAAATGCCAAAGCTTGAAAACTTTGTCCTGTCCTTGCCCCTCTTCTACCAAAGAATCCCATCTCTCCAGATGTTTCTTTTAATTCCAAATGAGAACTGCTTGCTTAGGAAAGAGGAAATCTGGTTTTGGGGATTTCTACCTAAAAAAGTTGTTGTCTCAAACAAACGCTAAATACTACCCACCCACAGAGCATCCTGATGGGGGGGAGAAAACCCATTTTATCAGTTGTGATGCAGCAAATTCCAAATCGTGGTATCGAGAAGAATTAGTCTAGAGGGAATGTCACCTGCTCAAGTTCGAGAGAGAGTCCCTACATCTTGTTAGGTCTTAGTAAAATGTTACGAATGCTTTCAAAGTGGATGGAGCTAGATTTTTCTCTTAAAACTCCCAGTTCAAGCCGGAAGAGCAAAGCTGGGTCATGGATCTGATAATTAACTGGTTTGCAAATGACAATCAGCTGGGGGGAAGAAGGGGCATCTTGCACCAGCAGTCTCATTTTCCTTATCCAGCTCCCACCCTCATGAACACCATGAAAAATCTCCCTACACAGCAATGATTCCCGGCTCCCACTGCAGCCTTTTCTAACATTCTCACGAGACTTAATAAAGGGTTTCGGAGATTATAGGCTGTGAAGGATAGAGGAGAAAATGACGTAATTTCTGCAATAATTACTATACAACATTTGCAAAGAGGCTTTTATGCATTATCCCAAGGCTTCCAAGAAATTTATAGGTCTCATCACAACACACAATAAGCATGGAAACTGTCAAATTTTGGAGACCGGGTGGGGGGAGGGAATGAGTCAAGTACAACTTTGCAAGGGTCTCAAATTAATAGATATTCTGCACTTGGGGACTTCAGTTCAGATAGATTCTATTAGCTCCTATCTGTTCACAGGACCATTACATGTAAGGCAGTCTGATTGAAGACTTTCCACTTCAAAGAAAAATCAAGCACGTGCTCATTTTCCCCAAGTAACACATTAACAGCAGAATTTGCAGAATTACCTTTTTTTGCTTTCTTCTGCAGTTTCAGTGTATCTGAGGACTTCTTTTTTATCTCTTGGCGAGCTTTTTTATATTCTAAGAGAAAGCAGAATATTGAATAATTTTACCACTTAGTTCAACAGAAAACACTTTAGCAACAGCCACTACTTTCATCACCAAAAGCATAAACTATGACATGCAATAAATAGCTTTACTGGAATACGAAATGATAAAAATCTCATGAGGACATTTTACAGCAAAGGGGCTATATGAACACGAAAACCAACAAAATGCACTGGGGTCTTTCCCTACAGTATTCATTCATACCAGCTTTGAGGAAACATGGTACCCGGGAACATTTTAATAAAAATTTTAAAATTCACAATTTCTCAGCTTAAGTATCAGGAAATATTTTCAGTATTATCTACTTTCCCAAGGCCCAAATCCACAGTGCTTCATTCCAAAACGAACCCACGTGGCAGGCAAGACACTGGCCAAATGTTACAATTCAGAAAAGAGCACCTCAGACTACAGCAGGAGAAACTAGACCACATGGAAAAGAACTGGGAAAGGCCCAGCTGCCTTACTTTCACATTAGTACCAAGGCCAGACACTGTGGACATGGAGGAGGGGCAGCCCGCATGACTCACATCCCCACCGGCCACTTCCTCTTCCCCCACCAGCCTACACCCACCCTGGACTTTTCCATTTCTGTTGTTGGCATCTCCGTCACCCAGGCATGAACACCTGAAATGACAGTCACCTCTGATACTTCTCTCCTTTGCTACCCTCATCAACTAATCACCAACTCGACCAGTTCCCACAAAGCCATCCCCGACCTTTCCCTCCCACCAGCCCTGAGCCTATCAGAGCAGGGCTCTCTCTTATATGCTCTTGGTAGCACCTATTAGTCAACACTTTCCGGTTTCATCCCCTCAGATCTGCCCACACGCTTTCCCTCCACCACACTTACTGCAGGTTGTATGATCCATGGAGCAAGGTCTCCTGCCCCTTCCATACCACTAGCACCCCACCCTTCAGCTCCAGGAAGACTGACAGGGGTGGCGTCTGCCTGGACCATTCTGTCCCCAGACCTAGCACAGGAGGTACTGAGACCCACTGGTTGAAGGTTAGCCTACATCATTAAAAGTCTGGTTTTCACAACGTGCTGAAATGCCCTAAGTGCGTCTCTGGCATTTAAGCCTGCTGTTACAAATCACTTTTAATTCAGCTGATCACAATTAATGTCACGGAGCGCAATCAGGCTACCCACTGAGTGATGCTTCATGCCCAAAACCCAGCACTGAGTCCTGCAATGGGATCACTTTTGACCCCTCATCCTCCAACACTGAGATGTCCACAGGAGCAGTGGGGAAAGAGCAGGTCCTCAGGGTGACATCAATGAACCCAGCAGAGGCACAGGCAGCAGCCGGCAACATGCCACCTGAGACTAATATGCATCAGCCGTCTTGCCCAGTACCTTTTGCGTGGTCTTTATCCAGCTGGTTGGCCACTTTCTTCCATTCTTCCATCTGCTCTTGAAGTGGGTTTATCAGACAATCGATTAAAGCACTTGTACCAAAAGAGAAAGAAAAGGAGACATTAAACAGACACATTCTGTTGTCAAGGTTTACACTCAGTTGTCAAAACGTACCTGAATCACAATTACCTGAAGCAAGACAAGGCAGCATACTAAGCCCAAGTTCACATCCAAATCCCCCAATTTCACAGCAACTGTGTCCTCAGGAGGCTTTTCAATGACTGTTAAGAAGCTGTACACGTGACTGGTGGGCGTGACCTCTTCTCATGGCCCCTTTTTCCATTCCCACACTCATATTAACAAGCAACACTGCAGATCAGTGGGGTCACACCTCTGGCTGCACAAGGGAACCAGCTGGAAAGCTTTTTTTTTTTTTTTTAGATGAAAGTTACTTTATTTTTATTTTATTTTATTATTATTTTTTTTGGCTGTGTTGGGACTTCGTTTCTGTGCGAGGGCTTTCTCTAGTTGTGGCGACCGGGGGCCACTCTTCATCGCGGTGCGTGGGCTTTTCACTATCGCGGCCTCTCTTGTTGTGGGGCACGGGCTCCAGACGTGCAGGCTCAGTAGTTGTGGCTCACGGGCTTAGTTGCTCCGCGGCATGTGGGATCCTCCCAAACCAGGGCTCGAACCCGTGTCCCCTGCATTGGCAGGCAGATTCTCAACCACTGCGCCACCAGGGAAGCCCTGGAGAGCTTTTAAAAGGTGAGGACACCTGGGCCTTACCCCATACCTGATAGAAACTTGGAGGGTGGGGGGCCAGCATTACGTTTTTTAAAAAAGGCCCACATGATTCTGACGTGCATTCAGGATAATAAGTCATGAATGTAGACTGCGGACAGCCTAGGGAGGATCAGAGGGGTCAGGGGTCTCCAGGTACATCCCTTCTTATTTTGTGCACTCTCCCAAACAGACTGCAGTTAAATGAGTGGAAAGGTAGCCCTCAACAGAGAGGAATCATGAGTCAGGGGAGCCGGGGTTTTTTGTCCAATGGAAGTAGAATCGACCCGATCCTACATTACAGAGATGTTGTTGAGAACTTAGAGAATGCCCATAAACTGTTTGAATGGCATTGGTGAGAACTGCAACAAAGGACTGCTTTTTGATCCTGGGCCTCCTGAAAATCTCCAAGCTTTTGGTACCACCTCCCGCTTCTCCTACCAGGGTCTAGTGGCACCACCCCCCTCGCACGCGCATCCTCTGGCCTCACTTCCTCCAGCTCTCTGTCCAAATCTTCCTTCTGAACAGAGACACTCCCTAACCAGCCTGCGTCCAAGAGCCGCCACCCACCTCATCCCGTGTGTTCCTCCTCCTGTCACTCATCACCGCCTGACATTCTATCAGGTTTATATAGTGTCTGGAGCGTAAGCTTCATGAGTGCAGGATGTGTTTCCTACTCAGGGTTATGCCTTGTACACCTAAGACAATGCCGGCACATAGTAGGTGCTCAGTACACCGTGGCTGTTGAATTGGCATCTCTTCATCACTAAAATGGAATGAGGTGTCACAGGACTGGCCCCAGAATAAACAAGATGACGTGTGTGGGAGGAGGCGCAGGGGGTGCCATCACGGGGAGCACTCCCCAGGGGCAAGGAGGGAAGGAGGAAGCCAGATTTTATCACACGCTCCAGCAGGTGCTTTCCACTGTGTGGACACTGCGTGCATTTGCACAAGAACCCTTCAGAGATTCCTACGCCCATCTGACAGGGGCTGAGAGCCCAGCCCAAGAGTACGGCATGTCAGCGGCCAGCCCGGGGTTCAAACCTAGGCCCGGTTGACTCCAAGACCAGGTGCTTCCCACTACATTCTGCAGCCTCCTGAGGTGGTCCTGCAAGAGGGTCAGAGGGATTCCACTGTGACAGCCTCTCACGCAACTTGCAATTCACAAAGCAGAGCGGTGCAGAAGTGCTGAATTATGCTGATCTGTTTGGGAGAACGTCCCACTCTCACTGGAACACTGGTGACTGTAGACCCCCGTGCCAGCCACTGCCATTTCTACCCATTCTGGATGCTTGTGAAACAGACAAGAGGCTGGCAGTGTGGAAGGTTCTATGAGCCACCCCTGCCCTCCTTGGCGGGCCTGGAGGACGTACACAGGTCCCGGGTAACAGGACGGCAGTGCATGCCTCACCCTCCAGTACGGCAGCTCCTCTTCCTACGAGGTCCCTGCAGGGGTGGGGGACCCAGAGGTCTCAGCAGGGTGCTCGGTTCCTCACACTGATGAAGCGCAAGGAGAGACACACAGAGAAGATCCCAGAGGGGGGTGCAGGCTCCATGAGGCAGGGACCCAGGCTGTCTGGTCCTTCACTGGAGCCCCAGGGCCCAGACCGCTGCCTGGCAGATGCCCAGCCAAAACTTGTTCAGTGAGTGAGCAGAGAGACGGGCTGTGATGAGAGATGGGCTGTGGGGATCTAATGTTATGGGGAAACCAGTGCTGCTTGAGGCAAGTTGGGCTACGTATCACCGCTTCCTTAACCTGAAATCAGCAAGGGCGTCTGAGATCTGGGGAAACACGGTCCTCACCTGGAAAACTGCCTCAGCTTGGCTTCTATGCTCCGATGCCTCATGCACATCCTGGTTAAGGCCGAGCCGATCTCCCTGGTACCACCTGGAAAAGCAACAGAAGCAAACATGAGGGACAGAAGACAAGGAGGAATCACTGAGATCCTTAAAGAGAGAATGAAAGAATTTAAAAACTAGCCAGATTTCACCACGTTATAAAACCCAAGCCACGGTCTTTCAGACTTCTCACCAGGCTTGTGTACACAAACGTAAACATATACATATGGCTACATATCTTGAAATCATCATCAAAACAAAAGCTACCTTTACTATATACGATATCCTCTAATATTTTCTATTCTGTTTTTCTTTTTGGTTTTTTGATGCTGATTGTGACCCAGAAGTTGATTTTACAACCCACTCATGAGTCTGAAAAATACTTCTCAAGGAAGATGATTAAAATAGTATCTGACATAGTATCTGATATTTAGGGGAAAGCTGTAGTTTTGTTTTATTTTTTCCACTTCTGGCAAAATAATCCTCTTAGCATCATTCAGAACCACCAATGAAGCCACTCCATAAAGCCACATATTCTAGAATACAAGTAATGTAGAGAAGAACAGGGCTAAAGCAAGATGAAAGAGCAGGGTATGTTTTTTGATGGGTTTGGGTAACACCAGAGAGAGAAGTCCTCAAACGCAGCAAATGTCGAGGAAGTTGAAATACAGCTTAGTGTTCCTGAAATTCTTGTCATACTTTTCCCTTCAGGCACACCCTTTTTTAAGATTATTTTTGAAGTTCCCTTCCTTCCTCCCCTTAGAAACAATGCTTAAATCAGCATTTACTTGGGCGTGGAGGAGGGGGAAGCAGACTGTATCTACAGATGGTAACTCTGCACTGAGCACTGGACAGCACAATTATAAATGTTATGAAAACACTGGGGCTCATGAAATCAGAGGGAAAAGTGTCCCCAAAACCATTATTTTGTTTTTAATTTTTTTTTTACAGACAAGGCCTTCAAGGGAAAGCGCAGTAATTTATGGCAGGTTTAACCAAATCAAGTTAATAGGAAAAAAATTCCCTCCCCTATTAGTACTTGTGACATTATTATGGGCTGTATTTTCCGCTCTGCCTTCTCTCCTAGAAATGCCAGTGTGATGCTTCACTTCCACCTGTTTTCCATTTTATTCTGCAAAACTATCAGGTTTCCAGAACCAAAAAATAAAGTAATAATGGTGATTCCTATTTAATATTTCTATATTTTATTTTAGTCTGAAAAGAAGCCTTCTGGAGCAATTCTTCCATTCCTTTGAAACAGGGTTTCTCAATCTGAACCCTACTGACACATAGGGGCAGGATGATTCTTTGTTAGGGGGCCATCCTTTGCGTTGTAGGATGGTTTGCAGCATCCCTGGCCTCAACCTACCAAAAGCCAGTAGCAGCCCCCCAGCCTGTGATATCCAAAAATGTTTCCAGACAGTACCAAGGGTTCCCTGGGGAGCAAACTCTCCCCCAGTTGAGAAGCACTTCTGTAAAAGAAACTGAGTAAAAATTAAAGGTCATCTGACATGTATACACTGATGTGTATAAAATTGATGACTAATAAGAACCTGCAGTATAAACAAACAAACAAAACAACTAATACTAAACTTTCATTGGGTTATTTGTATGGAAATATGTTAATATAAATGTTTCAGGCATTACATGAAATTTCTAAAAATCTTATATGTTCTGGTATAATGTTATAAGTCATAATCCTAGTTATTACTTTAAAATGTATATCTCAGAAATAACTAATTTTCTTGTCAACTGCATTATTATGAACTTTCATCAAATCTTTAACCGTGGTCATTTTTAAGTCTTTTGTCATTTACAGACAGTTCTGGGTGTACTCTGATGCTTTTGTAAATATGTTCCTATAAAAGGGTTTCATCTTCAGGAAATTCATGGAAAAGACTCTGACAAGTACAGGTTTCTGGTACCTGACTGTACTGCTGAACTGAATGAATAAGCATTTTCAGAACTCTAATGAAAAACTGATGAGCTCATAAAAGTGCTAACAAAAGATCAAGATGAAAAAAAAAAAAATTAATTACATGGGACTGAGTGAACTGATGAGGATGAGTATAATTTTTGTGACTTTCTGTTTGAATTTAAAAAAAGAAAAAATCCCACAAGGACTCAGAGGCAAAGAATATACAAATCAATTTTCACTGCAAAGTAAAGGAGCTGTTACAGTGGAGGATTACTGGACTGAATGTCAATATTATGACATAGTATGAGTGTGTTTCATATTTGGTAATTGCAATCATTGTTGCTTTTGTTGTGGTCATCCATGTAAAAAAAAAAAAAAAAAAAGAAACAGCCAGAAAAAAAAAAAAAAAAAATCTACTGAAAAACACTAACAGTGGTTGAATGATGGAATTATGGGAGACTTTCTTTTCTCTATTTCCCCCATTTTGTATATTACAGCAACATTTTTTATAATGAAAAAATATATTTTAGCCCATCCCCCCGTTCCCTCCCCCCGACCCAAACTGTGAGACTTACAACTTATTACCTAATTGAAAAAAATTGTTTGTACCATATAAATTATGAAGACTGAGAAAACATGACCTGAATTTTATAATGCAACCAACTAAAATTTATCACCACATTAAAAAAAAAAAAAAAAAAAAGGTCATCTGAGGCTGACTTTCTAAATGGCCAGAAGTGTAAAATGTTGCCCTAGAGCAACTGGCACCTGCCAGGAGTTAGTGACCACCGGAGCCTCACCGTCTACACTGCAGCTTGCACCTCTCCACCCTGGAAAACCAGTAGAGGGCGCTGTTTTCACATGAGCCACTTGCCTTCTGGGCTCACTTCAGGTTCTCAAGCCTTTATTGCTTATAAGCAAGGACGAGGAACACTTAATCCGCAGGGAAATATCTCTTATTTTTCCTGGGCCTTCATTTAATTAAAAGTTAATAACCTGGCCACACAAGGAAACTGGCACACTCATTCACAGCTGGCAAGAGTGTAAACTAGCACTTTTCTGGAGGAAAATTTGGCAGCATTTATCAAGAAATGCCTTAAAAACAAGCCCCCTCTTTGACCCAGCAATTCTACTCCTAGAAATTTTACCAGAGGAAACAATTAAGGGTGAGAGCAAATCTTTACCTATGAGGACAGTCACTGAAATGTTGCTTACGGCAGTAAAAACTGGAAATAACATCCCATTCTAGGGAGCAGGTTGAATAAACCCTAGGACATAGCCACACAACGGACGAGCACGCAGCCACCCAAAGTGCTGGAGACCGATGGTTCAGGTCCCAGGAAGTGAGTCGTTTGTAGAGACCTGAGGATGTGCTGGGCCCTGGGATGAGTGCTTTGCACACGTGAGCTCATTTAATCCTCCCAACAAGCCCAGGTGTGCTGGTGTTATTATCATCCCAGACAGGAAAAACGCCTTCCGTAATTTGGCCAATGGTCACCCTGCTAGTAAGTGGGATTCTATCCCAGGCCAAATCTCCGGAGTCCATGCATTTAACCACTCAGCACATGGCACTTACTACAGACAAAGGGAGATGGGAAAGGGCAGAGCCAAGAGCCCAAAACACTCCGCTAAGCTAACTTAACTACACACTCTTACGGATGTTGAGGCTTTACGGTTCAGCTCTCAAATTTTTGTTCCTGAGCCTAGAACTGTTGAATTGGCACCACGGGAACTAAGCTCCAATCTTTGCTAAGCTGTTACACAGAGCTAAGTGAGCGAGAGCTGCTTCGTTGATTACCCATGAGTTTGAGTTTCCTCAAAATAAAATTCTGCAGTTGGAAAAGATCACCTCAAAGCTCAGCTCCCTAACCCCATTTCTCTGCTCCCGATTTCTGTTAGCTTCCCAGATATTTTCATGCATTGCCACTGGTCATTTATCATCCCCAGGAAAGCCCAAGGCTTCCCAGAAACAGCTGAACTGTGGGATGAGAACAAGCAGTTTCTAAACATGCTGTGTGCAGCCCACCACTGTGCTCTGCAGCACAGGGCTTCCTGTGAGAGAAGGAAATGAAGAACCAGAGCAAACTCCCAAATAGCAGTGTCTCTGTCCAAGTGGCACGAGGGCAGGAGACAGGCAGCTGACGTCCTCCGTGGACCCCAGGACCCAACCATTAGAATTACTGCTGATCTCAGCCACGCAGGGCCCTCTAAAAATAGCTCTATCTATGGATGTGCTTAACAGGGTCTTCTGCTCTTCCTGACCCTTGCTAAGAACTAAAAAAAAAAAAAAAAAAAAAGCAGGTTAGAAAAAGCTTCAGAGGAAGCTGGCTTTAGTTACAAAGCCAGAGCAGACATCTGGAAGAGCTCTGAGCTGACAGAGAGAATATTTATGGAATCAAATGACTGCGATGTACTCAGCAGCTTGCGAGTTAAGGACAAGATCTTACTTGTTTCTGTTTTCCCTGCACCCAGCACTGGTGCAGACTGAAGAAACCAACATGGACCACTTGGAGAGCATTTTTTTGCTATACCTGGAGGCGGAGCAAGGGATTGGGTTTGTCTTTCGTTTAACACATAAATATTTGTGTATCATCTTTGTGCACACAATAGAAGATTCAAAATAAATACAAGATCCTTATTATCTTACAAAAGGTCTATACTGATTCAAGGTCAGCCTGGAGAAACAATGGTGTATTAGTTTTTTTTTAATTGAAGTATAGTTGATTTACAATGTTGCGTTAGTTTCTGGTGTACAGCAAAGTGATTCATATCTATATATTCTTTTTCAGATTCTTCTCCATTATAGGTTATTACAAGATATTAAATGTAGTTCCCTGTGCTATACAGAAGGACCTTGTTGTTTATCTAATTTTCTATTGTTGCTGTAATAAATTACCACAAATTTAAATTTATTTAAATTTTAAATATATTAAATTTAAATTTATAAATATTTTAATTTAAAGCAGCACACATTTATTATCTTACAGTTCTGGAAACTGGAAGTCCAAAATCAATTTCTCCAGGCTAAAATCAAGGTGTCAGGAGGGCTTTGTTCCTCTGGAGGCCCAGAGAATCTGTTTCCTTGCCTCTTCCAGCTTCTACCGGCCGCCTGCGTTCCCTGGCTCCTGGCACCTTCCTCCACCTTCAAAGTCAGTGGTGTCACAACTTCAGTCTTCTCTAACCTCTGCTTCTGTCCTCACATCTTCTCTGACTCTGATTCTCCTTCCTCCTTCTTATAAGAACTCTTGTGCTGTACTGGACCCACCTTAATAATCCAAGATAATCTCCCCCATCTCAAGATCCTTAGCTGAATCATATCTGCAAAGCCCCTTTTGTCATGTACAGTAACATATTCACAGGTTCTGGGGTTGAGGACCTGGGTATTTGGGGGGGCATTATTCTGCCTACCAAAGATGAATAGGAGTTGTTAATTTGGGGAGAGTGCACGGGGCACTATGGTCCACTCTCCAGAGTCCATCTATTCCTCCCCAGAGGATTAATCAGGGCCAATGATCTAAAGCCATCCCCTTTGGCAGTGGCTGGTTCAGGGATGAGACAAAGATGGAGAGGTTGATGGGGAGGCCTTTGGGGAAAATGTCCCTATGTCCCTGATCTTTTTTTTTAATAAATTTATTTATTTATTTATTTATTTTTGGCTGTGTTGGGTCTTCGTTGCTGCGCGCAGGATTCAGTAGTTGTGGCACACGGGCTCAGTAGTTGCGGCACGCGGGCTCTAGAGCATGGGCTCAGTAGTTGTGGCGCACAGGCTTAGTTGCTCTGCAGCATGTGGGATCTTCCCGGACCAGGGCTCAAACCCGTGTGCCCTGCATTGGCAGGCGGATTCTTAACCACTGCACCACGAGGGAAGTCCCGAAAATGTCCCTGATCTTAAGATCAACACACCAAAGAGACCCCACAGGTCATGAACTGGAAGCAGGCTGCCCAGCTGCCGTGATCAGCCAGCTTTCTGGCCATGGCGACACCTGCCTTAGGAGGAGGCCCGTCCTGTGGACAGAACACAGAAGGAGCCCGAGTCTCCAGTGACCTCGCTGAGCTGCCAAATTAACACAGTGGGAGCCTGCTCTCCTGGACCTGGGGCTCCTGTTTTGCAAAGTCACATATCTCCTTATTTTTAAAGCAACTTTGATTTGGTTCTCTCTTTTGCCAGTTTAAAGAAGAGGGAAGGGAGCAACAGCCTCGTGCTTCCTCACAGCACTGGGAACCACCCCGTGGCTAAAAGAAATATTAAGTCCATCATTCGCTGCTGAGAGAGGCACAGATACTTTATGGCAAAAATCTTCATTCTTTTCAGTGTGATACATGTTAAGAACTTTCTCCCATAACAAGCAAAGGTTTTTATGATAAATTAGTGCAAAATCAGCCGACGATCAAAACTGGGTGATCTGCAAAGGAGATAATCAGTGGAAAGAAAGAAGTAAAAAGCCTAGAGGTTAGACTATCAAAGTATGAACATGGGGGCAGAATACGATGAGTTTTGCACATGAAGACACAAATTCCACAAACATTTATTCCTTATTGTATTAGTTTCCTAGGGCTGCTGTAACAAAGTACCCCAAACTGGTTGGTTTAAAACAACCAAAATTTATTGTCTCAACATTCTGGAGGTTAGAAGTCCAAAACCAAGGTGTCGGCAGGGCCCTGCTCCCTCTGAAACCTGCAGGGGAGGAATTCTTCCCCGCCTCTTCCTAGCTCTGGTGGTTGCTGGCAATCCACAGCTGGTAGATGCATCACTCCAATCTCTGCGTCTGTCTTCACATGGCAATTTCCCTGTGTGTCTGTCTTCACGTGAGACATAGGTGAAGGCATTCTCCTCTCTGCCTGTATCTGTGTCCAAATTTCTTTCTTCTTATAAAGACACCAGTTGTATTGGAATAGGGCCTACCCTAATGACCTCATGTTAACTTGATTACACCTGCAAAGACTTTATGTCCAACTGAGGGCACATTCACAGGTACCGGGAGTTAGAATGCAACTTGTCTTTCGGGGGGGAATGCAACACACCCCATAATAAGTATCTACCATACAACAAGGATTAAAGTGATTCCAAAGATGACAAAGACCTAGCCCTGGAGGGGCTCACAGACGGGCTGGGGGATTGCTATGAAATGGTGCAGGGAATGTGATTGTTGCAGCAACCCTATGAGGTAGGTACTATTGTCCTCATCTTATAAATGGAAAAAACTGAGGCTCTGGATGGTTAACTAATTGGCTGAGGGCCACAGAACTGGTAAGCGGTAGAGCTAAGATCCAAGCCCTGATTTTACGGATACCGAAAGGCTCTCTCCCACCATGACAAGCTGGAGGCATTCCCCACCGAGGACAAACAGGCACATTAAAGTCCCAAACAGAATACAAACCTTTTAATGCCTATTGGGGGAGGATACAGGGAGTGGGGGGATAAGGAGAGGAGAGCCACTGACCCACTGTTCCTTCCCCCCCAAAGCCTGACATGGCTACACCCTCCAGACTGCCACCTGCCACAGTGGCTTTGCAGACAGAGGCGGGCCGGTGGCATCCATCAAGTGGCATTGCCCATCCCTCCATGCCGCCTCACTGGCAGGTGGCGTCCATCTCCCCACGCAGCGGAGGACTAATGGACAGGCCATCTTGGGGTTTACAGTGTGCAGGTGGTGAACGAGGCTTGAAAAGCTGTTCTTTCAGGCTCGGCTTCTGCTGCAGGAGGGGTCAGGGCTGGAGGAAGCGAGGTGTAAGAAGTGCCCGGGTGGAAGCGCACGGCTACGATAAGGTGCTGTGCATCTTGGCCACCCCTCTGAGCGCTGATGTTGTTGGGAGGCTAATTAAGAATCAGACGGCACCCCTGGATGGGAAAGTGCTCTCTGAAACCTCTGCAGGGGAGAGGGTCACAGGGACAGGCCCACCCAGGGCAGGTCCTGACCTCAGCACTGCTGACATTTTGGACCAGATCCGTCTTTGCTGAGGGAGCTGTCCTGGGCACTGGGGATGTTTTGGTTAGCCCTCCCCCGCGCAAGTCAAGTCGACCAGAAATGTCTCCAGACATTGTCAATCGTCCCCTGGGTGCAAAATCGCCCCCGTTGAGAAGCACTGGCCTAGGGGAACATGTGTCCACCCACGAGGAGGGGTCGCTGATTCCGGTGCCGGACCTCGAGGAGCCTCAACTGACACACTCCACTATCACGGCAGCTGCTAGGGGAGCTATTAGCTGGCTGCCCACCCCCAGTTTCACAAGCTCAGACAGGCAACTCCTGTCCCCATAATGAAGAAAAGATTCCACTCGCCACTAGAGACACACTGATTTCAGAATACGAAATTGACATTCCCCACAAAGTCAACAGGCACAAACTCCCTCACCCACAGACTTAGGGACCTCAACCAGAGGCAGAATGTGTTCAAGTCCAGAATATGAGAATACCCAAAGGATTACGAAAGAGCCCGAAGCCCACGGCAGACAGAATCTAAGCACACAAGTCCCACCATCTGTATGGTTAGGAGAACTCCTCTGTGAGGCCAACAAGAGGCAGGGGAGTAAGACACTGACCTCAAACCACTCAATGGCTTGTGACTTCTCCCTGGACACCAGCCAGCGATGCACTGTCAGCCCCAAAGCGTCTCTGAAAATCTGTGACTCTGGACACCAAACAGGCACCAAGCACACCTAACCTGGCAGGCACTCTCTTCCTGTGGATACGTGAAACTGCTTGCTGCACCCAGTTGTTTATAAGTTTAAAAGATCTAAGAGAGGAGGCCATGTTCCCAGGTACATAACCACCAAACATACCAAACATCAAATACAACTGTAGGTTGCCCCGTGACATATTTTTATCAGAAATCTTTTTCCAAAACGTATGTTTATCCACACCCAATCTTACCTGTTGAGGTGTAAGTGGGCCCCCTCGCCTGCCCATTGACCCCCACAAGAGTCCTGGGGGCACCTTAGCCACTGTATCCCACCCTCTCTCTCCTCTGTGCCAGACACCTGGGTGACAGGCAGACCCTAAGCAGCCTGCAAGCCGTAGAGCGTCCGAAGCAGCCGCTTTCCCACTGTGGCTGATTTGGAGTCTTAGCACAAACTCCTTGGCATCTCCCGAATTAGCGTGAGGGTCAGGAGGAAAAGCAGTAGAGCCAAAGGGTTAAGAGCTTGGCTCTGAAATCAGACAATGTGGATTCAAAGCCCATCTCCCCCATTCGCCAACTGCGTGACCTTGGGAAGGGTCTAACTTGCTTAGATTCAAATGTTGATGACTGTACTCCAAAAAAATGGTTATGCCAATTGGTGTTTCATGTCATCTTTATTGCATATAAATACCACATCCCAAATGCATCATCTATAATTTCCAGTTGGGGCTTCTTGTGAAACAATCTGAGGTATCCTAGATTCTTTTTTTTTTTTTTTTTTTTTACGATTTTTGTCCCGGATCTTTTACAACTGCCTCATCCATATTTAATTTGATGGCAATATATATATTTTTTGAAAAGCAACTTGCTTTTATCTTTCTAAACATTCCACTTATTCTGCAGAAACAACCAATCTTGATTTTCACACTCTTATCCCAAAGATTTATGTACCTTATAATTAAATAATGTAATGACATACAATTGGCATATACAGGTTTGGGAACACACACAACTGACCCTTGGTTAAGCTGACAGCTCAGGTAGAAGAAGTGTGTGGACACAGAGAGAAGCCTACTTAGCTTCGAGCTTGTTGCAGGCAGGGGTTGGCATATTTTATAGAGAAAATAAAGAGCCCTGGTTACATCGATGGGCCAATTAAGTAGGGCTTTGATGTAGCAATAATCAGCCAAGTCCTACAAAAAGGTGAAGGCCAGAGTAATTAACTCAGGCCTGGCTGGAGTGTCCATCCACGATGATGCGCTAGCCAGCGTGTGACAGCCCTCACTTCTCCCACATCTAATATCGCTCTTCCCCAAGGAGCTAGCTAATGGGTACACAGAAGGCAAGGTAAGAGTACAAAGGAACAAAGCCAGAATTGTTCCGCTGGGGCTCAGGGTGGGCCGCCCCCAAACGTGCCATACTGGCATATTGATTATTTTGAATTAAAGTTACTTAAGAAATGGCCAATGCAAGAGGGACACTCTGACCCTCCTTTCTGTCTCCCTGAAAGCAGGGAAGACATCTCTCATGTGAAAGGTGCCCTCCCTGCATCTGAAAGTAGAAGGACACCCTTTTGGCCAGAGAGGGGGAATGTGGGCCAAGAAACCTTGTTACTTCTTTCATTTACTACGCCGAAACCAAACTCTGTTTAGATTCTTCCCTAATTGGGCACACAAAACCTACATTTCTTTGTCCTGTCAATTTCTTATAAATTTATCGGTTTTTTTGTCTAAAAAGTCTCAAAGTTGCCTGCTTTGGCCCTTTTGTTGGTCCCATTTCTATGAGACCTCCATGCACACGAATTAAAATGTGTGTCTAGGGCTTCCCTGGTGGCGCAGTGGTTGAGAATCTGCCAATGCAGGGGACACGGGTTTGAGCCCTGATCTGGGAAGATCCCACATGCCGCGGAGCAAATGGGCCCGTGAGCCACAACTACTGAGCCTGCGCTTCTGGAGCCTGTGCTCCGCAACAAGAGGCCGCGACAGTGAGAGGCCCGCGCACCGCGATGAAGAGTGGCCCCCGCTCGCCGGAACTGGAGAAAGCCCTCGCACAGAAACGAAGACCCAACACAGCCAAAAATAAAATAAATTAATTAATTAATTAAAAAAGAAGGAGTAGTCCAGAGGGCCCGCCGGGGAAGGATCTCCTCCTTATCAGCAGTTATGCACCAACCAAGTGGTCATTGATGGAACTCAAAGCTGTAACGCTGAGAGGTTCACAGTCAAGCAACTGCAGTGAGTCCATCTCTCGGTGGCCCACACCTTCCTGGTTAACCAGCTTCTAAAGGTGCCCCTAGCCCAAGATCTCTCTTTGTTGTTTATTTTCACATCACAAAGCTCAAGACCGTTGTGTCATCAGCCTCCTGCTAACAAAGAATGGAAAGGAAAGTTCCTATGGAATCCAGGACCACTTCCACAATGACCTGCGTCAGGTTGCGGGTTCAGCAAACGAGGACAGAATGTCTCACTCTCCTTCCTCTCAAGCCCCTGCTCTCAGAGCCCAGAACCCTGAAATGTCAGGTGTCTTTTCACCTTGACGGCAGGCAAGAGGGCTGCCTGGGCAGCGCATCACAGGAGCCACGTCTGCGTGTAGCAGCCGCCACTCTGGCCGGCCCGGCGGGCACACCATCTGCCAGCCCGGGGGGTGCCGGGGGCCCCCACAGTTCTGCAACCGCCACGCCAGCGTCACGCCTGACGGTGAAGCCAGTGGGCTCGGGGATGCTTTCAGTTCACAAGCTTAAGTGCTGGTACACGGACTGCGAACGGTAGAGTGAGAGAGTCTCAAAGTGGCACCTGGGTGTGAGCCTGAATTCTAAGAATAAAGAAGGGAACTCAATTCTGATGCCCGAAGAGGCTCAACCATGACGCCCAGCTAACGAAGACCACAATTTACCCAAATGTTCAGTCCAAGGGACCGAGTCCAAAAGGCCATTAGATGGACCCCTACAGTGAGACCAACAACAGGGTCAGCAGGGAGCCCTCGGGCACTCCAGGCAGGGGACCAGCAGGACCTCAGCTGGAGGCCGGCACACCTGCTTGAGGTTCTAGGCAGCGGATCTTCCAGGTGACCTCCAGGCTGGATTAGATGAGCCCCCTTTACCGCTGTAAGAAAAATGATCTTATGGCAGCTGGGATGCTGAAGGAGAGACAAGGGGCGTTCCTATATTCCACAAACGCTACTGTGTTCGACGCTACTGTGGTCTGACTCTTGGACTGTCAGCGGAGGAGACAACCCCTGCCCTCCTGGGATGCAGCTCGTCTAAACTCGGAAGCCACAGATTTCAGGGTGACCTTAGGGCTGGGAGGTGCCTCGGAAAACTCACGAAGCAACAAACCAGTGGCTCCTTACTGCTCGGCACCCAACGCTTGCCTTTAATGAGCAGAGAAGCTCCGGATGCCCCCTCAGGAGTCCCTCACTCACTGCCGTTTCTCTTGCTCAGGGAAATGCATCCGCGTCCTTCACTGTGTCCCTGTGAGAAGGCTGGTTCCTGTCGGGGGCACTGTCATTTTCATTAAAGGTCTAAGGAGGCACTCAGGGTATTAAGAATATCAAAAGAAACAAACTGTTTCTTCTGGCTTCCTCAGCATTTTATTTTTATTCTTGGGCGCAGACAGATGGACAGCGGAGAGGTGGCATCATTTAATGCCCTGTATCTGTTTAACTACAGGGAGGGAAGGGAAAGGGATAAACAACTAGTTCCTGGTATTACGAGTTACCATACAGACCATCTATCATTTATATCAGCCACTCAGTAGAGACACTGGTCATCCATAAATCACTGAAGAATATCCAAATACCTTATGCTAGTCCTTAAAATGGTTTCAAAACTATCCAAACATTTCTGTATGTGCTATTTAAATCACCGAAATATTCTTGCAACAAATACACAATTTTGATTTCAAGGAAACGAACGAATGAGAAACATGAATAATATTTTAAGCAGTGGAAGGATCTGTCCCTTTGTCTTCAGAGGGTTACTTAGGACAAAAGTGGAAAAACTTAAAAGATTTTCAAAAATAAACCCGGAAAGCTCCTGGACAAAGGAAGCCTGACTTCCCTTTTGCTACAATGGCAGTCCTAACATGCTTCCATCCTCAAGGAAGAGAAAAACATGCAGAGTTTCCTGTTCAGAAACTGTATTCTTGGGCTACTGTATGTGGCTGAGGTGTGTGGGACAATCCAGCTGGTGTTCACAGGGCACCTAATACTGCGCCTGCAGCAAACGCTGGGGAGGATCGGCCACAGGTTTTGGGAAGACGCCCTTGTGCCCACACGCGGGGTGGAAGATACTGCAAACTGTTATCAGCTGACAATCTTTCAGCCAATCTCACACTTCCCAGCTTCTCCCACTTCACGACTTTTCAAAAAGCAGAGGAAACAAGAAAGAAAGAAAAAAAAAACTACACACAGTCCCACCACCATCTGGTGGCTTCAGACCAGCAAGCACGAGATTCTGGCATGCACGGTACTGGCAGCCACAAAGACCAATATTCCTCTTCTTATGTTGCTGTTTCAAAAGCAAAGTGAGAGTGGTAATATGGAAACACAAAAACAGGACACGCTCGCACTTCTAGGAAAAACCCTAGTAAGAGCAAAGGCATTCCGACAGGGACTCTCCCCACCTTCATTTCTGATGGAATGGCGCCTGGTTGAAAAGTACTGCGGGAGTGTCACCTGGGAAATGCTGCCAGCTCCCCGACATCTGCCACCATGAACTCCCGCTGCCAGGGTCTGCCTCTGCTGTATGGGTGCAGAAAGATGCTCCCGCTGGAGCCAGGCGTGAGCAACTCGAGGACTCCAACGCGTGCCAGCTAAGCAGATGTGGGTTGATGTGCAAAACCACACGTCGTTTTCTTAGCTCATGAAATTGAACTGTCAGGCAGATAAGATGCTCACAGCCACTGATCTGAGCATTACCTCCCAGGCAGCTTTCAGGGATATATCTCAAGGTGGCTTGAGGAATGTGGAAGCAGAGGAGGGCAGTTCGTGTTTTAGGGGTCAAAGTTAAGAGCCTGAGGCACCCATCTCCCCCAAAGGGTTGAGACCCCAGAAAATGAACCCTTGATGCCTCTTTAGCTGCTCCTCTGGCTCTGCTTCTGTTGGTGACCAGACCCCTTGTGACAGAGATTATCCTTAGGACAGTTTATCCTAAAACCTCCAGTATCTAGAGTCAGGTTCCCCTTGTGTGTTGCTGGCCTAAGAGCTACTCTATTCTTTTAAGGGGCTTCTATACCTCCCTGAACTACGCCAGAATGTGCTGACTTTACCATCTCTCAGGAAGCAATCTTGCTGCTTTCCAAATTATTAAGAGTAGCTACCATTTACTGAGTGTTGGCAATCTAACAGGCACTTGCAAGCACACTGTGTTCAATTTTTAAAATCTCATGATACTCCTTCTATAGGTATCATTGTAAGGTAAGGATTATTATCCTCATTTTACAGATGAGGACAAGGGGGCTCAGAGAAGTTAAGTAATTTGCCCACGGTTGCACAGGAGAATTCAGGATTTGCATCCAGGGCTGAGTCCATAGTTAGAACTTTTAACCATCTGTGAAGACATCTCACTGTTGCTAACATGTACCAACATATTCGGTGCATGAGAAGTTAGGTTTTTGCTCTCCACCCCCATCCTGTGATTGAAGGAAAATAAAAACCCTGCCACCCAGACATCTGTGTTATCAGCCAGACTCAAACCACACTGCCGCCACTTCAACTGTGTGTGAGCGGGCTGGTCTGCATGCAAGGCCCTGGGATCAGGTGGGCATGGGCTGTCTCAGCATGCCTCACCTCCTGCAAGCTTCCTGTGGCACTGGGGTGCTATTTATTCCTGCAGAGGACCGTTCCCTACTTGCCAGAAGAATCTTTCCCCAAATCACCCTTTCAGCTACTGACCCATCCCAGGAAGGGCCGCTGAAGTATCGTTTCCCAGAAACGGCCATCCCTGCTTAGCTGAATTCAGCATCCCTTGGTTTTCTACAAACACTGTGTTTCTCATAAAACAGCACATAAAGTGCATATCTTTGGACATAGTAGGTGCTCAACAAACCTGACTAAGTGGGACCTGGCAGACATGCCAAGCTTCAAGTTCTAGGCCCGTAACACTGGCTCTTCCCAATTCTCTTAGTACATCTCCCTCCTCCCCACTCTTTTCTCCATCCCTACTCCACACCCCACCCATCCCTGTAATAAGGAACCCATCAGGAGAGGTTAAGATTTAAGATTCTACAGGAAAAGTGGTTGCACTTAGGCCGAGACTACACCCATGGCACTGGAAATGCAGTCAGAGTTCCCTTTTGTAGCTAACTTTCTAGCCAAATTCACTTAAGATCATTCAAACAGACTTAATTACCATCTTAGTGTCTTCTTCCCCTCAATTTCTATTTCGAGTCGTATCTTCCCCCAACGGTTTCTGAATGAATGTCTGGATGGTTTCTGACCTAAGAGTAATTGAAACTCTAACCCTGGTACAGCCAACAGGAGGCTGACTCTTACAGCCAAGCCGAGAAAGCAGGTCTAAGGCTCCAGGTGGCAAGAAAGCAGCACCGTGACACAACCAACGTGTCCTTAGGACCCTACAAGCCAGGCCAGCCCTGACCTCCCATCCTCCATACAGGGTGCAAACTGGTTTTAGCTCCTAGTTCCCCAATTGAGTCTCAAGGTCAAGCAGTAGTAATGTGGGTCCAAAAACTATTCCTTTCCCCAATTCCCTGAGAACTCCACCACCACGCAGACCGTGCCAGGTGAAGTGCAGGTGGACCAGATGTCCTTGACTGGGAGGAGAGACACGTGGAACGTGACTGTTCACCGTGTTGCACGCCCACAGGACGTGGGGGCTTTTGCTGGGACAGGCTCCTGCGGGTGAAGCTTCCCCACCCCTGCCAGACGTCTTCCTGCCAACAGAGAAACGGCAACTCTGGGTCCAGAGAAAAGAGGAGGCTTGGGAGCATCAGACAACGTTTGAGGGCAAAGCGGCTCAATGGAAGCTGAGAGCGGGTCACAAAGTGGTCCTCGGTTCCCACTGGCCTCCATCCCTCCCCATGCCTGGGACAATAAGAAGCCTGCAGAGAACTCAGTATAAAAAGGTGGGCGTGGAGTAATGTTTCTGCTCTGCCTTGCACAGGACTAGCGGCTCAGAGGCCTCCAGCACTGGCACTTAAGGATGGGATAACGGAGGGAAGGAGCGAATAAGGGGACCAGATGATCGCTAGCTCACCTCCCCGTTCCCACACACATACACACGTTGTCACGTTTGTGGCGCTGTCCTGGGTTTACTACTTCTTGGGTCTGTGTCCCCCATTGATAGGTGACCTCCAGGGACAGTTTCTGAACCACCCCTGAATTCCCAGTGTCTGGCAAGATACATGACCCATCTTTGACTCAATAGGTATTCTGCAGATAAAGGAAACCAAAAAAGCAAAAAAAAAAAAAAAAAAAAAGGAAAGTTTAATAATTGGATAATATCCTATTCTGAAGAGCTGAGCTAAATCTGAGCTCCCAGGAGACGGTGCTAAGAGGTTCTTTATGAGTATTAGCCTCACCCCTGGATCCACTCTGTCATGATGTGAAGACAAAAGGGAACAGGAGTTCTGGATGGAAAAGCTGTGAACTCTGGGAGGCCTGCCTCGTTTAAGGTTCAATATCGTCTAGGGAAAGAGCGTATCTAAATGCTAATTTGATAAAGAATATTTAGACCGATGTTTGGCTATTCTGCCAACCTTTCAAATGAAATATTTGAGCACCTACTACATGCAAGCCGTTGAGGAATAATAAGAGGGTGAGTCTTCTTCCAGGTAAGAACGCACACAAAAGAAAAATAAGGAAGGCAAAACAAAGAATCGAGTCTTTTTGTTTTAAGATACGGGGTTGATAATGGACCTCAAAAATCCCCATTAGGATGGAAGAGGGTCCATTAAAATGTTCACAATATTTCGAGCATATTTTTTTTAGAAGATAATTACTAAGAATCTCAGGAAGCTTCAGATCCCCTTATATGCTGTTAGAAAAGCCTTTGCAGGAGCAGCTCTGTTGCCATGACAACAATCACTTGGCTGAGTATAAAGGAGGACGAGGGACCTACCAGATGGTATTCTCAACAGTCAGCCCTGAGATTTTTTAAAGCCACTTTCTAAAGGACCTTCAGCATCTCGGAGTTACAGAATTTACAAGCTGAATGAGACCTTAGGAGTAACCTAGTTTTAGCAAGTCACTGCAATTTCTCTTTTCTCACCCTTGCCTAAGTTGCCTAGACTCAGCTGAAACATCTCTAGGGCCAGAGACCTTACTCTGCCCCACCCTCATAGGAAGAGGGCAGGGAGCTCTCCCCCCTACCCCCATAATCCTTAGAGTGGAGTGAGCATAGGTTTAGGAAGAGAGGGAGTTATTTGAAGAAACTTTCCCTCCCCAAGCAGAAGGTTTGGGTAAAGCATTCTGGCCTCTTTGGCAATGGCTGCCACTGTTCAATGAGTCTGAACAAAACAAGAACAGCCATGGAAGGTAGCTCCTCCCAGGTCTTAAGCACAGAGCTGGTTTCTAATCCCAGCCATCGAGTACTACCTGGAAATTCATAATTGTCACCTAAACAGAAAGAGTACCAAGGACCCTGGTGGTACTCAGTAAACCACTTAGGAGGCTACATATGGCAAAAACATAACCACATGGCTTCTCTCCACCTGCTGTATACACAGTGCACACGTGTGCGTGCACATACACACAAACCCACCACAATGTGCCTCTTTAGTCACCCTGCAGAGCATCATTAAGGACGGCTTCTCCCAGGGCCCTGGTCATTTTTTGAGATGAATGCATGTGGATTCTTAGTAACTCCCAGGGGGACACATCTATGTAGACCAGGATTGGGAGAAGAGGACGGGGTGAGCTGGAGGGATTGCAGGGTAAGTAATTCATAAAAGTGGGTGCAAGCCTTACTGAAGGGGAAGACCCACACCTCGCCCACATGTGCTGCTATGAGAAGCGGCACGGCCTGCAGAGGAGCCTTCCAGATCAAGCCAACCTGAAGAGGCGACCTCCAAGTACCTCCTGACACCACCCCATCATGGTGAGGTACCAAGACAGCAGGTGCCCAGGAAGCTCTCCTAGGTGCCTGCTTCCATTCTGTCCGCAGCTTCCTTCAATCACTGTGCCCTGCAGCTCACCCCTTCCCAGATGGCTCTGGACACCATCTGCATCTTCCAACAGACACTCTGGGCCAGTGCAGCGGTACCTGGGACCACCACCATGAAGCAAGCTTAATGGCTCATTTCATATGCGAAAGAGTCAGAAAAGTGTAAAGGAAAGAATCTATTTTTAAACTCCAGTGTACTTGGTGCCTTATAAAGAATTTCTACCATCCCAAAAGAAGACTTTGAAAAAATGAAAAAGATTTGCATGACCTGCAGTACTCTCCTTGATACCAGACACCCAAGTGGGCTTATTTTCACAGGAACAGATTTGATATGAAGACAGCACCAGTGAGCAGGGGTCTCCCCAAAAGGCTGCCATGCAGCCCCCCAGGGTTTGCCACCACCGTTTCCAATCAGGAACCCAGCACTCCTTCGGTGAAGAACCCAGCAAACCATCTTGATAGTACTCCATCGGCAAACTTTAAAGTTTGAGGCAGGAATTAACTCCAGTAAGAATCCGTGTCGATTCTGTGAGCATCCCAGAGAGATGGCATTACACCACTCCAAACCAGTGGTGACAACTGGGGGAGACAAAGGCAGAGAGAGGCTCCCAACCAGAAGGCGGAGGACAAAGAGGGTGGGACGGGCAGGTTAGTAGGCTTGTTCCTGGTCCAGAGAAAGAGCTGGCCCTCCCCCCTCTGTGGGCCTGTCAGCCAAGTTTCCAGATGACCACGCAGGGCCACAGGAAGCGGCACAGGCGGACAGCCATTAGGTAAGAATGGCTCTGTGTCCGGATGGCTGAAAAGACCAGCTCCCAGCCCTGGAGAGGCTGGTTTATTTTAGGAGACAATTACCAGTTATTACAAAGCTGAAACTGACCATTCAGGTAGAAGTCTTAGCATCGGGGACCTTCTGGTTCCAAGCAAGAAAACAGGAAAAGCTATGACATTTGAATGAGGCCAAGTATAAAGAGTGTCTGTGTGCATCTGTGTGTCTGGGTGTCTATGAGAGACAGATACAGACACGAGTGAACCCGAGAGTAGGGACGGGTTAAGGCACCTGACAATACTAAACCACTAGGTTAACACAGAATTGTATGCAGCCCACAAACAAGCATTCAAAAGCAGATTAATAACTGCTTAAAAAAAGAGAGAGACTAAAGAAACCCAATTTTCTTATTTTTTTTTTCCAATTTTCTTATTTTTTAAGGTCAAAAGACTGAGACCCATCTGGTGGATTAATAAGCCCAGGACACCCACCATCCAGCTGAGTGCCCCACCAGAGAAACAACCAAATCCCATATGCAGGCTATTCCTCTAATTTCATTCTTCGGGAAACAGGGAGAAGGGAACCCTAGGGAACGTTTCTCTGGCCCTGGAGAGATGGCCTGTTACTGAACGCCTGCGATGGACAGTAACAGGCCCAGCCGGTCACGAATCTAGACCCAGGCCCCCGGGTACACCACCTCTCAGTTAGCTCAGGGCAAGCCAGCCAAGCAGCAGTGTCCCACCAAGGTTCAGAACTGGGTTCAGGTGTTGGACATCCCTCGTCACTGTTCCAGCTCTCCCTCCAACCAATGGTACAACCTTGGGTGATACCCACTCTGACCCTCAGTTTCCTCCTCAGACAGTACCTCCTCCACAGACCCATTAGGATTGAGAGAGATAATCCAAGTAGGATGCTGAGCACCAGGCCCTGTGCGGACGGAGTTAAGCGCGCAACAGATACTTGCTATTAACATTCAAAACCGCAGCTCTCTGTTTCCAGACCTCTTCACTGCCTTTATGCGCACAGCTTCACACAAGACTCTCTCAACTAAATCTGGTTTTGGATTTACATCTCACCTCATTCCAAAATGCATTTGAGTTTTCTGTTTAGTACCTCAACGGCAGCAGAAATTTGTGTTATGATCAGTTATGAGGAGGAGGTTACTGCCTTCAAAGGCAGCCACAGGCCCTTCAAGCCTCTTGGGGCTGCTATATATGGCTGCACAGGTTGTGCACTGCACAACGCCAGGGGACACCATTCCCATAGACAATGAGTCGTGAGCATCCTAAAGTCTGGTTTCTACCCCAGTCAAGTCTGGAATGAGGTCTGAGTGGAATCTGAGTCATGGCACTGCCAGCTGTGCCATCCCCCATCCCGCACCCTCTTCTTTCGTTTCGTCTCTTGGTAAGCTTTAAAATAGACTAATTCACTCTCAGCAAAGGGACAGCTCCCACCCCAGACAGCTGGAGGACAGCATGGGATGATTATTTACTACTGAAACCTGGTTTAAACAGAGGGTAGTACCGATGGCCCACCCACATACGTTAAAAAAAAAAAAGTCACACATTAAATTCTCGGGAATTACTCAACTAAGAATGAGGTTGCAACACCCTCTTCCTCTCCTTTCTGGGTGGACGGGTAGATTTGTTTTCCTGATGTACAGAGGACCACTCATCTTTGCCCTCATGATGGGGCTGGAAAATCATCTCTGATTTCCAAACCAACAGCAGACTCACCAGCTGACTTCAACTTACCAAAGAGGTGCATGTTCCAGAAAACTGTTTATACTTCAGCTGTTTTGGAAATAGACATGATTTTTTTCCCCCAAAGAAGCAATGTCGTGAATGGTAATTATGTTCTCAGGGTAACTGACAAACTGAACCCATTGCATATCTAACCCAGGTACTACTGAACCTAAGTGTTTCTGTCGGAAAAAAGTACTCATTTTCAACTTGGGACATGGGTTTTACTGGCAAAGAGAAAAGGGCAGAGAGAGAAAAGGAGGAGACTCCTGCATTTGAAAGGATGACACTTCCTGCACTTAATAAATATGCTACACCCTCCACACACAAACACCACGATGAGTCAATAAAACAGCCCTCGCTCTAAAAAAAGCTCCCAAGCCTGTAGTACAAAACGACAGCTAAATAGGAATGGATGATCCAAGGTGATAAGGTTCCAGATTTGCGGAGTCAAGGAGAGCTTGTCTAAGCTGAGACAGAAGGGCCCAGACAGGCTAAGACAGGATATTGGAGGGTCCAGAAGGTTGGGAAGATAGAGCATTCCAGACAGAGAGAAGAACATGTGCAAAGGCCAGGCAGCAAGAGGGAACAGAGTGTGTCTGGGGGCCTCTAAGGAGTCCAAAGTGGCTACAGCATCACAGACATGGGGGTGGCTCAGAGGATGAGGCTGGAGGGAGAGGGCAGGCTTTGAAATGGTCTCAGCAATAAGGTCAAGCTTTGGGGGGCGGGTAACTTCACCCCAAGGCAAATGGGAGCCACAGAAAGGTTTAAAAGAAGGTGCATGGCCAAGAGGTGGAAGCAACCCATGTCTGCCCACGGATGATGGATAAACAAGATGTGGTATATACACACAATGGAATATAATTCAGCCTTTAAAAGGAAGGAAATCCAGTGACATGCTACAAACATGGATGAACCTCGGGGGTATGACATCAACTGAAGAAAGCCAGACACAAAAAGGCAAATACTATATGATTCTACATATATGAGGTACCTAATATGGTCAAGTTCATAGAGAAGAAAGTAGAATGGTGGTTATCAGGGGCTGGGGGCAGGGGGAAATGGAGAATTGTTTAATGGGTATAGAGTCAGTTTGCAAGATGAAAAAGTTCTGGAGATCTGTTGCAGAACAATGTAGATATATTTAACACTACTGGACTATATACTTTAAATGGTTAAGATGATAATTCATCAATTAATGTAAAAGTCAGGTGTGAATGGCAGAGGTCCCAGATGAAACGATCAGTCCTTGGCTATAGGTTTTTCTTTTTTCAAAAAAATAAAAAAATAAAAAATAATAGTCACTCAAATCCATTTTAAGCTCTTTGACAGCAGGGACCGCCTCTCATGAAACAGGTGTCCACGGGCATTGGCAGGTGGAAGATCTGTGAATGAGATGCTCCTACAGGAAGTGCCTGCTTTCATGCCTGCCTGCAACGACCTACTTAAGCCCGGGGCGTTTCTGATACACATACCCCACAACTCCTCTGTGCACTGAGTTAGTTATTTGCCTCCCCTCTCGCCTGTGTTCCTAATAGCAAGCCCAGTCCTTGGCCAGGGCCCCCCGAAGAACAGTGGTTCAAGGGCACAAGCACCAAAGTCAGAACTCGGTTCAAATCCCAGTTCCCCCGGTCACCAGTCCTCACCCTCCCAAGCCTCAGTGTCCTCATCTCTAAAGTGAGGGGTGACAGTTGCAGGTTGCTGAGAGGACTCAGTGAGAAGGCACCTGGGAGACACAGGGCCAAGCACACAGTCAGCACTAACGTGCTGGCTGTTATTTGTAGAGTCCCTAACACTGTATCCAGCGCAATTAATAAAAAAAATTTTTTAACGGTAATGTCTATTCAAAACTATTCAACAAAGTGGCAGCTGTGGCTTCCAGGCCCAAGTGAAGCACTGGCAAAACCTTTCAACAAATGCAACAGTCGTACTTGGTTCATATGAATCATAACACTTCTTAAAAGCAGAGGAAGTGGGGGCTTCCCTGGTGGCTCAGTGGTTGAGAATCTGCCTGCCAATGCAGGGGACACGGGTTCGAGCCCTGGTCTGGGAAGATCCCACATGCCACGGAGCAACTGGGCCCGTGAGCCACAACTGCTGAGCCTGCGCGTCTGGAGCCTGTGCTCCGCAACAAGAGAGGCCGCGATAATGAGAGGCCCGTGCACCGCGATGAAGAGTGGCCCCCGCTTGCCACAACTAGAGAAAGCCCTCGCACAGAAACGAAGACCCAACACAGCCAAAAATAAATAAATAAATAAATTTTAAAATGGTCCACATCAAAAAAAAAAATCTTTAAAAAAAAAAAAAAGCAGATGAAGTGGCCCAGGGGCCCTCAGAAACAATGAGCAATAGCATCTGGACAAGTTAAAGGGCACCTGAGTCCACCAGTCACTCCTCAGCTGTACAGATACACACTCAAAGGAGCTCTGCGAAAGGATATAATCAAACCTTAAGAAGGCAAGAAATCCTGACACAGGCTACGGCACGGGTGAACCTTGAAGACATTCTGCTGAGTGAAATAAGACGGTCACAAAAAGACAAATACTGTCTGATTCTACTCACAGGAGGTGTCCAGAGTAATCCAAATCATGGAAACAGAATGTGGAAAAGCCAGGGGCTGGAGTAAGAAGAAAGTGGGGAGCTGTCATCTAACGGGTATAGTTTCAATTTTGCAAGATGGGCAAGTGCTAGAGACTGGCTACACGGCAATGTGAATATACTTAACGCTACTGAGCTGTACACTGAAAAATGGCATTTTTTAATATAAAGATGGAAATTGTTACATGTATTTTCCCACTATTAAAAATTAAATGAAAAATTTCAAAGGATCGCAACAATCTCATCTCAGCCTCAGTTTCCGCTTTAGGGATGGTTCTGGAGGAGAAACTGAGGCCAGCACAGGAATGTGATGTCGTGTCTGACCAGATCAGTCTGGTGGCCTTAGAACGAGTCATTCAGAATCACAGGGTGAACCAGCCCGGGCTCCAGGGCCTCTGAACCTGCAGGGTCCCCTGTCCCTCCTCAGTACCACTTTCCCCTTTGCCACCATCAGAGGTGACAACATCAGGTCCTCACACCTCTGGGCCACATCTGCCTCCAACCGAAACAGGAATGCAATTTCATGTTTGCAAATGCAGGGCACGGATCCACCAGACCAAATATGAAGATGCTCAGAGTACAAAGGAGCATGCAAACACTCTGCCGAGACTGTGTCAGAAGGCTCTGCGCTGTCCTAGGCTTGAGTCTGCAACACGTGACTCCAGGGCAATGAACTGCACGCAGAGCCACGTTCATGTG
Source organism: Eubalaena glacialis (assembly GCF_028564815.1). Taxonomy (NCBI): domain Eukaryota; kingdom Metazoa; phylum Chordata; class Mammalia; order Artiodactyla; family Balaenidae; genus Eubalaena; species Eubalaena glacialis. Next base: position 74,009,397 of record NC_083732.1, read on the forward strand.
CATCTGGGTTGACTGGGAAGCTGGTGGAGGTTAAGAACACGGGCTCAGGCACCTTCTCAGTCTGTCTGTGTTGCTGCTGCTGCCACTGCTACAAGTATGCTTGGTCTTGAGCAGTAAAAACACACCATCAGCATTGCTCTGTTACGTGGGCTTAGCCCACCGATATGTCTCAGTATGTTCTGACATCCTGCCCACGTGCCAGCGCTGGGCACGGGAGGTATAAAAACAAGTAAGGCCATCCCTGCTGCCAAGAGTCTGTGGTCTCCTAAGAGCGTTAGATACGGAAGCTAGTGGGCACCTGTTCCTCACAGGTACTATGATGGACTAGGGGGCATGAAAGGAAGAAGATGGAATGACTGGATCGGGTGAGCACCCCTCCCCTGCCAATCCTCTAACACGCTCCCTTCCTGAGTCTGAAGTGATTGCTGCTGCTGCTAATATCTGGGAGAGAATTAAACTCTTTCTCAATTCACCCCTCGAGCAATAAGGCATTTCGCTGTTGAAATCTTGATTACTTTTTCATTTCAAATTTTGAGCTCCTTTAGGAAAACAGGGATTGGTTAGCAAACAATCAGATTAACTCGCAGAAATCCACAGCTAAGGACTAGCATTTCATCGGCTCTCTGCCTGCGGCAAATCCTAATGTTTTTCCAATCAGGATTATGTAAGTAGGCGACCCACAGCTGGAAAGGTTCTCTGCTCAGAGTGAGGGCAGGGTGTCTCCTTCAGCCTTCAAAGTCCGTGCCTAATGTTCTTCCCAGGATTCCTTCCCAGAACACTGGTGGCAAAAAGATGCTTTGCAGGCGGCCTGGGCATCCAGTGAGGGCTTCCTCCCTGCTGTAAGAGGTAGTCATGTGGCTGCCACGCAGCCTGGAATCATCGGGAGACCAGCAGCTACCGCCACGAGGTGGGGTCCCATGCCTCTCCCTTCCATTTGCAGGAGAACAAGTACCCACCAGAGGGCCAGTAGGGTCCCAGGGAGTCCCCACTCAGGTCGGGAGGGAGCAGACATTCAGGCGCAAAAGCCATTAACTCCCTGAACCCACTTACTTAAATTTTCCTGGCCAGTCAATGATAGAAGACCTAAAATTCAGTTCCTACTCCTTAGGAATGAGAGAACCAGGGGAGCTGGGAGGATCCTTGAAAAACCATCTGGTACTTCAGAAGGGATCTTGCCTGAACCAGAGGTTTGCAAAAGAGTAACTTTTAAGCAGCAAAATGCTATTTAGATTTGAGATGTTTCAATGGAGAAAAGAGGTCCAGCTCTGGCCGGAGCGGGTAGGGACGTGCAAGGGGTCTTTGCAGACACCATTCTCCACCCCAAGGGCCTGGGCACCCTCCAAGAGCGCACCCACCTGACAATACCACTGAAAACCAGAGCATACCCGAACTTTAGAGACCGCTGAGATTTAAAACAAAACAAAAAAAAGGGCCACTGGCAACGACGTGTTACAATTCCTGCTTGGGACAGCAATCTTGTGCTAGGCAACGCATATATTGTATTTCTAGTATTCATGTCAACGTTTGCGGTGGGCATGAATATTCCCATCACGGATGAGGAAAATAAGCTACAGAGACTACAGTGATTCCAAGAGGTGGCCTGGTGCTTTATCCCTCACCCTGCCCCCAACTCTATTTTTGGAAGGGGGACTCTTTACACATGCTATGCACGTTCTCTCAGTCTTGTATAAGTACCATGTAAAAGTACTCCTTCCAGACGGACTACTATCTAAACACTTCCTCTAAAATATTCTCAAGCTGCCTGTGCACAGAAAGGGTAAGTAACCTGCCACAGGTCACACAGCTAACATGCAAGGGAGCTGGCCTGCAGATCAGGTTCTGTGCCTCCAAAGCCCATGCACGTTCCATCAGACCCCACTGCTTGTCTAACTGAAATCCCTAGGGCTGCTGACCAGGCCTCAGGGGAGCTGAGGAGGACCAGTCACCACCCCAGTCCGTACCAATTTTTCACATGCGAGCGGACAAGTACCCAAAACACACTCTTCTGCTTCACAACGTGTCTGGCCTTCATTCATGCAGAGAGGAAGCTGCCGCCACTGCGTCGTGGCGCATTATCACAAGACAGGTTTCCAAAGATGACGTCCACAGGACAGAGTCTGAGCGCCAAGCTTTTCATATTTAATCTGCAGTTGACAAAACAAACACCTGGGCAGCTGGCAGACCAGACTTGGTGACCCTGCTAAAACCGCACTGCCTTGTACAAGTTGTGACCAGGTGGAGGGAAGGCAAAGAGGAGCAGGAGCCCGCTGTCACTCCTTTCATTCCCAAGGGGACACCAAGTACGGGGTTCCCTGCACAGCCTTCCCCGAATCAGCTCCGCTATGACCCTGGTCCCCAGCAGCCTTCCTAAGTCAGGAGCCTGCCCACCCACAGCACCACAGACATGGGGCAAGAAGAAGAGGCTTCCCCAGACACAAGGGACAAGGATGGAAAAGCAAACAAACCCCCCAAAACGTCAGCTAATAATAAGCATACTGAAGTATGGTTCTAATGACCAACGTTAAAGGGAACAGATGTGATACAGTCTCGGGCTTAACAATGACTTTTACACACCCTCAAAGTCATTCCACGACAACAGATTTATAACATTTTGGGATAAAATGGCTGGAAAATGTAAAGATGAAGTGCTTTGCTCCAAATGATTTGGACAGATGCTTGCTAAATTGGGTTATTGCAAATTTCCTTGTACGCGGTTAACGGGAGATAATTAGTATTCACGGGAGGAGGATTTCACCTGAATTTCATAGAGTTGACATCTATTAAAGTCAACAGACAGAAAGGCAGATCTGTGAATGTTCTTTTAAACTGGCACTTGAGAGTCTTTGCAAAAAACAATCGGCACCAACTGCCAACACACACGCTCCAGACGACAGGTTTCCCAGCAGCTCCCAAATGCCCCGTCCTCCCTTCCCCTTGTCTCTCGGCCTCGGTACACGCTGTTCCCTCCGCTGGGACTCTGCCCTGCCTGCCGGCGTCTGTGCCCCCGTGTGACCCTGCCTGGGTGTCACCGGGACTGAGCAGCATTCCGGGAGATCTGCCTGCAAGTGGCCCCCTCTCTGCTTGATCTCTGCGCCCATCACAGCCCATCACACACCGTCCTGCCATTGCTTCTTCACGCTGTCTCCTCCGTCAAGACTAGGCTTCTTGCAGGTGGGGCTCCTGTCCATTGCACAGTGCCCGGCACGGGCAACACTCAAAAGATATTTGCTGAATAATGGAAACCGGGAAGCTGGGAAGGAAGAAATCACTTGGGAAATGGTGGGTGAGGGCGGCGAGGTTCATTAAAGCCAATGGGAATGCAAACAAATTCACACAAAATAGATTTGGTTTCTCTTTCAGACTTGCTTCAAAAGACTTTTTGACATCTCTAGCTGGTTAGATATTAAGTACCACAGAGTTTATTAGACTCATGGAACTGGAAGGGATCCTCAGTCACGTGGCCCAGCGTCTGTATAATGCAGGAAACATGTGTCTGCTTTGCTCCCAAATACACCACTGATGCTCTGTTACCCTGGCAGACATTTCTCCCCAAAAAAGCCATCAACTGCAAGCCGGAGAATAACAGTACACAAATTACAGCTGAATTCTTTTCTTCCCACTGCTTCAGCTTTCTCCCTGCTTGTCCTCTCCAACAGATGCAAAGAAACTTGGGAGTTAGGGCTTCATACCCTAGTTGGGCATGTTTGCCCTTGGGAAAATGGCATGGAGCAGTCTTCTGAAAGGGATAGCTTTTGCTCGTCCCCGCTAGATAAGGCACTCAGGGAGGTCATCGGACCAACTCTAACTCCCAAGGGTGCTTAGCAAGGTCTTGGCATGCAGTGGACACTCAAAATATTTCACAGTTGGTCTTTACCAACATCAATCCAATGTCAACCACACACCTTCCCTTTCGAGGTCCTCAATTCCTTCCCCTTAAATTCCCATCAGGTAGAGCAGGGCGAAGCACTTTCTAGGACTCACCTAAAGCTAATTAAATCAACCAGTTTTAGAGCAGAGTAACGTCTGTGTGAGGACAGACGTTACAGTGGCAGGAACGGCTGGCTTGTGCACAGAGCAATAACACTCCCAGAATTTCCAAACATCTTTTCTTCTGCCTGCTTGCAAAATTAAATTAAAAAGCAGAACAATGGGATTTCAATGCCTCACCAAGCTCTGAGAGGGCAAATGAAACACTATCTTGAATGACTGGACAGGGAATACGGTTTCTCCTATTGAGCTCGGCTGTCTAGTTCAAAGGCCGTCCTCGCCCACATTCCAGCCCCTTCCCGGCATCCCTCTGGAGAATCAAGACAAGAGAAGGCAAAAAAAAAAAAAAAAGAAAAGAAAAGCACAGCCACCCTGACCACCTGGAATCACTTCACCCACAAAGGCAACTTCTATCAAACCATCTTCCTTCCCACACGCCCCTTTCTTCCCATTCCCCACCCAAACCCACAAGGAAAGAAAGCAATGACGCCACTGCAATCACCATGACTCTGACCTTTAAATGTTTAACCACGGATCTATTTTTTTAAGGGCCCGATAAAAAGGCAGGTGATTTGTTTTCAACGTGAGTCACAATATCCCCGCAGTGAAATAATTCAATTAAATATTTAATGGCCTTAGGTTTTGTTTGAGGCACTGCTGATGGCTGTGCCGTGTCAGCGCTGGCCATGGTCTCATGAGTGAAGGGGTCGGCCACGGGAAGGGAGAGGGGCTCAGGGGAGGGCAGGCTGCCCTAAACCAGAGCTGGGAAGCAGGCTTGGGGGTGGGAGCAGGGCCAGCACTGTAGCATCATCTTTCGATAACACAGAAGCAGAGGCCGTGACCTCTCATGGACTAGTCCCTATCGCTTTTCCCAGAGAAATCCCTCTTAACCCTTGGAGAGACACCAGGATTCTCGAGGGGGCTCTTGGCACTGAACCGTACGGTTCAGGAATTGGTTGGGTTTTGTTTCTCTGGGGTGATGTGCTACCACGAGCTGGCTTTACTCTCTCAGTTCAAAAGACCCTCCCTGACTGGAGTCGCAAGAAAATAAGGGGAGGGGGCCTAAGGGCAAGGTCAGAGTACAGGCACACACACACCACCCCCCTACAAGAGTAAGAACAAGCCAACCTACTTGCCTTTATCAGTCCTTTCAGGAGCTGAAGTCTTGGGTATTAGAGGAAGCATCCACGTGATACCTAATTCAGAGAACTGTTTCATCTGAAGGATTCCAGTAACAAAAGACTCCCCAAACTACTCAATTTAGCTGTTACAGGGTATGGTTACCCTATGGAAAATGTTTAACTTCATTTGTTGTCATCTGAACGCACACAAGTATTTATCCTTCTTACAAAGAACACAGGGGACTAAACTGCACGTGTTCATACATAGGTATTAAACTTGTCATATTTCCCCCAGATAATTTCCATTAAGGTACTGATCCATCATCTTCACAGGTGGCAAATACTGAAAGGCTGAAATTATTACAAAACGTGGTTTAGGCTCAATTCTGTGAACACCACATTTCCTTTTTATCCAACATAAATAAATCCAGCACCCAAAATAGTTTGGTGCCCTGACCTTCTCCCAAAACCACTCACTCATCTGCACAGTGAATTTCTGTTGAATTAACAAATCGGCCAGAAAGCGAAATTTATAATATCAACCATCCAGTTTAAGCATTTGGCTTAAAAAACAAAATCAAACAAATAAAAAGCACCTAAAACACAAACACCTTCCAAAATATGTTGCCATCTTGTCCTTCCCTGAGAAGATAGGAAACCCGGCCTTCTCCCGTCAGCTCATCAGAGCTATCAACCATTGCTTCCCTGGGTGAACGGATAAGTGCTGCTTAAATCAGCTTAAAACAAAGGGGAGAGATTTCCTTGCAGGCCCCATTGAAACATGCTAGTCAGCACTCATGCACAGAGTCGAGAAAACTCATCAGTGTGCAAAGACCTGTACAGACAAAAGAAGAACAAGACAGCCCTGCTCCCAAGGACCGGATCCCAGAGTAGGGGAGATGGGAGCCCACACATACTGTTTAACATGAGCTACAAAAGAGCTCCAAACCGATGGCAAGGGAGTGCCATCTTTCTGAGCAGGGCAGGGCCGGGGCGCAAGATTTTCTGTCCAGGTTGCGGAAGGGCTGGTGAGAGGCATGGACCAAAGTTCAGAGGGGAGGTGACCCAAAGCAGTCTAGACTCAGGGGGTGATGTGACAGAGAGGAAAAAAAAAGGAAGGGATGGGTATGGGAGGGCTGCAGGGAGCAGTATCTGTTCACCCTGAGAGCGGAGGGTGATGAGCGAGGCAGGACCAGGAATGGAAAGTAAGTTTGACGTCCAAGGCGCAGGCAACCTCGACTGGGAGTTCTATGAACAGACATGGAAATCAAGAGGCAGCAGTTTGGTTTGGCTGAGTCTCAGGTACCACTGGGAGGGCCAAATATCCCTGTATTGTGCCAGGTGTGTTGATGGCGCTGAAATAGATGTCTGTCCGGATAAATGGAGACCAACCAGCAGACAGCGGGAGGAGACTGCAGGCTGACCCAAAGGGGTAACTGGCCCAGAGTGGGGAGGTGTGGGCACGAGAATGAACGAAGCCCTCACCCAAAGCTGTTCCCTACCCTCCACATGACAAATGGCAGATGTCTGGCAAATGCCTGGGAACTTCCTGACACTCAGCTCCTTGTCCTTGTTTCATAGATAAATGCTATAAACGACACGGCCACATTTCCCCAATAGATACTTCAGCGGCTGGAAGAGCACGAGGCCCCCAATCTGTCGGGGTTTCAGATCCAAATATGCAAATCATCCCCTTTTAGGGGAAATGGTTTTCTGGGCAGGACTTGGGGCTTGGGAGCCAAAAAGAAGAGTGAATGAGAAGGCACATGTGAAGGGCTGTCCTCTTTGTTGGGCAGAATCAGACTCATGTCCGGGCTCTGCCTCCTGCTAGTTATGTGACCCTGGGAAGGATTTCTCTGAGCCTCGGCGTGCTTGTCAGCAAAGTGGGCCTTTTAAGATTCTACTCAGGGAACATATGAGATAAATCACCTGAGAATACACTACAAAATGCAAAGAGCTCCACAAGGGCAAGTGGCAGAATCCTTCTAATCTTTGCATTGAACCTATCACAATAATTCTGACTCATTCTTATAGGCCGGAGTCCAGTCCAGAGAAATGAACGCGTGGTAGAGAACTTAAGGATAGTAATAAAACCCAAAACTTTAGACAGACCAGTACTTTCAGACACAAACTTTTAGTTCCCCAACACAGGTGGCTTTCATGGCCAAGTTCAGCTGGTACAGACCATCTGCTTGTGAGGCAACTCTACCCCCAGAGGCAGCCCAGTCTTGGCTCTGAGAGAGAAGGCTAGTTAAGGGACCCCAAACCCCAAATACACACACAAAAACTGCAGCTTTGAGAACCACTGTGAAAGGCACTTAAATGCTCCAGCTGCAAGTGCGGCTATGCTGCCCTCTTTAAACACATCGAGTTTTCTTTAATTTCTTAATGGACAGACTCCTAAGTGCTGCTACAGAACAGGAAGGCTACACATCCATTTTCATGAGCAAACCCTCATACACAGCAGTGTGTCCATCCAAGAAATCCAGATGACAGGATTACATCCGGGCAATGTCCCCAGTGCCCGCCTGCACCTCCCAGGGGGCTTACCGGGTCAATTTTCCATAGTGTGTGCCTTCGATGTAAGCAAAATGAGCACCCACTACATGCAGGGTACTGTGCAAAGCCTGATGAGGACAGCAAGGGGGAGGCTGAGATTCAAACCCCATTATGCCTCCAGGGCCAGGGCTCTTAAGCACAACACTATGCTGACAAGGATGATGATGACGATGATGATGATGATGATGATGATGATGAGAATGAGTGAAGGGATCAGACAAAGGCAAAACCACAGCCTATCTGAAGGGTGCAGGAGAGGAAGTTGGGGTGCATGGATCTTCCAGAAGTAGAATAATTTCTCACTACACGGAGCCTTTCTAATGTTTCACTGGTTCTTTTCTGGAGAACCTTCTACATGCATTCTACATGGGTTGGTCCAGCCCACGGACAGCTTTTCAGCTGCCTTTTCTGCCAAGATGCCTGAGCTAGAAAACGATCCCATAGTCCAGGTAGCCCCAGTCAAAAAGACCTGAGAAGCATGAAGTCCAGAAATTAGCAATCTCAGCCACAGAGCAGGGGGTCATAGGAATCTAGTGCGATTCCATTCCATGAGGCAGTGTTTATTGGGAAGCACTCCTCCTGCCCTTGGAAAAGAGGTGATGAGATGTACCTGACCACAGGATAGGGTGGTTAGAAATGACCAAAGCTCAGTGAGAACAGATCAGAGTGCCCTGCAAATTCCATCTGGGATATCTGGTTGCAGGTTTCTTCCTCTGGGCGTGGCCCCAGCCTCTGCTCCAGCAGACAGAAGAGAAAGGAAGCAGGGATGGCATCTACATGGTGACGGTCGCAGGGGTTGGCGCATGCTGCCCTGGCACTAAGAAAGGTCTCCCGAGGCATCTCCCGGTCACTGTGGCTGATGAGCCAGCAGTTTGTCCCCAGCCCCTGGCCAGCCTGCACATCTGGAGTCGGAAGTGAGCCTGTCACAGGATACTGCTCCACCCCTGGGGTCCTCCCCACATTCCCGTTCACCAGGTCAAAGTTCGCACAGAGAAAACTTTCCAGGGCCTCAAGAAGCTGTCAGCCAGTTCTCAAAAGAGAAACTGAGGCTATGTTTATCCTCTCCCACTCCCTGACACCTCTGATGGCGTCTTCACGGTGCCTTTGGGCTATCTGAAGACCCGGAGTCCTCTTAAACTATCTAGAACTGGTTCCATTAAATTATTTAAGTGAGTGCTCGAAGGATGAGGGTTGGCGATCAGGGAGAAACTGGAGCCCAATCACTGCATGAGCTAACACTTCTGGGCTCCACTGCATGCACTGGGCACTCGACACTTCCCCTTCTCCACAGTCCCACAAGGCAGGCACCTCTACTTGATAAAGAAGGAGACTGAGGCTCACAGAGGTTGTCACTTATCCAAGGTCACAAGATGAGAATGTGTTGGCGCAAGGATTCAAACCGGGGCTGTCAGGTCCCAAAACCCCATTCTCAACTCCTCCTCCATAACACAGAGCTGCAGCCAAGCAGAAGAGGTGACACGGGACCAGGAAGACAGGAGGTGCCAGGAATAAGTCACAGAGAAGGGAGGATGGGATCAGAGCCCGAGCAGCACCGTGGGTCCCCCAGGGACCGCCCAGGGGGTCAGGTAGGGAGGTGAGAGGCCTCGGGTGCCTGCCTGAGGTGTCTGAATTTCCACAGGTCACAGAGGGCCAGGGAAAGAAGACCGGGGAAGCCACATGAGCTGCACTTTAGAAAAAAAAATCGCCATTTCCTAGGGATAGAACTACCCGATGGATAGAATACGAGCTGTGATGCAAGGTACAGGACAGGTCCCTAAAAGGAGCAGAGGCTAAAAGCTTGGCAGGGGAAGAGGGGTGCTTCCCATCACAGGCAGCAAGTCTGAGCTCCATCAACCTCGCCGCCCCTGGCCTTCTCACTCTTGGATCATGCTCCCAGTACACAGCACCAATTATCTGTTCCAATTAAACCACTGCCACAGGACACTAGATCCAATGACACAAACCAGCAGCAGGATGCTTACCCAGCCCCGGGCTGGCATTTATGCCCCTGAGTAGCAGGAAGGCTCCATCTCCTGCTCCCCACAGCTCGCCCGGGGAACCTGGGACCGTAGGTGAGCCCAGCGGGAACCCCACCTCCGTCCCCCACAGGCCTGCACAGCAGGGGCTCTGGAAAAGGGCTAGAAGACACCGATGGCAGGACCTGGAGAAGACAGGGCTCACTCACCTTCAAGTCCACTGTCCTGGGCAAGGAGGCTTTCGGGATGCCAAAGGCAATGGCACCGATCCCAAAGGGGGTTCTTTCCCCACTGACAAGAGCAATTTACAGAACATCCAAGTTACAAGCGTTTCGTTAGTTCACTAATAGACTCCTAAGCTTGGGTGTCTACAGTGGGCCAGAAACTGTGAGAAGCACTTGATATAATTTCATTTAATCCTCACTCATGGCAACCCTCGGAGACAAGTGTTACATTACCCACCTACTTCCATTTTATTTTTTATTATTTATTTATTTAATTAATTTATTTATTATTTATTTTTGGCTGCATCGGGTCTGAATTGCGGCACACGGGATCTTTCGTTGAGGCATGCGGGCTTCTCTCTAGTTGTGGCGTGCGGGCTCCAGAGCACGTGGGCTCCCTAGTTGTGGCGCGCAGACTTAGCTGCCCCGCAGCACGTGGGATCTTAGTCCCCGGACCAGGGATTGAACCGGCGTCCCCTGTATTGCAAGACAGATTCCTAACCAATGGACCACCAGGGAAGTCCCCACCTCCATTTTAAAGATGGGGAAACTGAGGCTAAGAGAAAGTTGCTGTATGTGGGTCAACCTAGGATTCAAATCCAGATAGGGTCTAGCTCCAAAGTCTGTGCCTCAGGTCCCATTACACCATGGCACGTTCTGGAAGGAACATGCATAGATTTCATGTCATCCTAGACTATCTACAGGAAAGTTTTATCCACCAAGAGGGCCCACGGGGCAAAAAGGGCAATGACAGTTAACATACACGGAGTGCTCATGAGCCAGGCCAAGGCTTAAGCTTTATACACACATTAATTTATTTTAGTCCCTCTAGCAAACTTGTGAGGAGGTACTATTATCATGCCCATTTTATAGATGAGGAAACTGAGACTCAGGGCAATTAGGTCACTTAAAGTGACACAGCTTAAGAAATGCTCGAGCTGGGTACTGAGCTCTAAGGGTACCTGACTCTGACACCCAAGATCTGACCACTGAGCCACACTACAGCTGGATTTTGTGTAAGCCCCTCCCCAAAACAGACCCCAAGTACAAGCGCCTAAGTTCCCAGTTGCTGAGACAGACAAGCGCCTCCGATGTAAGTAGCCTCCTGTCCTGGTGGAGGTTGGGCAGGCATTGTTTCCATCCCAACCCACACAGAGCCTGACTGAAGAGTGGGTCCTTTCTCCCAGACAGCACACCGCAAGGCCTCCCCAACACCCTGGAAGAACAAGAGGTCTCCCTAAGTGAATCAACCGGACAACTAAAATTCCCTCTGTGAGCATCATGAATCTTCATCTTCATTTTAACTGTGAGCTTTTTAAAAACACATTGCACATATTATGCCATCTGTCAACACAGCCATCGAGAGCCAAGCAGGCCCCTGTTACACAGACAGATGTCATTCACACGGGGAAAAGGCAACTCGGGGATGGAGGAGGAGCAGAGCATGAGACCCGGAGGATGAGGAAGGGGAAGGACTGGGAAGAAAAAGGACGAGAGAGGCCACTGATAGTTTTCATTATTTTGATTTTTCTTTTTTTTTTTTTAAATTTATTTGTTTATTTATTTTTGGCTGCGTTGGGTCTTCGTTGCTGCACGGGCTTTCTCTATTTTGAGAGCACAGGCTCAGTAGTTGTGGCACACAGACTTAGTTGCTCCACGGCATGTGGGATCCTCCCAGACCAGAGCCCGAACCCGCGTCTCCTGCATTGGCAGGCGGACTCTTAACCACTGCGCCACCAGGGAAGCCCTTGATTTTCAAAGATGTCACATCTACGATCTGATTTCTCCCCACAATTCTAAGGAAGGAGGAGCGAAAGCTGCTGTCCTTGGTTTACAAATAGTGGAGGTGAGAGTCAAAAAAATTCAGCCACATACCAGGTGGTATAGACACTTGCTGTACAATGGGACCCACGGACCAGCAGCAAGACCTGGGAGCCCCTGCTCCAGACCTCCTACATCACGGCCTGCATCCCAACAAGACCCCCAGTGATTTGCAGGCACTTTCAAGTTTGAGATATGCTGGTCTAGTGCACAGGCTTTGAGGTCAGAAAAATCTGGGTTCCGGTTCCAGCAACACTACTCACTGGCCACGTGACTCAGAGCCAGCTACGTAGCCCTACAGGCCTGAAAACTCTCATCTGTAAAGCAGTACTTATTGACAAGGCAGTTGTAAGAGGTAAACAAAATAATGCATGTAAAGCACTTAGCACAAAATCATTACCCGCCCCCCAAAATAGCAGTGAGCTCTGCTATTGCCAACATTTAAGGGTAGAACCCAAGTCACCACATCCCGCCTCTCACTACTTTCATCCTTTGGGAAACCTCTGGCCATGGCACTCCAGAACCTGCCTGGTAGGTTGCAATGTTCTGCCACCCACCACTGTGTTCTTAAATACACAATTTAACACAGCATCGTCACCGAGATAAAGCTGCCAACCACACTTGGAGCCAAAGACCCACTTGTGTAAGGAAGGGAAAATAGTGACTAATGGTGGCACTTAAACATCTCGTCAGCCAGCACCACAAGGCTTTGCCCTTGAGCCTAAAGCACCTCACACACCAGGCACTGAGGTCAAAGGCAAGGAAGCCGGGGGACGGGACAGGCCAGCTCTTCTGGACTCTGATTCCAGGCGAGTTGTCACAGCTGGGGGCCCTGAGGACATGGTCACTACCTTGACCCAAGAATCTCCCCATAGACACAAAATGTCCTTTACTTCAGGGCCAGCAAACGGAAGACACACAACACGTGAGCCCTCCCAGACACCGAAGGCACGTACGAAGTAAAGGTTTTGTCTACACAACAGGGTCCCAACACCTCTGTGCAGGTCAGAGCCTGTCCCGGGCAGCTGGCCGTTACCCCGCTCACAACCCTGCTTTTCCTCTGAGCCTCACCAGGCACTTGGCCTCGAGTCCTGGTCAACTCTTACCTGTCCCTCACTCATCTCAAGGCTCTCCAACTGTGTCCTAAGATGTCTCTGGCTCCATACCGTGCACTTCACTCCCAAAGGCCCCTGGGTCTACCGGCTTCTGTCTCTTCCCAGCTCAAACCATTTGCAGCACCACTCTCGTCTTTGTCAACCTCCTACAACAGATCCTGCCTCATCGGGCCCTACTGCTTACAGAATAAGACCCAGGGTTCTCCAGAGTCAAAGGCAGCAAAGCTAAGGCTCCCATCACTGCCCAACCACCCACACCCAGCCTTCTGGCCTCGCCCCTGAGATAACAGATCTGCAGTTGACTGGTGGTAATGGTTGTCCTGCTGGTTTGGTTTTAACAGAAGGTGAACAGAACAGGAAGGAAGAGGTAAGGAGCTGACTCTCCACGCTGCCCTTTATTAGCGCGCACACACCACAAGCCAAAGTCAGCAAAAAATAAGCTGGATCTTGCTACCAACTGGAAATTTCTCCAACCAAGGGGCTGTTGCTGTCTTAGGAGCCAACAGTTTAATAAACCTACTGTTGGTCAGAAACTTTTGGGAACTCACATTTAAGAACAGCATTCAGAATCAGGTTTATAAGTAACTTAAGAAAACCCGTTTCTGCGACTGTTTCACGGTCATATGCGCCTTCTGATCGTAAGCGGTACTGAACAGCTTTGTCACCCAACCTGGTACCAGGACTTGGCTCCAACTCCTATTGGAAAAATCAGGTCCGATCTCAGTGGGGTACAAAGTTACCACAGTGGGGACTTCGTTGGTGGTGCAGTGGTTAAGAATCCACCTGCCAGCGGAGGGGACACGGGTTCGAGCCCTGGTCCGGGAAGATCCCACATGCCGCGGAGCAACTAAGCCCATGCGCCACAACTACTGCGCCTGCGCTCTAGAGCCCTCATGCCTAGAGCCCGTGCTCTGCAACAAGAGAAGCCACAGCAATGAGAAGCCCGCGCACCGCCATGAGTAGCTCCCACTCGCCGCAACTAGAGAAAAGCCCGTGCACAGCAACAAAGACCCAACGCAGACAAATATAAATAAATTAATTAATTTAAAAAACAAAGTTACCACAGTGAATGGTTTTAAAGTAATGTTTGTTGATTCCAATTCGATATTTCTGTAGAGTTCTGATGGTGGTTCTAGAAATGGTTCCCTGGAAGATCTGAGCAATGGCCACACTGATGGAGCAAAGTGAAATTAGTTGCCGAGAGCAATTAATGCAATGACTGCTCTCACACTTCAAGGTGTGGTCCAGATCCAAATTTAGGTATGAAAGTAGACATTCATCAAAATGCCAAAATAGCCATGACCTTCTCCAGGTAGCTTCCTTTGAGACCAGTAAGAAGGATACTATATAGGCCAGTCCTTCTTCTAAATGAGATACACAAAGCTCCAATGACCCCTATGTTTCTTTGTACTTTCCTTCATCATCCTTTCAAACCACATTGTATAAATATTTACAAATACGAAGCGATCTCCACCTGTCACCAAGGACACACCGTTTACCAAAAGGGTTATGACAACTGGAAAATATGTCACCAGCCTGATTTCTGTGATCAGCTAACTAGAGCCTTCACATTTCCTTGATCTAAATCCCTTTTCTTCCCTGTTGCTAAAAACAACAACTGGCAGATGTACAGTCCACGCCCTTGGTATTCAGTGCGTGGTCCCTGTATCAGCAGCACCAGCCTCCGGAAGCTCAACAGGAATGCAGCATCCCCGGCCTCACCCAGACTGGCTGACTCAGAACCTGCATGTTACAAGACCCCGAGTCATGCCTGTGCACATCAGTGTTTGAAAAACACTGCTCTATGTGACAGTTTTAAAAGACAGCAAATGATTTTAAAGAGCCCTAATGAATGTTTTGTCTTTACAAAATAATGAACCCTCAACTTTTTGTTTTTACAAAACAACAAACTCTCCTCTGACTCCGTTTCCTCATTTACTAAAAGGGAACACGGCACATTCTCAACCCTGCACAATCTCCCTGGATTTTTGTTAAGTTAATGCGGAATCAGCCTTGCTCAGAGCCTGGAACATAAAAGGCGTTCCGTTAAACGCCCACTTCTTAACCCTCCAATCATCACTTCTCTCCCCTCCCTTTCTTCCTCTGAGCAAACCTCACTTTGGGGTTGAAAAAGAGAAAGACTAAGGAACAGCCCTTGAGAGAAGAGGAGGAAACAAACACAGAGAACAAGTCACAGGACACAGCTGCTCTACTTTGCCTCAAAAGTAAGTAAATAAAGTGAAAGGATGCTGGTTGTAGCTTCCCCTTCAGGTAGCAGATCAACTCCAGTCAGCCCAGAAACATGGCTGCGGTCCCCAAAGCTTAAGAAGACCTGGACTTCTTTCCTAAAACGCTCAGCTGTAAATTTACATGTAAACAGAGAAATGTGTAATGCTTCATACATCCCAGCCAAAGGCC